>NW_025063098.1:18265000-19602500 GCF_018153295.1 Drosophila grimshawi
ATATATATGTAAATTTGTATCAAGTTTAAAACGAGCGGGCATTAGGCGCTGTTTTATGGCACGCTTTTACAAAGCTACATTTTAAACAAGGATTTAGTTTAAGCTATAAGATTTGATTCCATCTCAAGTTGGCCAGCTTCAAGCTTCAATAAAATCAAGATTCAACGAAATTAAAACAAATCCCCAGCGCCTAGTGCATGGCTATAAACTACAAACAAACAAAAACGAAGAAAATATCAATATCAATAATATATTATAAATATATATATTATATAATTGCAGTATATACAAAGATATATAAACATATATACTAATTCCGACAAGAGCAGCAAATGCAATAACAACCAAATATTTTAGTAACTTATGGAATACCGTTTAATATTATTATTTATTTTTTTTGTTGTATTGTTGCAATTATTAATATTTGTATTATATTATTCTATTATTATTGACGGCTTCACCAAATGTAGAGCAGATCATATATATTTAGTATATACCATATATGATGGGATGAGCCTAATAGAAATAGTTTAATTTCAAGGACACCAACAAAGGCTTTTTAAAACACTTTGATAAACTAGAAACATACATACTGCAACGATTTGAAAAGAGATATATAAGTAATATTTATCCAATAAATCGAATTGAATTTTAAGTTTTAAAATTGAATTTACATTTAAAAATATAAAAATATGAAAGTGAAAGTGAAAAAAAACCAATAAGTTATAAAGCTATACAATAAGCATATATAACAAACATCAATAGAATACATTTATATATAAATATATATAAATTTATATGAAATACAACTAACACCAAAGATACACGCATATTAGCAGAAATAAATGTAATAAATAATTGAATTAAAGGAGAAAAATACCATTTCAATGTCTTTATTGATTAATTTGCAGAATAGTGATTACACTCGAAGTGATTACCTACAAGTAGGTCGTCATCTACTATCTAATTCTGATTTTTTCAAGTGTAAGATTAATTAATGTAATCTAACTTATTACAAAAGCTATTAAGATACCTTAATGTGGATTGCAAAAAAACAAAACAGCTTGAGAGATTAGATTATAAGAAAGTACTTAAGCGATTGATGCAACAGACACCGATTTAGTTAAAAATGAATCGCTGGATTAATCGTGTCGCTGTTGTCACTGGTGCAAGTGCGGGCATTGGAGCTGCATGTTGCAAAGATCTCGTGGCCAAGGGCATGATGGTCGTGGGCCTAGCACGTCGGCAACATCGACTTGAAGAACTAAAGGCATCACTACCTTCCGATCAGGCTCAACGATTCCATTGGCGTCAGTGTTACGTAGGTAATGAGCAACAAGTAATGGATTCCTTTGCCTGGATTGATGAGAACCTCGGTGGTGCAGATGTTCTGGTAAACAATGCGGGCATTACTCGTAGCATCTGTATAACTGATGAAGGAAATGGTGCCGATCTGCGCAATATTCTCAATACCAATGTATTGGGTGTCTCCTGGTGCACCCGAGAAGCATTTTGCTCTATGCAGCGACGCCGGGTAAACGATGGACATGTGATTATTATTAATAGCATTGCCGGACATCGTGTGCCCGTTGTGCCTGACTTGAGCCTGAACATGTATGCACCATCTAAGCACGCTGTCACGGCGCTAACCGAAGTGCTTCGCCAGGAGTTCCACAACAAGGGCACCATGACAAAGATCACAGTATGTTTTCATTAATGATATCTCCAACTAAATTTGAAGCATACTCTTTCTTCCATAGAGAATCAGTCCAGGGGTCGTAGATACGGAGATTTTTGATAAAAACTCGCCCGAATTGTACAAAATGCCAATGTTACGTGCCAAGGATGTGGCCGATGCGGTATCTTACTGCATTCAAACGCCACCCAACGTGCAGATTCACGAGCTGATTCTGAAGCCGCTAGGGGAAGTTCTTTAGTCCAGTTGTATCCAAGCAATTAATTGAAAGAAAATACACATACACACAAGGACATATCAATATTTGTACATATAAATTTGATTTCTTTTCTAAAAAATTATTTGTGTTAAATTGTTGATAAATTTGTATGAAAGACTATTTAGATTTTATTAGTGGAATATTTTAATCGAAGCATTTTACTGTAGCACCGCTCGAATCCGGTAAATCCTTGAAATTCAAATAGATATCTTAGATTATGCGAGATCTAAATTATGTGCCAAGATACGTTAAAAGCGAGTGTAGCTTATTGAAAAACAGCTCTGACTCGGCTACTCTATACGGATTTTGGAAGGACGACCTATATTAATCAACAATTTGTATGCTTTGGTTTTAACTTAGGTCATCCGAATATAATTAACTATGAATCGCCAGTTTTTACTTTAATTAAGTTAAGCTTGAGAAGAGCAATATTTACCTTATCTAATAATAATATGTTATTGAGTGTTAACCTCAGATATCTGAGAACGATTCAAGAGTTATCATTAGTTTTCATTAGTTCGATATCTTATAAGTGCTCACAGATTTATATTTATTTACTTTATATCGAATTTGAGAACAGCTTTCGAGTCATAAAATGGACGAAATTAATTATTTGTTTTTACCATATCAAACATTGTTCACACATAATTAAGTATATATGCGGATCGAATTCTAAATGGTTACTTTATTTTTCAGAGTGTAAAAACATCTGTGTGAAAGTGCCTAAAAGCGCGACGGAATTTATCGTTATCGGTGGCGATCAGTTCCTTAACAACTGTCGAAATTTTATTTTTTTTTATTAATTCAACATTTTGTGCAAAATGAATCGGTGGATGAATCGAGTCGCTGTTGTAACTGGCGCAAGTTCAGGGATTGGGGCATCATGCTGTAAAGATCTCGTGGCCAAGGGCATGACGGTCGTGGGCCTAGCACGTCGACAAAATCGACTTGAAGAACTAAAGGCATCACTACCTTCCGATCAGGCTGAACGATTCCATTGGCGTCAGTGTGACGTAGGTGATGAGCAACAAGTAATGGATTCCTTTGCCTGGATTGATGAGAACCTCGGTGGTGCAGATGTTCTGGTAAACAATGCGGGCATTACTCGTCGCATCTGTATAACTGATGAAGGAAATGGTGCCGATCTGCGCAATATTCTCAATACCAATGTATTGGGTGTCTCCTGGTGCACCCGAGAAGCATTTTGCTCTATGCAGCGACGCCGGGTAAACGATGGACATGTGATTATTATTAATAGCATTGCCGGACATCGTGTGCCCGTTGTGTCTGACTTGAGCCTGAACATGTATGCACCATCTAAGCACGCTGTCACGGCGCTAACCGAAGTGCTTCGCCAGGAGTTCCACAACAAGGGCACCATGACAAAGATCACAGTATGTTTTCATTAATGATATCTCCAACTAAATTTGAAGCATACTCTTTCTTCCATAGAGCATCAGTCCAGGGGTCGTCGATACGGAGATTTTTGATAAAAACTCGCCCGAATTGTTGTACAAAATGCCAATGTTACGTGCCGAGGATGTAGCTGATGCGGTATCTTACTGCATTCAAACGCCACCCAACGTGCAGATTCACGAGCTGACCATTAAGCCTGTGGGGGAGAAGTTTTAGATCAAAGCATTATTGTGACATTGAAGTTATAAGCCCTGATCGACGAAAGAACGTCGAAATATCAAAGGCGATAGTTGAAAATATAGAAAGTTTGTGAGTATTTGCGGGCAATAATCGATAGACGAAATATATCGATGTTCTTGCATTACTAATATCGATATCTCATTGCCAGCAGTCGTAGTTCGTGTCGGGTATTGTTTTTATTTTTAATAATTTGAAACGTTCCATTTGTTAATTATTTAATTGGTCATTGTTTAATATATATATTGCAACGAAAAGCACAAGTTATTCTTCGCGGCTCTCGCAACCGTTGTGGTTCGTTTGTCTAACGCAAGCCTAATTAAATTACACAAAGACAAAGCATCTTCTCTCTGTCGACGTCATTGCTATTTTCGTGCACACACTTCTTCTATACACACACACACACACACGTACAAACGATGGAACAACAAAAACAAGGAGCGCCTGTTGTGGCCGCAACATCTCCCACAGCTCTCGTCGGCGAGGAGGAGGTGGAGGAGCAACTGGACATTGATGACAACATGAAGCATTGCTTTGAGAACCTCATTGTCATCGATGTCGGTGCAAATTTGACCAACAAAAAGTATAGCCGTGATCTGGATTCCGTTGTCCAAAGGGCAAGAGACGCAGGTTTGTTCATTTTCCAAAAATTAAAAAAACAAAAAACACAAACAACAAGAATAGAAGCGAACAAGTGCGATAAGACTAATAATAAGACATGACAGCTGTCTTGGGCGCGGCAAGTGTGGTCAGCAAGTGTGCAGAGAGAGACGGACGCACACACACGCACATTAAGAAGGTCAAGCAACACGGGCGATAAAGATGCAACATGTGTGCGACAGCCTCAACTAGGTGTGTGTGCGTGTGTGTGTCTGGTATTTCTCGCATCAATGCAACATTTAGAGATGCAATGTGCGTACCCTGTACAAATTAAAATGTGTTAAAGAGTAGAATGTTAAAAAAATAAAAATAATAGTGAGTAAACAAATAAATTTTAAATGAAGAAAAATTTAATTGATTGAATTTAATTATGGGGCGTCTACTGTATTGCGTCTACTCAATTGGAATGTTTCGAAAACTTCTCCAATCCAATTAATGTCGATTTACAACACACCATTTTGAAATGGATCTAAAAGACCACACATTACAAATTTAATTTGAATCTCATTCCTAAGAAATAGAACACTAGTCGATTCATAAGCCCATCAGCCAGGATTATTTTGTAGGGAAAATTATTAATTGATTATGGAATCATGGAATTATTTTGTTTGGGGAAATTATAAGCTGATTACGCGGTACTTTATAGTCGGTCACTCTCGTCAAGACCACTAACTTTTTTTTTAGTTTCAATGCTCACTTTCTCTTGGTGATCTCTGGTTCTCATCTCATCTTCTCTTGTGTTTGTTTTAGGTGTTCAGAAATTAATGGTGCACGGCACTTCGGTCAAATCGAGTAAGGAGGCGCTGCGCCTTTCGCGCATTTATCCCGACATTATCTATTCGACTGCTGGCATACATCCGCACGACTCGAAGTCCATTGTGGAGGAGCCGTCCACATGGTTCGACTTCGAGCATATTGCACAGGCGCCGGAATGCGTTGCCGTTGGTCCATGCGGCCTGGACTATCAGCGCGACTTCTCCGAGCCGGATGTGCAAAAACAGATATTTGCCAAGCAATTGCATTTGGCAATTCATCTGAACAAACCTCTGCTGATCCACGAGCGATCGGCTCAGAATGATGTACTCGAAATACTCGACAAGTAAGTGGTTAATCGTACGTATATTGCAACTATAATGTATGATATTAATATCAGATTGGCTTTCCAGATTCGAGAATCTACCGCCTGTGATCATCAGAGGTTTTATGGGCACCGCCGAGGAGGCGCTTAAGTACTTGGATCGCAGATTCTACATCAGCTTGACGGGTTACTTATGCAAGGACAAATCAGATACAGGCGTTCGCAGGCTGCTGGATAATGGCACACTGCCACTGGACAGACTGCTGGTCGAAACGGATGCGCCGTTCATGTATCCCAACACGCGAGCTTCCAAACTGCCGCAGCATGTGAAAAGTGGCATTACGGAACGATCTTTGCTGTACTTACACAGGTTGCATATAGAATGGATTCCTTTTAGTGCAGAGACTTATGTATTTTTTTTTTTATTTACAGATATTGCACCTTTCAACGTAACGAACCGTGTAGCCTGCCAGCAATTGTGGAAATGATTGCAGCATTCATGAAGAAAACGCCCGATGAGGTCGCATTGGCCACGGCCTTCAACGCCCTAAAGCTATTTGGCTTGTCCTAAATGTGGTGCTTAGCACCCAAAAAATTAAAAATTGAAACGAGCCTGAGATTCACGATAGACTCACACCATGTGCCTTAACTATTACTAATCGAATTCAGGATGTGCTAACCTTGACCTAAATATATACACACATACACACTCACATATACACATACACACATGCATGCATACATTGCGAACACACACTCACACACACCTAACTTCGACGCATTCGTGCAAGAAATACGTATACATTATATCCTACAAATGCTCTTACCACATCTACGTATTAGTTGTGCGAAAAATTTTGCAAATCTAGTTTTTAAGTTGTGTTGGTATTTTGTAAACAGAAAACCTTTGTTTACTGGTACTTCCCCCCCGGAAACGGTGCCAAGGTGGTGCCAAGTGGAACGGTGACGCCGGGAACGTGAAATCAATTCGCGCTTTGTTCACCATTTCACACATCGAAGTGCGCGCTTCGAGACTGTTAAATGCTGCAGCTATATATTTATTGTGTGTGTCTGTTACTTTTTTCTCTATATTTTTTTCAACTGTCATAAAGATGTTTTCTGTCTTTAGGTTAAGGGTTACTTTATAGTTACGGCCGTTTTTTATATTTGTTGTTTACCAACCAACCTATTAAGTCTCTCGTTTAGTTTATAGTACATATTTTTGTAAATATTTATTTTTGTTGTTTTGAGAAGATTGATGATAATGATGATTATGGTAAACGTGATGTGATCATTTAACGAGCTACATATATTTATATATATGAAACACATACTTAGTTTGTGCTAAGAATAATAACGCATACCCACTACATACATACACTATATATATATATATATTTTGTTATATCTACATATTAATCAACATACATACAAAAACATATGTGATGCTGTTGTATACGTTGTACTGAACTGATTCAACTATAAACGGAGGTGCATGAAAAACTCTGCTTTGTGCACTTTGTCCGCACACCACACCTAACACACACACACACCTACTATTTTCCAATTGAGTATAGATAAAGCGAATTTAAATAAAAATGAAAAGCGAAAACAATAAACTGAGGTTCCACAAATATTTTTTGTTATTTGGTCTGAGTTGGGGCTTTGTTGCTAGGCGCGCAGCACAATGCCTATTGTGTTTGGCTCTCAAAACCGTTGAATGTTTTGCAAGTCTTCGAACTGCTGGAGTCTATGTAAATTGTCCCACCATTGTTTGAGTCGATGACGCAGTATGAGTGCAAACCACGGTGTCAACGGTGCACTAAATTTCGATATGGCATCGTCGATCTCCTCTCGCTTCAAATACCTCACCTCGCTAACCTCATTCGCATTCGGTTTGAGAGTCACATCCTTTTGTAGGAAGAGTATATAATCAATTTCATGCTCGCCCCACACACCGTCCCCAGTATTGGCGTAATGGATGCGCGTTAGATAATTAAAATTGTCAGGTTGTATCTCATCCGTTGGTATTCCCAATTCGTAGTTGAGGCGACGCTGGGCCGCTAAACGAATGCCCAGTGCATTGGGCTCCTGTCGTTCCTGCTCAATGTCGTACAGTGGATGGCTGCAGCAGGCGTTCGTATACGTATCTGGAAATGTTATCTGAAAAAGCGAATATCTTTGTCAATGAATCTCATTGGGATTCCACAATCCAATCACACCTTATGCACGGAGCGCCGTTGAACGAGCATTTCGCCTTTGGTGTTGAACAGAAAAACACTGAATGCTCGATGTAGCTTGACGGCACCCGTCTCCGGATGCACTCGATGACAGTCCGCCTTGGTAGCAGCTCCAATAGCCTTGTCGTTCTCGTCCACCAAAATGCATTGCTCCTTGAGAGCGTGAGCCTGCAGGGGATCGTGTATCGTATCGTACGATGTTGTCTCTTTCCGTTGGCCCATTGATGTTGTGGAGCAGCTGCGCAGCAACTGAAGGCGAGGCCAGAGATTCAAGCGCGACGTCAACATTTTTGGTAATTCAGTTGAGGTGTTAATGACTAGCTTCAAGTAATGTCTAAACAAATATAAAAAAAAGTGAAAACGTCGTAATCGGAGATTCAAGTGTGGCGTTGCCAACTGACTTGAAGATGCGACAATGTGCAACACTGGTCGTTTGAACAGCTGTTCGCTAAACGCAGCCAGCCCTGGCCAAAGTGATACACATTTGTTCATAATCAGTTTTTTCGCTGCGTCCATAGCTGAAAATTGTAAATAGTCGCGTAGTTACTCAAGTAATTACCCACACACATACCGTAAAATGGTAAGCCAGCCGCTTAGCATATGAGGAAAGAGAGAGATTGAATTTTTGCAAAACTTCCACAGATACGATTCATACTCATACAAAATCGGGCAGGCAAAACTCGCCTGGCCAAATGGTATATGAACTTTGATGACGATGAAAAACAGAAACTAATCGAAGAAGTTCACGCCGTGGTCACAGTGCGCGATGCCAAGCACACCAACTTTGTAGAGGTAACTAACGTTACTTAAAAATATCCCAAAACAGTTATAAACTAATAGTTTCCTTTCCTTTCTCACTCCAGTTTCGAAATTTCAAAATTGTATATAGACGCTATGCGGGCCTCTACTTCTGCATCTGCGTGGATGTCAATGACAATAACTTGTGCTATCTGGAAGCCATTCATAATTTCGTGGAGGTGCTGAACGAGTACTTCCATAATGTGTGCGAGCTGGATCTCGTTTTTAATTTCTACAAAGTCTATAGTGTTGTCGATGAGATGTTCTTGGCTGGCGAAATACGTGAGACATCACAGACGAAAGTGCTCAAACAGTTGCTAACATTGAATTCGTTGGAATAAAGTGAGAGGGGAGATAAGAGACAGTTTCAAGTTTTCCCTCGACATCTAAACGATGCATTCCCATTGCCCGCTTATCGAATCTTTCACATTTACTATTATTTACTATTTATATTCATATATGCATATGCAAGCGGAAACTCTTAAAATGTTATTAATGACGTGTTTAGAATCAAATAATATATAAATGTATAATAAGAGATTATATTCAGATGCAAGTATTAAATTGATATTCCAATAAGCTGCGCTGACTGCTGATATAAATTTTTGTCCATGCATATGTATGTATATTTGTAGGTGGGTTACCGCCCACCAGAAACGGCGGATGCAGATAGCAGGGCATTGATATTGGAATTGCAGCCCTGATTGTTGCCTTGTTCAACACTGCTCATAACTGACGACACTCTACCACACTAATGCCACTTCGTCATTTTTTCAGTCGCCATTGTTCTCGTTCTCGGCTGTCGAATTTGTGGAAATTATCGAATTTCCCTCAAGATCATTGCAATAAATACAATATAAGATAGAAAAACAAAACTTTTTGGAAATATAAACAGTATACAGTGCGCGCTATTTGTGCTAAAAGTGAAGTAACAAGAGGCAATTAAATACCCCAGCCAGCGAAATCGACTATTTGTTCGTGGCAAAAAAAAAACACAAATTTGAACAAAAGCAAAAGCCTAAAGAAAAATGTCATCTATGAATCCAGAATAGTAAGTCGTCACATGCATTAATTGCGCGTAATTGAGAAACGCAAAATAAAAATAATAAAAAAAAACTTGCACCCTTCGCGTTCCATAACCAGCACTGCTAACTTTTTTTTCTTTTCTGCGACGTCATTTTTGCGACGTCCACGACGACTAAACTCGCCAGCCCCACACTCCCTTTAAACAAGTATTTTGACTAGAGCACACTGGCATTGACCAACAAAAGAAAAACATACGATTTTAATGAGAGCATCGCGCTAGAAATACAAACCAAAACTATATAATAATATATAGTATACAAATATAATAATTGCTCGAGACTTTATACATAAGAATTGGTTAAATTGGAGAAAACATTCATGACTGATTGTTTAGTTATTGTTTGCTTAAATTCCACTCAGTCAGCCCTTGTCTTTGGCCTCAGTCGCAGTCTCAGTTTGAGTTTCAGTTCCGTTGCGCTGCGCTGCTGATTCGAGGGGCGGATGAGTCACCTGCTGCCCAGCGTCTCCTACCCCCTCTGGCGTGTACATTTTGTTGTTGTTTGACTGCTTTACGTATATGTAGTCGTTGTTGTGTGTTGATGTTCTCTGCTGCTGCTTCTGCTACGTAATCAAATTCCCATCTATGTTGAGTGTTATGTTTTTGTTTTATTCCACATTGAATTGAACTTTAAATTCGGGACGTGTACCGCTCAGCTTACATGTAATTAATATGCAACTGCTTTAGGAGGTGGACCAGTACGCAATCCGTCATTGATTCGCATATATTTTTGCTTTTATATTCGTATATTTAATTTCATGAGCTTTCTCAAAAATGTGCTATTCAAAACATTATGTATTTGAGCTATGAATTTTATATTTAATGCATTTTTAAAAAATGTTTTTTTGAAAATGTTCTGCTAATCACTGTATATCATGGTCCTTTGATGTGTGGTGTTAAGCTGATTACACTTATGCATTAATCTTCGAAATTTTACCTCAAATGACTGTTGCCACAAATTTGTATGCGATAAGATAAGCAAATATGACGTGTATTTAAACACCCCTGATATATTGTAAGGCCTTCAGTAACGCTCTCTTTCGCTTCTCTCGTTTGTAGCGATTATCTTTTCAAACTGCTGTTGATCGGCGACTCTGGCGTTGGAAAGTCATGTTTGCTGCTCCGATTTGCCGATGACACATATACAGAGAGCTATATCAGCACAATTGGCGTGGACTTTGTAAGTAATATGCATATTAGCCATAAAACTGAGACTCAACAAATCTGTTTTTTGCAGAAAATTAGAACCATAGAATTGGATGGCAAAACGATTAAATTGCAAATTGTAAGTTTGATCAACAAAGTCATAGATTTCATATTTGCTAATTGCATTCGTCTATTTGAATTTGGTTTAGTGGGATACTGCAGGCCAGGAGCGTTTCCGTACCATCACCTCATCATACTATCGTGGCGCGCATGGCATCATTGTCGTTTACGATTGCACGGACCAGGAGTCCTTCAACAATGTTAAGCAATGGCTCGAGGAAATCGAGCGATATGCATGCGAAAATGTCAACAAGTTGCTGGTGGGCAACAAGAGCGATTTGACCACCAAGAAGGTTGTCGATCATACAATAGCTGCGGTGCGTAAAGCTAAAACATAAATACAAATCCTATAAAAGTACAATTTCTTGAATTTAATTTAAACACTCTTCTTCGATTGCAGGAGTACGCAAATCAGTTAGGCATTCCATTCCTTGAAACTTCGGCGAAGAGTGCCACCAATGTGGAACAGGCATTCATGACGATGGCGGCGGAGATCAAGAATCGTGTTGGGCCGCCGTCGAGCGCCACCGATAACGCTAGCAAAGTGAAAATCGATCAGGGACGCCCAGTGGAAAACAATAGATCTGGTTGCTGCTAAATAACTCTGATTGTGAATCATTATTTTATTATACAATTAAACAAAATTTAAATATAATAAATTAAAACGAAACAACAAGAAGAAAGGCAACAAACAAACCCACACACATACACACACAACAATAATAAATCCAGAAATGCATAATTATAAAAAAAAAACAAACAAACAGAAATACAATTATATAATAACAATAATGATGCGTATTGAAGAGTATGAGAGAAGAAACAACCCATTTGTATGTTGCGACAGATCGCAAAACCAGTTCAAGTTTATCCATGAACACATACACACACCCACACACACACAATTTAATCATAATACATACATTCACACACACAGAAAAGCAGAACACACAGGATACTGATATGTAATACTTACTACCCTACCCTCTGGCTATCCTTCAGTTTTCAATAGTTCTGTTCATATAAGTAGTGCAAAGCAAAAACAATGGTGTAGTAATTAACTTAATCTAAACCTAATCTAACATTAAGAGTTACTTACCACGGCGGCGCGAAACGATACCGATACCGATAGCGATACAGAAACCGATACCGATTACTATTAATACTTATACGCATAAACATAAAACAAAAATCAAAAACACAAATAAAAACCAAACAAAAACTGTGTTTCTTATAGCCTGGCATTGAACCAAATCCGAACCGTTCCGAATTCTGCAAGCTACTGTCTGTCGCTATATATATATATATACTATATTCTAGTAGCATATTTCAAATCATATTAATTTTCTTCAAAGACAATGCTCGTCACTTGTAATTATTATGTAAATCCAAAAAAAAAAACATATTTTAGATTTAACAACAAAAAGAACAAATTTTGTGTGTTTTTGCATTCTGCGTCAATAATTGATGAGAATTTGTTTTAGGCACATAAATAGTGTAATTTTGATGGAAATTGATAAGACGTTTAATAAAAATTTAATGAACATATTTTTTTTTGCCCAGAACAATTAACGATTAATTTTCCAACAAATTAATGATGACAGTTTCATAAAGAATAACGTTGGTTTCAAAAACGAATTTTTCTAGCGTTTATTGACTTCTTCTGAGGTACTTCAGTCTTAACAACAAAATTTCATCTATAAACTATGACTATGGACTAATACATATATAAGCTTGAATCAAACTCAATATTTATGCTGGTAGAATTCAACTAAATACCATTATTGTTTTTGGTTTTCTTTGTTTGTTTATGATTTATAATTTTTGGATGTGGTTTAGATTCTGCTCGAGCGTCGCTCCTGCAGACAGGCAGTGGTCACAGTTGCTGCCGTGGTGCCAATTATGGCAGCGCCCAGCACGCCGCGCTCCCGCTCGCCCAGTCCAATGGATGTGGAGAGACTGTTGCTGCGCCAGTTGGAGGAGGAGGTGTTGCGCTCGGTTCCCGACGATGTGGATATGGAATTGATTAGAAATGTGGCCTCGCGACGCAGAGTGCGACGTGCCCGCTGCGTATTCCCTGTGCCCAGCACAGTTACACCCTCATCCGGATCGGTGTCCTGTCGGCGAATTGCCTGCCGCATACTCCGTCCAGCCACATTGGGATAGCGAAGATGATGATGATGGCGATGATGATGATGCGGATGCTGGCCAAAGCAGCTGAGCAGCAGACGCCAAAAACCGCTACGAAACTTCGACGACATCAGGTTGTAGAGTATCGGATTCATGGCCGAGTTGAGGTACAACATGAATCGCGAAAAATATAACAGATTGTAATAGCCAGCAATGCCCAAGCGTTCCACATCCTCTGCGCTGGCAGTGATGACCCACAGTGTGAAGGCGCGAAAGGGCAGCAGGCAGACGAAAAAGCTGGAGACAACCGCCACAAGCATGAAAATCACCTGTTTGCGATGCTTTCGCATTCCATTGCTCTGCTGATGACTGTTGCCTTTGGTGCTACCTGTTATTGTGGTTGTTGCAGCTGATGCAGATGTTGCTGCAGTTGTTGTTGCCGCCTGCTGTGGCTGCGGCGAGGTGGGTCTATGGAATGCACTATTGGGACGCAGCAGCTTGTAGGCAATCGCCGCATACAGGAGCACCAGTATGCCAAAGGGCAGGAAAAAGAAGAGCGTTATGGTGCCCACAAAATAGAAGATGGGCCAGAAGCCATCGGCTGCCGTGGTGCAACTGGGGGCATCTGTTCCATCGCCATAGGGCTCCACGCTATAGCTGGATATAGCAATGATGGGACTGCAAGAGTTTTAGGTATAAGTTTAGAAATGAGTGAATTATACTTATTATTGCTTTTGTTGCTATTCGTCTGCAAACTTTGAGCCATAAATATAAAAAACTAATAAAAGAAGAGCAATTTTTAAAAACTATTCAGCAGCTACAATACATACATAAATAAGTTGCCAATTTGAAGTACCACTCAACTTAATCAAAGGGCCACAACGGAAACGGAAATGGCAACGACTGCTACTACACTATATATATATATACATACATGAAATTGCTACAATTGAAACTTTTCAGAAAAAAAGGGAAAAACGGACAATAACTATTTTAATAAATGATTAAAGCTTTTACTATACATATGTACAATTGTTTACGAAAATCAGATAACGATTATGCGCTTTTGCTCAAGTCACGTCTTCAGTTGTAATACAAAAATGTTTATTTACTTACAAATTCGGCGCCTCTAAGGATATACAAGATAAGTACATATATGTGTATAGGAGTATATAGTATATATATTAGATATATATATATAAATGTTTATATAAATATGTATGCATGTGTGTGTGTGTGTTTGTTTGCATGCGACGTGTGCATTGTTTATTTTATTTGCGCCGCCACAAAGTAGGCAACACTTTTTTCTTCGAATGGTCGCCTCGTGTAATGGCAGCCATTTTGGAATGGACCCCTAAAATGGCCGACAAACTGCAAGGGAAAGAGTAAAACGAACTGAAACTCTGTATTTCAATACACCTAAATCATGTTTATCCGCCGTCTTGATGGCCTCCCAAATCGGTTGCCCAAACGCATATTAAGCCATTTCCATTTTAGCCTTGCTTTACATGCGCCAACCGTTTAATGGCCACCCGTAACCCCGCCTTCATCCTGCCTGCCCCACCTCCGCCCTGACTATTTTGTTAGTGTTGCTGTAGCTGTTGCTTTAGTTGTAGTTGTAGTTCTAGTGGTAGTCATAGTTGTTGTCGTTCTTTGGCTGTCGTTGCTGTTATTTATCTTTGGCACATTCATTCGAGTTTAATAGCCCGAAAAATTGATTGTTTTTTTGTGCGGAAATGTCCAAGGAGCTGCTGCTGGAGCAGGAGCAGAAGCTGGCGCTGTCAATGACTGTCAACGGGTGAATGGAATCGATTATGCTCACAAAAAAGCGCTCAAAACGCAATTTGTACCAAGGATCAGCTGCCAGTCACATTTCACATTCCAAGCCAACTGAAGCGAAAGTGTAAACGGGTTACAGGCGATTTTTCATGATTGCTCATTCTCTTCCCCATAGGACTCCACTTTCGCCTGACATTGGAGAAACCCGTCTCCTCTTCCGGCTTTCGATTGCTTCAGGCAAGATTTACAGCTTCCTTGCGGTTTCCGCCCAATGCTGCCTCATCGAAACTGATTTGTTGCTTGGGCCGGCGCAGATTCTTGCTGGCGAGCAGCTTGCTATCGCTCTCACGCCTCTGTTTGTTCCTCAACGTGGAGTTGTGCAGCATGGCCATTGCCTCCAGATCGCTGCCACATGGCAGCTGCAGCTCAATCTTCAAGCGTGTGCGGCTAATCTCATCGCTGCAACGTCGATTAGAGCAGCGTGATAGAATGCTCGAATTGGTGCCAGCTGTCGTCGCATTGGATGAGTTCGTGTTGGTACCGATGCCCGTAGAGCCAGTGCCGCTGCGTCCGCGTGAGTCTCTTGCTCCCGCTGCTGTGTTACGGCTGCAGCGACCTAGCGTTAGCAGCTTCAGCAGCCACCGGCCTGCATCGTGGCAGAGTCGAGCGAAACCCTTGCGAAACTTGGTAGACATCAGATTGTAGAGTATGGGATTCATGGCCGAGTTGAGGTACAGCATGATGCGACAGAAGTAGAGCAGACTATAATATCGCACCAGGCCGATGTCGTGCAACGTCTGCTCGGTGCTCAATATGATCCAGAGCGTGAGCACCCGAAAGGGCAACAGGCAGACGAAGAAGGAGAGCACAACGGCTCCCAGCATGAGGACCACCTGCTTTCGAGCCTTCAGACTCAGCTCCGGCTTGGTGGGACGGGCGCGCAGCATGGGACCCTCGTTGGATATGAGGTTCCGTGCAATGATGCCATAGAGGACGACCAGCATTACAAATGGTAGCGCGAAGAATACGGAGATGGTCATCAGAAAGAAACCAACGGTGGATACGCCAATCGCCTGCGTCAGGCAAACTGGCACCGATGATCCATCAATATACTCAACCAGTTTGTACTCTGCCACCCACAGTATGGGGCTATAAGAGAGCGGGAGAGAGAGAGAGAGAAAGAGAGAGAGAGAGCATGTTTTGAGGGAAAGAGAGAAAGAGCAAACAAGAAACATAATCATGTTGAAGGCTGTTTCTGACGTGGACTAATATTCTATTGATGAATTTGCTTGGAGACAGAGAAAAAGACAGAGACAGACAGAGAGAGAGAGAGGAAGAGAGAGACACATATGGAGACGGAGAGACAGATAGAGTGAAAAAGCGAGCATATTTGCAAAGAAGGTTGTAAAACTATTATTGTGAGATAACCAAAGTATGAATGCAAAATATTAGCATTAAAACAGATTAACAGTTGCATCAAATAAGATCGAAATTATAGTATTTCCAATTAGAAGTTTTCTCATTGTGTTTAATATTTTTTATAGCTTTTCCAGTTCAAGTCTTTTGATTTATCTGATAGGAAAATGTATTGCTTTAAATTGTGTCTTTATACTTTAATTTCCAACACATAACTTAACAAGACAATGTTTTCTTGGCACGGTATGCAAACACGAGTAGCAGATGGGCGCGCGGCCGCAGATCAAGGCAACAGTCAACGGCCAACAGGGACTCAGTGTGTTGCCACTTGGATGAGTCTGAATTATGTGCAACTGCCTCTCAACTGGCCGGAGGGCGTTTGCATGCGGCCTTGTGGCAGCTTCTTGGGTAGCGTAATTAATAGCCAAACGGCGCCGAAAGAAAAACGCCTACCAGCCACCTACCCAACGTCTCCACATAACCCCCGCAGTGGGTAGAATGTTCTGTTTATTTCATTGTTATGGTCACACCAAGATTTACAAAATTAAAAAGGGTCGCTGACCGTCCTAAGGACGCACAATAAGAAAGTGTCAATGAAATGAAAATGCCCAATGATAGCGGACATTGCTGCTTATTAAAGATGACAGTGCGCTGATAATGACAGCTGGACAAAAGTTGAGGCAGGCTGCTGGACAACCGTCAGCCGACAATCGACAAACGACAACCGACAAAATACACCATGAAGAAGAAACCAAATACCGTGCTTAGTGGATGCTGAGTGAATGTGGAGAGAGAGCGAGAGTGTGTGCGATATTGAGATAGAGATAGGTTGTGGGGTAGTCGTAACACTAACTGCCAATGTTTAGCATGTAAATGGAGAAGTCGATTCCAAACAAAGGTCAAAAACAAACACCAAAATAAAGGAATACTCTTCTTCGGCATGCCGAAGCTGAAATACACTTGCAGAAACATTTGTCCATTGAGCGATATATTTACGATGTCACATCTCGTATTTGACATAGTTTTCTAATGCAGATCAGAAATTCGACAATTAAATTTGTAACTTTCTAGAGCAGCTACGCATATAACATATAAATTCAATGTTAATAAATAATTGGTCAACTATTAGAAGCATATTTATATAGGTAACACTTTATGTAATGATGACTAAATATTTAATTTAAGTTAGCGACTACAGAAGTTTACAAGCGAAGGACAAAATAAAAACAATTTATTAATTTTCATTTTTTTTTTAATATTTGGAATATTGTCTAATTTTCTTTTTATAATTGTGTGAATTAATATAAGCTCGTCATCCTGATGAATGCCTCCTTCCATAAGATGTTCATTTTGTGACAAAATTATAATACCTCTGCAAGGGTATGAGAAAAGGACAGAGGAAATGTGAAAATGGAAAACAAAATACAAATCATTAAAAATAGCCACGATTGACACTTATAATTAATGAGAAACGAACTTAATGCTTGACTGCATAAATACAAGCCAAAAATGTAAATGGAATTAGAATAATGTCTTATCGTCCATGTATAATAATAATAGTACGAGAAAGAGACAGAGTGAGAGAGAGAGAGATGGAGAAGGAAAGAGAGAGCGAAAGCGTATACCATAACCAAAGCATGCACAAGAGAATAATAAATAAATGTAGCAACCAAATCAAAATTCTTGAACAATAATGCTAATATATTAATTTAATTTACGAGCGCTTCAAGTACAAAGACAGACAAAAGACGGGCCAGTTCATTGCACTGCCCGAACAAAGAAAGAGATAGATAGATAGATAGACAGATAGATAATGGAGAAGTGCGAGAGAGGGGGTTGGACTTACCTCGTAAAGAGCGCAGCAATGCCCCAGGCCAGTACACAGATGAGAATCGCACGAGCCTTGGTGCAGACATAACCAGCTTTTAATGGCTCACAGATGGCATAGTAGCGCTCGAATGAGATGGCCAAGATGGTTAAAACACTGGCATGAGCCACAGTCAGCTCGACAAATGGCACAGCTTTGCCTGCAGAAAGGAAAACGGGAAATGTTAATTAAGTTGGCCAAAAAACAAACAAACAAACAGCTGTCTGATTGAAACTCACACATCTCATGGCCAAGCACCCAGGTCTCTGGACGTGTGTTGACCTCGACGAGAACGGTGGGCGTGCAGACGAGCAGCACTAGCAAGTCGGCAATGCTGAGATTGGTAAGGAAAATGTTTGTGGAATTGCGCATATCTTTCGTTTTAACTATTACAATGGGCACCTGAGAATAAAATAGTTAAGAGCAATAAGGAACACTTTTCTATTTGTTGTTTAAGTGATATTTGTATGTTTAATCTTAGCTCAGATGTTGGAGAGTCAGATCTTAAATCACTCTGACTAAAATTATAAAGGATTTCTTACAAAAATAAGCCTATATAATCCTGGCTTAGTCTCTAGATTAGGCTAGAGAATAATTGTGCAAAACGACTCTCATGAGCCATGCTTCGCTACCACTGTGTACTATTCCCGTTAGATATATTATTCCAACGACTGTATCCATCCTGTGGATGGGATAAACATGTTTAATTTCCTGGGTTGGGTACCGGAGAGTTCCAAAATGTCTTGAAGGAAGAGAAACCCCAGCAAATAAATTCTTCTCCTTCCAAAGACTGGGCAGTGGCAGAAGAAGTGGTGAACCGATTCCTCTTCTACATCAACAAGGCAAATTTTACAGTAGTTTCTATGTGGGATGGACAATCTAGTCTCTAGATTAGAGCTGCACTTGTTACATTTTAGTCACAATTTATGTAAATTTAGAATTGAAGTTTCTGAGCTACGGCTTTTTGAAAGAGATAACGCTCAATGACTTACCATCACATTGCCGATGACGCCCAGCAGCATGATGATTATGCAGAAGAACATGGCGGTTGTGCGTATATACGATGGAATCTGTGGAAGCATCTGTTCCACATCTTCATCGGCGTGGGCGACGACGCTGGCGCTCGCATTGGAATAGCTGGAGTTGTTGTTGCTGTTGCTGTTGAAATCAATGTTGTTGTTGTTGTTGTTGTTGCTGTTGTTGTTGTAGTTATCGCCGTTGTCGTAGGCATGAATACTATTAGTTGTGTTGTACGCGCCATGGCTGCTACTAGCAGCGCCACGGGATAACCCAGCGTGCTGCGTCGACGACTCTGTTGCATCAACCTCATCTTGAGGTGTTGGCGGAGTTTCTAATGTTGCTGTTGTTGTTGTTATTGTTGTTGGGAGCAGCAGCAGCGGCAGCAGCAGCAGCAAAAGTTGTAGCAGCCGCGGCTGCTGCCCGCGCCTGGCCACAGCTTGTGACGCACCAGCGACGCCGAGGCTGCCGCTCAACAATGTCGTCGTCCTGCGTCAAGGGTCGTCAACCGGATTGTTAGGAATTATACTCGCAACATTTGGCACATTATCGCCCGGGGAATCTCGATGGCGATTAAGTGCGAGCGGAAGCGATTCACCGTTTTTCGGGCCACCCGCTGTTTGGTGGCTGGAGCGGGAGCGGGAGCGGGTGCGGGTGCGGGTGCGGGTGCGGGGGGTTAACGTGCCGCTGTCGTAATTGCCCGGCCCTTAAATATGCGCTAATGAAATTAAGTTGCCCAACGGCTTCTTGAAATTTACGACGTCGCTAACAGCTCCCGTTCCAGTTACTGCTCAGCCAGCTCCTGTATTTGCCCGCAGCGACATTAAACAAATCAATCAGTGGGGCTTTGTGGTTGTCCTCCTTATTATTGCTGTTGTCGTTGGTGTCCGTCGCCAGCAGCAGTAGCAGCAGCAGCAGCCAATTGGATTACGTCCTGTCTGAAGTAGCAAAAGTGTCTGGGATTAGCATTTAAGTAGCAGCAGCCTCCGGCTGTGGCCGGATCTAACCGGACATTGACCAAGACTAGACATGAGCAAACACAAGGGAGAGAGAGGACAGTCAACTGGCTAACTAACTAACTAACTAACGATAATGAATGGAAAGTTCATTAGGCCCTGTCATTTACATAACATTAAAACATCCGACCAATGCGATTAACAACAACCACCCCCCGCCAAGTAAACATAAACATACTTCAACCACACACACACTCGACATCGTCTGTCGCAACTCTGGCGGTGCTTTTAATTACTTGCAGGGTTGTCCTGTCTTACTGACAATTAGAAATGATGTTAAGTCTTACATAGAACTTAAAATGCGGGAGTTTATTGGACTTAAACGTGTTTAAATACTGTTGCTTTTGAAAAAACATAAAACATTTTTTGATTACTTTTGAGCATTTTAAAAACTTTAAATTACAGTAGTTTTAGAAGTAAAAGATTATTATTAAATTATTAATAGATTATATATATTCAAAGTTGGGTTTCAAAGTGCTGCGAATTAGAGAACAATTCTACATATTTAGTCAATTATTTTCAGACATTTACAAAAGAAAGTTATAAAAATCATGAACGTTATTAAAAGTAATGATTCCCATACACCAATTTTAACATTTTTAAAGCAATGCTTAAAAGTGATTAAAAAACTTAAAAAAATCCATATGTTAAATTTTTATTGTGAATCATGCTAAGTTGTTATTTAAAACGTATTATTTACTTATTTATTTTAAATTGCACACTCACATTTTATTTTTCAATTCCGTATACGTGACAGCCCTGGTCTCAATTTTTGCCTAACTGGCGATTATCACTGGAGACTGACCATCAGCCAAATGGCTTTATTAAATCTCCATTTTCGCACAAGTCCTGTGATGCTTAATTGGATTATGCACACAGACCGGCAAACATAAATAAGTGAATACAAACACACACAGAGAGTGAGAGAACCTGACAGTAACAAGGACATCCGTTTGTTGGGATGCTCTCCTTGCAGCGTCATTTTGATTAATTTGATAAATTCATTATGTGCACACCATATTGGTTATGTTCTGCTATTGCCACTTCCGTTTGTCTTGGGTTCTGGACAAGCTGTGGCACTGGGTCTGTTAGCCATCAACTGTTGTACGGAGTTTGGGTTCAATGTACCCAAAATGACATAACAAGACAGTTTGTGCCACATTTGGCTTAAAAATGCGACTTTAATGATGTTGACGATGTTGACAATGGCCATCAGATGGATGGTCAGACTGACTCAGGGCCCAAAGAGTGTAGCACAATAATGCCAAATTGGCCAGTGTGGCTATTGGCCATTTTGTTTTCGCATAATTGTTTAAAAACTTTGTCGACCAGAAAGACTAATGAAGCGCTCACAGTTTGAAGTGAGTTTGTAGAAGTTGTCCAGTAGAATGGGTGGGTTGGGGGCAAATAGCTATCAATATGGACATCTATAACTACTCAAACACAAAACACATGCCGTCGCTCAGACTCAGTTACAGTTTAAGTTTCATAGACAGCACAGCTGCCACCAAAGTTGCCACACAGCGAGAAAAAGTATCCCATTCAAAATGCAAATTTCTTAGAATGAAATTATAAAAGTCGAGTTAAGTTGAAATTATTTCTAGTGCGCTCCAAATATCAAGTATTTAGAAATGTAATTTAAGTGGTAATTAAACTATCTCCAATATAATTCTCTCAGTATATAGTCAGAACAGTTTCGACCACAAAAACAGGCATTGAGGCCGGCTGCATGTAAATCTCAAACGGTTTATGGTTACGAGCAAATCCCAACTGCTTACATGGCGAGCGTGTTGATGTCGAGTGTGTCTAGCGGCACTTTGATGGATAACTTGTGGCCTGCCCATATCACGAGGGGGTTTGGTGGGGGCTCTAACGCACCCACACATAGAGACTCTGGCTTGCCAAAGTATTTGGGTGGAATTTAGCTGAGATTTGAATAAGGTTCAAAGCTGTTGATGATAATGGAAATTGAGCGCTTTTGGCCTTCTTGTGAAAATACATATACATATATCGTATATACGGCTGTACAATGCGAATATGTCGATTGTGCATATGGATATGGGTAAGTGTTTTTGTGTATATATATGTGTGCGTGTGTGTTAGTGAGTGTAACGTTTTTTATGGTATTTAAGATTGAAGGCAATTTATAGCTGACACCCTAATAAAATTAACATTGAAATGGCAATTTGAGGCAGCAATAAGAATCAGCAACAGCAGCAGCCAACTGAAGAAAGTTGTCACACACACAGCAATAGACATTTATACAAATATATATATTATATATACTAAGCACACGCGCATATATAATCAATTTATCGTTCAATAATGGTTCAAGTTACTGGGATTTCATAGCACTTTGACAAATCGCAGAGCTGGCTAAAAAGAAAAACCAAAAAAAAAGAAGAAAAAAAAAGTAAAACACAAAAATAAAATAAAGCATATAAAAATAAATATAACAATATATTAAAGACATACAGCTGCAAATTGATTTTCAGCCAAGACTTTAATGAGCATAGTGTTATCTTTACTTCTCCCCTTGCTTGGATCCACTTATTCGATTGCAACTTTTTTTTTTTTGCTTGGGGTGCCATACGCTAAATAAATTGAAATGACTTGGTAATTGTATTTGCGACTCTGGCTAAATTAATCTAACTAGTTCGCATGCCAGGACAGCACTCGTGTGGAACCACAACAACAACAACAACAAAACAAAGCGCCATAAAACCAAAAGCTTGTTTTTCAATCGTTGCCACCAAAGTGGTTGTGTGGCGGCTGTGGTGGTGCAGCTCTTGGCTGATGGGGTAGAAAATTGCTTTTATAAAAACCTCAAATTGACATATTCCACGGCCAGAGCTCATGGCCAACGTCCTGGTAATTGCCCGATGAATGTCAATTAGTTAGCTAGCTGCCTGAGGAACTATTTTGGGCTTGGCAAGGCTTTTGCCTGCGGCACTGTCTGTCCACTGATTTGTTGTCTATTGATTGAGCTTGTAGCTTTATAGCTTTGACATTGATTGTAATTCATGAACTCAACAAAAATATGCGTCCTCATATTCTGGATAGCCATATTCCTTATGCTCTGCTATTTTCAATTACATTTTCATGCCTCAAATTCCAGCAGTGAGCGCTTAACGCAGCATCCTTTGATGATGATGCCCGGATATACATTCACAAGTCAAGGATATTTGCTCGCAGCTGCGACGGCAGCTCCTGCTGCCACTTGCGTTTATTTATGTGAATTCTCTGTCCAGCCCGCTGCAACCTTCCCATTCCCATTGACCAGTCCCAGGAGTGAGTGCGACCACCTCCCAGCTCTGTGTCTCTGTTTGCCCGTTAGAGTTACATTTACTGCCACTGTTTGGTTGTTTGTTCAACTCTCAAGCAATGCTATTGTTATTGTGGCAAGCGAGGTGTATTCGAGCAGTAGCGAAACTCCAGACTTGCTTTAGGTCATATTTTATTGTTTGTTCTTTTAGTTTATGCATACTTTCTTATGTTTCCCAATAGCAGCCACACTTTTGACTATGAGTTTAAGCTGATTGCTGGATAATGCTATCAAAAAACGGAATAATTTGCATTACTTTGTGAAATCATCTCGTGCACCTATTCATACACCCATAAAGACATATGTATATATATGTATATATACAAACACAGATCTTCATATATGTGCACAGTTTGTGGTTGGTCGTTCAACTAATGTGCTTGGCCCTCTCGCTTTATCAGTCAGCGACAATTCGACCCGCCTTTGCGCTTTTCAACGCGTAAGTTCACTTAAAGTTGAGCATCCGCAGCGTTTGCCGCTAAGAGAGATGAATGAAATGGAATGAAATGTAATGGTGTATCCTTTCGTTTGTAGCCATGTCGCATTGTAAGTATTTAGCGTGGCTTGGCATTGATAAGGCATTGGCCCTCTCTCTCTGTGTGTGTGTGAATGTGTGTGTGTGTGTGTTTGCCCCCGCAGGCAGGCATTTTATCGCTGCTGTCCGCGGCAGGAATGCGGGGAGTGGGCATTGTTGAAAGATGCGACCATCGCTGCGGGCTGGGCCGGGAAACTCGGCAGCTGGTGTCGCTGTCTGCCAGCTAGCTAGCTAGCTAGCTGGCAACATATATGTTTGTTTATTTGTTTGCTATGAGAATTCAAACACACACACACACACATACATATATAGATAGACGACCATATAGTCGAGATAGCATTCGCTATTGTTTTACGATTGCGTGGAAATTGAAAACAGACAAAAAAAAACACAAAATACTCTGCTAGTGGAGAGAAAAAAGTCAACATCAGTTAAGGGGGCGGTTGGCGTTGGTGTTGTACGAGCTAAACGCTAAAGACACTTTAATTGCTTCGATATGAAAATCCGAAAATACGTGTTGGCCACACATGCACCCACACTTACACACTTACACACTTACATAAATAATGTGTAGATTTGTCCATGTTCGCATCTGTGTGTATGTGCATAACTAATGTGCCTTTCACATTTGCCTGACCTTCAAAGTTATCAAATATCGCACACAGACAGATTCGCAATCTATATACATACATACATCCTGATCCGCAATTCATGTGGGAAATGCAATAAGCTTCGACTTGTCAGCACACCCAACCACGCCCCACATCCAACACGCATATTTATGTTGGGGATATGCGAATGCATTTGAAGGGCTGTGGCCCTTGACTTCTTTGTCATTTCCGGCGCGCACAAATTGAAAAATGGCGCTCGCCGCACTTCCGTTCGCATTATTGAGCAGCGGATCGTTAAGTTGACAACCGCAAAACGCAAGTGGCAGCAGTTAACAGTAATCTTGGAGGGGACATTCCTGGAGGGAAGCTACGGTTGCACTTCGCCTGTCATTTCATTTAATTTGTCACCGCGACAAAGGCGATGCAGGGGGGTGTGGGGAGGGGGGGACACAAGTGCACGCCCATTAAGCGCTGATGGGGCGTGGTCAAGTGCGTGTTGCTGACGTCAGCGCCACTGCCACTTGCTGCTGCCACTGCTGCTGCCACTGCTGCTGCCACTGCTGCTGATAATTTACGCGACAGCAACAACAAAAAGAAAGAAGAATATACCAAATAAGTGTTCTCAAGTGAAGAGAGCATGTTGAGCAGATACCCTGTACCAAAGACTATACAGATAAGATAACTTTATAATCTTGGCCTTTTTACCTATACTCATATCAATCTTTCAGAATACCAAAACTATTGTTTCCATAGTTTTCATTTTCCCAACGTGGAGTGAGGGCTAAAATGAAATAAACTTGATCTATACATAATGTACAAGAGTTGAGTTCGAAGACGGACAGTCAGCTCAGTCATTCAGCAGTTTTATGCTGATGCGATAGAATATGTTGATATTTATTTTGCAGTCTAAGATGTCTGTACAACTAGAAGGTATTTCTCGAACAGGGTATTAAAACTGACTTCAGTTAAAGTTAAGGGCTGGCACTTATGGCTTACTTACAACTTGGCCCTCAACTTTGGCTAGAGCCACTCTTGACTCTGCGTTGATAGAGTGTGAATTTAAGTGCAATTGGAGATTGAAAATTGAACGGTAAGTTGAGCTACAGTCTCGGGCAAAAAGTCAAAGACAAGTTAAAGATGGACAGCAGCATGGACATAGTGAGCACGTTGGACATGTTGGAACACATCCAAATTGCTCGTCATTGTTGCCTTTTATTAGCTGCAATTTAATTGCATTGGCTTACTAGTTGGCCACTTTCACTTTTGGAGCATGCCAAATATGGTTTTATGAGTTCAGTGAACCGCCACCCGCACCACCACGCACCGCTGTGGTAATATGCAAAATCAACATTGTAATGACCGCAGGACACAAGTGAACATGGTGGAGAACGTGAATGTGAACACATTTTGGCCACATTTTTTATGGCCTTTTGTCGGCCACGCACAGTTTCCAAGTTTCCAAGTACCTCATGAAAATGCTATTATTTATTATGGAATAAAATATTTATCAGTAAATTAAACACTTTGTGTTTCCCACGAAATATTTGACAAATTCTCGTCTGAGTCAAGCGCGTTACGGACGCCTCTGCCAGATTACATCATAAAACTTTAAGATGCGCCCAAGTCACTAATACCACAGGCGGCTATATTTAAACACCCATCCCAAGATCAAGATGAGCAAGTCCAGTGACGTCCAGTCCCAGTCCAATCCCCGTCCAGTCCAATCACTTTCACTCTTCACTTACGCTTTTATAAGCCCCTGACTTAATCATGCTACTTGTCATGCAAAAATCCGATAAGATCCCAAACTCAAAGTGTTCTTTCGTTGAACTCATAAATATAAATATAAATAAATATGTATTTAATAAAAACGAAATAAATCCCATTCTTATCTTACGCACATGCACAATGCACGGACTTATTGTTGTGTGGGGACAAAGTGTATGAATGCTTCGGCTTAATCGAATAAGAAAATATAACAAAATTATATTTGGGTGTTCTTCCTGCTTTTGTTACCAATGCAAAAATAAAAACCAGAAAAACGCGTTAATATGCCCAAAAAGGAAATGGCAAATGGCATTTCACAAAAATATTACGAGCTGTCGCAAGGGCAGGGGGATCATTGAATTTTGGCGGTGCGAGGGGAGCTTCGCTGTTTTATAAATTAAACGGGCATCTGTTCGCAATTAGAATTGCAAATGTTTTGGCAGTTCGACGCGGGCCGAAAGGATGGAGCGGGGCGAAAGGAGGCAAGCAAACAAAGGCAAACCAGAACGTGTTTCGAAAATAGCTACAGTTTAAATTTCGTAAAAGGCTGGCAAACAAAAGCCGCCTCTCGCCGGGGGCGTGGCCGTTAGCTGGCATCAGAGTGCGACACAAGTGGCTGCGAGGCGTCTCGCTCAAGGATTGCGTAGGCTGCACATATTTTTTTTCTTCTTATTTTTCTCTTCCAGAAACAATTTGAACGTAATGACGAAGAAAGTTGTTACTTAGCTTGTGGCTCATTTGTCAGCGATTGCTCAAAAGCAGGACAAGCAGACCTTGCCGGCTCTGTCGTGGATTATAATCCAAAAGTGCCTCATACAAATAACCATGCATACATTTTACAGGCATGGCGTGAAAAACTGTTTGAGTGTTTACTTCTAGATATTTGCTTATGCATTTGTTTCTTGTTCATTCTCCTTTAAGTCCCATAAAGCGTATAAAATGTGTTTCTTTTTGGCAAAATTAAGCAAGAATATCTAGAACTTTGTTGGAATACCAAATTCTTATAGTTTACAATTCAACTCTATCAAAGATTCAAATAAATATGTGCACGTATTTAAAATCGATACTAAGTAATTTGACCTCCTTTCCTTATTGATTATAGCCTATCTAACATTTATGAGAATGGAGTCTCATCAATTTGAACCTTTCAAAGTTGATTATGAACCACCCACCTGCTGAGTAAAGGAAATTTCCTACGTTTGATGTCCACAACAGGAAAGTATTAAAAATGTTGGTGTTTATTCTGGTTTTACACTTAAAAAGTTTGCAGAGCCCCTTCTTTGTCTTATTGTTGATTGACTTTTGATTGCTATGGCAGACGCAACACTTAAGAACCTAAATCAATAAACATAAGGAAATATGCTCCACAAATAGTATGCCTTATTATACACATCGAGAGCTATACACATTTATATATACACATTAATGTATAGCAGGTACAATAGCGGCTAATTACGGCAATTGCTGCTAACAAAATTGGATAAAAGAGAAAATTTCTAGCACATAATTGCTTAGGCAGTTGTCGATATACATAATTAGATGTAAATGGATACCTTAATTAGTTGAACTGATGAATTTAAATGAATCCTGAAGAGTTGAATCTTAATTAGATAAGATTAGCTAAGGCAACAGTTTGCCTAATCGCAGGCAGATGTCAAAGGCCTCTGCCACCATCTGACTGTCGCAAAAAGCAGTTACAAATCATACAGATTTCACTTGATAAATAGCAGTCATATTTCCAACAGACTGAACATCGCCGGAGTCAGACTTTATCCCGGTCTAGATTCCCTCACATTTCCAGCTGTCATTCATCAGTTGGGCTATGTGAGAGTTGCGAAGCGAATTGCGAGTCTGGGCACAAACTTAATAACTCATTTGTTAGCACTCATCTAGCTGCATTCAAATGGCCAATAAGATCTATCATAAAACCACACACACACACACACGCATACACACATACACACATATATATATATATGCTACTACAAACACACAAACATATTCCGCACTGCGTAAAAAACAGTTGGAACGGCCTTGCCCGGCAGCAAACATTTGACTTCTAATTAAGAGCCAAAAGGCCAAAAACAACAAGAACAAAAACAACAACAGCAACAACAACGAGAAGAAGCACAAGAGGAGTATAAGCTCAAGTGGCAAACACTGAAATACCTTCACACACACACACGCCCCAAAACTGTGGAGCGCGGCGATGATTAAGTGCCCACGTCGCTTTGCACACCGGAGCATCGAAAGAATCTAAGCAGAACTACTCTGCCACTGTGTGCACTCAGGGAAAAAATGTGACATATCATTTAGATTCCTGGGCACAATAGATCGAGTAGGTCGCAGTGCAGGTATCCCAATAATAATAATAATAATTTAGATTGTTTTCTTTTTGACAGACAAATTGCTTTTGTGTTTCGGAAAACTGAATTTGAAGATAAGATTTCAATTTAGAAATCAAGCTTCTAATTTGCAGATGTTTTATGCATAAGCTTAAAGTTTTTCTTCGGCTTTGCCGTTGCTTTTGCTTCTTAAATGTATTTATTCATTCATTTATTTAATGTGACGAAAAAAAAACACTTGACTTGGAGCCAGCAAAAAATCATATTTTATTCTAAGATGCAGTCAAAATACAATAAACAAATAAATTAAAATTAAAATTAAATATACAAATTAAATGACGTTAAATTAAAAGTAAACAATTTTATTATAATTACAATTTTAAAGAATTAAATAAAGGAAATATTTAATATGAAAAATAGTTCAACAAATATCCAATCAGACCAAAAATGTCTATATAATTAATTTAATTAGATTAATTTAAGAAATTAGAGTTTGCAAAATACTGAATAATGTTGATCTGAGAATATATTTTCCTTCCCAACTTTATCTTATGAAGACAATTTCCAAGAAATTAGAGATTTAAATATACTGAATTTTTTCGGTTGAACATGGTACATTTTTTCTTTCTTAATGTTTTCTCAAGGAAAATTTCTTAGAAGATATTATGTCATTTTAATTGGGTATATTCAGCGTATATTTTTTCTGAGTGTGTGAACTAATAAAGATGCGCTGTTCTGTGGGTGCGGGTGCGGATTGTAGTTGTAGGTGTGAGTGGTGGAAGACCGCCCTGCGACTTGGCCTTCATTCGCTATGCGCGTGCTAATCAAATTGGGTCTAGTCCGTGTCTGCGCCTTTGTCTATTCCCACAGTGTGCCCCCGGGTGTGGGTTTGGTAGTGGGCTTGTTTATCAGTCGTCTGCGCCTAATGTGTAAGTATGCCAAAAGTGATTGCATAATTATGCAAATTCCCACCCCCATCCAAGCCAGGCAGCCCCCCTTTCAGCACAATATACGTCTAATGAATTACTCAGACAGAGGCCTGAATGGCGGCACTGTCGGAGATATTGGAGCACACAGATGTGATAGTCACAAGAGGAGAACTCCTTCGTTGAGTCAGGCGGCGTCTCTGCCGATTCGAGTGTAAACAAATGCCAAGTGGCATCTACCAAAAGTTGATTATATAATAATTTGTTATTGCCTTCGGGGTCAATCGATGCGTATTAGGCTCAATCGAATTGGAAACGAACCCCAAAATAAGTCAAAACAGTTGTGCCGAACAATTAACACCCCCTAACAACGAATTCCCAACCCTCCCATCAAAGATCGATAATTGCGCTGACAGTAAATTAGGCGCTCGCTGGCTGGGAAAATTCGAAAGTACCTCCGATGCCTTTCAACAGCTCATATCGTCATCAGGCACTCATAAAAACAAACATATATATATATATATAGGTGATCATTTTATTGTTGTTTGTTTAGCCTGCTATAAAAAACGCACAACGCGAAAAGTTCTATCGAAAACTGAGCCATAAAAATTATTTAGCACGTCGAAAAAAAGTCGAGCTAAATGTAAGGTAAATAAATATATAATATGAAAAACAAAAGTTTAACGAGTGCCAGCGGTATTTCTTTTTGGGGTTAAGCAAACGAATGCAATGGAACTATATATTGCCACGCCCCATGCCGCCCCTAATGGGCCCACAAGAAAACCCACGGCACGCCTTTTATTTGCATAACTCGGTGACAGTTGAGTTTAATTTTTGTTAAAAGAAATTCACAATGAAAATGTTGTGACTTATTGTTTCAACTTTTGCTTTCGTGACTCACATGAAACAACAGCAATAACAATAATACAAAACAAAAACAATGATATGATAAATTTCTTATTCAGGCGACGTCCAAGCGATCGGCCCCAAAAATCCAAAAAACCGAACAAAAAAAAATCACAAAACAGAAACACAGATATTCGAAAGGTCTCACACATGTCTGGCAATTCAAATGGACAACTGACTAAACGGATCCCCCCTCCTTTTGTCCAAGTCCCTATGTTTGTTGTCTTTTGCCATCTTTCTTTCTTGTTTTTTTTTCCAGCGCGTAATTAGGCAAATCGCTAGGCATAAAAAATGAGACGTAGCAAAAAAAAAGAAAAGAAAAACAAAACAAAACAGAAAAAGCGAAACAGAGATAAATTCGCAACATGAAAGAGCAACGCATAAATCAGCATTTATATAAATGAAGACATTTGATGTGGAACTGGGACTCATGTCTATATCTCTGACAGACATCACATACTACAGTCAAAAAAAAAAAAAAAAGCCCCAATCAACTGGCAGTGCATGCTGAACCAAATGCCCAACAAAAAAAAGGCCTGCGCGGCGTATACGCAATAAATTTTCATATTTCATATGCCGTACGCCTTTCCTTTCCATTTTATTCCGTTTGCATATTCAGGAGTGACGTCGCAAAAGTATTTTGGCCTGGCCCAAAATAAAAGACTCATAAACAATAAATGACCACGTTTTTGTGTTTATTGTAAACAAAGGCCTGAAAAGCGTTAACAGATGTGGCATTTAAGCACTGCCTTTTAATAAGCCCGTTGCGCGAATGCCGTTAACGATGACGATCTGTTCTTAAGCAAACAAAACTGCTGGTTTATAAATACACGTGCTTATTAATATTTAGTAGATAATACACATTTTTCGGTTGTCAACAAGTCAATGCCAAGGTTGACATAACGACGCCACTGAGCCCATATGCTCGAAATGCTTGTCAGGGTTTGAATGAATTTGCAAACCAGGAGAAAACGATTTAAAATTAATTATGGTCTGTGTTTTTTTTATTGTATAAATTAATTTGCATATTTGGAGGAAAACTAATTGGAAGTTCGTAAAAATTCGTTTTATTGCAAAAACTTCTGAGCTAAATGTTGAAATGCATTTTAATGCATTTACTTGGAAAACAAATACCAAAGAAATAAGTAAAATATTTGAAGATTGAAATGCATCAAACACGAAAAACTCGATTGAATTTAAAAGCAGCGAACTGAATTTGGAAACCAGAAGGAAACGATTAAATGTTTCTTTGCTCTTTTTTATTATACAAATTAGTTGATATATTTATTTGAAAAGCAAATGAAAGTTCGTAAAAATAAACTTCTGAGCTAAATGTCGGAATTCATTTTAATATTGTTTCAACTCCGAAACACTCGCTTAAGCCGCTAAATAAATTTTATTATAAAAACTTCTCAGCTAAGATTGAAATGCGAAATAAATTGGCTTTAATTTAGTATATGTATATGAAAATGGCTTCAAATTAATTGATTCATTTATTGGCTTCCAACAATTCGCAGCCCAGACAATAAAATTTTTAAGACATTGGAATAAGAAAGTGAAGTAAACTTTAATTTAAATGCGATTTCGACAATAACTAATGGTTAATTTTCCTTATACAGACTACATATGTATGACACATCATGATTGATCGAAATTAGATAAATCTTTTCAATATGTCACATAGTACATGTTAACGTTAAAGCACCCACTGAGGAGGGTATTAAAAATGTGAAGTGCGTGACAAGGTCTGATAAGGTGGTCGAGGAGAGGCAGATTTTGAAAAACAGGCTGCCACAGATTTCAAGTGCAGCAAATGGCAACTAAAACAACAACTACTTCAAGCTGTGAGTCGAGAGAGGATGATGACAGAGCGATTCGCGAATGGGAATGGGAATCGCACTCAGAGCCGCATTCAACATTAATTTGTCAATGTTTATATTTATATCTTGAAATCAATATTATCAACAGAATCAAGGCATAGCATTAATAATAATGCTTAAGCATTCTAGCATAAAAACGCGTTAGCCACGAATCCCAGCAATAGATATATATACACATATAGAGGGCATGAGGAGGGCAGGGAAAAGTGATTAAAACACGTATATATGCAAATGCCGTGTTGAGCCGTGAGTTTAATGAGTTGTGTATCAACAAATGTGACAGCCTCCGAGAGAGGTGCGCTTGAACAATACTTAGCTAAAGGCTATAAAATCGAGCACTTAGCGCTATATATCTTTTTTTACATTTCTTGGATATTTGTTTATACTTCATATCTATGCTTCTTTGTTATTGGAGGCTTATCAGTTTAAAAGGCTGGTTTATCAGTGAAAATGCAAACAAAATTGAATGAAAAACTTACCTTAAGTTTTGCTAGAATGCGTTGCTTATTGAAATGTTTACGCTTTTTTTTTGTTTTTTAGTTTTTTTTTTTTTTTGTCACGTGTGGGTTATTTTAGACTGCATGTGACATGTGCATTAATTTCTCATGTCAAACTACACGGCAACACTTAACGAAATGTTGTTGAACATTTTTTGTATGCTTTGCGTGTAATTAAGAAACATTAACACGACAACAACAACTAAGTGCAACAGCAGCAGCAGCAGTAGCAACAGCGACAACAACGTTGGAATTAATGCCAGCCACAAAGTGCAATGAGATAAAAACAATCATACAAACAGACACGCACTCACACACACACGCACACACACACTCGCACACACACGCACGTACACACACACACACACACACACATACACAGGCACGCATGCACTTGCTTAAGACAAAGCCAAGTGGCCCGAAAGAAAGGCGGCAATGCAGCTGTCACAGCCACTAACCGTTGTCTGTTGTCTGTTGTCTGCTGTCTGTAATCTGTTTGCAACTGTCAATCATACGCCGATGTACCGTTAAACTAAAAAACTGCACGAGATGCCGCCGAGAGCGCGCCAATGTGTCAATTACAAATTGTACTTGTCTTCCAAGTGATCCAGTCAACCGCTCGACGGCAAGTTTTCCAAAAGACTAAAAACACGAAAAATTTCCTAGCAAACAATTTTCATACGCGCCGCAAAATTTGCCGGCTAGCGGCCAACTGTGCGTTCGGTTAAAAACAATAAGCTTACGGCCAAAAGCTTTCATTTCGCTAGCCAGCGTCTGAGAGCTTTCGGCTATTCATGACAATTTGGCGCGTAAAGCATTCATCGTCGTCGGGGCTTTTGTGAATGGCGGACAACAAAAACGTTGCGCTAATTGAGCGTGACAAGTGAGGCAGGTTAAGGCGGCTGCGGGGTGTGACAACTGGGCTTGAACAAAACGTGCGTAAAAGCTGATTTGGCTCGCTTACAATACAGGGTGATGATGATGACTATTGAGAACGTTGAATTTTTCGCTATTGTTTGGCATTTGTGACATGCAATCAATCATTACCTTTTCATGTTGCAGTTATGCTCATATAAATATATGTATATAACTATTTATATTCATCAATAATCAATTGTCTTCACTTGCTGTACTATTTTTTGGGAATTCAACAGTATTGTGGTAATCACCGAAATAATATAAAACTTCTATTTTAAAATTTGTTTTTTTGGATTTTATAATATTTTTGGAAGGAAAAAAATCATAAAATCGTATTTATTTACATTTATTTTAGGTTATAAATATAACAGGTAAACCATGCCGATAAGTCTGCTTAGTTTTGATCAATTTAAAGGACTTAAGCATTTATCATTTTCATATATTAACGATATATTAAAACGAAGCTCAAACATATATCATTTTAAGAGGCGAGTATTTTATGCCATGTATTTGTCAACAAATCGATTAATTTGCATTTATGTGCACTTCTCACTTACAGTCTAATTTATAGCTAGGAAAATTAAGTGTGTTACTTGTGAGAAGGAAAGTTGTTTAACGATTAATAAATGTAAAATAAATGTTAATAGGACATGTCTACAAAGCTACAGCGACTAATAAAGCAGTCAATATATCTTAATTCGATGCGGTCAGTGCCAATACAGATAATTTCAATTACTTGATTTACATTTCGAGACAGTTTACGTTCATTTTAGTGCACTAATCAACCACATATTTACATATATATACAAACACCTGCAGATGCAGACTACTCAAATCAGCTCAATTAAATTAGAGTTAGAACATTTCAGTTAGATTAAACGATTATTTGCCGAACAACAATCTAATTATTTTTTAATTGCACCAGACAGTTTTTCAATCACTTGAATCAGAACATACAGCACAAGCTGACGACAACATCACTTCCGCAATGGGCGCCAAAAAAAAAAAAAACGAAAAAAAAAACGGATACCATATATATAAATATATACATAAATATTCCTATGGATTCTTGCAAGTAATCTGAGCAAGTGCGAAGCAAATGCTGACGGTCATGGCGCCAATATTTCTGTGCTACACAATAAAGCTAATACCCGTATCCCATATTGATAGCGTGCCGATAAAAAATATACAGTTGTCATTGTCATTGTCATTGTTCAACATGACGTATGCGCGATATATGGAACTAATCAACAATGTGAATTTGGCGCGGATTAAGCGCGCACAGCTGCAAAACAATAATCAGCTAATCTAGCGTACAATTAACACCTTCAAAATGTGTGATGAATCAAAAAAAAAATAAAATAAAAATAAATTAAATAAGTAAATAATTACTTCATTACCTGAACTCGAATTTGTTGTTTTTATATTTTGCATTATTTGTCGAATGTTTGTTCAAGGAAGCACGGAAGCAGAGCATTCCACACCAATTTTTAAATGTCTCACCATAACAGGCTACTATGTCACCAATGAAAACAAAAAAGAAATCTCTTTAAATCGAGTTGGTTTCGTTGGTAAAACAGCAAAAAATTAAGCCTAATCAAATGCGTCACACTTTCTTTTGGAGACTTGATTTGGACAAACACACACACACACACACACATTCACACAAAGTCTGGAAACGTGACCAGGCCACGCGCGGGCCAAGAGATTCCGATCTGGCTTAGAGTAGTATATGTATTTTTTATGGTCATTGAACGAACCCGTTTTTTTTGGGTTCTATGTATTGGTTGAGATGGCTTCTGAGTGATATTGGTTAGTAGCGTCTTGCTTGGCTAGCTGAATAACAATTAATTGATTGACAAAATTGGTATCTGGAATTTAAGTTCTATTGGAATTCGATTGGAATTTGATTAAATTATACATTAATTTACAAATTTATGTAGTAATTAATTGTCTTTCCACGTAATGAGTCTTAACAGGCGTTTTAATTATAAATTGTGATTTATTTGCACAATTGAATGAAGCGAATACTTTATTGAACAATTTGTTGTCGAAAATTTGCACAATTTTATTGACTAATAAACTGAACTTAAAGTGATTGATTTCCAGCAATTGCAATTATGATTAGTTTTATTAATATTTTTATTCAGTGCAATTAGTCTTACGTGTGTAATGGTAATAACTAACAGTTGAAACGTGGCTTTCGTGACCCAATCAGCAATTCAATAAATTAACAAAACATATGCTCATACATATGTAAATTTGCATTGATATTCAAATCATTTAGTTCAACCACTCATTAGAATAGATTTCATCAAATCGGCTTAGATTTCAAGCGCTTATTTATGATGCGTAGATATCGATTTCTTTACGGGGTTATTGTAGGAAGCTACTGCATATATATAGAAGTGTGATCCGTGCATTATTTATAGATCACACAATTGATCCATACATATGTATATGCCTTTATTTATGATTGATTGCGACAAGAATTGAATTAATGATTCTCCAATACTATATCGATTTATATAAGGTCAACTAGTGTAGAAATATAATTTTGTGATTTTGTTTTTTTTTTTTTGTGTTTTGTAAGCAATACATATAAGAATGGAAGTGAATGACAAGCACATATGTATACAAATACGATCTACAAATTATGGGTATCATTAATGATAATTCCCCCCGATGAGATACGCTTGCGCGCAATTCCAGTCTAGAGTCATAGGTTTTGATTTAGCATTCGATTGCACGTAAACGATTTTGTAATTGGCTATGAGCAATTCCTTTGAAAAGAGAGCTACGATTTCTGTTTAAGCGTCGCTTTGCTACTGTGTTCTTTTTTTTTTTTGTTTTTTCTTTGTGGGGCAGGTGCGTCATAAAACAGTCTGCCGAGGGATTTCCACACGAGCCAACTAACAACAGCTAGTCATCCAAACTTGCGTGTGTTTGTGTGTGTGTGTGTGTGTGTGTGTGTGTGTGTGTTGACAGTGATGCGTTTGGCACTGCCAATTAGCGATTGTCATTACCAGGAATTTAATTTCATTTCCTACGTCACTGAACTCGGCAAAGCTAACTAACTACCTAGTCCCAAAAACGATATTTTTATAAGCATAAAAAACTGTTTATGATAAACGCGATCTGCGAAAGGCAATTGCAGGTGCTTTAAGAGCAGGAACTGGTTTTAGTTTTTTTTCGAGCTGCGCCAACTGCGACGAACAAGAGCGACGACGTCGACGCGAACGATTAACGCTGGCGTAGCTGCCGGCGTCGCTGCCAATGAACGTCCCATTCTGTGGTATATAAATGTTAGTCGTATGCTGGGATTCTGATTAGTCTGTGAACGGCGCTTACGAGTTCCATAGTACATTTTTTCGGGTTGCCTTTCAACGCACTGTGAATCGCAAGTGAAGTGAGCCAAGTGCTGGAAAACCCCAAAAAAAAAAAATAGTTGAAGAAAAAGAAATACAAGAAAAACTAATTCAAGTACAAGCAAACGAGTATTTAAATTTTTCGAAAGGACTAAGTTGGAAAATAGAAAGCGCGCTGACAATTTAAAGTAATAAAAGTTAAGAAGAATCAAAAATCAATTTTACAAACCTACAATTATTCAACAATTAAAAGTACGTATACAAAATTTTTAAAATTGAAATTAAATTTAAAATAAAAAACCAACGATTTCTCAACTAAACTTAAAAATTTTAAAGCGACATTTATGGAAAAGGCGCATTTTCCCCAATATTTAAACAAAGTTTCAGAACGAAACTTTTTAGTTACCTAAACAAAGCTAGAAACTTTTTATGATTTATAGTGCAAAGTATTTTAGTTGAATATTCATAATTCATAAAGAGTGTTATAGTTTATTGCATCTGACAATTCACATTGTAAAAATTAATATCAATTTTCCCACGCGTGATTTCTAGATATTAATTTTGATCATTTCGATATTTTTAGCCCCTGTTGTGCAATATTATCATGTATGATTACTTTCAGAACCCATAACTTACTTAAACGAAACTTGTTTGTTGCATAATACAAATGCCAAAAAAATGCGACGACATTGACATTCAATAAAAATCAAGGAAATGCTTTGTAATATACGAAAATGAAATGAAAGTCGATTGACAACAGGCAGTTTTTTTGTTTTTAAAGAATTTACGTCAAATACAAAAGGCAAATAAAATTCAAGGCGCTGCCTAAGGATAAATTTAATTAACGATTTTCTCAATGCTGGCAACACTTTAAGCTTAAAGCGACAAAACCCATTCGTCATAAAAGTGAATACCAAGCAAAACCATAAAAATTAATAAATGACAAAGAGACGTAAAGTTGCAAAACATTAGTGCATAAATTGAAAGCTGAAACAAGTTGTTGTTGTTGTTGCGGGTTGTTGCTTGTTGCAACAACTCTTGGCATAAGCACTTAAGTTCTGCATAGAAAACAGTCATCGCTAAGCATATAGAATAATAACATCAAGATTAATGTTATGACAGTTAGTTTGTGACAAGTGATCGTTTAACTAATTAACAAATGAAATCTCGCTAACACAGTAATTAGATTAGAATTGAGTCGTTTGTCAATTGTTGTTAAGAGAAACATGTTTCACTTATAGATTAATTGCACCTAAATTTGATGTATGGATATATATGGATATAGCATACATACATCCAACGAGCATTGACGTCAACTTGTCAGTTCTATCTATCACCTATATTTATGCAGAAATACACAGCAACTGTGTGTTTTTGTAATTCACACACAGCTCCCTCTCTCTCCCTCTCTAGCACTCTGAGTTGTCATTCAATTTGACTCACAATCGGAAATTCTGAAAGCCTGTGTTTATTGTGTAGATCCCCCCAAGCAGACCTAGGTCATATGTTGCACCCTGCCAGGCCTTCAATTGGACACTTTTTACTCAATTAAGCAAATCAACAGTAGCAACAACAAAAACATAAATCACAACGATATGATTTTGATTATGATTGTGCATCGAGTCTCACGTTGATTCGACAGTCCAGCAGCAGATACCAGCTGATATTTTTTGTAAATTGCGAATTTAATTAGACACACCATAACAACGGAAACAGATTCCAGACTCAGAGATTTAACAAATGCTGCCCAACTGACCTTAATCAATGTTGTTGCTCTACAAATACTTGCTTGGTCATTGGCAGCAAAAACTTAACACGTCAAGACCACAACAAAACAAAACAAAACAAAAAAAAGAACAAAACACAGTTAACAATTATGTAAATTACAAATTACATGCCGCACTGATAATTATGGAACGATTTTCCAAAAGCGTCAAAAATCACTGCAACACAATCTAACTCTAATGCAACCTTGACGTGGAAAATTATAAGCACCACAACAAAAGCTACACAATAAGCGATTTAATTTTGTAAATGCTTTTCGATTGAGCCAGCCTGTAGCCGCTGTAGCCGCCTTGATTGCTGGACACTGCACAGCACTGCACACCACAGCACAGCACAGCGCAGCACAGAAGAGAACAGCACAGAACAGTACCTAGCAGAGTTGAGTGGAACAGAGTCGAGCTTTAATAGTTAATAGTCTTATGGCTTAGATTTCACCTCATCAACAGAGGCAGCGATGCGATGCGGTACATTAAATCGATGATGTGAAAAACCATGTGCAACAAACTAATACAAAAAGGTTAAGAACAAGTCTGCTACGGTAACAATAACAATGGACGGAGATGCCACCATAAAGATACACTCGACTCTTTGATTCGATGCAATGTATGAGCATTGTATGCAGATGATTATAATACATACACACACATACACAAACACAGAAGTATGTGTACATATGTTTATGTGTTTAACATTATTCATTTAATTTGCTCAAGTGTGTGGCAGCGCGCCCAGCTAATTGGGCCCACACGGCGCATACGTAACGCGCGCGCTTGGGAAAATCTCGGTGCATTGAATTGGCTGGTTGCCTTTTTGCCACATTACGTATATATACATATGATCCATACATAAAGGTGGACTTTAACCGCTGTACTGGCATAAACTATCGAAAATGTGTGCCAAGCCATTAATAGATTACAGACATTGGCCAAAGCCGATTATAAAGTTATGCCAAATATTTCTTAGCTGAATACAAAGAAAACAAAACAAAAATCAATACAAATTGTGCAATTTCGTTGACGAACTTGTTTCGCCACCCGGAACGCTAATTAATTGGCGGTGTTTTCTTCGCACATCGGATATTAATAACGTATGTTTAATTCATAGAACGCTTGTACAAACCAGAAAGCCTCCACAAGTTAAGGTTTTTTCTCCTGAAGGCGGAATCAGAATTGGCAAGGCTTTAATGCAATTCAGCGACATATTTAATTGATATAGAAATAATCAACAAGACTACCGGTAGTTAACTCAAGCGACTTTAATGAGATGTACATGAAAATAGTTTTTAATTTCAATTTGAAATGAAGCAAGACAGAGGACAAGTAGCCGACAAGTAATTACCTTTGTGGCCCACTCTGCTAATGGATGTCTTTTAACTATTTGATTTGAACGGCGACGCGTGCGTTGATGGTTGACATTGGAGCCAATGCGACAGACATGGAGACCGAAAGAGAGAGTGAGAGAGTGAGAGAGAGGGACAGCAATTGAATTGGTTAACCTGAGAGTTGGACAACCAGACGTTGTATGCTCAACGACATTCAGTTGGATTTTTAATTGAATTAAAGCACTTATGTGAAGTATAAGTGCAGCTTATAACCCCCAACATACCAACAACTTAGTCTTACAGCTGACCAAAGCGTGAATAATAATAAATAATATCAACACATTTTCCTAATATGGCTTATAATTGTAGCCGTGATTTGATTTATTTCACACTTGCAAAAGCCTAATTAATGCTGACAGACAAATTGCATATCGCATAATAATTTATTAATAATAATATTCAACTTTATAAGTGATTTGCCCACTTAAATGAAGTCATTCGTGAATTTTTTTTACAAATTTGATACAAATTTGATTAAAAAATTTCAAATAAAATTGCATACAACGGTTTTTCACCATAACCGTTCCTCTGCGCAATTTCAACTTTCAATCTTTAATAGCTTCAATTGTTATTTTGTTCAAATGAGATAACATTTTCTTGTTTATGTCATACTTATGAATTGTCAATCACTTACTTCTGAATTAATGATTATTTCATAGTCTTGTAAATGTATTTTCGCATATAAAAGACGCCATAAATAACAACCTTATATATAGTGTTCCACTTTACTAGCACTTCCTGACATGTAATATCGGTCTAAGTTATGAGACATTAGCATCCATAAAAATTAACAGCTTACTTTTGCTGGAATAATTTACGAGATCAGCGGCTACTGCATAATGGATTTAGTATTCATCTTAAGCAAGTGAATGGAATCAATAATTTGTTCAAATAGTTATAACTTTTTAATACAGCTATCTAGCGAAATATTGGCTAATAAATTTATAAATTTACCATTTTAATCGTATAATTTACATAGTTGCTTTCAAATTAAGTGGAATTTTATCTCAAGTGCTTGCTCTCATTTGAATCAAAAATTGTTTTTTTATTTTTTCATTTGCATTTTAATTGATCGCAAGTAGAACTTGTTTACTTTGAAATATGCTTCCAAATACGCGATTAACCTTCGGGATTTTTGTTTGTTTTATATGTTTCCTTCAAGATGGGTTCGATGCCACAGCTATCAATTGTCAAGGGCCAGCAGCAAGATTATGTGCCGCGTGCGCTGCATCGCATCTTCGAGGAGCAGCAGCTGCGAAATGCCGACAAAGTGGCGCTCATCTATCAGGGACAGGGCCTGGCACCCAGCCAGAGCAGCTATCGCCAGATGAATGAGCGTGCAAATCGTGCAGCACGTCTCCTGGTGGAGGAGACACATGGCCGCTTCTTGCAGCCAAACAGCGATGGTGACTTTATTGTGGCCGTTTGCATGCAACCTTCGGAGGCGCTGGTCACCACATTGCTGGCAATTTGGAAAGCGGGCGGCGCTTACTTGCCCATTGATCCCAGTTTCCCAGCGAATCGTGTGCATCACATTCTGCTCGAAGCACGACCGATTCTGGTGTTGCGCGATGACGATATCGATGCCCAGAAATTCCAGGGCACACCCACACTATCGCTAACCGAACTGTATGCCAAATCGCTGCAGTTGAGCGGCGCCAATTTGCTCTCCGAGGAGATGCTGCGTGGTGGCAACGATCACATCGCCATCGTTCTTTATACCTCGGGCAGCACTGGTGTCCCCAAGGGTGTGCGTCTACCACACGAGAATATCCTGAATCGCCTACAGTGGCAATGGTCGACATTCCCATACACATCCAGCGAACGGGTGGGTGTGTTCAAGACAGCGCTTACCTTTGTGGACTCGATTGCCGAGCTGTGGGGTCCGCTGATGTGCGGTTTGGCCATTCTGGTGGTGCCCAAGGCGGTCACCAAGGATCCACAGCGTCTTGTCGCGCTGCTCGAAAAGTACAAGATCAGGCGTCTGGTGCTCGTGCCCACCCTGCTCCGTTCCCTGCTCATGTATCTGAAGATGGAGGGTGGCGGTGCGGCCCAGAAGTTGCTCTACAATCTACAGATCTGGGTCTGTTCAGGTGAGCCACTGGCCGTGCCGCTAGCCAGCAGCTTCTTCGACTACTTCGATGAGGGGGTGCACCATCTCTACAATTTCTACGGCTCCACAGAGGTCATGGGGGATGTCACCTATTTCGCCTGCGAGAGCAAGAAACAGCTCAGCATGTACGACAATGTGCCCATAGGTGAGTCAAAAAACACATTATCTTTAAGATAAGATCAATCTAAATCTGAGAATAGCCCGTTGATGTGATTAATATTTAATATATATGTATATATTTTAATAAATATAATTAAATATTACTTTTATTAACTATTAGTTACATAAGCTGAAACAGTTTTTAAATACGATATATCAGAGTTCAAGATGAGTTAGATATTTAATAGAATTAATTGTAAATAATCATTTAAACTATAATCAAAGGTTACAAAATTTTTGTTTTGTTGAATTTTGAAGATATATTCAAAAGACAAAGGATTAAAATGTTGTTTCTCTTAAGGTTTTGGCTCTAAGCGTTTTTTTTTATATAGTACAGCATAGAATAAAATGTAAATATATTTCATAGGCATACCTGTCTCCAATACTGTCATCTATCTATTGGATGCCGATTATCGTCCCGTCAAGAACGGTGAGATTGGCGAAGTTTTCGCCTCGGGCTTGAATCTCGCTGCCGGCTATGTTAATGGACGTGATCCCGAACGCTTTTTGGATAATCCACTTGCAGTGGAGAAGAGTAAGCTGTCGCATAATTAAAAGACTCCTCCAATTCTCAACCCTGACGCATTCACAGAATATGCGCGTCTCTATCGCACTGGCGACTATGGTTCCTTGAAGAATGGCAACATCATGTACGAGGGTCGCACGGACTCGCAGGTAAAGATTCGCGGACATCGTGTTGATCTGTCCGAGGTGGAGAAGAATGTCGCCGAGTTGCCGCTGGTGGAGAAGGCCATTGTGTTGTGCTATCGTGCTGGGCACGTGGATCAGGCCATTCTTGCCTTTGTCAAGCTGCGCGACGATGCTCCGATGGTGACGGAACTGCAGATGGAGGGCAGGCTCAAGGATAAGTTGGCTGATTACATGACGCCGCAGGTCATCATATTGGAGCAGGTGCCGCTGCTGGTCAACGGCAAGGTCGATCGCCAGGCGCTGCTCAAGACATACGAAACGGCCAACAACAACGAAGGTGATTCCAGCATTGTGCTCGACTTTGACTATACCCAGGTGCCCGAGGAGCTCAAGCTGACGGCCCGTGATCTCTTCGAGACGGTGGGCGGTGTCATTGGTCGCTCCACACGCGCCAGCTTGGCGCCACACAGCAACTTCTATGAGCTGGGCGGCAATTCGCTGAACTCCATCTTCACCGTCACTCTGTTGCGCGAGAAAGGCTACAACATTGGCATCTCCGAGTTTATAGCGGCCAAGAATCTCGGCGAGATCATCGAAAGGATGGCGGCCAATCATGATTCAGTGCAGCTGGAGGAGGAGATTTTGAATGCGTGCCCCCATCTCAAAATGGAAGCGGAGCCACTGCGTCTGGAGCATCGTCAGGATGTGATTGAGTAAGTACATAGTAAGGGAAACATGTGTATTCCAGGTCCTGTTTATGAAATTGTGAAACAAATATGGGTCACTAAATTTTCTGAAGTCTTCTTTAGTTTCGAAAATCGGATTCAAAAATCAATAAGAATTTTTATTTAGTGCACTTAAAAATGTACTCTTTCTCTTTCCTTTGAAATGAATTCGTTTTTAGAAAGCTTAAAAAGTGTATTTCAGTTACTTTACTTACATTTGAAAAAAACTGAACTACTTTTCAGGTCGTTAAATCAGTGCATTTAGTCGTTCTTCAAAAAATTATAATCTTCTGAACTATGCGCATATTTTTTCAACATTTTCACTTAGCCTAATTCAATATTTTTTTATTTTCAGCATCATTGTGTCCAGTTTCTACAACAAGGCCGACCTGGAGCAGTGGCTCAAGCCAGGTGTCCTTCGCAGCGATTACAGCGATATACTCAATGTAAGTACCCAAATTCTACCCATGTCATGTGGCACACCTATGCTTATCATCACTTATCCTGCCACAGGACATTTGGGACGTTTTGGTGGAGCGTGAATTGAGCTTTGTGGTATACGATCGTAATACGGAGCGTATTATTGGCACCGCTCTGAACTTTGATGCGCTCAACGAGCCCGAAGTGGACATCAAATCCAAGCTGCTGATCGTCTTTGAATTTCTCGAGTTTTGCGAGGGTCCCATACGGTAAGAATGCCCCGTCCAAGATATCACGACCATTTAATTGATCTAACTAACATCGAGTGTGAATTTACAGTGATAACTATTTGCCGAAGGGTCTGAATCAAATACTCCACTCATTCATGATGGGTACCGCCGAGAAGCTGAATCCGCGCGAGAATATCGCCTGCATGCACTACATGGAGCACGAAGTGCTCCGAGTGGCACGTGAGAAGAAATTCGCCGGCATCTTTACCACCAACACCAGCCCACTGACCCAGCAGCTGGCCGATGTCTACCACTACAAGACGCTGCTCAACTACCAGGTTAACGAGTATGTCGGCTCCGATGGCAGCCGACCCTTCCGGGATGCGCCCGATGAGCAGCGCGCCATCGTCCACTGGAAGGAGGTGGGATGCAAATAAAACTGCACGAGGACTGCTCTCAGACCTGAATCTATTCGTAACGAATTTAATAAATAGCATGTAGAATATAGATTTAACCTGTAGTATTATACCATAGGCATTGTCTAATGAAATATCATCAGTTTATGTTGACTAGTTGTAAGAATTCAATGCAATTAAACAAAAACAATCAAAAAAACGATTCAATTTAATGAAAACAAGTTGTCATTTGACTTGGTTCAGCAAAACGAGCTTACATGACTAAGTAATACCCTGTGCCCTGATCTAAGTCGATCATGTATACGAAAATGGGAATACGATTCAAAACTGGATGCAATCAAACCCTTTGATAGATTTTCTAATATTCAAACTGTTTTCTTAATTTCAGAATCGATAGTTAACTAAAATTTACATAAAATGTTTCATCACTCCAAAAAGCGCTTTTGGAAAACGGTAATTATCGCTTTTAGTCGTTATAAAAATTCAGAAATCAAAACTAGATCTCTGACTGGTTAACAATATTGGTCTAGAAGTAGTATATATCTCACACCTGCCCACATTTACCCATTCTTCCCCCACTACGGATGCAGGGCATATAAAATCATTATTGTTGATAAATTGTGCAATAAATAGCAGCCTACTTTTCCATTGAGTTAAACGATGTAAACATTAAAGCCATATATATGGTTGGTTTATTCTAGAGTCTATTACACATTACTCAAGATTAAATTAACTTTTTGCTGCAGTTGCTTTTGCCAATGGGTTTTTTGTTGTTTTTTAAATGTTTTTGTTTTTTTTTTTTACATACATTCATAATATTCATAAAAAGTATATTTTTTATTTTTTATTGTTTTTGCTTGTTTTCTGTTTTTTTGTTTGTAATATAAGTAGTGAGCGTTAATAGTGGCTCCAAATAAGTGTTATTATGTTTCCTTCTAAATTAATTATACATTTTTTTACTTGAAAACTAATTACATAATGCTAAGTATGCATAGATATAAATGTATCTATCTGCATATAAATGTGCACATACATATATGTGTGTGTGTGTGTACGTGTGTATGAGTGTGTGAATGTGTGAATGTCTCTATGATCATTTGCAATTGCCATTCTCTGGGTGCCTCTCCATAATATCATCTATGGGTCTCCAGTCAAGCGTGCTTCTAATCATGCTTGCATGTTTCCGTGTGTATGTGTGAATAATGTGTTTGTGTGTGTATGTGTGTGTGTGTGTTGTGGCATGATTACTAAACGTTTTAAGCTCTAGCATATATACTACATTCATATATATATATTCTAAAAACTGTACAGCTACTAATTAATGTTAATTGTTTTATAGTTGATTTATTTCAAGCATTTGCATGTTGAAAGCGGGAAATTGTGGGTGGGGCGGAGGGGTAAGGGGTAACGGGATTTTGTAGCCTAATTAGCGGATAGCAAATTGCAGTCCATGCAGAACCAGACAACGACGCTGACGATGACGACAATGAACAAACAAGCCCATAAGCCCAGAAGCCACACATATGCGGGATACGCAGAGAACACAACGCAGGTCGCTGCTCATGGACCCAACTATTTGCGTACAATGCGTATGACCCTTGTGGACTATGAGGCGGCGTTCTGATCCATCAGCCTGTAGTTCTGGAATGTCTTCCATTCGCCGGTGTTGTAGTCCAGGCGGATATGCGACTCCACCAGGCACAGCGCCGTATTGCCATCCTCCTGTTGCACTTTTTCCTGTTGACAATAGATAAACAACAAAGTTAACAACTGGAAACTCTGCGTTCGTCCTCCTCTGAACAACTCACCTCTGTTTCGCCCAGTTTGATGACCAGTACGTTTTCTGTATTGGGTCGGGGATTCTCGCGCAGACCCGCCATAAAGCCTAGTATGAGCGCCTTGTCGGGTCGCGACACACGGTTCGCTTTGCGGAACATCTCATGGGCCTTGTGTACGTGCTCGTTCTGGAGATGAGATTGATGATTAGTATTTAGTATCTGCAACACATAGTAACCAGCACCATCCTTACCGAAAGCGATAGTCCTCGACGCTGTGGCGCCTGTTGTGTCTGCTGCTGCTGTTGTGCCGCCGGCGCATTCGTCTGTTGCTGCTGCTGTTGCTGGGTGACCTGCACCTGGACGGTGCGTGAAATGGCGGCGGCATTATTCGTTTGCAACAGCTGCTGGCCGGCGGCGCTTGTCGAGGTAACCAAACGCTGTTGCAGAGCCGGCTTATGCTGCACCAGTATCTGTTGTTGCTGCTGCTGCTGGCGCGGCTGCTGTTGCGACGCCGCCGCAGCCGACTGTGTTATGATCGTCCGTTGCGTGCTGTTCGGCGCCGCCTGCACCTGCACCAGCTGCGGCTGCTGGCCAGGGCGCTGTATCAGCGTCAAGCCCTGCGGCAGCGAGGTCAATCCACCGGTTACGTTCGCTATCACGGGCCGTATTATCGTTTGCTGTGTGGACTACAAAAAAAAAAAGGAAAAAAAAACGTTATTTAATTTAATCAACTTATTTTAATTAAATGTCGAACTTAAGGCATCCCACACCCTTGACACTATTGAAGTGAGCAGTTTGCAGACAGGTAAAATCATTGCCACTCTCCAAACGACTGAATTCACTGAGTGACTGATTTTGTCTTTTTATTCAATGCTAAAATTCATGCCTGGCTGCCTTTGGGATGCTTCAAGTATTTTATCGATTTTATGGCCTGATGTGCACTCAACTCAAATTGATTGACATGTCTGGTTTGAGGAGACGCACAACTTATATGATAAGGGCTACACGAACATTACAAGGGACAGGGTATATTAGTGTGATCAGCAACGACGATGATATTAAATAAGACAACAAACTAGAACACAGTTTACAAACTGTGTAAAAAAATGTTGAACTATTTCAACTTATTGAGAATTTTGTTAGAAACAAAAAACTAATAGCTATAATTATGATAAATAGTAATAGGTAAACGATTTCTATAAAGAATGCGTTAATAGGTAGTGCTATTATTTTGATCTCTACTTTTTGCTACTGATCACTTTAAATGGAAAAAAAAAATATATATATATATATATTGAAAAGAATTCCAGAAGCAGTAGTTATTTTAATTTATCGGTATATAATATATTGAAAAGAATTCCATTAGCAGTAGATATTTTAATTTATGGGTTGAATACTAAATAGCAAAATATTAAAAACCAATTAATGTCTTGCTCTTTGATTGATTTGCTATTATTTTTTTTAGCCAGTGCATATCGTATTTAAAAAAGCAATAATTCAAGATATATATTCAATGCAATGTTGTTGACATGTGTCGCATTTCTGCAAGGGTATTTAATATATGCATTGGTCTGGCATTTAATCTTGCAATGGTTATATAGCAACGCCACAAAGTCTACTTACATTGCCGATGACACTCGTTGGGGTCTGTTGCTGCACGATGACATGCTGTCCGCCAATGGGATTGGTTGGTATCAGCGTGGGCATCATCTGCTTGACAGCACCCTGGGCACCCTGCTGATGCTGCTGTTGCTGTGGCTGTTGCAGCTGTATGGTGTGGGGTTGAATACTCGTCGCCGGCGTCGTCTTGACCAGGCTGGGCGGACCGGCCGCCGTTGTGGTCATGAGCGTGGCACCTGTGGTAAGCGCCGGTAAGCCACCCACATTGCTGATGGGTATCTGGTACATCTCGCCGCCAATGTTACGCAATATGACGCCCTTCTGGGTGAGTATGATGGTCTTGTTTTTGCCCGTCGACGGCGACACATTCAATGTGCCGCCCGCTATGGTGCCACCCGGTTGCATCAACACCTGCGACAACTTTGGCTGCTGTGTTGCCGTCGTATTCGCGACGATCGTGTGCTGCGGATGCTGTTGCTGCAACTGTGCCTGCATATGCTGCTGCTGGGCCGCCTGTGAGGCGGGCTGAATGGTCACCGGTCGATTGGGCAACTGCACATTTTGTATGTTGAGCGTCTGATGGCCGGCAGCAGCCACAGCTGCTGTTGTTGCCACCAATGGCGGTGGATTTGTGGACACCACTGTGTTGGCCTGTGGATGTTGGCGCAGCGGCGTCATCACCACACCCGATGCGCCCGTCGTCTTTAGCAGTATCTTGGTGGGCGTCTGAACGCTGTTGACGCCACCCCCAGCGGCTGCCTGGTAAAGCGTTGTGGTTGTCTGTGACGCCGGACGAGTTTGTGAAAGGGAGGTCAGCGTTGGCAACGTGGCCTGCTGCTGTTGCTGCTGTTGCGGCTGTGGTGCAGCCAGAATGTACTGCGTGGTTTGTGGCTGTGACGGAGATGCAATCAACTGTTGCTGCTGCAATTGCTGCTGCTGTTGTTGTTGTTGCTGCTGTTGTTGTTGCTGCTGCTGGGCTGCTGCTGCCGCCGCGCTGGATGTGGCTGCTCCTGGCTGTGACTGCTGCTGCTGCTGTTGGGCTCGCTTCGCTGGTTGTATAATGGTCTGCGAGATGATGACCGGACCACTGTTGGTGGCCGTCTTCAGCTGACTAAGCGGCATCGATTTAATTGCTTGCGACGGTATTGTGGTCGTCGTTGTGCTGGCCGTGCTGCTGCAACTCGCTGCGACGAGCGCTCTCTGTAAACGATAGAATAGATTTAGTTTCCAGCAAACAAGGCTCTAGTACTTAGTACTTAGTACGATCATCTTACACTTCTCCAAGCTGTGCAGATTATAATAATAAGAAGTTATACTTGGTTCTACTTACCGCACGCTGCGTGCTGGGCGACGAGGCCAGTATGACTGGTGTGGAGCTGTTTATCAATATGGGTTGCTGCTGCTGTTGTTGTTGATGTTGTTGTTGCTGCTGTGCTGCTGCTCCTGCTGCTGCCTGACTGCTGCAGCTGGTACCCGCTGCTGCTGCCGCCGCCGCCTTTGCCTTGGCCGACGTAATCTTAACGGATATGTTGTTGGGCAGATTGGCCAACGGATTGGCCGCATTTCGCAGCTGTTGCGGTGTCAATAGGGTGGTTGTGGTTGTCGTGTTGTTGCTGGTGCTGGAACTGCTGATGCTTGCGCCGCCGGAAGCAGCTGCTACACGCAGCAAGGGTTTAATGTCCAGCTTCTCCATTTTGATAGTAGTGTTGCCCACAGTTGTTGTGGCCGTTGCCGTCGCTGTGGATGTTGTGGCCATAACTGCATTGTTAGTCGCTGCATTGCTGTTGTTGACGAGACGCTTCTGCTGCTGCGGTGGAGTACGGATGAGTAAATGCGGTGCACGCTGTGCCGGCTGCTGTTGGATGATGATGCGCTGCTGTTGCTGTTGTGGCGTGGATGTGGCCTGCTGATGTGTTCCTGTTGACTGTGCGATGCGGATGGGCGTCGTCTGCGATGTGGGTTCGATCTTCTCCAGCTTTATGTTCGCCGGCACAATGATCTCCTCGCTCTTGATCTCAATCTCCTGCTTGATGCGTTTCGGCGTCTGATGATAACTGTTGTTGTTATTGTTATTGGTGTTGTTATTATTGTTGTTGTTATTTATCTTGGCCACCGATTTGGTTGACTTCGCTTTAGTCTCCGCCTTGATGGCCACCTGACGTGTGGGCGTGGCAGCAGCCGTTGCAGCCGTAGCAGTGGTAAACTGTAGCGTGGCTGCGGCATATTCCGGCGTCTCTGGCGTTTCGGGCTGCAATGATTTGCTGGCCAATTCGTCGGGTGTCTTAAAGTCATCATCGGGTTGCTCGTCTAAGCTGCCGCTGCTTTGGTTCAGCTGTGGCTCCAATTTAATCTCAAAACTATTGTTTGCCGATGATGTGGGCGTGGTCGGCATCTCTCCACCACCACCAGCAGCATTGGCCACCGCCGCATCTGCGGTCGGACTGTCGCCACTGCTGTTGTTGGTGGTGGAGGCAGCTGCCGCTGCAGCGGCCGCTGCTGCTGCCTGTTGCTTTTGTTCCTGCTTCTTTTGCTGTTCCTCCAGCTGCTGTTCGCGTTTGCGCTTCTTCGCTGCCGCATAGCCCAGCGGCTGCTCTGTGAATTCGAGTATCTTGATGCCGCCATCCTTGCGGCCCGCGGGCGTACGACTGAGATTGGGACGCTGCGCATTGCCGGGCACATTGGATGAGCGAAAGCCCGTGGTGGGCATACGGGAGGGGATGCCCTTAAGCGGCGTGGTGTCCGTCATTTTGCGTGGCATGCCACGCGAACGCAACGGTACTGCTGACGCCGATGTCTTCTTCAGCGAGGATTGCGCATCCGCTGACTTGTGGAGGAGCTCGGTGCGCAGCTGGGCGCTCTTCGGTTTGCGCTTTAGCGTAAAATGCTTCACTGCCGCCGGCTGCTGGCCAACCTGTTGCACAAAGGGGAAAACTATGAAGTGTCTGGCTTTGAATTTTGTGGTAGGGTTGTGGGATATATACTTACCACCGAGATCAATGCGTTTTTATTTAGATACTGACACTCGAGAGGCAACATGCCCAGATCCGAGTGTTTGGTGACCAATTTGCGCAAATCGTTGACCATATCGGTGAAAATGGGCCGTGTGTCCTCGTAATCGGAGATTTCTGTATTCAGCGAACTGGTTGCCGGAAATGTTTTCATTGTCTCCGCCAGCATGGACACCCACAGTTCAGAGTCCAAACCAGCCACCTCGATGACTTCCTCCAATTCGCTTTTCCACTGCAAAATCAAAATCAAATTCAGTTTTAACATTCATTGATTCAATGGTTTCTGTAAACTGTAAACATTTAACAGTTAGTTAACAGTTGGCATTACAGCAATGTTTTGATTGTGGCATGCCCAATTGTAAGTGTAATTTATCAAAACATTCCTGCACGCAGTAAAAACTGGTTTTTCGTCTATTGTTGACATCATGTGGCACATTAACAGCGCACTGTTAACATTTAACAGTGTCCACGCGCAAACACACAAACATATACAATGTAATTCCCGTTTTTTTTTATTTTTGTGTTTGCGTTTATTAATGACGACACATGTCTGTATGCGTGTATTCAACAGATTTGTGTTGACCACCCGCTTAACGCCCACAAGCTCCGTACACACACACACACATGCACAATAAACACCAGCACTAAACTTACACACACATGCACACAAGTCGTTCGCGCAGAAGTGGCGGGAAATATTTCTTATTTCTTCAGCGAGCACAAAAAACAAAATCCGCTTAACACTTGTTTGTATACCATCAATTTATAATTTTGTTTAATAGAATACACATTTTGACATTTTGCATTAAACGCTTATTAAACGATTTGTGTCCATTCCCAATGGTTATTATTAAAGAAAACCTGGCGTTTGTTCACCAACGTAGCATGCATGCATGTGTGTGTATGCGCGTGTGTGTGTCTGTATCCGTGTACGTTTACGTATGCGCGTGTTCGTGCATGTGCGTGTTGGTGTCAGTGTATGTGTGTACATGGTAGTGTACTTTTTTTCTTTCATGTTGTATTTTACACCAACAAGATTTGTAGATTTACCTCTTCGACCATACGTCGGGGTATGTGCAGAAAACTAAGCAGTAATTTCAGTTTGACCTGTGTCTGCAGATCGGGAAAACACTCTTTGATGTTGCGCAAAACCTCTTTGTTCAATTGCGAGCATATTGAGCCGTTTATCCACGAATCGTTTGAGGTGCCCAGTTTATTATGCAGCCACAATGATGTGTCGCTGTCCCTTACGTTCGCCATTTTTACGCTTGCACCCACTCACACACACGGTGCACATAAAACTTCACACGTCTAACGTTTAACCACTTTAGTGCAGCACGAAATTCACTTAAAATCCGATTTAATTTTAGTTTTCGTCGACAAAACACACACGAAAAACCCGTGGAAAATTGTAATAGGAAGCTACGACTGAAAAAAGTGTTGCCACATATCCAATATAAGTGTATACTCCGATGCTCGGCAATAAATCTGAATAGTGCAACACTGTTCGATACTTTACGTCGAACTGACAATGTATCGATTTAATTTCCAGCCCTGCACAGGCATGTAATTTTTTAAATCGACCGCAGGCGATTGAAATTTATTTTCTTTGAATATTAGTTATAAATTATAATTAAGTATACTTTGTTTGCAAAGGCGATCGATCACTGCTGATATTACATCTCAACTCGCATAATCAAATAATATAAAGCACTTGAGCGTTTGCTAATAATGTGCCGCAATCCTATGTTGTGCAGATCAGCTGTGTTTTGTTGATATCAAGATATTTTTGAATTATTGAATTTGCAATGGAAATTCTAAATGAAAGTGCTCAAAAATCAGTGAAGAAATCTGGCATGTCAACCGGTGGTAAACTGTTGATCGGTGTGACTGGGGGCATTGGTATTGGCCTCTCAATTGTTTGTGCCTCGTTTGTGGCGCCAGCATTTCGGAAGTTCTGTCTTCCTTTTGTTCCGGCAACAACGGAACAGATACAAAACGTGCTCCATTTCCTGCCACGTAATGCCAGCGGCAAGCTACTGGACATTGGCTCCGGCGACGGACGCATCGTTGTGGGTAAGTTCAACTTATGCCCATTCGAAGTCACATTTTGAACTTATGTAATCTTGTCTAGCGGCGGCCCAGCATGTGAAAGAATTAAAGACAGACGGCGTGGAGTTGAATCCATGGCTGGTCTACTACTCCCGACTGGCTGCACTGCGTCATGGCGTCAGCAAGCAATCGAGCTTCTTTCGCCGTGATCTCTGGAAATTCAACATCAAGGATTACAATTATGTGGTTATATTTGGTGTGGAGCAAATGATGCAGGATCTGGAGTACAAGCTGATTGCCGAGTGTCCGCACAATGCCAAAATCATAGCGTGCCGCTTCCCACTGCCGCAGTTGCAGCACGAACGCATCATTGAGGACGGCGTTAACACAGTTTGGTTCTACGATCTCAGCAAACAAAGCAATAGTTAATAAAAGTTGATTTTATTATTGTTAATAAGTCGAGTTTCTTGAGTTTTTTTTATTTGCTTCAGTGCTTGTGGGGCAAAGAGAAACTATGCACGTATAATTAAGTTAAATGCTAGATAATGGGGCACAGTCGACATACACATTAATTGGGTGTACACAGGACTGAGATTGGTCGCAACTAAGGACAAGTCGTATAAAAGATCTTCACAATAATACATACAATAAAAAAATATTTTTAAAAAACGCCAGTTATCAAGAACGAATAATGCGCATTGAGACGAATATACACGAATAGGAAACCAGATGTCGAAGCAAGGAAAAAGCATCCCTGGCAGTGATCAATTCTGTGGCAGCCATTTCAGAGGAACTGCAGCATTTGTTCTGCCTGCTAGAAGCGTCGACCCAAATAAATGCACTTACTGCCCTCATCGCGATAGATGTCAACGAAGCCAACCTTTGTGTAGAAATTCACTTGCTCCCGATCTTCTTGTGGCACGCAGGCGTGCACCCCGAAACAGCCACAGGCGCGTAATGCGGCAAGCAATACGGTCAGGAGTCGCTTGGCTATGCCATTATCATGCTGTTCCGCCTCCCGCAACGTTGCGGCGCTTATCACAGCCGGAAAGGTGCCGTAGACCTCGGTGGGGCAGACGACCTCGTCGACATGCATGTGGAAACGCTCCACAAAACTTGAGACAAGCTTGTGCGACTTTGCGGTGTCATCCAGCAGAGTCTTGGGATATTTCTCGCGCAGCTCAGTTAGCCAGCATAATTCCATATTGCGCTTAAACAAATTAATATCCAAAGCGGCGCAGGCATAGCCAACAATCGAGTTACTCTTGTCATAGGCCACCAAACAGAGTTCCGGATGCAGAGTCAAGTGACCACCAACCATAGCGTCCGACACAATGTCAGCGAATTGGGCGGGCAGTAGGATTTCATCGCCATCCGGTTCACTCTGCCATTGCATGTAGGTGCGTGTGCAGATTGCGTTTATTTGTTGCTCATCCTGATGCTGATATGGCCTCAGTAGATAATAGTTTGCGGTCGGCTGTTCGGGCAACTTGTAAACGAACAAATCATTGGCCGAGTCAACAGGCATCAGGCGCTGCAAATCTGCAGTGAGGCCACCGCGAAACACCCATGGTTCCTGCTCGCCGGACATGAAAGCCTCTTTCCAGCCTTTGCTAAACCCTGCAATGGACAACACCATTAAATTGAGTCAATCAATGTGAGCAACAAATGCATCAATCTGAGACATACACGTGTAGCTGCCCTCAGTGAATGAGGATGTATTCTGCGGAAATTTTGCCATCGACAGCCACTTGATGTAGCAATTGAGCAGCGACAGTGCACCCGATATGTCCCACACATACGAATACAAGTTGTGGCATATCTCCTTGTTCTCGCAGTAGGCGATCTTCACCAGCAACTTCTGCACGCAGCCACAAAGCTCGGAGAAAATTTCGCTGCGCTGCATCCACTCACTCACTTCTGGCTTAATGGACTTGCTAGCGTCGCTGCTACTGCCACTGCTGTGATCCTGGAGCAGCACATTCGCATTGACTTTCAGCCATTGAAACTCGCTGAGTAGTTTCAGGCCACGACTGCCATGCTCAAAGGGTAAATAGAATAAATCACAAAGCAGGTTCAAATCATCCAAAGTTATCTTATTGCAGCTTGCAGTGGATCTAAATAAAAGAAGAGAACATCATCGATGAGTGGTTGGTTAAGTTGGATGCAATGCTTACTTGGCGCCCAATTGGTCATCATCGACTTCGTCGTGCATTTCCGCAGTGGATTCCGGTGACGCTGATGAACTTTCCACATGCATACTCTGAAATTTGAATTTAATTAGTATAAATTGGTTTTACTGGGTTTTAAATAGGTTACATTCGCATCGTTTCCCGATTCCTCCATAACAACATCGTCGGTAACCAGTTTGACGGCCTCCTTGGGCGAAATCTGAGAGTTAATGCTGCTGCACTCCATGGGCTCATTGATGCCGGCACCACTCAATGGACTGAGACTCAAGTTTTCATCCAACATCGTGTCGACATTTAAATTCGCCACCTGCTCGCGCTTCCCATCAATGAGAATGTCATCGGATGTGGGCGTGAGATCGCTTTTGGAGGGTTCATTGAGAGGCTCCGCCTTGTTGGCCGGTTCGAATATCTCGCAGCTCAGCTTAATGGTTTCCTCAACGCTCTTGGTCTCCATGACGGGCACTGGCATTATGGAAATGGGTATCTTCTTTGGCAACTCAATATTGGATGCAACAGTTGTGCGTATGGGATTTATAATGTCATCGTTTGTCACAACTTTCGTCGGTGAAACCAAAGAGTTCATCACTGGATTGGAAATTGGCGCCATTGTAGAGCTAACTGTGCTGCACACATCGGCCAGTGCCTGCAACTGGGTGGTGTTCACCTCGGGCACCGTGCGCGTATTCGTCGACGTTGTTGTCGTCGTCGTAAGACTCATGCACGTGTTGAGCGACGGTATTATCGGAATAATCGGCATAACCATTTCAACTTGCGGCTGCGGCTTTGTAATCGGTCCCCACGCCTCCTTCTCCACAAAGAACTCCGGCAGCCACTCAGAAATTGCATTTCTATGGGCAAAGATTTACGTGAATTTCAAAGTTGAGGATGCTGAAATTGATTCTTACTTGAGAGCTAGACGTGGATGATAGACGTTCTTGGACAGACATTCTGCGGGCAGATCGTCTTCGTTTTCAGTCTCCAGTTTGATATCGGCGCTCAGCGAGCTGTTCATCTTCGAGTCCAGGTTGCAGCGTGACCAGAAGGCGAGCGTGTGCACAGCAATGAAATTGCCATAGAACTCACAGTTCGGATTGGTCATAACACCACGCAGATGGGGTATCAGCTCCGGCGATCGACCCGAATACGGTCCAAGGAATACACGCTTCTGATCGTAATCATTCGCATGCAGATTATCCCAAATGACAGGCGGACGACGCAGTATCTCCGTGATTTCCCTTATTGAGTCAATGGTTATCGTCTTCGAGATGACTTTGTCGCCCGTCCAGAGAATATCAATCACATTGTTCAGCTTGGAGCCCAGTGTGTTCAAGTACTCCGAATCCACGACAGTTGGGACGGCACGTGTGCCGCAATACTGCGTCGGGCAGAAGAGGAACTTGGGACAGCCCAAGTGAGTGAAAATCTCATTGGTTACCGAGACATGCGCATTGGCGAAGGTCTGGAACACTTCCTTGTCGGCCTTGGACAACTCCGATTCGATGTCGTCGAAGAGCAGCGCATATGCCTCGCAGCCAAACTGTGACACTTGATCCAGTTTACGTTTCAGCGTTGCAATCTCCTTCTGGCTGCTGTACGTCATATCCAGACCCGGCGAAAGAGCATAGTAGAAAACAATGCCAGCCTCCTTAGCAGATGAAATCAGACCTGCAATATGTTCAATTTTACAAGACGAGCCGAAAGAGAATTGTAATCAGAATTGAAATACTTGATAGATGATCGGCCTCTTCGACTGTATAGAGCTCGCGCCAGTATGCCCGGTGCTTGTAGTCATCTTTAGGCGCATACATATACGAGTCCATGCCCATTTTTTTCAGTTTGCGAAACAAATCTTTTCGCTGCTCGGTTGTCCAAGGCCGGCCGTAGAAGCCCTCAATAACGCCGCAAATAAAATTACGTTGCTGATCTTGGCTTGCATGCTCCAAAGTTGTACATTTTTCCCCCATGTGGCCGTCTTCCATTTTCCCAGGAATCAGGATAAATGCGAGTTAAATGATTATAATTTCCGAATGCAAACGCTAATGCGGCTAAATGCACAAGTCGCCTATTGTCAGAGTGACCAAATTTTCGCACATGCAAAATTTTACAAAAAAAACAATGCACAAGTGCGGCATCGATAAGTATCGATGAACGTAAATGGGCATATTTGTAACGACGGGCCTATTTGTAATGCAATTTCGAGGGTATATATATTAGATAGTATATATAATAAGTACATATATGTAAATAAATTGTATATTTGACAGCATTAAGTACATGAATTCAAACTTTATTCAATTTCTATCAAATAACATGAAATGCAATCTTCAAATTTAAGAATATGTGTCAAAAGCGATTTAAGTTTACACCGCTCTTCATTTTAAATAATATAAAATGAACAAAATAGAATATTTAAATAACAGCAATTATATGTTTGAGAGTACATACGGATGTACATTTATACATTCTTTTCCATTTTTCAAAATGAAAGCGTTTTTATCAAAAGCAATTTATGTTTACACTGCTTTTAATTATAAATATTAAAAAAAATTAAATACTGCATAATATCAACAAAAGATATTTCAGCATATTCACTATGCATTGTCTGCTTACTGATTGCAGTAAATATTCGGTTATCATAAAAAAACCAGGGGATTGTAACGATGAACTTTCACAAAACACAATCGTATTGCAGTGCAAAATCAAATCACGATATTGAGCGATAATAATACCACAAAAAAGTGCTTATCAGTTTTGCACAAGCGTATATAAACCTCTACTTTTTGGTGGACAACTATAGTTAACGTTTACCGTTCAGTCGAAACACTTGAAATCAACTATGGATTTATATTATTCGCCTCTCACATCGGACTGCCGTTCGATCCTAATGATCGGCAAGGCTCTGAATATTCAGTTTAACAAAACTGTATTAAATGTTGCTGAACAGGAGCACCAGAAACCCGAATTCGCAAAGATTAATCCACAACGTGCGATTCCAACGATCGTCGACAATGGCCTCACTCTGTGCGAATCTCGTGCCATTTTAATATATTTGGTTGAGAAGTATGCCAAGGACGATGCTTTATATCCCAAGGATCCGAAAGGACGTGCGGTTGTGAATCAACGTTTATTCTTTGATGTGGGTACGCTCTATAAGTCCTTTGCAGACTATTTCTATCCCCAGTTCACAAAGAAGCAGCCAGCAGATCCAGAGCTCCTCAAGAAATTGCAGGAGGCAGTGGGTTTCCTTAACGCATTCCTTGAGGGACAGCAGTATGTTGCGGGCGATAGATTGACAATCGCAGATATTTCCATTTTGGCCACAGTCTCCACTATTGCGATGGCCAACTTTGATCTTGGCAAATACCCGAACGTTACTAGGTGGTACGAGAATGCTAAGAAGGTGACTCCAGGCTGGGATGAGAACGAAAAGGGTCTGATTGAAGGGAGGGCTCTGCTGGAAAAATTGAAACAATGAACCAGCATTAAGCTCAATAATGCAATATTATAAATTCTATTCTACTCATTAATAAAAAATGATTTGAATCGATTACAATTTTCTTTCATTTCAAGTGAAATTTTTAATTTGAAATACAGTCGATTGCTGTGTGTATCGATTGGCAGCCATGAATTATCGAGCAGCATCGATACGTATTCAAAGTGTATATTAGTATTTAATGGTATTTTTGCACGCTGGTCGCACTGCTTGCTACTGTTTTTGTTTTGTTTTAATTTCGGCTTAGGATTTTAAGGTTTTTAATTTAAGTGGAACCAAATGCAACCATTTATCGTCATACGCAATTACCGTGAAGATGACGAACTCAAATGCCAGGATCTGATGCGGGACTACATCATGTCATTCTCATCCAGGTCGTTCTTTGCGGTCTGCTTTCGAGAGGTAAGCAAGCCAAAAATCTAAGCCCGACGTCTGCGTGACTTATCTATTTACGAGCGTGGGTGCATCTGTGGTATAGAAAGAAAGCCTCGCCCTTCGACCTGATCAAGTGCATTTTGTGCATCTGCATTACAGATAACGCTGCAGTTTATTGTCATCACTTGGGCCATATTCTTCATATTTCTGGGTGTGCCGCTGCTCTTCTGCGTCCTCACAATACCTGGCTGTCTGTTTTTCCTCTTCACCAGCACCTACTTCTCCTTCTATGCCAAGGCAACGGAGCTAATGAGGGTAAATAACTAGCACAACTTACACCAACATGATATGTATTTCCTTTCGTTTAAATAGTTGAAGCCCTCTCAATCCTTGGTTGCCGAATGCTATGAGCCGTTCATCTTTCGTTGTGCACCAAACGAGGCTAGTTATCAGATCTTTATGGAGAATGCGCCGTTCGATGAGACCTATAAGAATAAGTTTCGTCGTCGAATTGTGGCCACTATAAGTGCAAAGAATCATCATGCTGTCTACAATGCAGCCTGGATCTATCGCTTTGCCATTGCCAAGAACTATCCGTTTCAGAAGATCATGGAACCAATGATTGGTTTGGTCTCGAAGAATTGCGCCAATGCCGGCTATGCTTCGCTGGAGTGCACCATATCCGAGTGGCAGGAGAACGAGCGTGACTTCTACGATGATATCGGCTTTGTCACGCGCCAAATCTATCACAAGCAAATTATTGGCAGCAGTCTGACGGTAATGAAGACCCAATTAACATACGCTCTACGCACAGATGACACGCTCCAAAAGCAAAACTAGCCCATTCCAATAATCAATACACTCCTCCACATAGAGAATCTCGGGAAAACACACAAGAAAAAAAAGATATCTGTGAAACTTAGCGCAATATTTATATATGTTTGTTTGTTTGTTTGTCTTCGGGACATTCCAGTCACACGATGTCTACTGTGAATACGAAATTATATATATATTATAAGGTAAATCAAGAGGCATTTTATATTTAAAAAAAGAAAGTTTGGATATTGCTTCGGTTTGTCCTGCTTTATTATATCTTGTTTATTCTTTGACATATTCTATTTAAATAAATAAAATATATATATTAATAAATAAAACTTGCAGTGTTTAGCGCGTATGTATATATTGAATGCAACACACCCACACACACGCACACACACACATACACACACATAGACACACAAACAGACATCTAATTATGTTGCTTGTTGAATTTGTTGTAAGTAGGTACATTCATTTCTCATTCTTTGATGCATTTCTCATTGGATTAGCCGCTGTAGTTTTATAAAAAGCTTTCATGCAAGATAATACCTTGACTGGCCAAAGTGTTTTAACTAATTGCAATTTGTATACATTTTTATTCCCTCACCCTTGCAGAGTCACATTACCATAGACTGGCCCATCAGTTGGGATTAATTAGTTAATTAGTTTAAAGTCGAGTCGAACAATATCCGGACTTTAATAGCAGACTTATTAAATGCTTATGTCTAGTAGCTCTCTCTGCCAGGGTATTTAAGCTTCGGCATGCCGAGGCTTAGTTTGTAGCTTGTTTGTTGTTGTTGTTTTTTTTTTTTGGTTTTCTTATAGAATTTAAATAGTTATCAGCGCAACTAATGCTTAAAAAAATAAACTGGAACTGCCAGTGGCGCGGTCCATACTTCAAATGTAACTATATCGTTCCTTTTCTTTTCTTGTTTTGTTGTTTGTTTTTAGTTATATTTTTTTTTTGTTTCAACTATATATTTAAAGCGTGTTTCAAAAAACTGGCTGTGAAATTAGCATAGTTTTTCTTCTGTGTTTTTTTTTCTTTTGTTTTCTGTTTTGTTATTATTGCTGCCATTGTTTAATAGTGAAGAACCTTCAAAAGTATAGGTATTTGTTTTCAATTTGGTTTCGTCGCAAGCAGCCGCTGTGGATAAGAGCGGTGCACCATTTAAAAGAGCTTCACGCGTCGCTTCAGCTCGTTGCGTCTCCACTGGGGCAGCCGATAGAATTCCGATCGGACGCACTGCAAAATGTGCTCGAACTCGATGTCTGACAAATGACGCTGCACAAAAGAAGAACATACAAGTATTAATAATTGATATATATTGGGAACGAAGATATATCAGCACTTACCTCCAGGTTGCAGCGATCAACATCCGATGGTAGACGATAGTTCGTTATAAGCAATATGTGATACGGATAGATTTTGGCCGGTTCGTGCACCAGCATCGAGTGCGCCATATTTGGCAGGCTGCGTCGTATGAGTCCAGCCTGCGGATAATGATACGACAAAGCGCCCGAATATGTGCTCGAGGCGGGCAAATCACCGCCCATCAAAGCGCGCCTATCGCCCTCAGTAATTGAGTCGACCGAAGCTTAAAAAATATCAATCAAAAGGATCTATGTAGAGAAGCTGGAGTATGGGCAAAAAGTATTTAAAGCTTACCCTCTGATTTGCCGCAGCTTAGATCTGTGCTGTGCGTTTTGTCGCCGAGGCCTCCATAAGAAAAGTCCTATTTGGGGTATGAAAATGCAAATCAAATTAGTTAAGAATCGCAGGCAGCAGAAAGCATGCCAAAACCAAAATGAAAAAAAAAAACAAATAAATTACGTGCTTGACTAATAAAAAACAAGTGGTTAAGCTTAGGCATTCCAGAAATGGAAAACAAAAATAGAAGAAAGACAACAACAACCAAAGCATTTCTTACAGTGGCACCATGCATCGTGGCGGCTGCTGATGTTGTGGAACTGAATGTGTGAGAGCGTGGGGCCAAGCCGTATCCGGGTTTGGGTACATGACGCAATGCGCTCACCACTGAGCCGACAGTTGTATGATGTGTGTAGTATGTTTGTTGGATGTATGTTGGATGACGTATGATTTTGATTGTTAAAAGTAGAGTTGTTAGTGTGGATGCGTGTGTTATTAGGGTGTGTGGTGTGTGTGTGTGTGTGCGTGTGGCAACAAACAGCATAGGCAAACACACATATAAATAAGTACGTAGTTGGGGTAGCAAATAGAATCAGCAGACCAACCAGTTGAGATGTTAACAAATATGTTAGACCCAAGAAAAAACCAACAGCCATCAGCCGGAGCAGCATTAGTAGCAGCAGCAGCATCAGCAGCAGCAGAACAATGGATGAGAGAAAGAGACAAATGTGTTTTTTTGGGAGTGAGCAACAGATGGGAAGACAAGTGTTAGGTACTTAATGAGATATAGCTAATAGGATTTGTAGTATTTAGTATTAGCAACAAGACAAGTGACCACCAAACAGGCACCGGGAGGCAACAGAGTCAACAGAATTTGTGTCAGTCAGCACTTACGGAGCTGTAGCCGTTGCGTATGTAAGGCGGCAAGGTGGTCGTTTTGAATCCGTATCCGGGCTTGGGCGGCGAGCGATAGGAATGTATGGCTATAAACGTAATTGGTCTAGATATAATACAAATTGACGTAACGCAATAATCGTGACGCGCTCCTGCGAGTAGGTTTTTATAAACTAACTCAAGCACATTAATTAATGATTACCATTGTAGCTGGGCGCATTGCCCAGCGATTTGCCCAGGGAGCCGCGATAGCTGGTGGATCGATCAAACATCTCATCCTCATAGAAGGGCTTCTGGTGATCCAAATGGCGAGATGGCGATGCACCAATGGGCGATTCGTATCTGTTGACCAAGATTGGAATATCAGCTTTAGCAAATAGTGATTTATTGGCAATCTGCAAACAATTAGATAGTACCTCAACTTGTAGAGCGGCTCCTTGGAGGCTGAGGGCGTGCGCGATGCATTGCGTGGATCCAGATTGTTTTGCTTCCATTTTCTGTACTTGGCATGCTCCTTGAGGTCCTTGGCAATGACCGAACCAATGCCCGAATTGAGTTTCTCCAGCTGCTCAGCCTCACGATGCAGGCGTCTGTTTAAATAGAGTTTCAGTTAGAAATATGTACGAAAATTGACAAGGAGATACTCTGTAATATACATTTTTTACAGGGTATAATAATAATAACTGTGGACTTACGTCTGCTCCTCGCCATTCTTGACCTTTCCGTTGGTTCGCTTGCCATTTTCGATGTCCTCGTCATCATCGGAGACTGGGACACCCTTGTAGGTGTCGCTGTAGCGTCGTCGGCGCTCGGGATCCGTGTAGGGATAGGGTGGTGCTGGGAAATCATCTCTTTCGATCTTGGGCTGTTCGCCTGGTGGCGGCTTCTTGGCTGCCGGATAATGCGACAGCTCAATGGGTTCCTCGTTGTTCATGCCCGGACTTTTGGGACGTGGCGTCTCCGATCGTATGGCATCCACCAGCACCTTCATGGCACTGCGCGTACGCGAATGGGGCCGTGATGGCGGACGACTTCCGGCAACGGAGCCCGCATTGCTCGTTGTCGCATAGGAGGCGGGCCGATGGAAATGCGGCGACAATGGCGTCTTGTCATAGGGATCGATCGGCTTGCGCAGATAGTGGGGCGCGTCTGTCAGATAGCTATAGGTATAGATGCGTGATATATCCTCGCCAATCGGTCTGCCATATTCGCGCAATATCAGCCCCGGACTGACCGTGCGATAGTGCTGTGGAATATATCCAGAATGTTAGTATTCCAAATGGAATTAATTGCTTATTGATTACGGCATGCGGTGCATTTGGGTTTAGTTTAAGCTTTCGTTTAAATCATAAATAAATCAAAAATAATAATACAGTGATCGCTCAACTATTCGAATGCTTCGTTATTGTATTCAAAATGCCAGGTTATTTGAAACAAATTAAAATGATAAACAGAATACAAAAGATTATTGTAAATGAATGAATTGAAAAGAGAGGAAATAGATAGGGAATTAAACTTAAATTAAAATTTTACCTTATAATCAATAAATAAATAATGCAAATCAATTTTTTTATCAATTTCCTAATTTTACCCATTTTCAAAAATACCTAAAAATTTCACATTTCTAAATTGTTAAAACCAATAGAGTAAATAGAGCATGTTTCTCATTTCTGATCACTTGTTATTTGTAGCTATTCCAATTAGCGAGCGACCACTGTACTTGAAATTATAAAACAAACCTTGCGGCTAGAGGAATAAAGTGAACCATTTAAACTCGGTGTTCTGGAACGGATGTACTGCAAAACGAACGAAATAAAAATTCAAAGGGCAAGCTCAAAATAAGTTGTAAAAAAAAAAAAAAACACAAACTTAAAATAAATCATAATTAAAATCAAAAGAAATTGCGCAATGTGCAAAGAGGCAGGTCAAGTTGTATGTGTAGAGTGTGTGTGGATGTGTGTGATTGTAGCGTGTGTATTTGTTTGCTGAGCATTCAGATTAGTAGCAGGAGCAGTTGTAAGTCTGCTTGGCCTGAACTGGGCCACATACCATGTCGCTGAGCGCACTGGAGCTCATGCGGTCGCATTCGGTGTCTGTGAAATTGCCATTGGAGGCGCCACCGGTGACCGATGTGGTGGTGCCTGGTCTGCCACCAACACCACCGCCGCCATTGAGTATAATGCCAGACTCGGATGGACCTGGACCGCAGCGTGGATGCCAAATGGCGCTGCCCTGCAGGTACATTTCCTCGCCATCGCCAAACGGATCGCCGCACTTGGTGCAGCGTGCGCACGTCGGATGGAAGTGATGGTTGTCGCCAGCCTGCAGCACCTTGCCACTGATGAAGCGATTGCAGTAGGCGCATTTAACGCCAAAGCTCTTCTGGTAGCACTTCTCGCAATACGGCACCGCATCCTTGCCCATATACTCGCCATTGAGCACCGCATTGCATGCCTTGCAACGGAAACACCACACGTGCCATTGCCGATCCAGGGCGACCAGCGCCTGGCCCTCCTTCAGCAGCTCACCGCAGCCGGCGCAATCGTTCGGATCGTAATCCTCCTTCAGATGCGCCTTATGCGACAGCACGCCGCTCGTCACATTCTGATGCGCCGTCGCCCGTGTGGGACTCTCCGCTGGCGGGGCGGGCGACGTGACGGCCGATTGGCGTGCCGGTGAGGCGGGCGCTGTGCCGCCGGAGACACAATGCTCGCAGAGCACCTCCTTGCCAGTGTTGGTCACCTTGCTGCCTGACTTGAAGGGCTGCTGGCATTTGCTGCACGTGAAGCATTTCTGATGGTACGTCTTGCCCATGGTGCTGACCACCTCGCCCTCCACATACTGCTGGCAGGTGGCGCACTTGGTGCCATACAGACGCTGATAGTCCGGTATGCAAAAGTAGGAGCCATCCTTTGTAAAGAAACCGCCTTGGGCGAGCGACTTCTTGCACTGGCAGCACTGGAAGCACGCCTTGTGGAAATGATTGTCGGCCACGCGCAGTACTTCCCCGGAGCATTTCTTTGTGCATTTCGCACAGTAGATTTTTTGTTTACCTGGAAACAGACGAAGCAAAACAAAAGATAGACCAAGTTAGTTGAATACATGTTGAGTGTTGGTTAATCAATCAAATACGGCTAATCGATATCGATGCGCAACATTATCGATTTTAATAGCGCGAAATTAATTTGTTTTTAAAAAGGACAGTTTGTTTTGCAGAGTAAATTTTTTGATACAAATGAAAGAGTGAAAATTAGTTAAATGTTGAGTGTTGGTAAAACACAACATTATGGAACAAAGAGGCGTAAAATAATTGTTTTTGTTTTTGAAAACAGTCTGTTTTTCAGTTTAGTAGTAGCACTCATTAATTCATTCATTCATTCAAACGCAGCAAAGCTTACGTATACGCCACAATGGCGCCTGCTGATGTCATATGCATGTGATGCGATAATATTAATAATACTTAAACCTTGTGCCATTTTGCTAGTAAGTAATCGTCTGAGCGCGGTTTGAATACCCAGCTCAATAATCCAGTTGTGTGGTGTGTTTTTGTATTCAGATTTCTCAAATATCTTGCAGTATTATTGTCATGTATCTAAGCTTGTGTACTTGTATCTAAAATGACAGTTTATGTATTATATATGTATATATATATTTATATGTGTATATATACATATATGTATTCATTTATATGCCTAATAAGTCTTGGCACACTCTGGTATCTCAGCATGATTCATGCGTGACAGGCAAGCAATTAATCTTATCATTGATAAGGCCAAGGGCGGAACACATTTGCCAAAAATATATATATATATATATACTATCTGTAGAAGCAGAACTACAAGTGGCTCTACTTGTTGTATCAAGAATATGTGCACAACTGTGCAACAGCGGGCAGAACAAAGGTGAAGTTGGTTCGCTCTAAATGTAATTATATATTTTTCTCATTATTTGACTTGCTCAGCAGTTGTCTTATAATATATATATATAGAAGCACTTTTACAGGTACATATAAAGATAAAAAGTTAAACAAAAAAATGTGGCACAGACGTAAGTAAAGGGTGTAAAGATAAGAGTAAAAAAAAGGAAATAAGGTAAGGCAAACAGAATAATCGATAAGAATGCGAAAGAGGGAGAGAGAGAGAGAGAGAAAGAGAGAGAGAGAGAGAGAGACATTGCAAGGATTGCTTCGCTATCAAAATGCAGGGAATAAAATATAAAAATAATCTAGAAAGAAGCCAGACTAGATAATGTATAATACAAATTTTTAAAGCAATCTCATGGATTAATAAAAGTTAAGACTTGCTTAAGAGTGTGTGCAAAACAGAGGGATTTTGACACAGAAAGAGTCTGTCTGTGTTTTTAGTTTTAAAAATACTTCCGATATTTCAATAAAGCTTAATAAGATGCGTATAAAACAGTAAAGAGGAAAAAAAAATGATTTCATGGTTCTAAAGCATATTGAATTGCCAAAATTAAGTAAACTAAAAACGTTACAAACTGAAAAGCAGTTATAAATAATGTCTAGATAAGAGAGATAATAAAATGTTTGTTTATGCTATTTGTTGTTGATAATGATCTGTATATTTATTTTTAAAGCGTACAAAACGATTAGAAATGGTACGTATTTTATTTTAAGTCCAATTATCGATGCAAGAACCGCGCCCAATTTTTAAAGTGGCTTGAAATCTTAGTTTGATGTTTGCTTTCGCAACGCTTTCACCTGCCTAAAAAATAATCAAGCATAATAAATAGAATGGTATTATGACAAAATCACAAAATGCACAATAAAAAGCTTTTTTTTTATAGAACTATCCAAATAAAATAGGGGACTCTGTAGAGGAAGCTCAGGGGGCATTGGGGGAATATGACAAACAGGTCGACATCATGTTGTCGAATGAAACGAAACAAATTGCCGGCCATGACGGATGCGTTGATCTTTTCAAAAGGCCGCTTTATGCCGGGCCCAAAAAAATAGCCCCCGGTCTCGACGAGCCCGATTGTTTTAAGAGATAAAAACAAAAACAACAATAGCAGAGCGAACAATATCTATATATATATATATATATATATATATATAGCAAAACTTTCAGGTGAACAAATAATATGAAACTTTTTTCAACGTATAATTTCCCTGGAAATACATAATCAGATATTATATGAAATATGCTCATTATTTTTCATTTTTTTGTAATACTTTTTCGTTTTTGGTTGTTGACTTTTATTCAATGCTTTTTTTTCTTTTTGTTTGCTTTTGTGCAGCTGTTTCGGATTTTTGTATTTTTTCCTTTTGCCTCCAAAATAGAATTTATTGATAAGCAAGAGAAGAGAAACAGCAACAAAACCGTTAACTACACTCGCATTAGAATGATGACGTATGTCCAATGAATGAGACTCGAAGTTATCACACACACACACACACACACACACACACACACACACCACACACGCACACACATGTGTGTGTGCGTGTGTGTATTACGTATACGTGTGTGTTTCGTTTCAATTAATCTTTTTTTTATTCATGCTGCCCCGTTGTTTATTATGCAATCACACACATTTTTCAACGTTTCGCTTATTGAATTTAGCATTTTGTTTATTATTGACTTGTGTCCCTCCCCTCGGTTTGCACCCCTCCCGTATGTATTAGCGTTTTTGTGCTAATTACAGGGCTGCAACTCTAAACAGTTTGCATTTCCATGCGAAAGATCATCACAGATGGGGCCTCGACTCCAGACACAGACGCAGACCCAGACCCGGTTCCAGTTGGCAATTATATATGTACAATAATAAGAGAAGAAGAAAAAAAGTTTGAGCACACATTTTTATTATAATTACGGCAGCGATTTTAGTGTCGCCACGCCGGATGATGTCATCCTCGTCGTCATCGTCGTCGGCAGAGAGTCGAAGAGCAACCACTAAAAACCGAGTAGTCTGCGACTTCAAGTAAATTGGAGTTGAGGCAAACACGAAATAAAACAAAACAAAAAAAAAAAACCTCACAAACTGGTTTTGTACGCAAAAGAATAACATTCAAAATACGTATTCGAATTTGGATTTGCATTTGAGCAAACACACAAATAAAAGCAATACAAAAACTCGTTCCATGGAGCGGGAAAAGGGGGGGCAAGTCCAAGGTTAAATATTCTGAGTAGTTCTTCTCTCTCTCTCTCTCTTTGTCTCTGGCGAGAGGTCAACTGCAGGCCAAATATTTAATTAATTTCAACCGCGCCCCACAAAATGTCAACATTCCTAACCTCCAAAAGACAAAGCCAATCGGAAAATCGAATCGGAAAATGTGTGTGTGTGTGAAAAACAGAAAAAGGAAAACTATTCGCTGACACTGAAGAGGCCAATGTCAACCACAACAGAGGGAAACCATTTTTGTTGCTTCCCCTGACAGTTGAATGTGCGTCAAATCCTTGACAGTCTGCGACTGCGGCAGGATAATGTCGAGGATAATGCAGGTCAAGGCAGTAGAGACAGCATCCAAATAATATTTCCATGTACATATATGATGTGTTTGCATGGTCTGAAGATGTTGCAGACAAACAAACAAAATGATGAAAACATTCATCTCTCACTCAAAACCCACACACACACTTCAACTGGCTCTGCTTATGTCTGTTCGTATTTATATTTATGGTGTGGCTAAGAGCGCTAACATAATCAAATACATACATATGTATATACATATATGCCACATACGAATACATATGCATATCTATATTTCCCGAAATTACTCATCAAATTGAAATTGCTTTGCAAGTGTTTTTATGCTATATATGCTCAACCTGGCGTATACGTAATGTATTTTTTTAGGGTTAACGATGTACCCTGTAATCAACTTGCGTACTTTGAGGTATGCTGAAACTATCATAAGCTTGAATAAAGCAAACATAAAACTTTAATTGATAATCATTTTCTGAATACTGCAAAAAAAAATAAACATCTACAAATAGAATTAGAATAGAATCGAATTACGAAGTGAATATATTTTTGTAAAAGATTTACAAACTGATAGAAGTGTTTCGTTATTATCTAAGCAATTTTACAAATGTGTATATAAGCTTCATCTAGCTCAAGGAATTTAAATTGTTATCTACACAATATAGAATTATTCAAGCACAGAAAATATATACGTAAAAATACATTTTACAAACAAACACATACAAAATTTGTGCAATTTATTTATTTGCTTGAATTTGAAATTTTCTATTTATAGACAAATACGAAAGTGTTTTGGGTTCAGAGTACCCTGTAGTCATTAACATTCGACAAAAGAGCTAATAAGCTGATTAGCTTAAAAAGACGTTTCACTTTTTGTGACTTTTGCTCATCTAATTTTTTATGATTTGTGTTCCACGTAAACATCAATCATTTTGGTATGTTGGGGTTCAGGGTACTTTTTAGTCATGAACTCTTCACAACTGGCATTTTGTTATGCGTTGCGTCCAAAGTTGAAAGTGTTTCCTGTATGCTTATTAGACGAAAAGTGAAAAGAAAAGCGCAGCGAAATACGTGAATACGAGTGGATGACGCTGATGACGCGGCTGTCTACAAAAATAGCATATTCAATTAGTCGAACGGACGTCGAGATGTCTCCTCTCTTCTCCCAGTCCCAGTCCCAGTGCCAGTCCCAGAGCCGGAGCCGGAGCCGCTTTCTTTCTTTCGACTAGGAGGCAAGTGCTCTGACCTATATAACCCGTACTCGTACTCATACCCATACCCGTACCAGTATCTCCCGTATCCCCCGTCTCCCAGGGGTTGGGCAGGGAGGAAATGAAATGCAGGCGAATGCACGACAAGTGACGAGCGAGCGAGCAAAATGCGACGTGAACAAATCAACGACGACGACCAAATAAATGAGAAAAGTGCCCCCAAAGTGGGTGTGTGTGTGTGTGTGGGGCGGTGGGGGCAGCCCCTTTCGTTTTCATTTGTGTGTGCAATGCAAACGAAAAAGGAAACAAAGTAAAAAAACCACAACTAGTAAAAACGAAAACTAAAAACCAAAAAAAAAATAAATAAAAATAAAAACCGAAAACTAAAAACTAAAAACCACAACCAAAAACGAGGCCCAATTGGAAGTCAATGCGCTCGTCATGAATTCATGTTGTTCAGCAGATGTATTTGTTGTTTATGTTGCTGTTGTGGTTGTCGCTGTTTTTGTTGTTGTTGTTGCTATGGCTATTGTTAAGCCTTTTGCGTAGAGATCGTTGAACGAACAATGAGCAGCACTGCACATTATTATTATTATGGACTTGTCTCCATTTAAGGTGCGGTGGGCTGCGCAGAGGGGATGGGAATGGGAATATGTTGAAGAGGGTGCCCCCAGTCAATTAGGCATTTTGAGCACGCACACACAACTACAAGTGTTTTGCTGTGCTCAATGGAAGAGTGAGGAGCACACATGCATGAACTTAATTACGGCCGCAGAGAACAACCGGACGAAGAGCCAAGTGTAATTAATCATTGACAATTGCTGAAGAAACCAAGAAGCCAAGAAGCAGCAGCAGCAACAGCAACAGCAGCTGAAGCGGCAGCAGCAAGTAGAAAGGGCAATGCAACTAAAGTGTTAACTCGATATAAAAAATGCTCTCTGGTGCCAAACAAATAATGATTGTTGATAAATCAACATATTATGAATGTTCTTAATTACTTATTTTTTATTTTATTTTAATATCAATTTTGATTCATTTTATTATTTATTATTCATTTTATTATTTAGATGTGCAATTTCATTAAAGAGGTGCAAGCACTCGTAAAACCCAAAGAAAATGTATTAATATATTTTTATTTAACATTTATTATTTTTATTAAAATTGCACTTCTTTTCTCCATCTCTTTTTTTACATAATCTATTTGCAATATTCTTCTACAGGCGAATACCTAAATTGTTGTATTCCAGTCGCAATTCGATTAACGGTTCCCATATTTTCAATGAGCGAGGAGTCACTGTAAGGGCAAGCGGCTAGAATTACTTATAGGAATGCTCAGCTGCTGCTGCTGATGATGCATTTGGTTCCCAGCGCAACAGCGAACGGTAAATTTACAGGTCTAATGAATGCCGACGCCCTAACGGTAACGTGTGTAATTGCAGAGCTGCTCATGCATTTTTGAGCTTGGCGTTTAAAGGCGGTCAGCTAATCTCCGATTCGTCGATTCTTTCTTTCCGATACTGGCTCAATTTTTTTGGGGCGCTGTCGTCGAAAGGTAAAAAAAAACTTGTTCTTACAACAACACTGACGTCATCGCAGCTGAGAACCAAAATGGGGAGTGGACGACGACGACCGCCAATCATATGTGTGCGTGTTCGAGTGTGTGTGTGCATGGGTGTTTGTGTGTGTGACAGAGTTGCCCTCTCAGATGACAAGCAGCTGGTCAATATTGATTAGCGAATGCATATATATGCAGATAGGGACACACTGACAACTACACTTACGGCAACAACAAATGCAGGCACTGGTTTTTTGCTTATGGCGGTGCCATAATTCGCTACTAATGCGATAATACCATCAAAACTAATACTATATATATATATATACACACACACACATATATATACATACACACTCAAACGAACACAGCAAAATCTGAGAGCACACACAACACGCATACAGGAGTGACGGGCAGAGATAGTAAAAAAGAGAGCCAACCAGAGAGAGCGCAAGAGAGAGAAAAAGAGAGAGCGCTGGGCCACCCTCTTTCACTTGGCGCTCGTCGTGGCCTTTTGCCTTTGCGCAATTTCGTGCGCTCACCGCACACAAACATACACACACAAGCACACGCACACAGTGTCGGCATAGTGTACAACACAACTACAATCAGACTTACCCATAGCGTGAGATACTGCTATGCTCTTCACACAAGCGCCTGCAAAATGGGGGAGGGTAACACACACGGATGGAAAAGACAACAACTACAGGCGCACAGGTCACCACTACTTATTCTGCCTTCCCCTTCACTTCACCTCACTTCACTTTACTTTACTAACACACACACACTTCTTCACTAACAATTTTTTTTCTTCTGCTTAGATTTTTTTCTATTTGTATCTTTCTTGTATGCATTCGCAATTCACGTGTATTTTGGGTATATCAATTGTAGGTGGCAGAATTTAAATATTGTGTGTTTTTTATGTATGTATGTGTTTGACGCGAACTCGATGCGTATTCGGCTTTTCTGCATTCACAAATGGTAAATTGTGGTCGAAAAATTAGCGACAGATTAGAGTGAAATCTTTGTGGGTATTTTTGAAATTCTTGCAACGGCTGCTTAACAAATTTGTATTCCAATTTAAAGCTAGCACAAAATAAAAAACCCCGCGCACCAACAAACAGCACCGACAAACGACGACGATGGCAGCAACAAAACGACTATCTTTAAAAATGAGCCGCACTGAGAGAATATCTCAGATACAAATAGCGATGTGCTAACCAAACTATCGATTACAGTGACGTATCTATCGATATGAACGGCGGGCATTCTGAATAAAAACTTATTTTCTCATGTTTTATTTTGTTTTTAATGCGTTTTGCGTGTACATTTGCACAATAAGCGTTCCTTAGACATTAGAATAATAATATAATAATAATAATAATAACATTACTAACAAAACTATTACAATTAGAATAAAATTCATAATTCATATTCCACCCACATTGGTGCATTTCACAAGTTTAAAATTTAATAGTACATCGAGATTTTGCATAGTTTAAAAGTACATACATACTTAGTTAATTATAAGAATCATATACATATATAATTTACTGTGTTTTTTTTTTTGTTTACTCTGTTTTTGTTTGTTGTATTTTGTTTCTTCAATTTCCATTCGCACTACGGCAATGAATTTACTTAAAAGATTCTTGTTTTTTTTTTTTTGTAGTTTTTGTTTTCTTTTTTTTTTTTAAGTAATTTAATCTACTACTGTATTATATTGAATTATGATTTCCATAATGTTGACAATGCCTCGTTGCCTGCCCCAAACGGCATGCGAATAAATTTGACTAAAATCCACTAGCGTTAATGTGGAAACGGATATGAAATATGTATGCATGTATGTATGTATTTATAAGTATTATCAATTTATGTATTTTAGTATTCTGCTGCATAACCTTTAGTTCTGCCTGCAACTACAACTTATTATTTGTTATGTGTATACTATGCGTACATACATAAATATCTCTTTATATATATATATATATATTGATTTTTGTTTTTCTCAATATTTTCCAATTAGCTAACCGCATGTGCATAGGAGCTGGTATTGCAGTCAAATCAACCGTTTTCAACTGTTGCCTGCTACCATATTAAAATATTTATATATATATAAATATGTTTTAACCAATCAATCCATTTCCAATTCATTAACCAAAGCGAAATTCCATTGAGAAGACCTTTGACCTGCTCTATTGTATTCCCCACTACTCCTCATCCGAGTCGCCATCGCTCGAATAATGAGTAATTTGCGGTCGACGCACAAACGGCGCTGTTATCACTTGTCTGAAATGGTAAATCAATAATAATCAAATGAAATAAATATATGAATTGCATAAGTGGGTTTTATATATCAATCAATTGAGCTACAGCACTTACGCAATACGTCTGTAATGATTCAGCCACTCTTCTAGCATTTGTGCAACAAGCAACGGACGTTTGGATAACTTTTGCTGCGCAACCAGCAGCCCACCTTCGGTGACACACACGTCCAACCATTGACGCATCATGGTCTCCTCATTGCCAACCTGGAAGTGAGGTAAAATACTTAGTTAGTTCGATTTTGAATTGGGAATTGTTGTTCGAACTGACCTCCGACTGCGATAAAAAGTGTATGGGTAGGAGTTTAAGCTCGCAGTCCATTAGCGGCAGATAGGTAACATCCTCGGCATCGTCGCGACGCCCATCGATGCGAGAGAATGGTTCCATAGGCACCAGAGCGCTGAAGTGTCCCCGAGTGTAACCCAGCGCAATGGGTGATTTTGTACAAAAGTTTTGTTCCCAGAATAATGGTAAATAGACGCCTATAAAACGTACACAATTTTAGAATATTAAATCTGAATCGGCAAAGATCAGAAGATCAGAAACCCACCTTCAAAACGGGCATAGCCAATGTCTTCGCCACGAAAGCTCTTAACGTATTTGACGCCATAGACAATGATTGGCCGTCGTAGGATGTGGGCTAGGGCAAAGATATGCAGTTGCTCTAGCGAAGAGCCCGGCTGACTAGCCAACGATAGCAGCGTGCTCCAGTCCTCCTCCCACTGTGATTCCTCTAGTGTAAAGTGTAGCATTGACGCCTGCAGCATTTCATACTCCTTCCAGCGCGTAAAGAAACTAACGACAATAACCACGATTGAGAAATGACAAATCGATGCAGATTATAAAAATAATGATTCCACTTACACATGACCGCACTGGTGCAGGGTGTCAGCTAAAGCGCGCCTTAGTATGTTGTCGCGATCGAAAACACCCCAGGTGGCCTGCATGGCCGAGTCGAGCAGGCAATCCCCGGCACTGCGATTCCACAGCACCAACAGACGCGAGCTGAGACGTGCGGTTATTTCCAGCGACCAGTTCAGAGCCGGTGGCGGCATCTCAAGCTGTTTCTGTGCATCGCGATCGAGCAGCTCATCGTACAGCTGTTCCTGTATGGGTATGGGCAGCTCCTCGATTTCCGAGGGCAGCGCAAAGGTAGCATGTTTCTGCACATAGTGACAGGGCAGGCCGGATTTTCGGATGCGTAGCGTATTGGAAAAATGACGACGGATATCCGCTGCTAGATCGGGCGCCACATAAGACGGCACACGCTTAATACCCGGCCCAGAGCCAGAGATCTGTGCCAAGAGCATGGGCAACATTTCCTCGCGATGAAAACGTATAGCCAAATGGATCAGCGTATGCCCAACATCAAAGGCCGAGTTACGATTCAGCGCTGCAATTTCATTGCTGGTCAACGAACGTGCCGGATTGCCGCCGCACGACAAATACGCTTCGACGGCACTGTAATTGTTCTCGACTACGCCCAGGCAGGCGTTCAGCCATTGCCAGTCGACCTGACGCCTGATCTGACGCTGACGACGCTCCTGGCGCTCCTGCAGCGTATCACAGTTGTTGATGGTTTCCGAAGAACCTGTTTGCAATAAGTATAATTATTAATATTAATACCAAAATGTTAACTTGGCTTTCAGCTACCTAGTTGGTAAATATGCTTCTTGTTGAACGAGTTGTTGACACTGACAGTGTCAGTGTTCTGCAGCTGCTGTTGCTGCTCCTCCTGCACGTTCAACTGTTTGTTGCTGCCTGAGATACTGGCACAGGCATGCAAATCGCCCTGCGATCCTGAACCGCTAATTTCGCGCGTCTTGCCACACATGGAGCACTTGAGGCTCTTGGGCCAGTTCTCGTAAGTGCACGACTGTGAAGATAAGAAAAGCAAATAAACACATTAGTTCTACAAATAAAACTAAAAGTATAAATATACGAAATATTTCTAATTTCAGCAACAACACGATCGGTTGATAAGAGTTTTTCAATTTGCCATTAGTAAAATTAGTCTTTTAATTAGTAAGTTTAACTACGATATCCTAAAAACAAAATGCGAGTTAATTCTCAATCCATAAAATATATATTAGGCTAGTTACTTTCTGCCATTGACCCATTGAAGGCTATCCGATTTTTGCTCTACTTCAAATCAATATTCGACCAGTCATATATAGTATACATAGTATAGTGAGTGACTCAATGAAGAGATTAGTTCTTCAAATATACAGACACGGCTGCATGGACTTTGTTATTTTAAATACTATATAGCTTATGGATTGTTTTGTGAACTCTTTTTACAATTGAAATAGGTATTTAGCTGTCTGCAGGTGTTTTTAAGTGACTCATTACATTAAGTGACTCGAAGTTCTCTTCTTTAATACCCTATAAATTAGAATATTCCCTGCAAAGAATAGGTACACTCACATTGCAAGCCCATTTGGCCACATAACAGTGTTTTTGCTGCGAGTTTTGTTGTTGCTGTTGATGCTGCAGCTGCTGCTGCTGGTTGGTGTGCTGCTGCTGTTGTTGTTGCTGCAGCTGCAGCTGTTGCGGTTGTTGGCTATGGGATGTGTTGGCCAAGTTATTGAGATGCGTGGAATTACTGCAGATCTGCTGATCCATGCTCGGACTGAGGTTACGTCTATTCGAATTTGAGGCAGCTGCGCCTATCAGTTGCCTGCCGCTGCTAATGTTCTCCGCCGCCGCATCAATGATGGAGCCACCACGTGCATTTAGCTCCGTGTCGGAACCACTGATGCGCAACGCTTGAAGTGCGTCACCAGCCCGATCCACACAATCGGTGGAATCTCTGTCCGCAGCTGTGGCAGACGACTCTGATGCCGCACCGCCACGTTTCGTGCAGCACTGAACGCAGCGCAGGCTGCGTGGCCAATTGAGATAGGTGCACACCTTACATGGCCATTTCTCGCTGTCAGCTACATTGCTTTGCCTGGCCTGTTGCTGCTGCGGATGCTGCTGCTGTGGTTGTGGTTGGTGCTGCTGCTGCTGGCGTGCAAAACACGTTGATGTTGGCTCGCAGACGGGCAGACCAGCTGCCGCTCCCTCCGCAATATAGTTTTCGTGTGTGGTCTGCGCTGGACTGAGACTGCAAATGGATATAGAGATGAATGTGGTAAGCTATGTGAGAGATCAATTTGTTTGTTCGCTTACCGAAATATATCCTCGTTCAGCAGCGGCTTGGACGCCTGGCACATTGTGCATTTTAGGGAGGATGGATAGTTTTCATAGGTGCATATTTCACATTTCCATTTCTGCGGCTTGTTGCTGGTATCGCACATCTTTTGCGCGACAACAAAGTGGCTCTAGTTCGGACTACACTCGGACTGCTTTCGACTTGGCTCAGCTTTCCTTTCCTTTCCCTTCCGTTGCTCCTGTTTCTGCCTTTTGCCACAGAACGTTCGACTTGAACTGTATTTATTTATGATATTTTTTGAATGTCAGTAAATACAAAAAAGACGAAAACACAAACATATAAATTAGATTTGAATATCAGTAAGTTATCAAAAGCATTTGCAATGCGATTTAATTGAGCTTAAATTGTGGCCTTGACCCCAAACGGCATGTGGAGAGACTTGCGTTATGTGAGTATATTAACATTTTCGCTAAAATGCGCTTTAATATGCATACCCTACGCAAAAGCGTCTTTCAATTTCAACTCTAAATGTGTAACTGCAAAAATTATAATATTGAAAGGATAAAAACTGGTCGAAAAATAAGTTATTGTATGAAAAAAATGATTTAATAAAAAAAAACCGTTAATTTGCTTCGATTGGAAATAGGTGTATAGCGTGTTGCGTGCTAAATGACAGCGAGGGTATTTCATCTTCGGCCCGAACCGAAGATAACTGTGCTTTCTTCTTTTCCACTGTCGTCACAGGCAGCCTTCGGGCGCTGCGCTGCCTGGTTGCAATTGTTTGTAGCACAAGTGTGGGTGAGGGGGGTGATGGACATGAGGGTTGGGGTTGCGATGTAAATAGTTTCGCGCTAGTTTTTTTTCTTTCTTTTTTCATGCTGTCTCTTCTTCTGCCTTATTGATGGTACCTGGCGCAAATAACACAAGGCCAATTCAGGGGGACGACTCGATTTATATATATGTATATATATATGTATATAACGCGAGAAAATAAGTTGAGCGAAAATTGTTGTCAGCCACGAGTGGCGCTCATACCGTGGGAATGTAGACTCAAAAAATGGATTGAAATGTGGTCGCAAGGAAAAAAAACAATTACAATTACAAAACAAAGGCGAGAAAAACTTTCACTCGTTGTTGGGGCTATTTTTTTTTTTTTTTTTGGTTTTTGAGGAAGCAAAACAAAATATGGGTGCACTTGCCCTTGCTGGACGGTGGCAGAGAGCACTGTCGATTGATTTGCACGCACGAACACTGCACAATTTGGAAATTTTTAATTTTAATTAAACGTCGTAGCGTAGCTGTTATGTTACATATTAATTAAACGTCGAATTTTTTTTATTTATCGTCACATCACCTATCAGCTGCTGCTTGCAAAATGTACCACGACTTATCGATAATGCGCCGATTAATAATCAGCTGCAACCCTACAGTTCAGCACAACTAAAATGGCGGGAGAGATATTTCTGCTGCGTATTGCTTGTATATTTGTTTATTCGTGTAAATAAATCAAACGTCTCAATGTGAATTAATAAGCAAAATGTTGAAAACAACTAGAGCAAAAGCACGTGAAGTGTCACAAATTTCAACAATTCCCAAACGCAATGCTTTACGCATTGCGAACAAACGAAACGACGACGTCAACTGCGCAAATGCAGAGGCAGAAACAACAACGAAAACAAAAATTCCGCTCAATTCGCAATCGAGATATCGCATCAGAAAGTTTGTTGTGCGCATTAAACGCATCAAACAACAAGAAACTATTGTTGCGCCAAAGGTGCACAATCAACATAATCATGTTGCAAACAGGCAATCATTAAAAAGTGATTCAAACCCAACCGCAAGCAACAATGTTAGCGAAAAAGAATCCCAAACATTTCGCAATAGAAAGTTCAATAGAAAGCAACAAAATAATATTGTTGCGCCAAAGGTGCAAAATATACAAAATCATTCTGTAAAGAATACACGCTCAAGCAGGCTAGCATTGAGAGGTGCTCCAAACCCAGCCACAAGCAGTAATGTTGCCGACAAGGAATTGCAAACATTTCGCAATAGAAAATTCGTTGTGCGCCTTAAACGCATTAAACAACAAGAAAATGTTGTTGCTGCAAATGTGGAAAATCAACAAAATCATTCTGTAAACAGAACAACTACAAATCGCCAAACCTTGAGAGCTGCTGCAAGTGCTTCTGCGGTAAGCATTGCCACCGACAATTTTGGTGATGCAAGCGCATTGGAGCCCACTCGCAATTCCACAATGTGCACCGTGCCCACCAAACAGGCCAAAGGTATGATAATTTTATATAAAATAAGTTCATTTATAAACATGTATTTGATTTTTAGTTCGAGGTGGTGTTCCGGTGAACGTTACGACTGTTGTAGCATCAAAGCCACGTGCACCACGCTTTTTTCACCGAGATCAGCCGCCGTCTCGAACTCGTTCCTCGGTCACACGTAATGTGTATGAGTTTCTGTCGCAGTCCCAAATCGAAGACAACGAGGTCAAGGATCCCGCTGCCGATATCATCAAACAAATGGTTAAGGATGGCAAAGCCTGTGTAATGAAGCGTTGCAAGGGCAAGATGCGTGCGCGTCCCGTCAGAAAAAAAGTGCGCCCCGTGGGCCGAAGAAGGCAATGTTTGATGCGGAGCATAGGGGAAAAACAACAGGAAAACGTTAAGAATGTCAAAGCAGTTGTGCCGCCCATCGAGCAGCCCATGTCGCCCATCTACGAGCTACAAATTGATTCCAGTGACGACGATGAGAATGAGCCCAACGATCTCGTACATCTTGAGATGCCAGCACAAGTGCATGCTGCCCAACCACCAAAGCAAGCTCTGCCCGAGGGCGCTTACAGCCCTTTGGCGCGCTCAATGCTACTAAATCAAACAAAGAACAAGCAAAACACACACGAGTCCCTCGACAGACGTCGGGATCTGCTGGACATAGCCAAGAAGTTCATCAGCACGCCAATGAATCGAAAAAGTATTACGCACTCAACATCAACATTTTCACCAATCGATCTAGATAAGTCGAACAACGATCGACGAACAGCAGCAGCAGCTGGCTCTTCTTCGCCATGGCGTGTACCCGACGAGTTGCGCATGCCCAATACATTTGTATTTGGTTTGAACACATCCCAGCTGCCATCGTATTCCAGTGACTTTATAAGGAGCCGCCCTCTGGTCTATGTGCCAGATGCGCTAGAGCCTGAGCCCGAACCCGAGCCGATTGAGGAGGAGACTATTTTACCGGACGCGAACGAACAAAGTGTCAATTTAGCTTCCAATGATTCCAATGGTGAAAATGTGCCGCCAGCAAAGGAGACAATCGTTGAACTTCCTATGACATCAATGGTACCAAGCGAGGGCCAAGAGAATGAAAATTTGGAGAACTTTGTGCAATTGCCGAATCCTCGACGTACGCTTCAACATCGCAGTCCCTTAAAGGACATCAATATACTGGAAGTGGTTATGCTGCCTTCATGGAAGAAAAATGTGCCAGATCCCAAGACTCCGACAAGAGAATCGATGGTCAGAAATCAAGTTCATTTCGAGCACTCCATCGAGAATATCAGTCCAGGAAATTTGAGCTCGCGACCGGCGCTGCTGCAACGACAAAAAAATTCCAATCTCTTTGGTTTCGAGGACTTCCTTGATGATGATGATGAGCAACCTACCAGCAGCCATGGTCAGAATCAAGATGTCACGCTGTACGAGAAGCTGCAGCGGCTAAATCGTCTGCGACCAGCCGACAAAGAATTGCCACAAGTCTCCAAGACACCCATGCACTACGACTACGATGATCTGGAGGCACATCAGCCCAGGCAGCGCAACATTAAAGAGATGTTCTGCTCCACCATGATTGGTACGCCGGCGCCTTGTCGTCCCAGTATAGATGAGTCAGTGTCGTTATTCAAAGACATAGACGAACCAGACACAACATTTGACGAAAAGGTGAGTTCCAAGTGAAGTTCCAGATGACTCCTTTCCATTTTGCGCTGGACACACAATGACGTTCTTTTACCCAGTTGACACGTCATAGTTTAACCATTGCGCCAGATTAAGTGTAAATCGAAAAAGTTATTGCTTTCGATTGAGCCAACAGGGCCGTAAAGATTCAAGCTCATCTTTGTACGGTAGTAAGCAGCTCGCACAAGTCACAAATCACAATTATCTCTGTCCGATCTACCCAAACAAACCCTCATTTAATTCTCTTCCAGAAACCACGACGCACCTATGTTCGGGAACGGGTGAAGCGAAAGCGAAAACCACGCGTTCACGTCCTGTTCATCGAGAGCGGCGAATCAGATAGCGAGGACAACGAGCAGGACTCTAAGGAGAAGAGTTCGGATTCACCGGCGAAGGCGATGCCTCCACAGAAACGACCACGGAAGGATGTGGTGCATGAGGCTAAGCTGAAGCAGTTCATCACCAGCTTTAACCAGGAGTGTGCAGAGGTGGAGAAGTTTCCACTGATAGTTGAATAGCCCCGCGTCCAAACGCTGGCGTTTATTTCATTTGTTTTCCTTTTCTCTATTTTTTTTTTGTTTAATCGTTAAGACCTGAGTATTAGGTTAAGCTTAAGCTTAGATTTAAAACAAAATTTCGAGTATGAATTTAAATTTCGTTTCAATTATGTCTTTACATTTATCACATTATCATACATAAGATGTGGTGTGAATATAGAGAGATTAATATTAACATTATGTACACAAGCATTCGATTACGATGACAATTGATTCGTCCCCAGTTAATAAAAATTTAATTTAAATCAGAAATAGAAATAACATTTTTCTGAGAATATGCTTCTAAAAATGTATAATTGGTATAGCTATAACTTTAGATTGCACAAAGTCTTGTAAATAACTCCCATTTTGTTTTATGCTGGGTGTATGTACATATTTATGCATCTATCATAAAAAGAACTCCAACAATTTTAGACTTGTTGCTTTTAGGTCTATTTTACAATAATGGTAAATCGTTTGATATTTATTATTCCACATTTTTTACAGGGTATAAAGTTTCCGATAGTTCTTGGCTTGTGCATAAATAATAATAAATAGGTGGCAGCACTGGCCAATCAGCTGTAGCTGACATAGTGGCAACACCGCGGTTCAAGCGAACAATCTAAATACTAATTTTAAATCAAAATTTTGCAATGGAGCCGTCTTATGCGCCCTTAAGTGAATCCTGTGCCAAGGCGCTGGGCGATAAAGCCTACGACAAGCGAAAAATCGCCTCCCAGGAGATTGAAAAGTGAATACGCCCATGCTTGGCTCCTCTGAAAGTTGCTGGTAATTTTGTTTTATACATTTTCTTGCAGAATGGTCATTGAGTTTAATAATAAAAACAATACTGTGCAAATCCGAAAGCTAATCGAGGTACTCTCCACTGACTATGCCACATCCCGTGATCCAAATCGCCGAAAGGGTGCGCTCATCGGCCTCGCTGCAACGGGATTAGGGTTGGGCAAGGTAAACAAAAAAAAAAAAAAACGAAATTCCATTAGTCATAGAAACACGTAAACTGATAATTGTGGGAGTTTTCTGATTTTATATTTTTGCTTAGGACTCGGATAAATATGTGAATGAGCTGATAACGCCCATTATGAACTGCCTGTCAGATCAGGCTTTTAACGTCCGTTACTTCGCCTGCGAATCTTTGTACAATGTGGTCAAGGTGGCGAGATCGGCGATCATACCATACTTTCCCGAATTGTTTGCCGCTCTCTCGCGCCTGGTTACCGACTCCGATCAAATGGTGAAAGATGGCAGCGAGCTACTGGATCGTCTGCTAAAGGTTTGCACCCGTCCCCTTTCTATCCCTGTTCTATAACTGTATAAACAATTTATATTTGTATTTTGCAGGACATTGTCACTGAATCTTGTGAGACATTCAATCTGGAGGCATTTATACCATTGCTACGCGAGCGAATGTACGTTAAGGACCCATTTGCTCGACAATATGTCATCTCGTGGATATCCATACTGAATGCGGTGCCGGACATCAATATGGTCAACTATCTGACCGAAATTCTGGACGGCCTTTTTGTGATGCTCGAGGATAAAACGGTGGAGATACAGCGCATGTGCGAGAATACAATCAGTCAGTTTCTAAAGTCCATACGCAACGATTCGTCGTCGGTGCGAATGGAGGAAACTATCAACATATTGATCACACACGCCCAGTCACTAAACGAACTGATCAAATCGATTGCTATCTCCTGGATACGGGAGTTTGTTCAAATCTTTGGCCCCGATGTCCTGCCACATGCGAGTGGCATTTTTACAGCCATTCTACCATGCCTCGAGTACAACGTGGAGTCCAAGCGCAGTGAGTGCTTCATTATATAGTATTAATGGCTTAACTTCATTTCCAAATCAACCAGGCATTAAGGAGTGCGCTGTGTTCGTAAATAACTCGATGATGCAGCTTGTCTCATCCAAGGAACTCAAATCACAAAATATGTCCAAAATTGATTTGCGTTCCATAATGGAGGTGCTGTCCCAGTATCTCACGCACAACTCGATGCACACAAAGATTGCCGTGCTCAAATGGATCCATCATCTATTCATCAATTTCCCCAACGAGATGTCTGTCCACGCCAGCAGTCTGAACAACAATCTGCTATCAACACTCGCCGATAATTCCGATGAGGTGGTCCTAAAAAGTCTATGTGTACTCGCAGAGATTTTAAGTTCGCAAGATAAAAAAGGTAGGAATTAAATTGCTAATAATTATCAATTTTAGAAGTTTCATTTTTATATACAAAAGTAAATGTAAGATTTAAATACTTGAAAATCGATTATAAGAAAGTACTCAAAGTAGTTCCTCTATCAGAAAAGTTATGAAACATAATATTAGATTGAAGTCATCTAATAACAACTATAATTTCTAAATATTTTTTCTGCTTTCATCTATTTTATAATTTCTTTGAATCCTGCAGATCTCGATGACTTTAACAAGACGCATTATCGCAAATTTTTGTTGAGCTTGCTGAATCTGTTCAGCGAGGAAAAGCTTATTTTAGAGAATAGAGCTAGTCTCATTATAAGGTAATGTTCTCATAGCATTTATTTGAAATCATATTTAATTACTAAATTAAAATTTTCTTGTTCGTTAGAAAACTTTGTGTTCTGCTCAATGCTGAGTACATCTATCGCACCTTTGCCGAGATCATTGCAGAGGAGGTGCCCAATCTGAAATTCGCCTCGACTCTTGTTCGCCTCCTAAATATTATACTGGTTACCTCGACGGAGCTTGTTGAGCTGCGCACCAGCTTGCGTGATATATCCAATGAGAAGTCCGCTGATCTATTCCAATGCCTCTACAAGAGTTGGGTGCACTGTCCGGTGTCCACACTAACGCTCTGCCTGCTAACCCAGTGCTATCAGCATGTCTCCGAATTGGTCATCCTATTGTAAGTTTGCAGTTGCTGCAGTTTTATCTTTTACTTAATAAATAGTAATGAATCTTCTCATTCGCCTCTAGCGCTGATGTGGAAATCACGCTTGAATTACTTGGCGAATTGGATAAGCTGGTGCAGCTCATTGAATCGCCCATATTTGCTGCACTGCGTCTGACCCTAGTGTCAAAATCAAATAATTGCGCTGATGCACAGTATTTGGCTCATGCCTTATTTGGAATTCTCATGTTGTTGCCGCAAACGGAGGCATTTAATACGCTGCGAAATCGCCTGCAATGTGTGCCCAACTATTGGGGCCAGTTACCCACGTAAGACAACTGCAACTCTGCAAACTTAAAGACTTCTGATTGATTTTCCTTTTTTATTTTTTAGAGATGAGCGCAATTCTCTGCAGTACAAGAGCGGTATTGATTTTGCAGCGCTGCGAGCACATTTTATTGAGCGGCAAAAGGCTCATCGAGTTCAGCGCGTAATTCAGCGCAAACGCACCGTTATCACGCCGGATAGTATATAATGATTTTGTATTCAAATTCCAGTATGTTATGTCTGTGATTAGGCAAATTATTTTTAGGCATAAAGTGTAATTTCCAATGCTTAATATAAATGTAAATGTGAGTGTGTATCTCAGATATTTGTAAATATATATTACCTTAAAAGAGGATATGTTGAGTTTGTCACAAAATGCTTAATGCATTGATCCGATTTAGTATTTGTACTTTTTTTTATCAGCTATTATATATATCAGTTTGTTCAGTGCATCTAATACTTACACAACTCGAAGTCAGTTGGGTCGAATCGCTATAACATATAGGAATCATCGATCCATTTCTATATTTATATAATTTGGACTGATTGATTCTTTCTTTCTTGTTCTGTTCGATTTGATTTTATTAAAATTGATTTGTTGTTTAGAATAAATCGCTTTTGCCATTGCTTGTCCGCACTTACATATATAAATATATAGAAAATTGTACAATTTATTAGCGATTTTAGATATATGTGCTTGTATATTTACATATCACATACTTTAATCTAAATATTTCATTTTTTTAGCGCACCCATGCGACTGGCATCCTGGCTGGGATACGCCATTTGACCGGGTGGCGGTGGAATCACATCGAGATTCACACCAGAGGTAGTGGCACCATTTGGGACCGAGCTCGTTGGAGCAGCGCCCAGGCCGCTGTATGGTGCTGCATAGGTCGGTTGGGCGTACATTTGATAGGCGGACGCTGGCACCAGATTGGTTGGCAACTGATGCAGTTTCATGCCAGCTGGCATCACATTGATTTGCTCCTGTCGCAGATTGAAATAATCATTCGGCTTGGCGCTGGGCGGCGGAATCCCAGCCACATCAAAGCGTCGATCCGTTTTGGCGGCGGTTCCCTGCTTCGCCTGCGAATGCGCCCATTTAATGCTGACCTTGCGGCCATGGATGACCAGTTTGTTGAATGTGCGCTCGGCGGCCAATTCGGCAGCGCTGCGTTTTGTGTACTGCACAAAGGAGCATTGCTGGCGCGGCACCAGCGCAATCGAACGTATCTCGCCATATTGATAGAATTGATCCCGTATCTCTGGCTCGGTGATCTCTTCGGGCAGATTGCCTACATATAATGTGGTGATATTGCGATCCTCTGGCGGTTCCAACGTCGGCAACGAGGCAGCCCGCTTCATGATCTTCTCAGCCACCGGATCGTTGCGTCCATAGTAGCGATCCTTGATGTTCTGCTCGCACAGCGGATCATCGGGCTCGTTGGGCTTGTCGTGGCGATATGGACACTCCTCGCCACGCTTGCACTCACCCTTCACCCAGAAGGAGCAGATGTGGGGACGATTCCGTTTGTAATACGGTGCTGTGCGCGCCAATTTCGATAGCATCTCGTTGGCCGCCAGCGAGCGACCAACGGCGCCAGCTGCCTCGGTGCCATCGCCATCGGCAAGCTGGGCATCAATGTTCTGAATGTAGTACTCCTTGTTAACATCACTTTGGGGCATATTGTCGGCCACTTTGAGGGCGGCGTCGCGCACTTGGATGGGCAGACCGAACTCCAGGTCGAGCAGGCACGTTTGACACACGTTCTTGAGGCGAGCGCATGTCTGACACACTTCCGTCTTTTTGAAACGCATCCTTGCGCCAGGACACCAGCGGAATATTGTAAATGGTCGTGTGCAAATTTTGCATTCCTTGCCGAAACGCTCCTTAATCATACGCACATACGGATTGTCGCCCAGGCACGTCTGGCAGAGTATCGGAAATTCGGCATCCTCCCAATTCTGGCGATTGTACGTGTTTGTCGTCTTTGACATCGACATGGCTTCGACAAAGAAAATTTATTATTTACGGCAGTAGAAGAAAAACAGCACAATGCACAATGTAAAAGAGTTGTGTCGACTGGTTCGGAATAAGTTCAATTTAATGACTGAGTCGAAATATTGTTTGAGCTAGTGATGGCTGAACGACTGAATCGATATATTGTTAGAGATGAAGCGATATATTACATTTTCCATTACCACGCGATTGTCAAACAAAGTAGATGGTATCGATACTAACGCGAACTGTGTTTGTATAACATTTTGAGTAGGCTTCTGCTATCATCAGCTGATTGTATTGGATTTTAAAAGCCACCACAACTAACGCGATAGTCGGTCAGTCGATATATCGGAATTAGTAACCGGCTATCGGTTCGATTTCAATCAAGTGGCAACGCTCAATGGGCGAAAACGTTTGGTTGCAAAATAGACATAAACAAACACAATAAGCATTATTAACAAAATACAATAGCAATGGCAACAAATGTTAAGCGCTACAGACGTGCATCCAAGTCCTCCGATGACGAGGAGAAGGAGGATAGCTATGTGCCCTATGTGCCGGTCAAGGAGCGCAAGAAGCAGCACATGATGAAACTGGGTCGCATTGTTCAGTTGGCAACGGAACAAAACCAGCCAAAATCCTCCAGTGAGAATGAAAACGATGACGACACACAGGGCGCACAGGATGCCGAGACCTGGGGCCGCAAATACAACATTAGTCTGCTCGACCAGCACACGGAACTGAAGAAAATTGCCGAAGCCAAAAAGCTGAGCGCCGTGGAGAAACAGTTGCGCGAGGAGGAGAAGATCATGGAGAGCATAGCACAGCAAAAGGCGCTGATGGGCGTCGCCGAGTTGGCCAAGGGCATACAGTACGAGGAGCCGATTAAGACTTCGTGGCGGCCGCCACGCCACATTCTGGCCATGTCGGAGGAGGAACGCCAGGAGATACGCAAAGAGCTGAGAATTCTGGTTGAGGGCGAGAATCCCAGTCCGCCCATCCAAAGTTTTCGTGAGATGAAATTCCACAAGGCCATAATGAATGGACTCGCTGCCAAGGGCATTAAAAAGCCAACGCCGATTCAGGTGCAAGGATTGCCGACGGTGCTATCGGGTCGAGATCTGATTGGCATTGCCTTCACCGGCTCTGGCAAGACGTTGGTCTTTGTGCTGCCCATTGTGATGTTTGCACTGGAGCAGGAATTCCGTTTGCCCTTCGAGCGCAACGAGGGACCATATGGACTCATCGTTTGCCCCTCGCGTGAGCTGGCCAAGCAGACGTACGACATCATCCAGCACTACAGCAAGCATCTGCAGATGTGCGGCATGCCCGAGATACGCTCCTGCCTGGCCATGGGTGGACTGCCCGTCAGCGAAGCCCTCGATGTCATCTCACGTGGCGTGCACATTGTTGTGGCCACTCCCGGTCGTCTTATGGATATGCTCGATAAGAAGATCTTGACATTGGATATGTGTCGATATTTGTGCATGGACGAGGCGGATCGCATGATTGACATGGGCTTCGAGGAGGATGTGCGCACCATATTCTCCTTCTTCAAGGGTCAGCGACAGACGCTTCTCTTCTCCGCCACAATGCCCAAGAAGATTCAGAATTTTGCCCGCTCGGCTCTTGTCAAACCGGTTACGATCAATGTGGGACGTGCCGGTGCCGCCTCCATGAACGTCATCCAGCAGGTGGAGTATGTGAAGCAAGAGGCAAAGGTTGTCTACCTGCTCGACTGCCTGCAGAAGACGGCGCCGCCTGTGCTCATTTTTGCCGAGAAGAAACAGGATGTGGACTGCATACACGAGTATCTACTGCTTAAGGGTGTCGAAGCGGTGGCCATACACGGTGGCAAAGATCAGGAGGAACGTTCTCGGGCCGTCGAGGCATATCGTATGGGCAAAAAGGATGTACTGGTGGCCACAGATGTGGCGTCCAAGGGTCTCGATTTTCCCAATGTGCAGCATGTGATTAACTATGATATGCCCGATGATATTGAGAACTATGTGCATCGCATTGGTCGTACGGGTCGATCCAACACCAAGGGACTGGCCACCACAATGATCAACAAGATCACGGAGCAATCTGTGCTGCTCGATCTCAAGCATCTGCTGCTCGAGGCCAAACAGGAGGTGCCCGATTTCCTTGATGAACTGGCGCCCGAAGCAGAGCATCAGCATCTGGATCTGGGCGATTCACATGGCTGCAGTTATTGTGGTGGATTGGGCCATCGCATCACCGAATGCCCCAAGCTCGAGGCGGTGCAGAGCAAACAGGCATCCAACATTGGCAGACGCGACTATCTGTCCAACACGGCTGCCGATTACTAGATTTACTTGTATGCTTAACTTAGACCAAGTACTTGGACAATATTTAAAAGCTTCAACGAAAGCTGGGCATTTTATATAAAGTGATCGCTCGACAATGTTTCAGCGGTAATTCTAGTTTAATGTAATGAATAATTTAAAGTTTAAACTTTAATTGTAAGTGTAAACAATTATGTAATAAAACGGCATATTACTCATAACCCATAAGGTTCCTGATTGTAATTTATAAAATTGTAAATTTAATCATTTTTTTTATAGAAGAAGCTAATAAAAGTAAAAATAAATAAAAGTGTTGTCAACAAATCTTAAATGAAATATGTTTTATTAAATACACTATATTATAGAATTCCCTTTAAATTTAAAAATTAAACTTTCTTCAAGTGCCAATTTCCCAGCATTCACTGTACATTATAAACAACAATAAAAGCTGGAAATTCCATGCTTAATGTAAATCGATGACTTTTGCACTTCCTTTCTGAAATGCGTTATTCATTTGTTTACCATTCTATTTACCGTTTTGTTTGCAAAGGTACTTTTTGTTGCTTATCAGTCGAACTGACTCTTATCATTCATCTGTGTGGAGCATCTCAGTCGAGTAGAGCGAGAGAGAGAGAGAGAGAGGGACAGAGAGAGAGAGAGAGTGAGAGCGTGATTTTGAGTCGAGTTTGAGCGGTCTTTTATAAAGGCGGCGACAATCGTCGAGTTTCGTTCAGTGTCTCAAGCTGCGTTGTCGCGATCAGTAGCCAACAGCCACCTGGAATTCAACTTGTCTCAGTCACTCCCAAAGCCTGGAAGTGGTCAGTTCATAGCTATTCACATAAGCGTAAGTGTTTATATAATTTGCATACTCTTCTCACTCTGTCTGTGTATGTGTGTGTTTTGTGTGTGTAAATAGTGCAGTTGTAAATGACGCACATTCATATGCCAAAAGTGTTCTCTGTTTACAATTGAAACGAATTTAGTTTAAAGCAATTATAAATAACGATACCAATTGAACACCTAATAAACCCACTAATAACCTTTTATAAAGCTCGCAATTGCATCTTGTCACAACATTAAATTGCTCAATTGTATAATTTGTTGGCATATATACATATGTATATAATATACGTAGTATTATCGATAGTGTGCCAGTCCATTCAATTGAATCTGCTTATCACTTTATTTTGAACTTGGCTTATCTTGGGTTAAGACCTTCAGGCAAACGTACTTAAGATTGTTCAATTTTTGTAGAAATAATAATATATATAAATAATGTATATATGTTATTAGGTCTGTCTGTACATAAGGTCGACGAAAAGTGTTGTCACTAGTATACAATTTTAAAATATATATATGGCCTAGCCTTGACTTTGTCACAAAGAATAACTGAAATGAATCTGAAAGTTCCAAATAGAATATGTTAATGATTTAAGTCACGTGTTTTTTTTTTTTTTAAGAATAGTGTTCGTGTTTTTTGCATTTCTTTAAATCTCGAAAATCCCATTGTGAAAATGTTTCTTTCGTTTGTAGAATTTTTATAAATTACTTGCTGTTTTTCTGAATGAATTTCTAATAGAAAATATGCAAATCTAACTAAAATACTACTCTTTATAATAAAAAAAATAAATTGATTTAATGAGAAATTAAACTCACTTCATTTACACACAAACGAAGTCCAGTAAAAGGAAGTGATATTGCTTACTAATATGGTTGATCTTATGTTAACACATTTATAATTAGATATTTAAAACAAAGTAGTTTTTATCTCGTTAGATAAATATATTTGAGTTAATATTTATTTATGCATTAACAAGTTTTTCAGCACTATTCTTAATGGGTTTTTAAACGAGTATTCTTCAATTCCTCTCTTGTGTATGTACATGTATGTATGTGTGTCTGTCTTCATAGCAGCTAATAATTAAGATGAATGATCTACGTACATACAGGTGACGTATTGTCGAGTGTTGTGCGTAGGCTATTGTACTAAATGGTCGGTCGATTGAAAGGTATTTGAAATTCAAAGCACATTGCTTGGCGTGTGTACATCGAGACTTGGAGCTAAATAACAAGTCGAACTTGAAAATGGCACACAAACGAAACTGAACGAAAAATGGCATATTAACAATCTGAATGTTGTCGCTTATCATAAATCATAAATATGTAGCTTTTTTTGTTTATAATGTTTTCGACCTAGTTGAAGAAGAAAAAAACGATGGAAAAAAACCCATAAAGAAAAGGGCTTGCCTTCGCCGTTATTTCTTTAATCGTGATATCATATCAGACGCGTCATGTCGTCATGCTCCACAACTAATTACTTAAAAAATTTAAAAATAAATTATAACAATTATAAAAAATAAAACAACGTGCGTGACGCACTTTAATTTACAGCTTCAATGACTGTTATAAAATAAAATCTATATGGTGCTTGCTCCTATCTCAATATCATCAAACCTTTTTTTTTTTTAGTAAATTAAAGTTTCACGTTTAGTTGTGGTTGATTTACTTCAGTTAAGTCGGACATGTTTTCAAATTTCTTATATATAGTTTTTAATTTAATTAAGCAAGACCAAAGAGAGGAAAGTGAGGAAACATGTACAGGAAACCGATGACTGATCGTAGTAAATACACACATATTAAAAAGATTCACTCTAATTTACTCTAGATCGACAAAGTTTATACTTTGCCAGATCAAAATTATACTAATTAGCGTATTGTTCTTTATATTTAAGGAAGTACTTTTAATTTTTTAATTGTTAGAAGTGAGAGAGAGAGAGAGCTCAGTATATTTTATGTAGTCGACGATAGAAAGAAGTTGTAATTTTATTTAATATCCTAAATATATATAAAAAGATATAGAAAAAATATTCTACTCCTCCTAACTATTATATAATCCACATACAATATAGATATAAAATGATTTATACACTAATGTCCTACTAACTTGTTGATTCATTCTCTCTTTCTCTGTGTTCGTTTTATCTTTCTCTTTGGCAGTTGCGCTCTCTCAGCGGGCAATCATCTCAGTAAAAACAAAGGCGAATAACACATAATAATAATAATAATAGAAGCAATTCACCCGTTCACAAGCCGTTCACACGCACAAAAAGTGGTCTATCACAACAATAAACAAAAGCGACGCTGTGTGCTCAGTTCCAGAAACACTCGCAATCCACGTCAGCCCCCCTTCTCCCAGACACTTCTCCGCCGCTGCCGTCGTTGACGTCGCGCCGCAAAATGGCAAGGCGAGGAGCCGCCAGTCATCTGGCAGTCATCTGCAGGTAATGCAAGCGAGCAGTTCGCACAGCTAACAACAGCTCCCAACAGAAGTCGATAAAATAAAAAATACGCTAAGTGTGCAAGTAGAATACACAAATTACTCATACGCCGCATTCTCATTAAATAAACCAATTAATCATCGTATAACTTGTAAGTATATATATCAGATATCTGCGCATTATTCGTTTGCCGGGCTGCGAAAGCTCTCATCATAATTAAACGTGCTCAAATTGGGCTGCCTCCTATATTTTTGGTGGCCTTTTATGGTCATGACTCATGACGCATGTCATAAAGGTCGAGCACAGAGACAGTTCAGTTTAGTCTGTAGTCTGTGGACTGTAAAAGGCTTGAATTTTCATTGTCGCACTTCCAGTTAGCGAAGCTACTTGAAAACGCAAGCAAACAAGCAAAACAAACGAGGCACATTTATTGAAACTCATTATTTGGTTTGCAGCTTGCTGGTGTTTATCGCAATCTCGACAAGTTTGTGTTCGGCCGCCACATATCAGAGTCGTCCCGCGTTTCCTGCCCAAACCGGTCCAGTTCAGCCCTCCATTGGTGGTAACAGCAAACAGCCAGCCAGACGCGTCATGCATCCAGCTTTTGCAAATGCCGGCCGCTCTCCCGGCCTCGAGATTTGGCGCATCGAGGTAAGTGTCGAATTATATTCTGAATGCTTCCTGCAAAAGACTACACTCGAAATTTCGCTTTGCTCCAATTGCCTGTCAACTGTACACTCAGAGAATACAGAGAATACTAACATTTGTCTTGAATCTTAAGAGAAGAATATTTTGATTGTAAAAACTGGTTTTTGGCCACACTTTCTTTAATGTTAGACTGGGTTACGATTTGGTACGATTTCAAAACCGCTGACCTCTTTTAACATATCCACATAATTCTTAAATCTAGAACTTGATTTCTTGGTTTTAGATATTATTGCTCTTATTTTAAGTATCTAACTTCACCATAAGAAAAGCACAAAACCAGCTTAAATCAAGAATACTTAAGAACGTATCGTACTTGAAAATGTAGGCATAGAAATAATACCAATTGTATTCGGAATGTATCTAAAACGAACATCGATTTTCTCTCAGTGTATTGTTATACCTGATGTGTAAAAATAGGTAGCTGCATGTTTACATCGTTTGGGGGAAAGTTCGACACCCACGCACGACTGCGTTGCTCATCCAGTGGCGCCCAATGCGGCACTCGCTGGTGGCATTTGGCATGCAAAGTTATCAAATGTATTGAGAAACACTCACACAAGTATTCACATATGTATCTACGTATTTACTCGACTTTGTATGCTATAAAGGAATTATTTTCATGTGCCTGATGATATTTTCTAGTCGCTGAACTCACGCAATATGTACACCAGATGTTTTGTTACTCTAGCGAATCACTACTGTAGTTGTGTACGTTTGTGGTACTGTAAACAGAGGCATGTTCCCAGCTAGCGTTAATTAGCTCGGAAACATTAGCTTAATTTATAGACTTCCAACGACAGATGCAAAGCATTTTTCTATTTGTTTAGTTTTTTGTTTTTTTTGACTTTGTTTATCGAGAACTGCTTTTGTCTGCCTCCATCAATAAATATTTTGAGTTTGCGTGGCTCCCAAAATAGAATATTAAAAAATATATATTTACTTATACTTATTGTTAATTTCTAGAATTTCGAGCCGGTTCCATATCCCCCAAATAACTATGGCAAATTCTACACGGGCGATTCCTTTATTATCTTGAATGTAAGTAATAAATAATAATATTTATATATATTCTTGCAGTTTTTTTGAATGTACCAGTATACTGATATCCATAATGTTTATTATTTCTTGATTAATAATTTATAAAAAGTAAATATGATATAAATACACATATTTATTTTTTATGTAAACATTAATTTATTACTTATCTTTTTAGCATTTCAAAAGAATATTTTTTCTTACTCAGAATCATATCAGTTATGCGTTCCGAGTAAGAAAACATATTATGCATCCAACTTCCAATGCATTTCTTTTGAAATGCTAAAATAATCGAGTTATAAAATGATCTTCAAAAGCAGACTTTATCGGAAATTTAAAACGTGTATGCTGAGGAATATTTGGATACAAAAATTGAAGAATATATTAATATATATTAAAGACTCATTATATACTATATACACTATATATTTACACTCAAAATCTATTCACAGACCCGAGAGAACCCGAAGAGCAAAGAACTCTCGTGGGATGTCCATTTTTGGCTGGGATCCGAAACTTCCACAGATGAGGCTGGCGCTGCAGCCATTTTGACTGTGCAATTGGATGATATCCTGAACGGCGGTCCCGTCCAGCATCGTGAGGTGCAGGATCACGAGTCCCAGCTGTTCCTGGGCTACTTCAAGAATGGTAAATAAAACAGGCCCGAAGCTAAACATGTGTGTAATCCTGGATTTCCAACGTTTCAGGTGTGCGTTATGAGCAGGGAGGAGTTGGCAGTGGTTTCAAGCATGTGGAGACGAATGCTCAGGGCGAGAAGCGTCTGTTCCAGGTGAAGGGAAAGCGCAATGTGCGCGTCCGCCAGGTGAATCTCTCCGTTTCATCGATGAACAAGGGTGACTGCTTCATTCTGGATGCTGGCAATGATATCTACGTCTATGTGGGCTCCCAGGCTAAGCGTGTGGAGAAACTGAAGGCGATTAGTGCTGCCAACCAGATTAGGGATCAGGATCACAATGGACGTGCTCGTGTGCAGATCATCGATGAGTTCAGCACTGAAATGGATAAGCAGCAGTTCTTCGACGTGCTCGGCTCTGGATCACCCGATCAGGTGCCCGAAGAGTCCACGGCCGATGAGGATGGTGCCTTTGAGCGCACCGATGCCGCCGCCGTCACTCTCTACAAAGTATCCGATGCCAGTGGCAGAGTCCAAGTGGACACCATTGCCCAGAAGCCACTGCGTCAGGCAATGCTCGATACTAACGATTGCTTCATCCTGGACACCGGCTCCGGCATCTTTGTTTGGGTGGGTCGTGGTGCAACACAAAAGGAGAAATCCGATGCTATGGCCAAGGCGCAGGAGTTCCTGCGCATCAAGAAATACCCAGCCTGGACGCAGATCCATCGCATTGTCGAGGGTGCCGAATCTGCGCCCTTCAAGCAGTACTTCGACACCTGGCGCGATGTTGGCATGTCTCACACTCGTCTCGTCCGCTCCGCCTTGAACATCGGCTCCGATGAGTCTCTCGATATGGATGAGATCGATGCCGTCGTTCAGAAATTGAAGAAGAGCGGCGGTCGCGCCATTGGCTTCATGCCCGATCATGGCCAGAACAGCATTGCCGAGATTACCCAATATGTTAACAAGGCCGGCACTAATGAGGTCCTGCACACCACCGTTCCCTTCGAAGAGCATCTGCCGCTGCTGGGCTTTGGCTCGTATGTGCTTAGCTATAACTATGAGGCCAACAACGGTGAGAAGGGCGTCATTGTCTATGTTTGGCAGGGAGCCAAGGCAAACGCTGCTGTCAAGGAGCGCGCCTTCGAGGAGGGCATGGCTCTCGCCGAGGAGCACAATGCGATCCTAGTGCGCACCATGCAGGGACACGAACCGCGCCACTTCTACAAGATGTTCAAGGGTAAACTCTTGACATCGTACACACCACTCCCGATCTCTGCCCAACTATTCCGCATTCGCGGCACAGTCGAGAGTGATGTCCATGCCAGCGAAGTGCCCGCAGATAGCTCCTCTTTGGCCTCCGGCGATGCCTTTGCCTTGGCAATGACCAAAACACACAAGGTGTACATCTGGCATGGTCTGGGTGCCTCCGCCTTCGAGAAGGAGGCAGCCAAGGAACGCTTTGCCCACTACTGGGAGGATGCCGAAATGGAGATTGTGGATGAGGGTGCCGAGCCCGATGATTTCTGGGAGGAGCTGAACGGTGAGGGTCAGTACGATCGCAGTCTCGATGATCAGACAGCACCACTGCTTGAGCCACGTCTCTTCCACTGCCGTCTGACCAGTGCTGGACGCGCCAAGGTCGAGGAAGTCGCCGAATACCAGCAGGAAGATCTCGATACGGATGATGTGATGCTTCTCGATGCTGGCGATGAGCTGTACATGTGGGTTGGCTCCGGCGCCACTGCCGATGAGAATGGCAAGATTCTGGATATGGCCAAGGTGAGATAGATTATTATTAGCTGACTGGTATTAACCGGCAATTCTTTCATTATTCTTTGTAAAATCTAAAGTTTTTCACCCATTTCTCTTCGGTCGAATTTTCTTACATTTTTGTACTCAACGGGCTTCAGTTGCCGGCTCAGCCGATCACTATTTATATATGCAATTTTTATACACACAATTAATACAAATTATATATTTTTCATTTACAGCGCTATATTAAATCTGAGCCCACTGCTCGCACGATGGATACTCTGAACATTGTGCGTGTGTCTCAGGGCAACGAACCAAGGGCCTTCAAGCGCATGTTCCCCAGCTGGGAGGACAACTACTGGCAGGTTAGTAGATCGTATTGCACATTCAATAATCATTCCATACTAAATAATCATCACCTGGCTAATTAATCTGGCTCCCGCTGGCTGATTCAATGCATGACCTCAAAACACTTAAACACTGCTTATGTGAGTGAGTATTTTCAGCACCTAGTAAATATTCACATTATTCACCACTCAATTAACTTGCAACACACATCATTGATTCACATTTTAAATTGAAACTATTTTAATGAATTATTTTAATTGCATTCTTAGAATCTGCCTTCATATGAGGACATCAAACGCCAGGTTCTGGATGCTAACAACGAGGTTTAAGCCCTCAGTTGGAATACTCAGCAAAATTGACCAAAAATTTACGTTCGCTTTTGCCTTAAAAAAATACAAAAGAAATTAATAATTAAATGTAATGTAATTTTGTATTAAATGGAAAAGTTTTTCTTAACTCAAATAGTAACAATAATGCTTGTGTGTGATTAATTTCAAATAAGAGGACTAAATACTTAAACAAAAAAACTGATTTGATTTTGAAGATCGAGGCCAAATAAAATAAATGATTTTTTAATTTCAATATATAGTTTTTGATAAACAGTGCTTGCAACATTTTTTAATATTATTAGTTTATTTTTTAGATAATCTAAGTGCCGAAAGCTGATCTCTGCTTGAATACATAATTAATTAACTTAAAGTAAGGTTCAGCTACTTGGCATGCCCCACGTGATTTGCTCGATCCAATCCAAATACGATGAAACACGTGTATAGACACTTGGATAGCTGCTGCGGCAGAAGACGCCGAAGGAGGTAATTCCAATAAGATGATAATGGACATGACGACGTCGACGACCCGGCAAATTCAACTGAAGCGGACCACCCGAGTCGCCCTGGCAGGTGTCGCGACTCTGAATGAAATCCTGTGCGCATATCTGACTCGCTATTATTCCATATGGGGTCTCTTCGAAGTCGGGTAGATCCTCATCGCACTCACTGTTGGGCACCAAAGTTGCATTCAAATGGGTCAAGCGATATGTCATACCCTTGCCAAAGCTTGTCGATCCATAGCCCATGGCGAAGGCAATCGATGTGGGTATCTCCTCACTGGACCACAGGCGAATGGGTCGAACAAACTCTGTTAGACTGAAAGGCATTTGATTACAACGTATTAAATTCAAACATTATAATGCATATAGAAATTATAACTAGAAACCAGATCATTTATCTAGTGATTTTCAACATTTCTCGATAATTTTGATAGCTCTAAAGAATTTCAATATATGTCAACATATAGTAAAATTTTTATTTATTTGTACTTCATTTAATGATTGCTCCAAAATTATAACAGTGTTGTGCGAAACGTTAAATTGCCCAAAGATTAGGCTCGTCATTTTTATTATCAGAATACAATAATAAAGTGATTTTTTTTGAGACATTTTTTTTTATTATTTGGCTTTCAACAGTGAAAAAAACACATTGAGTTCAATCGAGTAAAATTTTTAGTTTCTAATATCAATATTAATACTCACATTACATTTCCGTCCAGTTTTAGAAGTGCTATATCATTGTAGTATAAATCATTTTTGTAGTCCGGATGCTCGAATATGCTTTCGATTCCAAAATTCTGTGGCTCAACCGTTATCTCATCGATCATTAAATTTAGTCCACCGACGCGCACCCATTTTGGCACTTCACTAAAAATATATACAATGTCAAATGGGTCACAGGCACAATCAGAGAACCCTCGTCCTGTTACACTCGCCTCCTTGTCTGGGGTAATCAAGAAACTCACCCTTCCACATCAGTGCAATGGGCCGCAGTTAGTATAAAATTCTCACTTATGAGACTGCCGCCACATTTATAGTTGATTATCTGTGAATTCGTCTCAAAGCCGAGCGCTGCCTATCGAAAATTAAATGTCTAATAAATGCTGCCTTTTTTATCAGCTTTCAAAATTGTGTGTACCATGTGGGGGTATTCACCAGGTCGGACGAGAACGCGTCCATCGAAATCGACGTCATCGGCGTCTGCGCTTACGGCCTTATCGTTGGCAAATATGCGTTCAATATACTCTGAGTGCTCTATGGGTTTATATGTGTATTCCAAAATTGTATATTGTATTGTATATTAAAGAAAGAGAGAGAGAGAGAGAGAGAGAGAGAGAGAGAGAGAGAGAAAGAGAGAGAGAGAAACTCACTGCGCTCACAGAGACGTTGCTGTTCCCTTGGTTGGTTTTTGCGATTCTTGTTGTAATGACCATTTGAGGGTGGGGGAAATGGTTGACCTGGTCTATAAGCATTCATTGATCGCCATCGCCTTGAATTTGGTTTTGGCAGATGACCCGCACTGTTCCAGTGAAAGCCACGTATCTTGAACTTTTTGGAGTCCGGAAAATAGATATCTTGATCGCTCTCTGATCCTGGAAAATGGATTTCCTGATCCCTGGGAAATATCACCGCCTGATCTTTGGGTTCTCTATTTGCATATGCCAAGCAGAACAGCGTAGTTGATAGCAGTACCAAACAGTAGCGCATTTTTTTTTGTTGTATATACTCAGTGAGTATCAAAATGGGACTGAAGCAGCGTCTATCGATCTAAGTCGAGCTCTTCGCCTTATCATTTAATTGTCACAGCAGAGATTCAAAACAAAATTTGTTATTTATTGTTATTTTTGTTTGTTTATATGTGTATTCCTAGGGTTTGAGGATTGACGAGGGTCGCGGTGCGTGGAGCATGAATCTGCGTGGTGCCCCCATATTGACCCTCATATTGAGCAATAATTGCACGCTGAATGGACTCTAGCTCTTGGTCATTGCTGTACTTTAGCACGGATACAGTGGGATCATTGCCAGGTGCTGGAGCCGGAGCAGGAGCAGAATACACAAGGGCCATCAAAGCGAACAGCAAAATCAACTGGGTATGAACAAATATGATTCATTTTATATAGATTTAATAACTATAAAAGTGTTTCAACTTACGCAAGCAGTCTTCATTCTGGCAGATTCTTTCAGCAAAACTAAAACACGAGCGCAAATGGACGGCGGCTTTTATAGCCAGCAAAAGTTATCATTGTCTTCATAATGAAATTATAATTTGCAACTGTGAACTTGAACAACTTGAAAACGAAACGAGTTTAAAAATACATTTGTTTAACATAATCCCAGAGACCAGACATAAAATCAAGCGCTGATTATTACAATAATCTAAAATCGGTCTTTTCATATTTGAATATTGATTATTTTTTTTTTAAGAAAACGTTTCACGTGTCTTAATGCTTAAAACAATAAAATCTATAATTTGGCAAGATTTTTTCTATTAAAACTTATTTAAAGCTACATTTTACTACTCTTTGTGTGAAAGCGAAAACTTTGAACTGGTTTTTAATATGTTAATTAACGTAGTATCTGGGCTACTAGTCGCTGAATTAAAAAAAGGTTTAAATTGCTGCTATAAAAAATACATCAATCACAAATCCCTTTCATTTGTCTCTCATCTGTTTCCTTTGCTTTGTTTCCTTTCCAAAGAAACTTGTTATTTTACCCTGACCACATTTAAAATAGGTAAAAGGGTATGATGAAATTGTGGAAAAGTATGTCACATGTAGAAGGAAGCAACTCCAACCCATAGATATTCTTGATCAGGATCGGTAACGGAGAATATGTATTTGTTTGTCTGTCAGTAAGAAGTTGACTCTTAAAATTTTTAATAAAAGTATACCATCTTAATATTAAGTTTCTTTTATTTTATCGATAACTTCCTTCGCTTCGTGAATAACGATACATATCGAATCATCTCAAATGGCAATAAATACCACAAACTAAAAGTTATAGGCTTTCAATATAGCTGATCAACTGTACAAATTTCATTAGGATAGAATTAAAAACAAGCGAATTTTTATATTGATTTCTTTATGTGGGTATTATTCCCGTTCACAAAGACAGACACGCGTTTGATCTCTTTCAGTTCAACAATAGAACCAACAAAAACTGAAAGCTATGTTTGAATTGGTTTATAATATTTTTTATAGCCGAATTCAGGGTATCTCGTAGTCGAGTTCTCTCAACTGGAGCAATCTTGCTTGTCAAATTTTGCAGATCAGGGTAATTAAAGTCAGCGACTCAAAACGAGTTATAAGATCGGATTATGATATGATGTTAGTAATTGGCCCACAAATTTATTTTGAATTCGAATAGCCGCCGATCTGCTTCTTGTTTATGAAATGATGTCTTCTTTTAAAACCTTTATATATATCTTGTATATGGTTACAAAAAACTACAAGTAAACTTTTGTGAAACTTTAATTACATTTTGGCATACTTTGATTAAATATGGAATCGAGTTAGATACTAGATAAATAGTTATTTACTTCAGTTATCAATTCATATGTTGAAGTCCTGGTACACTCAATACTTTTCTTGTGTGCCCCATTTAGGATACGGCCTTAAAAACCTTGCGGCACAAAAAATGTTGCATAATCTTAGGCACAACTTGAATATAGTTTGAGCTACTGGTCAAAATATAATTAATATTACATATTAATTACAATACTTAAAAAGTTCAAAATATATTTGTAAATATGATTATTAAACTCTACGAATTTTCCATTTCGCTTAACTTTATGAAACTTTATATAAAATACACACATTTAGCGTCGCATAAATCAAGAAGTCAGCGCAATAATTAGGGCTATGCATTGAGTATTTAGTAATATTTCGTAAAATTCCCAAAATGCAAATCAAAGCTTTGGTTGTCGGCAGCTTTTCTTAATTGCATCCAGAAAATGTCGAATGCAGACACAACTTGACATTCCAATAGAGGCCAAGTTGCGACAAACTCACATATTTGGTGACTAAATTGTAATTTGAATACATTTACACATTTTCCAGCTTACCAAATACCAAATCAGTTGCAGTCGTAAGTTTTATTTTGTTTCTTTTACAAAAGTGTAAAGCTACATATGTATATGATCCAATTAAAAAACGATTGGTATTTTAATTGAAACATGGAGGCAGATAGCATCAAGTTGCCCAACACAGATAATGATAATGAAATGTAGGCGCATTTGCATGCGCTGCATCGTTGAGATGCATCTCGAACTCGACTTGTATCTCAATCTTCAATATAAATATCGGACAACGTTGTAATTGGAAGACACAGAAAGAGCTCAGCAGCTGCACAGCACACACAACTCAAAAACCTAAAAGCCTTTCGGTGTGGAAACCACAAAACCCAAGCACAAAATGCGCGCTTTTCTTGTAAGTACCAAAAAAAAAACTAATCCTCTCCAGAAATATAATCATCTTCATTACAGATGATTTGCTTGCTTGCCGTTGCCCGTGGACAGTATGATTATACGCCCCAAACTAGCGGTGGTATTGACGAAACCGAGCAGAGTGGCTCTGCTCAGTTGTCGGAGCCCATAGTCGCTCCCAACGAGTTCAACAAAGAATTCTACTCGTACAGCGCCCCGGAGCAGGAGTTCAACAATGGCCCGATCAACGATCAGCTCTCGAATAGCTTGAGAAAAAATTTGCGTGTGCTGTTCATCAAGGGTCCGGAGAACACCGGTCTGGAGCAGGCCGCTCTACAGTTGGCCTCATCTGCCTCCGACGATCGCACAGCCATCTATGTGCTCAACAAACAGGCGGATGTGAGTGACTTGGCCAACAAATTGAACCAAATGAAGCTGCAGGCCAACAACAAGCCTGAGGTGCACTTCGTCAAATATCGCACTCCCAGTGATGCGGAGAATGCACAGCGTGTCATCCAAGCTCAATACGATTCACTGCCCGGTCGCTCCACCAACCACAATGCCGGCTCCTCGGCTCCAGTTTTGGACTTTGCCTCAAAAAGCGGAGGATCTGCCACAAGCGAGTTATCACCGACTAGCGCGTACTTGCCACCCAACCGAAGGTTTTAGTTATAACAAAACTGCAGACACTAACTGTAAATAGTGTTAACAAATAAAATAAGTTTCTACAAAAATTGCCCGAGTTTATTTTGGTAGCCAAAAGTATGCAAGAAAGTTGATTGGTTTTTGAATTGCTGGAGCTGCGACAACTATTTTGGACGAGACTGTAGCAAGTGTTAATCGGCGATAATTAAATATTAATTTGATTAAATCGAATTAGTTGAGTTTTTCTGAGGTGCTTATGGTGAATATTAATAGGATAATTGCAAAATGTTGCAAGACTAAAATATATTATTAAAATAATAATAATAATAATGCATTGTTTACACAAAAATCATGTTAGTAGGTGTCAAGTCTTACATTGAAAAATTCTTGAAATGTTTATTAATCCGAACATTTAGTGGCGATTTTAAATTTGATGTTACAACAGCTTAAATTGTATATCCATCAAGAAACTCCATTCAAAATCACTTCGCCCAAATGCTGTATGAGTTATATTTAACTGCTACTATAATTGAAAAATAAATTTGAATCATGTAATTATTATTTGCGTTTTATCTTTGGGCAACTACTGTCCCAAAATTTATTAGAATAATTAACATAATGCCGCTTGGCAAAGACAATGACAATGACAGCTCTCGAGATCTCCGGCTTATGCTATGGTTTATGTTTCGAAAGCGAACGACACTAAAGATTGTGTAAAACTAAAATTAAAACAAACCCAGCAGAAACGCCATTCATAAGGCAAAAGCAACATGGACCCATAAACTGCTTTCTTTGGATAACCAACATTTGTTTGCATCTTGCCTTTTTTTAAATCACTGCGTTATCTTATTAAGTTTAACTAATTTATGCGCATTGAGATTTTGGAATACGCAACCGGTTAAGGGGCTGCTCCGGACTAATCAACGAGCTACTAATTTGGCGGCCAAAAAACGTTTTGAGTGGGGGGAATCGGGTTTTTGATTTTCGGTCTGTTACGAACTCATCGAAATGCATAAGAAATTACTTTCTTTTGGAACTGAGGGAGCATTTGATCGAACGATATGTCACATTAAAAAATTATATTTTGCATTAATGCCGTAGCGGCGTTGCGATTATAACAAAATTTGAATACCATAAGTTGACCAAGTTATATAACAGTCTACGAACGAGATGCATCTCTAATGCGATCGCTGGTATACACATAAATATTTACGAATATGGTTCCGTGATTTGGCAACAACAGACACAGGTAGGCCGATACCTGGCGACAATAGATTCGATAATTTAATACTGGCGCCCAGTTTCTTGAGATGAAATGCGATTCCCAAAGAGCCGGACTATCTTATAAAAACATAGTCAACCAGCGGTTAGGGCATCAGTTGAGTTCAAACTGCGAGAGAAGTCAACAGCGCTTTACTAAAATGAAACAATTTGCAATTCTTGTGGTAAGACTGACTGGCTGCATTGAGCCTGGAGCTTTAATAAAATGCATTTTTCCTTCCACTTGCAGTGCTTGTCGAGCGCTCTGCTCGCCGCAGCTGCTCCACAGGGGTACAAGTATCAGCAGAATCAGCCAATCATCCAAGGTGGAAATCTGCGCCCCCAGATACCGCTCTCGACCAGTGGAATATACAATGTGCCGCAGCAGGGCTACTCGCAGCCCATTCAGAATGTAGGCCTTGAGGCACCGGTTGCCTACCAACAGCCACTGCAGCAGCAGTATATCCCTCCCCCTCAGCCACAGCAGCAATATGTGCAGCCTTATCAGCAGCCCCAGCGTCCCTCGATTGTTACCAAGGATATCTACATTCACTCGGCACCCGAAGAAACAGAGGAAATTGGCGCCCAACCTCATTTGGATAACACCCCCATTCGCAAGAATTATCGCATTGTGTTCATCAAGGCGCCCACACAGAATCTGAGGCACACCGCTGCTGCTCTGAAGCGCGCCCAGGCTACCAATGAGGAGAAGACCGTCATCTATGTGCTGTCCAAGAAGCCCGACATCAACGAAATCCATCAGCATCTGCAACTCAGCCAGACTGAGCCCAAGGTCCACAAGCCCGAGGTCTATTTCATCAAGTATAAGACGACCGAAGAGGCTCAGCGTGCTCAGCAGGAGATTCAGGCCCAGTATGATGCTTTGGGCGGTGCCACTCACATCTCGGATGAGGGTGTTGCTCCCATTACCAGCTTCTCGGGTGGCTCCCTCAGCAACATTGGCAACATTGTACCACAGCATATTCAGCAGCAGGGTCAGTCCCACGGTATCAGTCAGAATGTGGGATCCTTTGGACAGGGCAACTCCTTTGGATCACAGAACGGAGGCTTCCAGGGTGGTCTGAGTGGAGGAGGTCTGAGTGGAGGAGGTCTGGGCGGAGGTCTGGGCGGCGGTCTGGGCAGCGGTCTGAGTGGAGGAGGTCTGGGCGGCGGTCTGGGCGGCGGTCTAGGCGGCGGTCTGGGCGGTGGTCTAGGCGGCGGTCTGGGCGGCGGTCTAGGCGGAGGTCTCGGTGGAGGTCTGGGTGGAGGTCTGGGCCGAGGTATCCAAACCTCATCGGTATCATCGGGTTCCAACTTTGGTGTCGTTGTGCCATCGAAGAGTTACGTGCCAGCCAAGACTAAATAAGCGATCTACATTACAGTATGCAGTAGCATATCTTCCTTTGAGTTCCAAGAATCGGCCCATAATATAGTATATTTTAATTTATTGTAAAAGCCATAATCATTTCAAAATAAATAAATATCTTATCCTCAACAAAAATCGTATCTATTTTGGCTGAACCTATTAAACATTTTTAATATATATGTGTGAATAATCCTCATATTATATATATATATTTACTATTACTATCTTTCGATATATCTATATATAGCATATATCATATAGAGCATATCTATTTATAAGCTTTTGTTATTAACACTAATTCCTGCAACTTAAAAACAAATCCCTTTGATACCGAAAAAATAACGAATTGAAGCTAAAAGCGTTAAGCGCAGCTTTTACTAATTTTTAAATCAATATTGGATACTCTTCTTAAACATAACTCATTTTGGATTTTAAATACTTGTTAGTAGTCAAAAGCTAATAAATATTATTATAGCATTTACACTTCAAACAAATGATGTTGGACATCTTAATATTTATCATTGCAACTTGCTTACAACTTTTGACAAACAATGGCCGTGATTGCCAGTTACATCTTATCCGTTAATTAACCAACTAATTTTATGTTCAATTTTTCAAATTTATTAGACATGCGAAGATGAACTTTACTAATTGCTCAATTAGATGCGTGCCAGCCAAGACTAAATAAGCGGTCTACAATCAATAACAACTTCAGCTTAAGAAACCATTAAAAACTAGGCCTTGCTAAAATTGCTGCATCAAACAATGCGTCAAACCAAATTTTCCTTTACGGACTTTTATGAATATATAGCAGAAGAGTGTTTTTTTTTTTTTTTAATATACTAACTCACAAGCATAGTTATACCTATAGTTATAACTTTCATGTAAATTGATCTATTCTGTGTGGGAATTATAAGCTGGGAACACAAAGAGCAAATTGTGGCCGATATGAGTCGGCAGTAGGTGGTCTTTCCCCATTTTCTGCCCTTCTATGATATATGCGTACTAAGATCTCATATTGAAAATAAAAACAGTTACATATATTAGCTATTATAGGCCGTATCACATAAATAATATTTATTGAAATCGGTTTCTTTTATAATATTTTATAGCGAAGCCTATAAAAACTGATCAAGCCACTTATTTGCTGCATCCATAATCATGCCTCACCACAATAGTATTATGCATATTATTATGCAAGACGAATCAATTGCTAATCGATGTGACCGGTTTGCCTCATGTGGCTAATCGATGTGGCAATTCAGAGGCACGATATTATTTTGTTTTTCACCTGTTTTGTTGTTTTTTGTTTTTGTTTTGGTGGTCGCCTTTGTGAAACTAATGTGTTAATTGGAAAAGTTGTGAAAGATCCGTTGGAAGGTCGTAGAAAGGGAGATCGTGCTGGAGGGTTAAGAAACAACATGTTTATTTAGCTATATATTATATTTACAACATTTGAGTTACTTATGCCTAAAAAACAAACAACAATGATTCTTGTGATTTCAGTCAGTATATTCTTTTCACGCACGCAAATTGGCGGGCAAATATTTGCTGGAAATGGCACTCGTGAGGCTTCCAAGGCCATTAATAGCACCTATACCCCCATTGGCATTGCCTCCACTTAAACCAGCTCCAATTCCACGCTGATTGTCCAACGATCCAATCACCGATGTGACCGGAGCGACACCTTCATCGGAGACCTGTGTGGTGCCACCAAGCTGATCGTATTGAGCTAAAAGTTAAGTTAATTTGAATAAAAAAAATATATATATAAAATTAAAAATTAAAAAAAAAACATAATTATGTAACTTAATCAAAAAGCTTAACATTGCTATAGAAATATATACATTGATATATAAATATTTAAAACAGTTCTCTATAGAAGATCTGTTGGGGCAGCTAAAGAACGAGGATGTCTGAACTGAGTGCTATTTATAGTAGCCAGTACTGTTTAAAAGTTAGGCTAATAGTTTTAAAGTGTTGTTATAATAATTATAATATCAGTAGTTGACAAGACAGCCCTAACAACAAGAATAAATCTTTGGTAATTTTATAGACACGTGTTACTTATAGTCAGTGGTATTCAAGATTTTGTGGCTTACGCACCAAATTCTAACTTTTTTTTTGCTGCCTTAGAGAAATCATTCAGATGAAGAGTTGTTAAATAGAAAACCCAAAGGTTAACTGGTGATTGAATGACTAAGCCATACAGGTTGGCCTTTACCACTGAAATGCTGGGCAAAATCTCCAACTCAAGTGGTAGTAAACGTGTTGACAAATACGCAAAGCCAAGGTCTTGGCCATAACTAAGCATATTATTCGTTCCGTGATGGGCTCTTACCTTGTATTGTGCGCTGCGCATGAGCTGCTTCCTCCTGCGTCTTGTACTTGATGAAGAAGACCTCCGGTTTGCTGATGGGCTTGGGTGCCTCCTCAATAGCCGTTTGCAGATCGAGTGGATCTGGCTTTTTGGTCAGCACATAGATGATGGTCTTCTCCTCAATGGGCGCCTGTTTGACACGTAGCGTTGCCTTGCTGACACTGGGAGTGGGCGCCTTAATAAACACAATGCGATAATGTTTGCGTGGTGGCCCAACTGGCACAGCGGGTTGTGGATGACGATCCTCTGGCTCATCTGCTGGCGGCACATGCACATAGATATCCTTGGAGACAACTGGAGCTTGACCATGATTATATGTTTGCGGTTGATTGTAGGCATAGTTGGAGAACTGCTGTTGCTGTTGCTGTTGCGGCTGCTGGAAGATTTGCTGTTGTTGTGGTTGTTGGTTGAAAATCTGCTGCAGCTTGGGCGCCTGCAGAGCCTGCTGCACAATTCGCTGCTCATCGATGCTGGCCGGCTGCTGCTGGAAGCTGGATGTACCAGCAGATATGAGTGGGATGCCCGGCAGCTGTAGATTGCCACCGTTCTGGTAATTATATCCTTGTGGCATCGCCAACGCCATGCAAAACAGGCACGTAACCTAACAAGAAATTACATGGTATAAATTACACAACTGGCTGGGAGAGAAAAGTATCAACAACAACTGTCAGCTTACAATAAACGCGCGCATTTCCGTTTAATTAATACGAAATGTGACTAGTAAAATATACAAGATACACGCAGCACCGGTGCGCTTGGCAAACAGAAACCAACTAAATGCTAATCAGTGCCCGGGCGAGACTTATAAGGCGCGGACTTGAATATGTCGATCACGAAAAAGCAGAAATGATGCCGCTGATGCTGCAAAAGAAGAAGATGATGATGATGATGATGACGATGATGAGGAGACACACAGAGTTCAAATGAAACTGAAACTGAAAACAAAAACATCAAACGCACGAAGAGTGAGGGCCAAAAGCAATGCTTACAAGCGCCGGCAAACCCGATTTGTTTGTATACCCTTTGCAAATAGGTAAACATAAGCTATTTTGATTGTGCATATTTTGTTTTTATTTTTATTTGTATTTTCATCAAAAAACCGATAGCTGAAGATCCATCCATGAAAATCCATAGAAATTGAATGTTGATTAGTAGATATGCATTAAACAACTAACTTTGTTGAACGCAAATATCGATAAATATCGATAAAGCTTCGCATATAAGGAGCATTTAAAGAATGTTCAAATCTTAAAAATTGTGCTTACAAATTTAAAGTTAATCAGGGAATAGAAAGCTCGACTCAAGACCTTTTTCTATTGGAATGGTATATTGCTTAAATTATTGTTACATGAATATATATTATATAATAAAGTATTCGGGCAATGCTTAGGGCATCTTCTAGCCGGTCAAATTTGCCTCGAGCACTTAGGCTTGTATTTCTTTTTGAACAACCTTGAGATGATGTCTGTAGTGGTTAGACACTCACACTCTCCACACACGCAAACTTCCATTCAAACACTCAGGTAGAAAATGCCTGCGTCATATGAGCAGACAATTATTTGGGGCTTAACGTTAGTTTGCCACCAGTTCGCCGGAAGTCATATGTGAATTAACATATCTATTGTTTTGGGGCAACAATTTCACTGAAGAGTATTGGGGATCTGTGAGTTATGTTGCGTTGTGACCCGCATCATGGTGGTATTCATAATTGGCGTGCGTTTTTCAATAATTAAACATAACTTGCACAAATCTGCGCAAAATTGTCATTAGTGACGCGCCAAATTGCACAGCCTTTGGCCATTTTGATAAATCGCTTTTGATGGTCATAATAGCCTGACCCAGTTATAGAAGCCCCTAGTTCAGTTTTGCAGATCTCTTGCAATTTTAATTGGACTATACACGGCTATACGATACTGTCAGCTTACATAATGCACCGGGGGCCATGTGCTCTGCTCTGTGTGTGTGTGTGATATTATCATTATTCGTTTGCTTTTCAAAATAGCCAACGAATACATCCGTTTTTTATGTAATTTTCTGGTGAATCGACAAGAAAAAACATTAAAGGGGGGAGACCCACTAAAAAAATACTTGAAGTACTCGCACAGCCAAAAGTATAATTTCACTGAGTCTCAATTTAACCTTTTTCCATCTCCTATCAATTAGTTTAATGAAAGGTTGCTTTATTGCTCAATTATTTATTTAACTGCTCGGCGATAACAATTAACCCTGATTTGTACATAAGAAAATAATAATTATTTATTTATTCAATTTTTATTATATTCATTAAAGTTTTCAATTTATATACTATTTTACCTTTAGATAACATTTTTTTTTCTTCCCTACAAAAATTAAGACTGTTTAAGATTTTTGAATAAAATCATTAATTTAAAAAACGATGTCCGAATTTGAAATATGAACATATAATTTCAAATAAATTCAATGCTATACAAAGCTAATATTGGTAATTTGAGAAACCCCATTGAGCTGAGCACTTATTCTTAACATTTGTTTAGTATGTTTTTAATAACCATCAATAAATTAATTTAGATATTTTTTGTTGTATAAAAATCAATCAATGTCCATCAGTGACTATGGAAATTTGGGTCATACCTTTTTGTGCGGAGATAGCCAGATGAATGATGACGATGATATTTTGATATACGAGTGAAGATTAATCAAAATCCAACAAATGCTAACCAACTCAACTCGAATTTATTGTAAATTATATTTTTATATTATTTTTATATATTTTTAATTTCACGCAACGCTGATTGTTATATAAGCAATGCGAGAGGTAGGCGTTACAATGGCAGCAGCAGCATTTCCAGGTTGATGTAACGCCTCATTCTTTTGTATATTGTAATCTCTGTGTGTTTTGTCTATAGTGTTGTGCAATGCCATTAACGGTATATTAGCGTATTATTGTTTCATGAAATATAACTTTGAATGCATACACCCACCGAGTCATAAGTGCGATGAAATTATTTTATTTTCACATCTGCAAACCTCATCATTTTCACTTTTGAGACGATGGCGTGTTGAGGAAATTAACATGGTCAAGGCTATTGGCGCCAATACTAAACAATTACCAACAAAAAGCTTAATATAAAAGACAAATTAAATCATTAAAATATTATGCATGAAATTTATGGATATATATATATGAATATATATAATATCAGAAGCATAAAATGTCGACGAAAGGTGTTTAAAAATGATGACTAATTAAATAGCCTTATTTAGCTTATAAACAGCCATAAGTATTGCATAATGTGATATAAATATGAAAAATTGAATTGCATTCAAATTAATCAAAGGTCAGAAACGGTTTTCTCCATTTATATCAGACTGTTTACCAGCCGGTTATAAATGAATACATGAGCTTAAAGTTATCATTGTCAACGTTTTGGTTTCGATATCGAATAACGGGAGCTGACAAAGCTTTTAGACAAGCCGAAAAGCTTTGCAAGAGATTAAATGGTTTCAATGCTTTTCAGTTAAATACAACTGAAGTGCATATTGTTATTTCATATTTTATATTTGTATTTAATTATTTTATTTATTTTTTTAATAATAATTTTTAAAGCCTCTCAAAAACTGATGATTTTCCCAGAAGTTGAGCATGTCAAGAGCAATGATATTGTGCAATAGCAACCATTTCAACTTCAACTTGTGGTCTTGGCCCCGACCCTTGGGTTTTGGAGCCCGTTAATGAAGAGCGTATAGCATTGCATGTTCATTATCTTGGGTTACCAAAAGCCCTACCCCTGCCCCTAGCCTTACCACAACCACTCCTAGCACGAGCTCGTCTCAAGTAAACGGCTCATTACACCGACCGCAAATAGTTGAATGGGCGTCACGTTTAAGCCAAACAATTGCCGCAGAGTCTCGTACACAATATGTATTGACAAAGGTCTTTGTCGAAATAATCAAAAGTAAATTAATCTTAGGCAGCTTGGACAAACCGTTGTTGAACAGCCATTGTAGATATTGGCCCCTCAATGATAAATGGGCATCATTGCAGTTGGTAGTGAAGAAGCGATCAGCTCTCACCGCACACGGACAACACATGCAAATTTTCGGACACTCGACGGGCCATTAATTAAACCAGAAAATACATGTGACTAGAGCTTAAGAGATTGGTCTTAGCATGGAAAATGTGAAGGCAATTTCTTAGTTGTAACTCATACTAAAATTGATTAGGTGTTTATGTAATTCTTCTTTTAATAACATTTAATCGACGCGTGTTGATGCATGCCCCAAAGGGCCAAACAACCACATAATGGCAGCTGATCGGGGGAGATCTTGGCTCAGTTGGTTTGTGAAGTTTGGACTGTTGCAAACAATTAAGCGTTACACTTAAAAAAAATGTTAAAAATTGTTATACGTTTTTTTTTAATCCTATTAACTAACTTTTTCTTTTCGAACAAGAGTTTTTACTTTTATGAAATGTATTCGGAAACTTGGAAAATAATATCATTAAGTACAACTGTAGAATTCGCAAAGAAATCCGAAGATGGAAGATTATATGTAAATGGAAGTTTATGTGTAACTAAAAATGTATTATTTTGATATGGTGTTAAATAAAATAAACTAGGGCATATTTTTCTGCTGAGTGTACAACAAAGTAGCCAAAAAGACCGAAAGCCAAAAAAGCTTTGCCAGCTAGGGGGAATCACGCTAATTGGCCATGTATTTCCAGCAACTACAAGCAAGTCGCCGCATTTAATGAGAGTTTTTGAAAAGCAAAAATGATGACGAAGGCGATGATGATTTTGATGGACAACTGGGCGACTCACTGACTGACTGACTGACAAATCGCAGACCCGCAGCATGGAAGATATGAGACGAAAGCAGAGTGAAACAGAAATAATGAACATGCAACAACAACAATAACCAAAGAAACAAAAATTTTTTAAAAAAATGAAAACTATTTTGTTTGGCTATGTGGCGTCTCTCTCTCTGTGTGTGGATCATTGCTGAACTTCACTTATTAAGTTGTCGAATGCTGCCAGTATAAAAGCCTGACGAAGATCACCAAAGTCATACAGTTCACAGCGAACAGCCAAGTTACCCAAACCAACTAGTCTCCAGTCAAGCTCAACCAAGTTCAGAAATGCGTGGTTTCATTGTAAGGATGAGGAGTGAAGCTATCAATGCTAACTCTAAGCCTAATTAATAATTCTCCACTCTCCCATCGTAGGTTTTGTGTTTGGCCGCCGTGGCGTTAGCTGCTCCTCAGGGCTACAACTACAACAATCCTGGCTCAGCGGTTGCTGGTGGATTTAGCACAGCCAGCGGTAGTGGCGCTGCCTTCTTCCAGGGTGGTCAGCAGCAGCATGCGGTGGCACAGCAGCACTTCCAGCAGCAGCCGGCCTTCGCCCAGCAACAGGTCGGTGGCCACAGCTATCAGCAGCATGGGCAACAGCAGCAGGCCATTGTCTCCAAGCGTTTCTTCATTCACTCCGCACCCGAGGAATCTGATGACCAGTTCAGTGAGCGACACATCACTGTCGGTGTGCCCAAGCGCAACTACAATGTGGTGTTCATCAAGTCGCCACAGCGCTCCAACAAGAAGACTTCCATCAAGATCAGCCCAGCTGTCAACGAGGATAAGACCGTCATCTATGTGCTGAGCAAGAAGACCGATAGCTCCGATGTCCATGCCGAGGTTGTTGAACAGGCCAGCTCCACCAGCAAGCCCGAGGTCTTCTTCATCAAGTACAAGACCAACGAGGAGGCCCAGCATGCCCAGCAACAGATCCAGGCTCAATACGACTCCCTGGGCGGCACCAGCCAGCTCACCGATGAGGGTGTCGCTCCCGTTACCTCTGTCATTGGTGCTCTTGGTGGCGGTGATGCTGGCTCTGCTGTCGGAGGCACTGGCTTTGGATCTTCTGGCAGTTATTCCAGCTCCCACCAGGGCGGTGGTATCTCTGGCGGCGCTATCTCTGGCGGCGCTATCTCTGGCGGCGGTATCTCTGGCGGCGGTATCTCTGGACACGGTGTCTCTGGACACACAGGCAATGCTTACCTGCCACCCAATTTCTAAACAGTTGAGCTAAACTGTATCAATCAGAATACCTCATTTCTCAATAATTGTTTGTTAATAAATTTGATTTGTTGTTAAAAATAACATTTGCTTTCTTTACTCAAATTGGGAAACATCCTCAGCTTAATACATCAACGAATATTTAATAATAAGATTAATCACATTTTTGCTGATTCCATTTTTTAAAATTATAATTAATGCATTTCGGAGATTATCCGCATCTCCAGCTCCGGTATATTAATTAAGTCTTCAAGTTGCTGTTTGAGGTCATGGATAGATCGTCCCAAATGAAATCTTAAAACCTTCGGTGAACGTTAGCAAAAGACATACAAAAAATTGTTTTACTTTCTCAGTCAGCAAAAAAATGTATTTATACAAAGAAGATGGAAAGAAGATTAAATGGCTGTTTTTGGTATGGTGCAGATGGAATACACTATCCAAAAATAGAAAAAATCACTCAAAGTGCCTTTAATCAAACAAAATAGGATAATTTGAAATTATATGTAAATTTCAATAAATAATCATGTTCCGAATCAGTTTCTCCGTTATTGTAAGATTTTCCTTAAATGTTTCTAAATTTTATACTATATTCGAAGAAAAAGGACAACAAAAAAACACAGTTGATATTTGCCTTATTAGCTTCAGTCTGATTCACTTCTTCAATAAATGTACTTTATGGTAGTTTTGCCTTCAGATCTTGACAAGATCCATGACAAAAGTGCAATACCTATCTTAAAGGTATAGCCACAAAAGTGAGTGCGTAAAAATAACAAAATATAATTGAAAGATAAAGAAAAGTTTTTGCGTGTTTATTCCGCCTTTTTTTTGTGGTATGGCGAGAGAGACGAGTACATTGATTAGGGTTTGATTGCGCACAGTGCGAAGCATTTATGAAAAAGTTATATAAAAAGTGAATTTGTATTTAACCGCTTTTGCAGACAATATGATTTGAAAGCTTTCGCTTTAAAGCAATTGGAATGGTGGTGCCCGGGGTGGGGCGAAGTTGCCGCTGTCGGCCAATTAGTGTCAGCCATGATAATTTATGATGTCAACATTTCAACGAGAGCGTCCTGGCAATCACAGTTATTAGCTGTAAATAAGTCAAGAGCTACCGCAAACAATGTCAACAATGTACAATTAATTACAAACAAGCGCCAATTAAAATGCGAGCCGATATTAATATAAGGCAGCAACTGCAGAACCAATCCCCACTGAGTACTTCATCAATCGACTGGTCAAGTCATGTCACGTCTATTCCAATTGCAAGAGAACTGTCTGCGCCTGATGGGCCACAACATTGAGAGTTCCGGCGATGGATTTAAACATTTGAGCCTGAAGCATATTGCGTCTCTGCTCTTTGTGATATCGGCTGTGTATCCGCTACTTTATTATGTCATTTATAATCGGGATGACATGGAGCTGATTACGGCCGGTCTGAGTGTCGTGTTCACCAACTTGCTGACTGTCATCAAGATTTCGACGTTTCTTGTCTACAAGCAAAACTTTTGGCAAATGCTGCACAGCTTCAGGCAACTCTATTTGAAATGTAAATCCCGATTAATTTATGCGCTATCACTTTGGCCAACGCATTTAATCAAGAAAATCAATAATAACAAAAAAAAAAAAACGTCCAACTCTTGACAGCCCATCAAAAGGTGGCAGAAGAAGATGGAGATGATACCGCCTACTTGGTGCAGGCCAATAAATTGGCCACAAATCTCGGCCGGGCTTATTGCATTTCATGCGGCTTCACCGGTCTCTACTTTATGCTCGGACCCATCGTCAAGATTATCAGCAGCAGTTGGCGTGGAGTGGTCTACGCTAGAGAGCTGCCAATGCCCATGAAGTAAGCATACTTTTGCCAGCTATTTTATTTATACATCTAGCATTAAAGAGCAGAAACAGCGTGTCGAATCTCTATCTGAAACTGTGTAGGCAATTGGGACAATAGTTCTGCAAAATCCTCCACTCTAGTGTTAATTACACAGTTGACTAAATATGATTTAGTCTTATAAGAATAGAAAATACTGTTAGCTGATTTTTCTGGTTCGCTGGGCTTATACAGACGCTATTTTGACATGACATCAGAATTCATTTGGTAACTTGAGTTGAGCAGAAATATCTATTTTTGCTGACTTAACATTTTTAGCAATAATCAGAAATCAGCCACATGGCAAGTAGCCTTCCCAGCCAGACTTCTGATGAAAAGGCGACAGACAGTCTTCCCATATATCCTTTAAAATTGTCTATCAATTCTCAGCAGGAGTCGATGTTTTTCTCGGCAAAATAGTCACTAAACCCAAAGTTGAACTCTTCGCGTCTCTCAGTACTCATACCAACTTTACAGAAATGCAATAAGTTGACCTTAATTTAACTTCCGCATTTTCTTTACCGTCCTTTCGACCTTTTTTTGCCTTTCAGATTTCCCTTCAATGATGTGAACACTCCCGGCTATGAGGTTGGCTTTATTTATACGATGTTTGTAACGATTGTTGTGGTCCTCTACGCCTCGGCAGTTGACGGTCTCTTTATATCTTTTGCCATTAATCTGCGAGCGCATTTCCAGACGCTGCAGCAGGAAATTCGTGAATTGACCTTTGACCAGGCGGGACATCAACAACAACTGGTCAAAGCGGTGGATTACCATGTGCACATTCTCAGTTTGTCCAAGCGGCTAAGAGTCATCTACACTCCAATTGTATTTGGACAGTTCTTCATTACCTCACTGCAGGTGGGCGTTATCATCTATCAGATTGTAACGGTGTGTATTTGAAGAGTATATGTATTTATTGGCTATGGTTAGTATCTTATATATTATCTAATTGCAGCACATGAACTCAATTATGGCGTTGCTCGTTTACTTATCATTTTTGTTTTCCATAATGTTGCAACTGTTTATGTACTGCTATGGAGGCGAAATCATCAAAGTTGAGGCAAGCTAAAGCCTTGCTCTTATTTACACTTTACTTATCCAATTATATATTCTGCATATTTAATTAGAGTTTGCAGGTTGGCATTGCTGTCCAAACATGCAACTGGCATTTGGCTGCACCCAAGCAGCGGCGTTCTCTGGTTTTCATTATGCATCGTTCCCAGCGGCAGATGCTCATCAAGGCAGGCTTCTATGAAGCTTCATTGGCCAATTTTCTATCGGTAATTAATTGATTGATTGATTGACTGATTGAACTACTGTTGGCGTATCGACAAATGCAACTTTGAATTGATTTTTTTTCAGATCTGTCGTGCTGCAATGTCGTTTATAACACTTATTCAGTCTATTGAGTAAAATGACCTCCCAACTAGAAACAAGAGTAGCGTAATAATTAATTTCACTTTTCAGTAGCAATATAGTTTGTGGCTTAGTATTGAATAATGGATTTATACTTGGAATACAATTTGTGGCTTTGTCATGACTAATCGAGTTACATATGTAGTTTATATATATATATAAATATATTTTATTAGATAATAGAACTATTTTTTTCAGAGCACAGCAGTAAAATACCTTATTTCATTATAGAAGGTTTTAATATTCTAGAAACTTTGAAATTATTATACCCTGAACCCATTAAAAAATGTATAATGAAGGAAGCATGTACGATCCCATAAAGCATATATATATTCTTGATCAGGATCAACAGCCGAGTCGATCTAGTCATATCAGCAAACACTTTGAATCTTCGAGTTGATCTCTCTTGTTTTTTGTTGAAATATGTTTGAATATCATAGTAACGATTAATACTTAAGTATCGCTTTTTGTGTTCTCTTTTTGAATGGATTTCTCCTAAACTAAATTGCTTTCAATTCTTCAACATAATAAAGATAATCCATAATTAGAAATTGCGTTTGACTCTTCATTTTGCCCCGTTATTTACAACACTTTTAAAATAATTTATTTCAGAGTAATAATATCAATTCTAACAAATATTCTTAATCAAGGCTACTAAATTATTTCAAGTACAAGTGTAGGTTAAACCGCGTATAACAATTATCTCTGGGGAAGCCTGAGTATATTTTCATATATTGATTACGTATTTATTTATATTGATAACATGGGGCATTGAATTGCATCACATAATAATAAACAAAATCGTTAAATTGGAAAATAATAATAAACCGCAAGGGAATTGATTCGCTGATTGGCCGTTGGATGCACTGGAAAATCCAGCTATAAAATTGAAAAACGCCCGAGCAAAGCTGTCAGTTGCTAATAAGCTTAAGATGCGACTGCAATCTCCGATCTTTCTCTCTGTATTTATCTGGGGTACACAATGAGCAACAGTAAGTATAATGCTGAACATTATCCGTTGTACCGTTAATTAACCCCTTTTTGGCATTTGTGCAGAGCTGACGCTGGGTCTGCTGCAGCTGCCCGTGGGCGGAGATGTGGCAGAGAATGTGCGGCAAGCGGTGCTGGGCATTACGCGACTGAAAGCTGCAAATCCGCAACTCCAGTTGGCCATTTTGCCGGAGAGTTTCAACGGGCCGTATGGCGTCGAGCACTTTGGCCAGCACGCAGAGCGTGTGCCGGACGGGCCCACATGCCAGGAGCTGTCAAGACTAGCCCAACAGCTGGGCATCTACATCATTGGGGGCAGCATAATTGAGCGGGATGCGGGGGATAAGCTTTATAATACTTGCACAGTATGGTCGCCCAGTGGCCAGCTAATTGGCAGACATCGCAAGGTAAGTGCCTCGAATATAATTAAGTAGCTCGTCGCATGACCCCGCCGCTGGTCGAGCAGATCCATCTTTTCAGCGTCGACATTGAGCCCGCACAGGGCGGTGGTGTGCAATTTGACGAGGGAGCTGCTTTGACGGCGGGCAGTGAGCTGACAGTGGTGCAAATTGGCCCACACAAAGTCGGCATTGGTATCTGCCACGACAAGCGATTCGAGGAGCTGGCGCGCATCTATCGCAACATGGGTAAGTGACATGGGTAAGTCGCCCCTGGTCCCAGTTGCTCAAGCTCTTAATACCCTATGAGGGAGGGGACAAAGCATGTTTCTGATATATATACCTTGACCCGAACGATGGACTGCTTTAATATGCCTTGTTCGCCCATCTTTGTTTTTCAATGAAGCAAATCTTTTAGTTGTTCAAAAAAGTGGTGCATTATTTGTAGTTTCGCTGTAAGTAGAACCAGATATGTATATCACATAGGTCCAAAGATGACTTCTTGCATGATTCCTCAGCTATTGCATTGGTCATTATGGTAAAGTTTTGTTTGCACATAGCGGTTTCTAAGTAAAGGGTATGTTTAGTTCACCCACTCTCAACTAGCCAGCTTACAGCTTATTTATTTTCTGCTTCGTCTTAGGCTGCTCCATGTTGGTGTATCCGTCGGCCTTCTGCATCTGCCAGGGTCCCATGCACTGGGAGCTGCTGCAACGGGCCCGTGCGACGGACAATCAGCTGTTTGTGGTCACCTGTTCACCTGCCCGCAATAACATGTCCGGCTATGTGGCCTACGGCCACTCCATGATTGTCGATCCCTGGGCACGTGTGCAGCGAGAGGCGGGCGAGGGACGTGAGCTCATAGTGGAGCAGATTGGTAAGTTGGCTTGTGTTGAGTAAATATTCAACAGCTGCCCATTTAACTTTGCTCTGCTCACTGACAGACTTCAATATGGTGGACGAGGTTCGCCGCCAGATTCCCATCTATAAGCAGCGACGCACCGATGTCTATGAGCTGGCCAAAGCGAACACTTCAGATTGAAACTGGGCTGCGGCTACAAAATGAACAACAACTCTTAATTAAAATGCAACAAGTGGCAATGCTTGACTAGCTGCTGCCCTGTTCAGTCAGCTCTAAAGTTGATTTGTAGTAATGTTTTTCCAGTAAATTTTTATATCGATTCTCGCAGTTTAAATAAACTAACCAAGAAGAAAGAACATAATAAACTGACTCAAATTTATACACTCCTACAAGCCTATACAGACAACTACATAATTCCAGGGTATTATTAAGTTAAATGAGCAGCGGGAGAGCAATTCACTGATACGACTTGAGCATTCTTATCGGCCCAAGTCGAAAGCTTGAGCAACGGCGGATGCCACCCGATAGAGCTGCGACTGAGGCTGCCTTTGCTTAGTGTATTCCAGTGTTCGATTGGAGCGCATCAAAAGCTACGGCTAAAAATTTAAATTAAGTAAGAATTGTAGACAACAAGTATGTTGACTGCTCTACTAGCTGGAGTGCTGTGTCTCTGGGCTGTGCCTGGACTCGAGGCACAAGTTCCGTACGAGCGAAACCTGTCAAAGCTGCGGATCAATGAGCTTGGTAATCTGGCCATGCAAATGGAGCATTCCATCAATGCTGAGAAATATGCCTGCGAAAGCTACTTTGATCATGTCTGCAGTCGAAATCGTCCGCTCTTCTCCATAATGGGTAGGTATTACAAACAATACGCTCGGAGAAATATGATTCATTAAATTCAAGTACAATTTTAAATACAATTTATTCTTAAATAAGTAAAATATAGTCAAAAGTTGTAGATATGATAAACATTTTGCTTCTGTCGGTCAAAGTTTAGTTTTGCATTGAGATCAAGAGGGATCTATGAGCTTAATCCATGTACTTTAACTACATATTTTAAGAACTCTATTTTTTTTAGATTCTGAATATTTGTGCTTCACTTCGGGATGCAGATAAACTATTTTTATGATTTATATGTTTTTTTTTGTTGAGGTAGTATCTGAAACTATAGTCTACATACTCCACAGGTCACATGCCACAAACCAGCGATCTTATCCAGCTGCTGACCAAGCTACAAAACGATCCTGTTCAGTTTGAGGCGAAACAGAAGCTCATCGATTTCTTTATCTCATGCAATACACGTAAATCTCTGATGGATTGCTATCGCGAGACATTTGAGTATTTCAAGCCGCTGTTTGGCTACATCATCACCAAGGATCTGGTGGAGGCCAGCTCGCATGAGCTGCAAGATTTTCGGGATCTAATTCAAAGTTTCTTGGTGCGAACTCAAACGGTGTTTGACAACGATGTGAATCCGATCCGCAACAAATTGAGGACCTACAGGGAGAAGTTCGCCTCACCGGGTATATATTTCTATGCGGGTGATCTGAATCGTGAATATGCCGCCCTAAGGATCTATCGAGAGAGCTATGACCATAATTTGCGCAATTTGGAGCAGCATCGGAAGCGAAACTCCAGCTATGAGCTCGGAGTGCAGCGCACCATGCTTGATTGGAGCTTGTATCTGTATCAGAGCCAGCACAAGCCCATGTCTTATTACTATCCCACCTTTACCGTCCATCTCTACATGACAATGTTCAACATCACCGAGCGTCAACGAGATTTTACCCGGTTTCGGGAGGATGTCGAGTGTCTCAAGTTGCCTCAGTATGTCAATGTGCTGAGTGAGGCCAGAATGCTGGCGGTGATCTATTTAAAGAGCTTCCGACATACATGGCAGGAGTACAGCGACTGGATACAATTATCTACCAAGCATCGCGAGATCTACGACCAAGAGAACGAGATTCTTCGACAACATCATTTGAGCAACAAGCGGCTCTTCTTTACACTCTATGCCCAGAACTTTTGTGAATTTGGCAAGGAACTGGCTGAACATGTTTTCTATTTGGGCCTCAAGGAGAATGCGGACTTTTTCAATACGTACTCGTGCGGGTTTCAAACGGACACTGCCAGAGATTGTGTTTGAATCTAATACGTCTATCTGTAAATCTATCTAGTATCTAGTAAAAAATAATGATTATCAGTCATACTTGAATTAATTCTGTGTTCATGATCTGAGTGCTTTGGAATTAAGATTGCTGTGAATGTTGACAAGAGCCGGAGCTAACGAGATACATCCAAAGGATTGATAAAACTGGTCTTTGAGATTCTGCCTTGAATATCTGACAGAAATTGATATAAAGCTTGCTGCCATAAAATGAATATTTGTGAATTCTCATATCTCATTCTCACTATGAAAGATACGATTATTCATCATGCAAGGATACTAAAATCATCCTTTTTTTTGTAGCTATAAAGCTATTTAGCTTATAGACCACTCCCATTCACTCTTTGACTAAAATTGTCAACGTGTTTGGATCCCTTTTAACTTTAAGTGTCAAACAATAGAGTTAGTCCTTGTTATCCCAACGAACTATGTCTTTAAAAGATGTGCAAACATATGGCCGCGTTACAGTTATTTTTCTCAAAAATAAATAGTCCAGACTATTAAGCTCATCTTTAAGGTATGTTTAATAAATTTGAATTTTCAAAGATGAGTTTATGGTAAAGATTTTACTGTTCCCCCCATTAATATGCTTTAAAATGTTACATTTCCGCAGAGTTTCTCAAGTGCATTTTTTTAAACCCAAAAGTATGCTTTTTATTGAAGCATGCCGAAAAATGTATTCATATTTCTAATTTCGATTTCTTTTTAATAATTTTACTTATCGTTTTACATGGGTACAGATACAATTAAATAAGGACCCCGAAGGACAATTTATTCCATAAGTGAACCAAGTAAGAGTCTTTAGTCTTTTCCCTTGTGTACGGAGTAGATCGGAAGTGTGTTGCACTAGATAGCTGAGTGAGGGTGACTTCAAATAAATTTCTATAAGAAATAACAATTAAAATATTTCTTCTGTGACTGTGACTTAAGAAGATGATCTTCTTTGATCCAATCCCCGACTGGAGTTCCTGCTGCAAAAGTCGACTGGTTCAACTGCCGCAGATAAACATAATCCTAGTTCTTGATGGCATTGATGAGCGATCTCTCGACACCGCGTACAGCACGATATGAGGGAAATGTAAACAGGACAAACACATCAAAATTTGGATTATGTAAGGCTGCCGATTCGATGGCATAGGTTTGCCTTGGCGTCAAATTCATTGCTTGGAAGTCAGCGTCTGGATGGCTACATTTGGTCTCATGGAAGAATATTGTTGTTGTTGTTGATAAGTCTGGTGTATGGAGAAATTCCATCCTATTAGGCGACTCGGTGCATTTAATCCTTTTGGCGGCTGGCTTGTGGTTGTTTTTGTATTTCGTTTGCCAAAGTTTCTACGGTTTTTGTTGTTGTTTCTCCTGCTCCTTTTGCTGCTGCTGCTGCTGCCGCTGCCGCCTTTTCTTGTCGAAACGTGTGCACCTTGTCAAAATAATCCCTGGCCTGCTGTCGTCGATAAAGTTTGGCTAAACCGCTGCAGCTTTTGCCGAGCCCATCCAAAGCCGACAAGTCGGCGCCGTGTGTAACCAGAAGCTTGATAAGCTCCAGACCGGCATCCATGACCACTGCCAATGCAAAAGGAAATGGAAGCTCAGTCAAAATTATATGTTTGTTATGAGTGACAAGCAGCCGGCTTGGGCTGTTTCTTTTTTAAGGTTCACCTGCTCGCATCAGGAGCGTCCACTCGCAGGCATCTCTCGCCTCCACATTGGCGCCCGATTCGAGGGCAAACTTCACCATTTCCAGTTGATTGGCATCCACGGCACAGTGCGCGGGAGTCATCCCATTGCAATCCCTAGCATCCAGTTGGGCCTTCTTGTTCAGCAGGATGCGGGCCGAGGGCAGATGGCCACAATAAAAGGCCAGCTGCAATTTCATCGTGGATGGTTTCAATGTGAGTGCTTGCAATTCAATCCCAATACACGGCCAATCCACCCATTGCACGCGATTTCTACTCACATGTAGTGGTGTTCTTCCATTCTGTGGATTGCCCTGATGGACACTGCAGCCGGCGGAGAGCAGCACATCGATTATGCACATCTCGCCCTGAATAATTGCATTGGCCAATGGTAAATAGCCATTAGGACCGGGATAGTCGACCAGACTGGGACGACGACGCAACATGCGCTTCACCAGAAATTGCTGCGATTTGCGAATGGCGCGATGCAAACAGTTTGTCGACGGCAACGCAGCCTCGGTGCATGCCTGAGGGAATACAAGTTATTAATCTGATTCTAACCTGCCACAAACATTATTGGCATGAAAATTTCAAAAATCAAAATAAATAAAACTTAAATTAAATGTACAAATTTAAATGTATTCGAGTTTTATATTATGACAAATCCACTAATAAATGAACTTTTTGAATTTCATAAATGGAAATGATAATTATTTGTGGGTCTTCCATTTTAGTAATTTCCATAAGAATAAAAACAATATTTCTTTCAAGATCAGCATATCGCCAAAAAATTTAAAAGGTATTAATGAATATTGCATTAGCCGCTTAGAAATTATTTCTACTTTTCATTAAAGTCTAATTTCAAATGTAAAAATTTCGACTCTGACTGATACCGGTTAGAATATTTCCCTCAACATAAACCTTAATTTATATGTTTTCATTATAGAAATCAACGTTTTACAATGATATCCTTTGAGATGGCCAACGTCTCGTAGTGGGTGGCATCCTTATGTTGCTGCAACGCTTTGATGCGCAGTCGATGGCCAAAGTTCTCCTCCAGCTGGCTAATGACTTGGGGACTGCTGCTGCTCCAGAGCACCTGCTGCCAGCCATGACGTCTGTGATACTTTTCAATGCTGTAGACGGTCGCATCATCCAACAGAGTCCAGTCCAAGCAGACGGTATTCACCGTCTGCTTCAAAATGCGCCCCTCAAAATTTGGCCAGGGGGGCAGCTGAGAGTTCGTTGAATCCGATGGAATCGCTGGCGATTGGTTTGCAATTTTATTGTCCAAGTGTTGCTCCTGTTGCTGCTTCTGCTGCTCCTGCTGATTGTTGTTTATATTTTCGGACATGCTGTTAACCGTATATACACATTTGGCCAATTTGCCAGCTTTATTGGTTTTGGCCACATGCCGGCTGAGCCGATTGAGCCGGCTGAGCTTTGATTCCTATTCCCAATCCTATTTCCCCCAGCAACGTTGCTAACAACAACAACGACAACAAAAACAACACTAATATTGCAAATGGCTTTGTCGATGCTCTCCTCTCCTAACGTCTCTCCACTCTTCGCCTATCCTCGGTCTTTTTTGTTAAATCAATAAATTGTTGCAACATTGCTGCCTGCTGCCTGTTGGCTTTTGATTGCCTTGTCGCTGTCCATTGCAGGACGACTCTTTTGTATAGCCAGGCTGTATTTTCTGTAGCCGCAGCAGCAGCAACAGGGAGCAGCAGGGAATAGCAGCAGTGCCAGGATGTACGTAGTTTTTTTTTTCATGTACTCAAACTGAAACTGAAACTTTTCTGTGTATTATATCTATATATATCTCTTTCATCCTACCACCTTCTCTCTCTCTCTCTCTCTCTCTCTCTTTATCTCTCTCTCTCCCGCTTTGTATGTGTGTGTGGCAGCTTACTTACTTAACGACCCTTTGACACACTCTGCAAGTTTGTGGCTCGGCTTGTGTGGAGTGGGAAGTTTTGAGGTCTACACGGAAACAAAAAGGTCATACTAAAATTAATTTTAAATGATATCAAATCAACACTTTCAATGAAATTAAATTGATTTTCTCAACTGAACAACAAGTTACTTGAGACAAGTGCAAAATATATGATAAAAATTTGATTTTCGAGTTTTGAATTCCACTGATGATATTCAATGAGTTTCTTTCTAGTGACTGTTGCATGATTTATTGATTGATAGCACGAAGGGACTTATATATTTAGTCTATAATTCAATTTATGTTCCCAAATCTTCTATTTCTCTGAGTGATACGCATTTATTTCCTATTGTTCTTCTTTCATACATTAAATTGCCAAATAAATCAAATTATTGAATATTGAATAGAAATACTATTAGTAATATAGAAATGTATGTCAATCTTTTAAATATTTGCTGAATGCAGTTTATAGATTAATTCTAAGTTCGCATTGCTATAATAGTTTAATTATCTATATTATACCGAATATATTCGACTTTTCTTGATCAGGATCAATAGCCGAGTCTATCTGGTTCTCAGAGACTATATGAGTTATAGAATTAAAATTTGGAATATAAATTTATTTCAGTTCATCGATAATTAACCTCGTTTCGCGTATATCATTATCAAAGGATGTGCGATAGAAAGAAATGTTACAATTTGAAAGGCAGAGACTTAAAAAGAGATATATGTAATATTGATCAACTTTAAAATTATAAATCTATTGGCGCTTGTACATAAACACATTCGCTGCATTCTTACATGTTTTATTCTCGCCATGTAGGGATACTGGGTTCTTTGGGTGCTCTGTGACGCTTATCTGTCGCGCGCTTTGTGCCAACTCATCGACCACTACAAAATTACAGACTCGAACCGAGATGGAGCTGGGGCAGTTATCGTACTTGTAGCTGCGATGACATGCCAAATACAAAAGCTATCACAGAGAGCCTGACAGGCACACACACCCACACACACACACACGCAGAGAGACGAGCACACGCATGCTAAAAAAATTATCATTTGTCAAAATCACAACATGAAACCATTTTAAATTAAGCCACTCCACCGTGTAGAACACACTCGCACCCTTATAGCACCATTACTTCCAAGCCAACCCCCACTTACACCCCCGACCGCAAGCTCTAGTTTAGCTTGTGCTTTTGCCTGAAAAGCGACATTGTCTGCGGGTGAAGTGAAGTTTAGTTGTCATCTTCGGTGGCGTCGGCTGCTCTTGAATTTACTTTGATTGACGACTGCACTCTCTCTCTCTCTGTCTGTCTCTGTCTCTGATCTGGGATGTGAGCGGACAGTGTGTATTAAATATCATATCATGGCTGTCACAGCTGACAGTGGAGTGAGGGTAAATTAACTTTATCATTCAGCGTGCTCATTGCTATAGCAATCAACGAAATCAATTTGCACCCTAAGTGAGATTGCTCCATTGCTTTCGCCATTGGATTGCTAGCGTGGATTTCAAAGCCAACAATTCTCCACAACAATCCAAAACAATAAAAATGTTTGCAAGCAGAAAATGGGCATATAATAATCGTGATGAAAGCAAATCAAAACCAGTCACGCTGAATGATAAGGCGAATACAATAGTATTTCATGTTTTCAATTTCCACTAAGCACTCTATGGCAGTATACACTCAGAGTCTATGTGCTTAATTAAAGTATCCTGGCTTCCTCTCCACAACTTGATTCCCAATATAAAATGTAGCATACTTTTGGGATTACGATTTTACAGCAGTTTCTGCCAGTCTTAGTATATTTAAAAAATAAAAAAAAACAAGTTAATGTTTGTATTCAAATCTTGAACTGAATTATTATAGCACAAACAGAATTGAAAAAATGAAATGAGTAAACGATTTAGCATTTTTAAATCCAATTAAAATTTCCATTTTATTACTATGGTCTTCATTATAATCCTTACGTTGATTGAGTAAAACAAAAAATGTATATAATTCCTATTTGACTTGATTATGTATAATCCTCATCATTGCAATCGATTTAGGAACTTTGTTGAGAGCATTACAGCATCGGTGATTAAATTGAGTATATTTATGTATTTATATTCCGTTGAGTACCTGGGGGAGAGCATCCTTAGTGTATGCCGCATCAGCATCAGCAGAATCAGCAGAGGAGTCGAAACAAGTCAGCAGCAAGTCCCCAGCAGTCATTAAAGCAACCAACAACCAACAAAGCCGAAAACGGCTGGCACGCGCCAAATGTGGCCAATTTGCTTGACGGCCCCCCATGAGAAGAGGGCGGACAAAGGCAATGCCAAAAACAATCATAACAAAACCAATAGACGCGAAAACGGCCTAAGCAAATTCCAGTAGATCGACAAAGGAGATGCGTGGGGGGGGGGGGGGTGAGGTACAGCAAAGAGGGAAGGATAAGGAAAAGACGAAGAAAAACCCACAAGACAGGTGGCATAAAACGTAATGGGTTTGATTTTAATCTAAATAATGGGCTCTGCGCCGCGTGCTGACGTACATGGCTTAATTAAATAATTTATATAAATTACCTATACGCCTCTTACACGCACACACACATGCACACACCAACACACACCAACACACACACACACACATGAGCTGCTATAAAGTGTGTAGGCACAAAGCGCGCGCGCGCTCTTGCCAAAATTACGCCAGTGTGTGCAAGTGTGTGTGTGTGTGTGTGTGAGGCAGGTGTTGCCACATTGTGTTAAAGTTTTCTTACATTTCTACTTTTTTTCTTTTTTTTGGGCAGACAGTCAGTCTGTTTTATCAGCGCTCTGTGTACGCGCCAAAACTTCCTGTTCATGTGTACGAAATTTACAAGCGGAACATAAGCATAAAAAATATATAAAATCAACAACAACAACAACAAGAGGAAGAGAAAGAGGAAGAGGAAGAGGAAGAGACAGGCACACACATATAGGGGCATATAAAAATTAGCAAGCGCCGGTTCCTGTTTCCGAGCCGCATAAAGCCATTTGTTAATCAGTCAACAACTTCCAGCTGATAGCCTGGCAGTTGACACACACGCGCACGGCTTACACATGTGTATCTCAGATTACAGTCATACAGCTACAGTTTAACATTTATCTTATTGAATAGTCGCACATCGCATCGCTGCACTATCAGCTTTATTTTTTTTTGGGCTAAAACATGCAAAGCTTTCGAGCTTTCTGCTTTGTTGGGGTCAACTGTCAAAACTGACAAACTGAAATTGAGAGCCACTCGACTGGGCTCGCTCTCTCTCTCTCTCTCGTTCTCTCACTCTCGCACTCTCGCTCGCTCCTTTGTTTGGGTCGGCTAGCTAGCTTTGTCGCTCGCCCATTCCACTCACTCCCACCCACCTCGCGCTCGCGCTCGCTCTCTCTCACTCTCTCTCTCTCTGACTTGTGCTCTTTGCATGTTTTCGGTACAAATTGTAGACAGGATAACAGTTTTTGGTTCTTGTTTTGTTGTTGTTGTAGTTGTAGTTTCGCAACACGCTTTTATTTTTCGGTATGTATACATTGTGAATGCCAGTGGCAAGTACGCTGAATTCGTGTGTTGTTGTTGCGCCGCGAGCATTTCCCAGCATAAGTGACCAAAGTTGAAAGTATATATTTGCATATATACATATAAATATCTAAGCGTACATATATATAAAATAAGTTTGTTGTCTGTAGTGCTTACGGTGCCTTCAACGGTTGTAGGTAAGCAGCTAAAGCTAAAGGCCGTATTCCGTATTCCGTATTCCGTAAGCCGTAATCCGTAGCCCGTAGCTCGTAACTCCGTAGCGACCCATCAATAATCAAGTGCACAATTTTTCTCAAACATCTCAAACGTGTCCATGAAATGCGAGGCATTAAAAACAATGTAACAATTCCGTTAGATGCCACACTCTACTCGACTCCCCTCCCTTCCCCAACACACACCGGCCGCCCACTCATTACCCAGCGGAGGCAATTCACTTGTGGCCAAGTACGTGACATTCATCTCAAGCAGAAATAGACCAGGTACTGGGCGAAGGGTGGGGCGAGGCGGTAGAAAAGGGCTGTCGGTGGATGTAATAAGCAATTTGTGGCACAACAACAAAAGCAGCAACAAATAAAAGAAATAAGTAGAAACGCGCAGTAAGAAAATATAATTGATTGGTATATAAAGCAGAGCCAAAGTCTTCAACACAAACACACACACACACACCGACAGCCAAGTACAGTGGTCACTCGCTGCTTAGAACTTTCTCAAATAAGAATTGTTATTTGTAGTTTTGCTTGGTTCTACTTTTATCTGCTAACTTTCGAAATAAGAATTGTTTTTTTTTTTTGTATTTATTTTTCTTGTTAGTGAAATTTATCTAATCTAATTTTTTAATTTTTAATAACTACTATTTGTATATCAATTAATAATAATACTTATGCTTATAGAATCAAAGTGTAAAATTCATACTCTTCAACAATTTCGAAAAATAACTAAAACACGTTTCAAATTCCTATATCAAAAATTGATGCATGTAAAGTCGAGTATTATAATCATTCAAATTAAGTTAGTTGCAGAAGAAAGAATATATTTTATAAATTTGTAACTCTTTCCATATAGTGAGTAAACACTGTACAGCGGAAAGCCAATGATTTGAGCTAGTGGCGAAATGTTAAGAAACTATAATTGATGGAGTGCAAAACAATAAAGTCCGGCATTTGTTGGAATTATATCACACTAATTAGAATTCTTCTTGTTGGCCAAAGCCAAAGAGACAGCTTCGAATTTTAGTTCTCTGCTGATGCTTCTTCTTCTTCAACGTTCGGTGCCCCTGAAGGCAATTGATGCACTTGTCTATGGCTAAATGCTGACCACAGAGGCACACAGAGGCTCAATGTTGAAAGGAGCAGCCAGCTTGCCAGGGGAAGAACTTTGCAATTTCCTACTTTCAAGCTGTGCGCTTCCGTTTGTGCCACAAAAGTTGTGGCTGCCGCTTTGTCTACCACTCTACCACTATGTGTGTGTGTGTGTGTGTGTGAGTTAATGGCAAGTGACAGCCGAACAATGGAAAAAGGCAAAAGCCTCGCATCACATAACTCGTTAACAGATAAATGCCATATGTTTTCGGGTCTTATCAGTGGTGTTTTTTTTTTTTTGTTTTTTTTTTTTGGTTTTTTCTTTTTGGGGCGTACTAGAATCACAACAACAAATCAATAACGCATAATGCGGCCATATGTAGTACTTAGTCACAAAGAAGTGACTCTCATTTTGGGGCGCAGGCGCGCTGCGCCGCTAAGTAGGCAACGCTTTTTCAATTTCAAAGTCAAAAAGTCAAGCAAACGTGCAAAACGACAGAGAGAGAGAGAGAAAGAGAGAGAGAGAGTGTATGTGAAAAGAGAGAGAGAGAGAGAGAGCGAACGCGAACCCGAGAGCGACAGAGAGCCGCATGTATAAAAATTATGTAATAGACAGAATAGTAGACGAACAGCGACAGTCAGCTAAATGTATTATTAGTTAAAAAGCCAAAAGCTATTATGTACACACGCACACACACACACACACACACACACACATATGCTCGCATTTCTACATATACATATATATATATATATACATACATATACTTAAGCATGCATGTGTATTTGTATAGCAGCCAGCGGCTGTTATCTGTGCGCCTTGAGCACTTTTGCCTTCCTCAATGTGCTCTCTTTTTTCTTCTTTTTTTTTTTGCGAAATGTGTGCAGTGTGTTAGAGCGGCACAGCTAGCCGCACATTCACTCAAAACATTGAGCGGGGAAATATTTTTTTTTTGCATGCGGCAGTCGAAAGCTTTGGCAAGCATTGAGCGCTGAGCTGAGCGCTTTCATTGTGTTATTGTTGTAATTTAGGCGCCGTTGTGGCTGCGACGCCGCTGTTGGCGCCTACGCTGGCGCCGCAGCCGCATACAGCTGCTACGGCGGGCGACAGCGGCGGCGCCGCAACGGCCCGACTTTTCCATGTAGGGAACTCGGCAGTGCGACACAGAAGAGTGCGAACATAGCATGAAGTAAGAAGCGCCGAATAAAATACTATATCGAAAGCAAAGTGCACCCGCAAAGCAAAAGTATTAAATAAAATACCAGCACATACGCCTATACATACATGTGTGTGCCTATGTGTGTGTGTGTGTGTGTGTGAGTGCGTATATATATATTATATACATGGGATTCACACTCTAATCAAATAAAATAAAATATGAAAAAAAAACAAAAGGCGCACACAAACACACACACACACACACATAGAGAGAACCACTCACAGACAGTATTTGCAATGCACTGCAAGAAAACTAGAGGCAGCAGTAGCAGAACCACAATCAAAAACAAAACTAATTGAATTATAAACAATTAAATTTGTTGCGAGGGGCAAACGAGTTAAATTCAACGTTGCCCATGGCAAAAGGCGACGGCGGCTTTATGTAATCGGTGGCCCAAAAAGTGTCAAAGTTCTTACAAATCTGATTAAATCAGTTAGCAGCTTGTGTGTGTTACGTAAAAATGTTTTTAGCTGTACGCACGAATGTGTGTCTGCGTGTGTGTATTGCCCACTGCCCCCTCCGCCAATCCCCCCCTCGATCCACAAAAATCGAAATGGGCACTTACGTGCACGCTCACATAAAAGAAACCCTAATAAAGAAATATCGATAAAAACAACAAAACACGAAACACACAACAAACAAAAAAAAAGAAGAAAATATAAAAATAAAAGAAAACACAACACAACACACACACACACACACAGACACACTCGGCAGTCAATAGGTATGTGTGTGTGTGTTTTTGTGCTTGTGACTATGTTTAAATTAGTTGCAATGTCAATAGGTTCTTATGTTATCGACGGGGTCAATGGTTATTGAGCTAACCCAACTAAGCAAACTCATTAAAATCAATTTGTTATCTTTGTCGCTTGCCGTTCTTTATCTATCTTTATACAGTGGTCGTTGGGAAGTGGAAACCACAGTTGATTTTAATTTGCTAATGGGCTTCTAAGCAAACAATGAGTTACGAATGATTGTAATCAATTCTCATTTCACATTTATTGAGTTCTCTTTAAGTTTTGGCAATGTATGGAAGATTGTCATTGCGGATTTATAAAGACCATTCATTTATTTAAAAAATAGGTGACGATTATAGTCTCAGCTTATTTCATTTTCTTAACATATTGTTATAAATTTGTTGAGGCTTACATTGCAAAGTTTTGCATTCAAATTACAAATTGTAATGTTTGTAAATTTTATTAAATGTGAAAATGTAATCAGTCATGATTAACATTGTCATTTATATGTAATGATGTTTGTCGACAATTTTCCAGAAAGTTTCAAAAGTTACTCAAGAAGTGACTTAAGCGCAAAAGTTTTGCATTCGAAAAAATAATGATTTTTATTTCTACTAATTAAACACACTTTTCCAACTCTCTCCCACTGTTATTTTCTGCACTTATATAAGCAATTTAATTGTTTGTTTTGTCTATATTTACATTGCAGAAACTCTATCTATCTGATGCTCGCTCTTCTTAGTGGATTTCTTTAAAAAAACAAAAATAAAAACACAAACAACTTTCAAAACTTTGCTTCTTCTACAACAATAACAGCAACTACAGCAAAAACGAATACAGGCACAGCACGAACAACAACTGTTAGCAGTCACAACAAAAATACACACATACACACACAGAACACACTCACACATACATACAAAATTACACACACACACACACACACAAACAACCAGACAAATATCCGCACTCCAGCATATTCGCAGCTGCAAATCTCAACGGAATATTTACTGAAGAACCAGGTAAGTTTCATGCCCAGCTGGCCAAGCTATGCGCAAGTATGCGAAAGTATCTTAAAGTATCAAAAAGTATCTGCAAGTATGCGACAAGTATGCTCCAAACTCTCGCTAACTCGCAACTCGGCAATTCACGTCAAATGCTTGCATAAACTTTGCGCATTTTCACGCGTGAAGTAGCCAGACAAACGCTGCCACGCCTCCTCCACCAGCCTCTGCATCCACCAATCTTCACCAGAGGGAATGCAGATTCATATAATGAAATGCTTTGATTTTGATTTGCATCGATTTGCAAATAGTGCGTAGCCCACAAAGGTTTCTACTTCACAGTTTGACTTTGTGTGAAAGGATTACGCATCGTATACTTGATATTTACTGTGGTGACCCCACGTTCCCCCACACCAACCCCAACTATGATCCCTAGAGGTGCTACCATAGAAACGACCCCGGCTCGTCAAATGGAGCACTACTCAACATGGCTTATTTGCGTGTTTATTGGCTTTAGCTTTAGCTTTTCACCTTTTTTTTCCATTTTTATTCATTTTTTTGTGTTTGATATCAGAAAAACAACTTCAAACGTAATTGGATAGCCCCAGCGACGGCAAACGGTAAAAGGAATGTGAATTCCTTTTGGTTTTGCTGGCTGTGCCCGTTGTGGGCACACCTTGAGAGGCAATGGCTGAAACAGCAGCTGGCCCATCAAATTCTAAACACGAAACCCATAAATTTGCGTCTTTTATTTACATACATTATAGGGTCCGGCTCGGAAGCACTTTTAGCCAGGTGTATCAAAGAAAACCCTTTCTATGCCAAAGTTTCAACAATGTTGGCAGCATTTTTGTTCAAGGAATTAAAGTGTATTTTCCAAGCACTAAACTTTCAAAGTCTTTTTGTAGAGAGTCCTCGACTTGCAAATTTCCTTTTGACTGCATAGTGTTTTTTTTTTTAAATAAATGTTCCTTTAAACTTTGCCATACAAAAGTTGTTTTTAAATATTTAGTTTAGCAACTTTTTATTACAAAAGAGGCGGCGTAGTTTCTTACATAACTTTTCTCTTTTTTTTTTCTAAATCGATTGTTAATATGTTTTTCAGAATATATGAAAAACATTTCACAAATATACATACACCATTATATAGTTTGATAACTTGTTGTGACAAAAGATGCGTAGTTTATTATATAACTTTTCTGTTCATCTGAATCGATTTTAATAAGTCGTTAGAATATGGAGAAAACAGTACAAAAATACACGAATTTTATATGTAATGACTTTTTATTAAAAAGGAGGTGGGTTAGTTTCTTTGATAACTTTCCATTCAACAATTAACTGTGATTATTAGAAAATGGATACAATATTCAAATATATACACACTCCAAACTACAAGATTGTATCTTTTACAATGTATCTTTTTGAATTCATACAGAAATATAAGATGCGATTATAGAAAATAGTTTGTTGAATAGTTTGTTTATCTATCAGACGATCCTACTGCAATTAGAAAATTATAGTAAAAAAAGGCACAGAAAAATATGTATATAGCCAACTTAAGATGGAATGTTTAAAATTGGTGTGAAATTGGTTATTAACTTGTATGACAACAAATTTACAAATATTTTGTGCCATTGGCTTTATGACTTACAGATAAATTCAGGCTTTTTTGATACTGATAACGAATAAACATATTAAATGAAAAAATAATGAAATTATAACCTTAATAATCCTTCAATATCTAATTGAAGTCTTGTTCAGTCAGTTATCTACCTCTTTGGCAAACCTTTCAAGCACAGGGTATGTTTAAAGTGAATTTCGTAAACGAAAAATGTGTTATTCTCTTCGGTTTGAGTATGGGAGTTTGAGGGGTGAAAGTTTAGGGGGAGTTCGCCCAATAAACAATTCTGCTGACGCGTGGCCGCAGGGCATATGAAAAGCTGAAAATTCTTTGCAGCGCCAGCTTAATTCATTAGCCTGGCCCAAGCACAAACACAGGAAACGCTGGACGGAGAGAGAGAGAGAGAGAGGGATATCGTCCTGACTGCTGACTGCTGTACGTCCTGTTCGTCCTGTACATCCTGCCAGATCTGTCAGTCTGTCAGTCCGTCTATCTGTATATCCGACTGTCTATCTGCCTGGCAGGCGTATACTTTTTATGTCAAACTAATTTGGCTGCTCGTTTAGCTGGTGTTGTTTTAATTTGTTGCAGCTTTTTGCCCAGTTCCTGTGCCCCGTGCCTAGCCCAGTGTCTCTGCGCCACGCCCCTCTGTGCCTGTGCCTGTGCCACGCCCCGGCTTAAGTTCGTTAGCCCAATTTGGGCAAATATTAATACATGGTTATAAAGCCGCTGGTACTAGATGATGAAAATGTAAATGGGAATGGAAATAAGCCCAAGGACTGCGTCCCGCTGAGCACTGCTCGCTAAATTCACTAAATTGAAAATTTTCTACTTCTTTATTTTTATTTTTCATTCGTTCGCTTTGCCCACATTCATTAGGACATTATTGTGCCTGCGCCTTAGATAATATTAGATTATGTGTAGTACAGCAGCTGCGTGGTAATTTCAGAAATGTTTCCCCACACAGAACGCACACACTTCTTTATATGTACGTACACTCTGAGAAAAGCTGAGCATTCTATTTTTAAATTTGATTACTTTAAGTCATATCGATTCTGAATTAGTTTAAATATTGCAACAAAATTCTTACCTTATCAATACTGTTAAAGCAAGAACTTGATTACTTTAAATATAAAATATATATATAAAACTAAATTATTTTGAGTGATGCATAAAAGTTCTTCTCTTATCAATTCTGTCAAAGCAAAAGCTTGATTACCTCAATCCAAATCAATTCTGTTATCTTTTCGAAATAAAACTAATTTCGTTTGAGTGACACAAAAAGCTCTAAAGCGTTTTACACTTGCTTTAAGTACGCAAATTCTGTTAATGGGTATTTTGCACTTAAGTCAATTATCTTTGTTCGTATTTATAAAGTAAACCATAACAAACTAGTCAAGAACGCATTTTACTACTAATTTAATCAATCCCAGTTGAACTCCCATTTTGCTCAGAGTTTTTTTTTCGAGTGCAAAGACAGTTAGAGTACATTGCGAACTGTAAACTGCGACCTGTCAAGAACTTCGCTGCTTCCTTGGGCAGTCGCCGAGGCGGCCAAGCAGCAGCGGCATTTAAGCTAATCGGCTTAAAGTATCAGACCCCGACACAGGTGACAGGCCATCTTGGTCAACAGGCGTTCACTATGCGTATTGCTAAGAAACGACTGGTGGAAGGGAAGGGGACAGGATGGGGGTCCTCTTCTCCTGGGCATTGTCCTGTTTGAGCACAATTTAATTTGCTGTCTTTTTTGTTTTCTCTTTGCTATATTTATACATATATTTTTATATGTGGCTTTTCTTCATTGCAGAGAGTTGGGAGAGCCACCGCAAGTGCATTTTGCTAGCCAGTGTTGCCACACCCACACACACACACAGAAAGCCAGTGCCGAAAAAACAGAAAGGGGAAAAAATAGTAAAACAAAATGGCGGCGTTCATAGCGAAACAGATGGTTGGAAACCAATTAAGTGCCGTTAAAGGTAAGTAAAAGTCACTCAAGATACATTTACCCTTGCAAAGTATCTTATGATTATGCTCATGCATATATGTATATAAATACATATATATATGTATATATATATACTAGATATACCCATAAGTAGATATACGGTATTTTTGGTATAAGCGATCGATAAACATACATAATTCATTTTCAAGCTGCTGCACAGCCAACCAAGAAAACTGCCACACATGAAAGTGGCTAACGCTTTTAGCCACGATTTCCATCACCATCTCCAGCTCCATCCAACAACCATAAACCAGCATCCCACCTCTCTGCTTCTAGTAGTTGCTGTTGTTGTTGTTATTGTTTAATCGCAGGCTGTGCAATCGCTTGGAAAATCATTGAATGCTTTCAAAAAAACGTGGCTACGTACGCTGGAATATTTTATTTAAAACGCTTATCAACTGGCAGCATGCGACATGCCACACAACGAGTCCTCCTCTACATAGCCTACGACATTATGTATCTATGTATGTATCTAGGCGTCTGTATATAAGTGTATCCATGTATATAGGCAGCACTCAGTCAATTTGCAAGCGCTGAACACCAGAAACGACCTCTCCCTTTTTGGTTAGATTCACTGAAATTGAAGCTGGCGCTGAAGTCTTTCTTATCAAGCGCTAAAATTCTGCACGAATGCGTCGGGAAGTGGTTCTCAACAAATTGATACAGTTAATTGCGTAGATTGATGCTAAATTTACAGCACTCGGCATTGAGTTGAACCACTTACCAGAAAGAGAATCAACGGCCAGCTCAATCATTAGGCAAAAAGCCCAACCCACTCACCCACCTGCCACCTGCCACAGTCACTTGCCACTTGCCACAGTGCTTGTCACTGCTGTCGACTACGGCTCGGCTTGGGCACGGGTTTGGCATTGGGCCTTAGGCCGTCAAAATCTGTGGCATTGATAGACTGACCGAAAACATGAAAATGCCATTAGCATTTGGACCATAAAAATCGAGAAACCACATCGAAATACCATATATATTTATATGCCACTTATAATGCACACACATAGCATCCACACACATCTACCTATGTCAATTACCTCGAATACAAAACTGCAGATACTTCATATCCACAACAGCCAATCAAAGTTTGACATAAAAATGCGACAAAAAAGTAGAAAAAAATGCGATAGAAATAAAAATAAAAAGCAAATGGTAAAGTCGTAAAAAGTACTATATAAAAAATATCGAACTATGTAAAACACATTCGAAACATTGTTTAGGAATTTAATTTTACATTTGCACAACTGTGACACGATTTCAACTCAGTTAAACACGAGTTGTGGAAGGGTGGCAAGAAAACACATTTCTTGCATCTTATGTGTGCGTCTTGGGAGAACATATGGGCGGTTGGGGGTGGTGGGGAACATATGGTATTGGGGTTGGGGTTGGGTAAGTTAGCTAATGCGTTTCCATTGTCGTGAGCTGTGAGCTCACAATCGTTGAATTTATTTGAGCTGCTGTCGTGTTAGCCTTTATTACTATTGCCTGTCTTATGCGGGAATAAGTTATATGGATTTGCCGCACTTGTCGGGGGTCTAGTAATAAATGTTCCAAACGTGCAGACAGTCGGCACAGAGTAAAAGCCATAAATTATCATTTCGACTTTGCCAATTATCCTTATATATTTATTGTTGAACTATTCCAAACTTGATAACGGGCAAAACTTAACCGAAATTTAATATTTACAAAGCCATAAATTATAATTTGGCAAATAATGTTTAACTTCGACATATTGTTTAAATTAAACGCTTATACATCTTATTCGAAACTTGAAAGCTAATTTGGACATTTATAAAGCAATAAATTATAATTTCAACCTGTCAAATATCCTTAATTATTTACAGTTGAATTTTGACAATCAGATCTTAAATTAAGCTAAAACTTTCTTTAGGAGGACATTATAATTTCGATTTGCAAGTTGAAAAATATTTCAAATATTCAATATATTTAGTCTGAAAGTAGAAAAATATTATTACATCTTCTTCCAACTTGTTCTTAACTTTTATAAATTGGTATTTTGTTCCATTTATAATTATAAAGCAGTAACATATAATATTGAGCTGGAAGTATCTATATCAACTTGAACAATTAGCTTCTAATTTTAAGCTTAAGCTATTCCATATTTCAATATTCAAAGCAAACAAAATATAAATGTTTATATTATTAAGGGGAAACTATCATAACTAATATTAAACTTTGTACTTGTTTCTTCTTTTTCAGGTAAGCGTTTTGTTTGTGAAACTAAGCTGAATTTCCATTAAGTGCGTAAGTTGCATTTACATCTCAAACGAATTTCACGCAATGAGCTAACAATTTTTGAAAATAAGTTTACTTATCGACCTGCATACATGCAAATATATGTATGATATATACAACTTATATAACGAACATTATTATATATCTGGCACAAATTCCGTTTAGTTATCATTTTAGCGCTTGTGTTTCAGTTTTGAATGGAGATACCGAAATTATGTTGATTGGCCAAAAAAGAAAAAGCATGTCTAATGAAAGAATTTGAAAATAATTAGAAAATTTTACAAGATTGCATAAAATAGACTCGTTCAAAATTGAAATTGAATATTCAAATTCAACAAAACCAAAACCAAATATTATTTAATTTACTCGTAAGCCTAGCGTTGCACTAACAAAACACTTGTTTTTTTTTAAACAACTTCTAATACACACTCACATACACACACACACACACACACACTTATACATGCACAATACACACACATGCATACACAAAAGATCGTTTAGTTATGGCTCGAAGCAGATCCATGCGACCCACTCGAATTCCCATTAGCTAGTATCCCATCCATATTCCATTTAATAACTACGTATTCTTATGTAACATATACTACTTGTATTGTATTCTCTTTAAGCTTAAGTGCACACACAAATCATATAAAGCCCCTATTACAAAAAATAAATAAAAAAAAAACAGAAAAGAAAATAAAAAATAAAAATAAAAATGTACATATTTGTACGCTCCTCCTACTCGACAACCTTCACAGCCGAACTTTACCTCATTGTAAAACACACACTAAACACACAAGAGCTTGACAAACACACCAAAAAAAAAAAAAAAAAATAGCAAGAATACAAAACCCAAAAAGAAAATAATATAAGAAAAATAACAAAAAACTGCTCATAATACACAGCAAACACCTCGAAACGATACCCAAGTGCACAGCAATCCTTAGAATTTTCATGCACTTCACGACCACGACACCCACACACTCACACACACACACACACACACATATTCAAACAACAATGCCCACAATTTTCACGCCCCTAACGCCCAGCAACAATGAGAACACAGCTGCCATTGCCTTTATAAGATATACTTATAAAAAGAAAGAAAGAAAAAACACAATTCAATTTCTTCTATTACAATTTCTTACTGCCTACCCTCAAATAAGGTTATTTTTTTCTCATTTTCATTTTTCATTTTACGTTTTTCCTTTTTTTTTTTTTTTTGAACGATTCTTCTTATTTTGTAACCGTATGAATGCCACGCCTAGTCACGCCACCGGTTCCCACGCCCACATTGTAAGACACACGAAAAAAAAAAGAATGAAATTTGAGCTACGTACAGAGAATTATCCATGCATATATATATACATATATATTTGTAAACATTGGGCTTCAGCAATTTACATTCGAAAAACACGACTTTAATGTCCCTTTTCAAACAAAACTCAAAAACACACACACTAACACAGTAATACACACAAATAACTATTTACTAACTACTTTCTTTCTACTTACTAAAATACATTTTCAACTTATTCAATTTCTCTCTCTCTGATATATATTTACTTAACTGCCAAGCTATCCACTTATATAATCGCATTCTCACCCGAATCGTCTAACGCATTATCCATAAAGCGTATCAACTAACTAACTAAAACTACTTTCTATATAATACCGTTAAGAGTGGAGTATTAATGGAAAACTTTACCTTTACTCTCCCCCCCTCACCGACCACACACGCTAAACAGATGCTGCAGGCGGCGGTAATTTCTCCAAAAAAAAAAAAAAACAAACAAATTTACCTAATTACAATTACTATATAATATATTTATATATATATATATATAATCTCGTTTCTTTGCATTCCAAATCGTACTCCTAATCTTTTGTATGAACACACAAAATGCATTTTTGATTCGATTCTTGCGAAATTCCAAATTAGAGCCACCCCACATATAATATCAGCATCCCCAATCGTGTACAGATTGTACTCAATATATGATATGATATAAATACATACAATTGGGCTTTATTGCCTTTTAGTTCTTACTTAAAATACAACAACGAATTCATAATTATTTACTATTAACTATTTTACTTGCTGCACCACCCCCCTCCCCCTCTCCAAAATAAATATATAATTCAAGAGTCTGCAATAGTTGCACACACAAAAATGCGCTTTCACTTAATTATGCATACACGAAGTTTTGCGAACAAAACTTTTGCTGCCATCCAAAATCAATTTGAATATGATTAAACTGAAAAAAAGCAAACTAAAAGATAAATTTCACTTTTTGTTCAACATGAAGTTGATGATGAAGTTGCGCGAACGAACTATTTTAATTTTATTTTTAGTTTTCTGTTGAATAATATCTGTTGCAGCGAGAAAATCCCTTTTGCATCTTTCCGTTAATTGGGTGAACTTTTTCATTACTATGTTTGATTTTTTCATCCTCATCACAATCTGTTATAGTATATAGATACTGAAATATAATTAACAATTTGGAGAACTGTGAAAAGTTTGCATTGAGTTTTTGTTTTATCTACTAACCATTACAAAAAGAAACAAAAAAAAAAGAAAAAACTACTAACCACAATTTCCAGTTAATTTTGCATTAGAAATTTTGTTTCGTATTTTTGAGCGTTACTTATTTCGATCTATTGGTTTTCTGTTTGTTACAAAAATGCTTCTCTATATCAATTTTTACTTCTACTTCTACTTCTTCTCTAACTACTACTAACTACTTCTACTACTATTACTACTACTACTACTACTACTCCAACTATTACTACAACAACAACAATAACAACAATTAAAAAAAACTACAACAATTTTCGTACTCTACTCTACCAACAACCATATATGGAACCATACTAACTACAATAAAAACAACTTACATCTTCTACTACCTATTCTACTATAACTACTCTCTAACTACAACTACAACAACAAATTCTACAACTATATATACAACGTATTTACAATGAGGTAAAGTATAAGTAAATATTATTGCTATGTATATAAACACAACTACCTATCTATCTATCTATCTATATATATATCTAACTATCTATCCACTATATGTATACTATATACTAAGCTATTCTATTCTACAAAATCCCCAAATTGAACCCTTTAGACCCGACACTTAAGTTTAGCTAAGCCTGTCAATAACACAAATGCTGAATGTGCTTTCAATAACAAAAAAAAAAGAAGCCGAGTGCAGGTCCTTTTATATATATCTGCCCCCATCTATATTCTCCAAACTATTCTACATACTCTCAATACTCGATTCTCTAGTATTTTGTAAACTCGATTCCCATTTTGATGAGCAAACAGATTCTGACATATGCGACACATGCCACAAACAGTCAAGACAACGCGTCACATCCAAGACAGATACAAATGCAAAAATATAGATACAGATACAGATACAGATACAAAAACAGCAAATACAACTACAGTCACAGCTGTCCACAATATGTTTACAATTGATGTATATACTTATCCCCCAATGCAGATGTCGCATACTTTTGCCAATTCTCAATTGCTTGTCACATTTGCGTCAAAGGAAACTTGTTGCGGTTAACGTAAAAATTCAATTATCCAGGTCGGATACATTGTTATGCTCCAATTTGCAAAACAAATTGGTTCTCAATCGATACTTAAAGATTCCAAAACTGTTCAAATAACACTTGAGTAGATTCTTAAAGCAAAGCTCGCCCACTTTGCGTGCATAGACAAATTGCTTCTAATGATTGTTGAGAAAGAGTTTCGCAAGAGAAATTCGTAACTATTAAATGAGTGAACGCAAAGATTAATCAAATTCTTAAAGTATATTATACAGCTGCGTGAATAATAGTCTTAAAAAAAAGTAGAGCAAAAAATAAATATGTAATTTTTTAGTTGGCAACTTTGAGCTAAAGTGCAGTCCAGAGAATTTGACTTAGGCCACACTTCTTACTGCACAAAATTGTTGATGTAATTAAAATTGCTGAGAGCGCAACTTACATACACTTTCAAGTCTTACATTGCCCTCAAAGGTTCTAAGGACCTAACAAGCGCAAAACGCACTAATTAATTCTATGATTTTTGGCAGCTTGAATTTGTAGGAAATGCAAACAAATAATGAAGTGGCAACTGTATAATTAATTGAAACTCTCTGAACTTTACACAATTTCTGTGCTGTTCACAGCTCAAAGATGTAATCCTTAAAAGTCTGATGCAGTCTGCCAGCTGAAGTCTTTGTGTGATTATACGTACCACTAATTGGATTTGTAGAATGGTATGAAAATACATCAAAGTTTTAGTTCAAAGAATATTCCTACTATAACAGACTAAAATAGAAAGCAGATTTTGGGAAGCATCAATATTATCATAAAAAATATATTTTTCACTAACTTAGAAGAAAGAATAGAGAGGCTTATGCTTAAGCCTCCGTAAGATATAAGTTTGGTTTACTATTGAAATATTCACTTTAAAAACTATGTACACAAATTTAAATTAAAGATGGAATTATTATTTATAAATTTAATATTGAAATTTTGTTGATATTTTTCTATCCTTATGCTACAAGCTGAATCATAATTTTTAAATCACCAGTCACCTTTTTCTATGTTGAATTCGAAAATGAATTACTGAAAATGTTCTCAATTTTTTCAAAGAGATTAAAGACCTTGACATCGCTCTTAAACTAAAAACCTACTTTGATTTAGAAACCACTGTTATTAAGAGGAATGTATTCAGCCGTATCTTGGCGTTTCATCACGTCCTAAGTGCCGCGTGGCATAACTAATTCTGTGGGCACCAAAGACCACAAAACTATACGCAAAATGACGCATTAAATTCTGAGAGTGTTTGTGTGTGTGTGTGTATGGGATGCTATGGACTGGGTTATGCGGATCTGTGGTGGGGGTAGGTGGTAGTTCCACATAAATGGTGCATATTAAAAATTCTTTAAATATTTGTGCTCCGTAGCGACCGAAAATATTTGCATGCAGTTTATCAGCTGTCAGAGGCAAAGGGAACGCGAGACTTGGCAGCATTTTTGTCAAATTTCCAGCGTTTGCTGACATGAAGCCACATTCCTCACATTGACATGAACAGCTGCGGATGCGGCTGCTGTGGGGTTGGAGGTGGGGTCAGGATGTTGTAGGTAGGTAGGGACTGCTGCTGCTGCGAGGTGTGAGTGTAGTTGTATGAGTGTGCTGTCGGCTAACAACTAATTGCTGGTGCTAGAGAAAAGAATTGAGTGCAGCCAGCCAGCGAAATGGCAATGAGATTTACTTGCGTCATTATGTAGACGAGCCCAGAAGCCAAACTGAGCAACTGAGCAACTGAGCAACTGAACAACTGAACAAGTGAACAGCTCAGCAACTGAGGAAGCTCAGTAAAAGGAATGAGCATTATCTGAGGCATACTTTGCCACAAGTACAACACACAATGCCGACAACAGCTTAACACTTGCACACGCCCATTTCTATATATACCCTATGCAGATGGCATTTTTATTTTCTTTGTGAGGCCTGTAATGCATTGCGGAAGACATGTCCGTTCATAAAGTATACTATATATTCTACTTAAGTATTAGCAGTCGTTATAAGAATTATCGGAATTTATGATATTTTGATGCCACTATTTTGACATCTATCTATCATCTACTGCTGTATGCAGTATTATAGTATATCGGATCGAACTACCATATTATAAAGCTACCATAAAGACCATCGGTCAAGAGATGAGAATCGTTATTAAGAACCTTTATATATTCCAAGAACCTTTATATATCCCAATGTATCCCAATTAAGTTTAGAGTAATTTTATGTTCCTAACATTTACATAAGTTTAAATATTCGAAAATTGGGTTCTTCTCTGAATAATTTATACTTGTAAATGTAAATGTGAGGAGCTTAAAAACACTCTGGGTTTGCTTCGTATATTTGACAGAAGCTTCAAGGCTGTTATCAATTTGGGGAAAAAATTGATCACTTTGGATTGTGATATCCTATAGATATCAGATAGAAAAAAATCACTCGAATTTTAAATAATTAAAATTAATATGTGAGCAAGGGGCAAGTTCAACTCATTCTCGGCAAGTGGAACTCATTCTCGGCAAGTGTGTCTCAACTTCGGCAAGTGTATCTCATCCTCGACGTGCCAACAAAAATTGCTTTTCTTTTCTTGTTCTGCTTACTTATGCACACTCTCACGCAGCTACAGTTACAGTTAAAGATACAGATACAGATACAGATACAAGTACAGCTACACGAGTTAAAGATACACGTCGAAAAGTGTCAAGAGGGTGTGTGTGTGTGTGTGTGTGTGTGTGTGTGTGTGTATGAGGGGGCCATAAGTAAATATTCCGGGCTCTTTGAGGCTGTCAAAATGTAATTACGCCGGGAATATGGTAGTTGCTATTAGCGACTATGACAATGAAATCATTTGCAACGCGCGAGGGGCGACTGATGATGAACTGCCAGCTGAAAAGTTGGGCGGAGTGGGTCTGTGACAGCAAGTGGCGGCAAGGCAACGCGCATTTTCAGCTGCTTAAGCCAAGCGTCTCTACTTACGCACAAGGATTGCCCTCGCTCGACCGGGCGACCGGGCGACCAAAGCGACCGCCCACTTCCTGTCATTTGTAGCGTCGTCGTCGGCGTCGTTGTCGTTGTCGTCTCCAGCTCTGACCCAGATGCGGATGCAGCCGCTGCCGAGTTACGAAAAGAGATGGTGGAGTGGGAGGAGCTGTAACAAAGCTCAGCGGTCTTGAACCGGATTAAGCAAGAAAATAATTTGACGTTCGTGCCTTTTTACCAACTCCACACAACAACAACAACAACAGCAGTAACAGCAAAAAAAAAGTATTAAGAAGAAAAAAAGAGCAAGCTGAAAAAATTACACACATAAGGAGCGAAAAGGATGATGGGCAACTGAAGCGCTCTGTGGCACTCGCACAAATGGCAGACGCTTCCTTGCCATTTTATATACATATGCTCACAAGGATGTGTGTGTGTGTGTGTGCAAGTGTGTGTGCGAGCGCGCGTGTGTGTGCTAGTGTATGTGTGTGTGACCATACAAATGGAAATGGAACTCTAATGTAGTATTCCCTCAGCGTGCGCGTATTAAGTCGCATAAATGTCACCAGCCCAGTCATCCAGTCATCCACATTCAGATCCACATCCAAGTCAGCCTATGACAATTACGGCAGAGGTCACCACCCAACCCCAACTCGCATCCCCCATCTCCATCCCCCCCCCTTCCCTTTAACCTACAACTGCCAACGCCTGACGTGTTGGTATTCAAAATAGCAGTCGAAGCAATAAAACGCAGCATGCGACTTACTTATCCGGTCTTTAGATCGTATATCAGACTTATGACTGGGGCCCAGCACTTAGCCAAGAACTTCTTGCCACACACAGATGATATATAGCTAACACATAAGCACACACATATATACACATACGTATACATCTAAACATCTACAACTATATAACACGGCCCAGCCGCAGGGCTAGGTATTAAGTACCCTCATTATGGCCAAGACACGCAACACAAAAAAGTAAAGCTTTTAACGCAAAATAAGAAAAATAAAAGAGGAAAAAAAAACGAAAAAGAAAAAGAAAAAAGAAGAGTCCTTAGAACAACCAATTTGTATACTCAGGATAGATTCAAAGTGATTTCGTTTTTTCATTTGCCAAGCGTGGGCAAAGAATGGGGTAGGAGTAGGGGTTGAGGAAGGGGAAGGGGTGGAGCTGTCAAGAAAATGCTGCATGCAAATTGATGGCTTCCGAGGAGTCTTGAAGGTCCATCGATGGCCAACGGGTTGTCCATTAGAAAATAAATGAAATATGCAAAATAGCCGGCAAAAATGTAGTATAGAGCACAGAATAGATGAAGAAAATGGAGAAAAGATGCTGATAAGGGTGCAAAGAGGGTATGTGTGTGTATGGGCAGTGGAGAAGGGTGCATGCACAAGAGGTGTTAATTATGCTGTCATGATAATTATATTACAATAGGCTTGATTAGTTTTTAATTGAGTTGCGCAGAGTTCGGCTCCAAGGCAAACTCCAAACTGACTTTGCCAATATATAGATAGATAAATACATACATACATACATACATACATATATCCATATGTATGTAAAGGTGCTCCAGAGTCAGTTGCAGCCACAAATATAGAAAAGCTAAAAAGTCAAAGGAAGAACAACGGAAAAAAGCAAATGGCATAAAAGGAAGTTCATAAAGTTCATAAAGCAAATTACAAAACTCTCATAAAAGCGCAACATTCGCATGACTGGCCTCCAAGAGCGAGTGGGCGTGTGATTGGGGGGGTTGACTTGTGCTTTGCCGCTCGTTGCGTATGCATGGAGGGGTGGGGGAGCGGAGAGCCGCTTTTAGGCTCTTTGGCAAAATACAATTTGACACCATTTCTTTTTGTGTTGAGTGAAATCAATTTTTATTATAAAATACTTTGGGACTGATTTAAGAAAAACAATAAATGGTCGTCGACACAAATCAAAGCGATGAACGAAACCCCTAAAAAAAAATAAGTTAATTCACGCTGCTATTCAGCAAATTGATGACTATAAATTCAATTTAATGTGCGTTGCCTTTAGCACCATGCAGCAAAAGCGGCAGCAGTAGAATGTGGTCAGTAGCAGCCCCGCTAACTACCCTTACCACCCCCAAAATCCCGCTCGGCAGATGGTTGAGAAAAAGCGCTCAAGAGCAGCGCGTGGGAATTTTTGCTTGCAGTGCGTTTGCGCCGTTGGGAAGCTGCGTCGACGTCGACAGCGCTGCCCGAGTGCGACAACAAATAATTAGAGCGAGACTGCTAAAGCGGCTGCTGTTGTTATCAGCATGCTGAAGTTTTGAACTGCGCAGACTCCCTCACAGTTAACAGTTAAAAGAGTCAACCCCTGCGCTTAGGTCATCCAAAATCACAGCGCGGTCCAGCAACTGTGACTGCGACTGTGACAGCAGCAGCGACAGCAGCGACTGAGACTGCGACAGCGGCAGCGACTGCAGCGAGTTGGGCATAAAAAGGCTGGCGACTGCTGGCAATACTCCTACTCCAGGCTTGCACTCCAGCGACTGAAGTTCGCTCACTCATCAAACAAAGTAGCGACGAGAGATAGCATTCGCAGCATCTCCGCCTGAAAGCAGACAACAGTTCCGTTCAGTTTCAGTTCAGTTTCAGTTTCAGTTGTGTGCTGTGCTCAGTTCGTGTGCGCTCGTGGACGCGTTCGCACTTCGTTTTTTACTGTTAGTGCTGGCAATCGATTACAGTTTAAGCGTCATGGCAACCAAAGCATGGCACACCAACACACGAAACGACAGCCGAAGACAGTGCAGCTGGCGACGAAGACGAACTAAAAGCCGAACCAGAAATCGCAGTAGCAGTAGCAGCAGCAGCAGCAGCAACAGTACCGCTCACTGTGTCAGTTAGTTGCAGCAGAAGCGACGACTCTGGACTCAAACTCGGAATCGCAATCGGAATCGACACGATTCGCCAACGTCAGCTTCATCGTCAGCGTCAGCGTCAGTGTGTGTGTGAGGTGTTAGCGGTGCGGTGGTCAGTCGTATCGACATCGTCGCAACAGCAGTGGCTGCATTTTAGCGTGTGCGTGTTTTCAACAAAAGCCACAACTACGGACAGATAGCATTGGCCTAAAAGCGCCACGAAATTATGAATTTCATTGGTATGGCCTTAGTTAACAACAAAATCGTATTTTCGTACTTTCGTACTTGTCGATGTTGTGTGCCTTTTATATTTTTTCTTTTTGATTTCATTTCAATATATATTTTCATATATATTTGTCTATATATTTCTCTCTCGCTCTCTGTCTATTTCTACAACTGTAACTGATACTCTCTCTGCTAAATGTAAGTCACAATTACAAAATAACTAAACTAAACTTCTCCCTTTATTTTACTATCCTCTCAATACAATACTCAATACATACATGCAAAGCACAAAAAAAACTCAAGCATATGCTGCGGAAAAGCATAAAAGAAAAACAAACTAAGCAAAAATCAATCAAAAACCGTAACGGCCCCCCATTTTCCGTACTGGGCACGTGATTGCAGGGCATGAGGCGTAAAATTATCGATTTTTAACCAAACAACAAAAAAACACACACAGGCAGGGAAAAGAAAGGGTAATTCGTAAAAAGTTCAAGGTCTGCGCCAAATACAAAAGTTATTGTCTGCTTTACAATTTATTATGCATTAAAGCAGCGCACAAAGTTTTCTTTCTCTTCACAATTCTTTGGCAACTTTTTCAAGTAGTGTTTTTCCCCTCTGGTAGTTCTATATGTGTGTGTGTTTGGAGTCTGTCTGTATGTTTTTGTCACGCAATCTTGCAGAGCGGCTGCTGTGAGTAGAGAGCATCGCCTGGTCGACAATTAAATGCCTCACTGAATGTGGCCGAGTTACGCAAGAGTGTGTGCTGCAATTGCCGCTTGCGCTCCAGCTGGACGCCACCCGCAATCTGCAACTCACGACAATCCACCAGCAGGCTACCAATAAAGTACAGACGCTCCAGAGATAACTGCAACCGTTGTCCAGTTGTGGCAGACGTCAGTTGTCGCCTAAATGCAGCAGCCGACTGCTGGCCAAGCCATTGTCTGTAGCAATTGCCCGTCTGGCGCTGGCCAAGGATTGCGAGGAGCAGCTCATTGGGATTCGATGAGTTACTGCACTGCTGGAACTGGGCAAATTGTCGATCCGAGTCGATGCTGCGCCAGGCGCCCGGCGTCAGGGTACTGCTGCCAGCGGCGATGAGGTTGCGTGCAAAACGCTCCCCAACCAGCACATAGTTCAGCGGCATGCTCAGATTCAATTTGGGCAACAGGCCATTTACTGTCTCAAAGATTTGCGCATACTGACGCATCTGCAGCTCATCTGAAGTGGGCGACGTTCGTTTGTGTTGAAAGCGACGTAACTTTTCCATATTGCGATAGAAATTCCTTCTGCCCAGGTCCAGTTCGCGGTAGGCAGCATCCAGACGCTCGTCTCCACTTATGGTCACATGCATGATGTGGTTGAGAAAACGCTGCGAGGCCTGCTCGGAGATCTCGTCAATCCAAACGCTGCCCGACAGCTGCTCCTTGTAGGCTCTGCCTATCGCCGCATACATTTCCGTCATCCTCTCCCGATCGACGCTCAGGCGCAGCAGCAGATGCGCATAGACATCGCCTGCATAGGTCTCCGCCAGCTGCTTGCAGTCAGTGGCAGCGATATCTGCAATGAACAACGGGGCGTATGAGTAATTTTCATGAATATTACACAGAAAACTGTTTTTTAAATGATTACGTTTTTGGCAATAATCTTCTTGAAGTTCTAGTTTAAGTTGCTTCTATATTATATATATTAATATAACAGAATTTAACAGCTTAAACCTAAAAGCCATACTCTCTTCAGCAATATTTATCAAAATCGTGCTCAATTTATATAAACAACAAAATCTTCCGAAAACACAATACTCTTCTTCTTCAGCACAACAGTTCCCGACTCTAGATCTGAGTTGATATATGAGTGAAAACTTCGTTATGCTGATTAAGTATACAAATTCACTTTTATATACAACACTATCTTCCCTTACAATAAAAACAGAGGATTTTGAAACAAAACAAGAGCCTTAACTATTCGTATAAACATAAGATGTTAATTCTAAACTGTGACTCTAAAAGTGACATTGACTTTTATAGAAAGTTCATAGAAAGCTCATAGCAACTTTTCAATCTCTTGCTAAAAAAATTTCCCTTCGCGTGTACATTGTACAATTAACTCATTTTCTGCCACGGAAAAAAAGCGCCCCTTTTGCACAAAATCAATATCAAATTTTTAGCCTTTGGCAACAGGCCATAAAAACTCGACCGTTAGCGTGGACTATGAGTAATATGTAAAACCAATTATTAAGTATACGAACCCATTAAATAGTCTATCCAAATCCAATTGAGCAGACGATGCATGTTAGTATTCTGCAACAGCTGCATATAGTCGACCAGTCGTGGCAACTGCTTCACAACAATCACGTCCGTTGGCCGAAGGCTCTTACCCCCAAGGATTTGCTTGAAGTAGCCATCCCAGTCCAGTTGAGCCAAGGAGACATTGCCAAACGTGCTGCTCTTGAAGTTCGCATAGCTGTACTGCACCTGATCGTCGCTGCGTTCCGTCTTGACAATCTCGCGCCGATTGCGCTCCAGGCTGAGCACCTCCAGCGAGGCGACATGCGCCCGACTCTGCTCCACACCGAAGCTTTTCAGGAGATCGGCCATGCGTTGCTCAAATTTGCTCACAGTGTGACGTCGTGTCGTGTCCGGCTGGAGTGTAACCAGTCGCTTGTTCGACTGCATACTAATCGTGCTATCAAAGAAATATGGAGCACCCATCTCATGAAAGTAACCCAGCAATCCCAGCCAGTTGAGCGTCCGATTGGAGCTCCGTGTCTCGAGAGCTGGCCAACCGCCAGTGCTCTTATACAGCTGCGATATGCGTAGTGCTTCCACGCTACGACTACTTCGGCAGGATTTGTAGAAGTTCAACAGCTGCTGCTCCATGGCCAGCAGCTGGTCGGGATTAGCAGAGCGGAGCATTTGCTGAAAACGCTGCTGATCTCGCTGAAGTCGCAAAGTTTGGTCCGCATTTGAGCTGCGTGCGCAAACATAGCCGTAAAAGTCCTGGCAGGGCGAACGCGTGCTGTCTAGCAACTGTTCCAGCTCCTGGCCAAATCGAGTTGTATCATCGAGCGCGGTGCCACATGCGGCACATGCAACCGATAACAACAAGACAAACACTTGCCGATACATCTAGCCTCTTTGAGCTCTGAACTCTGAATGCTTTTGCAGCTAGCTGTTAGGCGTTCACTTTCTGTGTGACTGTGACTGTCCTTGGTCAGTTAAAGGTCAGCTTTGTTGCAAAAGGTCACATCAAATGCAAATCGCCGGAAATTGCCACAATGCCACTTCCGCAAACACTTTTCGATACTGCCGACTTTGCCGACTAAACCGATGCGTCGCGTCGCTTTCAATGCTACCCTGCAACTAATCGCGTTGCCACCAACCCAACATGATAAGCCCTACATTTCCACTCTCAATCCCAGTCCCACTCTCAGTACCAGTACCAACCTCAAGCTTAGTCTCAGCTTCAGACTCAGACACAGCCATTTGCGTTGTCTATTTTTTGCTGTATAATCTATGCCGCCGATGTGTCAAAATGTCAATCTAAAATTGGTCATGACCGATTTTGTTGTGAATACATAGATACTACTACAGTGATCGCTCGGTAACTGGAACGTCTTTTAGAAATTTGCCTTTTAGCATATATTATATTGATGAAGAATATTAAAAATATCTTTAACTCCAATTAGTTTAATATTGTCGCTTATAAAAATAGCACTTGAAGTGAAAGAGTTTTAAAGAAATATTAAATACCATAGCATTTATTAATATATTGTCTAATATAATATTTAATATTGTCTTGATTATTGAAAAATAATCACCATTTAAATAATTCTCATTTTTAAAGCAACATTTTTAGACAAGATATTATTGCATTTAAACATAACGACTAACAGTTTTAGACAAGTACTTTGGTACTTTCCGAGCGAGCACAGTGAATAATCTTTAGCAATTAAGTGACACAAACTAATGTATACTGTACAGTAAATACTCGCGGTATACAAGCAAAGATAAGTCTATTCAAAAATAATACGCACATGATAAGAGTATTTGTGTCCATTGTTAAGTTTTCTATCCTTTGAATCTTCTGTACACAGGCGCTGTAGGAGGTGATGGCGGCGATGATGGCGACGATAAGGAAAAGGCAGAGGAGGAGGAGAGAGAGCGCCAGGAGGCCATACGTGAGGCCGAAGACCGGCGCAAGGAGAAGCACCGGAAAATGGAGGAGGAGCGCGAAAAGATGAGACAGGATATACGCGATAAGGTAAGCGGCAATCTGTTTTGTTCTGCTCTTCTGCTGTTTTGTTGTGTCCTCAAACAATGTCCTCAATGTTATTTGAAAGTGTGCCCCCGAACTTCCTGCTGCAGTTCAAATTGACTCTAGTAGGGAGTCCTTTTAACGAGCGACTCCCTAACGGAGTCAGATTGAGTTACAAAGGACCAAGTCAACAATGCCCCAGTGATACAAGTGTTACAAATAATGATAAATGCCAAGTGATGATGAGTGAAAAGCATAAGGTTTTCAATCTAAAAATATATAACATAAATCCATGTCTCTGTGGCTCTCTTGTCCTGTGGCACTCTTACAGTACAACATCAAGAAAAAGGAGGAAATTGTCGAGGCAATGCCACAGGAGGAGCCCAATCCGCTGATGCGAAAAAAGAAGACGCCCGAGGAGCTCGCTGCCGAGGCCGAGCAGGAGGAGCTCGACGATTTTACAAGTGAGTTCGAGATCAAATTTGCACCATTCTGTATTTATGTGTATGTTGTTCATACTCATATATACATTATCTATCTATCTATCTATGTATGTATATGTATATACTATCTTCAACTGGTCTTTAATCTATGCTATTATCTGTTTCACCAAGTCGGACGCGACTGTCCATATGTCTAGTGCTATATAAATATATATATATGTGTGTGTAACTGTATGAGCTCTTTAGTTATGTATTTACTTATGTATTTTTTAAGTTCTGATCAAGCGGCTGTCAACAACAAATACAACAGCTACAAAACAAATAGCAACTACAAATAAAAACAATCTATAAGAAAATAAATACTTAAATACACACAACGACGCTTGAACGTAGAACTCGTAAAAATCTGTCTCTCTCTCTCTCTCTGTGTGTGTATGTGTGTGTGTGTGTGTATTTATGTCGTAATCTTCTCGTGCTCGTGTCTATAACTATGAACTATGAACTACTAACTAAAGCTATCATCTATCTCTCTACTACTACTACTACTCCATATATCTGTACTATGTTTCCTGTGCGTAATTAATGTAAGCTCTAACTAATCGTACCTAGTACTATCACGTATATAAGCTAACTCTATATAACTAACTCTGAAATCAAGTTAAAGCAACGAATGAAACAACTTTTAACGCCTATCAAGTGTGCACTCCATTTTCTCATATACTTTTCCTCATTTAACTCATCTTTTAGTTAGATATTTTCATTGGTTTTTCTTATTTCAATGGTATTTACTATACGAATTATGTGTTGTATTCAAAACTGGGTTGCAAATTGAAATGATTGATTGATGTTAGTGGACGATTGAAAGATTGTCACAATGTATTTAGGTTAAATAATGTATTAGACTAAGGTAAGTGCTACAATTCGTATAATCTACTCATTTTGTGTGTGGTAATCTAATTGCAATCTCTTTGCATATGTATTCATCTATTCCACCATTGTCTCTCTATCTCTCTCTCTGTATCTCTATCTTTCTCTCCTTCTTACTTATCTCTATCTCTCTCCTTATCTCTCTCTGTCTCTCTGTCTATCTCTCTCTCTCTCTCTCTCTCTCTCAAACTATCTGTAAAGAATCGAATTTATTGTCGTTTAGCCAGATTGAATACAATACTAAATGTTTCCGTAACACTCACAACAAAAACAGCTCTCACACGAGAGCAGAAAACCCAAACAAAATGCATAATTAAATAGTTAGGGGGATGCCCGTAATTTTCAGACTTCGATTATAGCTTGGGGTTGCATATATCAGGTGTAGGTGTAGCTAGCTAGCTATTAGTCATAATAATTATTCAATTATACTTACATTATTTAACAAAAATTAAGAAATTTATATTTTTCGTTTTACAACATCAAACTCACCAACTGCACTAACTAACTAATTAATATATAGAACTTTGTATGATTTCGTTAAAAACTAAATATAAACTAAACTAAAAAAAAAAATGAACTTTATTTTCAATGGCTTGTGTGCTCAATTACATATGAAAACTAAACACGCATAACAAAATAATATTTCCTATATAAACTTGCCGAAGAACTTTCCTAACTGTGTTTGCCAAACTATGTAATAACAAAAATAAACATAGAAAAATTATCTAAACAACAACTCTCGTACATATACACAAAACTTTTTCCCTCTTGCAAACTGTTTACTCTCTGTTTTCTCTTCAATCCATGTGTAGTATATGTATTTTACATAATGCTTGAAGGACTATGTAAAATATATATATTGCATATGCTGTCTATGTATGTGTATTTCACCTCGACTTTAACACACACACTCAATTACTCAATTACTCTTTATATCACATGCTCAACTATCGCTATCTAATTTTCCATTCACGACTTACAATGACTCTAAATCTACTTTATCTACTCTTGTCTATCTGTTAATTACTTTCTAACTTCACATGTACTTTCTGTTAACTACTACTATTTACATGGGTACTCTAAAAACGTTAACATTACATTACAGACATTGATTGATTGAACATTTATGATTGTAACATTTGATATTTTCATTTTGGCAAGAAGAAAACGAATTTATTTATTACATTTCCCCCGCTCCACCTGCTGTATTGCATTTTGAGTGATGTCCCTTTGATTCCACGCATCAAAAGCAAAAAAATAAAAATAATAATACTTATACCTTATTTTCATTTAGAACAAATATATATGGCTAACGTACAGTTAACAGTTGCACTCAAATACTTTACGTTACGTTGCGTTGCGTGACGTGACAATTCGTTGCGTAGCGTTATGTTAGTTAACATGAGCATCCATAAAAATACATATACATACCAGTTGAACATACATAACATTTGTAGTCTACTCTACAAAATATGCTTATTTATTGCTGTTTCCATACTCAATTTCTTTTTACAGAACTGAAAAATCAAATAGAAACGCAAGTAAATGAGCTAAAAACTCAAATAGAGGGAAAATGTGTCATGCAGTGATATGTCAGTCATCATAAAAGAAAAAAAATATATATATATAAATAATAAAATGTAATTCGAAAAATAATAAGAACAAGAACAGAGAAATTCCACCAAAAAAAAAAAAAAGAAGAAAAAAAACATAACGAAACATTTATAAAATGCAATTGATTTAAATCACTTCAACTTAAATTCGTTGATATATATAAAGTTACAAAAAATATTATGTTCGAATCGTTCTACATAATATTGGAAAAGCATAAACAAATAATAATCTATTTACCATACATATAAACCAAACTCATAATTCGGCAGCAATAAATCGAGCAAAACTATAAATCGCCGCAGATTGAGATTTTGTGAAGCATATTAAGGATTATATTATGTCATAATAATAATAATAATAATGATAATACTAATAACAACAATAATAATAATAATAATACCAATAATAACACTAATAGTATAATTGTAATAATAACTACAAATCGATAATGAATGATGCAATTTAAAATGAAAATAAACAAAAAAAATCAATATATATATATATATATATATATATACATATATGTATGAAAACAGGACGGTGAAATCCTATTGAATTTTAAAGTAGTTAAAGCATAAACCAAATTATGTATAAACGAAATATAGTAAACGCCTTTAATAATATTCAAATCACTTTTGCTTCGATGATAATGTAATATACTCAATGCCCCAAATATACAATACATAACCGTTGTTTAGTTGATAGCATTACGAAATTACGATAACGATAACGAAATCGATTCGAATACGAAAACGAATTCAAATTCGAGTTCGAAGTCAAAATCGAAACTAAACAAAACCAAATAAAATGCGAATGGTGCGACAGAGACAGAGTCAGAAACAAAAACAAAAAATAAAAACAAAATGGAGGTTGCTGAATCATGTCGAACCGTCGAAATACGTTGCTGAAAATCTTTTTTGGACTTTAATAACATACATAACAAGCATACATACCTACAAATATACACGAGTATAAAATGAAAGGAATGGATTTACTCGAACTTCTTTTGTTGATATATTTCCAAAACAATTCAAATAAATTTTCCATGAAAATTCGCTAAAGCAAAAATTGACTGCAGAAAATGTTAAAATCGTCGTTGGTACTCGAAATGAATATTCCAAAAATAACAAAAAAAAAAAAAAACATGAAAACCAAAAAAGTATTCACGATCGTTTATTTCTTAAACTCAAGAGAACTCTTCTTTAACAGCTGTAACATTTTGTTTCTTTCCTATACAAAAAAAAACATACTACACACAACAATTGAGACATTCAAAGCTATTTGAGATACTTACTGAACATACTGATTGATGCTTCTGAAATGTAAGTAAACCACCTACTATATACCTACCTAAACTAAAATCTATATACATTAAACATTACAAAACTTGCGTTTGAGTTTCTATTGCTTAAGTTGACAAACAAACTATTATTCAGTAGGCAATATATTGTATGACAAAAATCAAAATACAAACAAAACAAAAAAAAAAACAAATAAAAAACCAATCTTAGATATATATTATATATATTCACATATGTATATGTAGCCATTTAGCAAAGGACAATAGTTCATAAGCAAAGCTAGGCAGTTCGAGAGCATAATGCTGTGATACATTTAGCATACATTTTTGTCACCGAGAAGCGCACACAATTGCAAGCCAAAGCCTACACCTCCCCCCCCCCCCCCCACCCAAAAAAAAAAGAATCCCTGCCCCAAAGAACATGACACTTCAAATATAGTCGCATGCAGAATTAAAAAAAATATATACTTACATACAAAAAATACGTAATGCCATAAATACATACAATGCCAAGGATTTAAAGACGGAACCTTTAATCAAACAATATATAAATAAATACCACAATACATTATATATATATACACGTATATATAAATACATATCTCTATCTGTTGTCTGCTCCACTATGTAAAAGGGTAGGTATATATAAATATATATATACTGCCTACAAAACATATATACATATACAGTACCAGTGCCACTCCAGATTGTATATATAAAATACGATGTTTCACCAAATTAATAAATACAAAAAACCCAATTAATCTGGTACAGAATGCAACATTGTATGCATGAATGTACATATACAATACAAAAATACCTATATACATACACAAATACAAATGCGAGCCGTTAAGTAATGAAAAAATATATATTTAATATATATTTTAATTGTACACGGGTTCGTGCTTAATTGCCCTAGAATCGATGATATTTCCTTTGTTTCGCTTATCGATTAAAAATACGGCTCGCATTTAGTATGCGTATGTATTGTGCTATCAATATTTCTATATCACTCTTTTCTGTGTACCACTGTACTACCACGGCATGCCCTTTCCAAAGATGTACAAAAAAAATAAAATAAATAAATAAAAAAAAAATAAATCCGTCTTTACATCCGCCTGTAGTATGCCTTATAGAGATAACCAATTATAAATCATATCAATATCAAATACTATTTATAAATATATTTAAACATAGAATGGACATTTGGAAAGGACATTTTTGTGCCTCGGCTCGTCCGAAGTTAGAATTCTTCTCGTTTATTATTATTTTTCATTTAAATATTAACTACTAATCAATATACTATATATAAATATATATATTTATATATATATATATATATACAAATACATATGAATAAATGTTTTAATCACACTGCATTCTCTATATCTCTCTCTTTCTCTGGTGTCTCTCTCTCTCTCTCTCTCTTTCTTCTTTTGATTTGAAACACTCTTTTGAATCTTTAATCTGCGCCACTACTACTACTACTACTCTGCCTACAAAATAAAAATATCTGAAAATAATAATACAACAACATCAACATTGCAACAACACGAAAAAAAACAACAACAACATCAACATCAACAACAACAACAACAACAACTCTACAATATCTTCACCACAACTACGACTCGCTGGTCTCTTTCAGACATATGTACTCTCGGTGTTTTATATGATATACCACTCGTATCATCATCAACAACAACTACAACAGCACAAGAAAAACAACAACAACCAGAACAAGTACAAGAACAACATCAACCTACATCTACTACAGAAGTAACCTTATATGTACTATATATATATATGATAAAGAATACTTTTTTCTAAATATACAACAGAGCCAAGACATAAAAAAAAATGATAATGAAATAACCACACACAACATTTCTATAATACACCATTATTTCTTAACGTTGTGAACAATTTTCCTCTTCTTTTGTAAATGATCAACTATAAGTTAACAGTCAATATATATATATATCTATAAACACAAACGTACACATACATTTACTCATATTTAGATTCACATGCATTTAAATAGCCAAACAAATATGGTGTTGTAAATGTTTAAAGTGTTATGTACAGATCTAACAAATACCAAAGAAATTAATGTACAATCTACATAGCATACCATAAATAGAGAATATACACAAAAGAAAAAAAGCAACAAAAAAAGAAAAACAAACAAAAGAAAGAAAGTACTCAATAGCTTATATGATATAATATACTACATCAACAGTATCATAATGAACAATCAACATACTACACATACAATATTAAACAGAAAACAAAAGAAATACCGAGAAATTTACTTATGTCCCTTTCAATCAGCACTGAACCAATCTTGAACTGTTTCTTCTTGTATCAGCAACAACTATGGAACTTAGTTTCGGGCTACCGCAGCCCCTCTCTCTGTCAATCTAAGAAAGCAATCCAATCCTATAGTGCCCCTCGCTCCATACAAAGTTAGGAACGATTGAACGATTGAATGCCTTAAAGTGGCTCCTATGAAAAGCGCATAGATTCTATTTGAAGAACGCTTAAATCCTTTCATTACAAAACTTCAAAATGCTACAACTAGAGCCTAGCATTATACTATATACTACTATTACTATTCTATTATTACAACTACTATTTCCCCCAAAACAGATTTTACTAGTTTTACCGAACCCAGGTCTTATGCTTTATCCAATTCTTAGCTCTTAGATCTAATGAGTAAAACGCTTTCTACTTACTACATACTACATATAGCGAATGTTTGACTAGATTCTATATAGAAAATATCTCTATTGCGTTCTTTCAAATACATATATATGATATTGAAGTTCACTTGAATTGTTTAAACAAAATACAAATACAAAACAAAAAAAAACATTTAAAACAACAACAAACTACATATACAAAATTATACAAAAAAAATACCAAAAAAAAATACAAAAACACATATTATTCAATCATAACGAAGATTTTAACGTAATCATAAATGTTGAAAATGTTAAATGGTTCAGATGATTTTTTGTTTTGATGTTTAATATTACATATAGTTATGATAATGTATGTATATGTATATCGGAAAGTTTATAGCAAAACAGATTATTATTGAATATTATTAAAAATATATATACATACCTACACATATACACATGTATATATATCACTATATGTATATATATATGTATATGTGTAACAAAATAGGGAAATGAATTTAAACCAACATCAAAAAAAAAACCCAAACGAAATATGAGAATAATGTTGAAAATTATACCATTCAAGTCATTATTAGATGTGAAAGCAGTTCTATACACAACAAAAACAACAAACAAACAAGAAAAGAATACCAAACAAAACAAAAAAAAATGCAAGAAACATAAGGAAATCGTTAATAGTTGATTAATTATATTGTTACTTTGAACATTTAATTAAATGAAAAAAAAGAATAATAAAAACATGATATATATGTATAAATATATACTTATATGAGAAAACACAAATAATACAATGGGTTTTTCTTCCATTCCTGGGCAAAGCAAGACAATCACCAGGCGTTACGGTTATGATCTCCTTCTCTATCTGTCTCTCTCTCTCTCTTTCTCCATATATGTACTACATCTACAACAACAACTGCCAATACACTGCGACTCTATCTCTCTCTCTCTCTCTCTGATACTACGTATAGCGAACTTGATTTGGCATGACTGTTAGTCTAAATGTTTTTCCTAACTTCCATAACTTCCGTATATGTGTGTGTCTGTGTCTCTCTATCTCTTTCTCTCACTCACTCACTCTCTCTATCTCTCTCTATCTGTCTATCTATCTATATCTCTAACTGTCTCTCCTTCCTGTTACTTTCCTTTTTCCTACCTAACATACCTACTACCTATGTACTCTACTTATCTCAATACTAAGCGCAGGTGCTGCTGTCTATCGTCTATGTTAACTATTCTACCGCTAAGTATACTACTACTACTACTACTACTACTACTACTACTACTACTACTACTACTACTACTACTACTACTCTTAAACATTGTGTAATGGAATGTGCTGCGTTTTCTACTAAGTATTACTAAGCACATACTCTCGTATACCAATGCAAAACGCATCCGTATTCGCATCTTTGCATCTGAGATACTCAGATCAAAGATACTCAGGTATTCACAAAGGTGAGTTATGTGTAGCAAATTGGGGTCTCTTTCCAGACAGATGATGATGAGTGTTACGTAAGTATACTCAGGTGCTTAAATTTCCTTTCGATATGCATTTTTCTGTTGTGTTGTTAGAAGTCACGTCATAAGTATATTTATCCTGGGACCAGGTAGGTAGTCTATGTCGTGACCATACCTCATATCACATCACTAAAACACAGCCAGACGACAAAGTTGCAAAAGCCACAGCTAAATTGACAACAACAAAAAAGTACAAAAAATATATAAACATAAAAAACAAACTCCCTTAGGGAAAATTTGTCCTGTCCTCCTAGTGAAGGGTGAAGTCAAAACAAAAGCAATCAAAAACTCGAAACAAATTTTACTCTTTCATTTTTCCTTTTTTTTCCCTATGTTTTTACATGTCACTTTTGTAGGCAATTTTACTAAGTTGTAAAAAGTTTTCTGCTTGGATTGTGTGCGTATAAACTGATTTATTCTTGTTTTATACTTTCAGCGAAATTGAAAAAACGCCTCAGTGATGCTTTTAAGAGTTGCCCATTGAGAAACTTGTTTTGAACGAAACGAAAAGCAAATCCAAAACCAAAAGCAAACCCAAATTCAACGATTAAACAAAAAAGAAGGGGATCCTACATTGATAGTTTCGGTTTCAAAATGCATGCAAGCATACTAAACATATACCAAATGCGAGTATATGTTAAGAAGAGTATGTCTGTATGCACAATATACAAATATACATAGATGAATGCATATGTTTAAGAACAACCAAGTAAAGTGCTTCGAATAGCTTTATTCCCGAAGCTTTCGTTTGCAATTTTCAAAACTTTAACGTGCATTATCAGACTTCCTATGGTGACTATAACTTTTTGTCTGAACTAGGTTTACGTGCGATACATACACAAGAAGCGATTATACTTACATATATATGAAATTAGTACAACCCTACGATGTGCCCTTTGAACGCATTAGCAGCTGCACTAAATTTTAATTAGAGCTCCTCTCCTTGAGATGGGATTAAGAAACGTTATAGAATTTTACATGCTATAATTTCATAATTTGTTCAATGGCGTTTTTATTCGTTAGACGGTGTTCAAGTATTTAAATAGTTATATAGACGCATTTTGTTATAAAATCAACAAAAAAAAACGTAACTATTTGTTATATATATATTCGATTAAAAGCGCAAAAAAAAACTTTGGTTTACTTACTAAGTACAACGATGAAGGAATATAGCAACTATAGATTATAGCGACTAGAGAATTGAAATAAACAACGACATTAGTTTAAAGCAATTTAGAGTAGACGAAACTCACCGCATACCAAGACGTCTTTCAATATACAATGTGTGCCAATGAGCGCTGTTCTTTTCGATTTTTCGATTTAGATTGTAGAAGATTTAAAGTGTTTTCGTTACTTGCCAAAATTATTCATAAGATTTTCAAAGTACCTGAAATTCCAATATGACCCTAGTGGAAGTCTAAAATTAGGTTAAGGTTCCTCGAATGTTACAAACAACAACTGAGTTTCCATCATACATCAATTATAAAGAAACAGTTAAACAAAAGCTGCTCAACACACTTCCTAACTATGTACTTTGATCATCTTTAATACTTTCAAGCATATCCACTTATATCGACTAGCTTATACCTTACTTTATATTGAATCATTGTCATTGAAATGCATTTCAAATAGCTTTAGACCAGATTCTTCCCACTACTGTTTGGCAATTTTAAGCGAGATTTCGGCACTTCGGCCCTCCGAAGTAGATATATCCTTTCAAAAGCTATAACTGCAAAAAACGATGGCAATCTTTTTTTTAACAGTTTCGTCGAGCTTACGATGCTGCAGTCGACAAATTCCGTAGAACATAGAGTATTTTCTTAGTTCATAACTCAGATCTGTTAAACCATCGCCCAAGCTTTTAAGGGGGATAAAACGTGAAATTTTACATCAATCATTTGAATAACAACAATCATATCTAAACCTAAACGATTTCGTGTCTTAATTTAAAAAAATATATATTAAATGATTTTACAAGTAAATGAAAATAATGATAATGAAAACGAACACGAAAAACATACACAAAAGCAAAGCAAAAGTTTCGAAAATGCAAACGTAGTTTTTATCGAAAGCAGCAAAGTAATTTTAGTCTAAGTATATATAATTTACATACCAAAATGACCGACTGAAATTATTGTTAAAAGTTTTATGAACTATACTTGCATATATACATATATTGATATGATCAAGTAAATGAATGAAAGAATAAAGAAAAATATATATACAACAAATTCATATGCGAAGAAAAAATCAATAAAAAACCAACAAAAAAAAACAAAAAAAAATGTAATGAAAAAGGAAATATATTAAAGTTTCTATACCTTAATCAATCATAAATTTGCGATTCAATATATACATACAATATACATACATATACATATTACGATAGTTGATCGAAATCTAATTTTAAATGACGGCAAGACCCCAAGAAGAAGAATTAGTTATATAGGGCCATTTACAATTACATTTAAATAAACAAATAAATCGAACAATAGTTTTGACATAAGCAGATCGACAACAAAAATAAAATTTAAAGCAAACGAATTATAAAAAAAAAAGTGTTATTTACTTTTATAAAATAACAAACGAGATTTTTGGCAGTTAAATCCTGATCAGAACAGATCTATCCTGATGGTCGTGAATGTCAAGAATAAGATGCAACCCAAGACTAGATCCAAAAAGAATTCTAAATAAAAACCATATATTATAAAAACGAAATAAGAACTTCAGCGTTATTAAAAAAAGAAACAAATAATAAAAACTACAAAAAAAAAAAAACCAAAAGAATAATACAATTAAAAAACTATCCTAGCGATTATTATACTTAAAAAAAAAGAAGATAAATATTCAGGCATTTCAAAGATGATGCGATTATCATCATTACTTAAGACCCTCGTTCTTAACTACTTATAGGCACATACATACATACATGCATGTATGTATGTCAACTGCGTTGTATTGCATTGCATTGCATTGGATTATATTGTATGGTATTGTATTGTATTGCATTTTAATATGTTGTATTGTATTTACTGTTGGATTGTATTTTAATATATAGAAAGAGTTAATTTCCAATAAAGAGTTTTTAAATGCAAATTTTTCATTCTCATTCTTTAATGGCAACCCCGACTTTTACATAAGCCAAGTAAGTATTTGAGTTCAATCAAAAGGAAAAATGCAAAACAACAAGAAGGAAAGAAAATAAAAGAAAAACAGAGTGCTTAAGAGTTTTTCCCACACACACACACACACAGAATAAATATTCATTGCAGTGAAGTTGTGCGCTTTTATTGGTATTTGGTATTTGGTAAAACTCATCGTTGGCATTTCATGTTGCCTGTCATTATGCGGAGGCCGCATTGTTTAGAGATCAAATACCAAAGTGTTTGGAATTTAAGGAACTGCCTGGCTGCCAGCCTGGCTGCCTGTCGTCTTCTTCCATTTTTGCTGCAATGTTCCGAAGTGGGCAAACATAAGAATTCGATTGTGGGGGTTGCCAAGCAACCTTGTCGGCAAAAAAAGAGGGGCGTCGGGCTGGGTAGGGGTAGGAGTAGGGGTGTCACACGTACTACAAATCAATAACAGAAAGTGCGCAGCTCTCTATTCCTTACGCTGCCAATCTCCCCCTCACGCAGCCCCGCTCTGGCATATTTCGTTTAATTAAAAAAGTTCAGCAATGTTTCTGAACAATTGATTCCTAAATTGACATCGTTGACATTTTAATGCGTTTAGTTCCGCTTGTCACTTAATGTGAGTTTTATCTTCGTCTACCCATTAACATACATATTGGCAAAGCAGCCTGGCGAAACAACAATGATTTGACCTTAAATGGTTAACCATTTGTCACGAATCCCTAACTAAATACGAACTCTGTATCTGGGTGCCTGTAAGTCCTGCTGCTTATAAATAATGCAGCGAAACGCTTTTAATTATACAAACCGAACAGGTATACCCCATAAATGGAGCCAACGTACACCCAGAACACATGGACACACTCTGCTGTCAGCCAAGTGTAAAGAGTCGTGTTTATTAGCCAAAAACAAACCCCATCTGTATGTGGTCTGGCTAAAGTTCCACTTTAATGTAATAGGAATTACCCCTAATGAAATGCATTGTCAAATGAAATGGTAAAATTGACGACGTCCACTCTTTCCTGAAGTGGCGAACCGCATTAAATCAGCAAACTAACCGCCACTAAATAAACAGAACCCCCCCCCCCCCCCACACACACACACAAATATACACACACACACGCACCACACACTCAAACAGCAGACATGCTCACACATACGAGAGTACAAGATGATGCGGACGTGGCTGCCTTCTGACCAGGATCTAAAGTTAAAAGCACTTGTAACAAATTGAAATCATTCATCTTACTTTTCGCATTCATTTGCACTCACATGAGAACACTCGCACACCCGCACACTCAGTTACGCACACACTTACATATATACACAATATATACCCCCTCTGCCATTCAAACCGATAATGTGGGCATTTGAAATTCGCCTGGTCAGCCAATAGCATTAAGTAGTTGGGTTTTTTGGCTTTCCTCTGTGCACACAGGTAATCCCCGCCTGCTGCCATGTGCATATTTATCAGGGAAACTACCACAGTCGGACAGTCAGACTGTCGCACAGCCGTTAACAGCTTTAAGCGACGCTCTCTATTAGCTAATCTGTACCAGTTTATTATTCATGCCTATCAGTAAATGTGAATTTCCATTTAAGCAATGCGTGTTGCGTTGTCTTCACAAGAGACTCTGAAATTATATTGTGGAAACTATTTCTAAAAACCGGGAAAATATTGTTGTTTCAGAGTGAATCATTTGGATAATATTTAATGCACCCGATTTATCGGTGTGGTTTCGATAATTGTTCGTTTTTTAATTTTGTGCTTTTGATGGAGCATAGTAAACAAAGAAGGCAATGAATTATTGAGCAACATTTTAGTTAGTAATACCGTCTTGATATCAAAAAGGGCATAATACATAAAATACACAAAATAAGTTCGAATATTGGATTGAATTTGAAAGATGAAAGATGTACAACGTACAATTAGTGATGTTAAGCAGCCCACTCCCGAGACATACCTAGGTAGACTACAATTCAAGATACTGGAGTTTATCTTTCCACCATATGCCAAGAAAACAATTGTAACTTACAAAGTCCAGAATCCTGAACTGAACTTTGGATATATTACTATATCATTTTTCATTGCGTTCATTTGGATCTTTTTGGCATTTTACGGTTACAGAAAATTCATAAATGTAAGTCACCATTGTGAGTAATTTCTTATTTTATATATAAAATCATTAACAATTCTAATTTACAATCAGCGTAATAAAAGGCCATAATGCTACCCTAAGAGATGACAAAAGTAGATGTATGCAATGACGGGAGACATGCAAGAGGTACAATTTTATCTTATTCCAATAAAAAAAAATACAAATATATACAAAAATGACAGCACCCTCATCAAATTTGACGTACAGCAAAATAATTGTTTATCTCAATTATCCAAACAGAAACAGCCACTGTCAAATACATTGAATATTATTTAAATATTGGCAACAGCGCAAAGCATAAATAAAAAAAAAATAATAATAATGAACAGGAAACAATATTACTAGTATGCTTCCCTTGAAATTCTTTTTCAAGTACAAAATGTATCAAAAGTTGTTAGATCGCAGATCTGAGGCCAAGAATATGTTTATACTTAGACAAAGTGCGCTTCTTTAAAGTCTCCGTTTGAAGAGCACATTCGGGGCTTAAAGTAGTTCAGCTAAAGTTATTCTTAAACAATGAATGGTATAGGTATATACTTAGATTAAGACCGTTTTTCATCGAATAAATATCTTTGAATTAAGCTTGCAGCTTCTTTGTTCTCGTTTCGAAGAACACTTTCAGGATTTGAGATTGTCGATCTTAAGTCGACGTTGAAATTGATTGTTGTTGACAAATTCATGAATCAAGATTCACCATATAAAAAAATGCCAGTTTTAATTCGAACTCATTAAAAATTATTATTCACGCGAATCTCGTCAATTAAAGATTGTCAAAACAAAAGAAAATAAATAAAAAAAATAACCATAAGCTTATCATAACTGAAGCGAAAAAGGTTTCAGCTCTGGAATAATTCGGCATTTTTATTTGGAAACACGATTATTCGCTTAGCATTTATTTCATTTAATTTTAACAATATTTGGAAGGCTGAAAAGATTCTAAGCCTCAACATTAATTAATTAAGTGCATGGACACTTAATTAACACATCGATATTTATATGCATTGTATACATTTGCTTGCAAGTAAATGGGTATTGTGCGTGTATATTTGTGTATAGACAGAAAATAAGAAGAAATAAAGAATAAACAAGAAATGAACTTCAGTTTTGCGCTCAATCGACTTGTCGGCTGCAGCAGCATGCGGCAAGCACTTTCGAGTGGATGGCTATTAAAACGGGCCAAAACCTGTCAAACTCAAGTAGAAGAGAAATCATTGCTCCATTGAAGCGAAAATTGCATTGATGAGGCCAACGGCAATGACGGGGTGCCAAAGCAAATATGAAGAAGTTTACATATCCCTCTCCCAATTTATCATCTTATACACATTTCTTGTTTATCGCATATATATATATACATATATACATCCACAGGCACACAAAGACACACACACACACACACATACATATATATGTAAATATAGCATTAATCAGTGGCAGAGAGCAGCAACTTTTCGCACCACTGCCTGATAAGTCCCTGTCTCTATCTCTCAAACTGATTCACCACAGCTTGGCGTTCGCTCGTAAGCAGAATCGAGCTGATCTTTTTTGAAGCCGCTCTCAGTGTAATTCAACTGCCATAGGAGCGCGCACGTCCGAGCGCTTCATTTCAAACAGTACCAAACATAAAAGTCTGTGTAGATATAAATTGTAAATTCGGCATGAATCTCCTGCTGGGTGTGGTATTGCTGCAATGCATATTTCAAAGCTTCGCACAAGGTAAGTTCACAAATAAGATCGGGACCATCTTTGGGGTCATAGCCCAACTATGTTAGGAAAAATATAAGAAAACAAAAAATAAAGAGAAAAAAAAAAACAAAAAAAACCCAAAAGCAATAACAAGACAACTGGTTATCAGCAGTGAACTCGATCCAGCGAAATTCGACTAGAATTTTATTGCTTGAACATAACGGTGGGGCTTTTTCCTCTGAGAATGACGATGGCTCTCTTTGTTTAATTTTTATTGACATTGATTCTATTATTTTTGTTACAGAAATATTTGGACGTTGTCGGACGCCAGCGGAACAATCTGGCACCTGCATCAGGCTCGTGGAATGCGATTATCTCTACCAAATGGTTAACAAGCGCTCAATTTCCCCAGCTGAACGCACTCTACTGCAGAACAGTCAATGCGGCTTTCGCAGTGGCCAGGTGCTGGTAAGTATCTAGGATATAAGCATGCATCTATTTATAGATACCATTAAAGAGACTCTTTTGCTTCTTCTTGCAGATTTGCTGTGCCAACAGTCGCAACATACCCCAGCCAGTCTGGGGAAATACAGGAAATCTACCGCAACCGCAACCACAACCTAATCCTGAACCCGCGATGCCAACGAGATATTCCAGTTTGTTACCCCAAGTACCCAATTGTGGTGATAACTTTGGAAATCGCGTCCTAGGTGGTGTGGATACCGACAAAAAGGAGTTCCCCTGGCTGGCACTCCTCGCATACACCAAACGTAATCAAAAAACCACTCGCATCTTGATTGCTGTGAAATTATATATATATTTTCGTTTTTCTTTTTGTTAGCTAACAATGTCATTGGACACCACTGTGGCGGTTCTTTGATCAACAATCGATATGTGCTGACTGCAGCACATTGCGCTCTTGCGATTCCCAATACTTGGCGCTTGACGGGCGTGCGTCTGGGCGAGTGGGACACGTCCATGAATCCGGATTGCATCCAGGAGAGAAATGGTCGAAGGGATTGCAATGACCCGTATGTGGACGTGCCAGTCTCTCAGATTATTGCGCATCCCCAATACCCTGTAACTGAGAAGGATCAGCATCACGACATTGCTCTGCTGCGTCTCCGAAATGCGGTGACGTTCACTGCATCTATATCGCCGGTTTGCCTTCCCCGACTTCCAGAGCATCAGAATAATTTATTCCTGGGTCGGCAAATGATTGTCGCCGGCTGGGGTCGCACCGAGACAAATGCAACATCCACTGTCAAGCAGAAGGCCCAAATCGAATCTGTTTCTGCGTCTGCATGTGCCCGCCGTTATAGCCCCCGACGCACACTTATCCCCAATCAGCTCTGCGCTGGTGGAGTCGAGGGAATAGATTCGTGCAACGGCGATTCTGGCGGACCTTTAGGTAATTGTTCAACTGATCTGTTCGATTGTCTATCGCTTATCATTATTGTTTTTGCTTTCGTTTTAGTTTTGGAGGAAATCACTGAAGGCTTTGGCAACTATTTTCTGACCGGGATCGTGTCTTTTGGTCCCACACCCTGTGGCCTTGCTGGCTGGCCGGGAGTTTACACTCTTGTCTCCGCATATATTGAATGGATTGAAACCAATATTAGACCATAAGAACTTGAACTTACTCGCATGTGCAAAAGACATTTTAATCTAATGATTATTAAATCACTCGTAATACAATTCATTTTGGTGTTTAATTATGTATTTTGATAACTTGCTTACTTCTTATTTCAGTGGGAAGGTTAGTTAGAGCGCAAACATATTATCGATAGTGAATTAGTGAGTTTCTTATCGATGTCAGGAGTTTAAATTGCTTTAATGGCAGACTCATTTCGCATTAACACAGCATTAACTCTGTCTAATAACAGTCGATTGATTTTCAGTATCGATACTTTAATGTTACGTAAATTTTGCCGCGATATGTTAACTAAAATATTGAAAATCTTCTGCAGTGCAAATTCACAATCACTGCAAGTGAGTTTTTGTCTTTCTGTCTGACTTTCATTATCAGTGCAAGCTTTAATCTCAATTCCTATTGCAGATGAGGTGAGATGTACGTTGAAGTTTTCGAGCCGCTCTCAGTGTGATTTCAACTGCCAGCAGAAGACGCTCGTCTGCGCAATTGACAATAATCCGAGAACATATTTAAATTTATAAATCGGAATGAAATTCCTGCTGATCTTAGTATTGCTGCAAAGCATATTCCAAAACTACGCACAAGGTGTGTGGACGGGAGGAGAAAGACAAGAGAAGCTTATAGTTAATTCAGAGAAATGTACTTAAAGCTAAACAAGTTAAAAACAACAACATTAAGAATACAACTGGTTATCAGCGGTGAAGTTGACCCTGTCTAATCTATGAATAAACAATGATTATTGATTAATGTATTTAAATCTGTTGGTATTCCCCGTTGTCTTTGTTGCAGTAATATTTGGCAGCTGTACGACGCCAGGGGAGCAAATTGGAATCTGCATCCCGCTCCGAGAATGCGACTATCTCTTTGAGCTGCTCCAAAGGTCGCCCACAGCTTCTGAGCGTACCCTACTGCAGAGGAGCCAATGCGGCAATAGAGATGGCCAGGTGCAGGTAAGTTGGGTATATGCAGACGTATCTGTTGATAAAATAATATTTTTTTTTGTAGATTTGCTGTGCCATCTATCGAAGTGAAAATAATCGCCAGGCTCAGCCCCCATCCGTAATAGATGAGCAGAGCCAACCAGAGCAGACTTTGTCCTCGCGTAACTCCAACTTGCTGCCCCAAGCTCCTAACTGTGGTGACAACTTTGCAGATCGAATTCTTGGCGGTGTGAACGCCGGCAAACAGGAGTTTCCCTGGCTGGCACTCGTCGAGTACAGAAGATGTAAGTGTCAAAGGACGGTCACAGCTGCCACATGAGTCACTCTAAGTTCGTCTGTTCTAGCTGACAATGTCACCAGCCACCGTTGTGGCGGCACCCTGATCAACAATCAATATGTTTTGACTGCGGCACATTGCGTCTCTGGCATTCCCCTCAATTTTCGGGTAACCGGCGTGCGTCTGGGTGAATGGGATACGAATATGAATCGGGATTGCACAACGGAGAGAAATGGCAAAGTTGACTGCAACGATCCACATGTGGATGTGTCTGTCTCTGAGATTATTCCGCATTCCCAATATTCCGCCAGCGACAATGATCAATTGCACGACATTGCCCTGTTGAGACTTAAGTCGCCGGTCAACTTTACTCAGACCATTTCGCCGATTTGCCTGCCCCTGCGACAGGAGCAACAGAATAATATATTCCTTGGCCATCAATTGGTTATCTCTGGCTGGGGTCACACTGAAAACAACATCACACCCAATATCAAACAGAAGGCGATACTTGAATCTGTGCCGACAGCAGAATGCCATAATCGTTTCTTTAGTCAACTACATCGAACTGTTACCGCCAACCAAATCTGCGCTGGCGGAGTGAATGGCATCGATTCGTGCCGCGGTGACTCTGGTGGCCCATTAGGTAATATCACGTTAAGCAGTAAAATCTATAATTTATGTTCAATTGTAATTTTTTTAACACTAGTTATGCTCGATATGTATGGCAGCAGCAATTATTATCTTGTCGGCATCGTGTCTTATGGTATAAAACCCTGTGGCCTTGATGGCTGGCCGGGAGTTTACACACTTGTCTCTGCTTATATTGAATGGATTGAAGCCACGATTAGAGCTTAGGATTGCGGACATATTTATACCAACCGATTATTAAACTTGTTTTGAGCGCGCACATATTTATCGACAGTACATCGATCGTGTTACCTTTATCGATATTTGCAGCATTTTGTTGGCGATCGCATTTTGCGCTAACAGGAGTCAATTAATGCGTCTATGTTATTATTGACTCGATAACACAATCGATTAACACGCGGTAACGATAGCTTATTATTATACTGAAATAACCGGGAGACATTGGCCAGAATGTTGAAAAACATTTGCGTTACACAGTTAAATTTGCTAAGACGAGCACCCAGCTTACAGCAGCAAGTGCGGGTAAGTATTGCCTGCATATCGAAGCACATATAAAAGTAGCTAACAGCAGTTGTTGCCAACAGACCACGTTCGTCTTGAAGCGCAAATATGAACCGTTGTTACACAAGACCAATGAGAAACCACGACGAATGCGTGCAAAGCATTTCATCTACGAGCTGGTGGAGGATACGTTGGTTAAGAAGCGCCCCAACATGGAGGTGGTGCTCAAGACTTTTGTCGAGGGCGTTGGCGACAAAGGCGATATCGTCTCCATGAAGCCCAATTTTGTGTACAACAAATTGTTGCTGCCCGGATTGGCGACCTACAAAACACCCGAATCCATTGCCAAGTATTCCAAGACGGAAGCCGAAAAGTCGGCAGTGCAACACAGTTCAGCGTATGCGCAACGGACGGTGAATATGCTGGGGTCCATCGTGCTGGCGGTTGTTATGAACAAGGACGAACCTTGGGTGCTGGAGCCGTGGCACATTAAGGCATCGCTGCGCAAGGCGGGCTTCCACTGCAAGGAGGAGTGCATTCGTTTGCCCAAGGAGCGCATCGAGGGACCCGACCTTAAAAAGGAGAACAAGGAATTCTGTTGCACGATAACGATCAACAAATTGGAACAGGCAACGCTCAGGTGTCGCATCCATCACTGGAGCACCGATCCCAGCGAGCGTTTACCCTACGTCCTCGAGCACTGGAAGCTGCCAGCGGAACCACTGCTCAATGTGGGCCAGCCGGAAACAGAATCAACTCAGAAGAATGCTTAAGTGAATGTTATAGTTAATAAAAACTGTTTGTATTTTATAAATTTGTTTTATTTTTTAAATCAACGTTCAATATGCAGACAAGACAAATGCGCACTTCTGCTGTGATATTTAAACCTAAATGATGCAACTTTTGTTTTTTTTTGTATGCTTAAGTTATGTACTTATTGTGGATAGAAAGAAAAAAAGGAATTAGTGCACCGCCTTCAGTTCGACATCAAAGACGAGTGTCGAGTTGGGGGGAATTGTGGGCGGCTGGCCGCGTGCCCCATATGCCATGTGCGGGGGGCAAGTGATGCGCCGCTTGCCGCCCACCTTCATGCCAACAACGCCCACATCCCAGCCCTTGATCACCTCGCCGGCACCCAATGCGAACTTGAAGCCGTTGCCCTTCTGCATGCTGTCGAACGTCTTGTTGTTCGACTTCAACCGTCCAATGTAATAGACGGAGACGCGTTTGCCCTGTTTGGCCTCCGGGCCACTGCCAGCACTCACGTCCTGGACTCTCACGCCACCAGTTATGGCACGCTCACCGCCAGATTGCTGCTGCTGCTTGGTATCTTTTCCCTTGGGCTGCTCTTTCTTGATCTCAGGTGCGGCGGCACCTTTTTTATCCTTCTTCGACTTTTGCTGTTGCTGCTGCTTGTCCTCTTTCTTGGCCACACCATTCTGCTCCTTGGCTGGCTTCTTATTGTTTTCATTTAGTTTGGCTTTTTTTGGTTGAGGTGCCGCATCTTCTGCCTCAGAGTCATCTTCATCATCATCGTCGTCATCATCGTCATCCTCTTCGTCTTCGTCATCATCGTCTTCCTCACCTTCCTCGTCACCAGATTCTTCCTCATCGAGGAATGAAGAATATTCAGCAGCCAGCTTGCTGTCGTCTTCTTCCTCCTCACTGCCCTCCTCAGATTCCGAGTCATTTGTGGCTGCCCCCTTGCCTCCGCCAGTCTTTTGCGACTTCTCCAATTCCTTGGCGAGTGCCTTATATTCTTCATCGTCATAATCCTCATCCTCAGCATCGTGCATGTAGCCAATCAACGAAACTGTTGCGTTGCCTAAACAAAAAATTAAAAGGTTTTTGTGTGAGTAAATTGAAATTGCAAATTATATTTTACAAAATTCGATCTACCAGTTGTTTGGAATGCAATCTTATCGCCGATGCAGAAGTTCAAATCGAGCGGCACTTGATGAATATTTTTACTTGTGTCCAATGTGGCCAAAATGTACTTGTTTTGGTTGGCCGTCAGATAGAGTTTGGCAGATTCGCCCTCATCAAGAGCGGCGCCCGAGAGATGGAAGGACTGCACAATGGTTTGTGTGTATTTCCGGTTTGGTTTCATATTCAATCCTGCAATAATCAAAAGCAATACATTTAGCGCACTTTTACATTGCACATATTTAGAATAGGCAAATAAAAAATTCTATTGTACGCCAAGTTTGGCGCAAACACGTGGTGAAATTGGAAATACTGCTGAATTGACGCTTGCTGTAGGCAATGCATGTGCTTATTAAATGCACACCTAACCATTTAAATGTGAGCAATTTATTACTTACCCCACCACATCGACATCTTGAGGTTCTTATATTGATTTCGCACAGCAAGGAAAGAAAAACGTGGATAACAGAAATTGTCTACAAGACACGACTGACGCCGGCTACTCGCAGTGCTGGAAAAGATGTGATGGCATTCCGGCGCGAACGTTGAGCCAGAGTTGTTGCAAATGCATAAATATATCGATAAATCGATGCTTGACAATAGCTGCCGATATTCATTTAAGACTAAACATTCGCACACACTCGCCGACATTGTTCATGCAACACTGCATGTATGCGTCGCTGGTTGACTGGCCAAAAAAAAAGAAAAGAATTGTGTTTGTGTATTTGTGACGGAGAAAATCTTGATTTTTGAGAAACGGTGCGCCGAGCCCCGCCTTTCAGTGCAAATTTTATCTGCACTTCCGTTGTCAGAGTTTTAGAGTGATGACAAATATAGCAACATGACCGAGAAGATAACGCTAGCCGACGCCCTCTCCAATGTGGAAGTGCTCGACGAGATTCCGCTGCCCGACGAGCAGCCCTGCATTGAGGCCCAGCCCTGTTCAATTATCTATAAGGCGAATTTCGATACGAACTTTGAGGATCGCAATGGTTTCGTTACGGGCATTGCCAAATACATCGAGGAGGCGACTACCCATGCAAATCTGGTATGCAAAACACTTAATAATTATTTTTATTATTATTATTATTGGTGTTTAGGAAATGCAGAGAAAATCAAGAACATTTTATATGCAACTTTCGCAAAAAAAATTTGTTAGCAAATGAAAATTATCGTATCAGAATGAATATATTCCAATTGGAAAAATGTCATTTATGTATGCTCTTCTTAACTCGCAGAACGTTTTGCTGGATGAGGGTCAGAAGCATGCGGTTATGCTTTACACCTGGCGCTGCTGTTCGCGTGCCATTCCACAGCCCAAGTCGAATGAGCAGCCCAATCGTGTCGAGATCTATGAGAAAACTGTGGAAGTATTGGCGCCCGAGGTGAATAAGCTGCTCAACTTTATGTACTTCCAACGCAAAGCAATTGAGGCATTCTCGGGCGAGGTGAAACGATTGTGTCATGCAGAGAAACGCAAGGATTTCGTTTCGGAGGCGTATCTCTTGACGCTGGGCAAGTTCATCAACATGTTTGCCGTGCTTGACGAGCTGAAGAACATGAAGTCTAGCGTGAAAAACGATTATTCCACGTATCGACGGGCGGCACAGTTCCTCAAAGTGATGTCCGATTCACATACGCTGCAGGAGTCGCAGAATCTGTCCATGTTCTTGGCCACACAGAACAAGATTCGTGACACCGTCAAGGATACGTTGGAGAAGATCGTTGGCTATGAGGATCTGCTGTCGGATGTGGTCAACATCTGTGTCCATATGTTCGAGACCAAGATGTATTTAACGCCCGAGGAGAAGCATATGCTCGTGAAAGTCATGGGTTTTGGTCTATTTCTGATGGACAGTGATGGCTGCAACATTAACAAACTGGACCAGAAGAAGAAGATCCGTTTAGATCGCATTGATCGCATCTTCAAAAATCTGGAGGTGGTGCCGCTCTTTGGGGATATGCAAATCGCACCATTTAATTACATAAAGCGCAGCAAGCACTTCGATTCGAGCAAATGGCCGTTGTCCAGTTCGAATGCAATCAGTCCACAAGCGGATCTAATGGTGCATTTGCCGCAGATACGCGAGGATCATGTCAAATACATATCCGAGCTGGCGCGCTATACCAACGAGGTGACCACCACCGTCAAGGAGAATCCGTCGGATGCCGAGAATCGCATTACGGCTGATTTGGCACTGCGCGGCCTCCAGCTGCTCTCCGAGTGGACCAGTGTCGTAACGGAGCTCTATTCGTGGAAGCTGCTGCATCCCACGGATCATCATCAGAATAAGGATTGCCCCGTGGAGGCCGAGGAATACGAGCGCGCCACTCGTTACAATTATACGTCGGAGGAGAAGTTCGCTCTGATCGAGGTCATAGCGATGATCAAGGGCCTCCAAGTGCTCATGGCACGCATTGAGACGGTCTTGTGCGAGGCCATTCGACGCAACATATACTCGGAGCTACAGGATTTTGTGCAGCTTACGCTTCGCGAACCGCTGCGCAAGGCGTTCAAGAATAAGAAGGATCTCATCCGGAGCATCATTATGTCGGTGCGTGAAACATCCGCTGATTGGCAGAAGGGTTATGAGCCCACCGATGATCCCGTGTCCAAGGGCAAAAAGGATACAGATGGCGGATTTCGAATCCATGTGCCACGCCTAAATGTTGGCCCCTCGTCCACCCAGCTGTATATGGTGCGCACCATGCTGGAGTCTCTGATTGCAGACAAGAGTGGTGGCAAGCGTACTCTGCGCAAGGACATCGACGGCAACTGTCTCATGCAGATTGACACGTTCCACAAGACCTCATTTTATTGGAGCTACCTGCTCAACTTGAGCGACACCCTGCAGAAGTGCTGCGATCTCTCCCAGCTGTGGTATCGCGAATTCTATCTGGAAATGACCATGGGTCGTAAGGTGAACAAGTGTTTGGTGCGTCATACGCATAACGAGGAGTGCAAGGATCTGATCACCATGGAGAAACGCATACAGTTCCCCATTGAAATGTCAATGCCCTGGATTCTCACCGATCACATACTCCAAACCAAGGAGCCCTCCATGATGGAGTAAGTTCTTACTACATATACTCTTATCGATTATGGATTCTAATTTGTTTCTTTATCGTGTAGGTTTGTGTTGTATCCATTAGATTTGTACAACGATTCAGCGCATTATGCGCTCACTGTCTTCCGCAAGCAATTCCTCTACGACGAGGTCGAGGCCGAGGTCAATTTATGCTTTGACCAATTTGTCTACAAACTCAGTGAACAGATTTTTGCCCACTACAAACAGCTGGCTGGAAGGTGAGCTCAACCATTTATCCGAATAAAAACATTAACTAAAGATTCTTTCCTTCGTTTTTATAAACAGCATTTTCTTGGACAAACGTTTTCGTCTGGAGTGTGAAGTTCTCGGCTTTAATTTTCAATCATATCCACGCAATAATCGCTATGAGACACTGCTGAAACAACGACATGTTCAGTTATTGGGTAAGAAATTACAATTCCTATCGAATTGTAGAAAAAACTTCTAATGTAATATTCAATTGTGCATTTTAGGCCGTTCCATTGATCTGAACAAACTGATTACGCAACGCATCAATGCAAATATGCACAAAAGCATCGAATTGGCCATCAGTCGCTTTGAGGGCAATGACATCACTGGCATTGTGGTAAGCAACAATAATAAAAAAAACCACAAAAACCCAACCACAAGTTGAGCTATATCATTTGCCACATAATATTGATTGCAGGAACTTGAGGGTCTTTTGGAGGCTAATCGCATTTGTCACAAAATGCTCACCAAGTATCTGGCTTTGGATAATTTTGATGGCATGGTTAAGGAAGCTAATCATAATGTCCTCGCGCCCTATGGTCGCATCACATTGCACGTCTTTGTCGAATTGAATTACGATTTTCTTGTTAATTACTGCTATAATGCTGCCACAAATCGGTAAGCCATCCGATCAATTGTTTTTTGGCCAAGTAATCATGTGACATCTCTTGCAGCTTTATACGCACCAAGGTCAATTTATCGTCAACGCAGCCCATTCAGCGGGAGAAGCCGCCCCAGATGTCCCACTACTATCTGTGGGGCTCAAAGCAGCTGAATGCCGCTTATACCACCCAGTATGGGCAGTATACGGGCTTTGTGGGATCACCACATTTCCATGCCATGTGCCGGCTGCTGGGATATCAGGGCATCGCTGTTGTCATGGATATAATACTCAAGGATATTGTAAAGCCTCTAATACAGGGCTCACTGCTGCAGTTCACCAAAACACTTATGATTGCCATGCCCAAATCTTGCAAACTTCCACGCTGCGAATACGGTTCGCCCGGCGTGCTCAGCTACTATCAGGCTCATCTCACGGACATTGTGCAATATCCGGACACAAAAACGGAACTATTTCAATCGTTCAGAGAGTTTGGCAACTGCATTATCTTTTGCCTGTTGATCGAGCAGGCTCTGTCGCAGGAGGAGGTCTGCGACCTGCTTCACGCAGCGCTCTTCCAAAACATATTTCCCCGACCATTCTGCAAAGGTGCGTCTGAATTGATCTTCAATCAAATTTTATTTTAATTTTATATTTCTCTTGCAGAGAATGAAAAGCCGGAGGCTAAGCAGAAGCGTCTTGAGGCTCAGTTTGCCAACTTGCAAATAGTGTCGAATGTGGAGAAAATTGGCACTGCTAAGGTAAACAGCTGCTTATATTCGATCACTTGATATTCTATATATAATGCATATATAATGCATACCTATTTTATATCTACAGCAAGCAATGATAGCACGCGAGGGAGATCTGTTGACACGCGAGCGCCTCTGCTGCGGCCTGAGCATCTTTGAGGTTATCTTGAATCGCGTCAAGAGCTATTTGGACGATCCCGTATGGTGTGGTCCACCACCAGCCAATGGCATCATTCATGTGGATGAATGTTCCGAATTTCATCGGTTATGGTCCGCCTTACAGTTTGTCTACTGTATTCCCGTGCGCGGTACAGAGTACACCATCGAAGAGCTCTTCGGCGAGGGTCTTAACTGGGCTGGTTGTGTCATGATTGTGCTGCTTGGCCAGCAGCGTCGCTTCGAAGCTCTCGACTTTTGCTATCACATTCTGCGAGTACAGCGCGTCGATGGTAAAGATGAGGATGTAAAGGGCATTGTGAGTAATCAAATAAAATGGAATGGGATCAAGAAACAATTATCTAAAATTATATCCATTGCAGCAATTGAAACGCATGGTGGACCGCATTAGACGCTTTCAAGTATTAAATTCACAAATTTTCTCAATACTTAACAAATATTTGAAGGGCGGCGATGGTGAGGGCTCAAATGTGGAGCATGTGCGTTGTTTTCCGCCGCCACAGCATCCATCGGTAATATCCTCATCGTCACACTATCAGGATCCACAAAAGCTGCGGCAAAGCATGAACAATTGATTTGCATTCATGTTGCATTTAAGCTAATCGTAGTAGACACTAACGTTAATATTTAACCAGAATTACAATTTCAATTTACACACACACACAATATGCGGGCATTTACGGCAGGATTTGGAAAAAACAAAAAACTGTATGTGTCCTGCCTGAGAATACATTCGATTTTATTACAATTGTTTATTTTTTTTGTTGTGAGATATATATCCTTTACACTATGTATATTCTATTATGCAATTACATAGACATATATATTGCTATATATATTTATAGATTTACCACTAAATTCCATGCTACAATCTATTGCATTCTCTTTATAAACTATTTCAAATATTGTATGTGCAGTGCTGAGTGAAAAAAAAAACAAACAAAACTATTAATTTTGCTTAATAATGCGAGAATCAAATTAGCCAAAGAATTGACACGACGATGGGCAAAAATGAAAAAAAAAACGAAAAGTATTAATAATAAAAGAGAAATAGCCAATTACCCAGCGCGCATATAAAGAAAACTAAATAAATATGCATGTGAAACCGAATTGACAATACATACGCCATTATATACGTATGTAAACAGATACAAGATACATAAACACACACACACATATATACACAATCTTAATACAATGAAATTTATCGAATAAAATTTTCATACGTATTTCTAACAAACCCTTAAATTTAGAAAATGGGCTTCTTTCTGGCAAGTGTTATATTTATATTTTTACTATTGGATATGTATAAATGTTTGTTCTTTATGCACTGTAAATTCTGGAATGCCTGGATTTTAGATGAAATTGGTTTCCTAGCCAGAGCACTTCTTTGAGACACCATTGTTTGCCGGACAGCTGACCGGATGGGTATGGAGGATCGTGAAGTTATCGGCATAGTTGCGTGGCAAATTGAATTTGGCACTGTCGGCACCCAAATAGCAGGCACCATAGGCGCTACTCTTGGTGATGCACACCAGCTTGAGATTGTAATCGATGCTCATCTTCGAGATCTCCCTGGTGAAAGCGTCCTTCATCAGATTCCAACTGCTCCACACGGAGCCAACGCAGACGACGCTCAGATCACCGGACTTGACCAAATCCTTATGCACCTTGGGCAAGAGCGCCTTAATCATGCGTGCCAAAAGGACAGCAGCCTCCTGGAAGAGCGACTGCGACAGCTTGTCCCCGTTTTCGGCACTCAGAGCCAGTTTCTTACAAAGATTGGCAAAGAAGGGCTTATCAAACTTGGCATAGCAATGTGGAAGCATATCGTAGCGTGTCTCTATGTTAAAGTGCTCTTTGATGAGAGCCCAGGTCTTGTCGATGGGCGCCGGTGACTTCTCAAGGTTATCCATGTCATCGAAGACCACCTTAACGGCTCGATAGGATATGTACCAAGCTGAGAGATAAGAAATAACAAACGATTAATCATGGGAACTGTCAGAGAATAACAATAGAGATTAGTTGTTCATCAAGCGCTATCAGCGAATCCTAATCGCAAATCCCAAGGTATTTGCATTGAATTCACAAATTCCAGTCATGAGCTGATAAAGACCTGATGGCGAGTTAACATTAAATGGGAACATACCGCTGCCCTCGTCCCCCAGAAAATTGCCCCAACCACCGCAATTGGCTGTGGTCCCATCCGGATTGCGAAGCAGGCAATTGGAGCCAGTGCCCGAGATTAACACCATGCCGCCAATGGATGAGGCGGTGAACATGCTGCCCATTGTATCACTGGAGACGACATAGCTATCAGCCAGATTTGGGAATGTGTTACGTAACTCCTGCTCCAACTCGCGATTGGTTGCCACCTGTTTGTGGTGGGAGTATTGGGAATTGCAAATGTATATGTGTCTCAATCAAGTCAGCTGAATCCCGCTTACCTGCTCACAGCCGCTCAAGCTGAGACCCAAACTCGCCAATGGTGTGTCCTTGGCTATTTTGGCCTCATCCTTGCAACGCTCGATCATATCAACAATGCGGCGTGCACATTCTGGTATGCCGATGCCCCAGTGATTTGTGCCCAAACCACTGGTGGTGCCAACAGATTCGCCGCTCTCATCGCAGATAACCAATCGGGAGTGCGTTGCTCCGCTGCAATATGCATGAAAATACTCTGTAAATGTCCAAAATCTCTAAGGGTCGTTAACTTATTAATATGCATCCGGTTGACATTTATTGTTGAACTAAGGCCAACGAACAATGGACAATACAATACAAATATGTGTGTCAGCTCTATCAATAGTAATTCAATTAAATCGACTCAATTGTGCCCAATTGAAATTGAAGACCTGCTGGCATATTCTGTATTTGGTGACGTTCATTAAAAATAATCAACTTAAAGAAAAGGTACAATGAATGGCGCCTCTTATCAGTTTATGGCTATTTTTATACTACATATAGTTAAATTTATTTAAGCTACATTTCTATACAATACAATCTGGTATTAGCTGGATTTCCCTGGTTCAAACTTTAGAAGGAGGCTTGCATTTATTTTGGCACCCAATTTAAAACTTGATAGCATTAAAAGCAACAAATTGGCGGCTGCCATTTTAACCTGGAAGAGCCAGCCAAATTGTTGGCACATGCTAATCAAAATCAAACAAATTTCTTGCTCTTATGACAAAGATCATATGCCATAAATAAACTTTTATATTTCCGATTTTCTTTCGGCAGCGGACCACCCACCCACCCTCACTCCCACGTCTATGTGTGCATGAGTGTGTGTGTGCACATTCAATTGCCGTTATTATGCACGCTAGTTGCCAGCATGTTGAACTGCAATCCAACGCTGCACAATTGAGATAACAATAACAAATTGTCGCTTGTTATCTCCCGTGGGTATTATTAGCTAAACGTGGCTGATAAATATAAATTTGCTGTTTCTATTTTGTTAATAAACTGTTTGGCGCTTGGCAGAATTCAAATATAGCTCGTGTGTGACGTCATCACAAACAGCTCGAAGCTGGCAACGCTGTCTGTATGAGAAATACGGCGTTGCCATATCGCTGCACACAACTAATATTGCACAATATAATTTTTTAATTGTTGGTAATTGACGTTGAAAAGTGCGTGTCGATTTGTGGGCGGACCAAGGGCGAGTGTCATCCCAAACTAATTAAAACAATAGAAAAACATAAACTTAATTGAAATGAAGCTGCTGACAAATGTGCGCAAGCTGCTGCTGCTACAACAGAGCCCCAAACAGCGGCTAATCACAACAGCAAGAACAATAACAAAAATAAGTCAGCCACATGACGAGGCTGAACCGGCTTTGACCAGTTCGGAACTAGATGAGCTGGAGCGGAACTGTGAGATGCGCCATCACAAGAACAATATTCCTCTCATCCGGCAACTGGTTCAAGCGTTACACAGCACTGGGCAGACGGGCCAGGATCAGGAGCAGACACGCCGGCAACTGGAGGAACAACTGGAACTGCTGCCTAATGCGACACATCCACGTCTGCTTGGCTATGACAATCAGCCACTGGAGCTGGCCAATTATAAGCATCGAGTGCTGCCCGAGCAGGGCGTGGCCAAAGAGTTCTCGGATCTGGCGCGTGCTCTCAATTTATATCGCATGGATCATCTGGGTAACTATACGGGACACAAGAGCTACTATCTGACGGGTCAACTAGCCATGATGGAACAGGCCATCATACAGTATGCACTACAATCAATAACCAGGCAAGGCTTCAAGCTGATCTCTGTTCCGGATATACTGCCCCGGAATATCATCGAGGCCTGTGGCATGCGCACCGAGGGGGAACGCACCCAGGTCTATAAGCTGGACACGGGCGAATGTTTGTCGGGCACATCGGAAATGGCGCTCGCTGGTTTCTTTGCCCAGCGGCAGCTGGCGGAGCAGGAACTCCCAGTGAAGGTGGCCGCCGTGAGTCGTTGCTATCGGGCGGAGACCTCGGGACTGCACGAGGAGAAGGGCATATATCGGGTGCATCAGTTCACCAAGGTGGAAATGTTTGCGATTGCCACACCAGAGCAATCCGAGCAAATCCTCGAGCAATTCAAGAACACGGAAATTGCGCTCTTCAAGCAATTGGGCATCAATTTCCGACTGCTCGACATGCCGCCCTGCGAGCTGGGAGCCCCGGCATACCAGAAATATGACATTGAAGCCTGGATGCCCGGTCGCCAGATGTGGGGCGAAATTTCCAGTTGCAGCAACTGCACAGACTACCAGGCCAAGCGACTCCAGATTAAATACAGACGCGACAGCGATGGAAGTCTGGCATATGCCCACACCATCAATGGCACCGCAACTGCGATTCCCCGCCTGCTCATCGCTCTGATTGAGTCGTATCAGGGCGCTGGGAATGGGAATGGGAACGACTCCATACAGATACCGGAGGTGCTGGTGCCATTCATGAATGGCCAGCGAACAATTACGAAAAACAAGAAAGTTCCCGAAATAAAGCTGGTGAAGTTTATCAAGTCAACTTAGTTAGGTTTAGAGATTAATAAAAATAAAATAAAAAAGCAAAATTATATATTAAACGAAAAACAAACAAAAATGTGTCATTTCGGAAGAAGATTAAATACGCTTGCCATAATTTTGGCAAATCAAATCTAGCCAAGTGAAGTTTATCAGCTTAATGTTGGAATTAAAGAGTATTAAAAACACAAATGAAGCAAAATTATATATTAAACGAAAAGTAAAGAATGGAAGAATATTAAATACTCTTTCAAAGTTTTGGCAGATCAAATCGACCAACAAATATAAAAAAGCTGAAATTAATTCAACTAACTGCTCCTACGGGGAGACCCATATATTAAGCTAATTTTGCATGTACCACAAGACAATCACAATACTCTCTGTAAGAGTATATAAATATGATAGTTTTATCTGCTAAATAGCCCGGCTTGAGTTGATCCGTCAAGTGCGAATAATAATTACAACAATAATCTGTCGCGTTGTTAATCAATTGCGCACTTGATATGTGTATAATATTATTTATAAATATATATATATATAATCGGGGTTCATGTATCAAGAGCAACTATCGACCTTACTTACCCTTCAATGCCGCCAAAATATCTCATCTTAATTGCTCCAACTTTTTGTCGCAGCTTTATTAGTTAATGGAAAATTCGCAACAAAAAAAAACCTATAAAAAATAGAAATGAATTAATGAATCACAAAGCATTCCAACAGATTGCCAGCCGCAACTACTTGTTGCATAGTAGTATCTACTCCTGCTTGAATTACCCTCAAATAAAGTCTTATCGAGTTTGCTGAACTCCCGCAAAATCCAGCTGAGCTAAGCAAAAAAATTAAAGTATAGCCAAGAATTGCATGTGATCAAAGAATGTACAAAAGGTTTTTTTTTTTTTTTTTGGCAAATTGAATGGTAAACAAACCGCAGACTAGCCACATAAATATTTATAATAATTTCTTGCAACACAAGCACAAAACAGGCGAACGGGTGAAAGTGATGACAAAAACAAATAATAATAATAATAATTACAGTAAAAACAAAACTATTTGTGCGCGCTTGAAACGAGTTTGTAACACAAATTCCATTCACTTTTTACACGTCGTCTTTCGCCCACTTATAATACAGAAAAATTGTTTGCAACGTTTCATTTGATTTTAACATTAAATTTCGCACTATCACCGCCCACCACCACCCACACACTTAAGCATAAATATATCCGTTAGATTTCTACTACCCTGTTACACGCACCCACAAATTATTGATGTGTTGGTGGCAACGCATACCAATACAATTGGAACACTCAAAATATTTGCTTTGCAATCCGTCAGTTGTCAGTTGATTCTTACCCGCTGACGGTGTTGTTGCTGCTGATGCGGTTCAAGTCCAAATGCTTTGAGGCCCGCGCACAATATATTTGTTTTGAGACGGCTGCATTGTTATTTAAAGATTGGCTTGCGCTAGAGCGGCCAGATGTGCATCAGCATGAGCAGTGTTGTAAAAGCACAACAACACAGTTTCGATTGTCGATTAATTACTTTTGATTAAATAAATGAGTAAATGGTATGGAATAAAATAATATTTAAAATAAATGTATATCAGCATTTTTGCGATATTTAATTATAATAAAATAAATTGTTTTAAGCGGCAGTTGCAATTACAATTTCAAATTTCGATTAATTTTTTTTTATTTGTAAAAAAAATCGGCAAAAGGGAAAACAATTACTTTTTGCTCTTGTCCTTATCCTTATCCTTGATTGTGTACTTGTCGTAGGACTTTGTGGGATCATATGGCTCCCAGCGGCTGGCAGGGAATATGTGCTTGTTGCGTTCATACCAGGAGCGAAGGAGAACTTTGCCCGCGTGCGATTCCTCCTTCTCAACGGATGCATCGCTAATCATCCGCACATCATCGTGGACATCAAATTGGAAGAGTGGACCCGATTTGCCGCGAGCCTTGGTCACGATGAAGTCGTAGAAGGAGTAGTGATGGGGCAGTATCAGATCCTCCTTCACGTACATTAGCTGATCGGCCATAACGGTCTTCAGTTCGATGAACTCCTTGCGCAGCAGTTCCAGGCACTTCTGGAGGAACTGATAGATGGAGTTGCCCTTTTTCATGAGCACATTTCGCCGGTGACCGGAGCCATCCCAGTAACTGAATGTGATTGAGATATCCTCGTCTTTGAGCTCTGCCTGCTGCATAACCCATTCCTGACGCAGTTGCTCGCGCAGACGATTCTCTTGCTCCTCACGCTCACGATCGGGCAGAAAGGATGTGTCCACATCAGGATTTTTGCATATTTTCTTCTTCTTTAGGGGTACCTCATCTGTTCGCAATTCGGTCCATTTGACTGGCTGCGGTTTCTGGAACTTGTTCTCCTCCTCCTTGTCTTTATCGGAATCTTCATTGTCCTGATCCTCATCTTCTTCGTCATCTAAATTGAATGATAATGCCTGAATCTGTCGCTTCTGTTTGTTCTTTTCCGCCTGTATGGCTTCCAGGGCGCGTTGTTTCTCCCGATCCTTCTCGTCCTTTTTTTGGGCCAGCTTCTTTTCACGTTCTCGTACGATGTCCTCCTGCTTGGCCTTCATCTCATCCAGGGTGACCAAGCCAATGGTCGACGATTTGAGCTGCTGCTCGACGGCATCGTAGTGTGTCGCAAACTTATTCTCAATCTTGTCCAGCTTCAGCTCCTCCTCAATTTTCTTTTTGCGGAACTCGATTTCTTGTTGTTGGATTTCACGCTTTTTCATCAGCTGCGCTGCTCGTCCAGCCTCGCTGGCGGCACCCTTATAGTGGGCCATGGCTTGTGCAGGAAGAAGTGTGTTTTAATACCACAAAATAGTGTTTTTATTTTATATATTTAATCACGCTTGTATTGTATTTGTATTTATTTTCTTTTCTTCTTCTTTTACCACGACAGCTGCTCTTCTTCTTTTCAAACAACAGCTGTTTCTCATTGAACATACTTTTATTTGACACTGAGGTAACATGTTACTAAATTACAAAGAGGTGCAAGCTAATTGCAAATTTAATGCAACATTAGTAAAGCAACAAAGTAATAATAATAAGTAATTATATTATTGAAGAATACATTTAATATTCAAATAAATGATTTATTTCACTTTTGAGCTAGTTCCCGTGAACAGAATATCGGTTTCATAGCAATCAGCTTTTGCGACAGAGCATTATAGGCGGACTCTTCGAATTTGAAATGTGTGCGAGCTTCAACGTCCTTTTAAAGTCCTTTAGCGAGCTTTTGTGCGATGTCCAACATAAATAAATTTTGCTAGGTGCCGTTAACTGATTCAGTTACAGCGGAACTTTCGAACCCATTGGACGCGCGCGGCAAACAAAAAAGGAAGCGTAAGCAAGTGCTGCGAATAGTTTTGAAATCGAATTACACTTGATTTAAATCAGTTGAAAGTGAAATGTGAAGTTTAATAGGCAACGAATTAAGAATTAAGAAATTGTATACATTATTCAGTTTTGTAAATGTAAACGCAATCTCGAGTCTCGTGTCCTTTTTGGCTGAGTATGTGAGTGTGTGTGTGTGTGTGTGAGGAGGACATGTATGCTTGTTGTGATTGTGTGCGTGTTGTAATGCAGAAGTGTTCAACGATGGGCAAGGACATTACGGACAAAGAGTACCACCATTCGGTGGGTGGGTGGTGCTTAGCCAAAGCGGAAACGGAAGTCCCCAAAATCGAAATGGCATTTAAGATGAGCGAAAAAACATTAAAAAAAAATATATATATATAAACGATTTGTGATGCTAGTCAACACAAGCATTTGATTTGCTTTTACAGATTTTAGCAGCTTTGACTTTGAGAATGGGGATCATTGCTTTCCCCCTCCCCACTCCGCTCCACTGCCCCCATCTAACATCTGTTCCCGACTACTGTTCTTGACATTGACATTATTCATGAGACTGACTCATAAATTCTCGCTCGACGCTTGGCTAATGGATGGTTGTAGTCGGAGTTGGAGGAGGGGAGTGGCTGCTGCCAAGTCAAGTGCCAATAAAATCATTAACTGTTGCAACACATTTAATTCATGGCCAAGACTCAGACCTAGTCGTTATTCAGGCAACAAATATTGTCATAAAACTAGACATCACATCCAACAAGAGCCATTCCTGCGTCAATCCGCGACCTAGTCCCCAGTGGCTGGCGTTGCAGCTAATTACCGTGCAGAAGGGGCAGTGTAGGCAGTGGGAAGGAGGGGGGGGGGGGGTTAATGTGTGCGGGAGCAACAAAAGGAAACTATTAAAGTAACGTTCAGCTACGTCGTCTCGTGTGAAGTAATTAATGGCGACAATGGCTTTATCGAGCATTAATTAATTTATCGCTTATTATACACATTGACATATACGAGTATAAGTAAAAAGATGTGTGGGTGTGTGAGTGTGTGGGCAGACACGTATGTCAGATCAATTCTCACGGGGAATGTGCTTAAAGCGTTGACTGAAACCTTTTGGTTATTGCTTTTAATTCAGGCCGTCGGTGGTGGGAGGCAGACTATGTGCCTGAGCCCCCAAAAAAACCAAATTAAACAAACTAAACTACTAACTTTTATTCTGGGTCAACTTTAGTTCTTAGTTGTTAGTTTGAGCTGTTCTGCCTGCTTTTCTCCTCCTCTCCTTGGTGTCAGTTCAGCAAGCCCAATTGACAGACGCACTTCACTTTAGCTTTTGCGTACAAAGTTTTATGTTAGCTTCTTGGGCAATGGATTTGCCGTGGGATTATCCTACAAGGTTTACTGTCAACATTTTTTACGTATTTTACTCCTGCCTGCTGTTCCTGTTTATGGCTTACGATTGATGTGTAAATAGTTGAGCATGAAAGGGTTTTGAGTTGTGAGATCTCACTCTCTCTCTCTCTCGCAAAGTGGCTCATAAAACTTTCAATAATGTTCAAGTTGGGGCACTTGAAAACTGTCACTCTTTTCCGCTTCGGCTACCAATCGATAAGCCATGTATATTATTTGTATTTTGGTTGGTGGCCAAGGTTAAATACTCTGTAATTAAAGAGACGCACATTATGAGTTCCATTTGGAAGTCTAATTTCCTAGCTCATTTGTTAAATGAAGCTTGTTGAGTCGAGTCATTAACTGCAGCCAAATTAAAAAGAAAACATTGATTTTTAATTAAAAGACAATTTTCATAAATCAGTTTCTATGAAAAAATAAATCAACATAATTAAATTAAATTTGTAGTCAAATTTACTGTATATTGCTTCTGCAATAGCTTTATTCAACAGTCGAGCTTCACTTTAAGGAATTATGTATGTTTTATATTTAAATTCATATTTCTGAGAGGATTGTTGAGAAACAGCTTATCAACAACTATCATAATATTTCTAAGCCTAATTTTAATCATTTTTCCAAGTTTTCTGTGATCTTGTATTAACTGATATTTAATCAATCCGCATTTTATGATAACTACAAAAAAGTGCATAATTTCCAACTATTTTTTAAATGGATACCAATTAAATTAATTTAAATAAAAAATAATTTTGGTTTCTTCGTTAATTGGCCATTAACCATTTCATTATACATTCTAATTTCAATGAAATTTTTAACAAAGTTTCGTTTTTAAAACATAATAAATGACTTTTTGAATGTTAAATATGCAATTGAAGTCTTCTGAATTATATTTATTTTAATCAGTCTTCAATAGTAGTTAATTGAATAGTGAATAATTAAAATCAACAATCCTTAAATCATTTATTAGAAAATAAAAATAAAAAAAATAGATATTTTACCACACAATTACATAATAGAAAATTAGTTTTAACTTCACAAAAAACGTTGTGACAATTTACAATTCATTGTGATTTTTGTATTATATAAGACTTTGCAGTTTTTCCCTTCCAGCAAAATGCAATAAATTGTTTGTCGAGTTTTATATAAATGAGTTTTACTTTTTGGCCACTTTTTTTCATCACGTTGAACCACAATAAAAAAATTCTTAAAAAGAGGCAAACAAATTTTTTGGCTGGCGGTCAAAAAGCGCTGCGGGAATATTTAATATAAATGGACACATCGTGCTCTGAGTTTAGGTGGCTGCTATCTCAAATATAAGGACTATCTTAGTTACTTAATTAAAAAACAATATAGCCCGCGGCAAAGCCATCGATTAAGTACCTTTTTTATGAGTAATGCGATTAGGTCGCAGTCCCAACGCTTTTCGGATGGGGGTGGATTACATTGGACTAGTCGTGTATCCAGCAAGTCCAGGCAACTGTCAAACAGTTTCCTTAGCTGCACAAACCGCAAAAGCCACAAAAAAAAAAAATCCAAAAAAAAAAAAAACAAGAATGATACTGTCGTAAAATGTATGGTTTTTGCTTTATCTTTCCTCATTCTGTCTTGTCCTAATTTCGTCGATTGCCTCCATTTTTTTTTTTGCAGTTTTTCTCTCGCGCCGAAAAAAGTTTTTGCATTTTGTCGGCATAAAAACAAAACTTGACACAATTTAAACTTTTCTATAAACAACATAAAAATAAACATAAAAAATGAGCTATTTGCCGTAGCAGCTATTTACTTTCACTCGTCTGTTGAATTTGCGGGTTCCCACTTAGCAGCCGAGTGCTTTTCTATACCCTGATGCGCAATGCTTTTCGATATTGTTGTGAAGTGTGTAACGCATTGAAGGAAATGTCGCAGACACTATAAAGTATATATATATTTATGATCAGCATCAATTGTCTGTAGTCAGTCGGATTAGACGCCCATATAAAATAGTTGCCATAGGGACATTTTGTCGGAATAGCTTAATTTATAGACAAGTAAGGGTATTTGTAAGGGTATATAAGTTTCAGCTTGCCTAAGCGGGTCTTGCCATCATTTATTTTTTGGTCTTCTACCGCCATTTTATTATGCACAGAAAAAGCTTGCTTCGGCTGTGAAATTTGTCAATAGCTGCGAAAACAAAAGCAACAACGAAACCAAAAACCCTTTTCACGTTCTGCGCTGGCATTTTTCAATTTCACACAAATTACTCACATTTGAAACAATTTGCCGGTGGCAAATACACACACACACACACACATACACACACACATACACACATTCACACACATTCACATACACACACACGCACACAAACACCCCCATAAACACAGATGTCAGCATTAACACCCGGTTGCACTTTTGCAACAGAAGATTTATGCAGAAATGTCATAAAGCTGACAAGATGACGTATGATTAATTTGTTAGCTGCCATTTCGCTGAATGTATATATATGTATATAAATATATATGGATGTTGGCTCCTTTTTATATTTTTTTTTTGCTGTTGTTGTTGTGGCTTCTGTTATGCATTTAATTAAATTGGTAAACCCGAGAGAAAACGGAAAACGTTGTCTCTTTACGGGTCCAAGCGTTTATTTTTGGGTCGAGACAATGAGGTGCTGCCACGCCCACCAGTTGGCAAACTTAGCAACCATGGCTAGCGAGTGCTTGTTTGTTAGATAAATATATTTTTAGTGACGCTCTTCCTGTCAGCTCTCTAGGAAACAAAGCCAACAACAACAAAATCAGCCACAACAAAAGCATTTTTAAAGTGCAACTAAAAATATTCTGTGGCAAGAATTTATCATTGACTCACTCAAAATGCCACATACGTACCATGGCAAGCAAAATAAACAACAAGAACAACAATAATAACATCATTAATATCAACAAAGAGTCGATTGTGCTAGATGTGCTAAGGTTGCTTGGTTGTCAGGCGATTTGCTGCAGATGCTTATGCGTAATATTACGTATACGACATGTGCTCAATAAATTTGTGCATTTCATGGCAATGCGAGCAACTAGAATAACAACAGCAACGTCAACAACAACATCGACAACGCTGACGACACCAACGCAAATTCATTTAGTAAACCATATAGTGTGTAATGCTCTTGAATGCTCTTGCTAGAGCAATATCCTTGCATTTTTTTGTCACATGACACACAAGCCAACAACTCGCATCGCATTGTGCCGTAAAACGAATTTCACTTGCCTTAACTTTCTGCGCTTAACACATATGTAAATATGGTACTCATAGTTGTATATCAACTAGTCGGCTTTCGCACTTACAAATACTACTGCTGCTTATCTCTCTTTTTTCAAGTACAGAATATATATTTTTAATATTTAAATTTGATATGTCTGAGTTGGAAAGTTTATTTGTTATGCTTGAAATTGGATATTTTCCCAACTGCGTTGGGTCAGATTGCTTTTATACACGGATCAATTCAATTCAATCAATTATATTAAAATATTAAATATCACAAAATCAAAAAATAAACATTAAATATTTAGATAACACTAGAATAATTTAACTAACTAAATTCGGCAATAAAATACCAAATTAAATTAAATATATATATATTTATATATATTATATTAAAAGGCTTTTGGCTTACATTACTTGATAAAGGTAGTTTGAAAGTCCCAACGCAGAACAAAATATATTTAAGGCCTTGTTCAAGGCTTATCTCTTTATCTCTTTGTCTACTGATTAATTGATCACACTGATATTTAGATAAATTAATATTGTAAGATTTCTGAAGCAGTTTTAATAACTGCATCATTGGTCAGAGTTCCCGTGCAATAAAATGCAAACTGAAAAAATCATGTATAATTCAATAAGAATTTTTGCTTAAAGCTTGGTGATAGAGGTTCCAAACAAAGCTTTTCACTTCGCTTACAGAAAATTTAATACACTGCTCTATAAATAACATAAGTATCGTGACTTTTTTCAAGCAGATTTAATGACTGTATGATTCGAAGAAAAGTGAAGTGTGTAGGAGTCGTTTATTGTACGCAACAATGTTTGATTTGATTTTTGCACTGCTCTTTATTTCTCTTTTATTGACTAACTCCCTTCGCTTAACCCTCGTCTCTCAATTTGGATCAAATATCGGTCAGTCAGTCATCCCCGAGAGCTGCTAGCAGACAGTCAAATAAAACGTCGCTTAAGAAATGGGAAAAGAAAAGAGTGAGAAATACGTACAACTGATTGTCTGAATGAGTAAAAAAAACCCACTTTGGATAATAAGAGGTTCTCTGAAGGATGTGCAAACATCTGCACAAGCTTATCATTGTGGTGGGTGCTGCTTGCAAACACTGTCTTGAAGATGACGAGACTCCCGAACACATTCTGGAAGATTGCCTGCCAATAAGCTGGGGTCTTGCACCCTAAATGCTAGTGAAATTAGTGCTCTAAGATCAAGTACAATTCATTGCATTCAAAACATCTGTCACAAAAAGAATTCAAGTTTTGAATTGGCAAATAAAATCACCAGCACCATAAAGAATATATATGTGTCAATAAGTTAATTGGCAGCAGTAAAACTTCGTAATTATAAAGCTTAGGCTTATGTCATAAAGTTAGTTAGTTCTGAACAATAATACAACAATTGTGATATTTCTTGTAAATTTATATATATTTTATGAAATTCTAGATAAGTCAGTTTTTCTCGAAACCCAACATTAAATCTTTTCTATAGTTAATATTTGGTATGTTGGATGTTGCTTTAAAATACAAACACACAGTTCTTAATTATAATTATATTTATAATATAATATATTTGCACAAGCTGACATAAAATATTTCAATTACGAGTGTTTATGAGCCAGTTGCCAGTTGGCAGTTTCCAATTGGCTAAAATATATATATATGTAATATATATATTTGTAAATATACTTATTTATGTGGTGTGCTCGTTTGTATGCTTCAATTTGTGGCATGCATTCGTAATTAATGTGATATTTTATTGGCCAGATCCAAATACATATTTTGATTTATTTTAATTGCATGTTTGCAATTCGACTTCGTCTGTTAATTACAATTCATAAGGGCGTCTAGTTGTTGACGCTACTTTCGTTTCCAGCTGGTACTTGGAGATAACAACCGAAATTATTTGCTTAGAATTGAGAGTAGATTGCCATTTGGCATTTGGGTCAGTTGCTCATTGGAGCGCACCACTCAATTAGTATAATATCCTCTGGGCTTATCGGAGTGCTGTTAGCATTGTCTGTGTCGTTGTCTGTTTCTGTATCTGTTTCAGTTTCAGTTTCAGTTTGACTCGAGTTCTTAATGTAACTTTTTCATTTACGCTTGATTGATGCATTCTAGGCAACCTTACCAGCTACCAGAACAACCGAACCGAACCAAACCAAACCAAACCAAACCACCAAACGCACAACTTGAATTGCTTTCGTTCGTGCTGCTGTGGGAGTTTATTGTAGCTTGCAACTTAGCTCGGATCGTAAATCATGAATGTAAATGTAGCGTTACACATACACCAGCACTTTCCTATATACACCTATACTCACAGACGCAAATCGAAGAAGGTGGCCGATAGCATTTGATGGCATAATTTTTCTTGTTCCGCATCGAAAAGTTTTCCACCTGGCGCCGACATTTTTTTGCATCAACTTTCATTTGACTGCCTGTCACAGGCAAATCATAAAAGTTCTGACTGCGTTCAATGCTATTTCTTTTTCTTTAACTATTCGTTTTTTTTTTTTTTTATCACGCGAGTCATTATTTATACATAACGGAAATATTCATTGGGGTTAACTAATGAAGTGTCAAAAATGTTGCCCCCAAACGTGTGCTATGATTTCTTGGCGCCTTCGCGTGCGTTTACGTGTGACCTTGAGCAACTGTATGCCACCCATGTGAGTGTGTGTGTGTATTTGCGAAAGTTTGTATGTGTGTATGTGTGTGTGTGTGTGTGTTTTAAAATAGCTTAATAAGCAACGGCAAACGTGGCTTGTTCTCGAGGTCCTGCAAAATGTTTGCATTCGCAAAGCGCAGCCCCCGCCAAACAAACAACAACAAAAATGTCTGTCAAAGTGTGTGTGTGGGTCTCTGTAGGTGTATGTGTGTGTGTGTGTGTGTTCTGCTGATGACTATATGAATGATACTCGAATAGCAGCCCAACCAAACAGTCGAGTGTCTCTGCAGCGGCCAAGTGCCAGACGACTGGCAATCCACAATCCCCACTACTACACTCAGCAAAAATATTTATAATTTGAGCACTCAAATTTGGTCAAGGTTGCACATCATAGAGTAGAGAATTAAATTCAAATGATATTTTCTTTGGATGTATGCCGAAATTGCCAAATATCCAACTATTTTAAGATAAGCTTTTTAAATCGGCTTAAATATTTCCAAAACAAGCATGATTATTTGAACAAAGATTTTTGTTGTTTTCATTTCATGTAATTTTCATCATCTTCAAATAAAAATAAATCTGGCTGAGTCTTATAAACTAAACTAAAGTCCTTGTTTTAAGTACAACAATGCTTGTAATTGGCTTTTTGTACTTGATGATGAACTGATTAACTTTCGTTCGTGGATTTGATTTAAAAATGATTTTTAACTATTTAAGAATACCTTAAATTGATTTGTACTTCAAATTTCAAGCACTAAATCGAAGAAATTCTTTTGCAGTTATATTTAGCACAATTTAGTACAGCACCTCCCACCCTCCATCGAACCGTCTAAACAAACAACCTTCATCATTTGCCCGCATGTGGTAAAGTTCCTTTTCATCACTTGCGTTGGGTAATTTAATGCCAAATGCTATATCGATCTCATCGCAGACTGCATCTAAATTACAATTAGACCCAATTTTGTTGTCCGCGTCAGTGTGTAAGTGTGTGTGTCTGTGGGTGTCTGTATGTGTGTGGGTGTGTGTGTGTGTGTGTGTCAGTGTGTTATTTTCCTTGTATTTGCAGTTTTGCGGCGACGGCTTTGTTCAGTGAAACAAAGGACAACAGTCCTTGTAATGAAATTCGTCGTAATTGTTTTGTTGCGCTCGTCATCTCTTTCACTCCCTCTCTCTCCCTCTCTCTCTCTCTCTCTCTCTCTCTCTCTTTATCTCTATATATTTCTCTGTGGGTTCCACTCCTTTGCTCCCCATCTGAGGCGCCCTATTTTCGCCAGTCTCGGTTATTTCTGTGTATGTCCCATTTCTGGACTTTGATTTGTTCATGTTGTTATTTTGCCGGCCTGTCTACTTTCTGCTTTATGTTGTTTTCGTTTTCATATTATTTTTATTCAACTTCCAGCATTTTGCGTCTTTGATTTGTTTCTCTCTGTTTTGTTTTTGGGCAATCTGAAGCCATTTTCGACTCTGCAAATGAGCTGCCAGACACATGTATCATATTTCGTATATATACATATAAATATCTAACGCGCTCCTTGGCGGTGGATGGAAGTTGGAACTTGAAATGGTGGCTGTAGGCGGTCTTACCTGTGAAGTCAGTGATTTAGTTTGGTTGCCAAGGTCCTGAAAGGACCCTTGTAGTATTTTTACATTATTTGCCTTCGGTTTGGCCTATTTGACTTCAAATAGCTTAATGTCAAGTCTGTTTTATTATTTTCACTAAACATGGCCCAACAGGCGTGCGAGAGCGCCAGCCAACTTTTTGGCCAGGATTTGTTTATTCAAGCGTATTTGGTTTGTGTTCCAATATATGTTTACAGAGCCGCTTCCTCTATCTTACCTCCCTCAATTTCTATCTTTTGCTGTAGCTGTTACACGTCGAATTCGGGGGGATTTCCTCATTCACAGCTATACTCTGCACAAGGGTATATTGCGTTTGAAATGGAAATGCAGATACTCTTCTGATTTATACTTTATTTGAGCAATTTCAACTAAGTCTGAGCTGAACTGGACTTGTGTATGTTACTTAAAAACTATTGAAAACTTGTAATTACTTTGAGGCGAAAAAAAAATAAAGACTTTTGAGCCGACTAATAAATATTAATGATTAGTCAACGACCTCTTTGTCTAACAGTCTCTCCAGCTACAATATCGTGAAATAAACTGTTTTAAGAAGGCATTAACAGTGTTATTACTTACATGTGTTATTAATTGTTATATTTTTTGTATGTATATATGTATTAAAGTTAATATTAATAAATAAATGTAATAGCCGAATATATTTATGAGAAACGCACAAGTTTCAGATAACAACTCCCATAAAGTTTGTCCACTTGGACATAAAATTTCCAAGCCCCGTCTCACTTGTAAGTTAGATAAAAACTTTAGTTGAAACTTTAGCTTTCAGAGCTCAAATTGAACGGTGGACAAAAGGGAATCATTAATCGAAGCGGTTTAAGTATGCTGTGGACCCGCCTTTTGGTTTAGCGTATTAAATTGATATCCTGCGAATAATATGCAATATAATATGATAAATTATTGTCTTGCAGCACATTAAACTTTTTTTTTTGATAGCATTACAAATTTATGATAGGGTATTCCAGCATCGAACAGTCTCGATTTGATTTGTTGCCTGCTGTATTTGTATCTGTTGTGTACTTTGTCAATTTGTGTATTGCGTGCTTTGAGGCGCGTTTCAAAAACCATTCGAATCGTAACGCATACCAAGTGGTGTATGTGTGTGTGTGTGTGTGTGTACCTCTGAGTTTGTGCTACAGGGCATAGGGCAAAGTGCCAATCAACACGCATACGCCGAGTGTTGCCGTGATATATTTACGAGTATGTGGCATTCCGGTGCTCGTAAAGCTCGTACACGCGAAGCGATTTGCAGCCATTTAGGACATACATATCCGCGATATATATTAATATAAATACTCAGATACATATATATATATATATATATATATATATATAGACTAAAGGGTGGCCTGATACTAAACGGGTATTTAACATGACAATTTATGAGTCTGCCCGGGGCCACAACCGAGAAATGTCAAAGTCCACTAAAGTGAAACTTAGTTACTTAGCATAAATATACATTAACTTGATGCTGGGCTTGGCCATCTCCTAAATTAATTTGTTTGTTAGCCAAGTTTTTGTCATTTACTCAAGTTATGGCCCAATATCTATTGATTGGTCAATTTTGAGATATGCAATTGATCAAACAATCAAAACATATATGCAAATTTGATTGACTGAAAAATATATTGCCAATTATTATGCTGACGCAAATGGCAGGATTTCGAGCGGGTTGCGAGCGGTTGTGGCAAATGCCAACCACAGACAAGACCAAGTCCACCACAAACCCACAATTGTTGATTTTGCCTGTTTGCACAATATTTGGCATTTCATAATATTAGATTTATGAACATTTTAATTGTGTTGACTCTTAAATTTTCACTCTGCAAATTCCTGTCGGCTGGCGAGTGTCGACAGTTGAGTGGTGATCCAATTAGTTTTCAATTAACAAATTTCGTTGCTTTCTGTGTGACTTTGCACAATATTGATTATGCCAAAGTTTCACAATATTTACACGCATATATATTTTATATCTGTAAGGCATTGTGGGAACTTAATCAAAAAAGGATAAGCTCCAACTAATTGACGAGATTTCCATATCTGTTTTCACTCCCAACTTACATAAGTTTTACCCAAATACGTCTAACGAATAAAATGAATTAAAAATTCTACAAGTATTTTTCGAGTTTAATTATTTATCACCTTTTGCATATTTCGACTGATTGAAGAGTGTATTATTTGTAAACACCTTCAATTGTGTTTGAATTGCATTCTTAAAGTTTTAACAAATAAATAAATAATAACAAGAACTAATTCAAGTCTTTCCTCAGGTGTCTCTGAGGTACGGTCTTGCTGCAGTTCTCAGTATTTTATTATTCTATTTTAGTAGTGTGTTTCGAATAACTTGCCAGAATTATTGATTATGCTGCAGCATAACACAAATATCAATGGACGATGCTTGTTCAAAGCTGACTTCACTGAAAGCGATCAAAAATTGCCGTTATATTTTTACCTTCCACATAGAGACCGGAAAAATTTGGAAATTGAAATTGAATTCAATTATCTTTTCTCAAGTGGTGTAGTTTTGTGGAAAATAGTGTTGGTAAATTTTCTGTTTCCAACGAACATCCATGTGAAAATTCATTGAAAATACGCTTGTGCTATTTTGGGAAAAAATCGAGAAATTCAATTTATTGTGCCTTCAAATACATTTCGTTGGAAATTCAACTGGCTGGAATTTCCCTGCAATTTATTCAACTTGAAACTGTCTGCAGGATATGGCTCGTCAGAAAAGCTCGCACATCTAACTTCCTGCGGTAATTTAGTACAATCCATAATTTGCACACCCATCAGCATGTGGAAAAGTGTATTATTTCAATTGATAGAGCCACACACACTGTAATCCATTGAGTTATGGATTTCATCGTTGATTAGCAGCGCTCTCTGCAAATTTCATTGAACGAAAATACAAATAAAGCCCCTGGCGTCGCAGCAAATACAGCAATGAGAGCCAATAAATAAAAAAGGAAGAAAAATGAAATGAAAAACTAAAATAAAATAAATAAATAAACAACAAGCGAAACTGGCATTGTTGATTATTATTTGTTGTTGTTGTTAGTGTTGCTGTTTGTTGTTTGGTTGCACTTCTGAAATTTGAAATTGAGGAGAGCTAGAAAATTGTTCAAGGATAACAAAAACTAGTGCTGCTTTGCCATTTGCTCTGATAGCTGCCTGTCGCAATTTTATTGGTCCATTTCATCATAATGCTGCGTGTGTGTTAGTGTTCATGTGTGTGTGTGTGTGTGTTTGTTGTTTGCTGTGGCGCTTTGTAAGCTGGAAGCTGCTGCTATGCATTGGGGCATGAAATCTCTGTAACCTTTTTTTTTTGTGTCCCTCGGCTAACGCTTAGTTGAATAACACACTGCCTGCCCTTGTCACAGATAGCGTTATGTATGCATGTATGTATGTGTGTATGTACGTGTGTGTGTGTGTGTGTGTGTGTGTGTGTGTGTGTGTGTGTGCCTCAATTGTCTTGTGCCCAAAAGCTATTTGGCATTAGACAAACGGCCAAGGCAGAATCAGCCAGCCAAAAACAAACGGCCAACTAGCAAAACAAACTTTAACACACATAGTTGACTACTCTTGTCAGTGTGCTTATCTGTGTGTGTGTGGCTATGTGTGTGAGTGTGTGTGTGGCTATTTTCTATGCCAGTCAATGGCGGCATAGAATTTCCAGTGCGACGCTCACTCTGCACAAAAAAGGGCGACGCTAAGAAAACAAAACTTGGCAGCTTAAACTTTAACAAATGTTGCGAACCAGACTGAAAAAGAATCTCATAATACCTCAGTCTGTGTGTGTAAGTCTCTGTGTGTGTGTGCGTGTGTGAGCCTATAGCTGACTTACGTTTCTCTGATTTACTTGAATACCCAGCAACTTATGAACAAAAGCAAAATGCTCATTTAGATTTATTTGTAATGCTCTCTTTTTCACGAAAAATGTAAAGTATATATAAGGAAAAACAACAACAAGGATTCGCTAAATAATTAATTCAATTAACAAGGAACGAAATTCATTTATTAATTTTTAATGTAACTGAAAAAAAAAAATCGGAAAAAAAAGAAAATAGCGAAACCCATAAATTTTTAACTAATAAATAAATAAATTAACAAGAAAATAATAAAACTCACACATTTTAAACTAATAAATGAATAACAAAGTAAATAAAGAAACTCATACATTTTTCTCTGTAAATACTTATTTTTCAAGCAGTTTTTTTTTCACCGATAATTAAAATTTTTTCACATTCTTGTGCTTAATATTGTACAGGGTATCTTCTAGCAGAGCAGAACAAAAACTTGTCGTTTTGGCTGTTTAGTTAGTTTCGCTATTTGGTTATTGTTACATTTTCGTCTGGCTGCTTTCGCACAATGCTTAATGCTCAGTTGCCGTTAAGTTTATAAGTACACGGCGTGGTAAGGAGAGAGAGAGAGAGAGAGAGGGAGAGGAGAAGACATAGAGAGAAAGAGAGAGATAGATAGATAGGAATCACACAGCGAGGAAGGATCCCGTTGTGTCTCGAGGCGTTGTTAACACGTCGCATATTCACGCATTATTTATGCCACCCGATGCTAGGCTGGTGGTTGCTTCTGGTACGTGGTTGGTTGGTGGTGCCTCATTTTGCATGCTTTGTTTTTAGTTATATATATTTTTGTTGCCTTTTCTAATTTTGTTGTTATTGCCTGTGGGGCTATTTATACTTGAAAATGGTCGCCATTGTGTGCTAGGTACCCCGACTAGGACCATACACTTGGCATTATATGTAGTCAAGTGTTAATACTGTCGGTCATGAGAAGATAAGGCTATCCATTTTACTTACCAGTAGCTTGAAAGTGCCCCTGGCATCTAATCGACGTGGAATGTCCTGGTGTCTGGTGACGACCAAGTAGCAACTGCTAACTGGCAACTAGCAACTGCCAACTGGCATGATACGGCCAGACACAGCCAGCAGGCAACAACGACAACAGCATTAAGTGGCAAGAGGACACTTGGCCTGGTCTACGAATCTGTTGTCTGAGCCAGCCTAGATAAAGGACACTTTGTTCGAAGCGATGAGCTGCGTGTTAATTGTGCAAGCCACAAGTCCAGACACACAAAAGGCCAAACAATTGAGATACCACCAAATGGTGATCAAGTTTAAAAAATTAGTTAAAAACCGTACACGCACAGAATGGTTGCTTTACAGATAATCCCAATGCTTATGATTCTTGTCAGTCTTTTTTGTCATATTTTATGGCCAACGATTAAAAAATACCGCACAAAGAAGTATTATGGTCAAAGCTCGCAAAAAAAACGAAGATGTTTTGAATTTTACAAAAACTTTAAATTTGTAAGTTACTTTTTAAAAATATCACAAATAAATAAATTACTTCTTTCTTTCTTAATATTTTCTATAGTTATATTTTAAGCTAATCTTCAGCAAACTCAACAGTTTACTGAACTCATTGTTTACTCTAGAAATACTGAAACATAAAACTAAAATAGTTCCTTGATCTGGCTTAGCCCTCACGAACTTGTGTATATATTTTATAAGCCAAGTATTTACCTCGTCCTGTTGATTTTGCTGGCAACTTAAGCTGGCAAGCCACGCCCATTGCGTTTAACAAGTGCCCAAAGGCCGCATGTTGACAATTAGTCTTGAAATTAAGTGGGTGGCCAGTACAGTTACCGCTACCGAACCAGCCCCTTCCCCGACCACATTTTGCACGTAAAGCCCTGAGGCGTGTTATTGGTTGCAGTTTGTTTTTTTTTTTTTTTGGCTGTTCTCCGTTTGCTTTTAAGCCCGCACAGAGCAGGCTGGGCGTATTAAAGCCATAAAAGTGTTTGTGCCTTTTGGAGCTGGCAAGTAAATGCGAATAGCAGTCGGATTTTGATGAGGCTGAGAATGAATATTGGTTTAGTAAAGCTTAAGGTCTATTCTGTTTGGATATGCAAGCAAGCCGTCTGGCAGAATAAGAGCTGAGTAATTATGGCATGGAGCAAGAGCGAAAAACTAGTAGAATCATTGAGCAGCATATCTTGGGGCCAAATGTCAAAGGGTGTTGTTGGTGACTGTGCAGCTTTTATGTTGCAACTTCATTAAAATAGCTTTTTATGGGAACCCCAAATCGTAATAGGGCATCTAAAAGGGCGGACAACGCCCCCTTCTTTTGTGAAATGCCGGCAGGCTTGCAAAACAAGAGTGCCAAAAGTGACTAGCAGCTGGTGAAACAAGGTGGAAAGGGAACTCACCGAACAGCCGAGTGGATAAAGGTTCTTTAATTACTTTCTGCATAAATTTGCACTCATTTCCGTTTTTTTTTTTTTTTTTTGGTGGCGCCGGACAATATGGCAGGATGCCGCCGCCTGCAGCAGATTTTTTTCTTATCCGCTGTTAAAGTTGTTGTGGAAAATGACAAAAACAAAACATGTATTTTGTTAAGCGCGAGCTGGCCAAGTAAAATTATGCTAAACATCGTCTAAAAAGTTACCTGACCCCCCGGAAAAAAAAAAACAAAAAGATAAACCAAAAACTGAACAGCACGCGTTTGGGCTTTAAAGTAGTCCATAAAGATATATGAGAGTCCTTGATCCTTAATAAAAGCACGTATTTTCATGCCTCGGCGCTTTTCAAGTTGTTCCCCAGCTAAAAGACAAACCGTCAAAACGATTCACTTTATTCGCTTGTGTGACTTTTGAGCGGTCCTTTGTTAGCTGGGTGAACTAACTCACCCTCTCACTCTCTCTCTCTCTTTCTCTCTCTCTCTTTCTCTTCTTCTCTAATTGCACAAAGAGAAATTCGTAGTTTAATAAACTAGAAAATAATCTGGTCGAATAGTTTAATGAGTTTTTTTTTCAAACAAACTTGAAGTTTTTTATTCATGAATTTATGGACTAAAAAATGAATAGAAAACCTCAATTTTTTTAACGTTTACTAAAAACGGTGCACATTTTCCTAAAAGCGCTTAAAATTAAATTTAAATTTAAGTTACAAAGTAAATTATATAAAATCGAAAGGGAGAAATTAGATTAAAAATTAAGAATGAAAGAAAACAATAAAATAAAGGACATAATACTCCTGTGGGTATTCAATTGTAATATGGTCCAACAAGGACCAGCAAGGATTGCTGAAAACACATTCAGATCAAGCCTACTTCAAGTTATGATTCTACTAAATTTTCACCTTTTTTGTTTTCTTTGTTTCTATTGTTAAAGTATAAAGGAAAAGGTGCTGTACGCAATATTTGTAAGAGTTTTTTTTATTTGCTTTACATTTTTCCTGTTTCGGCTTCCATTTTTTGCTCTCACTTTTAGTAAATTGTTCGTTTATCAAGTATGTACTAGAACAGGGTTTACTTTCTGGAAGTACGACACTTTTCTTGCTGTGTTTGTCTGCTGAAAATTATTGTTTAATTGTGGCATCCTTTCTGTGTTTGTTGCCCACCACAGACTTCGGCCTAATGGCAAATAAATCAACTGCGGCGGCACCAAACAATTCCTGCCCTGTGTGGTCTGATTGTGAGCCCAAAATGATTGACTTTAATGTCATTTTGCGCAATTTATATGACTGCCTGCCCGCCAGCCTGCCTGGCCAATCCCTCCCCATCATTGGATCATTGGGCGTGACTGCTGGAAATGACTAACAAGCGTGAGAGAGACAGTCAGAGATAGAGAGAGAGAGAGAGAGAGAGAGAGAGAGAGAGAGAGAATTGCAGTGAACTGTAAACGACAGGCAAGCGGCCAGCGGCTGTTTAACTTGGCATGGATGGGCAGAACTTGGCAGAGCTTGGCCTGGCATGACATTCAATTAACTCAATACGCGCTTCAGCTACATAAAGTAAATGTCAATTACACTAAGCGTTGCCTTTGTGCAAGGTGCCAGCCATATAGTTAATGGGAAAATATCAAAGAACACGATTCAATTCGGCATGACTCGACAAAACCCACCAATTAGCCAGATACTCAACAGTTCAGCCATTTCAGTGGAATTTACACGACTCACTAAAATTCGGTTGTAAAATAATGTTATGTGCACTTAAAACGTGTTGATGTCCTTTATTTAAGGTAGTGTGCAATAGTGTGATAATTGATCAATAAATGTATGTACGTAAATACTTGCAAATACTCATTGCTGATTTTTATGAAGCCAATTAAGCAAGTAATGAGTAGCAGAAGTTTACTCAAATTAAAAGCTCGTTTTAAGTTTAGTTTCCGTTTAGTTTCAAGTGCTTCTGTTGCACTTGGAGTTTCTCCAGATGAAATGTGAAAATTGCTGCTACTTGTAAAGTACAAATTGTTAAATGTGCATATTAAGTAAATTTGTAGGTTAAAGCGCATTTCAGATTTCGTTTTTTTTTTTTTAATTTGAAACTGTTAATCAGGAAACTTCTAAATTTGCAAACAGTTTTACATGTGAAGAGAAAGAAGAGCCTGAAAAATTACTTATTCGTGTGCTTAACGCATATTAAAATATAGTTTTCATAAGATATCTAATATCGTATTTGTATAACAAGTACCTTCCAAAGAAGAGATTTATTCGTATTTTAAATGTCTACATATAAGTAGAAAAATAAACTTCCTTATTGAGTTTCCTATCAAGTAAATTTCCTTATTAAGGAAATACAACGATGATATATATATTTGATATTTTAAACTGTCAGAATCCATACATTTAAGTTGGCAAATAAATCAAATAAACATCAAATAATACATAAATCGAATATAGTATTTGAATATATTTATGTTAATGAACTGTACAAATTGAAATTCAAAGAATTACAAAAGTTGCATCAGAGTCCTCAATCAAGTTCATTCTTAGCTTCAACTACTAATTGTAATCCATCAATTCAGTTGCCATTGAGCATCTTGAGTTTTCTAGCTTGGTTATTCAATTTTATGTCCCATCATCATCACTCGCACGCTGAGTGATTTACAAAATAAGTTAATTTATCTCGACTAAGTAGAAGACAGCTGCCAGTGGCAAACAATTATTTCAGTTAACTAGCTCATCAATGTTTACCTTATCAGGCAGCCGTCTGACCTCCCCCCACCCCCTCTCCAAGTTGCCAAACTTGCTTGGGCTTGTATCAAGTGACCCAAATTGAGGCAGTCATTTATCACTAGACTATCTGTTCGTCGCATTGTCAGATAAGAATTAAGTTGGATTTTGTGCTGAGTTCAGAGTTTCTTTGATTTTTGGGATTGTTTTTTCCCAGGGGGTGGGATGGTTGCTGCTGCAATTCGTGGGGGAGGCGTTAAATTGGTCAAGGGCGTTCATCTTTCGGTGGTCACCTTTAGTGAAAATCCAACCATTGCCTCCCCGTTGTTCTGTGGCTGTAAATAGTTTTCAATTGTGTGAAGCAAATGTCCGTAAGTCAATATTAAGTTAACTCGCCAAAAACCTAGAACTAAATCGCCCTTCTGGGCTGTCTACACTCAGACAAAAGTGCCCTTCGAAACTCTAGTAGAATAGCAAAAAAACTTCCAACAGTTTACTTAAAGTAAAATTCATTATTGAATATATTCAAAAAAGTTTAAATCCTTTTTGAATGTAAATTTTTCAAAAATAAAAAAATTAATTCTAGAAATGTAAAATGCTTATTATAACCATTTATTAAATTAAAGAAAAAATTAAATATCTTCAAGCAATCTTGTTTTTCTTAAAATAACAAGACTCGTCTTCAGTTTGGTGTTGACAAGAAAAAAACATTGTTTGATTTTTAAACAAGGATTTTGGTTGATAAATGTGGTTACAATGATCTGCATTTTATCTCAGAGTGTACGCAAGCAAAAGCAGCTTAGTTGGGCAGCAATTGCTTATCTTTTATCAAGGCAACTGCCAGTCAGGTGAGAGACAGACCCCAATCATATGAAAGTGTGTGTGCGTGTGTGTGTGTGTGTAAATGTGCTTAAAATGTTCTCAAAATCCACTCCAATGAAAAAAGGACATAAGCGGGGCGATTGTGAGGATGTCAGTCAAGGAGGTGGTATTTCAATTTGGCATATAAGCTTGGCATGGATTACTTTTGACACACAAATGAAATTGACAGCTAATCCGTAATTGATCTACTGAGGAAGGCACGACGCGTCTTTGGATTGGTTGCCGGTGGGTTAATACTGAGGCGTCAGTGTGGAGTTGACAGTTGACAGGATGTCTGTCAACTGTTCAACTGTTGAAATTAGAAATGCCGTAGAAAAAGTTTTGGTCACGTTCTCATATACCTGACAAAATCCACAGTAACAACAACAATAACAACAGCAGCCATAACGAACACAATTCTCAAAGTGTGGATAAAAGGCAATCCATGAATTTGTCAGTAGTAAGTGAGTAGGGAAAGCGACTGCATGAATTTCAATTTTTCGTATTTTCCATAATAAAATGCGCCACATGACAAGTGGCCTTAGGTCCCTGCTATGGTGCTCCTCTGCTTCTGTGCTGTGCTCCTGTGCCGGCAAGGCTGACTCCGGTTAACGTTTTTGGTCTCGCTTCATAAAAAAGTTGCTTATGTTAATGCGTAAAATCGTAAATTTGCAACGAGCTAAGCAGCAATAAGAAATCATAAATAAAACAATATCACATAAACGCATATTAACATGTGCCCATGTGTGCAAAAGAGAGACGGAGGCAGAGAGTAAGAGTGAGCTAGAGGGAGAGAGCTAGAGAGAGAGAACGATGGATGCTGTAAGTGCTGTAAGCTGACTGTTAAATAAAAAAAAGTGTGGCAGCATTTCAGGCGTCGCCTGGCGGCCATTAAAGAATAAGAAAGTGTAAGACGTGTTATGCGAATGTGTGTGTCTGTCTGTGTGTGTGTGTGTGTGTGTGTGTTTGTGTGTGTCTGTGTGTGTGTGCGAGTGCTTGGGGTTTGTTATTGTTTGTCTCCAACGACGAACAGACAAAATATTATTTGCATAGCAAACACGACACGACGGGAATGGGAAATATGTACATATGTATGTGTGACAAGGGCACGCGCATGTATTTTATACATATGCACATAAGTATGTGTATGCGTGTGTGTGTGTGTGTGTGTGCTTGTATTCATATTACTTTACGCCAGACAACGCACAGCGGTATTTGATAATAGTACAAATAATAAAACGAAAGTGTAGCAAATACAATGCTTGCTTAAAAGGGAATAACGGCAACAACAGCAACAACAAAAGCACTCACGAAAAGCAAGTTAAAGTGAAAAGCAATAACAACAACAAAAACAACAACAGCAACCGCAGCGAAGACAACGCAAAGCGCATTCAAATGTCGCTGACAGCGCTGCCGGCTGAGGCAGCGACTGTGCTTGTGACGTCAGCAAGCTGCTGGCTGCTGCATAACCTCAACACGCCAGCGTCCATTGACATTTCAATTTAAATACACAGCAACATACAAAGGTCAGCAGCATCAGCAACAGCAGCAGCAACAGCAGCAGCAACAGCAGCAGCAACAGCAAACAACGAGGATTTAACGAAACAACAACAACAAAAACCAAACCATGGATGAAGTTGGCGCTGGCAGCGCTGCGGCGTCGGCCACAAAGAAGAGCGGCACCACCCTCTCCGTGGATCGAGCCGCATTCCTCTTGCTGCGCGTGAAAAAGGCATTCAAGAAGAAGCGGCAACAGCGCAAGGAGCGACAGTAAGTTGAAAAATGTTTAAACTACCATCTCCATCCATCAATTCTCTTGGATTTTCACTTACCATCGCAGAAGTTTGAGATAAATTTACTGTTACTTTTATGTTTTGCTATCATTGCATTTGCCTTATCGCCTTTTGCTTTTGCCTATTTCCACCGCCATTCGCAACTTGAGACTTTGCAAGGATTTTCCTTATTAAGCCGCTCAATTCAAGTATATTGAATTTATCGCATTTGCTGTGGCGCCTTTTCAGCTTTTCTCCTTCCTGCCCCTGTGTTGCCATCGCGACTGAAGGATTTGTAGCAATTAAAAAACCATTTAAGTTTAACGAAAGTTTGAGTTTGCCTTTTGCATTACTTTAAAGTTGCACAACGTTGTCCATTGTTCCATGCTCGGTTGTTGCGGATGTTGATGTTTGACGCATACACAATTCTCGTATCTTTTCATGACTTAAATTAAACGCGGACAGAATTAATTGTAGAATGCGCCATGACGTTAAAATTACAGAGAAAACTGTTTTTTTATGTGAAACAATATTGATACGATTTGACACCCTGACTTTTATTACCTGAAACCATTAAAAATTGTTTAATGGGTTTGTGTAATTGTATGTAACACGCAGGAGGAATCATATCCCACACAATTTATATAGATATTCTTGATCAGGATCCGTCTGTATAAACTCGCGGATCTTAGAGACTTCAAGACTTTAAACTTTAAATATTATTTTCATGCACATGTCAAGTTTATTTTATTTCATCGATAACTACCACGTTTCGCGAATATCGATACAAATCGATTCTCGTTAGCAATAAAAGCCACCATTTAAAGGCCAATTTCATCAAAATCAGAAATCAAAACTCTTTAAATTGGAGAATATCTTGAATATATTTATCAACTGGGTTCAGGGAATCTCATAATCGAGCTCACTAGACTATTCTTACTTGTTTTTAATGCTTAATATATGTAATTGTCATGAACAGTATAGATCGTTCAATTGGGATTATATACGTCTTAGAGCTTCATCCCACTTACAAGCCAAATGGCATCTCGTCTATTTTAACGACTCAACTATGGAATTAATGCCAGAGGAATTGCAGACTTCAGCACTTCATAAGGGATCCACTGTCCTTGCATATTTAAAATGCAATATAGATAAAAATAAAAAAAGAAGATGCTACCTACTACTTTGAATAAAATGAATAAAAATGTTATGCACTTTGAGATAGTCAAAGTAAAGTATAAAAAAAATTGCATTGCAAACATTTTATGCTGTCTCCGGACAGGATTTGTCTACTTTTATGGGTCGCTCTTTAGCCACCCGCAATCCTCGATTGCTATTTGGCAATTTTCTTACAGATATATGCATTTATATATATGTATATATATATATATATATACGTACATATACGGATATTGCTTTGTCAATCGCCTGCAGCACGCATTCTGTGTATGGGTGTTTGTGGCAGGTGAATTGCGGATACTGCTTGAGGCAATTCTTAGAAGCCACGGGACACTTGAAGGTAGTTTGGCAAGATTGCTGCAAGTAGCGTCTAAGCTGCTTGTGGTAAATGCAAAAACAAAGCTGCAGATAAAATAGGATCTGTAGCAGATGCAGCAGCTATGTGCCGCACAAGCTGCAGCCATTGCTCACTCCTGACTCACACAAAAAAAAATCGTTGCTTTAAACTAAGGCTGAGAGGAAATTGTTTTATTTTCGACTGTTTATATTAAAACATACTATTGAAGACTTTTCAATAAGTATAAATAATTCTACACTTCAAAATAATCAGTTGTTGTTGTTTCTTACTTAACACGTTTTATTTTATACTTAAAATTTTTTTGTTGTTGTTTTTTAATACAAATTTCAATTTCTCATATAAACTGTTTTCGTTTTATTGAATACATATTTTTTATATTTTACTTAAATTAAACCATGTTTTGTTTAGAATTTTCCTCGTTGCCCAAATGTTGACAATATGTGCACCTGATTTTTCTAAGTGTATATATATATATATATAAACTGTCATGCAGTGTGTAGAAAAACTTAGAACGCTCCAAAAATCATCTCTTGAGCAAAACATTGCTCACTTTCAACCGCCGTCCTCATTCTCATTCCTCCACTCTCTCTCTCTGTCTCTCTCTCTTCCTCTGTCTCTCTCACTCTCGCTCTTTCTCTCTCTACACTTAATTCTCAGTATTTATTATATGCGTTGTTGTTGCCGTTTCGCCGCCTGTTTTACGCTGCTTTATGTTTGGTCCAAATTTTTGAAATGCTTTTGCCTCGCTGCATCGCTCTAATGAAAATGTTTTTTATGCTGCTCAGAGTTGGGGGTGTAAACAGAATAATGTATATAAGTATGTGTATATATATTTATATATAGTAGCAGTAAACTCAATTAGGCGCAACCAAATTGCAGAAAACGGGGATGAAAATGGAGGCAAGAAAAGCAACGCTTGTTAAAATTCTTAAAGTTTTTTGTGTGATTTTTTTGTTGTCAAAATCATTAAGCAGCACTTGTTCGGCCCCTGTGCCGGTTACCCACTTTCAGTCAGCCGTCGCGACGCCACTTAATTTCATTATAAAACTTGAGCTAAATACAAGGAATGTGGGAAAAGGGCGTGGTCACATCATCAAAGCAACAAAAAAAAGCAACTGCCTCCCAAAGAGTTAAAACGAGCGGCAGCCGTTCAGTTTTCGCCTATCCCAACATTCTGTTGATTTGATTATACGAGCAACATTTGCTTCAATTATGCACGCACATGTAAACACAGCTCGAAATGCAATTACACAACCGAGAAACAGGCGCACACACATCGGCATGAGATAGATTACAGAGCACAGCACAGTGCGTATACGTAATTTTGGGCAGACATGTTTCAGCTGGCAATTTTTCTTCCGTTTGCGGTCTGCTCATTAAATATTTGTGTACGTGTGCGATTTTCAGAAGAAGAAAAAAATTCAACTACTCGACCCAAAACTTTAACCAGACTTTGAAAACGTTTTTCGATGTTCTCATTTTGTGGCACCGAATGTTGTTCGCTAGTTGTGATTCCTTGTTTTGAACACAATTCCGAGCCTGACAACTTTTGAGTGACACCTATGACGTCCTTGACCTTTGCTCAGCACGCATTTGCCAGTTACACATTTTAACTTATGTGTGGTCAGAGTATTTTTTATTTTGATAAATGAGTCGCATATTTTTCCAATGTAAGTGTCTGGGTAATGTTTTTGTTTAATGTGGCAAGGCCTTAACAAACATTTATATTTATTACCACAGACATAATAATGTGTGCATAAAAAAGAGATTTAAGATTATTAAGAAATGGGCAGAGTGGTGAAATGAGTCATAGTAATACATTTTTCAGACTGTTGTGTATATCTTTAGGTAGGTGGTAAATGGCATCATAACTATTAATAGAGAATGCTGGTCTTGATTTTTGTACAAATTTCAATGTTTTAAGATGCAGATTTCGTTTTTAATGTGAACAGCTTTTTCTTGACTTCAAATTGATCTTCTCCAGATCTACGTACTCTGCCATATGTAATCTTTAATCTGTAGTATCTTCACATAGACTGTTAAAGTATTCCTCAGTCGTATCTTCTACCTGTCTGTCTGGCAAGTTACAAAATCATTCCACAATCAAGCATATATATATATGTATTTTTTTTTGTTTAAACTTTTATGTCACGGCATTCTTAAAGAATTTTACGGTAATTTGAGGGAACTTGTTAACGTTGCTGCTGCAGAACACAAGAAGGTGGCAAGTGCCAAGTGCCAAGTGCTCGTTATTGTTGTTGTTACTGTTGTTGGGTAATGTACGGGTTACGGCTGCGAGTCAATTATGTAGATCCGCTTTGAGTTATGCGACTGCCTCAACAGAGGCGACAATGTGGATGTGGGGCTGGGGGTGGTGGGCGCACAAAAATGGGCAACTTACCAAAAAGTCGAGGCGGACGACGACCTGACGACGACCTGGCTGCCTAACTTCCTGTCAGATCCGGGGCGCCGCCTGCTGTGCCCAAGTAACAGCTTGTCCTTGATCGGTGGGGGCTTGGCGGATGTTCGCGGATGCCTCTATTTGAGCCTGCCTTATTGAGGGTAATGGGTTGCCTAACGCACTTGAATGCAGAACCCTTTTCGCCGGCGACCTCATCAAAATAATGCGGCTATAAACAAAAGCCAGGCTTGGCGTTAAAGGTATTGTGTAAAGTTCTAACATTTATTTATTGTGTGTGCGCGTGTGTGCTTAAGTGGGTGTGTGTGAGTGTGTGTGAGTATGTGATGCTGCAGCAGTTATTTGGCATTTTTGTTTCCGCTGCTGCTGCTGCTGCTGCTGCTGCTTCTGCAAGGACGTACATAAAATGCTTAGCTGACAACAAAAAAAAGAATGTATATGTATAATGAATGCGACTGTAACTTTTGTGCAGTGCCAAAACAGAATGTCAAGTGGTGGTGGGTGGGGACTGGGACTGCAATAAAGCTTGATGCCGCACTGGGGCGCCACTTTAAGCCGTGCAACTATCACGAAGCCTGCGGGTGGCAAAAAGTTTCTTCTCGTCAATAATGTGCTCAATTCGTGTTCGTTTCTCTGGGAGATGTTGGCTGCCAATTTTCGATATGGGTTACGTATTAAAAGAGATATGCATATATCAACTTTAGTTTGAGCTCTTTTAAATTTTCGCTTGCCTTAGTGAATGTTAAGTTTTTCGAAAGGAAAGAAATCTCCCTACCATATTCTACTCGCAATATATGGACAACTTTTAAAAGATTATTGGTTATAGAAAAAGCTGTCAATAAAAATTGATGCCCCATAAAAAGTGAAGAATTGATTTGGCTATAAAAGATATATATATTGTCTGCTTATTGCGATAAATAAGAAAAAATATATATCCTGAAAGCTGTGACTTCATTACAAGCAAAATTGTGAATTTTGAGTCTATGCTATAAAATTAATTGGCCCAGAAAAAGTATTAATATTTTATATGTACATTTTAAAATGTTATTTTATTATTTTGTAATCAAACTTAAAAATGAAATATAAATTACTTTTTTGTAATTTCATTATTTTCTTTTAACTTTTAACTGGCAGTTTAATTTTGCTCTTTTGGGGCAAAGTATGAAATGAATTGAAAAACTATGAAATGCTGCTGGCAGTTTGCAGCGGATGCGTGTAATTGTTCAGAGAGTGGGCGTTGTAGGCGTGCCAGCTCTATATCATACAAGTCAGCTGGTACTTGTCAAACTGCACAGTTGGTAGCGACAGAGGCAGCAGCACCAGCAGCATCGAGTACCAGAAATTCAATCATACGTCAAGTTGAACAATTTGTGAAAGGAATGACAACATACAACTGTGATATGGGCGGAGGGAGGCGGTAAGGGTTTAAGGAGTGCAGGAGGCCTTGTGTCGCTGACAAGTGCGCATTTGGTATGCATATAAATGTGCCAGCTCCAGCTAGTGTGTGTGAGTAAGAAAATCATTTTGCTGGTAACAATCAAATGCACTTCACAGCGCTGACAGATCCAACACATAACCCACAACTCGACCCCTTTGAAATATCAAGCAAATTTCACGGAAATGGAAGTAAACTGAGTTGAGGGGTTAGAGGGGGCAGTGCAACTATTTACTGCTACACTGAGCAGTAAATCAAGTATAAACGATGTCAATAGTCAGGCATTCTTAATTTAAATACAATACATTACAATACTTGGAATTTAATAATTTCGACAACGATTCGACGACTGTTCTCATTTAAAAACAGTTGCATAATTCAAGCATAACCAGATATTTATCAAATCAAGAACTTAATTACATGGAAAACAAATATTTTATTCCTATTCAATGTAAGAAAGTATATAAATAAAAAAAGTATGTAAATATAAAAAGGCTTGTAATGAATACTTGATATTTTACTTAAGAATGTTTCTTGTTTAATGATCGATTATTTATAGTCAAGAAGGGCTCTTACATATTCAAAAAATATTAATAAACAACCCTTACTTACAATTTTAAGAACAAAACTATTCTCTAAGTGTATCTGCCAAGTAATTTCATTTGCTTGTTGGAACTCTCTGTTGACTTCAATAAATAATTGCATTAACTTATTATTTCCCTCTCTCTCTCTCTCTGTCTTTCCCTCAATCTCGTTCTCACTCGCGCTATTCCTCTCTCTCTCTCTCTCTCTTTCCAATTGCAGAGCACAGCAAAGCGCAGGAGGAGGCGGTGGTGTGGGGAGCAGCGGGGCACAATCGCGCAGCGGCAGCCGCAAATTGCCGCCGCCATTGTTGCGTTCCCGAACGCTGCCAGCCATCATTGTCCCAGGACTTCCGCTGGTCTCGCTGCACACGGATAAGCACACATTTCATTTAGGTGCGTAATGAATCTACATCTGCAATATATATATAAATATATATACAATATTTATATATATATATTTATAACTAAGCCACTGGGCTTGCTACACAAACAGTTAACACCGCCAGCTGCGTTTGTTTTTATAACGGAGTTTACACTATATTCCAACTATAATTGGATTGCAAGGACATCCGTGTAGTCCTCTACACACGTCGTGGCACGTAAACTACATTCAACTAAAATGCATTTTTAAATTTAAGTTCAACTTTAAATAAGCAGCTTTAACTGAAAAAACAAATATTCATTTTTCGTGTGTTCTTTTTTTTCAACTTAATTCGATTCATTTTTTCAATTCCATTTTTTTATTTTCTCTTTGGGAATTTTGATATTTTTTTTATCATAACACAGCATTTAACCAATATTTATATTTAAAACTCCGAAGCAGCAATTGCAATACAAATATTCCTTTACTTTTGCTACTGCTACGAACTTAAACAGAGCAATAGCATTTTTGGTCTTCTGCTCCTCGTAAGCAGTGAAAATGGAATAGATTTTTAAGCTTTAAGCTATTAGTTCATTTTATAAATTCATAGATTTGAATCAAGGTAGAACCACTGGCATTTCGACAGATTTTGCACATTTAATTTATTTAGCTTTATCCCTTATATTTTTTTTTTTCGAATGTTGCTAAATTGATTGCCCAATGTTTTTGATATGCATAAACCTGTGTCATCTGTATAAGCTAGAGATTGTTTTTATTTTTCGCTTTGGCATTCGCTCATTTTTTATAGCATCTGCCTGTCTGTCTGTCATTCGAGTTATCTCACCGGAATGCAGAAAAACCGCACAGATTGTAAACATTTTTTTAAAACAGCAATCAGCATTCCGTCCGTGCTCTGTCAGACTGCAGGTCATTCAGCATTTTAACACAAAGGTAAATAAAGGGAAAAATACAAATTTGTGTCAGGGAATCCTCGTCGTGAACGTTTAGCTGTCATCAAAAACTGAATAACGTGATTATTATTTATGGATTCTTACACAAACATGCAAAAGCAACAAACACATGAGTTGTCGTAAGTGCCACATATGCAGCGCTGAAATGTATACTATAGTTATTTTGCTGATTAGAGAGCACAACGTGACAAAATAGGCGTGGCCACAGTGCCCACAAATAGAAGTTATATGCCAGCGTAAGAGACTCAAGATGTTCTGTTGTCATGTGTGACCTAATTAATACCACTTTGACCATGGCAAACTTAATTAAGGCCATTTGACATGTTTTCAACTTGACTTTAAATTTAATTTAATTGAAAAAGTGCTGTTAAAGTGCAGCAGACTACACAAACACACACTGACTAACATATATATGCCATAATGATGGTCACTAACAATAGTCGTTTTATCCCAAAAAATTGTTCTCCCCACAGATGAGCGCCTGTTGGGCTGTAAAAGTCGCAGTGGCAGCGCCAGTGGCCATCGGTGGTCCCTGCTGACACGAGGAAGTGGCGGTGGTGGCGGTGGTGGCAGTGGTGCTGGTGTTGGTGGTAGTGGTTCTGGTTCTGGCCACAACAACAACAATAGCAATTTAACAAACAACAACAACAACACATTGATGGTGAAATCATTGAATTTACCCAAAGATGATTCGTCGCTGATTTACCGCCGAAAATCGTCAGGCAGCTCGCCGCACGCACATGCGGCACATGCTGCTGTAATGCAACATCAATATCAGCAACATGTTGCAGATAGCTCACTGTTTCATCTATCCGACGACTTTGAGTGCCATGCGGATGGCTCGCTGCTACTCAGGTAAGCCAGAAAAATATGTGAAGCTAAGCTAAACTTGCATGCACTGAGAGAAATTGTGCGGGTTGCTAATGCAGTTGAACTTCACTGATCATTCCTATGGCAACTATATGGCTATATCGATACAACTCGAGCTGTTGATCAAGAATATATATGGAGTTGGAGCTGTCTACTTCAATGCGTTACAAATTTCACAATAAAATTATAAAATTCGTAAAACTTTACACTAATTAAAAACCATTCCATTTCATCCATCAATTATTTTAATTTAAATGTCAAATAAAAGCAACCAGCAACAAAGCAGTAATTTTTGGTTTTATTGTTAGAACCCCGCCCAAAAGTTCTCTCAGTGCACGCTTGCTCATACGTGACATATGACAGTAAGTTGCGTGTCTGTTATCAAGTGTGTTCTACTGTGTGTCATGTGTTATGTGTTATATGTTGTCTGTTGTGTTGTATTGTGTTGTGTAATCACTTGACTTTACAATTTGACGCAGGATACCCGCACCGCACGGGCTCGCCTCCTCGCCATCGTCGCGTGGCTATCATCCTTGCCGCCTGGCGGCGAAAAAACGTGCCACGGCATGCTCGGAGGCAACGACGCCACTGTCAAGGGACCATCAGCATCCGCACCAGCATCTGCACGACTTTGCAATGGCCGATGCTGGTGGCAGTGGCAGTGGCAGTGGCAGCAGCAGCAGCGCCTCGGGAGCACAGACGACCTTCACGCGTCTGGCCAAATTGCTGCATCAATCAAGCGCCATTACAGCCAGATCCAATCTGCAACCCAGTGTCTATATGGAGGCGCCTCAGGGCGAAGAGGCGCCTCGCCGTCTATCCTGGGAAAGGTACGTATGTAATCTATGTGTGTTTATCTACATTGTGCAAAAAATAAAAAATAAAAAAATAATGAACTCATTTTGTACTCAAAACAAGTACACAAAGTATTGTCAAAATCAGGATTGAAAATTCTACGCAATAGGAATATTTAAGAGCGTACAGCACCTAAAAATATAAGAACAAAATGGTGGCAAATTTATTATACTTGAATGTGAAAAGCTTTTCTCTGAGTGCATGCGTATGTCATGTCCGTCAGTTTGTCAACTCTGTCTCAGTCACCCTATCAGCTCGACTGGCAGCCAACGCTTTGGCAATTAGTTAATTTCATTCCTGCCGCAAAAGTTGCAAAGTTGATCTTTGCCACAACCAACGGCCAGCAGTTGCATGTGTGTCTACCAAATTGCCGGACATATGCGAGTACGTGAGATTTGCAAGGACGAGTCACAGGCAAAGTCACAGGCAGGCAGTAGGAATGGTATGGGAGCTCCAGAGTCCGATAACATGTGCCAGCGTCTCTCGAGGGCCCGCATTTATCTTCATTTAGCTTTTGCATTTGGGCAGGACAGGAGTTCCTGTCACGGCAGTTTGCTCCTGCTGTTGGCAGACTAAAAACATGTCCCCATCAACCCTCCCCTGTTCTCGTAGATTTAGCTAATTAACTGCGTTTCGTGCTGCAGTTTTACGACAAAGCTCATTTAACCCATAACTCTGGAAGTGAATAAAAAATATTACAAAATATGAGTAATAAATCTAACTAATTAACACGAATTCATGAAAATTCAAAAGAATCCGGCTTCAATAGCCAAGAGCTCTTTTAAAGGATTATAAATGCTTAAAATATAAAAACTTGGCAATTCAATCATAACAAAATCATTATTCACAAAAGTTAAACCGACATGTAAAAAGTACTTCAAGTGAATTATCTACTGATTATTTATTTTTGATGAATTTTATTAAAGTTTCTATGGTTTTGGTTTGTTGTGCAAAAATATACTTGATTTAAGTACCAATCCATCAGAATTGAAGCCATTAAAATTATTAATAAATTCATATTTTCACAAGATGTATAATCAATCATAATTTGTATTTTGCTCATAAGCAGGATGTGCAAATATTAATTTATTATTGTTTTGAATGGCTTCAATTCAGATGAAAACATTTCTTAAAAAGAAATAAAGAAAGTGGATAAAAAATGCTTTTATTTGTTGTTGTTTCAAAATTGGATTGTGGATGGTGGGTTTTTGGGCAAAAATTTTTACTCAATAAAAATTTGAAAAGCGAATTATAAAATTTGTTGCGAAAAAATTAATATTTGTAGTTTTTTTCTTTATGATTTTCTGAGACGATTTTCTTTAAACAATTTTTTTTTTTTTGGGAATTTAAACATTAATGGCATTCTGCCTTGCGTTAGCATTTCATTTCCTCACATCGTAACAAATTGTGTGAAAATAATTTAAGCTTGTCTCAAGCGCTTTTCCCACAGATTTTGGGTTTGTTAGGTTTGCAATATATTATACGCTCGCTGGACCCTCCTAGCTTAATCAGAAAACACTTTGAACTTGAATTCATTCGCTGAATTATTCATTTTTTGTAAGCACCCGAAATTGCATTTGAAATGTGAATTGAGAAACGTGCTCCCAATATTTCTGCTTGTGCAACTTATTTATTTAGGTTGTGGTCAGTGCCAAATGAACTAAAAGTTGTTAGCTGCGGTGCTAACTGTTTTTGACAGCCGGAGGAGAAGGTGAAGTAGAAGTGGGTGGGGCAGTATTAAGTGTCTACAATTTTAATTTGTAACTGCCACAAACGCACACATCTCGCAGTCCCAAATCCAAAATGAATGCAAATTAACAAATATATAACAAATATATAAGATTGCAAAGCTGAGTTCAGTTTATTATTAGTTAGCTTATATCGTTTTGTGAGATATTATTTTGCATGTTGACGTCACCGGTTGCAATGCTCCAAGGAACGTTTTATGAATTTAAACTTTGATATTTTCAAACAATGGTCGGAGTGCGATCTTAGTTTAAGGGTGTTTTACCCAATTTGGCTTTAGATTGGACTTTGTTTGTTTTGTCTGCAGTGCTGCATGCATTGCTAAATATACACAACTTGCTTTCCAAGTTAAACAATCAGTAAAAATAAATAAAACAAAACAACAGCAGCTACAATTGGCATAACAATAGCAACAACCACAACAATTTGGTAACTGCACAAGATAAAGAGTCGAGTATAGCTGAGTTTTTTCTTTTAGCTGAGCTCGTCTCGTTTGACTTTGCACCGACACTTGACACTGAGAGAAAAAGATGGAAAGTAATTCGAGCTATTTAAAAGAGTAACGCTTACGATTAATAATTAGTTATTTATTGTGAATTGAAAACTAGTTAAACTTACATAATAAATTATATAATATTAAATGTTAAATGTGTTATTTCTGAATTAATGAAGTACTTCAATCAACTTCTTTTCAATGGAAATCTCAACTGTAAATCGAAATCTTCATATTTAATTCCAGTCTATAAATTCAAATAATTGTTTATTTTGTATAGCTTTTTGTGCTCATAATCGCCATCTATTAAGAATGGCTTGCAAGCATTGCAAATGCTCGAATCGAGGTCAAATCGAATTTAATTTTAGTTTGGCTATTTTTGCGCTGTGCACTTGTACAGCACTCACGAGCGTAATTGTGAATGCATTATTCATGAGCCACGCTGGCAAAAAGTATTTCCAAGCGCCGAAGGACAAACGCAGCCAGCCAATAAAACAGTGTCCTGCCGCAGTCACCGGAGCAACAGCCACAGCTCCTTAGCTCCTTAGCGCCTTAGCGCGTTGGCTTGGCTTAACTTGGATTTCTTGTTCTTTCGCTGTGGATCAAGTTTTGTGCGTGTTGAGGTCTGCAGCTAGCTGGGAGACAGCCGAAGACTGACAGTTCAGCAAACGGGAAGCATAAATAAAAATTGCGCATACGTCCTGTGCCACACACACAAACACACACACACTGTGTGTAGAGCAAGCTCATTAGCTAGTCAAAGTGTTGGCGTGGCACCGCCTCTCTTGCCTCTGTCAATGGCAGCTAGAGTTATGTACTGTAAAATTTTATAAATTGCCCTGCGTAGAGCAAAATATAAAAAAAAGCGCAAAAAAGGCAACAGTTCATGTCGTCGATGTCGGTTACAATTTGTTGCCGCCATTGCCCCTGACAACGCCGCCATTTTTAAATACTCTGTTTTAAGTCCAGGTGTCAAATGGGTGGCTTAAAGTTTTCAACATATGTCATCTATATTCCAATAAGAATAATCAAAATATTTAGTTGAGTAACTTAAGTGAAAATATTTTATAGAAACTATGTCGTCATTAAAATACTATTATAAATTTTCAATGATTAATTTATAACTCCAGACTTATACCTTATCATGGTAATTGTCAATTTGGAATCCTCACTCTTACTCTTCATAAGGTGAAAGATTCAAGCTGACTGCAAATCCATTTAACTTTTATGCTGATCCGAAACAACTTTGTTTGATTAAACAAACACATTTTCACTCTAATTATTTATCGAATTTATTTGATGGCATTTCAAAAGTTTACTATTATCGGAAATATAAAGTTTTTGCGTTGTCGCAAATTGAAGCACTCCTGACAATTTTATACGAGCTAACAAAATTAATTTAATTTTATATATTTTGATACAATCAAAAATACAACTTCGGGTGGTTATTTCACCGGGCTGAGTTAGAAACTTTATATAATTTCTAAAGATAGTTGTGTTGTGGTAGCTGCTTTAATTTTTCGTACAAGCACAAAAATTAGATAAACTATAATTAACTATAATTGAATAACAATTAACGAAACTTGAATGCCATGCGCAGGGTATCTCCTGGTCGGACCCCACACACACCATCAATCTTACTTGTTTTTGAATCATTTTCCGTCAGTTCATGTTGTGTCGTTTGATGTTGCTGCTGTTGCTGCTGTTGATGAGTTGCTGTAGTGCGATGTCTTCACTGAAAATGAAAGAACACAATGGGAAGAGCTCACTTCTGGGTTCGACGACTGCTCGAAATGTGCTTCATGTGATTACAAGCGACGAGAGAGCCTATGCGGCTCAACGATGATGCCACATGTTGCCAAAATGGAGAAAATGGATAGAATATGTACGGCTATGGGATGTGATATAAAATGTGAACAGTTGCCAGGAATTGGGAGTGGGCACATTTTTCAACTGCCATATAAAATTTGACAAATGAAAAATATACCTTTTCATAACAGCTGATGCTAATGAAACAAACCGACAACAACAATGTGGTGTAGAATATAGTATATTTGGTTGGTTTGTATAATAATCGTATTTTTTGACAGACTTTTAAAACATGATTTTTTATAGCTTTATGAACTACATTCCGTAAATCGAATGTAACCATATGTTACCTGTTTCCTTTCAATTGTTTTCTTCTCTCCCGTTGAACTTTAAATCATTAATGCCATATTAAAGAACAATTCACATTCAAGTCCCATTCCGAGGACTGAGTCTTTGCTCATTTTATAAGGCAAGGCATGCGACAAGCCCCTTTCATTTGCATGGCGTCTATGTGGAGCTTTATTGTTGCCAGCATTAGTCAGCGAAATTCTAACACTAAGTTGACAGCGCCGCCAAAATCGTTTTAAAAGCATCGCAAGGGGTTGACACTGGGCTGTGTGAGGGGGTGGTTGTGGTAAAAATGGGCAGGGCAGGAGTTGGATGCCACATATTTCTTGAGAATTTTACGCTCAAGTGTGCTAAGAAAATGCCAGCAATGAGTGTCAATGTGTGTGCGAGTGTGTTTCTGTGTATTTTATAGAGAGTGTGTGGCACAATATGGTAACAATTGAGCCCCAGGAAATCAGTTGCAGGTTGTCAGCTCAAATGGGAATTTGCCTAACTTGCAAATGAGGCAGCAGCAGTCAGTTGCCTGTCCTGCCTGTCATAGAAAAACACTCAACATACTATCACACACACACACACACACACACTAAGTTAACACACACTCACACACATAGTAAGTCATAGTCTACAAATGTAGAAAGATTTGCCACGTTTACATGCACCTTACTTGTTGGCAAATGAAGCTAACCTTGTCAACTGAAGTGGCATGTTAATGTTTTTGCCCAATGTCAAGCGAACCAAATGAATTCACAAATACCCTTTAGTAAAACAGTTGATGAGTGGGGAGTATAAGTTATGTTTAACAAAATGGAATCCATTTAATTTGATTAGTAACTTTACAGTTTTTTACATTATTTTATTTATGGTATTTTACTTTTGTGCCATACAAATCTTGAGTGTTGTCACAATCAAGTCTGAAAAGTTAGTTTCACCTAGTTATTTAGTTAGTTAAATACTCCCTCTGAAAGGTCAAATGTCACGTAACGTTTAAAACTATATATCAAAATATGAACTAACTATTTGCACAACAAAAACAAAAGTTATTTGACAGGAAAATCAGCTGTCGTACAGTCCCTACCAAAATAGTTTTGACTTGTGTTTTGTTGACTGTTACTCATGTTGATTTATTGCTAGTTGGCAGTTAGTTACATACCAGTCAAAGTGCCCTGGTAGAGTAAACTGACACACAAAGACAAACACACACCTAAATTAATAACAATGATTACTATTGACATTGCTGCTGCTCAACTTGCTGCCTGCCATAAACTCATCTGCATTGCAGACTTTTCCGCTTGTCACTCATACACACAAGACACACACACACACACACTCACAGACACACACACACACACACTCACACACACACACACACACACAAGCTCACAGCATCAAGTTGACAACTACAGATGACTGAAAGTCGCTGCCATGAAAGTGGCAAGTGTTGTGTAGCAAGTTCTGTGTGTGGCAAGCGAAGTCTCTCGCTCCACTCAACTCAACTAAACTAAAGGAGAAACACGACAATCACAATGATGAGGACAACTTTTTCACACAATCCCCCTCCGCCCCGCCACAGGAGGGTCGCTTGATGATGTGGTTAGGGCACTAGAGAGGGTGTGGAGAGACGAGGGGCTTCGTATGCTGCTTGCAAGCGTTGTAATTTCATTGAATTTGCGTTGATTAAGCGTATTTAGCTGTTGGCAAATTATTCCACATGTATGTGTCTAATTGAGAGTTGACTTAATTGTTTTTTGTTTTCTTTTTTTTTTTTTGCAGTGTGCAGGAAACTAGAGATGGCAGCGTGACGAGAGTGGGAAAAATGTTAATAAGTTGAATTTGATTAGGGTATTAAGTATTAAAGATGAACACTAATCACAGATGATGAGGCATATGGGCAAAGTGCGGGTAACTTGAACTCGTGTTGCTATGTTTTTAAAATGAGTAGCTTGAAATGTATTAGGTTTATGCCAACAACCCAGAAATCATTAAAAGACAGACAGCAAATAATAATCAGAGTCAAGGGTGTACTCAGCTTTTAATGCGAGTGCTGACTTTCTTCGAATTGAAATTTTCTCATTAATTAAAATTTTATTTTTTTTTTATTCCACTTTGCGTCTATGTAAAGTTGAGATTCAAAGGGGGAGTGGCGTCCTCTGCTTCTCTCTGGGTACGCATTTGATAATACAGGCTCCATTCTAGTCAGGGCTCAACAAACGATATATATTATAATATAAACAGGCTAATACATATACAATTCTTGAACAATTTGCAAATGCATGCAGTCAATTAATCTTCATTAACATATTTAAAAAATAATTTTATATAGCAAAGACTTAAAGAAATCATTTATAAAACTTACACAAAATATTTAATAGAAACATTTTTTGATTGTTTTCGTTAGCAATAATATTTAATAACTAAATTTCATTGTGATAAATGCATAAACATTTTTTTTTATATATATCTTGATTGATTTCTTGGCAAAACTACTCACCCATCTCTATTGGTAAGTGCCTGCTCCACCGCATCGTAAGCCTGGCCTGCATCTCCTTCTGCTGAGTACATTTAATCCTTATGTTTCCCAGAAGCACTCAATTTGACTGCGTTACTGTCTGGATGGGGTTGAGATTTGTGCGTTTATTTACGTTTCAAATTAACGCAATTAGCATGTGTGTGCAAACACCCACTTCATCCAGAACCACACATATGCATGTAGATTTAAACTTGATTAATGTGGGTGTGGCATAGGCAGAGGGGTGCAGTGCGCGTGCAGAGGGGGATTACAGCCAGAGTTCTAATTGCAAACAGCATTTTGTGGTTATAATTGAAAATGTTGCGCATACGACATGTGGTGCATGTTTTGAAGGACAATTTAAGTTGAGTGATGTTTTATGGCCGCGAATTTGGCATAAGGTCACAAACTCTGCAAACCCAAATGCGGCGGCTCCTTTGACGATTATAGCTAAATTCCCAGCCAAAATATGTAAACGCTGAAATATAATTACTCAGTCTGTGCGAGCAAAGCATGTGTTTTACCTGCCATGAAGTCTATTGAATTATGCACGATTTCCATAATGTTGAAACAGTTAATACTATTAACTTAATACAAATAATGTGCTGAAATGTCAGAGAGTGCGACATATGACATCGGTTCTTTGCTTGCAATTCAAAATTACTCACAAATATTTAAGAGCAATTTAAAGCACTTGCTTTTGCCTTCAACGCAGAGTTTTCTGTTGCCAATAGGAATATTCCAAATATGATTGATAAGCCAGTTAAGTAAATGAGACTGTAAGGAATAGACATCTAATAGGAGTTGCTGTGGAGCTTCGAAATAGTTTTAGCCATCAAAAACACATTTAAGTCAATTTAGTATAATTAACTCAAATGACGGATTATTATTGAGCTGATTATAATAACCGAAATAAATATTTAAAGCATTCTGGCAGGTAGAAAGGTGTTCTGTTGTGAGTTGTGGAGTAAATTGAGATAATTTACCAGTCAATTAATTTATCGAAGCCGCAGACTTATTTTTGCCAGTTAGTTATTAAACAATGAAAAGAAACTAACTTTTTCTAGCAGAACAAAATATTTACATATTTAAAATAGTAGAAGTTTCTACAAATAATACAAATCAAGCAAATATAATTTATTTATATTTTTTGATGTAAGAAACTAGAAAAAATATCCGTTCTGAAGTTTAAATTTAATATTTATTTATTTATTATCTTTTAAATGTAGTACAAATACTATTTTTTTAGCAACTTAATAATTATATCAAAATGATATAGTCATAATTATTATCAAAGTCTTGCGTGTCAAAATTATTATTTTTTCTGCAAATAAGCAAGAATTATTTTTGGCACCATTGCTTTTGCTAGACAATTGGGGGCAATGACCAGTTGACCACTTCATCTTCATAATCCGCAGACAAACAGCAGTCAAAATTAATCCATTAAGAGCCACTGAATTGCAGTTTATGTCTACAAACTTGTGTCTCTGGTTTTTGGGGACACACAATTACACTTCGTACGAGTGCAAGTCATAAAGCTGTCCATGTTAGAAGCGTGCAGTGGCAAACAGACTGAAAGAAAGTGTTGGTCAGAATGAACACGTCAATGGATGTGGCAGTAACAGCCAGAACAGCAGCTAGCACCATATTAGTCAAGGCATTAGCACCAGCTGGCAGCCGCAGCAGCAGCAGCAAAAGTAGATCCCAAGGCTTTCTCTTTACCAGCGACGAGCCATAAAACAGCGTCCACATTATGGTAATGGCCAAGTTAATGGTAACTAGGCCGGCCAGTGACCGCGACGACGGTGAAGCGGACTGGCGACACTTAATGGTCATTAAAATGTCCAGGGTAGCGTGAAGCTGAAGTAATTGCAATAGTTTATAAGTTTGCAACAAACTTGTTGCAATCAAAGTGACTGCCCCACACTCAAGCCTAGCACGGTCTTTGAGAGCAAGTACTACTACTACACTAAAAAAAATTTAAGTTTAGCTAGAACTTTTTTCCCTTTAAAGCAAAACGGCCTAGCTTATATGTAAAAAATACATTCGAAATTAAACGAATTAATGCTTGTTAAGAAAAAATTAACAATTAATTTTAACTTTTTTATTTGAAAAGCACGCCTTCTTTTTTTAAGTGTATTCTTTGACTCTTGTAATTGCAGGCGCAAGGATAGCAGCGCTCTGCAGCGTTCGGCCAGCATTGACTCCTTCGCGGAGATAGTGTTTAGTGAGCTGCCACGCCCCTCGCTGGATATACCACGCACCGCCGCCACAGCAGCGCCGACACCCTTCAGCAAACGTCCCTCGGCGAGCAGCCTGTACTCGACGTGCAGCAGCATTGCGGCAGCAACGGCTGCCTCGGCACAGGTGCACGCCCAGCTGAATGTCAATTATGGCGACCTAACGGCACATTCTCATCCAGGCAGCGGCGGCAGCGGTGGCGGCGGCGGCAATGGGAGCATGAGTGCCGGCAGCAGTCGCCGGGAGAGCATGCTGAGTCCGTCGTCAACGCGACGCAACAAGCTGACCAGAATCATTAATAGTAAGTAAAGTTGCCTAGATTGACTGTACTCCCCCTTTAGTTGCACCGGTTGTCTTATTGATAAGGCAAAGATCTTATTGCCACCAGCGAGAATAGCAGCAGCAGCAGCAGCAGCACTTTCATCATCATCATCATCAACACCATCGGTGGCGAACCGTTGGTTTATTTATTTTTGCAGCTGCGGCGGCATGTTTTAAATTCAAATGCGCACTTTTGCTTGGACTCCTGATGCCGCATAAAAACGTTTTATTTCCCCAATCAGCTCCACAGTCCCCAGAGGCTTACTGGGGTCGCAGTGTGATAAGGCGGGAAGAGGGTGCGTGGGTTGCAATAAATTTAAATTAAATCAGAACGCATAATATAAAGCTGCAACAAAATGCATGATTATAAAAACATTATCACTGCCAATAATAACAATAATAATAATAATAACAGTTATATTTCGAAACATTTCAACCGAAACGGGTGCAAAAAAATGACAAATGTATTTTATTTAAAAACGGCTGAAAGCATTTTAGTGACTTAAATAACATGGAATATTCCACTTCTCAATTGACCGCGCAAGCGAATTTTAATAAATTAAATAAATAAATAACAATAAAAAAGTAATTCGAATTGATTTCATTTCCATTTTTTATTGCTTAAATTGCAAATTTTAAACCCCCCTCAACCGCATCCAACTCATTTTCATATTGATTATCATTATCAGCCACTTCCGCTGGGAAATGACATCTTCGCTTTGCGAAAACTGAAAAGCTTTTAAGGAAGGAACGATCGTCGGCATTTATTTATCGCTAAACAAAGTTCTCGAATTGGCGACAGCGACAGCGACGGCGCCAACGCCAGCGTCAACGCCAACGCTGCTGAGAGCGGCATAGTCTAACTGTGAAGTGCTGACCATTGACGGCCATTACGCTCGCTCAGTCGTCCAAGACGTTGACGCTCTGGCTGAGCCGTCGCTGATGCCGTTGCTATCGCCGTCGCTTTCGTTGCAAGCGCAACAACTTCAATTTCAGTTGACTAGCGACTTTTGTTGAGAGCGCAGTGCGCTGCGCGTCGACTTCGGTAACAGTTACGAAATCAAATAAGAAAATCAAAGTGCATTCAAATTGTGCAAAGTGTTTATTAAAGTTTATAAAAAGTTATTTATTAAAGTTCAACTGGCTTATGTTAAGCAAATTGCTTCAGAAATTCTGAGTCGATTGGCAAAAAAAAAAAGAAAAGAAAAGAAAAAAAGAAAAAGCAAGCAATAAAAAACGCGACGCCTTGCGTTGTGTTTCTGCTTCGTTGAGTTTGTGTGAGTGTCTTCGACTACCTGTTTGCAGCTGCGCATGTGTGCGTATCTGTGTGTGTCTCAGAGAGAGACAGAGAGCTAAAGAGCAACAACTAAAGTTACCTGCGTCGACGCCGACGCCTGAGAGTTTGCGCAGAGCGAACGACAAACGGAGAGTGAGCAAAAATTTAACGAAAAATTGATGTGTTTCTCTGTGTTTGCGAACTGTCTCAGTGTCAGAAACTAAACGAGTCGCTTTCGTTTAAAAAAGAAACGTTGAAACAACAACAGCAGCAACAACAATAACAGCAAACAGCCGCGAGGCAAAAGAAATTGACTACCGTTGTTGCTGCCTCTGCATCTGCCTCTGCTTGTGCTTCTGCTACTGGCATTTGCAGATCGTTGCAATTTTAATTAAATATTACGTGCCAGTAAAACAGCAATTTACAGCAAGCAGAGGCATATCTAACTGTAATTGCATTGCGTGTCCAACTTTTGTTATTATTTGCACGAGTACCTTCGAACAACAGCTGCAACAAATATGCAACTGCAGTAGCGAAAGTGAACTTTTGCTTTTGCGTTTGTCTTTCGTTCAATGTGCGCGAAATCCGCTTGACTGCAAATAATTTACTCACGTGTCTATCGTGGCGACTACGCTGACGACTGAGGCAGAGGCAGAGGCAAAGGCAGCATAATTACAACAAATCGCAGGGCAGACTTTATAGTTGCATCTCCTTCGCACTCACACACACACACACACAGATATGCCGCCCGCAAGCTGGGTTAAAAAGCTTTGCGCGTTGATCACTTTGTTTTTACGCTATTCTTCATTGCTGTTGTTGTTGTCTTCGCAGTTTTGTAGTCGCCGCTTCGTCGTTTTCATCAAAGTTGTTTGTGTTGCAATTTTAAGTGCACCTCACAATGAACAGGTAAGCAAAAGCATAACACACACTCCAACACACACACACAAATACACATATTGAAAATAAGTACATTGTGTGCAACTTTGTGGCTAAAATATGCAATGCCATGAAAAACTTGAACTATTGCAGCATTTTCACCGCAAAGACGATTTTTTAACATGCTTTTTTTTCTTGATTGTTTTTTGTTTTGAAAAGTTTATTCACATTTCCAGAAAGTCGCCTCAGAAATGTGTTCCCTTTTAGTTTTTTTTTGTTGTTGTTTGCGGCTGCACCTGACAGCCTTAAATTGGCAGCCACGCTCCACGACTAGTTCTGGCTGACCTGTCCGAACATTAATATTACAATGCTGCCCCCATGGACTTGTTTGCCAAAATACGTCCAAAAACTTCTTAAACGAATTTACAATATTTTATTTATGCCCTGTAAAACAGGAAATGCACTTATTAGGGTATTTGTGTCTATATGTGTTTGTACACATATATATACGTATATACGTTCTCAAAAACGTTTAACAGGTTTTTTTCACAAAGCTAATTATTTTTAATACGCATTTAAATAGGTACTAATTATACCATACAATAAACTAATAAAAAATAAAGTGATTAAGAATCTATATCATTGAAATTTAATTCAATAAGTCGATAATAACTCACATTACGAATGAATATAAAATATATCAAATCTGTTTATAGGGTAACTTGAGTTGAATGCTCTTTCGTTTCCATAACATTCTTATTTTTTATGCCGTTTGTAAGTTTCACGTAGCTCCTAGGAAAAATAAATGAGAGAAAACTTTGGCGTACAGCTTAACGCTTCGACAGACCCACGCACCCCAACCCCTCCGCTTCCCTTTTGCCATCCTTTGACCTGCACTTAAATGCACTTAGAACCATCCAATTAAGCCCATACACAAGTCAAAGTTTTGTTTTGCTACTGTTTCTCTCTTTTAGTTTAATTTTATTTTGTATACTAAAAAACTTTTAAATGTTTGATTAAAAGCGAATTCATCACAAATTTGTTGTGGCACATTACCTGAAAATTGTTTTCAAGTCAGTTTCTTGTTTGTTTTCTTGTTTCTACTGTGTTTTTGCTTATCGTGGCAAGGGGGACTTTTATACAATTTGAGCAACTTGTTAGTCTCGAATTGATAAGCAAAAGTTTTGCTCAATTTCGATAACGTAACCCAGTTGCCGTATATATATTTGTATGTACATATATATTTGTGATTATTATTGTTAATGTTATTATGCAAAGCAAGAAAAGTCTCATTAATATTGTTATGTTGATTTTGCTAATTAAAATAAAATTGTGCTTTAACCATTTATGTGTAATCGCTAAATTATAAGAATAACTAAATATCTCATTTCAAATTCAAGCACTCCTTGAATTATTTAAAATCAGTCATGCATAAAGAACTAAACTCCTGCTTAAGTTCTCAGTCAATAAGAGAAACTTTCCGGCCAAGTGAATATTGTGCATTGCTCAATAAGCAAAGGCGAATTGCTCGGAAAATTTCATTTGTGCACAGAGAATTTTTCAATAAGAGCTCAACTGAAGATGACCTTTCCCGGCATTTCCACGCTGCACTTTGAGACACATTCCCCAACATTTGGTTGAGAGAAACGAAGATATTTCACATAGCAAGCAACTCACATACAATTCTCGTAATTTCATGAACTCAACAATGTTAAATAGTAGTCTTTCCTACAGTTTAACGCCTATTAAAGTTGTCGTTTGTCGCAACTGAAGTTATGTTCATTTTAGAACGAATTGTGTGCCCACACAGTGTGTATATTTTTGGTGACAATCTAGTTCCAAGAAATGCCCGTTTGTTGTCTGAAATGTCTTAAAGTCGAATGTACCGATTACTTTTACTCTGCTTGTTGTTTTTAAATCAACATCGAGCCATGCAAATCTAGTTAGGGAAAAGCCAACCTCAGCCGCTTTCAGTGTGACCTTTGGCCCCGTCTTTGGTTACCTCATTCGATAGCGGTGTGTAAGCCAAAGGTTGTTTTCTAAGAAATCGGTTTACAAAGCCAAGTCAAAGATAAGCGCGTCGAATCAATCAAAAATCTTTTAAATTGAACAATGCAAATGAAATGCTTTGTTATACCCTATAACTATACAAATTGTATAAAAAGGGTATATCTGAGTTGTATATAAGAGGTTAAGCTTTGAATAACTTTCCTCGTATATGAAGACAACTAGTTAAGTCCCTATTATCTATTCAATTACCTGATTGTACTCTGACAGTTCGTAAATAAAAATAAAAATATGTATATCTGATAATTCAGACTTTCTCGCCTGAATCGCCCTATAATCCATTTGAATATATTTTTCAATTTCTCTTTGAGTAGATGGTAGTCTCGAAGGTTATAAAAACTGTGTCATTATATATATTAATGTAGTATAATATTTGATAATCACAATTACGTACATACATTTATATGTGAGTGCAGGGTATCTATTAACTGAACAGTTGTTTATTTGTTTCTATTCTTGATGTGATTTTCGGTTTTCTCTTCAATCGTTTCGAGAATTGAAGTTTCGGTTTGTCACGTTTGCTGGGCGGCCTCAAAGTGCGCCATTAGCACGTAGCGCCCACATGGCGGCCCATATATCCGGATTTTGAGCTATACACACACACACACACACATACACACACACACAAATACACCGAAACACACATGCATGCAAATGGACAGCAAAATAGTGGTAGATACATATGTCAAATGCTATCGCTGTAAAAAGAAACTTGTGCGACGTTTGAACTTAATGCTCCCAAAGGTCAAAGGGGTTTAATCCGCCACCCCCCCTTCTAACCCTTCCACCGTCATGTGCGCATATGTTGCTGCGATTGTGACCCAAATAAGTTGCTTTAATCCAAATAGAGATTTACAAAGAGCATCATGACGTAGTCACAATATTTGTCACAACTTAGTAACTTTTTTTTAGCTAATTGCGGATTCAATTATAACATTTATTATTTTTTACATCTATCCATTTAGAAAACTAGGTCAGCACAAAGACAAAGACTTTGTGTCAAACAAATTAGCTTACTTAAAACTGATAGTTTGTAAATGCCGAAGCAAAGTCGCTAAGACCGACCCATCCAGCTTAGCAAAGTTAATATATACAATAATACTCTAACAAACAAACACAAAATATATGTAAATCTATATTCTGATCTTTCTTTAGGCTTGCAAATTGAAATCCGGGCGTTTTATAGCCTCATCTACACGTTTCTTACTCCTAATAGCCAAGTTAATAGTTTGCGACCAAACCCCCCAAACACCCCAACACTGCCCACGCAAACAGACACACACCCTCGAACCTCAACTTTTCAATTAGAGTCAACAGCAAAAAACCCAAATCCTTTTTTCTTTTTTTATTTTGACAGTCAGATTTGTGCCTTGACCCAACAGCACTCAGCTGTAGAGTAAATCCAAAAAAGCAAAAAGTTACTTTTTGCAAATCGGGCGCGATTTGCATAATTTTTAACGCTGGCTTATTGGTTTTGGGTTTGTTTTTTTTTTTTCCAAAGAAGTTCTAAATGGGGGAGGTGGTTGAGGAAGCGAATGTTGGCAATGGCCAAGTGACCCGGTCAAAACGTTTATTGCCATTTCGGCAATCAATTTGGATGCCCTTACAAGGGACATTATGAATATGTCGTGCAGCTTATTATATATATATATGTATGTTGATATATCTATATATATCAGGCTTAACAGTATCATGAACTGAATTTATAAAGCCATGTCTGAAATTGGACTCATTATATAGACATATAGACTGGATATTCATGAATATACTTTATTATACTATAACCAGGGAGTTCTTTTAGAGACTTGTCTATCTATACAATATTTTCTTTCTCACTCCCCCTTAGCTTTTTACTTTCCTTATTATTAATCTTTTAAAATTGTTTTGTGATCTGCTTGGGCTTTTTATGGATTTTTCCCAATCCTTGCAGTAAATGATGTACCATTTTATATTTTATTATTCCCAGCTGTATCATAACATTGATTTTTTTATATATTCATTTAATCTTTTTATAAAATTATTATTATTTATAATCCATAAATCCTTAAGACACCGACTCATCGATCAAGTTTACTTAAGTTAACTACAACTAGCAAGGGTATTTAATCTTTAGCAATTTACATACGCCTTTTTCGTCTTTAATTTTCTCCAATGTTTTCATTGGTGCATTTCCATTTTGGGTTGGGGTGACGAATCAGTAATTTGCATATCTGATTAATATGAATACATCAGTTCTGTGATTTGGCAGTGTAAACCAATAGAATCGAGTAAACCAACAGAGAAGTAAACAGAGTGCCATTAAATACGACCAAGACGACGCGACTGATTGTGCGGCAAAGGTCAAGCAAAAAGAAAATGATTTATCACTGAACCCCACCCCTCTCTCTCTCTCTCTCTCTCTGCCCCCCACCCCCCTCTAGTCTTGCTATTTAACTTGCAACGGAATGCTCCACAATATTGAGATATTCATAATGTCTGGTTACTTAAATTCAATTGGCATTTCCGCTGGAGTACGCAATGGTTTGGTGAAGGGGTTGTGGGAGGAGGGATGTAGCGAGAGAGGGTGGCTATCCGCAGCCGCACTCATAATGCGATTTTATATTTTACAAAAGACATAAAATATGCTTTTTGCTGGCAGTCGGAGACAGAGTGTCCGTAGCCAGTGAACTGAGAGAGAGTGCTTTCAGACTTGTTGCCATTTTGGGTGTGATTTTATTGAGGATGCGACAAATTTATTTAAATGAAGTCGTCGCTCGTCCGTGGGTTTTAATGTGTGGTAGATTTGACAATTATGACAGCACGAAATGTCAGATAAAATCGGCATAACTTAATGCGACCCGACACCGTCAGATGGGACACCCTCCGATAAAATGTAGGCGTCTCCGTGCGGTGCCCCTTTTTCTATGTGTGTGTGTGTATGTGTGTGCGCTTACGCCTGAGTGGCCAGCACAAGGACCTGCAATCGTCGCCAGACTGCGGCTGCCTGACAGTGTCTGTTGTCGCCTCTATTAAGTGGATTAAGTTGTTTTTGTGTGCACCATACCACACCCCCACCACCCCCTCCCGGGTTGGGCACGCCCCCGCCATGAGTTGACCTCTGACTAGCAGGCGAGTCGCTGCTCTGATTTATGTAGGGCTCTGGCAATTTAGCGCTGCGTAGCTTCATAAATTTTATTATCGTGCAATTGCAAACTTATCAAGAATAGAGAAAAGGGCTTTCTTACACCATACCCTGTAAGATGACACACAAGAAATGGATGACATTTGGCAGAACATAAATTAAATAAGGCAAATTGCTCTATGTCCAACTCAAAATTGATTGAAATGAGTCAAAAATCATTAATATAATAAAATGCGCTTTATATTGTCATTCCAAGCATTTTATCTATATTTTGTGAAGATTTCACAACAATTGTATAATTGAAATACAAATTAAAAAGGATCACTTTTCTTGGGAAATTTTAAGGAATGTTCACCTTGTAAATAGGTTTAAATATACTTAGGAGTATATAAAATGAACACTTGACCTGAATAATAAAATGAGGTCATCAAACAACTTTAATACTATATATAGCAGTTTATATAGGTGATATGTTGTTATATTGTATACATATTTCCATTTTGCCAGTCTGATGGGTATCTGGCTAGTCCAGCGCTCTCTCGACTAGACAAAAACTTGTATCTCTATAACGTTATGGACCAGTAATTTTTATTTATTGCACGCTCGCAATTGACAGCTTTGTAGGGCTTGAGGTTCTTGGTTCTTGCTTCTTGGTGCGGGTCAAGTTGACTGTGATAATATCTGTCGAATGGCTTAGGCTTTATTAGGAACGTGTCGGGACGGCGACACTGAGTTTAGAGTTATGGCCTTTTGTGGAGCGGGCGGCTAAGCTGTAAACGAGCTTAACTAATTAACTGCCCTTTTTTTTTATAACAATATTAATTTTTGACCATATTTCGCGTTAAACCATAAACCATAAACAACAAACTAAGAGCAAAGCTGATAAAAGCTCTTTAAAACTTCAGCTAATACAAAAACAAATCGCACATAAAGTCAAAATTACCCTCAAAATAACTACCATATGGAATATAAAATCCAGGTTGCATTTCCAGGAAAGTCCACTTACATCATATCTTTTATTTTCTGCAAAGCTTATACAAAATCATATTTCTAATGAAAAAAGTTTCGATGAGGTTATTATGGGTTAGGTATAAATTATTTCAGTTAAGGTCCCCCATTTTTTTTGTCTGACTTATTAGCTTCAAGGTCAGCTTGCCTCGTTTCAGATCTTAATTATCGTAAATTATTCATATAATCAGTTTGTGAACATCTCATGTTCGTTGATTTCTATGCAACTCGTGATTCAGTTGTTGACTCTGCTCCGCTTATTAGATCCAAAACGATCCAACCGAATGCGTCACAACCACAATTTTCGAGCTCGAATTCACATTCATGCTGATGGCAGCCATCACTGACCTCGGACAAAAGCATGTGGATTAAAAAAAAAAATGTGCCGCATCAATTCATTTTGTGCTAAACATATTATTGCCTAAACATACATTTATTAGTTGTTGTCTGTTTAGTTAGTCAGTTAGTAGTTAAGCATGCTAGACGATGAGACAATGTCCAAAATTAGCAAGTGAATGGACCCATTTGACAAACCCATGTATTCAGGGCAACCGGTTTGGGAACTGTTAAAAAAGGCACCAAATTATGGGAAATAGACAGCAATGTGTGAATGAGTTGTTGGAAATGTGAATGAGTTTCGGGAATTGTGCAAGTAAGAATGCTCTAGTCGAGAAAGACTAGAAAATACCCTGTCCACAGCAGCTGCATATATTAAATCAACTTAAGCACAGATTTCAGTTAAATTGCCAAATTACATATTTAACATATTTTTGAGTTGGATAGAGTTATTGATCACATAAATTAAACTTGAAGTTATTTCAATATTTGAAGATACAGACGGACATGGCTAGATCGACTTGTCTGTTTATTTTCTTCAAGAAGATATAAAAAAGGGTATAAAAAATATTTATTTTTGCTTAGTGAGGAATTGGAGTTTCATTTTTTCCAATATTCGGACACATTCTAAATGAAAGCCTTAATTCAAATTTCAACCGCGTCGCTTGGACAGCTTTGAGGTTGAATTTGTCATCAATCATTCAGACAGTCCCCGGACAAACTGTATTATATATTTAGATTAGATAAACTGATATTGATAAAACAAACAATTGTCTGTGGTCTGTGGTTCAGTGGAATATATATAAATAAATTGCGCTCGCTAACTACCAGTAAAATGCACGTGCAAAAAATAATAGCTTCAATTTCAAAGAAAACAAAGTAATTGAATTGAAACTACAGCAAACACAAATGTTATTAATAATGTAACCTTTGTCAATATAGCTTCAAATAAAACAAACAAACTCTGTGTAATCGATATTGCGCCATCTGCAAGGATAACATAAATTTAAATCATTCCAATTAGCCATCGTTTGTATGGCTTGGGTCTAATTAGGCGGCTGGGAAAAACTCACTTCAAATTTGCACCATCCACCTTGAATGCCAATTACCAAATTGCCATTACAGTGAGTCGAATGTTTCCCAATCCAGTCTGCACAGCTGTTGACAGAGCACGGCACGCTCAATAAATCAACGCACAACTTGAGGACAACAACGACAACAACAACTCCTACAACAACACCTACAACAAACCCTACAAGAACACCTACAACAAACCCTACAAGAAGAACAATTTAACAGGCTGGCGGGCAGGCAACTGATTTGTTTGGTTTACGATTTCGGAAATGCCGTCGTAATGGTTTAACGCGTTCGAGGCGCAGACAGACGACGTTGCCCAAAACAGGAATTCCTTTGAAAAGGAGCGAACGCAGGTACTCGAGTACTTGATCTGGTCTAAATATAAATTTGAAAATGCGAGAACGAAGATCGGCATGCAGAACGAAGATCAAGTCCCTGAAACACATTGCCTGAGCGGAAACTCAATTAGGGATGAAAAAAGAGAAAGAGAGAAGGAGCGAGAGAGAGAGAGAGAGAAATGAGAGAGAGAGACTGGATTGAGCTACCTAACTGATGTTAACCCTCTGGCTGAAATTTATGTACAGCGCTGTACATAGCTAAGTTATACACTCAGAGAAGCAGAGCTCTAAATTTAAGGAGAAGAATTCATAGCAACATGGTCACCTCAATTTGTGCTTGATTTCGAAATCTATATATTACAAAAATAATATCTCACTGCAAGTTATCAAATACAGACTCAAATTGCACATCTTTCGAGACTACAAAAACAAACTTGAAATTAAGAATATCATTCTCTGATCTAAGAATATTTTACATTATTTGAGTACAACATTTTCTGTTTTTTCCAAGTGTAAAAGGTTGAGCCAAAAACAGATCGGAGAGAGAGAGAGAGACAGGGCCAAAGAGAGAGAGAGAGAGAGAACAGTGTACGACCCCTACGGGTGGTTGGGAATGGAATCACATCTCGATGCTGTCTCAGTTTGCATTTTGAAAGAGTGACGCGCACAACAGAGAATCCTGCAATAAACTACTAAATAAAACGTGTGATTTTTGAAAACATGAAATTCATTATATAAAAAAAGCAATAAACCAAAAAAAAAAAAGGACAGAGAAGAACGATAAATGGAGCGACGCAGAGCATTGAGCACTTATACCAAGCTCAAGGAGCAGAAGCAGCAATCGGAGAACAGCAGAGAGAACGGCCCTCATTTTGATGATGATGATGATGATGATGTTGATGAGGAGGATGAGTTGCCGTCTCTGCGTCGCTCGCATTCGGTGCGTGCCTCGCTGCGGCGTCTCAAGAGCAAACTGCACAGCCCCGCGCTGCCGCTGCAGTCACCCTTTAAGCTGCGCGCCCATTTGCATTCGCGCAGTCGCAACATCAACAGCAGCAGCAGCAACTGCCACAGCAGCAGCAGCAGCAGACGGCTCGACAAATCGAAGGCAGTGAAAGCGTTGCGTTTTTGGCACGAAATCGAAGCCGTTGCCGTCGTTACGACCAAAGTGAAGGGCAAATTTGTGCCACTGCGCAAGCAGACCATGCAGCAGCAGTCACATTCTGCTGCGGATCAGGTGCTGGGCATTGAGCAGCTGATGTCCTCGCTGCCAGTGGGTGCAACGTTGCCGCGCAAGGCGTGCAAGCTGTTGCAAATACCGGAGAGCTTGTGTCAGCGGTCGCAGCTGGCGCCACAAGCCACACTCGACTCGGATCTGGAGCGCACCCTGACCAGTGAGTCACCAAATGTGACCAGCTGTGATCCAGTTCTGGCCGATATCACACGGCACGCCCACCAAGGCATCTATGGCACAACACGCATGCGAACGGCAACCATCAGGAAACCGATGCCCTATTTAAACAGTCGTAGGTGTTTGTGAATACCCATTCCAATAATGTGAATACCCATTCTATTCATATTTATGCAGTGATAAATAAGCGTGGATTTCCCATCGAGTGCTCAATTTTATAGGCTGTGAATCTTCAACATTTTGATTTTGATTTGTTTTTTTTTTTTATTATTGCCGCCTCCAGTTTTTTAGTTGTTTTTTTTTATTGTGCTTCTATTTTGTTTTCGATTGCCCAAAACTGGGTCACTGAACTCTGGGCCGGGCAGTCAGGCCAGTTTTCAACCGCTTGAGATTCTGAGAATAAGTTTTTATTCAAGGGTTGTCCTTGGAATTTGATGACATCAAAAGGAGCGCTTGTTAACATTTTGCTCTTTTAGATTAACATAATGTATTCTCTCGTTTCGAGTCGCCTTAAACTGAGAAACGCTCGATTTACAATTAAGATTATACCCTTTTATATCCTTGCAGGGGGATTTACACTCAGTTACTCATTGAAGAAGGCATATTACTATTTTGCCTACCCGCCAAACTCTCTAAATGTATAAAAATAATAGCAAAACAATACACACAAAAATAACTCAATTTGAATGTCAATTTGTGTATTAGCCACGATTAAACTGAAACTCAATTAAATAATATAGTTTCCTCAATTAATTAAAATGAATGCTCGTATTTTGATTATGGCCATATATCATGGCTAAGCAAGGACATCAGTAACGTCAGCTTGGTCATATGGCCAACTAATAACCTAAATGGCTAAAATTACAATTACGCTTTCATAATTACAACACACATATCATATATATATATACATATGTATATATATATTTGGGGAAAGGGAAAGGGATTCAAGTAGTAGTTGTAGTTGTGGTTAGCTTATTTTGAGCTTAAATGCACAAATTGGAAATTATTCGCACGTGTTCATGTAATGTTGCAGATGCTACCACAGCAGCAGCAATGATAGCAACAACAACAACAACAAAGACAACAAAAAGAGTCCAGCCGCCTCCATGCCGCAGCAGCAGAAGCTGCAGATGGGCAGCTGCCTGCGCTCCCCGGGGCAGTTCATACGCCAGAAATCGTTTCACACGCTCAACGAGCTCACCAAATTCTGCCAGCTAAAGACGCCAGCGTCGGCAACGGCAACGGCGAGGGCAGCGGCAGCGGCAGCAACGAAAAAGTTGCAGCCTCGCGGTCATTATGCCATCGATGGTAAGCGGAGTAGCCGAAGCATCCACTCACTCCATCCGCCCACCCACATACATGTACATCTGCCCGCTGTACTTGTGTACATGTATGTGGGCCAATTAAGACCTGGCCTCCAAAATCGCTCATAGCTAATTAAATGGTTTGTGGGCAGAGGGGCAGTAATTAACAGCTGCGGGTGGGTGCACTCAGAGAAATATATCATGTACCTGGTATTTAAGACAAAAAATCGCCAAAAATCGCACGTCTTTTTTTGAAGACTACATTTCTGTGTCTTGTTAATTTATAAGTTATAAAGCAGTATGAAAGAAAGAAATTAGAGGTGTTTATAATTTTCAAAATATATTTTTAGTATCAGTTATATTTTTCTTTAAAGAAATGTGTTTGTTTTTGTATAACTAAAGCATTTCAACTTTTTATAATTTATCCATCATTTAGAAATCTATTGCCCCATTAAGTAGTCAACAGTTAAGAAATAATTATTTTAATTTATATGATATTTTGAAAATGTTGAACACCTTTAGTTTTTGGATAAAATTTAATTCTATGGCGATTTTCCTAATGCTAATACATATATTTTTTTCTGAGTGTGGTTGGGTGGATTGTTTAGTTAGTTAGGTGGTTGGCCGCTTAGGTTAGGGCAACGCTGCCTGGCTGCGATCTAATCTAGCGATGCTTTAGTGCATGGCACGCACTCATTACACACGTAACACACTCACACACACATACACACACACACACACATATTTACTTATATAACACATCGCTGAATCGTTGTGCATAATTAATTTAATTGGCTTTTGGTCATTCCACATACAAAGCAAAAGGCAACAGGCAAACAATGACGAATTTAAGCGGATTTGTGAATAATATTTAATTAATTGCAATTGCTTGCAATTATTCAGCATATCCACCACATAAATAACTACAAACAAAAAATCTACATATATATATATATGTATATATATATATATCTAAATATAAATCGTTTACATCGGGCTTTAGTTGGTTAATTACATTTGTAAATATTACTTATGCTTACTTATGCAAACTATCTATTTAACTTTTCATTTGTATTAAAACGCATTTCATTTATCCCTTTTTATTTAATTCGATTTCTATGATTTCTCATTCCCTTTCCTATTCCCCAACCCAATACCTACCCCAAACACAGACAATATTTTGCCGTCGCCAACGCGTGAAAGTGAGTTCTTTGAGCCGGTTCAATTGCGCGTTAAGGATCAAGGGAATAACTGCAAGGAGAACAACAATCAGGATAACTATTCCAGTCACTATCCAGCCGCGTTGCTATCGCCGCCAAGCAGCACCTTTCGCTGGTCGGAGCAGCTGACACAGCATGCGGCAGTAGCCAAGCTACGCACTGCCATTTCATGCCACAGCCACGATCTGCGAGAGATGGAATTCCTCTTGCCACAGTCGCAGCAGCAACAGCAGCAGAAGCAGCAAGTGCCGCCAAACAACCAGCTCAATTCCGGTTCACAATTGCGCATCTCGCGCCACTCACAGCCCAAGAATGCTAAGCTGCGCGACGAGCACGAGGATCACGATTCACCCGACGAGGAGGTTGACCTACGTGGACATTCACCCATCGATGAGAACAGATCGAGCAATGTGCTTTCGGTGCATCGACAGCCGGTGCAGTTGCGCTCCAAGATCGCTGGGAATACACAGCATCCGCGTGTCAGCAAAATGTCCAAGAAGCAGCTGAAGCTGGCCCAGGCCCAGCTAGACAAGCTCACCCAAAGCAATCTCCACTTGCATGGTAGGCACACGTCGTCGTCATCGTTGCGCTGCTCGCTGCTCGCTTTACCATTGAAAACTTATTCCTAACTATATAAAATTCTGATTATTTGGGTATTAATAATGGTTTCTTTTACTTCTTTCACAGCTCTCTTTTCGGCCGTCGAACAGGGACATCTGGACAAGGCACGCACCATACTCGAATCCACCGATGTGGACGTCAATAGGTGAGTTAAGGAATGTTCTTTTAAGTTAGGATAGGCGATGCGGGCTTTGAGTTTGTAGGGTTTCTAAGGTAGAGTAGAAGAAGGCTGAAGGTTCAATTAAATGTTATTCCAAGAAGTTCCATTAATCTAACCAAGGCTTTCTCAGAGATCTGTCATTAATTGTCTGGTTCTTTGATCTTAGTCTAAGAAACATTAAGATTCTTTCTTGCTAGGCTATATTTTATGATTGTAATAGTTTAGAGATGTAATCAATTATTTAAAAGTGCTCTTGTACAACTTCAGAAGGGAAAACCCAGTCAGATTTCTTCTTGCTCGTTGTAGTAATCTATATCTATATATATCTGAATATATATCTTTATATCTATCGATCACTGTAGTAATCTATATCTATAGCGCTGTTGGTCCTAATTCTAACATCTGTCAATTTATCCACAGCATCAATACGGATGGGCTCTCAGCTTTGGATGTGGCCGTGTTGAGCAACAATCGCTCCATGACAAAAATGCTGCTGCAGCATGGCGCCCTGGAGGGATCACAGTGTAAGCGGCATTTGCATATTGTACAGCTCTAGATATATACACTATACATATATATATATATATGATTGCTAATCGTTGTCAATTTGTGGTCTGCAGTTTCCGTTGATAGTATTGGCACCAAGCTGAACGGCCTGCTCAAAGATGCCGAGTCACGCATCCACGATCTCAGCGGACAGGAGGGACTATGTGCGCCCGTCTTCACATCGCGGCCCTCCATATCCAGCATCATAATTGGTTTGTAGCCACTCACTTTAGTCATAATTGGGACAAATTCTTAAGTGGTTCCGTTGCAGGCAATACGGGCTCATCGGTGACTGGTTGCACGGGCAACGAGGTGGACAAGCAGATTGGCATCTGGGAGCGTCGTGTCAAGGGGCTGCGACGCATGCTCCTTGGCTGGGATCAGGCGCGACCACCAGATGCGCCCGCCTCCGTTGTGGTCGATGTCACCGGCGACAATTCCATCAGCTTGCAAATACTCGAACCCTTCGAGGGCGCCATTGGCACAAAATTTAAAGGTAAACCACCGGGCCCGGGCGCAGTTTTGTGGTCCCACGAGACTTGCCCACTTATATGTGTAGCTTGTGTTGTGTTGACATGTTCGTTTCGTCATTTGCCACAGTTCAATGGTCAACACGCGCGGACTTTAACAATGTGGTCGGCGAGCGGGAGCTGCTCGAGTGGATTAGTTTCCATGGCACCATGGGTGCCCAGTGTCACATTGCTGGCCTCACCCAGGGACGACGCTACTTCCTACGCGCCGCCTGTGGCAATGTCAAGGGCTGGGGCGGCTATCGCAATTCAGTGCCCGCCAGCGTTGTGCCCTCAAGTGAGTAACAAAAAATGCGCGTGAGGGGTGAAAAGGGATCCGAGCAGATGCCCTAAAATATTTAGAAAGCCAGTTGTTTTAGCCCAAGGCTTAAATATTTAATGTTGACTCTTTGACTCACTGAAATTTGCCAGCTATGTGAATACTGCATTATTGATTGCAGGATGTTGATGCTGAGAAATTAATAGCAATTTAGAGCTCTTAATGCAATTGAGGATTTAATAAAATCTAAATCTAAATGTGGTATTCATAGTCCTGATAAACTGGCTTGTTAGTAATTGTAATATTTATTATAGAAATATGTCTGACCACATTGAGTATGCATTGATAGCCGATATATCTTCGTTTATTATTTAATGCAACGAGAATTTGATTTGAAGCTTTTATGTTTTGAGTATTTAATTGAAGTTAAAAGTTCTTTCTTCTAAGAAGCCTTTTAAAATAAATTTAATGTTACTTTAGAGTAAATTTTGGATTTATTTATGTGTACTCATGTGAACTTTAATGGATAATCTGCGATTGCAATTATTTCAGCTTCAAAATTAATGAGTGTAAATTAAAAATTGTGCAAAAGAAGGTAACAAGCAGAGGGATCCCATAAAGTTTTATACACTTGAATAGCAACAACAGCCGAGTCGACTTTGTGAATGGTCCAGAACATATTCTCATACTCAGATCTAATTAATATCAGGAAGCATTTTCAGTATATAGTTTAGGGTATCTCCTAGTCTCTATTAGCACTCGTACTTACTTTCTATAATTTGAAACTCTATAATTAATTTCTCGACTTCCCTGCTTAGCTTGGCGTGACTTGGATAATCGCGAGGATCGTTTCTCTGGCCGGCAGTGTATACTGGACAATCTGTTTACCGCTGTGCGTTTGGCTCGACCTGCAGATGTTTCGGAGCTGACACTGGATCCGGGCAACGTGCAGCGACGCAATCCCAAGAAGAAGACCACCATCAAGCAGCTATTCTCGGTCACCTCCAAGTTCCAGAAGACGCTGCGACGGTGAGACAGTATATCCCTTTTAATTCTTATACATATACATAATATATTTATATATATATCAATCTGTTGCACAGCGGCATTTACTTCTCGTGCATTGTGCACTGCGATGACAAGGTGCTGGTGACCAGCGAGGACTTTCCGCCCGTCATCGAGATCGATGAATCGTATCCGAGTGCTTTGCACATGGACTACTATTGGCTGATGAAAGTGGCCTGTACGTGGGACGATGTCAAATCGTTGCGCTCGGATATGGAGAGGAATTTAACATCGCCGGTGCACTTTCGTACCAAGCTGCTGTCGGCTGTCTGCCAGATGCAATCGGCACTGGGCATCAGTGATCTCGGCCAGCTGTATTATAAACCGTTGCGGGATGCCCAGGGCACTGTGGTGCTGACCTGCATTCAATCGGTGAAGAGCCAGAAGGCTGTCTCCATACTCAACTCACGCTGGCTGCCAGTCAGCAAGCTGCAAAAGAAGCTGGGCACACTGCACGAGGATTGCAACATGAACGAGCTGCTCATCTCGAGCATTGGCGATCAGTTGCATTATCAGCAGGCGGCGCTGCAACGTCTGGAGCCCGGTCTGTATTTGGGATACCTCAAGATGCAGTGCTCGATGGATCAGATCCAGGTGGTTGTGCCGGTGAAGACGCCCAATGTGCTGCCCCACTGCAAGGTGCGCGAGAATAGTCACATTACCGCCGAGGAGTGGCAGGTGCTGCATCAGGCCCGCTACGCCGCCGATCCACTGCGTCTTCCTCTCGATTTTAATACAGCCGGCGATGGCAATGGGAATAGGTCAACGACGGAGGTGCAACGACTCTTCCTATACGATCTCAGTACGGCGATGCACAAGCTGCTTGCTGCCATGAGCATTAAGTCCACAGATGCGGCCACACATCGCCTCTATGACGTGGAGGTCATCGAGCACAGTCGCGACATTAGCTTCCTCATTGTCTGTCCATCCGTGGAATCCTCGTGCGCCGTGCCCGGCCAGTCGGAGTTGCTGCTGCAGCGTGACGATCTCGCCAGCCTGAGCATCCAGGCCTTCGAGATGATCCATCTGCGCACCTACCAGCCGGCCATTGTGCACAAGTATGCGCGGCTCTCCTGCATCCTGGAGTTAGACACGGCGCTGGCGACGCACTCGCATCGTGAGGCCTTCTCCAGCAGTGAGCTGCAGGCGGCCAAGGAGCGTCTGGCCACGCTACAGGATCTGAGCACGAACCTGACGCTGGTATGGAAGAGCGTCCGCTGGCTGATGGATGTGGTGGCCTATGCCCGCAATAAGAACGCCCAGCCAGCTCTGCCCATGCGCGAAATTCTCGAGTTTGCCCAGCTGCGTCACGAGGAGTCCACTCAGCAGCTGCTGCAGCTGCCGTTGCGCGACAGCAAGTTTAGTAAATCGGGCCGTGGCAGCTGGCCGGGACCAGGTGCCAATGAGGATAAGAGCAGGCACGGCAAACCGGAGCATTCCAAGTCCGAAACGAATCTGGGACATGGTGTCGTGACTCCAAGCTTAGCGCAGCCATCGCCGCTGGATGCAGGTGATAAACAGCTACCACAACAACAAGACCAACAGGAGCAACAACAACAGCAGCAGCTGCAGCAGCAGCAGCAACAACAGTTGCTCCACGTGGCTGGCAGCGAGTATGCCGGCTCCACTTGCTCGGATGTCTCGCTGCGCAAGAATAGCGGCGATTCTGTCAGCTCCGCTTACACCGCACGCAGTTTCTACTCCGTCGCTGATTCGGCTTCAGATGGCAGCAGTAGTGTGTTCGCTCTGCCACCCTCCCGCTCCGATGATACGTTGGCGGATGCACTGCGTCATTCACAGGCGGCGACGGTGCAGCGTAAGCGCACTGTCTCCCACATTGGCTCGATACCCACGCCGCTGATCACCGTGCATAGCTCCAGCTCTGTGCCGTATCTGGCCGGCTCCAGTGTGTCGCTGAGAACGGGCAGCGGTGCCTTTGCCACCGATCTGGAGCACAAGCCACTCAAACCAGCTGCGGAGTATAAGGTGAAGGCGGCATCCAGTGCCAATCTTCGCGAGGGTGGACTCTATCTGAAGAGCTCTCTGTCGGCTCTCCAGCCGGAGCTGAAGCCACTGGGCAGCGAACCGGTCGCGAGCACCTCGAAGGCATCCTCAACGAAGAGTCTGGCGCATCAGAGCAGCGAGGAGGACACCGCCAGCTGTTCCAGCCTCAATGCAGAGCAGAGCGCCACCGGCACCGTCACTGGTGCCGGCATCATTCAAGTGTATACCGCTTACAACACGGGTTTGGCCAGCGGCACCAGTCTCAAGTTGCACGTGACGCCCAAGACGACGGCGCGCGAGGTGATCAATCTTGTGGTGAAGCAACTGAACATGGCTGCCGTGCTGAAGGGCAGCAAAGGACCCATCTACAGTGCCGATATGCTGGACAACTTTTGCCTCGTCGCCGTCATTGGCGCCCGAGAGCGTTGTCTGCGCGACGACTTTAAGCCGCTCCAGCTGCAGAGTCCCTGGAAGAAGGGTCGCCTCTATGTGCGACAGAAGCACGAGCTTCTGGCTGCCATCGAGCACTCCAATCGCAAATCACATCTGATTTAAGCTACAACTTGAGAATAGGCTTGTGTACAGTAGTCGCTCGAAAATGAGAACACTTCTGAATTCTGAGAAATTCCTCATAAAAGATACGATTTATAATAATTTCAAAATATTATTCGAATTCCGAAATTACTTATTCCTACTTTGCTTTCCTATAATGTAGTAAATTAAACGATATCTGCTCGAAAAATCGAAATTTGAAATTCAAAAATTCGATTTCAATAAGAAACAGATTTGGCATTTATAATTAGTAGCGACTACTGTGCATGAAATATTCTTGCAACAACAAGTTTCCGTTACTCCCCTACACACACACACACACACACAAATATTGTTGGCTTCTTGATTTGGTTCTTGCTTTATGGGACTCTTCGCGGTTCCCAGCCAAGTTTGACGACCAATTCCCCAAATTAGACTGAATTACTTACATATGTATGTTAAAAATATGATGGAAAGATAATGATATGAAATCGCAATGAAATGGTATTATATTTTGAATAGTTTTTACTTTATATACAAACACACACACGCAGACACACACACATAGATACACATACATATATACCCAAACATATGTAAATAGAGGACATAATTGTTGTTAGTTGTTTTAGAAGACGGTTAATTATAAGTGCAACAAATTACACCAATATTATAATGCATATATTAAATATAGTTTATGTACTTTATTGTACGATATATATATATATATATATTATTGATATATATGTATGTATTTTTGTAGTTTAGCAAACAAAATGTTTTGATTGTATTTTGTGGCATTTTTAGGCGCACGGATTTTTTAATAAACCAATCTTAATGTTGAATCGAACAAAAATTATTATAAATTATGAATTGAACAAATGTCAATATACAAATCTTAAGTGTAACTCTCTCGATGTGTGTATGTATGTGTTCTTCATTATATATATATATATATGTATATATATTACCAATTCCAATCGGATTATACAAATACTATATAGCATATATATATATATATATATTTTAGCTGTAACAATTCGCATAGTTTTCTAGATGTAAACTAAAAACTGAATAATAGAATGCAAATATTTTTGAAAAATATATTGGCACAATTAATTGTTGACAACAAAAAACAAAAAATAGACAGAGAACAAAACACAGATAACAAAATTACATTGTTGTATTTCAATTGTAGTAGAAAACATGCAAAAACCTTGCAATCGAAAATGTTGTTTGTAAAACTAGTCCACAAATGTTTTGAGCTAAGCATGTGAATGAATTTGGTTCTTGAAATACAATTCCGTTGCTTGTTCTAGTAAGTTCAAACGTGCCCCTAGCTATACGCATATATCAGCGTTATTCAACCCGATCCATAAAACTGACACACTAAATACCCAAAAAATTACCGATATTTCGGTAGTCAACTTTGCTATCCATGTGTGTGCAAAGTGGTAAATGTCTATTACTTATCTATATACATATATACCCTGTAATCTTACATACTGTATGTGTAAACTAGCTGAAATTCTTCGAATCTATGTCTTTACTGTAAGCTAAACGTCAAATTTTCCCTTTCCCCTTTCAAAATGATGTTCTATGTAGCTAGAGGACATAACAACGATAGACGAGCAAAACTTACATTAGACGGCAAAGTTAATTAAAAAGAAAATAACATAATAGAATTAAATGAAAAAGAGTCCATTAATTAATTATAATATTAATACTTGAATCACTTATGATGAGACTACGACCAACACAACAACAAAAGGATGTGTAGAAGATTTTGTTTGCTTTTTGTAATTGTAAATATTTATTCGATTTGAAAATGTCAGGAAAATTTTTGATAAACTTTTTTATTATGGGTTCTACCGATAAAAAAAAATCCCAGAGGCAACGAACATAGCTAGGAAATAGCTTAAGCCACGCCCCTCCCCCCTCCGCCTACCCAAACAATGCTCATTTCAGACCTGACTAAAACAACGAATTAAATAATTATGTTAGTGTATTTAGTTATTGTTGTTATTTAGTGCGAGGCATTAAACAATCGGTAAATTAAATTGTCGAACAAGTCGCCGTCCGTCCCCCAAAAAAAATAAAATAAAAGAGTAGATCGGGTTTGGTTTCGTTGAGAGACCAACTTTTACAGAGTATTATTTGATGCATTTGCTATATGATATGGTGAGAAGATATATATATATATATATATATGTTTATGACGCAATCTAATTGTAACTATTTAATTAAGATGTTAAAGGTCGCATACACGAGCATACTCACACACACATACACATACACATACTAATTATAATGTATGATAAATGTTAGTAGTATAGATGAAAATGTCTTTAGACTAAAGAAAAATTCCCACAAAAAAAATTACACACACAGAAAAACTCACACTCGTAGTAAATTCGCGTATAATGTATAAGATAGAAAAGTTCTTATCAAGTGTAACTCCACATTAACTGCATGTTGTTATACAAATACAATCCTAAACGATTCCGTGTGTATTTTTGGTGTCTGTTAACTATGTACAACAACAAAATGAAAAAGAAAAAAACAACGCAAAACGCAAAACAGCCATTTAAATTATATCTGAGAAGAAACAGATGGTTTAGCTAAGATATAATATTGATCGAAATGTGAATACAAAAGGAAACAGAAAAAAAAACAGACAAGATGAATACTTATTCAATTAATTTAAATAAAGACTTAACAACTGTTATGGTGTCATTTCAAAAACAACCATATTTGTTAGTGTGATTACCACTTGGGGGGGTATATGTTAGCTTAAGGTAAATTTTATGTCTCGAAATAGTTTGAGAAATGACTCGAGATTCAAGATAAGCATGAGGGATTTGTCAAGATTCTATATCGCAACTCTACACTCCGAAATAAAATTGCGTTTCTGAAAATTTCGAATAGGAAATAGAAGTAGGAAAAATATTGAAATGGAATATTTATTAATTAATTATTAGGTAATTATTTAGAAAATGATTCTTTTTATTTATTTATATATTAGGGTGATTTTGATTTAGCAGTGATTTACTACTAGATTCTTATTCCAGCCCATATAATTTTTTATGAGTGATTTGTGTGTGATTTACATTCATGTATATATAATTTGTGTAATACTAATCACATAATCAATATTAATACTTAGTAAGAATATTCTTAACATCATCAATAATAATAATATGCATACGCTCGTTGAGATGTCGACAGACATTTAATCTAGAATTGATTGAAATGAAATTCACCTTATGCGTTTGCAAATCTCAAATTGTGGCTCATCGTCACACACACAACTGCGAACTGATAGGGGACTAATTACTTCATATCACAAATTAGCTGATAACACACACATACATGCACATATACATATATGTATATATATATATATATATATATATATATATATACATAGCACTTCAGACTCAATACCCTATGCATCACGCATGGCATTTTATCTAATAATTTCCTTGGGAACTTTTTCACTTGTCATCGTGCGTCATTGTTTCCATCGAACAACAGTGACGAAATTGCCCCAAACGTTTTCCAGACCCTTCGACTGGAACTAAACTGGAACACACATACACCCACACAAAGATGCACAGGAAGATCACTATGTGTTAGTGTGTGCGTGTATGTATTTATGTTGTCTGACTCATTCGCACGCTATATGCCTATCTCGCTCACACCTAATGGCTAGAAACGCAAGTCACGACGACTTCGCAGTCGCTGTTCTGCTGCCGATGATTGTTTTCGATATTCGTTTTGTTTTCAGACACACACATATTTTTCGAGTTTTTTTTGTTTTGTTTGCGGGATATTTAATAATAGAGAAATGTTCGTAGGTGGATTTGTATGTGTACTGCTGCATATCTTTTAATTAACTGAATTTCACCACAAGTGGACAATAATAATTTGCATATTTACCAAAGCCAATAAAGGCTTTTGCTTGATTGGTCAAATGACTTGTCCACTTGTGCCTAATTACAAATTAAATGCCGCACATAAATACATGCACATGTACATGTATGTATATGCGTATATATTTGGGTACATTTCTGGGAAGCTATAACGACAGATAAAATGTGCTACACTCATGCTTATATATATGGCATGGCCATAAAGTTCAAGTGCTTGTTACTGATTAAGGTACAAATAAATCATTTGAAAGATTGTTATTATTATACGTTACGTATTCATATTCGGAGACACTTGAAATATTTTCTCATTTGCACTTCCTGCCGCAGCAAGATAGCATCAAGTGGGCAATATATTCAAAATTCCTGCACTTGTATGTGCTGTGCTGCATGCCTAATCCCGCTGTGCCACTGCAATAAACAAATCGCGCGATTACGATTATTAATTTAAATTAATGACAAGCCAACAGTATCAGCTCAGCCACGTGATTCTCTCTGCAGTCAAACTATTCCAGACATATGCCTAGGCATGGCTCATGTCTGACTTTCAAAGAAAGCAGAGATCAAGTGAAGCGATCGATTATACTAAATTACTCACAAATGCTAAAGTGTTGTCGTTGTTGTTGTTTCTTATGTACATACATAAATACATGTTTGTTTTTTTGGTATGCTACAGTGTTCTCTCGATATTTATAGCATTGATTGTTTAAATTTAAATTGGCATTCTTACTTAATCTAAAATTAACAAATTTTAATCGTTCATCTTTTTATATGTCAACATAAATTTTTGAAACACTAATCAAAGAAATTAGAGATTTGTGGTCGTGCCTGGAGACACCCTCCATCATCCCCCCCTCCATCCTCTGCGACGAAAAACCGGTTGTAGGCCGTTTACTTGATATTATCATTTGTTTTTTTAAATTTAAATGCATTAATTAATTTCTACACCGAAATAGCTCTTAGCGAGTATTCATCGTTTTGTATAGATATATATATATATATATATGAATATATATTACATGTGGTACATCAACTAACTGACGTATACTTGATTTACAGGCCGCACACAAACCGGTTACAAAATTCCGCCTCAATTATTTATACTTACCATGCATGCTGACCACAAGCTGAAAATGGTCGATAATGGGAATAGGAATAGGCGAATAGTCATTAACAATGTAATTAGTTTGTTTCAGAGACTGTTTATTTTCTCTCGAAAAAATAGTATAGCAGAAAAAAACTGTTCACAATCAAATCGTTTCAAAGAGCGCACATTAAATATATGTAGTATAATTAATTACGGGTGACTTTCTGTTCTCATCTAGGGTTTTGTATAACAAACAATAAGTACAGTAGCACATACATACATACAGACATATACAGCCACTACACACATATAATGTATATGTGCATAAACTATACACTAGAAAATTCAGCTCAGCTTTTGATGGCCAGCGCGATTTACGTGCTCAATTATTGGCTCGGCTCGGCTTGGAGGCACCAACAATGTAACCCTTGGCAGTGAGAACACCACGACAACGGACATAGACCTGGTAGCGCAGTGACCAATCGATTGTATAGCCGGGCGCCAGGAAGGAGAACCGTTCCTCGGGCAGCAACAGTTCGGGATCACTGTGTGTGTTGAGGACCAGCTCATGATCACGACAGAATTCCTGCAATTCCACGGGGACCACACAGCAGGCGGCCAGATTCACTTGTGCGATGGATGGCGCCACCTCCGATGTTTTGTATATCTCGGCGAGCGCTTTGGCATCCAGATCCGCAATGCCCAACTGTTTGATTTGTTGTTTGAGCGCATACCGCTCAAGGCCCTTATAGAGTATCTTCAGGTCGGAGATGCCCTGGTCACCATTACGTGCACTCCAGCTGTTGGCCGAATCGGTGACGCTGCTGCTGTTGCTGCTGGGGGCACCTCCACTACTAACCGCGGCGGCGGCGGCGGCTGCCTCTGCACAGGGCGAACGTGGCGTTGTTGTGGCCAATGGCGTTGCGCTGGCAACGTTCGGATGATAGGCCAACACCACGTTGTCCACATGTGTCACATTGAGTATGTTAAGCAGCGCTTCCAGCGCTTCATTCACACTCTCCGTGGAGTTCTTGTTAAGGAATATCTTTGCACCGATGCTAATCTCATTGCGTCCATTCTCCGTCAGTTTGCTGTTTAGCTCCTGTGTCGCGCACAGCACGCGGCCATGCAGCTTGTCAATTTCGACCACAACGCTGTCGGACGTCGATGATTTTGGGTCATCGTGCAGCGTTTTTTGCAGGCCATCGTAGAGCTCCTCGTTCGATTGGCGTTGGCCCAGTTCGTTGTTGATGATGTTGCCCGTACTAATTACCACGTTCTGGTAGTTTTTCGTTATTGTTGGTATCATACTGCTGTTGCTTATATCTCCGCCCGCTTTTCCAGTTGTAATCCAGTAGATAAGTGACGACTTGTGACTTATGAATATGGCCCCGACAATCGCACTCGTCGGCCAGTGTTTCTATTTTGCCTCGAACATCGTGAGCAACGGCACTTAAATACGCCTTGCACTAGTGCTGCATCAAAACAATCGATATATCGCATCATCGATACGTTTCGAAACCATAAACATCGTCAAATTCTTTGCATGGCAAATCAAATAAATTCATTTAGTTAAGTCAATTTTAATTATTAATAATTGAGTAAACTCTTAACCATTTTTGGTACCTTAGCGACAATTCTTAGAATGAATTTTGTTATTAATGAAAGAGCGATTATCAACACTGGAACTAGCTCATTTTATCGCAGAACAAACTATCGGAAAATTGAATTGCGCGCCTCCTGCAACGGGACAGTTGGCAAACCAAAAAAATTATCGATCGTTAATTTCAGCAGAAATAATGTGTTCCAAACAGGTGCGCGAATGGCTTGTTTTTCTCACCATGGAGAAGTATATGCATTGCTTTCTAGAGCGCGGCTACATTACCATTGAGCAGTGTCAACAAATCATCAACAGTGATCTCATAATGCTGGGCATCGACAATCCAACACATCGCAAACTTTTATTAGCTGGCGTTCAGTTGCTGATTAATTCGCCCAAACTATTTGCTTGCTCTGAGCCTTGCGAGTTTCATCCCACAAATTCGGTGGACATCAACATATCCGCCCAATTCTTGGTTACGTGCAAGATTGACTTGCACTTAGATGTGGAGAACAAATCGAATTTCTTATCAAGAACACCGTCGCCAAACGAATATATCAATGATTCAGCATTTCCCATTTCCCACACTGATCTGCCCAACTTCGAGAGTGATGAGCTCCTTGCGCTGCAGATGGATGAGCTTCTTAACTAGGATTTGCTCCCGGATAACTTATGAAAGCAAGCATCCCTTATTAGCTAAACTTAAATCCAAAGATAATTCAATTATTCTCATCGATTAAGTGAAGTCAATCAAATTGAATTAAACTGTAGTTTTAACAATTAAACTGTATCTGTATTTGTATTTCTTAAGTAATATCATTTTGAGGAGCTAGAGGCATCTATTTGAATGTAATCAAGGGACTGAGCAGTGCATTTAGGAGATATTTAATGCCTCGCATCAGATCCTGCATGCGTGCATCCACTGGAGACGTCAACACAGTCCGGTGAATGCTAACTGTGCCCAAATCGGGCGATTTGCAGTCCACACACTCAATCGTCTTTAGCTCCACCTGAGGTGGCGCACTGGAGCCGAGGACATAGTGCTCCCGCACATTGTTCGCCAGTTGGCGGGAATTGTGCAATGTGCCATAGAATAGAACGCGATCGCCTCGATGCAGCAACTGTGTAAAGTTGCCAAAGTCATGGTGGGCACGCAGCACCACATCCGAAGCGACAGAGCGACCGAGCAGACTCCCTGTGGCAGCCACCTGGACGAGCAGCTCGTATTCGTAGCGATTCCAGCGCTGCAGCGTACACTGGCCCATTTGAGCACTGAGCGTCTTAATCACACGTTGCCATTCGACGCAGTGCGTCTCCTGCTGCGGATCACATTTGAAGCGCTGGGCAATGTTCTCTCCGTGCACACAGCGCAACAGTTTGCCCAGCCATGTGGGCAGATAGTTGGCGACGATATCCTCCAGCATATTCGAGACGCGTGCAATCTGCACATGCTTCACCCTGCCCTCCCACGACACATACATGCCATTGAGATGGGAGCAACGCAGTTGGGCTTTAATCTTATTTGGCTGCTCCTGCACGGGATGCGCGCACAGCTCGTAGAAGCGTTCCCATTGCAGCGCATCTGGCATGGAGTGCATGCCGACAGTTGGGCTGGACAGAACGGTGGGCATGGCATTAAAGCGTGGCGTATCCTTGAAACTAGACGTCATGTAGGGAAAGACCAGCAGACAGGCCGTGGTCAGGCCAATAAGCAGCTGGAAGCAGAAGTTAATAAATATTTAGTTAGAATATTTTAAAATTAAAAATTTCGTTTTTTGGGTTTGTTTCAAATCTAGACTATTCCAACTTATAGCTTGCGAAAAGAGACTTTTAGAAATGTTTAAAAATAACAGCAATTATTGGAATAAAATAACTAAATATTTCCTGAGTAAGCTGCATCATTTGTAGATATCAATTTAATAATTATCAATTATAATCTGTCGAACTTACTTGCAACATGGTGATGTACTTCTGGGTGGCACGGTTGACAGCCATGACGCAGGAGAGGAGCACCACCAGAGCGCAAACGATGGCAGTGGTGCCCCAGCGCAGATGCTCGCTGGTCAGACCGATGCTATCGATGGCAACGAACACGGGAACAAGCAGCGCCACAATGCCAAAGAGGGGCAGGAAAAGGACGATGCCAGCCAAACCCAAAGCGGCACGCATGGCTCCAAAGACTGTGGCACTCTGGGAGGTGACAATGCACACCTGCAGCCAGCTGAGCGTGACGCAGTGTGGTATCAGATAGGTGTAGACGCCATGCCAGCTGGAACGCTTGGCCACCAACACGAGCAGGATGGGTATCAGCAGGTAGAGGGCCGTGCGACAGTTCAGGCAGAATTCGATGCCGTTGCCAATGACAAAGGAGGAGAAGGTGGGCACACGCAAATCCAGGAAACGCCAGTGGGTGGACACAACCTCATCCAGTTCATATGGATATTTGGCGAGCACATTGACGGCAAAGGAGACAACGATCAGCCAATCGGGAAGCAATTGGGATGAGGAGTACATGAAGACGCCGAGGGAAATGAAGGTGCAGGCACCCGAGATAATTGTCAGCTCCGAGTGAGGCAGCCAGGCATCGGTGACCAGTGGGTAGACAATCAGATTGCAGATGAAGGCACAAAAGTAATACAAATACGGTTTCATATTGTTGCGCAGGAAACGCTGCTCCGAGATCTCCGCCTCAATGTTGTGGTCCCCGTATCGGAGAAACAAACCGGACCAGATGCGAAAGTCCACGAACTGTTGCTTGGTCTTCAGCATGCGGCACGTGGCCCACAGCATGACGCTCAAACTCAAATAATAGCCAATAATGGGCAACATATGACGTTCACTGTCCTCGATGGTGCTCCACCAGGAGAGCAACACCAGCAGGCTGCAGCGCACGCTGAGCGGCAGCATGGCGGGCAGGGCGACAACCAAATTGATCAAGCGATGATAAAGTAGCGTGAAGAAGACCAACGGATGAAAGATCAGGCGATAGAAACATGGCACATGATCGAGACTCTGTGGATGTGGCACGGACAGCGTCAGTGTCTCATTAACTTGCGGCATGCGTCCGGCACTGTAATTGGAGGCAGCCGAGACGAGATGCGCCTCGGTAATGAAGCGACGTCGCTCCACATTCGCTCGCCCAATGGTCGCAGCATCCTCGAGTGCCTCTCTCTCGCACTCGCTGCTCTCCTCATCCGTGTTGGACGAGGAGTAAGCAGCATCCGCAGCACCAGCGCCACGACGCCTACGCTTCCGTTGCAAATTATAAATGCGTCGCATCTTTCGCTCCAGCTGCTTGGGCGTAATATGCTCATTGCCATTCGACAGGCAAGCGAAGAGTTCACGGGCCGCTTTGCGGGCTGCGCGCTCGCCGGGCGTCATGGCCAGACAGCTCCGCACCTCATCCGCATTCTCGGCTGTAATGCCATTGCCGGCATTGTAGCATTTGCGCAGCAGACGCTGTGCCTCCTCGTGTCCCTGCTGAGCAGCGCTGACCAGCCAATGCACCGCCTTCTGGCTCTCATTGGCTACGTTGGGCTCTGTGTGTAGGTTAGAGATGTCAAATGAATTCTTTCTGCTTGACATTTACATACCGATGGCATTCTCCAGCAGCTTCTTGCCCAAATCATACTGCACTTGAGGGCATCCCTCTTCGGCAATGTGTTCCTTCAATTTGTTCAGTGAGGCTCGGTCTGCAAAACACACGAAACATACACAAAGAGCTCTATAAATAGCTAAAACAGCTTGGATTACCTTCGAGATTCCAGCGCCGCCTTTTGCTGACACCTGTCGGTGCGTTTTGTGTCCAGGTGGCCATCGAGAGCAACAAATTGCAAAAGGCTGCTGATTCTGCTGATTGTTTACGCTTTAGAGTGCAATTTAGAGTTGCACCAAATCATTTGGAGTTCATTCTGTGCAACGACCAAACTCAAAAGGAACGAATGAACGAACGAACGAAGGAACTTATTCGTTCAAATGGATTCTATCAGTGTTGGCATTTTGGCTTTGAAATAGCTATGTTGGGAAATGTTTGCAAAAATTACTTTATGGGTGTAACCAGAGCATATTGTTAGTCCAAATCAAGTCATTCAGAATTAAGCTTTTTATTTAATTTTTTGCCTTCTTGCGCACGCATTTTGCCAATCGCATTTATTTAAATTTTGACAACACTGGCTTCAATTTGCAAGCGCGCTCGACTGTTATCGTTGAGAACTATCGCTTGCTAGTTATCAGTTGCAGTTATCGATAGCTCGCGACAATCGCTACCCGGCGTAATTTGTTCAGTGTACATGTGTTTTTTTTGTTTATAATTCGAATTGCTTAACTTATTTAAGTCAAAATGGATCGAAACATGCAGAAGCAGTTGTTTAACAAAGCGAGGGAGTCACCAAACCTGCGTCGCTTCAGCACGTCGGCAACGGCAGACAGCACACGCAAATCGTTTTTTGGAGGGAACCCTAATCTAGGCGCCTCGCCAGGAGCCTTAAAGAAAACTGGGCTGAGTAATAGGTGAGATATGCAATAAATCCTTTACTATTTTCAATAATAAATGCATATACTTCTGTAGTCGCCTTAGCTTGTCGGGACGCTCCACATCACAGTCCATACCGGGCATCCGATCAGATTACAATGTCGTCGAGATCTTTGGCAATCCTCTGCCAGTTGCCGTAAACGAAGCGTTGACTTTTACTGGAACCATGGGCAACACGGTTTCAGCCAAGATTGCACAAAATGGCTACGCATGGGTAAGCAATATCAACACATATTCTGTTGTTCATCTAATTGTGTAAAGTATTCAATTAGTTTATATGGGTTTATTTGTATGAATGTCCTTGTTGTATATCAGGTTGTTCAAGGTCGTCGCTTACTGATTTGGCAGTACAGAAATAAAAGCGGCGCTGGCCAGGCAAACTCGCCGCCCCGGCTGGGTAAACGAGGAGCGACGTCGGCACAATGTCGCGAGCTGACGCTGCCCCACAGCGATATTGGGCACAAGAGCGAATTGGTTAGCGTTTTCCAGACGGAGGACAGTCAAGCGATGGCTTCCTGCATTGCGGTCTCTGCGACTGGAGACGTACGCTACTGGGCATCGATAGCGCACGATAACAATTCGGTGGATCTGTCCATACTGACGGGGCAGGAGTTTGTCCAGCTGTTGAATTTGCCCACGCAGCAGGGTTATCTTGCTGTCACCTCCACGTGTACGTTGGTGTTCCTGCGCGTGGGCCTCAGCAAGGGTCGCTATACGCTGCACCACAAGACCATTAAGCCAGCGACTAGTTTACTGGGCGGCTTTGGCAAGCGAGTGGCATCCATGCTAATCGGTATGAACAACGGTGGCGATAGGGATCAGGTGAGAAACATAATTCTTTTGCATCATCAGCAGCCAATTAATGTTCGTCTGCTCCTCGTGTAGTTATTAGTTGGCATGTGCTGTGAGAGCAACACAAAGAATGGCGAAAGTATTGTCACCGTGCTCTCAGATCGCGGACTCCAGCGTTGGCTTCTCTCCAACAAGGGCAACACCGAGCAGCTAATCTACGAGGAGGTGGAGCTGTTGCGTAAAATGCGTGAGATGCTACTCTTGAATTTCTGGAATGTGCGCACGCCCAACGAGAACGTCGATGTCGAATTGCATTTCATGGACTATCATGTGGCCAATAACTATCACTATATGCTAGTGGGTGCAGTCAATCATGGGCATGCGCCCCAGATGAACTACGCCATAAGTAAGCTTACAACTAGCAACAACTCTTTCCTAATCAGAGACTAATTTGATTGTTTTTTTTGTAGTGGTGGCCAGCGCTGGTCCAGAACGCATGCTGCTGGATTGCTTGACGCCGCTCAAGCTGCAAAAGTTCTACAGTGCCAAAACGGTGCAGGAATGCCTCAGCGTGCGCATCATGGTTGGTGCCTCGAATTTGTATCTGTATACGCCGAAAGTGGTTTATCCGCTGGGCTTGGTAAATTTATTGCCAACCGGCGAAAATGAAATGGAGAAGGTGGAGTTCCATTTGCATGAGGATCGCATCCTTAGCGCCGCCATGTGCAATCGAATACCGCTTTTCTTCAGCCGCACACATGGCCTCGTCGGCATCACGCCGGGCAACTTTGAACCCTTCGATATGATGAACCTGAGCAACCTGAACCCGAGCGATGTATATTTTCCGTTCGATGCCAGTTTCAATGTGGCCAATCAAAGTATGTCGCAGGAAAACTCCAATTGCTTGCCCATGTATCAGCTGGATCCGGATGAGGTCTATGCGGATTTCAACAATGGTGTCGGCCAACTTAAGGCCGCATTCTTGTATCGCCTGAAACGCAACAATCAAATGGTCAAAACAGTTCTCGCCGATGTAATGGATAGCATTGCAGAGAGCGATCCAAAGGGTGCTCCCCTGGATGCCTACAAGCTGGACAGGTTAAATATTTATTTACGTTAATACCAAAGACATGGATTTAATAATAATTTTCAGAATTGTCATCACTATTGCCGAAGATTTGGCTGAGGATCTGCCCATCGGGGATCCGCGCTGGCAGTCAGCCATTGAGGAGTACGATGGCGAGCGATATGCGCTGGGCAGCTCCCACTCAATGCAGATCATCCATCAGCTGCGCGACAAGGGCATCGCCTTCCAGCACTTTATTGATTTTCTGCACTTTAGTGCACTCTGGGAGAAGGTTTACACTTTGATATATCCTTAATATATATAAATATCTAATATTCTTAATTTTTACAGTTGAATGCCATACCCTGTGGCAGTAATGTGCTCAAGCATACATCCTACATTCTGGCCGATATAAGCGAAAAGATTGTGGCTGCCACAGCTTTGCGGGCGCTGCAATCTAAAATGCCCAAACTGATTGATGAGGTCATCGATTTCACTGTCGCCCACTGGGATGAGAAGCCCTATGAGAGCCTGACCGCCCAGGATATATTCTACGTGAAGCTGTGCAAGTTTCAGTGCATCTATATGGCACTCGCAGACATGGCCGACGATCGGATTGCATCCCAAGATCGCACCACAGCAATGGTGGCCCAGTTTATAGCCGACATCAACACTATTGTGCTCGGCACACTGGGGCCAGTGCTGAGACATCGGGAGCAGAATGCTAGTAGCTTTAAGCCGCCCGCCAATTCATGCGAGAATCAGCCCTGGACAGCGACAGTGGGCAGCGCTGGTTGCCACGATTCGCTCGTCCGCCTCATCGACATCACGGTGCGTTATGGGGCGCAATGCGTCACCGAGTCGGAGCTGAAGCATGTGCTCTATCAGCAGATACTGGAACTGATGGACATGGTGCTGGAGGGACGCAAGAACTATCTGGATAGTGTGCGCGGCACGGAAAAGTTTCAGGTGCTGCAGCAACAGTTCGAATCCCAGCGACGCGAACTAATCTCAGTACTAAGTGAGTAGTTCAGAAACATGAGCCAAAAGCATATCCATTGATTGCTCCCCTTGCAGTTAAGGATCAGCAGTACGAGTGCGCATCTCGGCTAGCCGAAAAGTATTTGGACTTTCAGAGTCTGGTGGTCATCTGCGATGAGACGCAGGATAATGAACGACTGGATGAATTCACACGCAAATACGAGGAGCACGATTTCTCACAGTTTGCCATCAATTGGCATTTGCGTCAGAATCGACATGGTGAGGTATTTGAACGATTCAAGTCAAACCAGCCGGCATTGGCGCAATTCATGCGCGATCATCCATCACTCGGTTGGATTCAGCTCATATTCAACGGCAACCATGAGCGCGCCGCCAAAGTGCTCTTCGATCTGGCCCAAGGTGAATCGGAATTTGTGGCACGCAAAAAATCTATGTTATCGCTCTCAAAATTGTCTGCACTTGCGGCGCCTGATGCCGATTTGTCGGCACAAGTCGAGAAAATCAATTCCGAACTGGCTATCATTGAATACCAATCCTATTTGGCTCACAATGTGCTGCAAAGTTTTGGCTTTGATGCCAACGATCAAAAGGTGCTCAAAGTGGAGGAAATCATTAATGTGAGTAATCTCGATTTACATCGATCATAATATATAACTTGTTAAGACTGGTTTTGCGTTGCAGTTGTTCATTGCGGAGGAGAACGACTCAGCGACCGAAGTCGAGTTCCGCAAGGCCTTGGAGTTGCTCAACTACGTGGATCAGGCATATGACTTGCGACACAAGATTTGGTGTGCAGCCATTCGACGCGACAACTGGACAGATTACGATGCCAACAATGCGGTTAATTATATACACAATCTGCTGTTCTTTAAAATCATCGAAATCTCCCAGCTAATTGGCCAAGATACCGACGGCTTCCTGCCGCCCATGGAGGATTTTTTGGAGAGCATGGAACTGGGCGATCTGCCGCAACAGCAGACATTTCAATATTTACTGAAACTCGCCTACGAGTATGTCGGCGATTTGTTCAAACAAACAGAAGACATGGAGCTGTAAAAATGTGGAGAATTATTAAAACATACTCTTAGATTAACAACCAACGACTGAACTTTGTCTCTTGTCTTGGACAGTTGTCAGCTTTGTTGCCTGCTGTCGCACGCATTATAAAATATTATAAACTAAGTTGCTTTGTTGCTGTTTGCAGTTGCTGTTTGTAGTTGCTGTTTGTAGTTGCTGTTTGCTATTTCTGCTAGCGAAAGTATCTCGAGTGTGGCGAGTGGAGCAGAAGCCCGCCAAGTGTTGTCACTGGCTTTAACCAGCGGCTGCACTCCGACCTGCCGTCGCATCAGTTGTGTTTTGATCATGACGGACGAAACAACGCCGCTGACCGCCAGCAGCTCCGGCTACGTTGTTTTGCCGCCCTACCAGGGGCCCAGCTATGTCTTTCCGGGCGGTGTCTCACCGCGAGCCCGACGCTCCAAAATGAAACAGTTCCAGTGCTGCATCACCATCACATTTATGTGAGTCCAAGGAGATAATTAAATAACTGAGTTTCTTTTTGGAATTCGTGTTCGAAGTGCTTTCCCTTTTCTTACACACATATATTTATATATATGTTTTGTTGCCACATCGGATTTACTATATTAAGTTTCTCTCATAAGAAAAAATGTATATGGGTGGCACACAGTTAATCTCTGTGGTGGAGTTTGTCATTTGATAGCTGCTTAAATCGCTAAGCCACAAATTAATTTCATTTCTTTGATCACAGCGTGATTGTAATTGCCGCCTTGCTCCTGGCGCTGTGGTTAAGTGGCAGTGGCTACACTGGAAGCAGTGGCGATGATGATGGTCCCAGCTACTTTTTTGCCACGAACGAAACGGATGCGCCGTCGTTGTGGCAGACACTGGCCGCCATCAAGAAACCCATACCCGATGAGCCGGAGACGGATTGGGCGCTGCGCCAAGCGACGCTGGATCCCAATGAAGGTGCCCAGGCGGTGAGTGCGGGCATCAAGGCGCTGGGCGATCGTGAGATACTCGAGGAGGGACTGCAGCCGAGTGCCTTTGATACGCCCCAATTTCGGCACTATCGTTCGCTGAGCACCAATCCGGAGGCCCGCAAGTTGGCGCGTCGTGGCTATGTGGAGAACCATGCGACGCTTAACATTGCCCAGAGATTTAACTATACCAAGCAGCCGGGACGCAGCAATATTGGACTTGGTCCACCCATAGTGCTTTTGGATCCCACCGTGCTCCGTTTGGATTGTGATTTCAATGAGCGTTTCAGGCGGAGCACAGGTGTCTGCAACAACAAGCTGCATCCGCGCACCTATGGCGCCTCCATGGTGCCCTATCGCCGCATGGTGGCACCAGACTATGCCGATGGCATTGCAGCGCCACGGATTAGTCATGTGGGTAAATTGCCGCCGGCGCGTCAAGTCTCGTTGAGCATTCATCGTACCAGCTACGAAACAGATTCGAATTTCACTGTGATGCTAGCGGTTTTTGGACAGTTCCTGGACCATGATATTACGGCCACGTCGCTGACCACCTCGCAGGAGGGTGAATCCATTGATTGCTGTGTGGCCAAGACGCAACAACAGCATCCGGAATGCTTTCCCGTCCAGATACTCGCGGATGATCCATACTACAAGCAGTACAATCTGAGCTGCATGAATTTTGTGCGCTCAGCTCCAGCTCCAACTGGAAGATTTGGACCACGTGAACAGTTCAATCAGGCGACGGCTTTCATTGATGGCTCGGTTGTCTATGGCAATTTGGAGCAGCGGCAGCGCCAGCTGAGGAGCTACATCAATGGTACGCTGCGCATGTTTCTCACCGATGATGGGAGGGAACTGTTGCCCATCTCCTCGAATCCGGAGGATGGCTGCAATCGTCTCCAGATGACGCGTCAGGGTAAATACTGTTTCGAGTCGGGCGATGATCGGGCCAATGAGAATCTGCTGCTCACCTCCATGCATCTGCTGTGGGCAAGGCATCACAATTATCTGGCACGTGGATTGAACGCGATTAATCCAGACTGGGATGATGAGCATGTCTATCAGGAGGCCCGGAAAATACTCGCCGCCCAAATAGCCCATATTACCTACAATGAATTTTTGCCCGTGCTCCTGGGTCGCAATCTGAGCGAGGCGAAGGGTTTGCTGCCTGCCCGTGGACAGCCACACGCACCGGACACATACGATCCAGAGGTGAATCCCAACATTGCCAATTGCTTTGCGGCGGCCGCTTTCCGATTTGCCCACACGCTGCTGCCGGGTCTGTTCAATGTGTCCAGGGACCACAGCACACCCGAGTCCATTGAGCTGCACAAGATGCTCTTCAATCCGTTCTCGCTGTGGGTACGCCATGGCATCGATCACGCCCTGCAGACAGCCTCGAATACGCCGGTGCTCCGTGTGGATCCCTTCTTTTCGCTGGAGATCACCCAGAAGTTATTCGAGGGCACTACCGAGGACCGGCTGCCCATTTGTGGCCTGGACTTGGTTTCGCTGAATATTCAACGAGGTCGCGATCAGGGTATTCCCGCATATCCGGTTTTCAGGCGCCACTGTCGTCTGCCACCAGTGGATACCTGGGAGCAGATGGCACGAGCCGTCGACAACTCAACTCTGGAGTCCATCAGACAAATATATGCGTGAGTAATTCCCTTAATGTCTTACATGTATATTTATTTATTTCAATTCGTTTTCACACCTCAGTTCGCCACAGGATGTGGACCTCTATACGGGTGCACTCAGTGAGCCGCCGCTAGAGGGCGCCATCTTTGGTCCGCTGCTCAGCTGTTTGGTTTCTGATCAATTTATACGCCTCAAACTTGGCGATTCCTTTTGGTATGAGCGTAAAATAGGACCACAGAGATTCACAAAAAGTAGGCAAGATAAAAAATATACCCTGTAGTTTCTAAAAATTATATATCACACAGCACAACTGGATGAAATCTACAAGAGCAGCTTGGCTGCCATCATTTGTCGCAATTCCGATAACATTCAACAGGTGCGTCCACATCTTATGGAACGCCAGCAAGGAGATGACAATCGCCATGTAAACTGCACGAATTTGGAGGGCTTTCAATTTGACTTTCAGCCCTGGTCGGAGGCGATAATGGAGCCCCAACTGCACAGGGCGGGCTTTAGTCAGGCAATGTCATTGGTGCGGCTGATGCATAATAATAATATAAAAGCAACGATCAATCATGAAAGACTGTAGCTACATTTATAAATAATAAATACCCCCGATCGATCCACAACTTGCAACTATCAAAATTACTTATACATGATATGATGTATATGATAGCTTGAATCGGATATCCGTTTGTGTAATTAAAGCCAAGAACAGGGCTGTTTGTTGGCGCGCTACTGACTCTGTCACATATCGATAGTTGGAGCTCTGAGAGGGACGCTGAACTGATTTTTCGATAGGTTGTGCCAGGATTTGAAACTGCTTTTTTTGCACAAAAACTCAGAAGGTAAATAAAAATGCAAGACATTCGAATCGACATTCATCTCCAAATATCAGCGCAGCCATAGCGAAAATTTTCAAAGACTTGAGTAAACTGTACTTTAAATCGTTTCCCTTCTGGTACTTACTTAATTGTCATATACATTTGAATTGGAGCCCATTCTCCTAAACCAACAATTCAGTTGACAGACAGTTCAATAAATAACGAACATGCACGAACTTGCTCGAATTTCTATCGATAAGCAAGAGTCTTCGTTAATCTGCTTTTCACCATGTTCATTTTCATGAGTTGGCAGCTCTTCAAAATGAGAGTAATTCTGCCTGCTGCATAATTTTATAGGGTGCAATTTACTTATTCTTTGAAAAGAAACATTCAGGTAGCAATAAACGAAATTGCTCGCACATAGGGTTTTTACCTAGTAACAAGTTTCTTGTGAACTCGGTTTTGCTACCCTCGACGTTTGCAGCTGTTCATAAAAGGGATTAACGCAGGTACTACATTTGCTCGCGTCGCGTAGCAATACGTTTCGCTGCTGCGAGCGCAGTCATAAATACAGCGTCATTCTCGCATTTTCCACCATTTGCCTTTGAAAAGTCGCGCCGTGTAGACGTGCTAGTCTAACAATAAGTTCAGTGTCTGGAATGTTACACAACCAGATTGTGTGCGCGCATGTCAACGTTTGAGGAGCAGCAAAGGTGTGTTTGTGTGTGTATATACTGAAGAAAGTCATTTAATATAGCGTCATACGAAAATGGTTGCTTATTACGATGAGTCTGCTGTTGACGGCATCGATCAGCCCAAAACGTTAACATATTGGGTGCGTAATTTTCGCATGAAACGTGTACAAATGCGCCGTAAAATGCGTGGCTCTGGCAGCCTACGTGTCAACGCCATTTTGTCAACGGCGCTTTTTCATGCCGAGCACGAATTGCGCAGGAAACAACAGGAACGATTCAGTCGTTGGCTCGACATACAAACAAAATTAACACCACATGGCAGAACGCATTGTGCGAGTGATGCGGATGAAAAATATCAGCATAATAATTGTGATGGTAATGCGGAAAAGACTGCCGAATTTGAGCGACGCAATATTGAAAATAATTTGTGGAGAAACGAACTGAGTGGCCTCGATAATTTTCTGAGCAGTTTGAGCAGCAGCAAAAGCAACAACAACAACGGAACGAACAATGGGAGCAGCAACAATTACAACAGCAACAAACAAAGCAGCTGCGCAATTGCTGTCAGCAGTTAGCCTGAAAGAGACAACCGTATTTTGACACTTCAATATTTGAGCATAACTGTTTCTTTCTCATTTCCTATTTTGATTTGTTTGTTAAATTAGTTTTATTACGCAAGAAATTTCTCATTTGCAGTCGCAAAACGTAATTGTAAAGAAAAATGTGAAGAGGCTGTGAAGAAGAGTGTGATAAATGATCAGGATGAGCAAATGGCCTTCGTATAAAGCGGGTGGTGTGAGTCAATGGCGCTGACGCTGTCTCTGTCTATCAACGCTCACCAGAAAAAAGAAGCCTTTGGTTCCGGAAAAAATTCACACTCGGTTTGTAAATTTATCATTATTAACTTCTAACGCTATAGTTCATTTTTTTAGTTTGTCTTTTTGCTGAAAGTAGACAAATTAAATATTTCATAGTGAAAAAGATTTCACAATGACGAAAAGCACGTACGTAGATATGTGTGTGTGTGTAGATATGTAAGCGACGCCATCTTGCATGTGTTGTGTATATCTACATGCGCAGATGGCCGCTGGTGCGAGAGTGACAACGTTATTTTCTGTGGCAAGTGACTCACTCTCGCGCATGTACATTCATGCATTTATATGTATGTATGCATTTTGCCTTTGTTTGTTGCTTTCGTACGTGTATGCATACGTGCATAAGCGGATAAACCTTGGATAACCATGTCTGCTATTTCTATTTTCGTCATTGTATGAAATATTTAATCAGCAAAGAAACGAAAAATACAGTGATTCATATTGAATCGAAAGAGACTCAAGAATTAATAATAGAAGAACTTTTTTTGATTATCATTAACATCATTAGATTGTAGTCGCAAAAAGCGAGCATTGTATATATAAAAAAGAACTTGAAAAACAAAAATACACAGAACTGAAAATTGTATGTTAACATAAATAAAACTAAATGTAATTTTTGAATCAGTGTTGCCTTTATTATTTACTCGAATCACCACAACACACATCCCCTTGTCGTATTTATAAATTTTTCTATAACAGAATTTGTTTTGCAGTTTTCCTGCTCCTCGAAACGTTAATGGCAACGATGAGGAGGAACGGAACATTTGGCAAACAGCAATAACAGCAGCCACAAACAGCATCCATCAAGAACAGAACATCATCATGATGATATCGAAACACAATGAAATGATCGATAATCCTTCTTCACATCATCCAATTGCGACATGTCGATCGTCGCCATCAAAGATTTTATGTTTTTAAATAATATCCACTGAGTGAGTCTTCACGTCTGTCCGTCTTCTGCAACACCACACACAAATAGGCAGCGAGTTTGCAACGCCAGCCGACATATCCTACACAGTTCGCCGAAGCAGCAGTTTAGCAGCGGCAGCAGCAGCAGCAGCAAAAACCACCAAGTCTCAATCAAAAAAAGAAAAAAATGAACAAATAATATGAAATGCCAGATGCAGTGCAGTGCTGACAAATATAAATTTGGGGACAAGGCGGAAATTGCGCGCGGCAGCAGCAGCAGCAGCTTCAGCTCAACAGCAAACGTGTGTGCGCTTTAAAAATGCCTGTGCCAACTACTACTACTACTACCAACCACCACCACCACAATCACTCTACCTACTCTACTCTACATAAAATGCGGTTAGCAGTTGTTTTGCTGACGGCACCCAACCAACCAACCTATCCATCCACACAGACATCTCTTCTGCATACACGCGGTATTCGTATATCAGCTGCGAACGCAAAAACCAATTACTTTTTCAAAACAGATTTACAGCAACAGAAAAGGAGAATGAAATCAACAAACAACATCAGCAGCAGCAGCAACAATTTCGCAGTTGAATGTGCCTGCGCGACGCTGTGGAATTTTTCTAAGCTTAATAATTTGATCAGCAACTTCGTCGACATCATCTACGTTTACGTCCTTTTGTCGTCTCCACTCCACTTCATTTTTATCGGCGGGTGGCACGTAAGCCGTATTGGAATTTTGCTCGTTAATTAACGCTTGAATTACAGTATACTACCTACCAAAAAGGAATGCGGAGAGGATGCTTTCTTTTTAGAGCTCCAGATTCTCGATATTGTTTTTTTGTTTGTTTTTTTTTTATGTATAAAACACATCTATGTATGATTTTAGCGAAACAGTTGCTGCACACATTTCTAGAGATTGCTAGATGAAATCTGTTTGGAAGGTCTTTAGGCAATACCTTGGAATTCATCTACTGTCTGTCTACTCGCAGCAAGCAAGCACATCCCCGTTTTGAAGGAACAAGCTTACAAGTTTGATATTCTCTTTATTGCATAAATACGTGGGCTTCAATCTTTTTGTAGCGATGCATCACAGTTGAACGGTGCCTGTGAGCGTCTGGCTCATAATCCAAAGGAAGCCCACGAAGCATACATTCTTAATTTACAACGCCCTCGCCCAGTCGGGGTGATGGGAACTTGGATGGGATGATCGATCAACGACACACACTGAGAACGAACTCCTCACGTAAAGTTATACCCTGTAGCTTAGGACAAAGACAATTTTTTGTTTATATTTTTTAGCGATGCGACGCAGTTGAGCGGTGCCTGCGCGCATCAGCAAGAAAGAGATCAAGAAACAAGCGAGATCGGATCGAGATATCGAATCCAGCATTCTTTTCTCTCTTCATATTTTTGCAATTTTAGAGAACTCGACCAATATCAGAACACACGCAAAAGGGATACGAGTCAAGATAGAAACTCTACTCAAACGAAAACGAAAGCGTAACTTAATTTGTTAATACTTAACTTTGGACAATATTGTTTGTTTTCTGTTTCATATTGTCTTTTAGCACTAGCACGTTGCTATTGTGAGCCAAAGAAAGATACTAGAGGCACAAGTAAATGATGCACACAATTGTCGTCTAATCTACTATTGAAAAGAGCTGCAATAATGAAACTATATTCAGAAACATTCACGGAGATCGCGTCGCATAAAGTAACTCTTTATATATCACCTTCAATCTGGAAATTCTATATTCTTCTAGATGCATAAGATATGTCCGTACATACATATGGGTTTAAGACAAAACATTGATGAGATCTGGCTACTTGCCCAAATAACTAACTCGAATCGACAACGAGAGGTGGATTTATTATCATGGGCTAATGGCATAATGTTCTCGAGGATCCTAGGAAACTTACGTAAATTATATGAGCTTTGCCATATTTTCTTTCTTCGTTTTTCCCCTATTTTTATAGCAATATGATGCAGTTGAGCGGTGCCTGCGCATATTGGAAATTCTTTGATCGGAAAATATTGATAGGCAGCGAGGAAGCGCCATTTAAGAGAGAGGCATCCCCCCAATCGATAAAATATTCATGTAAATTATTCGATATGCCTGGAACAAAAAACATATTTCTTTTCGTATCTTGTAGCTATATAAAAATGACCGCAGTTGAATGTGCCTGCCAATAGCTTAACTAGACAACTAGAGAACGTCTCGGCGCAGACATCCAATCCTCCAATACTTGGAACTCCCCTAGGAAGGAAGTTTTCTACTGAATTTTACTCCCACTCTTTCCATTCCCAACCAGTTTACAGTTATTTTTCTCTAAGGATAATATATCTATTACAGTTCACAAGACACTGCAAATGACCCCCGAGTACATGTAGCAAAATTTCTTGAGGCAATGGGAATCAAATGCCAACTTGAAAGCAATAACAACAACAACACGACACTTGTTAACATCGCTCGCAATTGATCTGATCTGATCGCATCGATTTTGTGAGAAACGGTCGAATATCTCGATAAACGTTAAAGGTCAGCCAAACACTGAATACGCCTTGACTTGCTTAAACCTGTTTTACAGCTAAACATAAATGCGAAAAGACGGTCACATGACATCGTGCGAGACATTTCCTTATCTCTCTCTGCTACATAACTCTGTGCACTGCCTGCGAATCACGTATTCCGGTCCGATCTGGGCACGGAAACGTTTTTCTCTCTTCTCCTCCCATCAAGCAAGCAGCGGCAATCAGCAACGAGCGTGTGTCACACTGCAAAATCGTTAAAGGGAATCAAGAACGATACATCAAGTCCATCCATAACCACTGATCCACAGGTAGTGAAATCTCCTACAGTAATGCCACAGCACCACAACAACAACACCACCACCACCACCTGCCAGCCAGCGATAGCTGCTCTGAATTGCAAATGCGCGAGTACAACGAGTGATCATCCGTTGCAAAGTACACTTAACGTTTTTACATTCCAGAAAAACGTTAGCTGCTGTTGCAACATGAATATGGCATGCCAAGCTTTTTGCACCACATGAAGAGGTCAGCCCTGCACCACTCGGCGGCGGTCAAAGCACTAACTCACGATCGATCACTGATGATGAGCAAACAGAGACGACCTCGGCTGTTGCTCTCTCTCTCTCTATATTTCTCTATCTATCAATCAATCAAATCTGTGGCATCACCAAGCCTAGCTCGGCCAGGCCAGGCCAGGCCGCCAGACCAAGCCAAGCCAAGCTGGTTCAGCTCAGTCCAGCACGTAATGCATTGCACCGCATAGAAATATGCGCTCGGTCCGCGCTAAAGGGAAACAAACGCGTTTGGACCGAGACCCGCCACACCACACAAACACCAGCATCCGCACTAAGAGGCGAGCTGATGTGTTGTCGTTGTTATCGGGCAGCTGCCTGCAAGTACGCTACGGGCATCCAAGCGTCGTCGTCGCAAGCTACCACTACTATTACTACTACTCTACTCTGCTCCGCTCCACTCCACTCTCTTCAACTCTCGGCGTTTTTCTGTGTGTGTGTGCAACCAGAGAATGTATGTTTACACATAGAGCATGCTCGTCGTTTATCGCAAAAGGGAACCAAATGCGATTAGTGTTCAAGCATCCCCGACGACGACCAATCAGACAGCCAACCAGCCAGACAGCTATCCATCCATCCATCTAGCCAGACAGCAAGCCAGCTATATATCCTGTGCAACAGTTACACAGATGATGACACAGCGGTGGTATTTCTATCAATGCAATTGATTTAACACATTTCTGTTTGCAAATTATCCACTCAAATCCTCTCACTTCTTAGCCTTGGCACAGATCGAGAACAGTGTGTAATCAAATCAAACCAAATCAAATCCATCGCAAAGGGAATCAAATGCGATTAGTGTTCGATGCCGATATGAAGCAGAAGCTAGCAGTGCCGCTAGTCCAGCGCAACGCTACCTATGCTTCACTTTTGCCAGTTGAGCGCTTAACTCCTGGTGCAACGTTCATCATTCCGCAATAGGGAATCAATTGCGAGGTGGTACTGCAGCAACGCACACACACACAACACCACACACACAAACACACACTTGAGACAGGCAAACACACACGCACACACCATGCTCTCCAAGCTCCGTGCTACGTGCTACGTGCTCTATGCTCTCCATGCATGTGATTAACTTCTGGCATTACAAGATCAGCAAGTAAGGCAAGCAAAGCGTCCTAAATCCAAATCGTAAAGGGAACCCAATACGATATACAGCAAGAGGCAGCTGACGGCAAACAGACAGCAGGCAGGCAGGGCAATCCATGCCAACAGCGCGCGAGAGGTTCAAGACATCCGATTTCTAACAGCTGATAGCTGATCGATTCCCTCGTTGTCATCGTTATCCAATCCATGTTGTTGTTGTTGGTGTTATGTAACGCTTTTCAGGTAACTTTCGTCACTCACTTTCAGCCTAGCCTAGCCGACCTGGACGGACAGTTACGACACGTATCTGTCGGTTTCTGCACGTCAAGTTGATCTCAAAGGGAATCCATGAGATACGCGCTACTTCTCCTATATGTAAACATTTTATTTTTTTTTTGTTTCTGTTTATTTTTCTATCTAAGTTTGTTATGTACAGAGGCGGCAGTCCTTTCTGGCCTTTTGGGCCTTAGGCAATCAAGAATGTATATTAGTACCATACACCTACTCTGTAACCCATGTTCCAAATCTACTATGTCAAAATTGTATAAGCGCAAGGCGTGTTATTTTGTAAGATTCGATTGTATTTTTTTGATTATTGTAAAACCTGTGACATGTACAAATATCTGTATGGCTTAAGACACGTAGCAGGCCAGGCATGGTGACGGACGAACTCCCCATTGTGTGATGTCCAACCCTTTGAAACGTGAGCGAGAACGGGCGATTTGAATGAGAAATACTCCATCTTTGAGCCGGGCCATCCATGACCTTTGGGTATTGATCTTCTTCTGGGGCTTTCGCTGCTGGTGGTCCTCTACAGGCAGCGGAAACACAATGATATCCATCGTTAAAATGGCACAACTATCTTCACCTGAGCAAACACTCTGGTCGCCTGGTTCATGAATCCACCAACTCCCATGTTCGGCGATTTTTCGACTTCTCTGATGTCGGAGCGCTTCCTTGGTGGGGTCATCTACTTCAGGCCATATAATCATCCGTAATGGCTTGCGACGCTTCATTATCAAAAACAAAATCTGCATATGAACTGGAAAGAGACTTCGATCGCTTAGAGTATCGTCACAATTCATCACAACCACTTGTTGAGAGCGTTCTTTTGTGGCATTTGTAACCAGTCGGGAAGAATATAGGCAGATCAACCGATCTGCAGAACTACTACTACTCTACTACTACTACTACTACTGCAAGGCACAACGACTTTACTACTAACATATTCAAGAAAACATCATTTTCATCAACACGCTCGCACGCACGCACGAACCAATCGACCAGAACCACTTGTTTTGCTCTTCGTACGCTGGCTAGGATCAAACACGCACACATTAATGGATTAGTTTGTCGTTCTCGTTGTGGGACAACGCTTCGCATTTGCAACAATAATTTACAACACACATTTCCTCCCTGCTTTTGATGATGAGATGGGCCTGGTGGCAAAGCGATAGGATAGGATCTCAATCTGCTCGGGTTTTGTTTATCTTCTACTACTACACCTCCTTCTCCACTACTACTACTACCTGGCCGATGATGGGGCCATTGATTTCGAACTTTCTACTGAGACGTCTTGACGTGTTTGGCGATTAGAGTTTTCTTCAGGATTCCAAAAAGATTTTCTCGAGTTACTTTCGAATATTTGGGCATCACTTGAATCACATTTTCTACTGAATTGACGGCTGCGTGGGATTACCTAGAATTGACGGCTGCGTGGGATACCGAGAGTTGACGGCAGCGAGGGACTACGCATAGGCGGCATCATGGGATACCAAATTGGGACGGCGGCGCGGGAGATTTGCATGTTATCAACGTGGGATTCGCTTGTTTTCATCGTGGGATTTGTTAGGGCTTCGGTTAGGCGAGGGCGCTAGGGACATTCCAAGGATTTCAAGCAGGGCAAGGGGCAAAAGCGATGACGGCGTCGTGGGAGTCACTTGACGGCGGCGGGGGAATCATCTAACTTCGGCGAGGGATCGGACCTCCTGACAGCTGCGTGGGAAAACCAAAGCTTCGACGTGGAAGTAGCTGACGGCTGCGTGGGACATCCTGACTGCCGCGGGGGTTTCTGACTGCAGCGTGGGAGATCCTGACAGCGGCGTGGGAGTTCCTGACTGCGTCGTGGGAGTTCATGACTGCGGCGTGGGAGTTCCTGCCGGCAGCGTGGGATACTTTGACCGCGGCGAGGGAGCCTCATCGGAAGATTTTGTTTCTCTTAACGATCATCGTCTGTATTCCTACAAGGTGCATCATTTATACAAGTTCATGCGTTCAAGGCTGATATACCTGCATTATTATCTGTCCAACTGGCATCTACATTCTATATATATTATATGTATATGTATATACATATTCGCATTCGTCGTCCTAGTATTTAATTAACATGAGTAGACTGCACCCTTAACTTAACAAACCCATTCGAACGGAAGCAATCATCACACTTCTACATTTATAATAATATTTATTCGTTCCTGGAATACCGGAAAGCAAACTAAAAACGATGATCCAGATAATCCAGATGCTCATACAAACGGATTATCTGCTGAATAAAATTTGATTGTTTGAAAAAATGAACTCAATTTGTGTTATTTATTCAACTAATGTGCTTTACTTTTGGTATAGGAAAGGTGGTCTACCAAAATTTAAAGAGATTCATGTAGGGATAGGTGCCATTCGGCCGACCAGCCTGAGTCTGATTAAACCGTGCAGTACCGTTTGGAAAAACGCCGCCATAGACTGGCTGAGGAGCGAAGATATTGTTATTGTTATTGTAGCCAGAGCCAGGTTGTGGAGCTAATGGTGACTGGTATTGGAATCCTTGCGGCGGACTGCTCTGCAGCGGCTGCAAGTTGTACGCGCCATAATTGGGTCTGGTATTATTGAATCCTGGTCCAGGCTGATAGTTGACGGCTGGCTTCATATAAGTCGAATTTTGACGGTGATGAATAGCGTTGAAATTTCGTGCAAAAGAACTAGTTTCAAGGTTGAAGCAGGCAAAGACCAGAGCTACAATAAAATCGATGCGAGATGTCATATGCGAATACCAGATGAAATAACAAGTGCTGATAATAATTAAGCTAACCTATTCCGAGAACCAACTGATAAGATTTCAGCATCTTGACGGCGTATTTCGCAATTTTCGCAGGGCTTTGTGGGGTGTTCGCTTTGAAATTCGAAATACAACTAAACGCAGCAGCAGAGAGTACCGTCTCTTATCAGGCTTTGTAATAAGATGTTCGTATTCTCTATATAAAAACGGCTGAGGAAAGTATGAAAAAGAAATGTCTGAGAAGACCACTTATAAATTTTGATTTTTTGCCGGCATTTTATTTATTTGTTCTTATGTATTAAGATTAAAATATTTCATTTTTATTTATTCATTAATTTTTTTTTTGAGCATCTCAGTCGTATACTCTGGTGCTAAGATGCTGTAGTTACAGGGTACTTTATGGTGAGTATTCCCGACTAGAACATGTTAGACATGTTTATTTATATATAAATAAAGTGGTGACAAAATGTGTGCTCTTATCATCACTGGGTTTTTTTTTAATGATGAGGTGGGAAGATGTAGCAGTGTATATACGTCACAGGCATAAGAAGACGTGTCCGATGACATTGGGTATATATAATCTTGGCCAGGTCGCACGCACATGTCAATCACAGAGTTGCTTTGAATTATAAAGGTAGGTAATCACTTTTTGCGAGCTGTGTCGAGTGAATCCAATGGTTGGTCTTTCGCAGCTACCTCGCTTTTGTTTATTAATTAAGAAATTGTTTTTTTCTAAACCTCAAAAAACTGATGTCATGCTAGATTTAAACATTTCATATTTGTATCATAAAATAAATATATTTTACATATGTATTTCAGCCGCGTTGCATAGGAAAAAGACCTTCGCAGCTGCTTCGTCGCACAATTTGTATATCTAAATAAGTAAAATAGAGTCATCAATATATATATATATATATATATATATCGCAAACAGAACTTACCGGCACCACAGAAGCGAGCACAGTTAAACTTCTGTTCGTTGAGATACAATTGTCGATTGCTGGCACAGATCGGATTATACTCTGAAGTTGTTGGGCAACTGCCAAAGCAATTGAGGAACTCTCTTGTTGGCTGTGGTGCGTCGACAAAGGGTGAGACAGTTGCCATCACTGGCATATTGTTGACGAGCACCCAATTGCGACGCGCTGGTGGCCCCGTAACTGGCACACTTGGCCTTCTTGTCGCTGAGAATATTAGTTCATCTTGGGCCGATACAAGCAGATCACTGGTGATAATCACGCATGCCGTAAACAACAATGATTGCATATTGCACTGCATCTCTTAAAAATGTATCCGTATTTGGGTGCGAAGGGCTCTGGGGTTGCAATAAGACTAAGTCAAGCTAGTGCACAACTATAAGTCTATATAAATTGATACATAAGTAGACAGATGATTTCATATAACAGGTTTTGATCGCTGATTTTGTGGTAAATCCAGTTCGATCAGTCGGAAAGTTTATTAAGTTGTTTTTTGCGATAACAAACAAAACTGATTAGCTCGGGCTTAAAAGTGTGCTGGGAAATCACCAGTTTATTATGATTACACTATGCAGAAGAAAAAAGATATATTCAAAATAAATATTGTATATGCGGATATATTATTTTTCTATTATTTTGGCAAAGCGCAAAACCCAGTTGCACGAAAATATGTTGAAAAATATTTATTTGTGATTTAGCTGCAGAATATATTGTTTAATTTGTTGCACAGTGTAGTAAGTAAAAGTAGGAAATTATAGCTTAGCCTATGATAATGGTATTGTATGGTGCGGCAGTTATGCGCGGACCGGGCATAGAGTGTGTTGGGGATGCATACTGCATCGACTGTTCTAGTTTACGATATGAAGCAGTTCTCCAACCAATGCTAGCTAAAACGAGAAGATATAAAGAGCTCAAAGTGTATAAAATGGGAGGTGGCCGTTGTAATTTACAGTTTGAAGTGCGTGGCATACTAGTTGGAGTTAAAGCTTCTGTTTCTTCTGACTGCTTATCCTTCTCGCCTATGTTCGGATTGAGGGCTCGCTGTAGACACTTGCCCAGATGGATGCCACGCCTAGGACGACCACATCGGCAGATTTCCAAAAGGTTTTTGTGCATTTCCGGTGAAATGGCGTGGGGTGAGTCTTTACTGTCTGGCACATCTAAAACATCGAAATTGAATTTAGCTGTAGCATAAAGTCTTTTAATTAGCATACCTTCTATTTTTAGTTTCTGCTTTAGCTGGTTCTCCAGCTCATCTTGATGATAGAACTTATTGTTTTCGCTCTCATCAATTTTGGTCCAAACATGGGGATAACTGCTACGTGATTTGTGTTCCATGCGAACCATCTCCTTACTTTATAGAACATGATACAAATCATTATTTATCTTTAGAATGAATATCAATTGAACATACACTCGACCAATAATCTTTATGGGATCCATTTTGATGTTGTCCTGGTGGATGAGAATTGTGTACTGAACTTAAACAAATTATGCATTTGCTTTGGAAATATTTTTCCATAGCAACAAAAATGCATATTGGGGTGGTTTTTAGTTTTGGAAATAAAACAGGCATCCCTAGTATCGACTATCAAATCATTCAAATAAAATATGTTGAATTTACAAAATCGTTAAAATCATAACTTTATCCCATTTGTTTTTACTATAAACACTCAAGATTAATTAATGGGAAACAATATATTGAAATGGGTTAAGTGTCTGAATAATTTGTCAACCAATATTAGAGCAATTTAAAATGATGAATTGTAGTTCAACCACAATCCTAAAAAACTCATATATCTTAATTGAAAAGAAAAGTAATTATTGATTGGTATTCGAGGATTTCCATGATTCGAGAAAAAAAATTACAAAAGGGTGTAGGTTAGTAAAAGTTAGAGACATAAAAAATTGCGCGTGACTTGGTCATTTCAAGGACTATCCGGTTGACCTTTGAGTCACAAAAAGTCATTGGCCTGTCGATTTAAGTAAAACAATAAAATGGACTAAAGTTCTAAAAACATTTAATATAACAGGACTTTTTTAAACAGAAATTTGCTTTCAACACTTTTAGTTCCTTGTAGATCCAAGCTGTGTCAGACAATTTTTGACCAGAGCAACCAACTGGCCAAAAGACGTCAAAATATACCTTATATTTTCCACATATACCCGAGCACCCCGCGAGTAAAGTTTTTCCAAGAGTTTGGGTCCTTCAGTGAGCCCATAAACTTTCAATGCAGTTTGATAGAGTTGGTCGTTGTGAGGGCAACACACTATAAACTTTGAGAATCTGTAGCCAAGAAACAGCTTTTATTACAAGCAACCCATATTTTCTTGACATCCCTAAAAGTATGCAGCATGTATTAACAAACGATTCTCCTGTGCGCGGACCAAAAGTATGCAATAACTTTTTCGACAAACTTATTTTCAGCTGAATAACTGAAAAGCCAATAAATATGCATTATGTTTATTATCTACTCTTGCATATGCTATCAATGAATAATGATTTATACGCTTAACAGATACAGTTAAAGTATGAACAAGATTTTAAATTTAATTTTAATGAAAATAGGAGCTCGATGATAATTACATAATTAAAATTAAAAAAACATTATTTTAATACGTATATGTACTTTAAATACCTACATATGTATATAATTGATCTGCATATTTACAATATTTATAAATAGGTCGAAAGTCGCGATAAGCCTTATGTCAGTCAATTCGTGTAGCTCGTCTCCCTTCTGCGCGCAGTCAGCTTATCGCGTTAGTCACCAGCTGTGTTGGGGGAAGCCTTAATCAAGTAAAGAGTCTAAGCTATGCCGATGGCTGATGTAATCCAATGCGCGCGATTGCAGCATCCATAGTTGAATGTTCCAGCTCCACTTCGTGCAGAGATTACTGCAATCTTTTAGGTGGCAGCCATCAGTAAGGTGACATTGCTGACGAGGGCAAGTGGAGGTGGCACTGTGGTGGCAATCATCAGTTTATTTTGCCGACAGATAATGGCATCGTCATGGAAATAAGCCAGGTACAAGGATGCTAAAAGGGTCAGCGTAAATGTCAGCCAGAGGCAGCCAAAGCACAAACGGCGCACTTTCTGCCACCAGGGATCCCGCCCGAAGGGCAGCAGTTCTTCCAGACTCAGTCCATACGAGTAGCTGTCGAAAAATGTGTGTATAAAAATGGCGGGGGGATGGCTCTGTTATGAAGTTATTATTTAATGAAATGCGACAGTAAAGCGTTTACTCAGCAGTTGTGAAAATGGGCTCATAATCCTTTGGATCCTTGCCCAGCGGCACGACAATGATGTGCGCCTCTTGATGATGTCCTTGCTGCAGCTGTTGTTGTTGTGTTTGTATTTGCTTTCGAGTCGACAGCAGCGCAGTACTCTCATCGCAGGACATTTTCCTCCTCTCACGATTTGTCTGTCTGAGACCAGGGATTACAAACACTCCACTGAGTGGACGACCTGCTGCTCTGCTCCGCTTGCGGACAATTGAAATTGGCGTCTGGTTTGGCTTTCGCTTTGTTTCAACTGAAATTAGCTTTCAGTGCGTCGCAAGTTTTATTGTTTTATTTTTATTGTTTGCCTTTTTGTTGAATTTTTCCAGATTCCTGTAAACAACTTTATCTCGATTGTTGCATTGTTGTTGCTGTTGTTGTTGCTGTTGCTGTCGTTGTCAGAGTCGCTCATCTTCCGCCTCCAGCTTTTAGCACTGATTTCTGTTATCGTACACACAGAAAAAGCGGTGAGTTTTTTTTTAAAGAAAACTTAGTATGAAGGCTGTTAATTTTAAAAGTTCTTCAGTCAATATTAATTTCCTTTTTTTATTAAAAATATCAAGAAATGCGAATTTAAGTTAAGGACAAAATATATTTAATGAATATTCTGTACTTGTACTTGATTTTGTTTGATTGTGTTTAGGTTAGCATTTTTCTCCGAGTGTTTTAGTCGTACTTGTCTTTTCGGATGGCCTGCAGCTGCCGATGATTGCATAATAGCAGTTACCCGGTAATTGTCGCCCAGTTTCCAGTGACAAACCCCACAGATAAGAGCCAAACAGACGCAGATAAAGAATACAACGTTCTACTTACAAAGCACAATTTTGAGTTGAAGACATATGTAATTGTTTTTTTTTTTTTTTTATTATTAATTTTTATTTTCATTTTATTTTGTTTGGGGTTAACATGCTTGGAAATACATATACTTATAGGTAGTAAGTATGTACTTAACACTTTTGGGCTTGGGTTTTCTGAATAATGCTGAGGGATTCCCTAAAAATTATCCTATATACTGTAAATATTGTAGCTAAACACCAAGTTCATTATAAATAAAGTGCATAAATACGATTATGGATAGTATGTGTGTATATAGATGCTTTAGCCAGGGTTCTTTTATTTGGCCATCGACTTTGACTATGTCTGGGAATTTTCATTGTTCTCGTTTATTTTTGGAACCCTGGTGCGTACTAATACTATGAATAGTTATTATTATGTTTATTGTGAATTGTAGTAAAGGTTTTCTGTATTTAAGCGGCACATCGTTTTTTTTTATTTATTTAGTTTTATGCTAATACTAGATATTTTTAACTATCGCGTATTTTATTCTGTATTTAAAGTGCGGCTGTCATTAATATTATTATTATTAGCTAGAATATATGTATATACTATTTTTTTTTTTTATAAAAATGTAATGAAAAGTTTGAATCCAAAATACATCTTAACAAACATCAAAATGATTAATTATATATTAAATATTCAATATTAAATATTCAATATCTCTGCTTAGCTATTACAAATTTCTTATGCCCCAATTAACTGAAATATAAAATAAAACTAAGATTAGTAAATTAGGGAAAATTATAAAAATAAAAAATATTAGATTATAAATCTGTATTGGTTATGTTTATATCATACGCTTATTGAACTCTTTCTTGCTCAGCGATCATCATCATCATTAAATTAGATGCTGCTCTAACTCTATAGAAGTACGTACCTAAATTCTATATCGGAAGCACTTTACTCGTTTTTATTTGCCTTTGCCTTGGAGTTAATCAAATATATATATGAATGTATGCCTTATGTGTAGTGTATGTATGATAAGACTACATAATTAATTGTTTAATCTGCTTTCATTATTACTTTTGGACTATTCTATGCCACACTTCTACACTCTATTTGATTTGCTTCAACAACATTAACCTGATTCTGGAACGACTTTACTGAGTCGCCTGTTAACTGCATTTATATTCTGAATATACGGAATTCATAGGAAAATCGTTCTTGTTCGTATTATATTTTCTTTCGGTTTGTGAATGGGTAAATATTCGAAAACAAAACCACATAATTGAAATAATTGAAAAATTCAATTTAATTTTCGGATCTTACAGCAAAAATTGATAGATGTAATTTCATTAAATACATTTCTCGACTATTTCATAACTTAATCGTATTCGATATTTATCATATTGGGTATATAGATTTGGCGCATTTTTCCATAAAGTTGTTTTTGTTGTTCTATGATCCTAAGTTTAAGTATTTAGTTTTTGATTATTGGGTATTTTATTTTGGTATTAATTCAAAATGTTTTTTTGTTTTTGTTTTATTAAAAAATAGAATAACATCATACAAAAAATACATTCGTTTAACAAACTTTTGGTGTTATGTCTTAATCCTTTAATTCTTCTTGTTGTTTTTTAATTATCTATCATTTCAATAGGTGACAAAGTAAAGAGAAAGTCTTTCAAGTAAGTAGATTTCATGTAGTGCAGTGTAAATAACACTGATGGTCGTACTAAAAGTGCCGCTTTTCGATTGGTCGGAGTTTGAGTTGTGTTGTGTATTAGTTTTAGTTGAGTTTAAATTTAGTTTGCTCTCTACATATGCAGTGGAAACAGTTGTTTTTTGTCTAAAAGTGCGGTTGACTAGTTATAGTTCCTGTTGTAATAAGTAGCTAGCTCGTGAGCTGAAATTTGTTTTGGTTTTTGTTGTTTTATATTTAAAGAATAGCAGTTCTCTAGGGCTTACACATGTATTAAATTAACAATGGCTGATTGTGACAATTAATGGAGAGACAATTTATCAGTTATATGTATGTATATATATATAAATAGATATTAAGTACAGCTATAACAAACAACAATGATAATAATAATAATGACTTAAATTGCAATTAAGAATGATATAACACATACACAATTCGTAAATATCGTAAATATCGTATGTTGTATATATCGTATATTGTAAATGACATAATATATATATGTATATATGTATGCATGTATTTATGTAATAATTATGAATGATCACGTTGCTTGTTTGCTGAGCCCTGGCAGCCTTTCTTGTATTTACATATAAGCATTAATTATCTAATCAATATAATATAATTGAATTAAACTCCTTTAAAAAAAGCCACATCTAGAAACTAATTAAACATTATAATTTTTAATATTAACATAAATTTTACATAACTATATCAATATTTATATATCATAATAACATACATAAATATTTGTTTACACATACAGCATATAGCATTAAATATATGTTATTATAATATAGCTCAATCTGTTTATAAATAAAACTTTCGCTTATGCAATTTGATTATTGTTACAGCTTCGCTACAGCTATTAAAAATGTGTGTGTGTGTTTGTGGTTGTGTGTGTGTATTTTCATTGTTTTAAAAAATTGTTTCTTTTATAGATATATATTCTGCAGGGTGTGGGGGAAAGCTGCTTAAATCAAAATGACATCGTAAGCCTCCAGTGTGCTCATGAGCAGATACATAACCCACAGGGCGAACAAAATCGATGCATGTATCCATTTCGCAGTAACGGGTCCACCAAGTTCGCAACGAATATTTTTGTTAAATCTCCGATACATCATCACGCAAACGGCAAGGATTGCCTGGCAACAGAAAAGCGCCACCGCGAAGCCAATGCTACGGGATGAATACAATTGGTAAGTTTGTGGATAAGGCGAAACGATATCATCATCATCATCATCATCTGGATGGAACTTACGTGCCCGGTTCCACATTGAAGGTTGTGCCATGGGCCATGTGATAGATTGATGCAATGGACCACGCCAGTCCAATGCCCAGGAACACGTTGACCGCATTGCTGCCAGTCACATTTCCGATGCAATTATCGGCGGTATCGTCCTGCTTGGCGGCAATGATGCTGGCAAATGTATCTGAGACACAAATAAACTGATCAGTATCTAAACGGCTTAAAGCTAACTTCAATTAACTGGCTACCTGGTATACTGGTGCCCAGGGCCACAAAGCAAATGGCCGTAACAGAGTCCTTGATATTGAGCACACAGCCAAAATAGGTGGCTGCATCTCCAATAAGGGCAGTGAGAGCGCCAATGACGGTGATTGAAACTACGAAGGTGACATAACCACCGCATATATCTGTCAAAAAAAATAATAAAAGTTTAGTTTGTTATAAATAAAAATAGTTAAAATATTTATGACACTATAAATCTCCTTTTAGTGTTAGAAAATTTAGTTTATATTATTTAAAGAATATTCCATAAAACACTATAAAAAAGGTTCAAGAGAAAAAATAATAAAAGCACGTAAAAAAATGATAAACTTTTCGACATTTTTTTAATATTTTATTTTGAAAATTACCTGTGGGCGGCACAAATGCAAATAAGACCTTCCAGAATAGGCAAACGAAATGGCTGATATAGTCGAAGCATTTGGGAACATCCTCTTCACCATCATCGTCGTTATCTATTTCACTCTCATCAGCTGCAAATGATTGTAGCGTATGGGTTTTGGATAATTCTATTAAATGACGGCTTACCTGGCACCACGGTGAGCGCATCCTTGAACTGTTCCTTCCAGGAGGAGGTCCCCAGCACAGCTGATACATTGGCCCTGGCTACGAGCTTGTCCACAGTAGCCTATGGAATACAATTGCCATTTAGCGTTAGCCCATTTTCCTTAAAAGGTACTGTTATGCATATCAAGTATACGCCCCCATGTGCAGACAGAGAGACAGGCAGACAGACAGACAGACAGACAGACAGAGACAGGAAACAAAGTATTTCATTTGAAGACTTGCACAATTAGGTGCTTATTTGCCTTGCACCTGAACAGGTGTATGTTGTTAGCACAGGGCTGCCAAGGAAACAACTTGACACCTGAGACCCTTTTTCTACATACTGCAGATGTTGTCGTTTATTGTTAGCAATGTTGTTGGTGCTGTTCTGGCTTGGAGTGTTACAGCTACAGCTTTGGCCATTAAGCCAAGTATAATGTGGCAATGGGCCCAGTGATCATTATATAAATATGTGTAGACGTGTGTCTATTTGTGTAGTTAAGTCGTCAGTGTCTGATTTCCTGTCTGTGAATGGGTCGAGCTAATAAGCTGTTGCCATTCCATTAGCCAGTTGAGTTGGATTCAGTAAAATAAATATTTTATTTTATGAAAATATCCCATTTTTAAATATTATGTAATTTTTTTTTATCAGAATCTTAATTCGTTTTGCTGCGAAGAGCCCAGCTTAAGAGCAAAAAGGCTGAAAATTTGCACAGACCCGTTCTAAAGTCGGATATACACATATGTATCTAAATGGCTATATATCGTATAAGCAGCTGGTTACCTTGATTGAATACTTGCCTTGAATTCCTGGCTCTCACGAATGCGTATGGTTGTGGTAGTTAGTTCTCCGCATCGGGGCTTGCTCAGCAACAAAATGCGCTCCAATTCGGTCAGTTCATTCACTGGCTTCTCTTCCACCTCCTTGATTTGGGCTAAGAGTTCATCATCTGTACAGCGGCGAAGACAAAATTGTAAAACAGTTAACAGACAGAATACTAAAGACTGCCACAACAAGCCAGTCTCAACTTAAAGGCTGTGTTTTTGCAGTTTACTTGGTTGAGTTCGATATTAACTACACACAAATATAACTCCACATAGAAATAGACATAGACATAAGTTGCAATTTTTGAGTGCATTTCTTGCCTAGGAATTTTGGTAAAGCGACAGAAAAGAAAATCGAATTTAATTTCAAGTTAAACACAAGAAATGAAAAAACACCTACACATAGACAAAGACGGAGAAAGAGCTAGAAATGTGAAGATGGGGAGACTTGCACAGATACAAATTAAGTTGCAAAGTTGCATGCAAATGTTGCCAATGAATTATGCGTTAATTAATTTTCAAGTAAATGTCGAATTCAATGCATTCTTTATGGAGAAGCAGGCGAGAGTTGGTGTGATTGGTGTTGAAAGTGAAAGAAAGTTGCATGCATATATAAATAACGATAGATAACATGTGTAGAATGCTGATTTGAATGATGACTCACGAGTATGATCTCCAGTTTGATTTTCTAGACAGCGATTAAGTGGCAAGGTACACACAAGTGACAAACAAAATTGTTTTTTTTTTTTTTTTTTTTTTTGGGAGGTTTTTGGGAAAATTAAGACAAAATGTTCATATAGATATTTTGAAATACACTTTATTCACATTATTATTATGATTATTATTATTATTATTATTTTGCTATGTTCAGTTAAAAAAATGTTGTATTTAATTAATGCATTCACCAATTTGTATTGTTTATGTTTATTGAAATTTTTGACTTTTACTTTAGCTTGCCTACGTTACCCTGTTATTATGCAATTGGTGGGTGGTTGGGTGGTTCTCTAAAACACACACAATTAAACAAGAGAAATACATCGATATGGTTAACATAACAGATTGTTTCGAATACGTTATTCTAAATCAAATGTCAGCCGTTCACAAAAAATATTGGCCTAGTTGCAAAAAAAAAAATAAAAAACACACACACACACACACAAAAAACAAAAGATAAAAATACATCAAAATGTCTTCAAAAATATTGGTTTCAAAATTAATTGTCGTGTGCATTACTTACAAATCGATGTTTTGACGATGTTAGTTGCGAATTCGTATAACGATTTGGTTCATATATATGATATTCGATGATATCGTGTTGAGAGAGATATCGGGGCACAACAAACAGAAGCGGGCACAAGCGCGTGTTACAACAGATGTGTTTTTTATTTTTTATATATATGTCCACCGAGCATAGAAGGTTACCAACAATATGTTTAGCCCAATTTTGGCCAATTATTGCAGCTAACTTTATTTCAATTGAAGACGAAACGATTTCTTTGTTTTTCTATTTGTTTTTCTCTTTGTTTTTTTGAGGCTGATCCTTAACTTTTGTGTAGCGTCGAAAAAGCGCAAAAGTTCTTTTTTTCATTTCTCTTTTTCATGCCAATACGTGTCACACATACATATACGAAACTTACACACACACACACAAAATACATAATATATTTGGGGATGCATACGAGACGAGTATACTTTTGATGAAACGAATAACAATTACTAATGAGAGTATGCCTATTGAAGTTTGTATTCGACTAATGTGTGAAGTGCTCAAACCAATGTACAAATATTATGTTTTTTGTTTTTTATCAGAGTGGTATTTGATCTGATCTTGTAGTTTTTTGTGATAAGAAGCCCCTACAATTTCTGTACATTTCACTTTTAGACATCGCATTTTTCTTTCTTGTTTTTTAATGGTTTTTTTTTTGTTTTTTGTTTTAATTAACTGAACATAAACACTTGAGAGTTTGATGAGATTAGGTTCTTAAATTTACTTTTACCTACCAAAAAATCGATAGAAAAATGATTCCTTATTTGTGTCATCTGCGTGGGGATAATTTGCAATTGCATTGTTGTTGTTGTTGTAGATATTTTGTTGATGTGTTTAACATATACATATACAGGAATTTGATTAGTTTTGTTCAAGAGTTACTTAAATGCATGATTGTGAGTTATTTATTATATTCTAAATACAAAATCAATATCTAAATTTATTAAAAGTGCTAGAGTACGATCTGGTTAGGTGGACAAGTTGGGAACAAGTTGGGGACGTTTGTAATGGTGTAATCTAAATTTCCACAATTAATAAAATAAAATAAGTTTCAACGTGGGCACATGTTTGGTTGGATGCTCTATATCAAATGCTGACAGATGGACCAAATTATTTACAAATTGTAATGAATTTGCGGTTCACTCGTTTTTATTTTTATCTTTTTTATTTTTTTTTGGTTTTTGATTTTTGTCGTGCTGTGTTAAATGTATATGAAATAAGAAATTATTCAAATACGGTTGTCATTCTCTAATTGTAATTTATAAAGATTATCTCTTTGGGATTGCGAAAAGTTGACGGGAATGATTTATTTCCTTTTCTTAACCCATATCCCAGTTGCCTAGACAACAGCCGGAATAATAACAAACAGAAAAAAAGGTTCTAAAGCAACAAAAAGGTAAACACATATAACATACAAAAGGAAACACATAACAAAATTAGGGGTTGATGTTTAAATTATTTTTGTTTGGTTTTTTTTGAGGAAGGTAAAAATAACTAATTTGCACTTTTTGGTCGCAATTTCCACACTTTGTCAAAGAAATGGTCAAAATTCGAGTTAAGAAATTAAGGAATCGAAACCCAACGAATTTTGTGTTGCTTTTGTTGCGCTTTCGTTTTCAATTCAAATAAAATTAATTAATGTACAATTTTAATTTCAAGTCTTACGGTAGTGAGCGGAATCTAGAAGCACAAAGAACAAATAAATGAAAAGACCAAAAAGTATACAAGGAAACCGAATACGAGAAAGTTTACAACTAAGTGTTTGTGAGTCCTCAATCATTCAAATTGGGATTGGCCAAATTCTTCCTTCTTCTTTCGATTTTTTATTTATTTTCATTTGTTTTTTTTTTTGTTTTTTTTTTTTATATTTTTGTTTGTTTGGTGTTTCACGCGAGTGTGTGTGCTGGGGCATCGTTGCGTGTGTGTGTGTCTGTGTGTGGATGTGTGTGTGGATGTCCTTGGTGTGGTTATTATTTTCTTGGCAACAGTTAAAATTGGACTATTAACTTTATTATTAGCGGCACCACAATACCGAAAAGAAATTCATGCCCATTTTTTGCACACTTTTGGGGCTGCTTCTGCTCCCCGGGAAATCCTCCAAGTGCCTGGTCCTTGCGTAGTGAATTCGTGTAATTTGGTTAACAGGAAATTGAGTTTGGTTTGTAACACACGCTCACACACATAGACACGCACACACACACACACACACACATACACACACACACACACACGCACACACAGTCGCATGACACGTGTAAAGATCAGAGTTGAAGTGTCAGGTGACTTGTGTGTGTCATGGTTAGAGGGGCATGGGAAGGGGAGTCTGCCTTTGGTGCTATTAAATTGAGTTTTAATGTTGTCTGTGTAGTTGTTGTTGTTGTTTTTGTTGTTGTTGTTATTGTTGTTATTGCTTGTGTTGGCAAACTTACCTGGCGCCAGTTGCGGCTCGCCAATGTGCACCTTGAATTTCACATCCTTCTGGTAGCTGCTCTCCTCCAATATGGGTATGGATATATGTTGCCTGCGAAGGGATTAAAGCACAATGATTACAATCTTATGACCATGCACATTCTCTATTATTATGATAATGTCTTGAGGCTTAAATCAAATTTATTCAGTCACATTGCGTAACATTAGTATAATGTGTATAGTAATTGTCCAATAAGCGCCTACGAATGCACTCAGCAAAACATTGTTGAGAATTTGGTCAAAAAATCGTATGTCGAATGTCTTACTTGTTGTGCTTTAACTGTCAATTTGTAATTAAAGACAAATTTATATATAATTAAGAAGAGTTAAGTAAAAATTGTATTCCGTTTGTAACTACATTTTCGCTGAGTGCACGATTTGGCTTTGCAGACACAAGCAAAGAGTCACATTGATTAATGGACTTTGTTGTGGCTAAACGGCCGCAATCCCGACACTCGAAACAACGTTAGGAATTTATTAGGCGGCATTAATAAGACTGTCACCCAGCACCACCCAGAAATGTCCCATCAGAAGAATAACAACAGGCAGCGAGTAAAATCAATGCGTGCACAAAAATAACATATACAAAATCACGCATACGCACAATGTACTCTCATAAATATGCGCATTATTCAACTGTGCACCGACAAATGCTTTGCTTGGTGCAAACTGAATTATTGGAGCAATACAGAGAGCAGAGACAGAGACAGAGAGAGAGGCGGCGGGAAAGGCATGGCATTTTGCTTTGTTTTCATTTGATTTGGCATTGTGCCAAACAAAAGGCAAACCCATTTTATTATATGCCACAAGTTGTTTGCTTTTGGCCCAGGGGCATAATTTGTTGGCTTCCCTCACATCGATAAGACTTGTCAAATGTTGAGAGCAACAACAACTACTCAACTTTGTTTGTTAACTGATTATCATTTATATTTTTAGCTAAGCGAATCGATGTGGAATTTTCAAGGAATTTATTAAGTCAGATTGGCAAAATGTTAATGCCAAAAATAATTATATACCTAATTTTTCAGTTGTACTTTTCCACTACTTGCTTTGGCATCAAATTCAACTTTCGCATTTCGTTTCAGTTTCAACTTTCACCTTTTCCTGCGTTGTGGTTTGGGTCATGTGGTTTACAAGTTTTATTTTGGTTTTATATATTTATTTTATTTGATTTCACTTTTCTCTGGAAAAGCCACTAAGCGAAACGGTGTTTTTTACTCTGACTTGTTGCCAGCGATAGTGTGGCAAGCTTAAAGCCTGCAACGTGTGTGGTAAAAATCTTTTTTTTTTATGGCAACTAGTTTTCATGACTCACATAAATTAAATGCGGTTATGTGCTACATGCATACATACATAAGAATTCCACAGGCAAACTTCAATAAAAAGGAATTTGCTTTTCTTTTATTTTTTGAAGCTTTTTTGTCTTTTCGATTTTAGCAATTATTTATTATCATTCCATTTTTTTCTCAATACTAGCAAGTGCGCAATTCGAATATATATATATATATATATATATTAGTCCTCGAAGTTGAGTGCGAATTTAGACAATGTTGATAAGATTAGATTTAGTTAAGAATTTGTTAAATTTCATAGGAACTTATTCGATTAATTATTTTGCTTACACTTGCACAGGGTATCATTATTTTGTCATGAGATGTGTGACGCCTGAAATCAGTAATCTTCAACGGTATCGGTAAAACGCTCCCTTAGAAACAAGGCACTCAAAAAACTATATATCAGCGAGGCTCAGCAATTGTTCATTAAATCAAATACAAATAAATAATAAAGCAATCTTTTTTTTTTATTCCATTCCCGTGAGGTTCGTTATAGAGCAGCTTGTCTGTATATATGTATATAAGTATATATCTAGCCAGCTCACTCAAGAATCCGATTCTTTGATTCAGCCAGATTTCTGATTACGTTTTCATGCCTTTGGCCTCTCCTTGAACGAAAAACCCACACTCGGCCAACGAAAAACAAACACATTGCTTTACACATACAACATTTCACGTGCTGATTTTAATGGTGTGAGTCCGACAAAAAAAATATATAAATCCATAAATTTTTGTTGCTAATAGTTGGTGTTGGGTGGCAATCGTAAATAACGACACGAGTCGGCGGGGGAATTAGCCACGCATTAGATTTGGTCCGATTTGCCGATAGTCCATTTAGTCCAGCCTACCCGTATCTTATCCGTATCGTAATAGGAAGTTGTGCCAAGTACGAGAAGTGTCCAGTGCACACGCGAGCAACAGTCTTTAACAATATGTTGCTACAGACCAACGTCGTGATTGTGATCGCTCTGCTTTTCACCGGCTGCTATGCGGCACCAGAATGTACAAGGAGTGCCGAGTACTGCAAGGATCGATTAATGCATCCGGATTTGGAGGAGACCAAGGGGCAGCAGCAACAGCAGGGACGTCGTGTGGATGGTGAAGAGACGACTGCCTATTGGCGTGAGCATGGCATCAACTTTGTCAAGGGAAAGCTAGGCGAGAAGCTGAACAAAGGCAAGGCTAAGAATGTTATCCTGTTTCTCGGAGATGGCATGGGTGTGACAACGACCTCGACGGCGCGAACTTTGCTGGGTGGCGAGGAAAAATCGCTATCCTTCGAGCTATTCCCACACACTGGTCTCTCCAAGACCTACTCCGTGGATCTAATTGTACCCGATTCGGCCTGCACAGCCACTGCTTACTTGTGTGGCGTTAAGGCACAGGAGGGCACCATTGGTGTCAATGGCTTCGTGCCGAGAACCGACTGCAAGGTCATATTGGATAAGACCAACTACGTGGATTCCATTGCCAAGTGGGCCATGGATGCGGGCAAGTGGTCGGGTCTGGTGACCACCACCCGTGTGACGCATGCCTCTCCAGCAGGTGTCTATGCTCACACTGCCGAACGTGACTGGGAGAACGATGCAGAGGTGGCGAATGATTGTGGCGCCAAGTCGGGAGTGGAGGATATCGCGTATCAGTTGATCAACGGCGAGGTTGGCAGCAAACTAAAACTGATCCTTGGCGGTGGACGCAAAAATTTTGTGGACAGCACTTTGGTCGAGTGGGGCAAGCGCATAGATGGCTTGAATTTAATTGAGCAGTTCAAGGCGGAGAGTACCAAGAATGTTTATGTTGACACAGAGCAAGATCTGATGGACTTGGACGTGACCCAGCCAGACCGAATTCTAGGTCTCTTCCAGGACGATCATATGCTGTACCACATGGAGACCAACGAGAGTACCACACAACCCACCCTCGAGCAGATGACACGTAAGGCCATCGAATACATGAGTCAGAATGATGAGGGTTACTTTCTGTTCATCGAGGGCGGTCGCATCGATCACGCGCACCATGACAACTATGCCCGCATGGCCCTCGACGAGACCGTTGAGTTCTCCAAGGCGATTGCGGCAGCCCGCGAACTCACCAACGAGGAGGACACCCTGCTCGTGGTCACAGCGGATCACTCCCATGCCTTTGCCTATGCAGGCTATGCGGTAAGTTGAGGGCAGAGAGTTGAGACTTATGTGGCAACTCTATTTGCTGAGCTAGCTATAATAATTTGGTTTGTCAGTTATTGTATAGCATTCTGAAAATTCGCTCTTTAGAATATTACTATGATTTTTGGAATAATTTCACATTTTGATTTAATCCAAGAAACTCTTGCTTATTTGCCTTATTTACTATATTCGATATTATTCTATTGACAGAATCGCGGCACTGATGTATTTAGCAAAGCGCCTGTAATTGGCAACGATGGCATACCGCACATGATTCTCAGCTATGCGAACGGACCAAGCGCTGTGAATTTCTATAAGGCTGAGACAAAGGAACGCGTCGATCCCACCACAGTCGTGACTGGGTCGCGGTACGATGAGTTCCCAGCTGGTGTGCCACTGGACAGTGAAACCCATGGGGGCGATGATGTCCTCGTCTATGCTCTGGGTCCTTGGTCGCATTTGTTTACGGGTGTCTATGAGCAGAACACGATACCCCATATGATGGCATACAGCGCCTGTCTCGGCGATGGTTTAACCATTTGCAGCCAAACTAAATCATGAATCCTTGAGCGTGACTGAGACTCATCACAATTAAGTTTGTAGCCTATTAAAATCAGCGATTGCACTTGAGATGTTGTTGCTGGTGGGTGCACCTTTTGCACTTATTCTTGACGCTCCTCTTGCCTGCTGTTTCTCCTTATCATTATCCTTGACGTATACTTAATGCAAATTGTAAATTGAATTAAAGAGAATTTCTACAAAGCTTCGTTCTGAGCTACCTTTTCCTGCCTTTTCCGTGTAAGCGGAAAGTACTCTTGGCCAAGTTTTCACATTGAAACTACACTGAAAAAAATTGGCTAGGATAAGTCAAGCTTGAGCACTTTAACATAGTCTCATCGAAGCCACAAGTAGATCTAATAAAGATTAAATGAATTTTGCTTGCTTCGTTGCTACGTTGCATGTTGTCTTCAGAACTTTTGGACATATTTTACGTCATTTATCGCCAAATTTCGTGCATTATTTCTCTGTGTATGAGCAAAACACTTCTAACCAAGTTTTATAATAGAAACTAGGCGCTCAACTCTGCCGTGCTCTAACTTGCTCTCAAACTTGCCAGTAATTCCTAATTTTAAACTCATCAAACTAATGGTGTGTGTGTACCTGTGGTATATATATATATATATATATATATATGGAGGGTGGGTGCAAGCATTTGCTATTCCCTTGCGTGTGTGGTAAAAGTTTTGGCCAGCATTTGGGTAAAGGTAAACTCAAACACACATAGAAAAAACCGAGAACAATTTGCATTTTTGTGCGCAATTTTATGCAAAAGTTTTTGACTGATTCGCCCTCGAGTTGCAGGCTGTATTTATTTATTTGCGTATTTGCATTTTACATTTTACATTTAGCATTTTGCATATGAAATCCATGGGTAATTGCAACAATTAAAAGTTATGACTCATTCTACGTTCAGCTTGTCGTTTGGCCTTCGTGGCGTATGAATAATAATTTAAGGACTAAATACGCCACACGATGCATTTGTCAATTTTCTAGTCTCTATTTCCGATTCGATTGAGAACTAAATTATATCCGTCATACCCTTACGAGCAGACTGCTTGTCTGTGTGTGTATGAAAGTCTCATTTCCCCTCATATGTCAGCCTTTAAATTACCAACAGCGTACACCGAAAGAAAATAATGAGTAAATGTGTACTCAAAACATTTATACTCAAATTCTTAGTATTAAAAAAAAATAGTAAGAAGTTTACTTACAATTTGATCGAGAATACTATAAAAAACATATCTCAAATTGATCTCTAGCAACTTAAATGTTTGCACTCACTTTTTTTCTGTGTGTAAGCACTCAACAGCTTTGCAGTTCTTTCCACCCCAGTCTATTCTCGGCATTCAAAAGCTAATTTCGCTTTCACCCGTTGCCACTTTGGCCACATTGCCACTCTTGCCACTTCCGCCGTTTGATTTCAATGACGTCTGCAGCCATGTTGCGCTTGTTGGTTAACGCACTGACTATTTGTTATTAAGCACTATAGAAGCACACACACACACACACACACACACACACACACACACCATAACACACACACCCACACACACATAACAATTTTATGTGCAGAAGTGCTAAAACGGCTATTGATTTTGAGACCAACAACAACAATGTCTGTGACCATCAATTCGGGGACTGTGACAAAGTCAAAGTCAATGCTGCAAAGCGTTGCAAGTGCAGCTTGCAACAATGCCACATATGTACATACACTGGTATTATGCTCGGTGTGGCGACCAGTTAGAGGCAGCCACAAAAGTGATTCCACTGAAAATGCAAATTAAATTTTTTTGAGTATTATGCAAATGTTCATTTTCCACATTCAATTCGATTTAATGCAATATCGTCGTGAACATTTGAATCAACTGATATGAAATAGCAGAGCGCTGGAAAAATCTCAATATGCAGTCAAGTGGATTACGCTATTAATCCACTTGAGAACCCTTCTTGCTCCTGCTTCTCATTTGCTCATTCTCTTTGTGGCAACAACCCAAGTTAACTGCCTCAATTACCTGATCCGTTTATCGCATGCAAAGTGATGCACAGTGGTTTCCATTTCAATATGCTCAGACATTCGTTTTAGACCTACCTGGGGAAAAGCATCCTCTATACACAACTATACCCAGATAGAGAGAGAGTGAGAGAGAGAGAGACCGCAATAACAAACCAACACAAGTCATTCATGCGGGTTGGCAAATGCTTTAAAATAAAATTAAACTAAAATGAGGAATGAGCACTCACACACAAGTCCCCAGCGACAGACGGGATTGCCGCCAGGAGTGGATGCCAACTGACCGCCAACCAAAACTAAGCCACTAATGCAATGGCTAACTTTTGCGTCGACCCAACCACACATACAAAAACTACCCCCGTGAATAGCTTGATTTTCATACATTTCTCTCTACACTCTTGCAACGGGTATTTAGAAATTTTCTAGAATGCTGCTACGCATTGATGGAGCCATCTTGTGCCCTGTTGTGTTGTGTGTTTCCCTTTACGTAATGAAACGTACATGGCAACAATATGATATCAAAATCGGACATCTATATTAACAGCTTCCAATCTGTCGAACTTCATAACTTGGTAACATCCTGACCCCGGCGTTGTGGTGCACAATAGATTGTCTTTGTTATATAAAATATAGTGTATATTGTACCTGGCCTACAAGCGCATTAAATCTTTGGCGATCCGCAGATAAAATTTGATTTACTTGCTCTGACTGAGCATATCGTATAATCGAATCGAGTTTGGCTTTGGCGGCCAAAACTTTAGCAATTCATGCCAAAATGGACAAACACAATGAAAAAAGCGACTATTGGATTGTTGGCCGAAAGTGAACAGAAATTTGTTGGAGGCAAACTGTGATTGATTGTGGTAATCCAGTTGAGAGGATATGTGACCGGATTTCTATATATACAAAAAGCGCTCATCGATTGTCAGTGCTGAACATTCAATTACATTTTGTTTGGTTGTGTTTGCCAAGCAGGAAGTTCAGGGCGCAGCTTTGACCTGTCACCTAATTAACTTAATTGAGATTTGATTTGTAATGGTCAAGAGTAATGGGATTGTGGGCACACGTGTTAACGTTTAATCTGCAAGTGGCTCAAGTGTCAAGTTCAGTGTTTGGAATTTTGATGGGCCTACGTTTGATTTTGTTTGCCCTCCGAACAACAGGTGGCGCCAGCTGCTAGAATCCGCTTAGCTGCTCGACACTGCAAATAGAAAGAGCTGCGATTCCACATACAAGCATATATACAGATCAAATAATGTACAACTGACACAACCACAACATATATAGATATATGCAAATTGTGTGTCTGCTGCCAACCAAGTGACACTTGAAGCACTTGGCCAGCGTTGCACTCAACAAATGTGATTTGCACTCGACAAGCGACAAGCGACAAGCGACAAGGGAAGCACAGATGCCTGAGCTGAGGGAGTGGCCAACCAACCACAGCTACACAAGCTTAAATTAGCAAGTGTTTTGCCAGCCATTACAAGGCTCATGCGCTGCCACTTAAAGGCCAAAGTTCAAGTCCAAAGAATTTATTAAATTGGACACGTAATTGTACACATTTTTCAAAATCAATTAGACATGCCACTCAACGATATTTCTCTGAGTATCTCTGCCAAATATTGACACACTGCCAAAGCTCATTTTACATTCATTGGAAAAGTTGATGTAATTGCCTGAGTCTACTGATTGACAGATATCATTATTTGTTTCTACAGTTAGTTACCTAAAGCCATTTTTTATTAGCGTTCGTAGAACTCGTAATCAGCGTCTGTCTGAACAGTGAATAGCTTACGTGCCTTAAAATATCGCTATCTGTAAAGAATTATATATTTGCTCATTTTTCAGAAATTTATAATTAGGTCCAACTGTGAAATATAGCACAAATTGTTGAATTTCCAATGAACTGCATTAAATAAACATGTACAATTTCACAGAGTCAGCCAAATGGTTTTTATTAGGACGATATGTTTGTTTGTTTGCTTTTTTTTGTATACTGTGGAAAAACCCATACATATGCTAAAGCATTTCTAGGAATTGCATATTTGAATAAAATAAATTCATTTTATCAAATTACAAAATCAATTTACCAAGCAATAACGAAATGGTTTCTATTTTGAATAGGTTTCTGTTTTTGACAAAGTTATAAAAGATTTAGCTTTAAAGTCTGGAGGCGACAGTTGTGCTAGTCAATTAAAAACAAAAATTTAACTACAATAATATTTATATATTTTACATAAAAAAATTAGCTTTTCATACAGAAAAGCGATATTAAATGTCCATGTTTGGGAAAAAGCTGTTGCTAAAGTTGCTAGAATTTTTTTCCAGTCTTATCTACTGTGTAAACAAAATGAACATAATACCTTTTAATTACAAGTGAATGCCAAGTTGAATTACAACTGAATAATTTGCTATCATTGATTACTTAATCCGAACCTAAATCAATGTGAACTGAGTTTATTTACACCTCTAATAGCATTATGGACTCCAGCCTTATCTACAAACCCTCAGTGCCGGCAGACAGGTATACGTTTGAGCGATGCAAACGAGTAGATAAGAAATTCGAAATGCACGTCACACAAATGAGATATATGGATACATCATGTTGCATGACGGAGGCAGCGGAGGAGCACTAAATTATACGGGCATTAAAGGGGACAGCGAAAATTATACTTGCTTGAGCGCAAACATCCACTAATTATCGAGGCAGACAATTAGATCGCACACACAACAGGGCAGCGGTGTAAATCGAGCAAAAAGCAAATATCAAACAAAATGCGGGCCAACACGAATATATATATATATACATATATATATATCTAAATAATTATATATGTATCTATCAATTGAAATAGAAGTCAATGTGATTGACAGTTTTTGTTTGGGTTAAAATTACTGATTAGCATATTCCAGCGAATTAACAGAATAATCTGCGGAAAATTAACAGATTTCGTTCAATATTTAATGAAGCAAAAATTTTAATGAAATTGTATATTCATGTACATTTTCTCTATATTATATATATTGTATATAAATGTATATATAAATCGTAATGTAAAATAAAATGTATTACAATGTTATACTTTGGATAAATATTTACAATACTAACAAAGTCTAGCATTTGGCATTTTCCCATCCAATTTAATGATGCGGGAAAAGAAAGATACAATAATGAGTTATTTTTTCTAGACAGTTGAATGTGCACATGTGTGTTTATTTTTTCTAAATCTGGTTGTGGTTTTTTTTTTAATTAAGTGCAACACACATTGCGTATGCATAATTAATTTTCAATTTGTTAATTTTCATTTGCCTGCGAGTGCATGTTCAAAGAAATCTCAAATTAATTGGGACAAATTATGGAAATTGCTGAGATCCGGACAATTGCCGTTGGCCATAATGAGCTGCTTATTGAGTTGTTATTGCTAAACTTTAAGTAATTGCAGGAGCACTTTATAAGCTGAGCATTCATAAGGCTAAGGCACAAACCACCCATTATTCCCCTTCTCTCGAGTGGCATTTCAAAGGCTCATTTAGCTGCTCCATTGCATAAAGTCCGAGGCAATAATTAGCTTCTTGCCATTATGCCATTAAAGTTTGAAAGTTTGGAGTTCACTTTGTGGAATTTGTTTTTTTTTTTATTTTTTTATAGCCCAAGCCAAGGAATAAAAGAAAAGCGAGTGGGAAGCGAAAAACAATAAATTAAAAGCAAAGTTAAACCAAGTCAGCCAAACGAATGTCGGCCCACTTAAGAACAATTACAATTGGTCGTTGAGTATGTGTGGCCAGAACAAATGGTTTTAGCCGGCAGAAAAGTACAGTGAAAAGAAAAATGCAGGAACAGCTGGTAAATTTTGCATGAAATGTACTGGAAATTTTATAATTTAAAAGTTTACTTTGTGTGTGTTTTGAATAGCTGTCAATTCACACAAGATACTCGCAAAAGTCTTGTGAATAGCTAAATAAATCACTTCACGACAGCTTACAATTTTATGTACACTCATAAAAGTGTTGTACTCGTGAATGAAAAAATTAAAAAATATAACAAATGGTTTTCTGAATGTTGCCTCAAGCCATTTGCACTGAATTCTCTAAGGCAATGAGTCTGCTATTGAGAAATGTTTTAAGAAATTTAAAAATTTATTGGTTTAATATATATTTAAAGAATAACAACAATAGATTCAATAAAAACATGTGGCAAAGGGGATTTCTGAATGTTGTCTTAAGCATTTCAGAGTAGATGACTTCAAAATAATTTGATTCTTTTATGTAATTATAAAAAGAAAATGGTTATATTTTCCTTTGTTGCCTTGTTGCCAATTATTTCGAAATTCTGGGGAAAAGCTAAAATGGAAAATCAGTTTTCTTAGTGAGTAAGCTTTTTTTCCATTTCCATTATGCGTTTGGCTAATTAAGGACTATGGGGCAAGGTACTTGCTAGACTTCTCTGCTGGATCTCAACTATCATTTATTTATTTATTTTTCTTTAACAAGAGCCACAGTTTCCGTTTAATTGCACACGCACACAGCGCAAATATTAAAGTTATACTTGGCACGTGGCTCATGGGGAGAGGTGGGGGTGTGACAGGACACGTGAGCTGCTTACGTGGACAACCACAATGAGGAGGGGGCAAGGGCAAGGGCAAGGGCAGCAACAAGGACGCGATGTCGTTTGCAAGATCAAAGCAGACAGCTGCCAGCTAGCTAACATTACTCATAATCAGAATCAGCTGTCAAAGACGCTGCAGGCGGCACACATATTTACAGGTAACTACATACGTTGATATATGTATATATATACATATATGTATGTGTGTGTGTGTGGGTGTCCTTTGACATTGGGGTTGACTGCTTTGTCACGGCTTTCCATCATTCGCATCCTTAGTTGTTGTAACTGACGCGTTTTTTGTCGACTTTGCTCTCAGTTTATTGAGTTGTATGTCGTGCACACAAATGGCTGCATAAATCAAAGACAGACACAGAAGTCTATGTGGCACACTTTGATTTATTGCGTTTGCGTCACGGTTGCCACAGTTACATCTATGCCACATATGCCACATCTGCCACAGATGTCACATACACAAACGTGCAAATAATAAACTCGTTTTATTTATAATGTTGAAAAACAAATGTACTCTTTTTTAACGGTTTGCATTTCACAATTTTGGTCGAACTATGGCAACCTACACTCAAAGAAAAAGATTGAAACAAATTATTAATTCTTTTGTATACTCAAGTCCTTAGATACATATATCTTGGCATCATTAAAATGAAAAACAAACAAATAAAAACAAAAGTTAAAATATTAAAAAGAACTTTTCCCGAAAATGCTTATTCATGAATTTGGGTTATTGAATTTTTGCAAGTGAACAACTTGAGCGATTGCTACGCAAATTGGGAGCAATTTATTTGATTGCTTGGTCGACATTTCAACAATCTTTAAAGTGACTTTAAATTGAATTCTTCGCCGAACTCATTAAAGTTGACAAACTTTTGTGCTACCTTTAGCGCCTAACCTTTGACCCACCAAAACCCTTTTCGGGGGGTTGGCAGCGCAACAGTTAAAAGGTCTCCGATTTCCCTGATGTTGATAATGACAACCCCCCCTGACCCCTACAAGTCACCACCTAACGTTCTTTTGTTTTGCTTTTTTGTGCTCTTCATGTCATAAATAATGACGGCAACAAAAAGCAACAGGGCAACAGCAAGGCAAATATCAACAAGAGCAACTGAAAGGCTCGCCGAGAGAGAAAGACTCGCATCTCAGCCGTATCCTTTAGAGTGCCTGATGAGCCTGAGTTTGGCGACCGCTGCGCTGGGAGCACTTCAATATCTGCAACAATCAACCTAACGACATCATGATAAACACGAGCCAAGCCAACAAGCACAAGAATAACAGCCACAACGACCACGACAACAGCAATAGCAACAACAACAACGACAATCTTTTGACATTTTGAAGGTTGCTCCAGCAGAGCACAGGACAAATTTACTTAGCAGCCTGTTGATGCCTCCGCCGCCACCGCCGGTAATTTATACAGCTATATAACGTTGAGTTTCGAAAGTCCCCAATAAAAACATAAATTGAAATGTAAAAAATCGAATAACTAACCGGCCGGATACCTAAGCTCAAATTGCGCGTACTCTATTTTCTATTATTCGAGTATTTCTTTTGAATTTCATTTTTTTTGAATATTTAATGTTGGCTAATTTTTTAAATATTTTTCTTATAATGCTTATCACATTTCTAACAGCAAAATACAATAATTAATAAATATATTTGAAATTTCCCTTTCATTTCCATACTAAACACTAAATAACTTTGCAACAAATTTGAATTAAATAAAAATAATTATGACAGTAATTGGTTTCGCTACACAAATGACAGATATATAAAAACTGTAAGCAATTTATGAAGATGGAGAAGGGAAATAATAATTTCATGTTGGGTTAAATGTACCCTATAAAAACATATCCCTACATCCGCTGTCTTTTGCATTTTCCGCTTCCTGTGAACTCCGCCAAATTTATGTGATTTTATGTTGGCAAATTAAATATATATATATGTATATATATATATACAGAGGCCTAGGTATAAAGAGTGCCTTTTGCTGTTTTTGCTTAATGGTAACACACAGCCACTGTGGTAATATCCAAGATATATACGCATATATAATTACAAAATACTGATTTAAATATAAATTTTGCTGGAAATTCATTTAAGACATAACAAAGCTGGAATTGAATTTCACAATTTACCAATTTTGTGTAGCAACAAGTTTATGAAAGTTTTGGGAATGTAATAGAAGTAGTCGACTTCACTAATGACGATGTTATATGTGGTTTGTCTGTAATTCTCAAATTCCCTGTCCAAATCAACGCATTGAGAGACTCGGGTCATGTAGCCAGAACTCCAAGACGGGCTTAAGTTTTGTCTCAATGATGATATTGTTATTGTTGTTGTATGTTGTTTACATACAGGGTAAGCCAACAGATGTGGCACACACACACCCACGCACACAGATACAGAGCCTATTGGTCGTCTCACTCACACACCTATAGTTCAGTCAGTCAGTTAAGCAGTTGGCACATTCCCAGGCGGATTGCCGGCGGCTGCAGGAAATGCTACTTGTTAGGCAAAAAGCCGCACATGCCACAAACACACATTATACATGAGAACCCACAAACACACACACACACACACACATGCACATACATGAGTTTTGGCTACATGCTGATTTGATGAGGATAACTTGTAAGTTGGCTTAGATTTGTGAAACATACGGCTGCTTTCGTTGCGGTTATATTTTCAAAGACATTGCATAAATTTCAATTTTAGATTATGTATGCTTAATAAAATATTTTTGCTTATCTCTCCTCTTGTGTGACGGAAAGTTAGTACAACTTTTACAATATTTGTATTTTATAAATCTATATTTGCGCTTTTATGTTGTTTATTTGATGTGCAGGCCTATGCGAATTCTATTCCCCTTTGTATATGAATTAAGTTTTGGAATTTTTCCCCATAACTGCCATAGGCTTTAAGAACCGAGTCTATTCAAAATAAAAGTCCACAAATGGCCATTGCTTAAGTCAGCTCACCTTGCGGAACATCTGAAAGCCACATAGGCTGCCTAAATTGGGCTAATTAACAAATACCATGGGCAGACAATCTCCCTTAAGCCTGTCTGCGAAATGTTGTAGTTATTGCTGATGTTGTTGTTGATGGTCGACAGGCATTCACATTCACATAAATTTATATTTATCGTATTTACTTAGTTACCTGTGGCTACTTTAACAATTGCCCATCTGAAAAGTAGGCAATTCATTTCGACAAATTTGTTAATGCTTAGCAAAATTTGTTGCCTGCTTTTAGGCATGACCATAAAATACATTTAAATACATTTCAAGAGTTGGTGTTATTTGAAACCAAAACAGTTCATTCTTTAAATTCCACACATAGCCTTAACACGATTTATACGAATGCTTTCTAAGAGCGTTTAATAAATTATTTGTATCTATCTATATGATGTGAATTTAATTGATTAAATAGTTAAATTAATTTGTACAAGCAATCTACTTCAGTCCTCATATATTAATCTGTGAGCTGATATCCGTTTAAAGTGATAGCACGGATTTAAATGAATATTAAAAATATTAAGTATTATGTTTTACTAACCCTCATTTTAGACTTCAGTATACTTATAGTTAAGTGAATTGGAAAATTCAATTTTTATGGTTAACTTATAACCGTCGAAATAAAATTTCAAATGCATTCTGTTGGTTATAAAAAGTTTAGTATAATAAATAACTTCGCTTAAATGGAATTAATCGAATGAAATTTATATTTATTACATATAAAAATTGAGAACTTCAACTTCTTAATTATGTTCATTATTATTGATATAATCTTGGGGACTATTTAATAGAAAAAATGTGCTCATATGATAAGAACACGCCATTCTCAACAAATATGTAGTTAACAACTGAAGATGCTAATTAGCTGTCAACATTATATACATACGTATTAAACTATTTATTCAGGGTAAACATATTTTTGGATTCAAGTATCTGCGCATTACATTTCAATTTATTATCTTATCGCACTGTCAAAAATGATTTCAACAGACCAATCAAAGCTTAAAATCAAAATAAATTTAAAGATTCAACTTTGCACATTATTTCAATGAATTGATAACTTGTCAGACTGTGAGTTGATTGCAAATCAAACTGTGCCCATATAAATAAATAGATTACAACAAATATTAGATTAGATAGCATATAAAAATTATTTATTAATAGCTTATGTTGTAATCTAGTATGTCTATTCTATTTTTAGCTATTTTCAGTTGCTAAGCATTTGAATAATGACAGTATTATTTATGGCAACATAGTCGCAAATCGATTCGTTCCTTGTAATTTGTCGGTGCATCTAATACTCTTGTACTTAGCATAAATGGGCGTATGAAGAATCACTGACTGCATTGTAAATTTTACAGTCCACTAATAAAAAAAGTGGCTTGTTAATTTTTGTAAGTGTAATAATATACTGGTAGTAAAAGGATGGCTGCCACTCGTTTGTGGTTTTTCGACAATGTTGCAAGCGGAGCAATTTTAAGCGATCGTATAACTCAATAAAAAACCCAGCACGAGGCGCCTGCTTCTCATCGTCAGCATTTGACGTAGATTATACAAATTTATGCAACAGTGTTGGCACTTTGCAGGAACCTCTATCTCCCAACTCCATTCGCCCATCCCTGCGTTATTCACGTCTGGCGTTTTACCACCATTTTTTATGGCCTTACAGTCTGCTGCTGTTGTTTTTTCTTTTCTTTTCCTTTTTTTTTTTTTTTGAAAGCTGACGCCATGGCTGCTTTTGCTGCTCCTGTTTCTGTTGCGCATTTCCGGCTCCCCAAGTGCTGGTTAAAGTTGGGGGCGACAAGGGAGAGAGGCGAGAAAACAGTTGACTGTCGGTCTTTTGGCTGCCCAGAGCAGCATTTGATTTTCATTAAAAAACACGAAGAGAGCTGAGCGCAAAAAAATTGTTTCATAAAGTTGTAATGTGGGCAGGCCGAGTCTGAGCTGCGAAATTCCCCATTGCCAGCACTGGTTGAGGCCACTCTCATCAACAACGACAACAACAACAATGACAACAAGAACAACAACAACAACTAGAACTTCAAAGCAGATTTTGTCAGTAATTTAATTTTAGTCTGACAGTTGCTGCCGGCTCTACATATTTGCTAACTTTCTAAAAGAATTTCCATTTTGATGCGTGATTTTAGAGTGCACTCATTTGAATATGTATGAAATGCATTGATATGCATTCATTTGTGGCCGCTCGATTTAAATAGAAATTATTTACTCAGCAATGCCAGCTCTTAAGCAGTGTCGGCAACACACTTTGTATACGTTGTATGTGACAGCGCAAATAAGCCAAATATGCCCCAGAGATGCGCAAGGAGCACAAGATGATTGTCAGAATACTGAGAATACAAGGAAAGGCCCGCTAGCAGCTGGCAAAATTAAGAAAAACACAAGTAAACAGTGACGAGAACGTCACGACCGCAAGTTACTCTGTTTTTAATGCAAGAACAGAACATAGTTTGAGTTCTTAAAGGTAAATTTCTATAAATGTGAAATAAACTTCTTAAAAGTGCAAATCCTTGCCTTGAACTGGCAGTCAAACAACTTTTCTAAAATTTACTATTCGAAAACACTTTTTAATTTATAAAAACATGTTATTATTCCTAATTTATTTCCACGATTATTTGGATTTTAACATACATTTTATTCCTTTAATCAAAAAATAATAACTTTGGAAATATTACTTTGAAATGAAAAGAAAATAGTTTCAGAAATTGACTTTCTTAACAAATATAAACGAACCATAAGATTTTTCACTACTTAAATACTGCAACATATGTTTTCCTGATTCTACAGAAATTAGACTAAGCCCAATACGCCCTCATTTCTCATGTGTTGCACAGTGTAGGAAACGAGAAAGAATTCGTAGCAAAAGGCGCCGCAAGGCATTCAACCAACTTGAGTAGCTGCAAATGCTGTGCTATAGTGTCAAGAGAATTACCAGGATATAAAACAGAAACGTGAATTAAGTGCAGCTAGGAATGAGGAACGAGGCAACATTAAAGCATTTAAACTTTGATAAATAATTGCAAATAATTACAAATTGTCAAACGGCCCAAATGGAGTATTTGGACCGGACCACTTAACGCTGTCAAACATTGCAAACTATTTCAACTGAAAATGGTAATGGAAATGCGCTGGGCTCTTGCTCTGCAATTAGTAGCTTTATGACTATTTTGGGAACACACACATACATTGTAACACACACACACACACACGAACATAAAATTGCCGCATGGCAGCGTTGCCACTTAATTTTTGTGAAGTTGTCCCCTGGCGTTGGCTCATCTAATTGTCTGCTCCACTTTGTTGCTTATTATGAAATAATGCAAGACCACAAAAATTTATGTTATGTGCCATTGCGCAGGGGGTTGGAAGAAGCGCAGGGCAGGGCGGTCGGGCGGTGGTAGGGGGTGGAGGTATTTGGCAGTAGCACTGCTGATGATCCGGGGCAGACAGCTATTCAGCTGCGGCGCCACACAAAAAATGCCAGAGACGTGTTAAAAACAATTTATGCAAAGCTGCAAATCAGCGAAATAAAGCCAAGGACAAGGATAAAGACAAAGGGCAGACAGACTGTAAAAATGAAAAACAAAAACAAAAAACTAAAAAACCGCAACATTGAGCAGCTTTATAAGAAAATTTGACTTTAATTTGGTAAAAGGCATTGTCTAAAAAAAATGTATCTATTGTAATCTTTTAAGTATGAGGATTTAAGTAAGACTGACTGAAAGAAGTCTAAATATTTCTGAGAAATATTAATAATGAGAATACAATTACATGTAAATGTAGATGAGTCTTGAATATTTTGTTGATTAAAGTAAGTCTTTAGCCATAAATTCCGCCAACAAAAATATAGAACAGAACTCAATCAATATATAAAGATATATATAAATGGTTTCCTTTAAATATTTTTAATCTTCAAGAATGGTAGACGAACTGAGTCTTTAATTAATGGCCTACTCTTTGTTCATTAGATATGTGTATAAATTATAATAGATTAACCCATACTGGCTGGCTGGAAAATTAACTATTTAAATGATTTCGATTTCCATACACGCCCCAATTAAACCATATGCTAAACAAGTTGAGTAACTCAGTTCCACTGATGATAGAGAAATATTTGACAAACGAACTAATTTTACAAAATTAATTAGATTTTGCACTTTGACTTTAACAAACACACAAAGCGCACAGTGGCTGCGACCCCCAGATGTGCGGCTGTATTTGTGTGGGTGTATGTATATGTATGGGTGAGTGTGTGTGTGTGTGTGTGTGGTGCAAGTATATGGCAATGTGGCACGCAGCTTGACAGCACATGGCACAGCTGGAAGCCAACATTTGGCAAGCCAAACTCGAATGGGACATCGACTCGGCTCAATGCTTTACATGAAACTATAAATGTGTGGGAGTGTGTGTCTATGTGTGTATGTGTATGTGTGTGTGTGTGTGTGTGTCATGTGGAGTTCGCACTATCGAAAGCAATAGGTCCAAACGACACAAGCAGGTGCCAGGCGCAGGACAAATGCCAAACTACAACTGAAATTTACCACAACTCCAACTCCAGCGCAAATTCCCCTTTTTTGGCCTGGAAACTTGTTCGTGCTGCTGTTTCCCAGCTGCTGTTGCAATTAAAAGCGCAAATTATTTCGACTTTAATCGATTCGAGTTTCTCTGCCCCTCACGCATACAACTCGAATTCCCGAATTGGCAAGCAACAATTTGATGGCCTGCCAAAACAGCCATCAAACACACACCCACACAGACACAGACACAGACACAACAACTCCGCTGGGGTTTGCACTGCGTGACATGCCTTCAAATGCCGATGAGCAGCCAAAAGTCAGCAGTTAGTTGGCTTTGGATGATCTATCGCAACGGGCACGTAGTCAACCAATCAACCGTTATTTGGTTAAGATATGTATATTGACAACAATCTTTAAACTCAGCGTGACCCACTCTTATATATGTAGCTAAATGTGTGGGTTAATTTCATATGATTTCATATAATGAAATAGAAATTGTATTCGTGTGTGCATTTGTAGAAACCTATTTAATATTACAAAAACATATACAGCTATACAGCTGTTAAAGTTGTAGATTAAAATATAAATAGATACATCGATTTTGGTTGGGATTATAGTAATGGATGCTCAAAGTCTCTCAAAGGAACTTGGGAACTTTTCATGCCTAAATTGCACTCATGCTTTTTGACAGATAATCAAAAGAAAACAACAAGACAAGTATATATGTATATATTGCCTGTGTATGAACAATCAGTTCGAATTCTGGAACCAAACAATAATACCCGGTTGAAGGTTATATAAAAAAAGAAAACGAATATTAAGTTCAAGGCGTTAAGTGTATTAAAAAACAATTTTAGAGTCTAGACATTTCCGAAAGTTTCTATTTTTGTAGTCCATTTGTCTAGTTGAGCTAACACTGAATATTTATATAAATAATACATTTATACAAGAATGAATCTCGCTATGAGCCCAGACACAAATATATACATATATATATACATGTATAAATATATTTTCCGATCTAGGTAAATAGATAAGGCATGTATAGTTACTTACTCAGAGATATTGTTCTCAAAGATTAGCTCGCCGCTTACAGATCCAAAATGCTTTCCTCCCACTGCCGTTTCATCCTCCGTCCAATAGGGGACAATGACGGTGCCGCGGGCGCCAGAATAACGCATAACAGTCAGATCGTAGATGCCAATGGATTCGGTGATCTCATTCATGGATTCGCTGAATGCAAAGATGCCCGCATGGTCATCATCGAGTATCATCACTGTGGCAATCTGTGGCACAACGAGATGGACATTTTCGGATGGATTGAACAGCCGTATATAGAAGCATTCATCCTCCTCGAAGATGTCATCGTCGATGATCTCGATCTTGAAGCGTTGCTCATCGACGCCGGGTGGAAAGGTGAGCTCACCGTTCTTGCCCACATAATCGGATCCAGCCGAAGCGGTGCCATCCTGTGTCTCAAACGAGACCTTCGAGTAGCCAGAGATATCTCCACGTCGCACGACACGCACCTCAAACTCACCACAGTTCTCCATGACCGTATAGTGACCCGGTTCGAAGTAAATGCGTGTGGGTTCTTCATCGTCATCGCTGTACTGATGGAGTTGCGCCTTCACCTGGCTAATGTCGTTGTGGGCACGTTCCTGAATCTTACGCATTAGATTCCCGCTGCCAATCATCTTGCGTGTGGCCTGAATGCGATAGAAGGCACGCGATTTGTTGCCACGCGAAATCATTTGCTCCTGGACCATCATTTCTAGTTGGTCCAGATCGGCATCGGGGTATTTTTGTCGGAGTTCCGATAACAGCATTATATACTCCCTGCGCGCCTCATCATAAGCATTCGTCTCCGACTGAAAGGCAGTCATATTCTTTGAATCGTCCGGACCAAGCTCGACGGCATCGTGCTCTCCGGCAACAACTGTACCACGCTGATTCATCCGATAGTTCTTATCGATATATTTGTAGACGAGCAGGCGACGCTCCGCAATGTAGGCCCACAAAACGGTGGCCGGGAACATGATGAGCGTAATTAATCCCTCCCACACTTCGACGATGCCGGGTGATATAACGGAGAGTATAGCCCAGAGCCAGACGTAGGCAACAATCGATAGGGTGGCTGTGACCATAAAGACTCTCAAATGTCGAATGCGACGCTTCTCTCCTTGTGGGATTAGAACCATGCAGAGGGCAATGATAACAAACAGATTGTAAGCAGCCGAGCCAACAATTGTACCCGGTCCAAGATCACCGCTCTCGAAATTCTTCGCATAGATCTCAATCACGGATAATAGAATCTCTGGTGCACTCGATCCAAGAGCCATGAGTGTCAGATTCGCCACAGTTTCATTCCAAATGCGAACACTTATCGTCTGCTTCTCACCCTTGGGTCCCTTGATGGTCACCGTCCGTTCAATAGAGGTGATGGCCTCAATGGAGGCCATGAACCGATCGGATATAATGGATACACCCACAAATAGATAGACCAATAGCAGAAAGTAGACAAAGCCGCGGATGGCACGATCGCCAAGACTGATATTCTTTTGTGGCATCCACAGGGGCAGAACGAGGCCCTCTGAACAGACTTTTAAGCTTTCCTCTTCAGGACCGATCTTCAAAACCTTGGCTTCATCTTCATCGTCAAATATATTTTCGACATCCCGAACTCTCCGACTGTGCATTTGATCGCTGCTGGATAACCGGCTTGTGCTGTTGATCAGTGCATTCGATTGTGATGCAATGTCATCTGCATTATGAACGGATGATGTTAATGCTAACGTTGCCGACTTCACATAAAGTAGTAGCAACAATATCGCACAGAAGGCGACGGAGGTGACTGCTTTCCGGATTAGTAGCATGACGGCGGCGATTATTTATGGATTCCACTTGTCTCTTGATATTGGAAGCGCTTTTTGAATTTATTGGCTAGATTGGAGTGGAAGAGATCTGGTTGCGTTCGTATTGGATGTGAGCGAGTCAGGAGTGCCCTTTATTGTGCTCAAATATGCTGGTTGCGAATTATTATAATGAACGGATCGTTCTACAAAACGGCATCATCGCAATCACGCACGCTCAACACCTTATGACAACTCTGGCGCACAACTCACGTAGTTCCTGCGGATGGTTTCTGCAGGAAGAAAGTACCAAGAAAGGATATTAGGAAATTAGTTAAGAAAAATTATACAAAGTTGCATTGCACTGTTAATAAGTTGACTATTTATATGATAATTGATACAAATATATAAACATTTTTGCTCCGGTAGATCCGGTATTTTATATTCAAGAATGATGACTGCAGCCATAAAAGCTCCTTTAAGCTTATGTATTTTAGCCGTGTCGTCCAAATAATTAAATTAAATATATGTTTCTTTAAACTCGTACATGGATTCACAAGCATTTAAGCAAATAATGATATTTGCCAGATGTGCAAATGATATTAAAAGTCGTTTGCCAGAGAAGTTTTTCAGATTTTCAGCCTTTCAGCTGTTTTGTATATTTACACGAAGCAGAAACTAAACACAACCCAAGAAATAAACTACAAGCGAACGAAACAAAACATAAACAAAATGCACTAGTCAAACAGAATATAATAAAAGTACAACGTGCGAATGCCCGACTATAACATACACTGTCCCTAGCAAAAGAATGGCAAAAATAAAATCAATTTCTTTAATAAAACACGATAAGATAAATGTTAAATGACTCTACCTGAAATGAATTGTAAAATAATATCGGGAATGAAATGCAAGTGTGTGCTATGCACACCAGTAATAACAATGATTGCACATTCAAACTGTGTAATTGAGGTATATATATACCTATATATATTGAATAACTAGAGACGGTAGATAAGAAAATTGCCAGGCCACAGTGTTTATACAATTTTCATATTTCTTATATTATATGTGTACTGCCAACGGTATTTAATATAATGATGGGGGAATAACTGAATATTTGATAAAAAAAATAAAAAAATCAAAGGGCTGGTAAATATAAGTTCAATATAGAATCGATAAAATGCATAACATGGACAATGTCAATAACGGAAATTGAGTACAGTATGTGAATGTCTGCATGTGTGTATATTTGTGTATGTAAATGTTTGTGTGTTCTTAACAAGAATAAGGAACTGGGTGAAGCATAACGGTGACTGCACTTGCAACAGCAACAAAGGCATACAAAATAAAAACAACTGACTGACAAGTGAAACAAGTGAACAAAAGCATAGCGAAAAGACAGCAAGATAGAACGCTAAACATTAAGTAGAGAGAGAGACTGATAGAAAGGCAGAGAGAGAGAGAGAGAGAGAGAGAGAGAGAAGGAGAGAGTGAGAGAGATAGAGAGGGGGAAAGCGAAAGAGTGTGTAGGTTGAGATAGTGGGCTATATTAAGAGTTGTTGCAGTTGTTTTATGCGGATGATTTGGTGCATGCAAAGAAAGAACATATTCAAATGAATATAAAAATATGCACTTGTCCATGTATATAATTTATATACATACATACACACACACACATACACATATATATATATATATATATATAAAGAATACAAAGCGAGCTGCCCTTGCCGCCAAAAGAATAGCGCTTGTCTTTCATTTTGGGATATATGTATATATATAATTTTTATTTTGAAGTGAAAACAAGATTTAGTAGATGGCTCTAAAAATTGTGATGTCAAGCGAAAAAATGTGAAGAAGAAAAGCACACACACAATTTTGTGTATAGAAACTAAATTATTTTGGCGAATTTATTTGCAGCACTATTTCTTGTCCAGGGGCAAATATAATCATAGACGCTTGCATTAATTTAGCAATTAAAACGGCTAAATGTGCCAAGAGCTGCTAGAGATTGTGGAAGAGGGCGGTGGGAGGGTGGGGTAGCAGCCAGCTGGTCAGGGCAGGCAGACTTATGGACAGATAGACAAATAGACGCCCCAGGGAACAAGCACACACACACACACACACACACATATAAATATGTATGAACACAACACCAACACAAAGATATAAAAACCAACACACACACAGATAGGCAGACACAAGGCAAGTGCTCAATTTTCCACTCGTTTTTCATTTGAGCAGCCAGCAGCAAATTGCATTTAACCGTTATTGAAAATTTGTTCACGTCTAGCAAAGAGATTGTCAAATTAATTGAAAGTCTTTCAACCGTTGAATTCTCGGGACCACAAACATTTGCAGACGCGTTTAAAAAATAGAATTTAACTGAGTCTTAGATTATGCGTGATATATATTTTTATGTCGTTTATGTAGGGGCTTTTATACATATTTATGTGAGAAATTTGTCACTTTACATAATATTTATTGCCACTGTGCGAATATTTAAATATAGCACAGCTCACGAGGGTTTGGGGTTCAAGAGAATTAGCTATGCGACAGCTAATAGATCTTTTACGTTACGTTACGTTACGCTATGTTGGGTCTTACGTTGTGCTTACGTCGTTTCTCACACACACACGGCGCCTGTTTACTGATTACTTTTTTGGCTTAACTTTTGTTTGGCAAACATTTCGAAATCGACGTTCAAATTTTTGGAATTTGTTTGCTCTTTGAATATATCACTTGGCTGGGGTCCCTGCTAAGATCTAATTGTTCCGCCGATCACTCGAGGCACCGATTTCACATCTGCTCTCTGCTCGCGTTCCCGTTCGGCAGCCAACTAATTCGCTAACCCACCGCCTGCCTGCCTGTCACCTGTCTGTCTGTCTGGCTGCCACTAGCCTCTTTCTCCCAACCGCTCATAATTATTTGAGTGCACTACACTGATTTCGTTGGGAGTGTTTATTAAGAGAGCGTTTTTAAATGATGGCCGAATTATTAAAAGAAAATATATTTTTGTTATATTTAGCTAAACTAAATATGAGGATAAATACTCTCGAAAAAGTTCGCTAGTAGCTTTCACGTTGCTTTTCAAATTGAAAGCTCGATGAAACGATCCATTTGTTTTCTTATAAAGCGAATAACGAATTGTTGTTTTAGTTTTGTATTAACATTATCGAGTTGTACGATTGATAATATTCCTGCATCCTACACTCTACACCAAAATACAATGTTATCTTATCGGAAATGTGTAGGGTATTGTTCACCATATTTATGTTATGCCTTCCCTATTCCACCACAATAATTAACCTATGTGTTTGTCTGTCAAAATAGTGGCTGTTATTTTAGCTGTGCACCGTTTCACTTATTTTGCTTTGCTTAATATGTATCTCTATTTATGCCTCTCTGCCGCTCTCTATTTTGCTCTTGGCTTCCCGTTACGTTTATCTTATTTTTGTTTGGTCTTGCATTTTGTTTATCTCTCTCTCCCCCTCTCCTACTCTCTCTTTCGCTCTCTCTCTCTCTCTCTCTCTTTCTCCCTCTCTGCCTCGCGCGCAGAACATAAAATAGCGTGGAAAAAATTTGGCTGAACATGTGTAGAAATTTGTGTGTTTTGCCTTTACCTTTTGGTCAACTAGTTCTGACCACGACGCCAATATACACACACATGCACACATACACACATATACATACGTGCATACTACATACAGATGAGCATATAGATGTAATACATCCAATGTATTTGTGTCTGTAAGTAGAAAGCTATTTCAGTATGTGTGCCTCCCAAGTACCAAAGTCGCCTGCGCCAGTCAAATTGTTGGCTAAGCTATTTTCTGTTAGATTTTGATTATTTGTTTGCCACCCAACTGTGCAACATGCTTTCTAATGTATGTATTCTTTCCTTGCCTACCCTTAAGATATTTTTAGATAAATATATTTGCACATACACTCAGAGAATTCTTACTATTTTATACAGAAAATTTCGCGTACAGTTCATCTTCACATATATATGAATGTATTCTCAAAATTCTCGATTTGAGAATCGACCGTTAAACCTTGGACGAATTTAGACAAAGTGTACTTGTACTTGATTTTAGTACATGGACATTCGTCTGCTTTTTCCTCTCAGTGTATGCATATGTATTTATAGAGATGTATGACTGCTAGCCAAAAACTGTCACCGGCTGCAAATGCAACGTTTGATCTACATATGTATGCCTGTATGCGTTGGAATACATTTTAAATACTCACTCGGATACGATTATCTGCGATTGTGTCTGGGGATGCTCCACAACAACTACAATATGATTTGGGCTCCACTTATTTTGGGGGGGTATTCACGGATTTACCGATTTACAGGATCTCTTGAGACACCTGGTTTTTCGTTTGTTTTGCGAATGCACTTTGGGCAACTTGTGCACCAATAACTGGGTTCCACCTGAATGATTTATGGCCTAGAAGCGTCGCGATTCAGTTTAAAGTACGCATTAATATGAATAATTCATGACTTGCTTGCTGGCCTCACTCTGTTTCTCCCCGCTGTTGTTGTTGAGCTGCTCTCTCTCTCTCACTCTCTCTCACGACACGGCGTCTGCTAAGTGCCGTTAGTTTCTTTATCTTGGCCAACCGTTTGGAAAGTGGGGCACAGTGGCACCGCCAGGCTCACCTGGAGAGCACGTTCTGCTTGAAGGACTTGAACCCTCCGCCTAGTTATCCAGCACAGCAGCCGGAATTTATTGTCAATGCTTCCTTGTGTTGCCTTAATTCATGTGAAGTATGAATCAAAGCGATCACGAACGCAACCCAACCGCATCTATCACCAGCTCACGTACTATTTGGCTAACTGACAGAAATCGTTGCTGCGTTAACTCCTGCTTGGTCGACACATGCTCTATCAGTGTTGGTATATATATTATGTATACACACACGTTAATGACGTAGTCTAACACAACGCAAAACCTTGACGGCTTGATTATTTTCTGACAAGCGCTTACTACTTGAAAGCAGTAAATTCATTTTGTGCCAATACGATAAGGCAATTAAGATTGTGATTGTGGCTGATATAAAAACTTCTTAAGTTTAAGTTTAGCAAGTGTTGATAACTAACCGGCAAAATTATCATCCCTAACGTGTCCAAAGCCTGTTCAATTGCGTCATTGTTCTTATCGCGCCAGTTGACCACATCAACTAGTTATATATACAAACAGTATAGATAGTTTATCTATAAATCTGTTTTGCTGCGACAAATTTGAAAACGATCGTTACTTGCTAGCCGAAGCTCTAATCTAACAATTGTGTAAAAAACATATTTGGAATTTGTCTTTCTTTTTTTTAAGTATGATATTTGATTTTTATTTTAAATATTACATTTATTGTGTGTGAATTTAAATTTTATATTTTATCTCAGGGTGCTTTGTACGTTATTTTTTACTGGTCAATAAGATTCAAACAAAGTAATGGTTGGCATTATTTGTTAAGAATAATAATATATAAATGCAGTATATATAAATACGATTATAAATGTTAAATAAGAGCGCTGAATTCAAATCTTTTCTGGGCTTTATAAAGCTCTTACTTATAATACTGTTAAACCAGCAAGAAAAATCTTTCTTTTGACTACTATTTGTTGTCTTGATAAATTCTACAACAAATTATTGTATACTTAATTTAAATTAGTGTTGTCTGTTGGACCAGCCTTGACCAAAAGTTATGTTTTCAAGCTGCTTGTTGAGAGCTAAGTGTATTTTATGTGCATTGGAATAACTAGCACAGCTATTAATAATAATACAAAAGTTGTTTACATTAATGATACTCATTTTGTGACAAAGAAAAAGCACATCAAGCTCGAAAGACATAGAAATCATGAAACCCGACAACAATTCTTAAAGTGGCACAATCGATCTGTATAAATAGGTCGCAGTGTTTAATCTAAGAAATTGTCTGTCTTAATACAATATATCATTGCTAAATTATATTAATAATAAAAGATATGAAATGACTCAAGGCTTATAGTATTAATTTATTACGTTCAGTCACAGGAAACCAGGCTAAATATACCTCCGAAAGTAGCATTAAATAGCTCTCATAATATGCTCTGCACTCTACACTCCCCTAGCACTCCTTAATAATTAACTAGCCAACAGCTGTGTGTGGATATTTCGTTAATTTAATTAAACTGTTTAGCTATTTAACCCACAAACTTTCACTAGGTGTTTCTTTTTTTTTTTTTTTGGGTTGGCTTTGAGTGTCAACCGCAAGAAAGGGAAGGCCCTAAGATATTTTGCATGCTCAATTAGGCTAAATAATTGATTAGGCGTCACTTTGGCAACGGGCACTATACGACAACCCAAACTAGCCTGCGCCACAAACGCTGTAAAGTCCGGTCACTTGGCTCAAAAATGTAAATGGAGGCGCTTCAAATATTTATCATATGCCACGTTGACCGCAAGACCGAAGTGACTGCAAGTCACCCTCATTCTGATGAAACATCCAAGCAACGGCCAGCACTTGTGCACGTGTGTGCGTGTGGTGTGATGGTTTGTGTGTGTGTGTGGGTGTGTGCATATGCGGGTATGCGTATAAATAAAGCAGACAATATGAATTGGCTTTAAGTAAAAGCTGTCACAGTTGTCTGCACGTTTACAAACAAACAGTCATATAATAAAATAGCTGCTCAGACAATCCTTGTGCAAGTATAAATTTCATCCAGGCAATCCCTTCTGCTTTTGTTCCTAGCAGCTACACAGCAAGAAATATAGTTGACATATATTTTAAGTCAAGTTAAAGAGGCTGACTAACAACAATAAAAATAGCTCACCTTAATCAAGTTTTTTGTGCTGGTCTCGAAGATAAATGGAAATTACCTCAATTCTCATCACAGAATACAGCATTTAAATTACTGATTTCTATCTGTGTAGAAGGAGTCGAGGGTTGTTATGAAAAATTCATGTATTTGTGCTTGGCGCATAAAATCTCCTTTGCAGCTGCGATTCAATTCTAGATAATAGCATTAGATTTCTTTAATCCCCTTAGCTGGTATCTCCGATCCATACTTTGACATACTTATTGCAGGGCATCTACTTGGTCAGTCAGCTGTGACTGCAGCACTTTGGTTTATACAAAATATATATATATATATATTTGGTGCTGTAAAATGAATACATAGACCAGGCTTGGTAACTACCAGGCAACAGGATGCTTAGGAACTCTGGCTCCGTAAGACAGCACACCGAAATGGTTAATACAGGAGAGCCTCTGGCAACAGTTGCTGTTGTCAGCGCATTTTCCTGTTGCCTTTTATTTATTGGCGACAGTATTTGGTCCTGTTCTTGTTGTTGTTGTTGTTGGGCTACAACAACTTTGATGACGGTCGTTATGGAAGTCGTCGATTTGGAATGCCGCTTCTCACCGCGCCGCACCGCCGCACCTCCTCTCCCATTTGCCCCCCAGCCCCAGCACCTACTCTTACCCATTTCCTGCTTTCCCTTATCCGTCTCTCGTCTGCCGCCTTGATGTGTAAGCTTAGATGGATAACGCCACTGTTGACAGCTGAATGCGTACTCGCCTCACCTCACCTCACCTCACCTCACCCCGCCTCGCCCCGCCTCGCCTCCTGTTCTCTTTTTTATCAACACATCTCTGAGGGGTATTTTTTTTCACATTTTCACGCCTGTTTATTCAGCTGTCAGAGCTAAACTGTTTATTATTTTGTGTGTGTGTGTGTGTGCGTGTGTGTGAGCTCTTATTTATTTATAACTGTACTTTGCACCATTTTAAAATACACACACAATCACAGAAGCGCACACATAACTGAGAGTTAAGCTCTTGCAAATGGCTGCTACAAATTTTAATAGTTCGCCTCAGACAAAGGATGACAAAACCTTGCTTCAAGATGCGGCAAGCTCCGGGCAACACTTTACATGTGTGTGTGTGTGTGCGGTATGTATGCGTGTGTGTATAGAATATGTAAGTTTTTAGCCTCGGGGGCGCCAATACGGAAACAGGTCTTTAAGCAGCCGACGCCTGAAAAGTATGCAACACATTGTCATCGCTGAAAGTCGCGCTCTTTTGTGTGTGTGTGTGTGTGTGTGTGTGTGTGGTGAATGGTGTGTGTTAGTTTATGGGTGTAAATTGTGTTAGTGTCATTTACAGTGCTTATCAGGAACATATACTGTTTCCTTAGAAAATGTTGTTTCTTCGCCTGAGAAAACATTTGCGTGATGCCTTAATTATTTTAGCTACACTTAACAACCAAAGGCAAGTTTCTTAATTACATAAAAATACATATGGGGTTCATTAGTCGGGTAACCAAACACTATTTGACAGGGCCAAATAACCTAAGGGAATGGTCACATAAAGTTGGTCGATGGACAAACACGATAACGTTTATCGCAAGGCAATCAGATGACGTCCCTTGTCAGTCGACCATGGATGGCATCTCTGGGCCATGTCTCGACCATGGCCATCAGTGACAGCAGCATTGACATTGATTTGATTTCCAAGCATCCAGCGATTAAATGTCAACAAATCCAACGGGGAAAATGCTGGGTTTCGAATTCTACGTTTTCTGTTATATTTATCTGCCATTATTTATTGACAACAAGCAAACGGCAAATGCTGCTGGCTTCATAACTCACAGATATATATATATAAATATATATATATGTGTGTTTGAGTATGTATATATGTATATGCATTTATATACAACATTCCTACATAAGCACACATTTATGATTGTGTCGTTTGTGTCGCCATTTGCTGCAGGAAGGAAGTTAAAATGATGGAAAATATCGAGAGTGGGCAACTAGAAGATACTCTGCAGGCAGACCAAAGCCATTCAAAATTACAGATAAAGACAGTAGTTTCTTCAATAAATTGTGAGTGTAGTTTGTCTATAGTTTTGTGACTAATGCGTTACTCAATCTTACTGACATGATGATAAAGATTACCAGAACTCACAGCCAGATGAGAAGTGTGCTCGGAATTTAAGCCAAACTATCAAACAAAGCTTTTCATTTGTTAAAGAATGGATTCAAACAATTGGAAATGAATTTACTCAAATTATGAAGTTTATCTAAGTCACTGAATTAAATACGATTATCTTATTTCTTATAATACAAAGTCTATCTAAAATACAAAAATAAATACATTTCTTTCCACATTAAGAATTTATTACATATATAAATATACAGACAAATTGTGGGGTTTCATTCTTAATTGAGGCAATTTGCAATTGGTTGTCTAAGTGTGACTGCCAAGGATGATTATACTTGTTCAGTTACATGACTCTGTAGTTACATAGTATGCACAAGGATATAGACATGCCATATCTTTATAACTTTATAGTTTGTAATAAAACACGTCTTAACAACTTGTAAGATTCTAGGGTATAAGAGAATGCGCGCAGCTACTTTCTATTGATTTTATTTTATTTTTTTTTGGTTAGTGACGGTCATCAGCCATCACCATCTTGGCCAAGCAAGTTCTGAAAACAGTCAGCAACATTGGACGTGCCAAATACTGTTAAGATAGTTAAGAACTGTTCGCTTGCCGGTAGCTGTCAGCCATCAGCCATCAGCCATCATCATACACAAACTGGTTAAGAGCAAACTATTTACGAGCCAAGGCAAACTATTTTCTAACTGCGGCTTGTTCTATTTTAGCCGGTTGCAAACTTTTCCAACGCTCAACTTTAAATGAGAAAACTCGGCTCTGTGCTGTTTGCTGTTGCCCGGCAAATGTCGACCTCATCGATAGAGTTGAAACCGTTTCCCCCCTAAAACGAATCATGTGTGTCTTGTGCAGCCGATTCCACTTCGATGATAAATGATGTACGCAATTGTATGTGCAGAGGTGTGAAAAAAAATGTCATTGTCTATCATTCAATCAATCAATCAATCATAGCGGAATGGTCAATGAGCACAGAATGCTGACGCTGCAATCAACGAAACAAATATTTGGCCAACAAACATGTGAAGGGCTGCTGTTGATTCGCCTTAGCGAATCTTAGCTGGACTTGCTGTCAAGTCATTTGTGCTGATAGGTTCACTTATGACATACAAATGGTATCTAACTAAAAATCACACAATACCACATGCCACATACATCGTCAGCATTATCATTATCATTATCATTATCATTATTATTAGATGCCTTCGTCAGTATCTTGCCGGACAAAGAATGCTGTACGAGCCACATTCTGAATCCATTAGGGCATGTGGCATGGTGGCGCCTTAATGGTGCTCAGCTGTGTTCGATCCGCTTTTGCCACAGCTTTAAAATAACAAGATTCATTATAATTGGGTCCAAAAATTAAAAAGGGAGAAATAATGTTAAAGCTTGGGCTGTTCCTAATCAGACAGTATAATCCCTTAAGATGGTGTTATAAAATTTCAGAGATTTATCTGCTTTCGCGACAAATTGCAAAGATTAGTTGATGGAATAAAATGTATATCGAACAAAGCCAATAATTGATTTTACGTAACTATTATTTGCATTGGCTTACTGTTCTTATTATAAAATTTGCTGGCTGTTTCTCTATAGAAAATATATTTCAGCAAATGCACATATTTAATTGCAACTTAACAAACGCTTTGATGTTTGAAGGTATTCAATCGTTCAGTGTAGAAAATGTCTATTCCTGGAAATTTACATATGTAAATGTTCATCCAGTTGGCAAAACATATATTTGATAGCGAATAATATGCAAAGCACACATTGAATTCCAGGAACAATCACAGCTGAATATTTATTTCGTTTGTGCTGCAGAGCTATAAATTTCAAACTGCCACAAACAATAAATCTGAATAGAAATTTCTCTGAGTTTCAACCCGTAAGCTGATACGAAGCTTTTCTAGCACCTCAATTAAAACTAATTTTAATTGTAATTTATGTATACTAATAACGAAGAATAACAGACAATTGATACATTTTAAACTATTATGCTTGAAGAATGTATATACATACGTGCCTTCCATTGGCTGTCTAATTAAAATTAACAATTCATTGCCAAAAATGGAATTAAATACGCATAAATGTGTGAAAATGCTTCAGTTACGTCAGTTCATTTATCATATCAAATTGTAGCTGAGGTAAATGGAGCTGTAAATCTAGATGGAAGTGCAAGTGTAGAATTAAATTTCAATTAAATTTGTCGGTAATTAAGGAGAACATCAAGTAGCTTTACCTTGACAGTCTTTAAGACTGATTTCTGTCAAGATTGCTGCGTTGTTCCTGCTTGTGTGTGGATGAATGTGTGTGTGTGTGTGTGTGTTTGGGGGTTTGCTTGTTAAGCGGAAAATTATCATTTCCCTTTTGCTTTTGTGCGCACAGTCAATGAATTTTCCGGTCGGCAGCAAATGTACGAAGCCTGCTCAAAAAGTATTGAGAGTTTTTCGAAATCTCCTATGATGAAATGAAGGTATGAAGAATCAGGTTACTTTTCGAACACACCTCGTAGATGGCCCCACCGCCAACAAAACGCACCAAAAACAAGAAAATTAAAGGTTTTCACTTTGGTTTTCCGTGCTGATATAATGGTGCCTCGTTTGAGGCATGAGGCATGAGGCAGAGCGTCGCTTGTGCGTCTGTGCGAATTTGTGTGTTTGCTTAGCTGCGTGCCATTGGTGATTTTAGATATTATATCTTCCTACTCGTATCTTCATGGCTTGTTCATTTCACGCCACGCCACCGGAGCTATCAGAGCGGTTTGGAATTTTGCCTTTTGTTTGGCTTTGCCACCAACTCAAACTCCTGCTCCGATTGCCACTCCGCCTCCGCCTCCAACTCCTGCTCCGACTCATCGACTTCGACTTTGGCGCTGTCGTCGCTCATTTTGTGCGATTTTTTGTCCCATGCTTTATGGAAGTTTCATGCTTCTAATTTTTATTTTCAGCTGCTTTCATCATCGGCCAAGCGTCGCCTTGCAACGCCCATCACGCCCCCAACTTAATTGCCAGCTATGTAAAATTTTATGAGAAATCATCAGCGGCCGGAAGATTGCAAGTCCTTTTTATATACCCTTTGCCAAGGCTATTTTATTACACTAACAATATGTGCCACACATTTAAGAACACATTTCCGAATTTTTATTGACTACATACTTAGACTTAAAAAAAAAAGGGTAAATCTTTAATAAATGGCGGAAAAATGTTAAAATTTGGCATAAATGCCTTCATTTTTTTCGCATTGAATCTGATGAATCTGAAAATAGATTTTGACTAAATAAAATTCAAGCTGGTCTATTTTTAAAAATGGTTAAAATTTTACTCATTATTTATTACCTTATGCATTCCCTTCGCTCTGACTGTAAATATTTGGATTGAAAGAAATAAAAGCTACCAAAACATCATTTTGAATAATATTTTATTGACGCAAAGTTGGTATGTTTGCAATTTAAGGTTGGATTTATTTATGCAGCGAATTTCATATTCGTCTAACCAAAAGAAAATAAAAAAAATGCTAACTTTATTTTTCATTTACTTTTTATTTTATTTTTTTTTTGGCTTTGCCTTTTTGGTCGACTTGGTGCTTGGCTTAAGGTAAATCCTCGTATTTTTACCATCATATTCTGTGTACCTTATGGCTCCTGTGCTTTAATCAAATCGCCAACAGATTTTCCTGCCGTATTTTTACGAGGCGTATGCGCTATTTCATACCTCACACACACACACACACACACATGCACACATGTAGCATAGAAATGGCAATTTGCTGCAGCTGCAAGATGTGTGGGCGTTTTCTCACTGTCAGTTTTATGATTAACTTTGCAACACTTGCAGCAAAAATTCACACTTGAAATGTTCTACCATGTTTTCGATGGCGATGGCAAGTTTTTGGCAACAACTTGCGGCAGCTGCAACGTGACGCAAGCAGCCCAAGCATGAGCTGAGCATCGTCTCCAGTTGCTTCTGTTCGTTTTGGCCACCTAAGCTTAGTTGGGCAGCAAGTGTGGCCAAATGCCTCGTTACACCTCGTTTGATACCCTGTGGTCGCCCACTCAGCAGCATGTGCGGCTGGCAGCGTTGCAAGCTCATAAAATGTTTGTTGTTCGTGGGCGTGTTGCATATGCATATATTGTGCTATGCCCATAACATGCTGACTGTTACGCCCACCACGCCTACTTCTATTCTGTGTGTGTGTGTGTGGCTCATTTCACATGAATATGCAGGCGAAAAGCTTTTAAGTGCCTGGCACTCTCCGTCAAGCCTTTAAAACGCTAAGCTACAGGTGCAAGTTTCATTTCAGTTTGCAGCGTATACAAACAACATATTTTTGGGTAGTTTGCTGCTTAAGCTACAATCATTAGCAAACTTGGCTACAAAGCTGTCAAATTTTAAATGCAGCTCATAAAAGCGGGCAAAGTTTTGGCATCGGCTTTTATGTGTGAAAATATATGTTTGAGCAACGCCAGCATGGTTTGTGATAAAACTCTGATTTGTTTTGTTTCCGGTTCAGGTTCGAAGGTTAAATAAATTTGAAAATATTTCGATATATGTTCCCCACTCTCTGTGACTGGCTGACTGGCATTGTTAATTTGTTAATGCGATTAAATTTGTTGACTTTAAATTGTATATATTTATAAATTTGGTTTGGCAGAGTTCAAATTAATGCTTGGCATGACACTTGCCTTCAATGGCAACCTAATGGCCATAATCGACATCGATCCGTGGCGTGGGCCCAACAAACAATGCAAATGTCGCATGGCTTTCAGGCATTGTCCGGGCCAATTGTGTGACAATTTTCATAGAACGTTGGCAACCAATGTAAATGACATTCGCACGCCCCCCATTCAATCCCCATTCATTAAGCTATTCAAAACGTGGCAAGGAGTGTGACTTTAGATAAGTCCTGCAGCACGAGCCGAAACGAGCACCGCACAATTCAAAATGACCCGAGAATTTGAATAGTTAAATACCTAGAAATTCAAGGAAAGCAATAGAAATGAATGAAATAGCAGTTACGAGCACTCAGCAGTACTCCAGCTCTGTACATGATGAGAAAAACCTTGGGCTCTAAACTCCAAGCATGTATGGAATAATATGAAACTAAATGCATATATATGTTTGCATATATATGAATATATATATATATATATATATATATATAGACATGTGTATATGTACATGAACAAAGATAAATGTATGTACAAGAAAATTGCTATTTATTTTTGAAAGTGGTTATTCAATAGGGGAAATATGAGAAATTGTTCCGCAAATTGGAGCATTGAGAAATCCACTTAAAAAATATAAAAACGGCATACATTAAAATTCTTTGTTATATAGAATATGGAATATAGAAATGTTTCGTCATATAAAATAGGGAGAGGAGCAAAAATTGAATATTGTCAAGTAGCCATAGTAGCATGTGATTAATAAACATGAATGAAATACTTTCAAATACGTCAAATGACGACACAAATCAATGAAATATAACAACTTGAAGTGAGGTAAATAAATTTAAAATTTTATAAGTACACATCTACACGCTAACTTGACGTTTTCCTCAGTGCACATGCGAGTGGGGGACTAAGAGAAAAATAGAATGAAATGAATGGCAAATGTCGCTGGCTGAATGACAAACGATACTACACACAAATTGACTGATATACGTATTTCACAAAAGCAAAGAAAGAGAGGAGAGACCGACATAGGGAGGGAGAAAGAGAGAGAGAGGGGGGGGGGGGAGGAGGAAAATTAAACAATAATAATAAAAAGTAAATGGCATGCCGGATATGCAAAATCGGAACTCAAGTGGCAAACAGCTGCTGGTTTCAGAGTGGGTGAAGTGCAGGTCGCATCGTTGATGCAGCCAACTTCTTCGTTGTATTGTCTTGAAGCTGGATGTGTAGCAACAATTAGACGCCACAAAGGCCAGCCTGAGACAATGCACATAAACTTGCAACTCACACATACACGCACAAATGAATAAGACACACAGCCAAATACAAATTGAGGCAGAGAGCATCGACTAAGCTTAATCGATAGCACAACAAAACAAAAAACAAAAACATTAACAACGACAACAACAACAACAACGACAAAAAACTGGCAACAGTCACGCGTCTCCCGCAACAGCTCTAAATAGGGCCAACGTTGTCAAGGTAAGCCGTCTGGGCGTATGCGTAATATTATTTGTATACGTATTTTTTTTTTTTTACAAGAAAAAACTGACTTTCACATGATATAGTAACAAGGTCGCGAACACCTCCCACAACGTCACTTTACCAGACATTAATGGTTGGTCGCCGATAGTAAAACGCAAATGTTAGATTTAATTTCAAAGGACCTTTTCAGCAACCTTGTACAACTTTTAATTATGAAAACGTGGTTAACATTAAACAACAAATAACGAATATTACAGGCACGATAAAGGTTACACACCCTTGCTGACCGGAGTCCATCTGTTTACATCCAATTATGAGTTATATGATATAAACTATTGGCGACAAATATGATGACAACTTTCGCCAAAATGTTTCGAACAGAGTTATACTATTATCTTGTGAGTTGGCTTCGGGTATATTTATGATGCTTAACATAAGTCTATAAAATATCTTATTCTTCATATTCTTCTTCTCATGAGAATTTAAATTTTGCACAGTTATGAGTTTTTAAGGTAAATGAGGCTCAAAAGGCACTGCTTTTAAAAATCGGTTCGTCAGTGACAAACTTATGATGGACAGCTTAGCACAAGCTCCAAGCTGCAATTATAAGGATAGACTTTTACAAAGCTTTCGAAGAATGTTCTGACCCATTGCTAAATTCGCTTTCTTAAGATGAATTATGATCAAAAAGAAAGACTTCAAACCAGATTGAAATTCAGACGAACCGATGATACCAGACCGTATCGCGAGCAAAACTTCTAAATTTATTCAATATACAAACTTCTGGTATCCATTTCACTGAAATCTGTGTCAATTTTATTTAATATCATAGGTAATTCCATTCCAAAAAGTATAAACTTGTGTGTTTATTCAGCCACTAACCATGAATAAAACTGTCAAAAAATATTCAATACGAATAAATATTTTAGGTATTTGCAGTTTTTATGCAATTTTTGTAAAATTAGTTTTGTAACTAGAATTTTACCATTACTTGTATATTTTACGTTCAACCTAAAACCTAAATCTCGCTTAGATTTCACAGACTCACAAAAAGTTATTGCTTTTGAAAATTGGTTGATCTTTGAAATACAAATTTTGTTTTACCGGATTTTGACAACTATTGTGTTTCTTTCGAGTAACAAATTCTGCATTTTTCTCTTTCTAAAAATAACATGAGTGCGAACATAGTTGAAGGAAGTTGCATGGAGAAAGTTGTATAAATTACCGGCTAGTGAACATTGAGGCGCCACACGACCTGCTGCAGAAGCAGCCGCTGCTGATGATGCTGCTGCTGCTGTTGATGCTGATGCTGTTGATGCTGACACAATTTTTGCTGCTGCAGAGCTGCGGTTGCTGCTGCAGGATACACACACACACACACACACACACAGTCGCACCGCACCGACACACACGAAGCCGTGACGAGGCGAACGCTTACGAGCTGCAGCAGGGCTCCGGTTTTAGCTGCTGCTGCCCCGGGGGCTGTTGAACTGCACCACTACACCACACTCACTCACACACATACACACGCACACACACACACGCTTCTATTTTTATTATATATATATATATATATGTAATTTTTTGTATTCTGGCGCTTTTTTCTTTGTTGTTGTTGCAGTTGTGTTTCAGCTTGTTGTTGTTAGTTTTGGCTTGTTATTGCACATTTTGGTTCATCTCACGTTGCCAAAAAATAAAAATAAAAAAACCGAAAATACAATTTGATGGCAAACAGCAAGAAGAACAACAACACAAGGAAACTGGCCTGCCGGTCAGCAGGTTCAAATGTCGGCGACCTGTGTCTTTTCCCCCTCCTCTCCTCTCGTTGCCCTCTGCTCTTCTTTGGCCAGTGTCTCTTTTTGTATGCCGCTGTCCTGTGCTCTTTTCTGTGTGCGCCCAAAAGTATGCAAAAGCTATTTAGCCTAGTTTTTGGGGTGTCAGCGGATGCAGTTGCTCCTTATCCTTCGGCTGCACCTGCTTCTGTAAATTTAACTATTTCTATTTTTGTCCAACGCATCGAAAATACTTTTGCAATCTATGTGATAATTCAAGAATTTCAAAAATATTTGTGTAACGGTTATTTATTATTTTTGATGCTGGCTGGTATAATAAATCACTGAATTTCTGTTGTTGTCACTTTGTGTGTGTGCGTGGGTTTTTTTGTGTTTATTTGTAGCAAAACTCGTAAAACACTCGCAATGTTCGACACTAAATACTGTAGTAGAAGCCCAACTAACGGCTTTTCTTTGTTGTTATTGTTGCTGCTGTCGCTTAAATGTGTGTTGTTGTTGTTATTATTATTATAATGCTCTGCGTAGTTCGATGCGTCGTAGCATGCGAAAGCGTAACACGCTCGTGCGCCGGATAATGAAAGACTGCCCCGAAACTTTCGGCCGAATAACCCACTGGCCGCGTCGTCACAAAAGCCGAGCCACTCGAACTGCGCTTCGTGTCGCCGAACGAGTTGGAAACGCATGAGCTTGAAACGCGACCATAGATAACAAAATACACAAGCCGAACTGGCGGCGCACAGGATAAGAAACGTTCTGGGAAATGGAACACGCGCAGCGATAACAGAAATGCGCTCTCTCTCTCTCTCTTTACGTCTCTCTCCGCAGCAGTCCACTCCATGCTCAATGCAGCAGTCCCAGTGGCGCATTCTAAGAGAGAGGCGACGGGAGGGCACGATGACGAGTGGTTGGGGGTTTGTTGGTATAACGACAGGGACAGAGACAGGGAATTGGTATGGGTAACGGTGCTGGGAGAAGCGGCCCCACCCCCCACTTTCTTAGACAAGCGAACGCGCAAGTTTTTGATGCCCGTGTTAAGTCTATTGGAAAAGAGGTCTGCTCGTTCGTTTTTTAAGCGTGTGCGCTACTTTAACTGAGGTATATGCGAATATGTTCGAAATGGAAATTAGAAAATTAAAATCGCTATAAAAATATTTTAATAAATTTACTATTATAATTTTTTAAATATATATGATAATCAGATAAAATGTGTATATTTCTAATTAAAGTAAATTAAATTTCAATTTCTGATTTTTTGAAGTTAATCAATACATTTATACATTGGAATTCAGTTCATTCAAGTAAATCTACCTTGAATTTTAAAATGACATGAATAAATGCAAATGATATTTTTAACAAAACGTTAAAATAAAAACAATGTAATTAGTAATTCCACTTTCAATGCCACTCAAACAGCTAATAACCAAAAATTATTATTACAACGTTCTACGTAATAAACCATGGCTGTAAAACTACATGTAAAGCGCTCATTTAGCCAATTTTACGATGCTTTGTCAAAAGTAAAAAACATTTTCATTTAAATTATAGAAAAATGCACAAGTTTCAAGCTCAGTGTAAATCAGGGTGTTAGTTACAGTTAAATAAATAAAATTCACCTGAATACGTTTGAGGTGTCTCAGTCGCAATTCGCGTTTACTTTTCGCGCTATCGGCGATGCTGACGTAGAACAGGGCCATAAGCCACCCTAAAATATCATCAAAATAAATAAGCAAAACGGAAATTAATAAGACCCAAAGATTGTTACCCCGTATGGAGTCCATTTGCAACAAAGCAGCAAAAAAAATATAAAAAAATAAAAAATCAGTAACAGGGACAGATACAACAATAAAAATGGCAAAAAGAATAATGGGAAATGTGCTCATCGATTTAGACGGAGGTCCTTTTCATATACCCTATAATTGACTAAGAAGCTTCGTTGACCAATCAAGATTTAAGTAACAAATATATATCCATTATCATGATTTATCAATATTTAATCTAATCTTTTTTTTCAATTTCTTTGTACATCATCCAAAGAAACTGTTGAGCAGCCCAATAAAACAAAAATTTTGTTTTGTTTTTTTTTTTAAGTTTTATTTATGTAGTTTTTTATTTTAATCATTGTTTAAATCTACAAATACATTTACAGCGGAGGGCGAAAGAACAAAAAATTAAAAATGTTTACTCTCATGTTTTTCATTTGTTTTGTTTTGTTGTTGTTGTTGTTTCTGTTTCTGTTACACATTATATCGTATGCAAATTGTTTACCATTTCTGCTTGTTTCTCGACAATTTGTCAATGTTTTGGTTATTGTGTCGAAAGGTTTTATAGAATTGTTTTGCATTCGTTATAAATGTTTTGTTTGTTGTTCACATTATGAATTTATATTGGTTTTTTTGTATTCGCTTTAGGTTTTTTGTTTTGTTTTTGTTTTGTTTCATTTTTTTTTTTAGTTTAGTTTCACTTTCACATCAACAACAATATTCATGATGATGAACATCGTTATCATAATTATTATTATTATTCAATATAATTTGTTAACAACTAATAATAATTTTGTTTTGTTTGTCATAACTAACATGCCATAATGCAATCCATTAATGTATCATTAATTTCAATGTCAATGATCATCATTAAAACTCATCATAAATGAAAAGATAACAAATCGAGAAACTAGTTGAAAAGCAGCGGCGGATTTATGTCTCTGCGTGTGTTGTGTGTTGTGGGTGTAACTGACTAACTGACCAACTGACCGACTGACCGATTGGCTTAGTGACAACTACTGTCAGTATTGTCACAAATTGTCATTTATTAAAAACGCTCAATTTGTTTGCCATTTGGATTGAATTGAAATTTTGCTGTTTATTGCCTACATGTCAACAATTCTAACCACAAGTCAGCTAGTGAGTGTGTGTGGAGTGTGTGTGGGGTGTATGTGTGTGTAAAGCGAAAGTTATAGAAAAAAGAACACAATACTGTTAGGTACTGCCTAGGGCTTGCCCAATTTCTGGGGGACGCTGTGCCGTGTAAAACGTAACAAACATTCATTATCATTTTGTGGGCGTGGCAGTGTTGTATATACGCCCAAGTGCCCAAAAAACGTGTGAGTGACTGAGTGAGTGTGTGTGTCTGAGTGTGTTTGTGTGAGGATTTGTGTTGCTTGGGCTTCAAATGCACACAAAAGCATAATATTCAATTTTAGGTTTTATGGCTTTTATAAACATTTACTCGTCATATAACAAATTGTTAGCTGCTTTCACTCAGCTGCTGTGTCTCTCTCCCTAACCGACTGCCGGCACAGCACAGTAGTTCGCAAATGCTCTCTCCACTTTGTTTTTATCTTGGGGTACACTGCTGTTTTCGGTCCATGTGGCTCTGTGCCGCTCTGTTCCCGCCAGTTGGTAGATTTCGTTATCGTTTTTTGGTTGTTGTAAGTATTGTATAGCTCCATTTATATAATCAAATTTTTTTCCATATAATATTTGTGTATATATATAAACAATTATATTAATTGTGTTGCCTCTTTATTATTATTATTTTATTTTTTTCATTTATTTATGCTTATTTCTGCATTCGCTTTTTTCTCAGATGCCCCACAAATTTGTCCAAATATTCGTGTTGTTGTTGTTGTTGTTGCTGTTGTTTTATCTTTGCTTCGTCTCTGCTTATTTTGTAACTACGCTAATTTATTCCATTTTTGTTTTTTGCCTTTTGTTTAGTTTTTTTTTTTGTTTTTTGTCAAAATTTTCGTTTCTTTTTTTATTATTTTTTAATTTCTCTAAACTTCTTATATAATTTGTCTCTTCATGCGTTGTGTTATCTGTCTAAAGGTGTGTGTGTGTGTGTGTTTGTGTGGGTGGCTGTGTATATGTATCTGTGTGTGTGTCTGTGAGTTGGGTATGTAAATATTATTAATGTTAGTTGCGCTTTAGCTTTGCTTTTGTTTCTTCGCGCTGTTTGCGTTGTTATTATTTTTTTGGTTTTCTCCACTTTTATAGCATTTTTATTAAATATATTGTTGTTTATGCTTTTTGTTAAATAATTTTACTAAAAACTTGGTTTGTTGTTAGGTTATTGTTTGTGGGGTTGTTTTTGTGTTCTCGAAATTTGTTGTTGTTTTTTTTTCTTTTTTGTTGAAGTTTTTACTTTATTTTTATTTAAATCTTATTTATAGCTTTAATTTATAATTTAAATTTACTTAAATGTTTAAAATAATTATCGCTTGCATTTTTGTTTTTGCTTGTTTTTTTTTTGTTTTTACTTTAAATAATTAAATTAAAATTTAAAACATATCGCAATATGTTTTATGCTATAGCTTTTGTTGTTGTTATTTGTTGCAAGAGCAGCTGCAGTTGTAGCTGTTGCTGTTGTTGCTGTTGTTGTTGCTGTAGCCACACAATATTCTGTGGTTGCACTATTTTGTGGCTTTGTTGCTGCAATTGTTGCTGTTGTTGGAGCCACACAGAATTCTGTGGTCGCTGTGGTTGCACTTTTGTGGTTGTGTGGCTTTGTGGTAAATAAACAATTACTATTTGTTGCCTTTGCTGGTTGTATGTGTATTGGGTATGTGTATGTGTGTTGGGTGGTGTTGGGAGAGTGTGTGTGTTTGTGTGTATGTGGGTGTGGGTGTGGGTGTTTAGGTGTTTAATAGTATGTCTCCTGCTCCAACCAGCCGCCGGGATTGCGACGCAAGTAGAAACGACGCGTCTCATCATACACAAAGATGGCCAACATAAATGGAATGGCTGGGAACCACCAGACGAGTCTGTTGACAGAAAGAAAAAACAACGTTTTCAGATTGATATATTATAAATCGCAGATGAAGTGCTCACTTCAGTGGGTACATGCGCAGACCCTTATCCATGCCGGGGCAGTATGAGAGGAAGGCGGCGAGAACCGTTTCGAATACTAAGCCAAAGTTTAAGGCCCAGTTACGCATGCCTTGGTGGAAGATGGAATTACGACGCGTCTTACAGATGATCAAATCGGCCCATTGCACAACCACAATCGAAATGAAGAAGGCAGTGTGGCAGGTATATTCCAAAGTCTTGCGATCGCGATAGGTCTACAAAAAAAGAAACACATAGCATGATTCGTTAGAAATCGTCAAACTTGTCCAAACTTGTGCTATTACAACTCACCCATTCCTGACCATACGAGTCAGTTAGATCGTTAACGGCCTTGGAGTCCCACATCTTACGGATGCCAAACAGTTTCATGGGCAGAAAGCCGTTCTCAGCCATAATGACAAAGTATACGAAGAAACCGGCGGCAGCTTGAATCATGCCAATTTGTCCATAGGCCATCGAAATCAATCTAATTTTGGTAAAGCCGTTAACAAATTGAGCAGAGAAATGAAAAGGCAAACAAAATGCGTTAAAATGTGCTCGAGACAATGCATTCAGATTTAATTTTTGTGTGGTAATTTGTTGATGTTTCTTTTTTTTTCTCTTATTTTTTTGTTTGTTTTTGAACTGATATTGAACGCAAAGCGACCTTCCAAGAGCATTAAAGATTAGGCATTGTTTGGGCATTTATTTGTTCATGGTTTTTTTTGTTATCACAAAATAAATGAAAGAGGAATGTTTTCCAAATATGGAAGTAATATAAAACATAAGTTGATTGTAGAAATATAAATGTAAGTTGGACATTTTTGCAAAAACCCTGAACAAGAGCAGTTCACAAAATTGCAATCGAGTTTCCTTTTCTTTTGTATTTGGTAACTTTGATCTTTATGTCTTATCTTTAAGCTGATGGACGCACTCTTTTTTACTTTAAGCAAATGAATGTTTAATGTTTTTTTAGTTTTACGAGTGTTAAATTTTACATATAGCGTGGATTGTGTTTTAAGCGAATCATTTTGTTTTCGATTATTTTATATTTATTTGTTTTGTTAGCTATAGCGCGCATTTAATATAAGCGTGAGAGCGCAAAGAATCGTTATCTTAATAATTCTGATTTTGTTTTGGCATCTTTATAAAGTTGTGGTGAAAAGCAAAGTTTTTATTGTTAGTTTTTGGGGTGGGCAACGTATTAAAAACATGCAGCTACTCTAAGAATATTTAGTATCTAAACATGCAGTGGTATATTAAAAATTAAAAGCACACAGAATGGGACAAGCAAATGCAGCTATTCACAACTGTTTGTATTTGGTTTGCATACCATTTTTCATTTACTTACGCTTAAAAAACTTTGGAACAAAACAAAAACACAACTTAAAAACATATGGAAAACTTACACATAAAATTAACATGTGGAAAAACCATTGTTTTTCGTAAAAAAAAAAATGCATACATAGACTTAGAAATAAAATTGATTATAATACGAAAAAAAATATCCATTGTTGTTTAGAACCGAGCCCACGATTGAGACTTACTGCGACGTTGTATTTTTGGTACCAGACTTGGGGAGGATTTCAGTTTGCGATTGATATTTGATATATAGTATATATATATATATCTAAATATCTATATATATATTTATGCGGATATGAGTGTATATCATCTAAGTAAAACACAACTGAAGCATTTGGTATTTGGTTTTATGCTTATCGACTTGAACAAACTCAACTACTAAGTAACACACTAACTGGGCTAAAAGTAACGGCAGTAAGCTTCGTTTTGTTATTGTAATTGTTGTAGTCTGTTGTTTGGTTGGTTGTTTTTTTGTTTGTTGGTTTGTTTGTTTTTATTGTACTAATTTTAACTACGGTTATGATTTTTTCGCTAGTCGTTTTGTTTACTTTTGTAATTTGTCAACGTACATGTGTGTGTGTATCTGTGTGTGTGTGTGTGTGTGGTGTGGTGTGGTGTTATTTTCTTTTTGGCTATTAATGCTCAGCATGTCTCAGAACTAGGTCTAGAAGCGACTTGATTATTGTTTCGGTTTGGAAACATATATTTAATGGTAGTAGATATGTGCGATAAAACACATAAACATTGATGCACATTGATTTTGGTTTTGGTTTTGGTTTAACAACGAAAAGACAAAAAACAGTTAATATATAAATTGGGAACCTTTGTGGAATAAACTAACAGAAGGAAGAATTTGTTTTTTTTTTTTTTTGTAATATATATTTAGAAATGTTTTTTAGAATTTGGAAAACAGAAACACATTTTTGTTTTGGTGATTTTTAAGAACATTTTTCATTCCACATCAAGAGCTCGAATGAAAAATACAAGAATTTAAATGATAAATTTGATTTAATTCAAAAACCGTTGCAAGGTTCAAATATGTAAAAATCTTTTATCGAAATAGTTGAAGAAGACACCAAAAAACAAAACCAAATGAAACAGAACACAAAAATGCATCAGCAAACGAACAAACAAATGCAAATTTTGAGGTTTTTTTTTTGTTTTTTGGGTTGCACTAAAAATTAGGTGTGTGTTTCAGTAATAATTTTTGTAGATTGCTGGCCAATTGGAGAGAGAAAGACAGGTTGGTAGGGAGGGAGGTAGGAAGAAAGAGGGTACGCGACACACACACAACTCAAACCAAAGTCAAATTGGAAAATTTAAAATAAGATGTGGTTGCATGTTTGTTCATTTTCTAGTATTTTGTAACTAAACAACTAAAAGTAAACAATTCTTAGTTTTTTTTTTTTTGTATTTTTATATCCTTATCGTAATAGATTTGTCCTGACCTGCGGTTTACCAAGTTGTCGCGGTACGGATCTCTCGGCTGACGCTTCATAATATCGCTCTCGGCTTGCTCGTAAGCGAGTGAAATGGCCGGTATCTTTGCGGTATTATTTTCATTTTCATTTTTGGTTTTCGTTTTTTGTTTTTTTGTTTTGAAGATTTTAGTTTAGTATTTGTTTTTATTAGTTGTTATAGTGCAATTTGCAAGTAGTTTCGTCATTTTTTGAGTATAATCAAAAGAAAGACATAATAAAAGTTAGAAAAAAATGTGGGGGAAAATACGAAAAAGGAAAAACTTGGTTAAAGTTTGACGTAAATCTCTTGCTGGCATATTGTATGTATATTAGATAATAAATACTTGTTGTCATAGTATATACTAATAATAGATATATAAGTATAATTGCTAAGATAGTTTTCGCATAAATTAGTTATAGTTAATAATTAGTACTTAGATAGAGACAGAGAGAGAGCGAGAGAGAGAGAGAGGGGGCAGTTGCATTTGGTATTTGATAAAGAGAGAGCGTTACACAGTGTTCAATCAGGAGCTTATCAAGTTCAGTATTTGTTTGGTAATTGGTATTATTATTTAGTGGTAATTGTTATTGTTTTAGCTGTATTTTGTATTTGGTATTTAGCTCATGTGTACTTACAAACCTAAAAACTACACTGGGTGGCAAAAAATCGGGCACCCAAGTAACAAAACTTCGGGTAGTACAAAAAGAGGATTACGTTTGAGTTGGTAAAGAGTTTGCTTAGAGCTTAACTTGCACTATATTTTTGCTTTTGTTAAATATATTTATATATATAAGTATATATGTTAAGACTAGAGAAAATTTGCGACAGTTTTTAACGCGATTGGTTTACTACAAATCAAAACAATGATTGATTGATTGATGATTGATAAACTGACCGACCGATCAAGAGTTTAGAGAGAGAGAGAGAGAGAGATCTCTTCGATTGATGACTGACTGGTTGGGTTGATAGATGGTGTTTTTAATGTTTTCGAACAATCAGAGAGAAAACGGTTAAATGACGTATGAGTATGTTGAGAAGATATCAACTACTGGCTAGGAATGCATTAAATTCGATATACAATTGCAATTAGCATAAGTAAACGCAAGGAAAATTACATATATCTGCATATTACAGACTCACTAGAATTATAGTTAAACCTGTACTAGCATAAAATAAGATAAGATAACACTATGGAAAAGTTGTCTGAGATCGCAACTAATTGTATATATATATATATGCATATGTAGTATATATCCAATAGATACACACTCCAGATCTGGTCTTAGTCGAGTGGGTGGGCGGCGCAGAAACAACGCTGACGTAGACTTACCTTCCAAAATGGAATTGAGATAGATAATCGAAAGTTAAGAGAATTGGTCTTATGGAAAAAAAAATGAGTGTTACAAGCAATGAAATTATAGGGCAAGTAGAAAGAATTGGAGCACCGTAGTAGATATACATATTACATATTCAAGCAAGAGAGCAAGAGAGACCAAAAGGAAGCAATTGCGAATTGCGAATTGCTTGTGTGAATAATCTTTTGAGAATTATATAAGCCGAAAGTGGTCGTTTTTTCACAGAATTGGTGAAGAAGACATTTTCCAGGTGTTTGGTTTTCATTTTCTTTCAGTTTTTCAAGTGCGAAATTCGTTGATTCTTGTTTTTTTTTTTTTGTTTCCAAGGCGAGATGGATCAGATATATATCACCCGAATAAGTAGTTGCGTAGTTTTTCTTTGTGTTTCTTTTTTAACTTTGATTTTCAGTGTTTCACATTTGATATTGTTTGATAAATTGAAGAATTGCAAAAAATGAATTGAAATTACATAAATAAACTGTTGCTATTGTAGATATATATGTATATATATTTAAGTATATATTGGAATACGAGTATGCGCATATAAATTAAGTTGTATATAGCATTTTATATCATTGCATTAGAATATAATATGAAAAGCGCAAATTACATCAACAAAAGTTAAATGAAACTTTTGAAATAAGACAAAATATTTAAAGAAATAAAAGTAGTAAGATACTTCACGAACGAAATAAATTGAAAGAGTATACAAAATTGTAAGTGTATTTGTGAAGCCTATAGCCCCAGTGTTTGTTTGAAGAAGTCTGCTGCTAAAGAGCAAAAGTTATTAAAAATGATTTTAACTAGATCAGCATGAAAGTGCTTTAGAATCGAAATGAAATACGGTTTTTCGTTTTAGCTATAATAAAATGTAAAGTCGAGATCAACAATGTTAATAATCTAGAAATATTTCAACATTACGTTACTTAACTTGAGACATTTAACTAGAACTGAAATTTGAAGATACTCAACTCAAGAAAAAAAAACATTAAAACACATAAAACATGAAACAAAAATAATTAGAACTCTTCCAAAAAAAAAACTTTAACAAATTAAAACATTTAACAAAAAATACATAAAAGAATCAATTGTAATTTAGAATAAACATAAATAATTATTTTTTTAAAAAAATGCACAGCTTTTAAAACATTCAACCGAAAAAGGTAATATAATTATAGGCTAAAGAATACTTGAAGCTAATTTGAAAAGTTCTTAGTTCTTAGTTTAGTAGTAGACAAAAAAAGATGACTGAATTAAATTTCTTTAGATAGAAAGCGTACTTTGCTTTAAAGTTTTTGACCGAAAAACGTTTTCGAAAATGTACTTTAGATAAATATCAAAATTTGTAATTTTCTTTTAAGATCATTATTATGCTGTGGTTGCAATAAAAAGAAGAGATTTATTGTTGTTCATTTGCACCTCAGATTTACTTTGATTTTTTTTTTTTTTGTTACTTTGTATGTTTTTGTGTATTTGATTTTGATTTTCTCATATGTTTGATTTTGTAGTAGTAGTAGTTGTTGTTGTTGTTGTTATTTGTTGAGGGCAGCACAAAGAAAAACTTTACCTTTCGTTGACCAGCTTATCCGAAAAGGGATTCCTGGGCTGGCGTTTCATAATATCAGATTCAGCCGTCTCATAGGCTAAGGAAATCGCTGGCACCTAAACGTGCGAGCGCGTTCAACGTTTGTGGAATAAAAATAAATTAAAAATCAATACGATAAATTATGGCAAATTCAGTTGGTATCTATTCTCTCATTCTGAAATATATATCGCGGTCTCTCTCCTTCAAGGGTGTCAAACGGAAACTGTAGACAACGACTGCGAAATCTGTGGAAAATCTGCCGCAGGGTGTGGTTGGTGGGTGGGTAAGGGTGTTTGTTAAGGGGAAGGAAAACCTTTGGCAACTTATATACTAATTGAATAAGCGACGACTTAAGAACTGGACGACTTAAAGCTAGCTTAGTCAGCTGTTAAAATGATTTCAGTTGAGTCTGAGCATTGAGAGTGGAGGAATGTGAGGAATTGTGTCGCAACTTAAATAACATAAAAGATTTGTAAACAACATAAATCGTAAATTGCATAATTTTCAAAAAAAATTTCAAGAACTTCCTTTTTGGAGTTTTTGTTATGCTATGTATGCGTTTGCGACTATTGTATTTGCTACAGATTTTGTGTGCAGTTAATTTTGTTAATACCAATCAATATAATATGTATATGTGTAAATGCCAAATATGTACGTGACAAACAATTTTGCAATGTTAATTTCGGTTTGGTTTTTTTGTTGTTGTTAAATTTTGGTTTAGTTTTACAAAACGCATAAATTATATTTTAAACAAACAATGCCAATATTTCAGCGGGACGGTGGGAAAAACAAAAAAAAAAAACACTTGTGAAAACAATTTTGGCGGTGAGGTAAACGAAACATGTACAACGCACATCAATTAACATTTAGAGCGTTAGAACAGAGGCAAATTTTCTTGGTTATTTTTGGGTTTTTTTTTTTTTTGGGAACTGTTCGCAAATTTACACAAAGGCAGAAGAACGTGGGTATTTGGTATGGATGTGTATGGCCAATTGAGATTACTTTTTGTTACAAATAAAAATATAAACACAATATATATATAAAGTGTGTGAAAAAAGAGGTGGGAATTGTACAGAGCTGTTAATGAAATGGGCGATCAGGATGACGAATGGATTAAATGGATTTAAGAAAGGTATGCTACAAAAATGTGTGAGAAATGTTCAATGTGTAAATGATAATCTTAGAAGTAAGTTTGTAAACCATAAATATGGAACGGTTTGTTAGTTAGTTGTATTTAGTTCTTTGCTGCGCTGCAAGTTTGTTATTGTATTTTTTGTTTTGTTTGGTTTTTTAGTTTAATTTACGCTTATGCTAATTACAATCCAGCCACATACACAGACATCGATAAGTTATAGTTTATGATGTTGCAGCTAAAACGCTTTTTTAGTTTTAGTATTGTTTTTTTTCATCGGTTTTTCTTTAAGTTTAACACACAAGTGCAGTGTTAATGTTAGTGTGAGTGTATATATGTGTGTGTGTGTGTGTATGTGTGTGCGAGTGTGTATGTGTGTTTGGGTAGTAGAAATTGACTTGATTGGCACCTTGAATTCACTAATTTATCGTTGAATGGGTCACGTGGCGGACGCTTCATAATATCGGCTTCGGCATGTTCGTAGGCCAATGATATGGCTGGCACCTAGGTTGTGGATTATTGCAGGAGCGTAAGATTAGCAAAACGGTTTTACAATTTACAATTTTTCATACAGAGTATTACAGAGTTTACGAGCTAGCAGCTCAATCGTTGGTAGGAGAGTACTTAAACTACAAATAGAGAGTTGTATATATATATATATAAATATAGCCTAAAACTAGCAGTTAGCGGGCAGCCGGACAAATCGTATTACGAGTCACAGCAATGGCTGCTTTCCATTTTACCTTTCGTTGACTAGATTGTCCACGTCGGGATTGCGTGGACGCCTCTTCATAATGTCCGCCTCGGGTCCTTCGTAGGCCAGCGATATGGCTGGTATCTGCTCGCCCCCAAATCAATTGTATTCAATTGTACAGTTTATGCAATTTATGTGGCGGGTGATTTTTTTTTTGAGGGGGATGGATTCTTATGTAGCTATCTAACTTGACTTGTTGGAACTTTTACATTTAACTTGCACAGCTATATCTTAGGCACATATACAGTTATATATATGTGTATATATTATGATTAGTTTAGGTGGTTAGCTCTTTTTGGGGCGGGGAGGCGGGTAAACTTACCATGTCAGTGCCCAAATCGATGCACAGAATTGTAACTGTACCCAGTGGCAGTGGTATGTCGCACAGAATGAAGGCCAAGAAGGGTGAGATTTCGGGAATGTTGGAGGTCAGAGTGTATGCAATGGACTTCTTCAGATTGTCAAAGATCAAACGACCCTCCTCAACACCAGTAACAATGGAGGCAAAGTTATCATCCAACAAGATCATGTCAGCAGCCTGCAATAGCAATCAATCGTCGATTAGCAATCAATTAAATCTGTTTAGATAAAGATGTTTAAGAGAACGCACCTGCTTGGACACATCGGAGCCGGCAATACCCATAGCAACACCAATATCGGCCTTCTTTAGAGCAGGCGAATCGTTGACACCATCACCAGTGACAGCCACAATGGCTCCCATGCGCTGGCAACCCTCGACAATGATGAGTTTCTGCTGGGGTGAGGTACGGGCAAACACGATTTCAGTGTGATAGCGAAGGATCTCGTCGAGCTGGTCGGAAGATACATCGCGCAGTTCGGCACCGTGGACAACGGCGGCCTTGGCCTCGCGGGGATTGACCTCAGAGATGGGGATGTTGAGGCGCTGGGCAATATCCTCAATGGTCTCGTTGCCCTCGGAGATGATGCCGACAGACTTGGCAATGGCCTTGGCAGTAATCGGATGATCGCCGGTAACCATGATGACCTTAATGCCGGCAGAACGGCACTTGGCCACAGCGTCGGGCACAGCGGCACGTGGGGGATCAATCATGGACATGAGTCCGACGAAGCGCAGATTGTCAATGGGGAAGTTAATGTCATCGGTGTTGAACTTGAAGCCAGTGGGATATTTGTCAGAGGGCAGCATGAAATCACAGAAACCGAGCACACGCTCGCCAAGTCCGCCGAGCTCCATGTAGGCATTGTTGAATGCCTCCTTCATCTCCTCGTCGAGTACCTTCTCCTTGCCGTTGATGAAGATGGTCGAGCAACGTTCGAGAATACGCTCGGGAGCACCCTTCATGACGAGCAGGAAACGTGGATCGTTGGCATCCTCAACCTCGTGAATGGACACCTGGTACTTGTTGGTCGAATTGAATGGCACTTCGGCAATCTTCTTGTTACGCTTGCGAATGTTCATCACATCGCCGAGAGCAAGTTCCATGCACTTGAGCAGTGCCGCCTCGGAGGCATCACCGCTGACTTCCTTCTTCAGAATGGGCACACCGTCCTGGCCACCTTTGAACTCGGCACGGTTACAGAGAGTGGCAATGCGAGAGAGCGCCTTGAATCCAGGGCTAGTTCTATCGTATTGAACACCCGACTGATCCTCAGTGGTGTCGGCCTCAATAATTTGGTTATCGAACCACATATGAGCGACTGTCATTCGGTTCTGAGTGAGTGTGCCTGTCTTATCGGAGCAGATGGTCGAGGTGGAGCCCAGGGTTTCGACAGCCTCCAAATTCTTCACCAAACAGTTCTTCGATGCCATACGCTTGGCGGTCAGGGTGAGGCACACGGTGACAGTGGCCAGGAGACCCTCGGGCACGTTGGCGACAATGATGCCAATCAAAAAGATGACCGCATCCAGCCAGTGGTAGCCCAAAATGAAGGCAATCACAAAGAAGGTAACGCCAAGGAACACAGCGACGCCGGTAATCAAATGAATGAAATGATGAATTTCCTTGGCAATTGGTGTCTCGCCGGTATCCAGACCGGATGCCAAGCCAGCAATGCGACCCATAACGGTATGATCGCCACAGCTAATGACAACACCCTTGGCAGTGCCCTCCACAGCGTTGGTCGAGAAGAACGCCAAATTCTTGGTCTCCAGGGGATTCTCGTGTGTGAATTCGGCACCACGCGATTGCGGCTCCGATTCACCGGTCAGCGATGAGTTGTCCACCTTGAAGGTGCGCGCCTCAATGATGCGTATGTCGGCGGGTATGCGATCACCGAACTTCACTTCAACCACATCGCCCAGGACGAGATCCTCGGCGCGCAGCGTCAGTTTCTCGCCCTCACGTATAACAGTGGCAAACTGGGGCACCATGTTCTTGAACGATTCCATAATCTTGGAACTTTTCGATTCCTATATTAAAATGGAAGTGCATGAAATCATACAATTATTATAAGTACCCACAACTCAAGTGTGCAGCTGTTAAGATCGTATCTCACCTGGTAGTAGGAGAAAATGCCTGTCACAATGACGACAGCGGAAAGTACAATACCCAGATACAAGTTATCATCGGCCGGTTCCTCGCTGGTTGTGGCCTGAATCGAATAGGCCACGAAACAAAGTATAGCACCGATCCACAGCAGCATGGCGAAGCCACCGAACAGATTCTTGCAGAACTTCACCCATTCGGGCGTCTGCTTGGGCGGTGTGAGCGCATTGGGACCGTCTCGTTCTAAATTCTCCTTGGCCTTGGCATGACTCAGACCCTATACATAAAAAAATGCAAAAATTAGATCAGCTATCAACTGTATGGATGTTTTTCATTTTGATCATTGTAAGCACTTACATTTTCGGGATGTGTCTGAAAGCGCTGATACAATTCCTCAGGAGAGATTTTATGAAAGTCGATATCTAACTCCTGTTTGAGATCATCTAAATTCTCTTTCTTATTGACTGCTTTGGCCGGCATCTTGCGTCTTGACTGTGGGCATGACAAACGAGTTAAAAGGATGGTGAAAAAATACAAGTTAGTTTCTGTTTTATTTTTTTATTTTTGTGAGGCAGTACAATTAACCCAAAAAATAGAAAACACAAAAATCGATTTACTCCATGCCATCAACCGTTATGCCCCAGATAGGATTTTGTTATAGGGTGCACTTTGTAAAGGGAGACCTTTTACCATTTTAGAGAGTGTTGTGTTACATAGAGAAGAGTTATCAGCTACAATACCATCATAGTTGCCACACGTTCCCAACTTACCAATTACCCCATTCGGTTATGGGGGTGATCCATCGAATGGATAGGGGGTGTGGGGGGTAGGAGGAGCTAAATACTCGTAATTGCTAATGAGCAGCGAGCGTGAGAATATTTGTTTTGCTTCTCGCTAATCTAAGCTGAACACAAAATACAGCGCGCATGCAAAACATCATGTAGCGATTTTAGTCGCGCGCAAAACGCGCAAAATGTGAATGTCACGTAAAATGAATGAAAATGTTTAAAAACAAAAAAATAAATAAAAGGAAAACAAAAAACCATTGATACAATCTAAAAATGTTACTATCTACAAAAGGCATTAAGTAGGAAACGAGTTGTTTAACAACCCAAAATGATAATCTACAACGGATCATATAATAAATGGCTAGAACCAACATTTATTTATCATGCACACATTGACCTCACTAAACTTTCGAATTTGGCAAAGAAAACCACTCATGAAATAATTATAAATAATTTTATACTATATATATATATATATATGTTCCACTCATATAGATATAGACACGCCAGCTGTCGTTGGTCTAGTCTCGGGTCTGCGGCAAAGCTCTATAGTCTATATTTTCTGTCTGTCAGTCTTTTTTTTTATGTTTGTCTGCTATACTTATCACTGTGTGACGTCGCAACAAGTGCACATATTTCAAACTATATGGAAATGCTCAAAACTGGCTTAAACGAGTTCTACTTGAATGCTCATGAACTTCAACTGGTTGCAATTACTATGGCCTTTGTTGAGAATTATCAACTTATTTATTTTCTATAATATTCATATATTCTAGAGAATTTTCCAGTTATTTCAAAATATGTTACTAGAATTATGTAAGAACTATCTAATCTATTACAGTACACTTCAATTCGCAAATATCTCATCTAAATGCACTGGTATATTGAAACGGTTGTGCTATATTTAAGATCTTTCGATCTTTCGATAATTTCGTTCAAATGTCAAGTGTCAGAATAATGTTGGAATCATGCCCAAATTACGAGTAAATATTATATAAATGCAAAAATAATAAATGTAAGAAGTGTAAGAAACGCAAATAGTTTGATGAAAATGTTAAGTAAAAAAGTTGAAATAACCCATAAGCACATAATAAATAATATAAATTGAAAGCATAACCGAACAAATCGACAAAAATGTGGAACAAATCGATGATTTTTGTGTACAGTATATGTTATATATGTATATATATATGTATACACATATTTGCCATGTATGTATGTATATAAGTATTTGTTTATGAGAATGTGTGGCGAAAAATTTTAAAATGAAAACGAAAATACAAAACAAAAAAAAGGAAAGAAGCAATTTACCTTGTAGCGGCCATCGGCTGTGCGATTGTCGTCATCGGTTGCAATAACCGTTGCGACTCGATAAGAGTCCGCTCTCCCATGCTGTAGTTGTTGATATTGATATTGGTGTTGGTGGTGGTGTTGGTATTGGTGTTGGTATTGATTGATGATGTTGATTGATGATGAACGACGGGAAGAAATACAAATCAAAACGTAACAAACAATGGCGAAACAAAAACAGAACGACAAGCATAATTAAATGCATTACTTTAGAACACTAGACTGATTGGGATATACATAAAATGATTAACTAATCAAATAAACATTACATTAAACACTACATATATGATGATGATGATGATGATGTATCAAAACTGGATGGATGGCATAAGCGAATCTTAATAATAATCTACTCATACAAATATATATATATATAATACTAGAACGAGGACAATCCCAAATGGACAATGAATCATGTTGGCTGTGCTGATGAACTGAATATTGGAAGGGACAACAGGGCGCATGTGCCGCTACTTGGATAGCAATTGGAAGGCGAGGCATATCGTTACTCGACCGACTGATAGATAATACCGCTTCATTATGGGACCGCCACTGACGTCAACAATGGGGTTGAATTGGTGCCTTCTGCGATAACTAGCCTCCACAACTAGGCGAATATTTATCAGCAAAATGGACATTATGAATCACAAAGTGTAATTCGAATGCACAAAACAAAAAAAAAACAAACAAACAAACAAACAAATAATATTTGAACGCAGTGATCACTCGTTAAAGTTAACATAATAAACATTTTTTTTTATAAATTTGGAAGTGGCTTTCAAATGAAACCATTAAAATATACTCCTAATTATTTTAAGTTAAGGTACAAAAATATTGTGAAATCATCATTTCCCAAAAATGTCACATTTCGAACTCACTTTATATATCTCAAGGTTGTGATTTTCGAGTGAGCACTGTACACAAAAAAAAGAGAGATATGTATCTCTGTTATAGGTTTTTGATACTCATGCAAAATAAAACGACATGCCAAGTAATTAAACAAACAAAGAGCGCACGAGCAAGCGAGCGAGCGAAAGAGAGAGATACAAAATGTCTACAGATAACTAAGTATATATGTACTCGTATATATAAATATATATATACATATATAAGTATATATAAGTATCTTGGTGGGGGTGGGGGTTAGGATCAACCTGTCGCGATCGCTTGGACGCCGGCAACGCTTGATGGGCAGCAAAAGCAAATTCGTCGACTTTTGTTTGTGCTTTGATTATTTATTTGCTCAAGCGATTGTACAAATGGGGGTAGGAGGGACACAAGGGGGGCCTTATTGGGCTTTTGAGTTTTAAAGTGGGGCATGAAATAAATCTTGAAAAATATACATATTTTTTTCTTTTTTATTTATATATATATTTGAGTTCTGCTTACGCACATTTATTAACTGTGGCCCTTTATTTGTTTGTTTGCGTCTGGTTTGATTAGATTGCAGACAATTTCAGATCTTTCTATAGATATATATATATATATGTGGGGTATATATATATTTGCTGATTAACGTATGCTAAACAATCTAAGGGTATAATATAAAATTGGTTAGTTATATAGCTTAACTGTAACTTAAACTTTCAATTTAACGAATATCTTAAATAATGCAAACAATTGTTAATACATTCGATATATGGTTTTTTTTTTAACTCCCACAGACAGCTCGACTGGCGATAATTTATTCTTTCCTAAATAAATTAAATCAATTGAAAGGTGACTTTTATTTTTTTGTATTTATTTATTTATTTGTTGTGTTCATGGTTCGATTCATTTGAAATTTGAAAACGAAACGCGTCACGCGGCCATTGAAAATGCTGAATGCGAATTGTGTTGTAAATTGTTGTTGTTGCGGTTGTTGTTGTTGTTATGGTAGTAGTAGTAGTGACAAAACTCAGCATGTGAGATTCGAGAACTGTAGGAGAACTGGAGGAGAGCTGGTCGAAAACAATTAGAACGCTTTGGGGGCAAACTGGCTCAGGATGGTTGGGATATAAATCAAAAAGCGACAATGGCCCGGCCGACGACATAGAGAAGTTTACATAACGCTGTCAATTAAGCGCGCTCCGATACAAATGCATGTCTTTCTCTGTGTGTGTGTGTATCTGTGTGTTTGCTGCCCAGCGGTTTCCCCAACGTTATTGTTTGAGCATTTGGCGCGCACTTTTTGTCGCGCAAAGCATTTGGCATTTGAACTTGAATATCAATTTACAACAACATACAAACTACATAACGACCAGTTATCGGATGCATGGCGAGAGTGAGATAAAAAATTGACAGCCAGTCACCCAGTCAGTCAGTCACTCAGTCAGTCAGCTCGGCCCCGCTAATTGTTCAATCAATGCAAAAACCTATCTGGCAAACGAGCACCACTCACACATAGGCACACATACATATGCATATGCCATAAAAGTATGTGCCCAAAAAGAAAAGAAAACAACAAAAAAATGAGCAAATTAAGCCACACAATGGCAACGGCAATTGTAAACAATTTTCCATTTCAATCTCAGCTTAACGAAAGTGCATAAAACAGCACATTTCAACTGAGATGAGCTTTTCTCCGTCTCTCGCTCTTTCTCTATCTCTCCGTCTGTCGATATCTATGTCAGTCCGGTTTGAACCAGTCTAAAACTAGAATAGACAAACAGGTGCTTTGTGCTTATCAATTTAAATTGTTAGTTGCAAAGCGCATCGATCTTTTGATCTCTAACCGTGATCTTCGATAACCAGTTAAAAACCAGTTCCAGCTTGTTTTTTGTTTTGATTTTTTTGTGTCTGTCTGTTGACCTGTTTATATTATTTTTATGAAGAGCATCCCTGCTCAGTATCAGACACTTCTCGAATGCGAACACGTTTTACGATTGTCGTATTTTTGGTAAGCAGATGCTAATGATCTCCAGTTCAAACACGTCCCTGCCTGCTTGTGTACATGACTTTTAACAAATGAACGCTAATTATTCGCATGTTTTGCATGTTCCTCCCTCGCTTAACCGATTCTCGTTTGTCTATTATTAAAGCGTTCGTTATCGTACCTTTTTTGCGGTTATTTTCGTTGCTTTCGCCATTACACAGATCTACAATATTTCACTGTCAAACATCTTAATCACTTAGCATGCGAGACCCATCAGATTAAATTAGATTAGAGGTTTATCCACATTGAAAACCTTATACGATAAAATATACGGTGGTTTTGGGGCCAGAAAAAATCAACCTTACATTTCTGTTAAACACTTAATAAGTAAATTCAATAGAAAAGAAACTAATACTACAATTAATAGGAAACTAAAAATAAAATTATATATGCAAATGATGATCGCAAATTAATGATAATTAAATTAATACGTAAAATACCGTCTAGTTAGCACATATTTCTGATTATTTTTGAAATTATTATTATTTTCTTTTTACCCACCTGAACACTCATAACGTCTGCGATGTGACGAAGTGTGACGGTAAAACGACGAATAACAAATAATAAAAAAAATTACAGCCACAGACAAAACTTAATAACAGTTATAAAAATAAAAAAACATAAAACAAGGAACAGAAACTGCAATAAAGAAATAAAAAAAAACAAAAAAAAGGGAGAAAAAAATGAAAAGAAAATTTAATGATTTTTAGCTTATGCAACAATCTGCAGGCAGGCACAAAAAAACGAAGAAGAAGAAGAGAAAAGAGACGACCCTGGAAGGGTGCAGAGGAGCCAGCCAGCGCATGGCGGCGAAGCAGCAAGTGGACCGCACTACCAAAGCCAATGGAAAGGTAACAGTAAAAAGCAGTGCAGAGAGAGTCGGCATGGAAATTGGAAGTGGAAGCTAACTGGAATAGAAACTGCAGCTAGCAGCAGCAGCAGCAGTAGAAGGATGTTAAATAATGGCACACGACAAGAGCCCAAAAAAGAGAGTGCACAGCAATAGAGAGTGAGGGCGCGTGATTTTCGATATCGAATGCAATGGCTAGCACTTCGAAAATGAGCGCCATCTTATTGTGAGCACACTGAGAGCAGCGCAGCACAGAGAATAATGTGTAAGGGATATGCGAAACACAAAATGTAAAAAGAATATATATTATACTGTTGTCCAAGATTATTCCATCTCTGTTTCTGTAGCGCGCACAGAATTATGAAATAACCAACAACGGGTGGTCGTCCCCTCTCTCCCCCCTTTGCCCAGCACCCGAACTTGGGCGCCCCTCATTGCCTCACTGCCCGCTGCTCTCTTTCAGTTGGGCTCCTATGCTTGGGGTTATATATATATATATATATATATATATATATATATATTATATTATATATATATATAGGGGCACAGGCACAGGCAACCGTTTGGGGTGGCCAGGAAATTACTGCTATTCCAAAATGAAATCGCCGCAATTGAATCTAAACGATTTCATTGCCACCAAATGTACGTCAGCGCTATAAAAAATTAATGTGCATAAAGCGAAAGAAAAAAGAACAGACAGACGGACAAGTATTTTGTATATAATACACACATACGTAGAATGCATGCAAATATTACATATATACAGGGACCGCTAAAATGAGAAATTATAGCCGTATTTTTCAATGCATTCCTTTGCTTGCAAATCTGCAATTTTTGCATGTTACTTTTAAAGAGTAGCAAATTTTGACTTGCGTTTTATATGAATTTGTAAGCAACAAAAAATAATATTTGCAAAAGTTTTCGCGTCCACTGTATATACTTTTATATAGATAGAATATTCGATTGGACAGAGAAGCAGCACTGGAAACTGAATGTCAAACCAAATGAAAGTTACTGTTAACATGTATGTTAAATGAGAAGAGACATTTCAGACACATTGTCACAAAATCAATCAGTTAAATATTAATTACACAGTTCTTGAAAAGCTCTTATGTATAGTTATATATATATATGTATATATGTATATATAGTCTATACACCACATACGTATCCATTACGGCTCTGGCATGAAGTTTTGGAAAATCGATTTTGTACAAGGACGTTGTCGTTGGTCTCCTTTTTTTTTACTTTTTATTTTATATATATACAAAGTTTTACTAGGGTTGCATTTAAAGAGTAAAAATCTAACGACAACGTCTACATAATAAAAAGATGATAAATGTTACCCACAGTAAGTAAGAGTCTTGTTTAATTTTTGATGTCTACCTTTTACACTTCGAGTGCTATTACACAATTTTCTTTCCGTTTAGCTGTGCCTCGTTGTTGAGGGGGGCGATCGGAGGAGGGGTGATTTCACAGAAAACTACCCCTTTAAACTATATTTTACACTTTAACTGCGAACAACAATAACAAATCACACACACGTTGCGTTTTTTTTTTATACTCGTTAAGCTGTGGAACAGCTTAAGAGTTTGCGTTTTTTTCTTTTGCTTCTTTTTGTATCCTGTGTGCTTCTTCTTCGGCTTTATCGATGCACAGTTATTGTGTAAGCAGCGGGCAGCAGCACCAGCGCAACGCAGGAGGAGGCGGCGGGCAGAGCGGAGCTGTGTAGAGCTGTACTAGTACTGGCACACTGGCTGTACCACCCGACGTTTGAGAGACGAGAGCTCAATATAGCTACTACAGTTAGACCGACCTTCCTAGTTCGGTAACAACGCTCGACTGAAAATTTTCAGCATGCCGCGAGTGGTTAAGCTTTCGTTCAAACAAACGAAATAAACGAAACAAGAAAAAAATTCTATCGTGTTCGTCCGAATTCGAAGATATCGCTCCGAGCTTTTCGTTTACCAGATGTTTCGCTCCTACCGCGGCTGCCTGACTGCATATGTATAGTACATACTTATGCATTAGATAAGCTTTCGAACTCTCGCGCGAAATGTATGGCAGTGTGACAAGTGAGGCAGGCAATGGGCAGTGTACAGTGTACAGTGGTGCGAGAACTTCGAAACTGGAGCAGCAGAAGCGCCCTCATAAAATCGCGACTCGAGCAAGAGTCTCAGGCTGAGGCTAAGAGAGAAAGAGAGAGTGTGTGTGCGTGTGTGTTAACTGCTGCGCAGGAATGTGTGTCAGTCAGACGATTTTCGAGCCGTAGACATTTGCATGAATTGTATAAGCAGCTAGAAACGAAAACAAAAACCTTTTTGATAAAACATCCACAGTAAGAGTTTTTGACATTTACTTTTACAATTCGTCATGTCCGTTCTTTTAATCGCTTATCGAGCGCCTCAGCAACAATGACGTCATCTCACACACACACTCACACACACCCACAGAGAGATGTTAATTATTCATCAACATGTCAAGCGGTTGGACAAACTCACTCATTATACAAAAAGATAAAAAAGGACAAGAAATAAAAAACAAAGTCAGTCAGAGCGTAAAGTAATATATAAATGTCAGCAGTAAGTTTTTCTGAACATGTCTTGGGGGTTGGGGACGAAGGACTCTTGAGCGAGGACATCTTTCGCTCGCCAGCTATCTTAAGTGGTGCAGTTCTATTTTGGGTACTTCAGCTCGAATACAAATGCGAATACGAGCAAGTCTAATTACACTAAATGTCAGCAGCACCCTCGCACACAGACACACACAAACACACACATACAGATCCAAGTAATAGAAAACCCAAACAGAAAATCAATAAAGATATCGCAGCAAAAGAAACTTGGCTAACAGGGTTTTAAGCAGCGGGGTCGGAAGGGGTTGATTTGTGTACAGTAAAAGCTGCTTAGCTGTAATTAACCCAACTAAAAGTCCTTGACGATGTGACTTACTGACTTACTGCGGAAAAATCCTCGATATTATTTACGAATGGCTGATAAGATTCGAAATACTTAATGTCGATATGAAAAAGCTAAAGAGTTAAATATTAAGCAACGATTGTTTGCTTGTGGTTAGTTTACACAGCTGGAATATTGTATTTTTTTGGTATAATTTACTCGCTCGAATACGATATTCCCTGAATCCAGCCGTCAAATATATTGTATCTGCCCAAAACAATAGTTTACCAATTTATTGAGAATTTAGAATCTTATAATTGAAATCAAAGTAAAATTATTGCTTGACGAGCATCTCCTACGTAGATCCTTGCCTAGACATATAATAATACAGACTGACAATGCTTGTGCCTGCCGACAGTAATGATATCAATATAGGTGTTGATTAATAACATGCATATGCATCTAATCTGCCAATAATATATGCGAACTTATAGTTTCTGAGCTGCTCGAGGTCATATCGATTTGGCTGTTGATCCTTATCAAGATTTTGTGTACTTTATGAGATCGGAAATGATTCTTTTTGCTTGTTATATATTATATTATATATATTTTCATTTTTGTAGTTTTGAATTTTAGTATTCTAATGTCTAAAGATGTGTATCTCCTCTGGGCAGTTTTCACTGTAAGCGAATAAGCAAACAATAGGCGCACACTGACTTTAAGTGGCCGACGCTGCCGGCGCTGCGGGCTAAATGGGCTGAGAGTACACGTAATAGCATAAAGTGAGCTGTGCACGAGGAGGAGGAGCAGCAGCGTCTCCTTTTCGCCTATTCTAATATCCATGTTATGTAACGACACGAAACAGCACGAGTGTCCGTGTGTAAGTGTGTGTGTGTTTGTTCGGTGTACAAACTTTGGCACGATGTTGCAGCTGTGACCCCAAAACGAGTGCCAACAACAACAACTACAACAAAAGACATATCACACCCACAACCCCAAGTCCCACCCTTTGTAACAACTTAACTGGTGTGCAAAGTTTGCTTATGTAAACGAGTCGATAGTTGGCCAACGATGTCCGAGGGCCGATGAGTTCAGCTGACAAATGGTCAACTGACAAAAAGAGGCATATACATCCATATACATATGCATATATTTATATATAAATATATGTATATACGATAATGATATTGCCATTCGTCATGTTCACATTGTGTTTGAGTTATTGCTATTGTAATATACTTACACATTTGCTGATGGGCGCGTCAGGTTTATAAATACATTTGTTTTATAATAGGTATTCGCCAACTTGACGACAGCTCAATGCGAGTGTCGTCCTTTCGAGCCACGCCTGCAGCACGTGTATGAAGACGCACGAGGCTCCGATTGTGGCAGCAATGCGAACGTAATTTAAACAATCAACGAATGCTTATGCTTAGTAGCTACGACTAACAGATACTCTGGGCTCGGCTCTGTAGAGCTTCAGCATCCAATTGAGTCCTTGTATATGAATATATTGTTCATGTAGTGATTAAAATAAATAATATGTTCTTTACTTCTTTCTTCTGCTAATCCGATCCGTATTCAAAACTGCATTCAAAAATGTACATTCCAAATTGCAATTTGAAAAGTTTCTATTACCATTTGAGCTAGAGAACATGATAATAAGACTTGATGTCTTTAAAATATACATATTTGTTATTTATAGATTCACATAAGCATTTTTGCCTACTTTCTTAACTGGATCATACCCCGTTTAACTATCTGTTTGTAGAGCATGTGAACCGACAGCTTGCCAAATAAATATTTGGAAAATCAATAAGCGACATGAAAGCAAGACAGCCTTTGCGAGACGATGAATTTTCAATATATGTGATACTTATGTATGTGTTATATATATATATATCTAATATTAAAAGGCACTTATGACTTTTAAGCAAAATAAATATGTCAGCACATTAACAATATTGTCGTAGCCATAGCTGCCCCTCCGGCGAAAGATGGAACTCTCGCACATTACGTATACGCAGCGTGGTCGTGTGAAAAGCGTGAAATTCAGATTGACGACCTACAGCTAAAACTGTAACAGCATTGTTAATTACAGTAGCCTGTGGCGCAATGTTTAGGAGTGATTTGAACTTGTATATTTATAGATATGTTAAATAAACTTAAACTAACAGCTTGTTTACCTGAAAACTTTAACAGATATGTTAAAAAGTTCAAATAAAGTTACAACTTGTTTACTTGTTCGTTGGCATTTATAATTCAACAGCATATTAAAATGTGAAACGTCTGCGGATACTGCATGAAAAAGGAAGTGAAAGAGCTAATGTTGCAGACCAACAAAAGTTGCTTATGAACTTTTACACCAACCAATATGTCAATGTCAAACGGTTACCGCAAAAATAGAAACTTTATTTCTCCCGCTTAAGGATAACGGACAAGGATAAATTGAAAAAATCGTATGTGTGAGAAGGCAGACACTTGTTATTAGAGAATGAGGCTGGCAGCTATTTACACAGATTGTCTGTGAACAGATTACATAAGCGTCAGTCGGTATGGGATTTGTTTTTTTCTTTCATTTTTTTTTAATTGTGTTCATGACCATGGCAACCGACAGAGCAACAAATCACAGACAGTTGTAAGAAGCATAATCAACATAAATGTTTGATATATCTACATAGAAATGTAAAGCATATATCTGATATATATAGTATATATGGTCAAGTATATGCATATGACAAACCAACAATGAAGCGAATGAACTATGGCGCTCGGACTTGGTCATTTTGTACTTGAGCACTGATTAAAATGTGTTGTGGCCCCTGCAGCTCGGTTGGATACTATGATGCTATGATGCCACTAGATTTGTGGCATGCTCAGAGTGCTCAGATCGTCTAGTCTAGTCGCTCCTCGTAGGCGTTATGACAGTAGATTTACGAGTATAGACGCGCTCGCTTTAATTTGCGCTATTCATTGTGTAGAAAAGTAGAAAAGACCTCCAGCTAGATGGATAAGAAAGAAAAAAAAGCAAAAAAAAAGAACCTTAAGACACGGCGCTGACAATAACGCAGGAAAGTCACTCGCAGCTCTGCTTGAATGAAATGCCCCCGGAAAAAACCAATTGTTAGACTCGAGCTTAATATCCAACGAGCCGAATGGCAAACGTGTCTGCCTGTAGCCAGGCCGACAGTCAGACGGATTGACCAGCTGACAGATAGACAGGCAGACTGACTGACTGACCAGCCAGTTAGTCAGGCTTTGGCTTTGGACACAGATGCGCCTGTCTTCTTGGTGGGCGGCGGACAGGTTTACGTATGAATATCGCTGCTGCCTTTGAGTGGTGCAATAAATTTTAATCAAAATTAAAATATGTGTATACACAATAAACTAAGCAAAGTGCCTAGTGTGTAATTTAACACATACATAAGTGCAGTGCACACACACACACACACATATGACAGACCCCATAGAGATGTCAACCACTCAGCGCGTGTGCTCTCTTCGGCTATGTGGCCATTGTGTTCTTGGATGTGCAAATTACTTGGGGAGAAAAACTTATGGATTCAAAAAAGAGTTTCTCGCTGATTCTAATCGCAATGAGAAAGAGCAGCTTCTTACTCAGCTACTAAAATGAGAGAAAAAAGGGCTTTTTAGCTGAGAGATGACTTGAACAGAAGAACAAACTTATTTGTCATAAACCAGATAAAGAATTTCTCTCTTCAAATTAAATATTCTTGATTGAAAACGGAATTTTTTCACGTTCATCTTATAAATAAAAGAATTGCGCCTAAGGTATCCATATTCCAGATAAGAACCTATCTTGCAGCCTGCAAATAACTGTGGTACAATAAGTGTCTCTTCTCGTGCTAGTCAGTTGTATTGAAATTTTTTATTATAGCCAAAAAAAACGTTTCTTCTGGGGATCAGTGCAAAGAATTAATTTTTGCTTGGACACTCTTAAATTTAAGTACTTTGAATGCTGCTGATAAGATGTCGTTGCTTATCTAAAAGATTTATTATCATATTTCATTAAGTTTTTTATGTGGCGCTGCCAAACCAGATAGCCAGTTTTTACATACCCTGAACCCATTGAAAATGGGTAAAAGGGTATTATGAAGATGTGCACAAGTATGTAACAAGCAGAGGGAAGCATCTCGCTAAAGCTTATAAGTATCAACAGCCGAGTCGATCTAGCTATGTCCGTCCTTTACCATAAGAGCTATGGACTCAAAATGTGAAATAAGAAATCTCTGTTTTCTTATTATCAATTGCAGCAAATCAATCAGCAAACACACAATTAATATGTATATATCCACCTGACATGCTATTGATTATCTGTAAGAATTTCATAAATATCGATAGATGAAGTGGTGCAGGGTATCTACAATTCGAGCTCTTTCGACCAGATCGCTCTTACTCGTTTCCAGGGCACTTATATATGTGTGTGCCCAATTAGCAAAGATAACAATGAAGCTAAACAAACAGATTCCACAATCTACAAGCGAAATTCGAGAATATATTATTAATATTATGTAATACTTAACTATATTCTTTCCAGAGATGAGTACGAATCTAAAATATATATAATATTGTTCTCAATGTCTAGACGAATATGACAAATTCGACTCGATAACATAACTGTCAGGTTAATTATGCATGCTTGTATTTTATTGGTAGTCATATATTTATAAAATAATTACAGGGGTACTACGACTTAATTACCCCAATTAACTGCTACGACTGATGGTCGTGTGTGGGTTACCCCACTTAATGACCGAAAAACTGACAGTCAAAGCCACAGTCTACAAATTCTAATTGGAACGCACACTGGGATTCGAATGTTGGAAAAATCAAATTTAAAACGCATTAAACCCGAAAAACATAGAGCATGAAATTGTAGAAAACAAACCTTGAGCATATCCTGCTCAAAAAGCTTGCCTGGCAACTGTTTCAAGGGCCTCTGTTAGTACGCTGAAGAGATTTTAAGATAGCTCAAGCTTATCTATTCTTGACGCAACTGGATTGAACCAAGTACGCAAACCAGTTAGTCTCAAGTGACGCTGATATAGATGACGATTTGCTATAGATAAGTTAAAGTTAAAAAATAATTAACAAAATTCAACAAGGCTACTTACTGACGAGTTTTATTTTTATTTTTGTGTTTATAATTACCGAGAATAACAACTGATTACGGAATCGAATTTAGAGATATGATTTGTGGTTATATTTAATATTTTTTACTATAGCTCTATTTGAAGTAAGTATTATAATATGGTTTAAGCTAATGTTTTAATTTTCTCTGAACATTTTGCAATGTGTTGTTTAGCGAAAGCGTGCAATTCCTGATTGATAATAATCGAGAATTGTGAGCTATACTAAACGATCATCTTTCGACGGATTTTTCCTGTAGATAATTGGTTTGGTTGGGGCAGGGAAATGCGATGTGTCAACAACGTCAGCAGCTCGCATTGAATTGTATTTAAATTATAACAAATTGCGGCCAGGCATAGCTGTTGTATATAATATTTGTAGCCGTATCTGTAAGTGTCGACAATTGTAGTCTATGGGTGTGTGCGTGTGTGTGTGTATGTGTGTGTGTGTATATGTGGAGATGGCATTAAATTAAATAAACATTTAATATGACAATTTAAGTAGCAGTTGCAAAGATGCCAAGTGCGAGTCTTATGCACAATTGAGCTACATTCCCGGACTTGTCGCATCAAATGCTCTCTGCCCAATTGTCCACATTATCAACGTGTGTGTGTTATATGTGTGTGTGTGTGTGTGTGTTATGTGTGTGTGTGTTTGTGTGTGTGTTGTGTGTGGTTGGTATTATTACTGTAGTAAGTATTATAAAGTTTTTACATTTACCTTTTTTGGGCAAGGCCAAACTCAACAACATGTGGAATATTTTTATCTTTTGGGTTTATGCCATCAACATTTGTGCCGACAATTTTTCGCTATAGCCAATTCGCTGTCTCTTTCCCTCTCTCTGCTTGTTGATTTTTTCATAGCCTATCAATATGAAATTCATTTTCAAATTGCAACATTTTTAGCCAGGCCATTTGAATTGGCCCTATCGTCATCGATCTCAATAACTATATAGATTCTTGATCAGCATTACAAGGCAAGTCGTTATAGCCATGTCTGTCTGTTTCTATGCAAACTTAAAACTCTTTCTGCTGCAAGCAGTACCATTGACATTACTCACTCTTCACATGTGAACAAAGTGTAATTCAGATCGGACTTCTATATCATAATGCTGCCATAGTAATAATCGGTATATCCCAACCAAACTGAACAGTTATGTAATTATGCTTCTTACATTTGATACTTGCTATATCCTAAGTATTTCGTAGGGACATCCAGGCTGTTTTGTAAAATAGTAAAACTTTGATGTCGGCAATTTGACGCCGGTCTACAAATTTATATAATCTTTGGCCTGTCTAAGATAGCCGTACTTTCCTGTTTTTATGATTAATCGATTTGAATTGTCGGCAAGCCAAAGTTTTGGCAGTTATGCCATCTGATTTCCGCCTCAATGTCTGGCACCAATCTCAGCTTGGCTGATTGACTCCCACAAGATGGAGAATAATGTTCAAATTGAGGTAATTGTTCTCGTCTCGAATGTGTGTGCTGCATGATGGGTCTCTTTGTGTGTATATATGTCTTTGTGATTGTGCCCAAGTTCGAGTTTTGTTCAGCTGTGGCATGCAATACCAACAGCAGCCAAATCGTTTAAGACAGTCAAAGACAAACCCTAAACCTAAACTGCTGATCGAATAGCAGATAGTGTTATACTCTTATAATATGCAGCTATATTTAATTTTTAAGCTCTAAATGTGTGCATCAGACAAGTATCTTTAATCGTTAGTCATTAAATGATCGACACGAAGATGAAGATAATACAAACTAATCGAATTATGATGACAGACTATAAAAAACAATGTCAATGGCCTTCGAAAACTCGCCAAAACTGTCCACTGACTACTCAAGTCCAGTCTAGTCCAGTGAGAGGGTCACATGATGACGTTAGTTTGGGTTTGGCGTCACTCGATTGTGCAGAGGGGTGCTTTGTGTACGTCATTCATTTCATCGATTAGCACTTCAACCGATACGTAACTTGGAGCTTAGTGTTTTTAAAAATACATCAATAAATAAATCACAGACAATGACACACACACATACACACTTATCTACAAGTGTGGCCGATAAGCAGCTGAGATAAATACAATGTCATTATTATGGGCACTTGTTTTCATTTTCACATCTACACTCAGTATAGTTATGCAATCCTGCTTGGAACTGTGCCAAATATCGCAGCCAGCTCATAAATGCAATTTCTTGTGTTTTAGGGGTACACTCGACCTTAAAGTGCTACCAAATTCGCAACAAACAGATAAGCAGCTAACTCATAATTTATAACTGCATGTGAAAAGTAAAATTATTCTCAGAGTATTGGAAAATAAATGAAATCGGTATTTAATTGAATTAAAAGTGGCGTCATTTATTTGCTGACACAATTTAATTATCACACCACACATAAATTAGAAAGCCACTAATTGAAATAGATTTCTATCATTTTCCAGATTCGATTATTCTTACTTATTATCGAACTCCCCAACAATTTGAATATGACAGCATATGAGTAATTTTATAGACATTAGACCAGCCCCCAGTCGTGGCTTTCGTTTAGAGGTCTTATAAATGATTACATTTAGTTTGCACAACAAGGCCTAGTTTAAGCATTAATAAACAGAATATGTTTATTTTTTTTTATTGGTTTTGGCATAATGTGAGTGGTGAATTAAGTAAAAGTAAATGAACACCTATGATTAATGTTGTTAATTATTTGTTTGTTAAATAAAAATGATTATACTCGTTTGAAGAATAAAGAAGAAGAAACGAACTCCATTCAAGAATTGATTAATATATATTATGTTCTTTTTGCTCAGTGTAGTTTATTTATAGATAGTTATATCACAACCGATATATCTCTAAGAGGATTAATGTATCGGATTGTGGCATGCATAATTGTGGCATACATTATTGCCGCATTTATATTTACAGCTCGCTTGCCTGACCCAAACTGTGGTTTTCAATATGTTTGCTTCGAAGGAAATAATATAAAAAAACAATACTCATCTATACAGCTTAAGGGTGGCTTTCTCTTAACGATATGCAAATCTATTTTTCGAGCGTTTTACTATCCCTTATCCTTCATCCTTTCAACTCACAAATGAATAACATTATCACCTTGACCGAAGTATATACAAGTTCTATGTAAAACTAGAAAATACTGCCCCATAAAACACCAACAAAATTATCTGATTGTATTTGTCTCGATTTTGTGCTGTGCTTTTCTAAATTGACTCAAATTGAAGGCGCATGACTCAGCATACGAAATCATGTGGAGAGGGCGGAGTGAAAGGGAGTGTTGCCGCTAGCTAGGTTCGTGTCGTGCCACATAATTCTGTGCTTCTTCTTCGTTCGGATTTCTTTGCGTGAAAATCATAAATTACAGTAGACGGTTGAAACTTTGGAATATCTGCAATGCTTTTAGTTTCTTCGTTCGTTAACTTGTGGCGCTTGAAAGTATGCAACGTTTTGAGCTTTACAAGCTTTACAACAACGAATCTAGTTCTTAAGTTGCAAATATTCGATTGTTGATTTCTTCTTTTATTAAGGTTATTCATTCGGGTAATTTTTATATTTTTTTTCCAAGTAATCTAAAAGTTAAAGCGTCAACATATTATAGATTGTTGTTGTGTTGTATTGGTTGGCTAGGAGCAAGAAAAATTCGAGAATCGTTATTCACTCGGCTATTTTTTGTATCTTTTATTTGAAGTAATCTAAAAGCTCAAGAACCAGCAAATTAGAAATTGTATAAAAAACAATTAAGACATCTGTTGGCTTCTTATTAGAAGAATAAGCAAGGCAAATTGTAGAATCGTTAACGAAACCTAAAATAATTAAGTCAAAATATGAACGTCCTTCTGTTTGTCCATCTTAATTAATTTCCACAAAGTGTAATGAAGTATGGTCTGTGCAAGGGACACGCTCAGAAGCAACAAATTATTGTTTGAGCTGTAATTAAGTCATAGCAACAACGAGAGGCAAAAACCTTTTTTGATAATTATCAAAGGGTCCCCCAAATAAAGAGAAATATAAGACAAGTAAGGGCCAACAACATTTTCTTATAATTAGCAGAGACATGACGCGCCCCAATGACACCAATTCCGTAAAATGAAAAGAAGAGAATCAAAATGTGCCTCTGACCACAGAGGGTTGTTTCGATTCGGTTGTCTCTTCTTTTTTTTTTTTTTTGTTTGCCTGGTTTGCGTGAGATTCCAATGCTAAAAGTTGCGTATCCATGAAATCTGTGGCAGTGTGGGGCGGAAGGGCAGATGGAATATGTGGTTGAGAGGGAGGCGTGGCAGTCTTTCGATTGCATGCCAACAGAACCGAGCACAGACACTGGAAGTGTACCGGTTATGTAAGAAATAAAGCGGAAAATATTCAGTCTATAAAAATAAAGCTTTTCTTGCTTCCAGGCAAAATTATGCATGCAAGCCGTGAGAGAGACAGAGCACGCGCATAAGTGAAGGGGGAACGCACTGGATTTGACTGGAAAACAGCTAAGCTTTGCGCATGAACCAACAACGACCACAACAACAACATAAAAAAAGTGCACGGAGCTAAAAACGTAATCGAAAGAGGCGGCCAGGTGAATACGGCGAATACGCTGCACACCGTAAAGCGCTTTCATGCTAAGCCGATCAAACACGACGCCTAATCCACGAATGCTCACCTGAGCTACGAGAGAGCGAACAGTGACAACGAGAGAGGAAGTAAGAGAGGATAAGCGAGTGTTAAGCAGAGAAAGAGAGAGAGAGAGAGAGAGAGAGAGAGCGAACGCACACAGTCACTTGTTTCCGAGAGTTAGAAGTTAATGACAAAACGAACAAAAAGAAAATAGAAGAAAAAAAAAACAGCTTGCTAGCAGAGCCACAGGGCTAACTTCAATTTATTGATCATGTCTGTGCGCTAACAGCCAAGTAGGCAGCAACAACAGCAACAGCAGCAACAACATTTGGAAAACAGCTAAGCTCTCCAATAGGATTAGGCACACACAAACAGTGCCAACACCCGCGTTGCCATTCCAGTCACTCTTAACTGACAGCATCAGCAACCATAAACAAATTAATATACTTGACGTCGCCGCCTTAGGGCGTCGGCTTGCAGCAGCGCTACGCAAACAACAAAACCCAATAACTGACACACACACAAACAAACTCACACACGCATATGGACGTAACTACGAGTTTCGATTTTTTTCGTAAAAAAAAAACGCCCGCTCAGCACTGTTGTTGTTGTTGCTGCTGGTGTAATGTTAAAAAACACACCTCAAACTTCTAATAAAGTTTTAGCCTGATTTGACTGGGTTTCTTCACATATTTCTTGATACACTGTTCTTATCACATGTTAACAATTGTTTGCACTTAAATTATGACTTAATTAACTTAGTTTTATAATAATTTTTTGGTAAATTATTGCGCTCAGCTCACCTCGTAATCCGACCCTAACGCCATGTTTTATCGATATGACATTTCTTATCGATTAGTCAGTTATGTGTATTTCGGCCCAGTGTTGTACAGCTGTTAAGTATTCTATTTGGGGACGCAATTTGCGTTAACATGACTGTTATACATATATATCTTGGACAAAAGAGAACTGCAGTTTGGCAAAGAACTTCATATTTCTTTGTTTTCTATTAGGCTTTCGATCTGTACGTGTCAGAAATTTTTAATATTTTCTTTTTACTGTCAATAATTACAAATACATTTAGTTGCATAACTTTGGGCTGTGTTTCTAATTTTACCTAACAGCTTTATTTGCAGTGTTCAGCGTTGCCAGGCTGTTGAAAGCTTAAGGCAATTTAGCATAATTTTACTCTGTTAGCTCGTTGTTCAATAAAAACAGATTTAAGCAAAATCAATCGAATTGTTAATATAATAAAAATATAATTATAATAATATTTAATTTGCACATAACAAAATCACAAGCTATTTATATTGCATGATTGAAGCCTAATTTGATATGTTACTTGGCAAGAATTCACCTCTGCTTGACTGTGTCGGTTAATAACAGACATGCTTAGCGAAACTGTTAACTAACAGCACAGAGTCGTTACAATATTTGAAAAAAGTAACAGCTTAAAATAAAACCTTGCTTTGTTTATTGGTATTTTAGTAGTTGTGACACAACTCCAGCGAATACTCATAGCCCAAAAAGGCGGCACCATTGAAGGGTATTGCACGCGCTACCAGCATCCAGCTGCCACGAAAAATACTACGCCAGCCATATGCTCGATAGTTGACAAGTACACAATGCATTATGCCACGAAACTTGTGATTCTCATCCGCTTGCATGATCGTCTTGACCACATCGAATGGTATAACGCAGACCCAGGATAAGACGCCCGCCCATGCGCCTGCAAACGTGGTCACAAATAAATTTGTACTGGTCGCATTTCCCTGACTCCTGCGCTGCTTCACAAAATCCGTATTATCCAGATAGTTGGCAGCTTGGCGATAGACGAGCATATAGATGCCATAGGGCAACACATCGCTGCAATCGCACAAATTTTACACTCAGTGAAAGAGGGACTAGCCATCATAAATCATATCTACGTACCGACACATCATGGGAACTAAGCCTCGATATAATCCCGTGATGCCATCATTTTTCAGTATCCGCTTACAAGTGCCAAAAGCTGTGCGTTTCTTTCCATATATATAGTCGTTATAGTCTGCGGATATTATTCGGAAGAGAATTATATTCCAAAGTTGGCAAACTGAATTCTCAATTTCAATTCTACTTACAGCAGTGCGTTTGGAGTCGCACTTTGATCAGCTCCATGGGGCATGCTATGAATGATTGCGCAAATCCTGCCAAAGATCCGGCCATGAACATGTTGTGGTACTCGAGCTGTTCCCGCTGGTAGTCGCTGTGGCAAACTCGGCGCAGTTGCCGCAAATGGTTGCCGTAGATGCCGAAGAGTATGGAGTTGATGGCACCCGTCGACATCATGGGGAAGAGCATGCCCCTGTAGAAACCGTTGATCTTTAAAGCGTTGTCAACCGACTGCGTCTCCCCCGTTCCCTCCATCCCCTTCCCAACTCATACTTACCCCATTGTTGCGGCTGTAGATTTGCTTGACGGCCGTCATCACAGATGTATTGGATGCTTGCTGCCAGGTCTTGATAGTGTCCAGTGGATGTGCAACGAGAACCCCCGTGGCACCTGCACAAGCAAATAAATAAATAATATTAATAATAATTAGCAAACTTGATAAGCAGAATTGGTTGACTGCAACATAAGTATATAAAAATGTGCATTTTATTTTTTTTATATTCTGCTCTTAGGCATTAAAAAATACATCTATTAATGTTCTATCGAAAAATTGTTGAATTTAGAATAATAATACAAATAAATAAATTAGTGTTTTTGAAAATGTCTCATTTCTTATTTAAATGTTTGCAATTTAAATTACATAATAAATTAATTAAAATTACCATTGTCAATCAAAATAATTGTTGTGTTTTTCTCATTGGCCATAAAACTGATCAAAAATGCTTGCAGGCATCAAAATTGTACGTTAAACATTTTCTAAAATTTGTATATAAAAAATATAGATTTTGTGGAAGCATTAATAATTATATTAATTATTATTATTAGCCCGAACAGCAGAGAATCGTACAAAATAAATATAATTTAAATCATTTAAAAAAAATATACTTTCAATAAAATAATTATAGTAAAGACAAATTTTCCTGAAGACCATAATGCTTCTATAGCTTCTAGTGCTTGCCATAAACAATGTAATTATAATTAATAAATAAACCACGTTGATATATGTAGTATGTGGCATAAATTCATTCTGATAAAATGAGAATCAGGAGGAGCAAAAGGCCCCATTGTGGCGCACATGTTGCCGCTTGGCGTTGCCAAGAATTTCAACTTTTGTTGCCCAAAAATACGCATTCGGATCAGGGGCAGTTCGGCACATGAACTTGGCCGTGACGTCGTCGTCACTGCTGTCGGATGATGTTTACAACTGATGATGTTCTTCTCGCCGTCAATCCGCAAATCCGTCAACAAGTGGCTCAACTTTAGTTTTTGACCCGATTCGATTGCATCATTCAAATTGGAAACTCACCACCAACGCAGCCGGCGACAAAATCACAATAGTTCTCCCACTTCATGTTTGTTGTGGTGTTATTGTATTAAATGCAGTCACACTTTTGATGATGAATTAAAAAATAAAGCGAAGTTATTAACTCTGCACTATTGATTTTATATTTTCTCGTTGCTGTTGTTTGTCGACTGCATTTGGCAGCGTCAACGTTGGGACTGCAATCCAATTGGCGGCGCTGTTGTGCAGCGCCAGCAAAAGCTCGGCGAGCTTTATTGCGCTCAAGAGCTGACTGGCACAATGCAAAAATCGCACCAGAAGTATATGCAAATGCACGTTACATATTCAAACTTATAAATTGGTTTAACTGTTAATGGATCGATCATTTCTGAAATGCACTCGCACTGCTTGAATTTCAAACTGCTTGCTGCTGCTCTCAAGAGCTGACTGCTACAGCTGAAAAATGGCGGCAAAGGCAGATGGAAATGTACGTTAAGTTTTTAAATCTTGTCATTTGTTTTTATTGTATTGTTGATTGCAAACTCCTGATTTTGACTGCTTGCTAGCTGAAAAACATTTGTTTTTTTTTTTTTGTATACTCGCAAGTATATATATATTTATATATATATATATATATATATATATTCATTTTCTTTAATTTTTTATAATCCTTTTGTTTTTAGTGTAATTGTAATGGTATTTATTTTTTATACTCAGCATAAGATTTTGTTTAGTTGTAGTATGTCTAAAACATAGCGCTCGGTGTGCCAAAGAAAACAATAAATTTGAAAACCTAGCACAGCGAACCAAGACTCGAGAATTATTTAATGTTCTGCTTCTGTTCATAGGTTCATTATTTGTTTTTGTTTTGTTTTTTTTTTTTTGTTTTTACAAGTCTAGAACATAAGAAAATATTTCACATTTTATAATTATGCAATATGTTTAATATTGTTAAAGCGCCTTATTTTGTTTTACTTTATTTTATATTCTTTATGTTCTTTGTTTTATTATTAATGCGACTTTACTTTTTATTTTTTATTGATTTTTTTATGATTTTATTTTTTTAGTACAGTTTTGTCTCTAAAAGTACTTAACGAGTTTTGCTTATACTTTTAGCTGGCTTTTAAGCAGCTATTTGTCAACATGCTTTTTTTTTTTTGTTTTTCATTATTTATTTATACATATAAATACATAAAACTATCGTTAAAGTTACAATGTAAATTGAAAAGCAGGCTACAAATTAACTCAAAGCGCAAGAAAAAAAAAAATAAACACAAACGAAAAAAATAAAAACATAAAACAAGACCACATCTCTTACATGTATAGATTTATATATATATATGTATGTATACATATATATATATGTTTTTCTCATTTATCAGGCATTTTCAACATTTTTTGTTTTGTTTTTTACAGTTTCTATATATTATTTTGTTTTTTTGTTTTCTTTTTTTTCTCTTGATTGGCATTCCTATGTGAATTTCAACATTAACTAGAGAGGGGGGTGTTCAAGATGAGTGTTTGTTTTATTTTCATTTTTCATTTGGATTTTGCTTTTTCTCTAGGGGGCAAGGGGCGGAAGAATATAGCTAGAGTAGTTGCTGTTTTTGTTTTTAGTTGATAGGAAGGCATTTACTACGAACAGTATTTTTTGAATTTTATTTTTTTTTTCCTTTTTTTTTGTTATCATATCATTATTGCTTCCCCATACGCTATAATCGAATACACTTTGCCACAGCGCTTGATTCCTAAATGAATCCTGAATTCTCCTCCTCCTCTTCCTCCTCCTCTATTCTGTGGTGTTTTATGATGGCAGTCAAGTTCTAGAAACATGCCGAATATTTAATGTCTATTGCTTTCTTAGATGTGTTGTTCTCCTTGTGGTTGTTGATCGCATTTTGTTGTTCATTTGTATCATTCTTGAATTATTAAATTACACTCTAATATAAAGATGCAAAACATTTCATTCACACTTTGCTTAGTATTTAGGCCATAGATTCGGTTTCTCATTTTATTATTTTCGTTTTCAATTTTTATTATTTTATTTTATTTTTTGTTTTTGCTATATGACATTTTAGTTTTTTTTTTAAATTTTTTTTTATTGATGATTAACACGATTTTTCAGTTTGAATATTTATTTTTTTCGACGTTTACAAACATATTTAATAATAATAACTCATGTGTTTTATTCATTTCTCATCTTTTTTGTTTAACGCTCCTGTTTTTTTCTTTTATCTTTCTCGAATCGTTCATATGTATGCATATCATAATAATAACTTACGTTTCACAGACACAATTTATATTTGTATGTATGTGTGTATGTATCTTTAACTTTATGAGTTTGTTCTGTTATATTAACTTTTGGATAATGCATACTTGGATACTTTTGTTGTTGTTGTTGTTCTTGTTGTTTGCAATGGGCGCGTGACTTGAATGAACAAACATACATATGTTTTATACATATACATATCTTTTTATATTCATTTTTGCATAATAATATTCCGTTGATTATGATATTTGTTTAGTATGAGTGCGCCTAAGTGTGAGTGTTTTTTTAATATTTTTTTTTTTTTATCGAATTGATTGTTTGATTGATAGATGGAGATTTTAATATTTTTTTTGTGTTATAACGGAGCGGCACAGATAATTTGATACTTGTTTGTTTTGCTTCTATGCATACCATATTTACAATGAAAGGATCCTTAAGCGAATTACTCGAGAAGTTGTGCGCATTTTCTTCAAGTGTAGAGAAACCAAAATGTTGTTGCGATAACAAAAAAAAAAAAACAAAAAAAACAGAGAACTGCCGCTCCATAAATATATATATTTACATATATATATATATTCATTGTATTATCGCTGATATATCTGTGAAATGTGAGAAATGCTGAGTGAGTAGATGACAGTTTGTGATTGAGTGGCAAGTGAATGATTGAGTGATTGAGAGGGTGCCTACCTTAACGTAACGTTCCAATAGGTATTTCTAGAGACTAACCACAATTACTTTTATGTATATATATTTACTTCGGTTCTTTAGCTTACAACTTTTTATACAATGCATATTTTTTTTTATAATTTTAATTTTTTTTTGTTTTTTTAATAATTATTTACTACGCATGCGCAACTCATTTGCTTTAATCTTTAACTTAAAGTCACACTATTTTTGCACACATACATACACGTTCATGATATTATAGATATAATTATTTTTGCATTTCTATATAAATCAGCATTTATGGGGTTTATATATATATATGTATGTATGTATGTATGTATGTATATGTAAGCCACTTCTCTTGCCCATTTATTCATTTATATTTTGCTTCTCCTTGTGATGAATGCCGCTAAATTACTTCATTTATTCTTTTTGCGAACCAAGCTAATGTTCTTAGTTCCTTATATATATTTACTGGATATATATATAAATATATATATATATATATATATATATATATATGTATTTATATAGATGCTTATAGGTCTGCGTGGGCATTGGGCCGGTTATCGAAATAGTTTTTTGGAACAGTTTTTTTGTTTTTTGAAAGTTTTGACGGCATGTGCAACACTTAGAGATAAGTAACAAAGTTTTTGCAAAGTCGCTCAGTAAGTCTACGCGTATATAACCCTAAATAAGCATACATACACACATGCATATGTGTGTGCACACACATACACATGCATACGTATATATACAATGAAGATATCAGTGGGTTTTTATTTATAAGTAGGAGCTGAAAGTTGGACACATACCAGAGACTGCTTCATTTTCGGAAATCAACCGAAACTCGATACACACACATTGTATTCCATATAGTATTTTGTATTATTATACACATTTCTAATGCTTGTGCATTGGGAGCGCGGGCAATCAATAGAAAACTTTAACTAGAGTGTTTGTGTGTCGGTGTATGTATGTATGTGTGGTTTGGGGCAGCTGTTCTAGGCTAGGATAGGCTAGCAACACGTCTAGTTATTTGTTGTAAAGAATATCTCAATGCGTGTTCTTAACAATCATCGAACAATCGGCTCTCGATTTTAGTTTTTGTTTCTGTTTTCTTTTCTTTTTTTTTACTACTAACACTTTTACGCTTTATTCAATTTGTTTTTGTTTTCTGTACTCTTATTTTTTGTTTTTGTTTTGAGCTTAAACCTAATTAATAATATTCTTTTCTTTCTCTTGTAATATATGTATATATTTATATGTATTTATAATATGTGTGTGGGTGTCGTGTTATGTTTGTGTGTTGTGTGTGTGTGTGTAAGTTGTATTATATTATATAGAAATTTGATGTCGCAGTTATGCTGCACTCTTCAAGCATTTTAGTTAGCCACGCTCTCAAATTCTCAATTCTCAAACTAAACGTTCCCTCCTTTCGCCTCCTCTTATGCCTCTTCTTCTTCTTCTTCATCTCCTTGCTCTGCTCCGATTCTTGTACCGCTCCAGCAGCTGCAGCTTCTTGGGTTTTGGTGTCTTGTTAAACGAGTATACAATTTAGTTTTCATATTTATTAAGTTAGCATTTTGCTGCTCTTTGTGTTTATAACTATTTATCGCCAGCTCAACAATATTCATTCTTATTCATTTCTTTGATTTGATTTAATTTTATATATATATATATAGATGTGTGTGTGTGTGTTTGTTTGGGTTTAGAGTGTACGTGTGTGTGTAGGTGTAGTGTGTTGGTTTTGGGTGTGCGGAGCCGGCTAACATTTTATGTGTTGTTGTTCGTGTTGTTCTTAAACTTGTTTGTTGGGTGTTTTGTGTGTGTGTGTTAATTTTTGCATTTAACTCTTGCTGTTCTTGTTGTTGTTGCTGTGGTTGTTGTTTATTGTTAGTTTCAAGCGCGCATTGCGTTGCTTCTATTTAGTTGTCTGCCTTTTCTGATTTGTTTTTTGCATTTGCTGTCGCAGGATTATTGTCACCACCGACGCCGAGGCCGCCGCCACTGGAAAGGCTGCCGCTGCTGCTGCTATTCGACTGTTGCTGATGAGAGTTGATGGCGCCAGTGCCGGCGGCTATGTTCGACGGCTGCAGTGACGCTGCGGATGACGACGATGACGCCGCCGCAGCTGATGCGCTGCTGTTCGCTGTTGCAGCGCTGCCGCCTGCGGCGCGCCCGCTGGAACGATTCGATTCGAGTTCGTGCAGCTTCTTCCACAGCTCTTCGCGATCGCGCTCACGCTTCTTTTCCCTGCAAAAAACCACGAATCAAATTGAACAATCAATAAATAAATATGATTCACGACTAGTTTTAATTATGCCACCCACTTTTGCCTTTCCGCCTTGTAGCTGGAGGTCAGCTCATCGAAGAGTTTTGAATTCATTTCCATGAACGTCTTCAATACATTGTAGACAAGTGCAACGATGGTCTGATTCCAATGCTCCTTGCTGATGCGATAGAGCGCCGGGAACATGATGGGCATTATAACAGCGTTGTTTTCCTCAATTAGCGACATGGCATATTCATTGTTCCACAGATATAGAGCACGTTCAGCAACCTAAAAACAAAGATTTGGTGTTCAATTAAAACCATTCAATAGGAAAATCGATTAATTTCAAACCTGAAAATGTGGACTCGATACGCATTTGGCAATTTGGCGAAACAACGGCTCCTGTATCTTGACAAACTGCGGCGGATCGATCACATCCAAGATCTCCTCAATTTCGCCCAAGAACATGACCTCCTTTTGGGAGCAGGTCTTGGGCCAGAACTTGAGCAGACCACGCACCACCGGATCGGTGAGGAATGGATCCTTCTCTAGGAATTGTACAATGCAATACGCCAGCTGAGCATGATAAAGCGACAGGCATTTGACTTTGTGCAGCGGCAACAGAACCTTAACCAGAAATTGTTTATGTTCCGCCTTCAATGGCAAGGCAAATCCGTTAATGATGCTGCAATACAAACAAACAGACAATATTAGCCAAGAATAAAGAAGAAAGAAACAAGTTTTTAACGCTTACCTGCCAAGTATCTCGAGCAGCTCGCCAACGCCATTAAAATGCTCCGTCTCATAGATGAACTTCAAGAATATGTTGTTGATCTGTTTTCGTATAAAAGCGCGTAAGCCTAAGAATTTCCCATAGATGCGATGCAAGACCGTCTTCAGAAAGTCACGCTCGCGCGGATCTTCCGAATCGAACAGTTCCAATAGCTGCAAACATTAATTATGTATTTAAGAAATGTGAAAACAAATCAAAGATTTCAAAATTTAATTACCTGCAGCACAAACTTTTGATCGATCACACGTTTGCCAATGGTCGCCTGAAAATCTTGGGATTCCAGAAAGCGCAAGAACACCTCATAGACCAGCTGCAAATGGGGCCAGGAGGCCTCCAGTGTTGGATCATCCTCTTCGGGATCAAAATCGGGATTTTCACTGGGCGGCAATGTGCGAAATAAATTGCAAGAAATCTAAAAGAAATAATTAAGGTTAGTATTAGTTATGGTTGAAAATTGTATTATAAATTAGATTATTATTATGTAATAACTTCAATTGTTTTACAAGTGTTTCTTGCTTAAATTACAGATCTTTCTTAATAATTCGTTAGCTAAATTTGCAATATTTTTCTGACATCTGATAAATTATTTTGACTTTGATCGTGTTTTCAATCACATTCGCATTACTTATTCTAATGTGTCACAAATCTTCTATGTATACAACAGTCTCTGTTGTTGTATTTATTTGATATGATATTATAAAATGAATTAATTACCATGCGTATTATTTCGGGATAGACTGGTTCCGTAAGCACGCCACGCCCGTGTGTTATATAGGTGGATAGATCATTGAGAGCAGCCCGTTTGATTTCCTTGCCCTTTAAGTCCGTAACAGGATCCATAAAGTCAAATGATACGCAGCACTGACGTAATTTCCGTATAAACAGCTCCTCCTGTTCCAAGCTCGAGCAATCGGCTATTGATTAAATGACGAGAATTAGTTTCAAGATTATAGGTATTAATTAATTAGTTGTTTTTGATCACCTTTTAGCGGCGGCAATTGCTGCAGCTCAACATCCTGAGAGTTTCTGTAACGCGAGGAACCTTGACTTTTTTTACTCTTCTTTTTGAGTGAACGTTTGGCGAACGGGTCGATTCGATCCACAAACGTGCCCGATGACATCTTTTCAGATTTGGGTTCGTTTGAATCGTTGGCGGTCTCCGTGGCTGACTGTGTGGTATTCAGCTTGCCGGCTTTAATTCCAACGCTTGCCAATGAAGAAATTTGATCGTCCAACGCCCCACCGGCTGCTGCACCAGATGTGCCCACCACGCACACGCCCACACCACCCACGCCCTCGTCGCCGTCTTCGTCCCCGAAATCGCTGCTGAGGATTGCGACCGGTTTCTTGTCTTTGCGCGTTTTGCGTAGCCAGCCAAAAATTTTATGTGTTATGTTGGCGACTTTTGCCGTTGAGTTTGGCGTCTTGCAATTGTTCGCCCGGACCGCGCTGATGCTGCTGCTGCCTAACGGTATTCTGCGCTCTTCTATATGCTGCTCCTGCTGCTGCTGCTGGTTGTTGCTTTGTAGTTCTTGTTGATGTTGCTGCTGTTGTTGTTGTTGTTGTTGCTGCAGCTGGTGTTGTTGATGTTGTTGTTGTTGCTGGTGTGTTATGTTGATGGCGGTTATGTTGAAACGATATCGACTTATCTTGGCATTTAACACACGTTGCCCGCTGAGAAGTAGGTTCTTGGTATCCAAATAGTTGTTGCCGTTGCAACTGTGCTGCCGATTAGTTGCGTGTTGTTGTTGTTGCGGATATTGTTATTGATTTAAATTCGTTACACTGCAATTGTGAGAGTTGCATTAATAAGTTGTAAAGTTTATCAATAATGATCTCGCTTGAAAAGTCAAAAGCTTCTGTTATCAAAGTTGTTTCATTTGCAAATATTGATATTATATTTATTTTAACAATACTGACAAGTTAAGCTATTTGACCTATTTGGAAATAGTAACATAGATTCTACATACTGAATCCATTAAAAATGGTTGAATATTTAGCATCGAGCCAATAATGTTTATATATCTTCTGGAATCTAACTTCTCGTAGACCACAGATCAAGTTTATTTCATTTGATGGATAGAAATCGATTAGTAAATTCTACAATTTATTTAAAAGCTTCAAAATCGTTCAGGGTATCTGCTTGTCGAGCTGCTTCGCCTAGAGACGTGTCCAACTTGTTTAAAATGTAATAAATACAATGTTCTTAAGCATGACAACCAACTCCCACATTTCAATCAATTTGATAAAGCTGATTATAAATTCTGCACAATATACTTTGCCGGCATTTTGAATTTTCAAGCGAACAGAACACACGCTATTTATTTAAGCACTCACCTGTGTATTCTGTGTGTGTGTTAGTGGGTGTTGTGTGTTTTGTTTCGTATTTGTTTGTGGCTATTTTAGTTGTTGTTGTTGTTCTTCTTCTTGTTTAATGGAGGGATTGTTGCATTTCTTATATGCGCCTTAGAGTTGGTGTTGTTGTTGTTGTGGTTGTTGTAATACTCGCTTATAGCTTCTAGGTTGCTTCTTGCTCCGCTCTGAATGGCACATCAATTCGTTTCGAGAGAGTTGCAGAAGAATTTGCTGTCGATAAACTGCTCGCTCACAAATATTTTTATATTCACATACTTCTTGCTCTCACGCTCTTTGCTCTCTTCTCTTGTATGTTTTTTTTTTTTTTGTTTGTTTGTTTTTGCTGGGTTTGTTAGAGTAGATTTCCTTTTGGTTTTATCGTTTTGATTTTTGGCATCACATGCACTGCAATGGAGGTAAAAGAAGCAGAGTAACATTAAATCACACCGTCATAAATAAAGGAAATACATGTTATAAATACAACCACAAAAAAAGAGAAAGAAAAATTGATATAACTCATAGTTTGATATGATTGAGCCAAACGCCATGAAACGTCATGTACAAAAATGTATTTTCTCTTTTGTTGAATGCCTTTTTTTTTAACCTTATCTAATCGACATGCTTGCGCTGCTCCCCCCTCGCTTTTCTGCTCATCCCATATCTCTGGCTAGATAGATAACACGGGCGACATTGAGGCAACTGTGATTTCAGGTTTGTTAACTGAACAAAAACCCAAATGAGGTTTTTCTTTTGTGCTTTTGTGTGTTGGTTCTTCTACTTTTTGCAAATGACCCCATAAGCTGAAACTGGCGGGCAGCAGCAGCAGCAGCAGTTGGCCAAAATGTAAATGATGCTGTTGATGGATTGACGTTTGCAGCTAACAGCATTTGGCATCGCTCGATAACCGCAAATGTGAATCGGGTTTTTGGATTGAGGAAATACGCGAAATTCACAAAATTCGAGAGCAACATTTTCGTTTGCAATTTGCTGTTTGACAATTGAATTACGTTTACGTCTCTGGTGTATCTTTTAGAATGTTGTCTCATGTTAACGGATATTAAAGCAGCAGCAGCAGTAATACAAATTAGCGTCTTTTTTCCCTTTAAATTCGTACTGCTTATACTGAATTGTTGAATAGACCGTTCATGCAGTTGCAAATCAAATCAGAGTTTATATACGCATATATATATATACATATATCTATTATATATTGTTTAGCTTGGAGTGTTGACTTTCAATTGTCACGTTTGACTGTCTGACTGACTTACCAATTCAAGTATTATTTTTTGTTATAATGAAATTTGCCTAATCTAATTAATTACATTTTCGTTTTGACTAGAGTCGAGTCCCAAATTGAATTAGGCTAAATAATAATATGTAGAATTTCTAGGGCAAGTATATTTATTGTAGGTTAAATTAAATTTTGAAAAATTCGTTCAGAATTGAAATGAAAAATTTTAAATTGATACAAATAGAATCTTAAGTTTATTTATAAACAGCAGACTGAAAATTGAATTATTTGACTCGACTCAAATAAATAAATTTTTTAAAAATTAATTTATCATCAAATTATATTTATATATAACTTTTATATTGAAAACATTGATCAACTACACATTGGTCTACCAGAGAGCGAACAAGAACAGTAACTTAAAGTCTATGGCATAAATAAAAATATAAATGTTGCATGACGTAGTGATCCTAAACAGATATATTTTTTATCATAAGTAATAATTGCAGCAAAAGGTGACAGCTATTTAATTATTAAAGCTTACAAACATGGAGACAGATATACATTTTAAGTATATTTATTTCCAGCATCTACCCCAAATAGTCAGTAAAAATCCCATGAGTCACTTGGCTTTTCAATTGGCTTGGGATATATGTACATATAAATGTACATATAGACTTCCTTGCATCTTAAATGACCTATGCATTCGTTGGTTAACTCAAGCATATGCTCTTCAGTTGCGTCTAGTTCAGCCACAGGGGACAGATGTACATGCATATATGCATATATATAAGAACATGTCTTTTGCTTATGCCAAGCACAATTTGCACAATTTGGCATGCAAGTGAGGAAAAAACCAGCGAGCCGACAACCTAGCTAGTGGAAACATGTTAAACATGTCAAAGACAAACAAACACATATACACACACACACACACACACAATAGATAAATACACACACACCCACACATCGAGAGCTAGCCACAGTTGCTCTTGTTGTGTGAGAGAGCAGGGTGTATGAGTGACATGACGTTAAAATGCGATCGACTCTTACCTGCTGACAGCAGCTGTTCAGATTGCAAATGGTAATGGAAATGAAATTGTCGAGGGGCACGTGGTGTGTGGCATGTGTGGGCGCTTGAGTCGCATTGTCGAACAAATAAGTTACCAATTGCTGACCGGAACTGCAGAGACATAGCCGGCACCTCCAACACTCCACCCTTTGCGGTAGCTGAGTTTGTGCAGCGGGTTTTGTGTGCATATTATAATGATTCTTATTCAAATAGCAGCATGCATCATATATATATATATATGTACACATATATACAATTTAAACTTGTGTGTGCGTGTTCTTAAAGCGACAAAATGCTTGCGAAATGCATTTTACACGAAATTGATTCAATTAATTTTAATATGTAATGGGCGTGGTGCTAGTGTGAGTGTGTGTGTATGTGAGTTTGCTGGGTAAATGGCAACACACACAAGCACACACAGACGCAGCACAGTCGGAGATTTAATTTAAGTGAAATGAAAAGGAAACCAACGAAGTTAACGTTACCACTACCAGAGACAGCTACATCGACAGCTGGGGACGCAATTACGCTTACTACTATTATTATGCTATTTCCCAAAGTATAAAGAGAAAAACAACACGAATGAATGAACAAAAAGGAAAAAAAACACATTAATGTTGCTTTAGGGCAAACCCAAAATAAGTACAACAATATACAAAGCTGCAAACACAATTAACCCATCGCCCAGATACTCTGTAATATAATTTCTAACACAATTGAATTTCTGTGGGTAAAACTATAAGAAAAAAGTAGAAAAACAGTTGACAAAAAGAAAATATTCTTAAGAGTTTGTTATAAAATCGTTAAATTCCAAATAAATGTTCCTCAGTTATAAAAATTACAAATCGATACGGCGTTCGAGATACTGAAAATTTCACTTAGTTCTAGATTGTAGTTGTACATTTCCAATAACTAATTTCTGTATTAATATATATTATATTTAATTAAATCGCACAACAGTAACAAATTCCAACAGCAGAATTCTCTGTTCATCTAAAATAATTAATATAATATATTCAATATCCTCAAATCTGACAACAGCCACAAATTGCAATACCTAATTTTTGTTTTTATATATAATATTAATATATATATATATATATATATATATATATATATATATATATATATATATATTTCATTTGTAAAAATGTCTAATATTTTATATAGCCCATTGCATCAATTGCAGTGTGAATAGCGCAAATAATGCTCAAGTTCTTTAAGCTTCTTTGCACAGCTCAAGCATATTATATGATGCATGCACGTACATAGATATATACCCGTCATCATCATTATATACGCTCTCTAGTTATTTGTGCCCGTGGTGACTAACCTGGTTGGCTGTTTGACTTTTTGACTGAATTGCGTCTGGTTGTTCGGGTTGCCCATTGGGAGAGAACGCGGTCAACAATAGGTCGTCTATTGCGTACATTTGTTGTACATTTGTTTTCACTCTATGAGCGTCTGACCTTATGACTTTATTAGCCATGCCAAAACACCAACAAAATAATGAGACAGGTTTGTTATTGTTGTTGTTGTGTGCTTGCCGAGTGTGTGGCAAGCATTTTCAAGATTTTCCTTTAAGCACTTGGAAAAAAACCGTCATCGTTCAGCGTTTCAGTGTCATCGTCGTCATCATCATCATCAGACTGCGATGGCGTCGCTAATGACTAAACCGCCCAACCCCAACCCACCCCACGTTCTCTACGCGTATCTCGCTTCCTCTCTTTCTCTGTCCCTCTCTTTCTCTGTCCCTCTCTATCTCTCTCTCTCTTTCTCTGTCTGTCTGTCTCTTGCTATCTGTAACGACCGAGCAGTTTCTCTCGTTCTCTCTATGTGCTGTGCTCGGCGCGTGTCTATTGATTTTCTGTGCATAATCGATATATAAATATTGCAACTGCCTAAAAAACTTTTGCCAACTGTCAACTTTGGCTATCATTCAGTACCCTTCGCTCCCCTCCCCTCTCCCCAACAAAGCTACGCACACCCCTCACCCCTAATGCCCACACCTATTTTCAAGTGTCTGTTTTGTTGGTTGCCTCTTCGGTTTCGTTTTTATTTTCTTGCTATTTCTTTTCAGTAGTTTCCCTTGAAGTGGGCTCGTCGAGGGTGGGGTAGTGGGGTTGGGGCTCTTGGGCAGTGCAAATATTTAATGAATATTTTTCATTGCTTGATTTTGATTTGATTGCGCTTTCCGTTGAGCATTCCATGTTTTTTATATTCTTGTTGTTGCGTTGTTGTGTGTTTATGGTACTCTCTGTTGTTGTTCCTGCTTGTGACAGTAAAAAAAAAACGTCAATGGAAAATCAACGTTTTGTTCTTTCAATTGCTTATCAAATGTTGAAAAAAGCTTTTTTATTTTGTCACCAGTTCTATTTTAAAGAGCTCTACGCGTTTAGTTGACAGCCCTTTTGAGGACATACAGAGGAACTTTTGGAGTGCGACATAAAGAGGAACATTGCTATATATATATATATATATATATATATTTATAGAAAAGGTATAGGAATATACTCTTTAATTATGGCTCCAGATCAAGTTTTTCGTTCTTTATGCTTTTAGGGTTAAGTTTTTTGTTTCCAAATGCCAACTCGCTGCAAATTGCGCACTACTTTTTCGTCATGCCCCAGACTCCTAGTTGCGACGTACTTGAAACATGTCTCAAGAAATTGGCATTGGCGCTTGGCTTTCGGGCAAGAGGGCTAGGGTTGGTCTGCCAGAGCAACTGTAAACTACGCAATAATATTTTGCGCACGTTTCCTTAGCGCATGTGGTAGCCCAGCACACAAAAAGACAAACACATGCCACATGCCACATGCCGCACATGGCACTTGGTAAATCCTGACAAGAGTTCAGGGGCATTTCATACAGAAGTAACTTGGCAACGATGGGGATGCAACCAAATGCCTGCCACGCCTTCATCGCCTGACCCCGCACTGCATCCGTCAACGCGTAAATTGCACAAAGAAAATGCGCGTGTGAGAACGTGAAAATGCGTCAAGAGCAAAATGCATTCAGAGTGTTCGCGGGAAGAGGAAAACTGTGGAAGGGAGGCATGCCTGTGGAGAGGGAGCAAAAGAGAAGCTGTGTGTGGGTGCACTAAAAATACAGTTGGCGTTCGTAAAATACAAATCAAATGATAATAAAAATTTTGTAGAAATTTACGTTTCCATTTTTATACCATGGAAACATTAACTTAATTCATTCGATAACTGCCCTCGTTGTGCGAATATCGATTTTTTAACAGCTGGGTTCAAGGTATTTTAGTTAAGCTGTCTCGTCTAAGGCATTCTAACTTTTTATTCATTAGATGCGTATATAGGATGGAAATCGTTTAGTAATTTGAATATTCCAGAAATCTAAACTCTTATCAATATAAAACTGAACTTAAAAATAAGAAAAAGAATATAATAAAGCACTGCACTCATATCGAATCAAATTCTATTAAACTACTCTTATATTTCTTTGGTTTTTCGACAAATGTAAACAGAATTTTGCAAAACCACTTAAATATTTAAGTTCGTTTAAAAATTAAAAACATTTTGCACATTTTATTCGACTTTTGAGTGTACTAATTAGCAAGCAACCACTGTGCTTTTTGGGTTACTTACTTAACTGGTTGCCCAATTAAGTGGTTCGTGAGCTGCCTTGTTGTTCAAGTTTAATTAGCTAAATGCGAATCCTACACCAACACCCCCCTTCCCAACCTTGCAACACGACAATGGAAATGTGTGGTTGAGAGCAATGTATTTGTTTCTATTGTTAGAGTTGACCTTGAACTTTAGCATCATTGGTTCATTAAGGTTTGGAGCAAGCAGCCAAGCCAACATTGATATCAGCACAACAGGGAGTAATGAAATCAATCAAATCAGTCAGCCATCAACTTGCTGCTGTGTAAGCCAAGTGCAAAATAAAGGGTGGGAAATGGTCAGGGAATGTAATATGCAAATGCAAGTAATTGCGTGTGTGTGGGTGTGTGTCTGCCAAGCAAGCTGATGCATGCATTTGTATATATGCTTCTTGTATGTGCAAGAATAATGCGCTGTTAAATTTGCATAAAGTGAAAGGAAATGGAACAATAAGTTTTATAAGATTTCATACACAAACACCAACACATACCACACCACCACCCACTACCCCCTATGCAGCAACAACAGCAGCAACAGCAGCAGCAACAGCAGCAACTAAAGAATCGAAAGTTTTCACAATGTGTGCGGCTGCCTCAAGGCAGCTGTTGCAAGCGACAACAACAATAACACATTGTAAGCGTTGTGAGTGGATGACTGAGAGAGAAAGAAAAATACCAAGGGAGAGAGAGGGGGAGAGACCGAGAATGAGTGGGAGTGACAGTTTTGGTGGTGCTGCTGTTTTGCTTACATTTCTTCTTCTTTCATTGAAAGCTGCTTTGGGACTTGCCTGCTGTCCGCCACCCATTTTGAGGGGCTTGCAATTTTTATTTGTTTTGGTTTCTTTTCGAAACAGGACACACAAAAACACACGCGCGCATTAAGCATGCATCTTTATACACACACTCAAACATATACACACACACACACACTGCCAAGTAACCAAGCAAATTTCTCCCCTGTTTTTCAAATTGGGTCAAATCTAGCTGGGAGGCAAAATGGCAAAGTGCATTAAGCTTATGATTGAGTTTCAAATAAGCAGTTAACGAATTTCAAAAGATTTCATTCAAAAACTAAAATCAATATTTGCTTTTAATCTACAATTCTTCAATTTCACAGTACAGTAAAAGAAAAATTAACTCTAGATATAACTCTATATAAGGTGGTACATTCGATTCCGATGGTGTTTTATTCAAATTTCAATTTCTTCCCAATGCCGCTGGAATATCGTTTATAATAAATTGAGCATTGTTAATAAGTACTGCTAGCAATCCACTTGCATATGTGTTTATTTTACATAGTGTTATTCAATTTTCTAAGCAACAATTTTCAAACGGGGCGGAAATTGAATATGACCCAGTTGTAATCTGGAATCCTGCATGAGTAATATTCAATGAAAAGTGCTCAAATATTCTGTACAATTTGCAGTTTTCAGTAGATATGGACTAAAATTGTTGTGAAAAAGTTTATCCACACCGAAAAGTATATATTCTGAGTGAGAGAGGGAGAGGGCAGACAACAGCAGTCAACAATTGTGGCATGTTAGAGCGCATCCTGTGGGGTATTATCACTCTCCCAGTTGCTGATTTAAATGCACTTTTTGTTGTTGTTGCGTTGCTTGAGTGAGAGTCAATGACAAACCGATTCAATTTATTGATATATTGATAGCTCAATTCAGTGTTTGCATATGCTGCTCACAACCACAAATTGACGCACAAAACTCGCTGCTGAGTAATATCAATTAAAAGAGGCACCCTATTGGGTGGCACAACAACAACCACAACAACAGTAGCAGCAGCAGCAACCGCAGGCCAACATAACGGCGCAAACGCACGCAATAGGCCCAGTTGTAATGTTGTGTACTACGTCATAAAAATAGAATAGAAATGCCACATGCAGCATGTTTTGCTATTTTAAGGTATCTGCCCCCAATGGCGCAGAAGAGGTGGCTGCGTTGTGCGCCATCCACAGCAGTTATAATTATTGCGTAGTTGCAAAGGTGTTTCAGCTGAATAAACCAATTGCAGCTTGCCACTTTAGAGAATTTTAACAATAACACGTAACAAGAATGAGAGGTTATTTGGACATACCGACAAATAAATACCCTTGCAGCCAGGCATTTCCACAGAAAGATAAACCTAAACCGAAATGTTAAACTGCTTTAATCAACCAGATTTTCTAATATTATATTTATAATATCTTGCTTTTACAGCTTATATCAGTCGTTATTTCGTGTAAATACTTTAAAACACATTTTCTCTTTAATATCAAAAGTAGAAAGAAATCAATTCCTTATTCAAAAATTATATTTTTCTAAGATAACCCTTCTATCATAAAACTTATTTTTATCGACTCGACTTGTGATGCTGGCCAATAACACATATAATTTATGGAAGAAGTATACTTCACTGCATCACAAATATGAAAATAATATTATAATAAAGCAATTTTATCGTCAATTGACTGATTGACTAAATTATTGCGCGTCGAGCAGGCCCAAATATACCAGGATATACCTTCTAGTTGTTGAATTTTAAACGGAAATTCATTTCTTGAGACTGCTTACCTAATAACCTAATCTAGTCTTAGCTAATTATTATCAGCAACTACGGCCTTGACAAAACAAAAAAAAAAGAGAAAGCACATAATAACAATAGCAAAATGTCTAGGCACATCATAATTGCATCAGCTACACAACCACTGGCGTGTTGAGTTATGGTGTGGTGTGCTGTATGTGGAATGTATTAAATAAGAGACACACAACATAACTAGGTAAAAACAAAAACAGTTGGTTGGGCCAACAGCCGCAATTGCGAAGCAAATGACGAAATCGTTAAACTGTAAGCAGGCCAGACACAAAGACAAATGCCAACAAAAAAAAAAAAAAAACAACAAGACCAGCAACAGCAGCAGCAAATTTCTTCAATTTAATTAAATAATTAAAAACAAAGACATGACCCCGGTCAAAATTGCCAGAGACAAACGGTCGATATGACTGTAAGTCTAATTAAAAACGACAAACAACAACCACAAAAACAGAGAATTCTCCACACATAACATGCAAAATTGGTTTTAGAACACGCGCCAATTTTAACTTTTTCTTTTTGTACAACATAAAACAAAAACATTTCCCTTATCAGCAGCAGGGCATATCATATGAGGTGAGGCGTTTACACAATCTACTGTCTATATAAAATCTGTATGATTGCATTGATAGCCGGATACCACTATGTCCAACATTTTCTACATTCACATTCTTTATATTTGGCGATTCCGTTATAGGTCCCCGTTGTCATCATTGTCTGAGCGTCAAAGCTATCGCTTGATTTAAATAAAACAGCTGATCGGCCTGTTTTTATTTGCCTTTGCCAAATTGATAAGAAAAATAACTAATTAATACCCACTTTTATGAGAGCAACCCAACATTTAAGAAAGAAATCTACGAATTTAATTTTAATTGGCAATCAATTTTAATAAATTATACAAAAATTAATTACAATAATTTAATTTTTCTAATTGCATTGCATACCTCTCTATTATTTGCCAAAAGTAGCGCTAAGTTTGTACCGACATAGTAAATACACAAACTGATTAAAAAGGAATGTGAAAGGAATGACATTTGTAAACAAAAAATAAAGGAATACTTTGTGTATGAGCCTGATACAAAAGCAGTTCTTATAATGTACATAAATGATTTCAAGATAAGATATACATAAATAAATATATATATATATATATATATATATATATCGGCGAAACTAACGCATCTAACTTTCTGACATTTGCTAAACTTATTGGAAATTCCAAATGCACAACTATTTTATGGGTGTTGTTGTGGTAATGTTCGCCATGTTCGCGGATTGTGATTTATGGTACAGCAACTAAAACCAAAAACTGGCACAAAATTTATATCGATTGTCGTGGGCTTCAGAGAAATCAATGTAGATAAAAGATAATAATTTGTTGCACAGCAGTTTTATATATATATATATATTATTGACAGTTTCGCTATGAACATTTGTTACATTCATTAACTTTTTGACGATATATTTTCCATAAGAGAAAACATTCTGTAGTTTGAAAACTCGCATTTTAGAAATTTATGATTTAAATTGTTTTCTTATCCATTTCGCAGACAAATAAAAATAAACCGATCAGCTGCTTCATTTAAATCAAGCGGTCATTTTTCCACTCATCATACACTGAATGTGAATGTAGGAAAGTTTGGTCATAGTGGAAACCGGCCATAAAATACAATTTCTATAAATTTCCATTGAGATTGGTGTGTATGCTTATCAAACACTACCCACTTTTGCACTTTTACTGTTTGATTTTGCTTTTTTTCTTTTTTGTATTTTAATTAGGCGATTTGAGTTATGATAAACAGATATATAGCGCCGCGTGGGCGTGGCTGCCCGCCAGCCAGCTAATGAGTGCCTCACAAAAAATAATATGTCGCATAGCGAGCGACAGATAAAATTCGAAGGTAAAAAACGAGCAAGTGCAGATAAGATAAACACGATAATAATGCCATGCCCACCCCAAAGGGGGGCGTAACAAGTCCCGAGTCAAACCCAAAAGGCACTTAACATAATTAACAGAATAATTATGAACCTGTGACCAAGCAAGGTTAAGACTGTGTAAATAAATGCCAAGACACTAATTTTCAATATATTGCTTATATTACAACTAGAGATCGATTAGTTTCTTCATTCTACAGTTCATCCTGATCACTTCACAGCTGCATTTCCATTTAGTGCTGATAATCATTTAAATCCAAGGCCAAATGATTTCATGCAGCTGGCATCCGAAGAAACTGAAAATGATGTGTACCAAAAATAAACTTATTATTTTTATTTAAGAAATATTCAAAAATAAATGTGCTGGCGAGTTTACTGCACTTGTGTATGGTACAATTGCTAAATCGCTCAACGCTAAATGGCACACAAAAAAAACAAAATGAGAATGAAAAAAAAGCGAATTCATTTCCCCGATTTTTTGTTCGTTTGGCAGCCAATGTTTTGGGCCGCATCTAAAATTATATCATGAGCTGAAACGCTAAGGAAAAACGTCATTAATTGCAGCATTTAATAACAGCGAAAAACGAAAACGAGCAATTTTCTTTTGCACATGTGTGTGCGTGTTTGTCAGTGTGTGTGTGTGTCTTTCCACGAGTGTGTCAGTGTGTTTGTGTGCTGTTTGCTTAATGGCTTTTCGTGGCAATTATGTGTGTCCGTCTGACAGCTGATTTTTTACATGTTTCAAGAAAAACGTCAGCGGAGAACACGTTCTTTTTGAAGTGTCGAATATTAAATGCACTTGCAAACATATGAGGAATATTGTGTATAATATTGCCAATTATAATAAATTCAATATTGTTCATTTTAAATATCTCTGCCATGGCCAATAAGTCAAAAGAATATACAAATTGTATTATTTTCTTTGAAAGAGTTTTCTATTGCCACTTCAACTATTTAAGCAATTTGAACATAAAATAAAAAAAATAAACTCTGCTTATTCAAACTTAACCATGCAGCCGAAAATAAAAACAAATTGAAATTCCACTGCATTGTATATCAATTCCATGGAAAATGGGAAAAGCTCAATGCAATTTATTCTTCATCCATACAATAAAACCTGAAGCTGCAATTTGTATAACCTAATTCGAAGTTTTTGTTTACATTGCCGAAGAGTTGCCACAACGGGTGGGGAGGGGACCGACTCGATTGCTTATGGTATTGAATGGAGTTGAGAAAATAATGTGTGTTATAGTAGGCATACACATATATATATTTATACTCTGTATATACATATATATATATACACCAACCTCTTACATATATAGAGCAAGTTTTAACAACGGGTGGCGGCGGCAGAAATAAATGTAAACATGACAATAACAAACCAGAAACTGAGTCTGCCGCGCCAATTGGGTCGCCTACGAAATTAGTTAGGGAGTTACTTTTTATATGGGGCGCAATGACAGGTACGAAAACAACAATAACATGATGCATTAAGAGCTGCAACAAAACAACAAACTACGCTAAACGGCGTCTGAAGCAAAGCGATAACAACCCAAACAAAAATAAATAAGGCACAGAAAAATCACTGCTGTGTCGACTGAATAATACTCTGATTCCGGCATAAGAAGAGCAAAGGTGCACCGGACTTTTCTTGAGTTAAATTATCATAGATTATTTCTTAGGATCATACAATTTTCATCGAGAGAGATAGATATAAATCGAGAGAGTGGAAGAGAAAGAAGCAGAATAGGAGAGAAAGAACATGAATAAGTTATAAGTGTTCATAATTGAATATTACACAACAATTTTACTTTTATAAATAATTTACAATATCAAATACTAAATAATATACAATTTATGTACTCTGTTTTCATTTTAGAAAAGCGTATAAAATGAGCTAGTGGCAGTTAGCGAGAAATACAAACTCTTGGAAGTTTTATATTTAGTAGAACTTTTGCTTTTTTACGCAAATCGATTTTCTAAAATTCTGGGATTTGACTTTGGCACAAATTTGTTTGGAGAACATAGTAATAAAACCGTTAGTGGCACTTACCAAGAATTAAATACTCCTGCAAGTTCTGAATTTAAGTGGGTATTTAGTACTTTTTATTGTGCTCATTTACTCAGTTCTTAAGAAAGTCATAATTGTAGAATTTCTCTATACTTGTGGCATTTAACTATTTTGCCATAATTTGTGGTATTGACGAAGTTAAGCGTATGTTTAATATTTCCAGTTACAGTTAAACGTCCTTTTAAATTGAAGTCGCTTTTTTTTTAATAAACTTGAGTTCATTTTTGGCTTTAATAGTAAACAAAATTGGTGGAAGCCTACATTTTGACCTCAGAACTAGCCAAAACTGGCAATAAATCAATAATTCTTACTAAAGCGGGAGTTTATGACAAACGAAATAAGAAATTGACATATTATATGACTGAATGCATTTGTAATTCTCACTGGACGAGTCCAGTCTAATTAGATGTTTTCAACAAAACCCAGGTTAACAATGAAAGGAAAATGGAAAATCAGAAATATAACTCTACATATATATTCTCTATCTATCAGGTAGACAGGAACTACATAGCTACTCATTTATTGAACGGGTGCATAGTATATCAAAAGAAACCAGATAGAGATGCATACAAGGTTGAGGAGGCGCCCACAGAGACAAAAGCGTACAAGCAACGCCTTCGTTGCTGGTAAATTGGCTTTTGGCACGCTTTTAAACTGCAGCCGAACAACAAAGCAAACACGCCACAAACAAATAGCGAAAACGAGAAGAAAGCATAAAGTACAACAGAAAACAGGTCGGCATCTGCAGTAATTTGATAATTAAAGCATCAGATTTAAGCAGAAAATCACTCAGCTCCAAATGTGGAACGGTCTTTATGCCATCCAAGGATAGAAGACTTTAATCGTCATTTAATTGATCTTAATAACAAGAACAGTAAAATGACATTTTCTACCGATACTTGACTGAATCGAAGTATGATTTAAATGACTGATTTCCAAAACTACCAAAGCTATAGTTTTGATGCATTTTTCATACTTATGCAACATTAATAAACTTATATCTATTCACATAAATTTAAATGTTATCGAATATTTCACATATCTATTTGGAGTAGAGATGTTTTTTCCGGTCTCAACTCTTCACAACTGTAATAACTATTGCGCAAAATTGATTGCGACAAGGCAATAAAGCAATTGCAATTGCCTGTGGATAAAAGTCACGTTCAATGTATTTGTCACATTTTATATTTTAGTTACCTTTTGCATTTCGCTCTGTTTTTAGTCTGTCAAATACAAGTGTGTAGTATGAATTATTATGAAAAAACTATAATAAATAATAATAATAAAAACGTTGTAGACATCGATAAATTAAGGCTTGTTAGCAAATATTTGATAACCGCATGTGGCCTTTGCATTTATGTAAATTTTAGCCCACATTAACATATTTAAATATATATATATACATTCATGTGTAAGTGCGGAAGAAAATATAGCATCAAAAGAATAATCAGTCTTTGTTAGATGATATTTTTCAATAACACACACCTATTGAGCTTGTAAATTAATATAATAAACTCCAAACATTAAGTACTCGATTTGTTGGCCTTTGAACAATTATTTTGTACGAAATTAAATATTGATTTGTTGATCCCCTTAAATTATATACGAAAATACTAAATCACAGCTGACAATTGATAACAGGCCTATTTTTTGTGCCGGCACTGTATTTGTATATCACTCGAACACTTCACACAATTGTGTTAATTTGCAGCGGATCTGGCAGCACTGGGTTGATTTGAGTAACTGCTCAATCGAAACTTGTTAATTGGACGAGAGCAGGTTCGGCATTCAGTCAGTCAATCAATTAGAACCCGTTCATTGTTACCCCTGTCGCGTGTGTGTGTGTTGTCCAATTGGTATTTTAACGGAAATAGAACAAACGTCCAAAAATGGAGCGCCCTCTGTGGGCAGGTGGGCAGACACAGCAAAGCAAGGCGGCCACTTCCGTTTCGTTGTGTTTGTTCGCTCGCTCTCTCTCTCTCTCTCTCGTTCTCCTTTGCGGCTCTCCGTTGAAATAGGTAAATAAATAAATAATTGGCCTACCTCAGATTCGCAGCGGAATTTTTATTGAAATCACTTATTCACACACTGCAAAAACCGATTTTATCGTTAACGAAAAAGTTGCACTTTGTTCGCATCTGTATTTTCTGCGTATGTTTCAGTTTTTTATCCCAAATGCGCGCTTAAAAGCAAGGCACGGCAGGCAGACAGGGAAAGGGGATAAATGCGACAACACATGTAAAATACAAGCGACGACTGTGACGGCGACTGCGAAACGACGTGGGCAAAGACGTTGAATGGCGACGGGTGGGCGTAGGGCAGGCAGCAGCCAGCAGCAGTCGTCGTCGCACACAGATCTTGTTAAAGCGAATGCGGTGCTAAAAGCAATAAGACGAGAAGCGAAAAGCAAAACACAGCAGCAAATTATGAGTGTGCGTATGCCTGTGTGTGTCTATGTGTCTGTGCTCGTTTTGCATGTGTGTTTGTGAGTATATGGTAATAATGTAGGTGAAATATAAGAATCAAATACGAACACAAACAAAAAATGCCAATAAGAATGACGACGTGTGCTAGCAAGCAATGACAGCAAGACAGAGCGAGAGAGCGCACGCGAGCAAGAGTGAGAGAGAACAAACACTTTAAGCAGAGCAGCTGCTTGAGAAGAGATCGCAAAATCAAAAAAAAAAAAAAAAACGACTTTGATTTCAATTTGTAGACACTAATTTTTTTTTTATATACATATTTGTATATATATATTTTTTTTTACACGGTAGTTAGGTAACGTTTTGTCTACATGAGTTATGCTGCTCATAATCTTAACACATTCTTTATAGCCTGTGACGACACACACACACACATATAAGCACACACACACACACACATACACGTACACACACACACATACACGCACACACACACACACACGCATATAGACAGGCATATATACTAGCAAACATACAAAAGTGTGTGGCTGCTGCTGCTGCTGCTCTGCTGCGAGCAGCCAACAAAATCGATATTCTAAAAATAATATACTTTGAAAAATACAAAAAACAAAAACAAAAAATAAAAAGGAAAATATAAAGCACAAATGAATTTCAATTGTTGCCAGCAGCAGCGACTGACTGCCGGTTGCCCATCTATGTACATATATACATATGTATGCATGTGTGTGTGTGATTGTATTTGTAATTATGCAGTACATACAAATTGATTTACACTTCTACAATTTAATTGCGCACTTAAGAAGAGATTTGCATTTAGTTTTGTAGGATTTGCTTGCAAAATATGTTTAGCTTCTTTTTATATTTGATATTCTCTTTCGGATTTCGTGCACCCAACAACCGACGACGACAGCGACGTACGGCAACTAAAACGACGTCGCGACATCGCTGCTGCTGCTGCGGCACAAAGAAAGCCGTTTTTTTTTTTCTTCTTTTTCGGTTTGCGCTCTCTGCTGCTGCTGCTTCTACATGCATGTATATGGGAGCGTGTGTATGTGTGTGTGTCTCCCCTAAAGCTCGAGAGCCACACACACACACGGAACGGGGACCAAAGCAAAGATACAAGAAATAGAAAAAGCACTTGGACTAAAGAAAGAAGAAACGGAAAGAAAGAAAGAAAGGAAAAAAAAGCGGCAGCTACGCGAGTTTATTTATTTTCATGTAATACGGTAACACTGCGAAAGACACAGTGCCGTGTTTGGCGACAGGTGGAGAAAAAGAAGAAGCAAAAGAAGAGCAGCTGCACTCGTTCTTGTTTTTGTTGTAGTGTTGTATAGTAAAAGTAGCGAAATGTGTAGTAGAGATAATTTGTTGGGGTTGTTGCTTTTGTGAATCACTAACACTAACACACATACACACACACACACACGCATACACATGCAAATGCTGAGCGAGCTCCAAAGTGGTGTTCTCACCACTATGTGGGGTGTGGTGAGTTCCAATTGAAATAACATCTGAATATGTATAGTATATTTTTCTTGGACACAAAACATAAGAAAACGTATGCCAAAAAAACACAAACAGGTAGTTTTAAAAAGCTGAAATCTAAATTTAGCTTTTAACACAGATTTTTTGCTTGTAAGTTATAGCTTAAGTTTAGCCGGTCGGTCGGCAATTAAAATGTTTTAAATATCATCCTGGCAACAACAACATTCACAGCAACTCACCACAAATGATTGTTTCCGCTCTCCCGAACTTTAGTTTGAGCGTATGCGTATGCGGGTTGTGTGTGAGTATGTGTGCGTGTGCTACTGCGCGCAATCTCTTTCTCACTCTTGCTCTTTTGGCTGCTCCCACTTGGCAGAATTTGAACACAGGGCACAATTATTTGACTTATTGAGCTTCTTACTTAATTTTGTATATGATTAATTTTAACACAATCCTGACAACGTCGCTTGGAAAGCAAGAAAAATACCTTTGCTGCATTAAATGTTTTTGTACATGTTGCGAAACACACGAAATATGAAATATATATTAATACAAATTCACACCTTTAATTTTTGTGTTAGAGCAGCGCAGCTGCCGTGCAAAACGCGGCGCACGTACACACTCAAAGCGGCGACGACAGCGACAGCGACAACGACAGCGACGACGACGACATTCGCATTTTTTCACAGTGCGTTTGGCGTTTGCTCAACCACTTTTTTTTGTTGTTTTTCGTTTATGATTTGCATTGACAATGGCGAACACACCTGCCACAATTTCAATTGAAAATCATTCCTGGCACTTTCATTTACACTTTGCGACTATTTAGTGCAGCCGGTGATTAAATTTTATGCCAAAAAATTTCAATTTTGTCAAGCGGCAACTTGCGATTGTTCACACAGACACAGTAGAAAGTGACGCCATCTTTAAAGGGGTCGCTGGACGTTCAGTCTTGTGTTAGTGTTGGTTATTACGCCGCAGATTTCTGAGCGGCTGTTTGCCCTCTTAAATATCGATATATGGTATTGAAAGATATTTTGAAAATATTAATTAAAGATAAGTAAAAGTTTGTAATTCAAATAGTATTTTCAACTTGATAACAAATAATCAGCAACAATGTGCACAATTTAAATTGCATCGATCTGGCAGCATCGTAACGCACGAACTCGCTGGCAACACCCTGTTCGATAACAAGTAATCGACTGGCAAAGTGAATCAGAATGAAATAAACGAAACTCAATTGATTAGCAGAAACGGTAAAAAAAAGTGGTTAATTGGAGTAATTTGGCATAAAGCAGCAGCGCATTTTGAGCCAAAACTCTCTCGGCGTGCCCCGCAGTTGAAAACGGTTTTACGAGTAGCCCGCGACGAACAGCAGCAACAGCAAAAAACAGAAAAGATGTCCTCGCTATCCGCATCGGCGGAAAATGTGTCCACAATGGGAATTGGCAGTGGACCCGATTCCAATTCGCATCATGGATCCGATGGTGGCTCAAGCATGTGCCTGGAACTGGCGTTGGAGGGTGAGCGTCTCTGCAAAGCGGGCGATTGTCGGGCGGGCGTTGCCTTCTTTCAGGCAGCCATCCAAGCGGGCACCGACGATCTGCGCACCCTTTCCGCCATCTACTCGCAGCTGGGCAACGCCTACTTCTATTTGGGTGACTATGCCAAGGCGATGCAGTATCACAAGCATGATTTAACACTAGCCAAATCGATGAACGACAAACTGGGCGAGGCCAAATCCTCGGGCAATCTGGGCAATACTCTGAAAGTCATGGGCCGCTTCGATGAGGCGGCCATTTGTTGTGAACGACATTTGACCCTCGCTCGCCAACTGGGTGATCGTCTGTCCGAGGGACGTGCCCTCTACAATCTGGGCAATGTCTACCATGCAAAGGGCAAACATCTTGGCCAACGTAATCCGGGCAAGTTTGGCGACGATGTCAAGGAGGCATTGGCCAAGGCAGTTGAATTCTATCAGGAGAATCTGCAGCTGATGCGCGATTTGGGTGATCGTGGAGCGCAGGGACGCGCCTGTGGCAATCTGGGCAACACATACTATTTGCTCGGCGATTTCCAGGTGAGTTTAATGACTAAAATTACCAACAATCTGTCAGGACTCAAGTACAAAACTCCTCTTATGTAAAACTTTTTTAAATGAATTTTTGAAAGTATTTGAAATTGGTCTTTCAATAATTGGTAATTTATTAAAATATTCATATTCAAGTCTTCAATCTTAAACTATTATTTTGGAAATATTTTTTTAACTTCTCTGTTTGACATAAGTTTGAACCTAGAAATTTTCCAATTTCGTTTGGTTTTTCATGCAGTTTTGCAAAACATTCTAAAATTAGTCTTTACTAATCGTTTCATTCAAAATATTCCTCATTCACTATTCGCCTTTAATTTTTGTAGATTTGGGTCAGCTACAGAATTGACTTAAATATATAAAAATCATTAACTTGGCTTTCTCAGTCTGATTATTTATCTGCTTTGCTCTATATATTTCGCTAATATCCTCTCAATCTCCACACAGGCTGCCATTGAGCATCATCAGGAGCGTTTGCGCATCGCGCGTGAATTTGGGGATCGGGCTGCCGAGCGTCGAGCGAACAGCAATTTGGGCAATTCGCATATTTTCCTCGGCCAGTTCGAGGATGCCGCCGAGCATTATAAGCGCACACTGGCCCTGGCCATGGAGTTGGGGGAACGTGAAGTGGAGGCGCAATCCTGCTACAGTCTGGGCAACACTTATACGCTGCTGCACGAGTTCACCACAGCCATTGAGTATCATCATCGGCATCTGGCCATTGCCCAGGAGCTGGGCGATCGCATTGGCGAGGCGCGTGCCTGTTGGTCGCTTGGCAATGCCCATTCAGCGATTGGGAACAATGAGAAGGCGCTCCAGTTTGCCGACTCACATCTGCAGCTGGCCAAAGAGCTGCGCGATCCCGTTGGCGAGAGCACGGCTCGTGTGAACATTTCGGACTTGCGCAAGCTGCTCGGCTTGCCGGAGGCGGAGCATACGCCCACACAGGAGGAGGAACGCTCCACTGCCTCAGATCACTCGGCCAGTGGTCATCAATCAGACAGCTCAGAGAACTCGCAGACTCGCATGGTAAGTGCTGGATTCGATTCGAAGTCGCTTTGCTTAAAATTTGTATTTGAATTTTATTTGCTCAATTTTACTTCACACTTTCGTTTAGAAAAAGTAAAAAGTAACTTTATCAAGATCTTGGCTTTGTCAACTTTTTTTTCTTTGTTTGTTTATCTGTGATTCATAATATAATTAAAAAAAAAACATTGCTTATCTAAAATTGCGATAAGTTTGCTTTATATCAAGCCGGAAACTAAAAATTGAGTTTCTGTCGTGGCACAGTTTACTGATTGCTTGCAATAATATTGCATTTTGTGTTGCTTATTTTTTAAAACGAAATATTTAAATTTAAAAAAGCAAATCAAATTCGAACTAATAATTAATGATATTGTTAAACAACAAGTAGACGGAGCTATCTACGAATGGGCAACAATTTTGAAAGCGAAAAGTTTTTATGTAGTTTTCGAACTTTCCAAAGTAATTTTAAATTTCAATCTGAATGAATTCAATGAAATTGCTTATTTCAGCAACATCAACTTGTCGCATTCGATTTCTCAAGCATTATTAAAACAATTCTATTTTTGTTTAGGTACGCGTTCGTCGCCAGAGCATGGAGCAATTGGATCTGATCAAGATCACGCCGGATGGCAAGCGTTTGCAGGAGGAGAAGAACAAGGCGACAACGGCCGCCCACACAAAAGCCAAAGAGGATGATTTCTTTGAGATGCTCTCTCGATCGCAATCCAAGCGCATGGACGATCAGCGCTGCTCGATCAAAATCAGCAGTGGAGCAGCTGGTGGGGCAGCAGCGACTGGCGCCACACGCAAGCCGTTGGTGCAGCAAAATTCGCTGTTTGTCGACCCCACCAATTTGCCGGGTCTGAAGTCGCCGTCGTCGACGGTGGCGCCGAGCAGTGGACATGCACCACTGACGCGCAGTGCGACGACCACTCAACAACCGGATGATGCGTTCCTCGATATGCTGATGCGTTGTCAGGGCTCACGTTTGGAGGAGCAACGCTCCGAGTTGCCACGTGCACACGTTACAATGGATGTGGAGGCGCCACAGCTGCAGGCGCCCGTGGCAGCCGCCGCGACTAGGAGCAGCGGCACCACCGTGCCCGACGAAGATTTCTTCTCGCTCATCATGAAAGTGCAGAGTGGCCGCATGGAGGATCAGCGTGCTTCGATACCCTTCGGCGGCTTTAGCAATGCTCAGCGTAATGCGCGCAACAACAATAATAATAACAACAACAACAATAACAACAATGCTGGCCGAGGTGGTGGTGCAAGTGGTGCGGCTGCCTCCAAGTAAACGCTGTCCCAAATTTCTGTCCACGTTTTTTTTTGCTGGCAGCTGCTCTTTTATCATCATTTTGTTATACATCGCGTACATTTGGGCCATTTGGGCCGTTCTTGGCTAAGATTTATTTTATAAGATTTATATACATTGAAATTGAAACAGTTTTTGTTTTAGCAACTAAACAAGTAACCAAATATTTATATTGTTTGGGTTATGAACTGTGCCCAAATCGTGTGCATCGCTGCTCTTCCACATTTCGATGCATTTGTTTATTACTCATACCAACACCCATAATCGCACACACCCACAACATAAACAACATTTACATAAGATAATACATAAATATGCAATTATACAGATATACAAAGCTATACTAATATGATATTGACTTATTTCTCGAGCATGCTTCTTAAATGTCCACACACAATTTTAAAGATATTAATGTTTGAATTGCATGTAACTAGTTGTTAAGTCAAAAATAGTCCAAAAATATCGCATTAGAATGCAGCATAATCGATTATATACAGTGATCGCTAGAAAAATGCATCTTGCAGTAATTCAAATCTATGTGTTTTAATCAATCTAAAATGTTTTGTTTTATATCTTTTAAAATATGGAATGATTCGATTTTTATATATATATTTTTTTATTGTATATAAATGATAGATTTACGGAAATTTGTATAACTAACACAAATCGAAATCGAAACTGGTTTCATTTTCTAGCGATCACTGCTCTTTTGCTATTCTTATTGAGATAATCGCGACTTTTTCCAATTGTAATAACTCTTTAAAACTCTAAACAAATCCAACAAACTACTTTCATCCAGATAAGCAATTGCATTTTCAAATACTTTCCAATTGTAACAATGAGTATTGCATTTTTCTATTGAAACATTTCTCTCGAATATACTAAAGAAATTTACATATATTGTATGAATTGATGTATTTCTTTTTTTCGAGATATTGACGGTATGCTTGGAGACTGCTCTTTGAGATCCGGCGCCGTTTTAGCATATAGCCTAATATACACATATACATATACAAATACATATACACATACACGGATATATAATTATCTATATACAAAGAAAAACAGATCGATGATGATCAATTGATTGATTTATTGATGAAGTGAAAGCCAAATTTATGAATGTTATTAATGAATGTATATTGAGAATGATAATTGGAATCAGATCAGATGAGTACGTAACGTATTATTAATTATTAAAATCAAACTTGTTTGCTGACAACTTGGATGTTTTTCTTTAATTGTAATGTTTTCTAATTTGCTACCTTATAGCAGCAAGAGCAATAGAAATATTGCTCTGATATTGCTACTGCTGTGAACTTCAACAGAGCCAACTGAAATGGATGCTCTCAAAATATACAATAGCAATAGCAGTAGCAAGAGCACAAAAATATCCCTTCTGCTCTCTGCTGTTGTAGCAATAAGCAATAGCACTCGGAACGAGAGCAGAGCGAGAGTTTGTGCTACTGCTACAGCAATACCTTATTTTCGTTGCTCTTTTGCTCCACGTAGCTGCTACTTTTTTATAGTTTTTTAAATTTTTAAATAATAATAATCCTGTAGCAGGGAGCAAAATAGAAATTTATTTGCTCTTGCTTCTGATATTTCTCTGTCAAATTTCAGAGCAAAAAGAGCATTTATTTCAGTTTTCTGCTATTGGCTGGGCGATTGCTCTGCGAGCAGTAGCAATTGTGAAACCAAAAACTGCAAATCAGCGTAGCATTTTCAATCAGAATCGTTAAACAACTTTCATTTCTTAGGCGGGGAAAACGGGTGAAAACTGTTGGAAAACACATAATCAAAAAGTCGATAGTTCGTTTTTAAAGCTTTATTCATAAATTAGTCGTCTTACAAGCCTAGAAAGTACATACAAACATACATATATGATAAGTGCCTGGCATGCCACCAAATGCAGCGTGGGGCATGCACCACTCGGGTGTGCAACGGAGTGGCCAAAAATTTATTTACAAATTGATTTATATAATTTAAATCTTAACAACAACAAGTGAATCAAGTTTCCCCTACGCCTTGCCACCCTTAATACTCTCCGGTTGTGTGTCCTCCAGCACGAAGATGGGCAGCGAATACTCCAATGGCTTCTCACAGCTCGTTGCCACGCCCTTGGGATAATCGTAGGCGTTCTTCTGGAGCGTCTTGTGCCAGCCCCGCTTCAGCATTACATAGACCACAAAAACGCTGACGAGAAACGCCGAACAGCTGGCCATCACAAACATGGCCAATTGCACGGATTCATCCGGTGCGGTGGCCGCTTGTGCCACTGGTGGGGCAGCGGTGCGATGTACAAAGTGTGAGCGCGTTAGATCCGCTCGGAAGTGACCACCAACGAGTTGAAAGCCACCCGAACTGATGGCCGTCTCGATGGCGAAGGCCATGTCCACCTTGGCCTCATTGTGCAGCTCGAAGCGCACAATGACCGATCCATCAAAGTTCTCCTGGACACGCAGATTCTCGACAACATCGCCCAGCAGCTGTTGCAGTTCACGCCGTATCACATCGTAGACATTGCGTACACTGCTCCCCCTGCTCCTGTTCGTCATGTGCAGCTCAATGGAGACGGCCTCGATGGGCACATGATCGCATCGCTTGTCACCCTGCCCGAAGACGTGTGTTGCCTGCAATTGATTGCCGGCAGCATCGACGCACCAGCAGCTTCTTCCGTTGCACTGCAGCGGCCGGAAGGCGCCCGCCTCATCGCAGTCCACCGGGAACGTGGCAGTCTCTGCCATGGCGCGACAACGTGTCGTGTTCAACTGCATCGGTGCGATTTCCACGGAGAGCTGTGAGTCGAGCAGTGAGTTGGCCAATTCCATAACTCGTTCCGTAACAGTGGTCGCTGTTGTTGTGGTCTGCAGCTTGGTATCCACTTCATCCAGATCCAAATCCTCGTTGGCCACATCGTTCAGCTGTGTTAGTTGGCCAATGAGCTGCTCCATCAGCGGATCACCCAGATCGTAATTCTTGCGATTGCGCGCCTGTCGACTGTTGCAAATGGGCTCAATGTCGCGGGTCAGTGTGCCCTTGAGTGGTGCACCCTTGCGATCCGCACACCAGCACACACCATACGGACTGGGCGGCTGCTGCTCCTCCTGCTGCTGCGTTGTCGCCACTGCCATGGGACTGGCAAAGGCGCGACTCACAATCTCAGTGGGACGTGGTGTGCTTGGCAGAGCGGGCTGTTTGCCCAGGCACTGCACGGGACTCCAGTGGCCGGTGATGGGATCACAGCGTGGCTGGAACCACACCGAAGAGTGTCCACTGCGCTGGGCCGCCAAGCTGTTCTTCAGCTTTAAACGTTCGCACGGGGTGAGCACTGGAAGGGGAAGACCGGGTTTAAGGATCAGATAATTTATCAAAGTAAACAATTTTGTTTTTAAGTTTATTCCTTTTGGTTATAAGTATAAAATGTATTTGAATTTAATTTAAATTTGATTTAATTTTATGTATGAAAACTGTTTTATTTTTCTGTATCAAAAATTGCAAAAAGCTGTTAAATTTAAATGAAATTTTATTTTCAATTTAATTAAGAATTTTATTGTAGAAATTAAACTAAAGAAAATCTTTAACAATTTTTCATTTAATTTTAATATGATTTAAAAGTAATACTTTATGGAATTGATTTAAATTTATATGGAAAAATATTTGTTTTCACTGTATTAAAAATGCTTTAAGAATTTGTGATTTATTTGAAATTTTTACAATTTCTATCAAATCTTCTTCACTAAATGTCCGAAAAGAATAACTGAAAATTTATCTTGTTTTTCTCACCTGGACAGACGGAGTTGCAGGCAAGTTCATTGTGGAATAGATTCTTGGTCTGGCAGGCAGCCGCCTTCGCATCGATGGCCACCTGGACGCACTTGTTGGCCTTGGGACTGAAGCGATAGCGAGTGGAATTCAGCTGCGTTGCGGCGCTGGCGAGGCACAGATTGTCCATGGACTCGAAGCAGACATCGCGTGTCTTGGAGCAGCAGACGCCACGATTGCTGACCGGATTCAGCTGGCAGGTGTGCGTCGTGGGACACGCCTCGTGCTCGTTGTGCGGACCACAGCTGACATCGAGATCGCCCTGCTGCAGCGGATTACCCTCGGCACAGACCGATGCACGACGCGGCACACAGATGGGCATCTTGGGGCAGGGACTATCCACGCACTCGACACTAATAAGTTGGCATTCCTCGTCGCTGGCACAGCTCACTTCATCGCAGTAATTGCGACACGAGCAAGTGGCGCAACCATTGGCATCCAGTTGGTAGCCGCTCTCACAGCTCACCTCACACTTGGACTGCGGACACGCGTAGCTGGAGTTCGCCCGGCAAATGGGTGTGGCCGGTGACTTGACCCTTGTGCCCGCCAACGGCTGGCCCTGTTCATCCACGCACCAGCAGTGACCATCTGGGGAGCATTGCACCTGCTCCCATTTGCCGGTTGCCGGCTCACATTGAGCCACCGTCATTTGGCGAGCGGGTATGCCCAGCTCGGAGCTCTGATGCAGTTGTATCGACTGCAGATGCTGGCAGGCGGTCTTCAGCTGTGGCTCGACGCACTGCGTCCCGCAGCCGTTGGAGCAGCAGCGACGCGAGCCCTCGCAATGAGCATCCGTGCGACACTCATAGGCACAGATATTCGCATCCAGATTATCAGTGGGACCGGGTGGCACCAGATACGGACACTGTCCCGGCTTGCGCGGCAGACAGGCGGGCACTGGTGGGCAGTATTCACCTTCGCAGCTGACATCCACAATGCGACATTCCTTGCTGTCGCCGCAGGTGACACCGTCACAGGGATCCCGACACTGGCAGGCGGGACAACGTGTATTCGGATCGAGTGCAAATCCATATTCGCAACCCATGCGACAGGTGAGATCCAAACAGTCCAGTTCCTCGCGCAGCTGCTGGCAACTCTCGTCGCTCACATTGTAGCCCCTCGATTGGGGTATCTCAGTGCCAAAGCTATCGACGCACCAGCACTGCTCCACCTCCATCTCAACCAGATCGTCAGCGTCTGCAATGGGCCGCTTTGCTGCTGGCGCCACCTTCTTCAGATCCGTCTCGAATAGCTGGCCCAGACTCTGCTGTCGCTCGGCGCCCATGTCAATCACCTTGGCACTGCGTCCCATTGACATCGCTGGCGCCACTTGAACCCTGAGCGCACTATCATCCACCCGGTAGAGTTTCAAGCGTTCCGCATTGCGTTTGCTGCGCTTGCTGGACACGCTCTGTGCCGTGCTCAATAGCATCCTCATGCGGCGTATGGTGTTCTCCTCGAGGATCTGTCGCTGTTCCGCTCGCGTCACGCGAATCTTGCGCAGCTGACACTGTCGTCCGGCATAGTCACCCTCATCGGTGCAGCGAGGCGCTGGCATTGCCAACTGCATGCCCGCTTCGGTGCCCTCCATGCGCTCCGAGAAATCACGCAGATATTCACACACTGCACAAGGAATAAAGAAATGGGAAATTGTAATCGATTTGTTGAGGATTACTATGGCATTATTCCATATCCATTGAACACTTACTGGTTTGCTGGCGTGTCGTCTGCTGATCTTCGCCAGCTGTGCTCTGGTCCGGCACCGGGCAGCAGACGCTCTCCGTTTCACGATGCAGTTTGGTGCACTTGTATTGTTCGGGGCACATGATGTGATTGCTCATGGATCGGCCCTGCTTGGACTCTGCCTCGGGCTCAAAGAAGGCGGTGGGCTGGAAACTTCTCGCCTGACGCTCCTCAAAGCAATACATAACCTCGCCGCTGACGGTGTCCGAGAGTGGTGTGCCAACGTCACAGGGATTGGAGTAGGCCAGATCTGGCTTACAGACGGGCCAAGAGGCGCACAGCGAGGAACCAGACTCACACAACGGATCGGTGGCCACCTCACAGTGTGAGCCAAGGGCACACTTGAAACCCTCACAGGGTTCCGAGCATTCGCAGGTGGGACAGCCATTGTGATCGTTCTAGAAGGGGAATCGGATCGAATCAGAGGAATATCAATTAAAATCTGTCTAAAATATTGGCTTAAGTTTGGTAGTAAATTTAGTTTAGTTTTAGTGGCAACTTTATGGAATTATAGGTTTAATTTGGGCCAACTTATAATCTATTTTTAAGCCTGCTTTTGGACTCACCTTGAATCCATATTCACAGACGGCAGCACAGATATTTGTGTCGCACTGTTCCATCTGGAAGCTGCGGGCATAGGAGCGACTGATCATGTTCTCCCAACCATCGCAGTTCACACTGTTGGCGGCGCCCATGGACTCCTTGATCTTGTGGCCGGTGCGAGGATCGACACACCAGCAGACGAGCCCATTCCGTGAGCATTGCCTGGGCGAGTACTGGCCACCAGGTCCATTGCAATCGGGCACATAGCCGCGACCCTCGCGCTCATTGATGGCCAGTATGTCGGAGAGGGCTTTGGCCTGATGGCATCCAGTCACATTGGTTGCCTGCTGACAGTTGAACTGGCAACCCTTGGTGAAGCAGCATTTCTCCATGTTGGCACACTCGAGATCATGACTGCAGGGCGATCCACACATGTAACCAGTGCTCTTAGTGAAATGCGATTGTTCCGGTGCCGGGCAGACTCCCGGTTTGTGGAAGGTCAAGGCGCTGGGACAGCAGACGCCATAATCATTGCCCGACTCAACCATGCACTGATACAACGGCGGACACTGCGGCTTGCCCGAATCCTGTCCACACAAAAAAGGTCGAACACTATCCTCGATGGCCAGCGGCAGTCCGGCTGGACAGTAATTGGCCAGGGAACGCGCCTTTTTACAGGTGGGCAACGGTGGACATGGCTCCGATTTGCATTGCACCTCCTGCAGCTGGCAGGTTTGTCCGTTGGGACAGTCGAAACCATCGCACGGATCCCGGCAGCGACACACCGTGCAACCGGTCTGCGCATCCCTTGCAAATCCCGAGGGGCAGAACATGCGACAAGCGGAGGCAGCACAATGCGCCGGCTCCTGGCACTGCACTTGGGTGCGATTCGTATTCCTAGTGCCGGGCAACTCCACGCCATACTCATCGATGCACCAGCAATCCTGGCCAGCTCGTTCATTGCTGCACTGAATTCGCTCAAATTCGCCAGTCTTCCTGCAACGCGGTATCCGCACAGATCCTGCGGCTGCCCCAGATCCAGCTGCCTTGGCTCGACGCGACTCTGCGCGTCTCAGATGCTGGCAGGCAGTTAAATTGGCTATATAATTGGGGGAAAATGTGAATTATTGTTTTGTTTTTTTCTTTTTTTTCATAATTAGCCAAAAGCTTAACTTTCATCTGTGACCCTAAGACTAATTCTTAGTTTTTAGTGCTGCCTAATTATATGAAATCACTAATGAGAAAGTTAAGCAAATAAAAGTAGAAATCGAAGAAGTTTTAAATACAAAGCAAATTTCTAAAATGTTCTTCAAAACTAAGAGTGTTTTTAACAAATTTTCTATCAGACTTGGCTGTCAGCAAAACAAAGAAAAATAAACAAGAAAAACTATTATTGGCAGTAATACATCCAAATGGTCAACTAGGTCACATCTGAGTTTAGTTATTAATTAATTCAATGATTGAATACAAATATGACTCAGCATTTTGAATTTCACTTGAAAGTTTCGCTCCACTTGAAATAGATAGGAAATAACGAGTATTTTACCAGAGTCATCTAAGTTTTGATATACATTTTGTTTGATATATATATTTGCATAATAACCGACATATTCTTTCGACTGATGCTCGTCATTTTTTTATCATTTTTGGTTTGGCTAACTTGGTAAACAAAAAATTGTTTCATGCAGTTCCAAAATATCTGCAAACTGAGCAATCTTTCAGATGCGGATGCTTGTTGGTCAAACGTGAGTAGCTGGTTTATTTGAACACACTTGACAAATTGGAGAAAAAATGTGTAAACTTTAGGCTAACAAGGATGAAGACGAGGTACTTAGCTTTGGTTTGGCATACTTTCGTGTTATTCAACTGCAGTTAACACAACACAGCATATGAAAAAAAACCCAACAGCGACATCAGTTTCACTTTTCGCAAACGTGACGCGTTCATATTGACAGATACAACAACAGTAACAGCAACATCTATGAGCAACAACAAATTGAAATTAAAAATTGTGTATAAATGGCAGCAGCTGGCAGCGTCAATTGGTTGTTTAAATTGTTGCCCGTTGTTGTCGTTGTTGTCGTTGCTGGTTGTCTCAGGGCCAACATTGAGCGCTTTGTATGCGCATGGCGCGATCGCATACGGGTTTGTCTCTTGGCCAAAGCGGCGTATGCTCAATTTGCTGAAATGGTCCGAGCCATTAACGCCGCTGAAGCCATTTTTTCATTTGTGATTTGTATTATTTTTGTCGTTCATAAGGCACACTCATTGTGTCTATTGCCTGGCCAATGCTTGTGTAATGGAGTCATCATACTCTGCCCACCCACCGACCCCCCTTTCCTGCACGCAACGCTGCCTTTAAGGGGCTTTCGCAAGCATCGACGATGCGCTCAGTGAGTTTTGGTTCTTCGTTGTCCACTTGCCACTTTCGATGCAATCCAATTCATTCGCCATGCAGTCTGCAATGCAACTGGAAATCTTCGACTGCCACTTGACTCAAATTACTTGTGTGACCAATAATTAGCCCTTATGTCATTTGTAATCAAATAGTAGCAAAGTCAATCAAAATACGATTTACTGCAATTCCCATCAAAAATAATCTAAGCAGCTTAGTTTAATGAGACTTTGTGGGACTTCGAGATGTTCGGCAGTGATTACAATTCCCACACTGATTTTAATGCCTCTTATACAAATGTGTAAATATAATTACCGTTAATGATTAAGCTCTACACCTCTCTACCATTCACATGTAGACACAATTCAAAATTTTTGCTCTCAGATTTTTCAAAACTTAACTGATTTCCAAAAGCAATGACTTTTTGAAGCATTGTTTTTTAAAAACAAAATTTCAGCATTTAAATACAAATTTCAATGAGTTCAACTAAATTAAAAATATACCAAAGAATGGATTATTTAAAAAACTCTTCAAGTTGAACTTGTGAAGAGTGTTCAAACCTTAAGCTAAATACATTTATTTAATTTTTTCGGCATCATAAAATATTGAAAGGGACAAAAAGTTAGCTAGCATTTTTGAATAATTCGTTGACAATTATTATAATTATTAAATCACTTATTTCTTTTTTTTATTTAATAACCATCAGTTAGGCATTATAAAATATTGATGGAGTCAAAAGTTAAACAAGTATATTTTAAAAAATTCCTTGACAATTATCAATAGTGTTCCTAAAATGTTACTTTCTATAGAAAGTATACATTATATTTTCACATCGGTATATAAATAACACATTCCTTCAGGCAATAAAGTTCACTTTATACTAAATACCACAAGCTCTTCTTATCATCTTTATGTTTTTCTGCATACGCGCTTCTCTTCTGCTTTAGCAATATATCATCGCCTTATCTTACAAGGAGATATTATATTATTGTCATATACAAACATCCGGCTTGCATTTTCACTGCTATGTTAATTGCTGTGTTTTAACCATGCCTTTTTTTTTGCTTGCAAGTTTGGCTTTTTGAGCTCTTTTCACCAGAAATTAAATGAAAGTTTTATGTGTGTGGTTTTTTGGTTTTTTTTTTTTTTTTTTGGCAGCGCCTCGCATTCATCAGCTGGCCACAAAAGCAACAATTTGGATTAGGTATTTCGTATCGAATGTCTGTCGCTATTCCAATTTCGCTTCATGAATGAAAACAAAAACCAATTAAATGAAAATAATAATAATAACAACAGAAACAGCAACAGCAACAAAAGCCACATGAGAAACTTGATTTATTCTACCTACCTGGTGGTAGAGCGAAATCAAGTTTGTCGCTTAAGTCTTTCGGTCGAAGCGTAACGAAAACGAAAACAAAACCCGCATAGAAGAATAACAACAACAACAACAGCAGCAACAACAAGAATTGGCTCCCCGGGGGCAAACGTGTTGTTAACTATGGGGAGCAGAGGCAAACCTGACCGACTGACACACTGTTTGCGGCACACAGTCATAGTTGCCTTTTATTTCTATATTTTGTTTTTTGCTGCTTCTGCTTCGGCGGCTGCTGCTGCTGCTTTTGCTTCTGCTAGTAACGGTTTTTCGGGCCGTCTATTTCAAGTTCGTGCACCGTGGAGTCTTTTGGGGCGGGCTAAGCGTTTTTTAATGATTGCGTGCTATATTTAGCGTCAGAGTTCTACAACGAATTTCCACATGCTAATTGCCAGCATGCATTTTGCAATTGCCATTGCAATTTCCATTTAACGAGTTGCGAGCGGGCAAGAGGTAAGCCTCTAACTTGCTCCACATACAACTAAGCGGTTCATTGACTTGCCAAAAAAAAAAAAAAAAAAAAAAACAAACTAAAAGACAAACAAGAAAAAACTACAGCAACAAGAAGAAGTCATTGACTCTGCCGCGTGTGCTACATAAAAAGGGTCCCATCCTGCTGGGCGCGCCCCTTTTGAAGTTTTACTCAGTGTTGCCAACTTTTTGAGTTTAAAATGGAGATAAAGGTAAAAAAGGCAATTTTCATGTCGAAAAAGTTTGAAACCCAGGTAACTCAGTTTAAAAACAAAGATACATTTTTGATGAGGCTAGAAAACAAGTGCATGATATTTCGCTGCCCTATATACATATATACTTATTTATTCAAAGAAAGAGATACGACTTAAAGAAGGCAGTTTTCATTTTGAAAAGGCTAACAAACTTTAAAAAAATAATTTGTTCAAAAATGCTTGAAAACAAGGGCATGATAAAGATAAAGCTAAAATAAGTCAGAGTTTAATAAAAAGTTTAAAAACTATACCCTAAACAGATATATATTTATTGAAAATAATAATTTGCAAAATTATTACTGTGTATCATTATAGCTATCATAATTTGAAATTTTTTGTACACTCAATTAAATCAAAATTAGCTATTTTCCAAACCTCCCAAGTTATTAGGCAGTAATTTCGTTTTTTATTTTGGAAAAAATGTGCTAATAAAGTTACCTAGTTCTAGATGATTATTACTGGCACTCAATTAGTTAAATTGTATCTACATTATAGTCATAATTTAGCTATTTGAAAAATTCTCTAGCAAAATTTGAAAGCTTGAAAAAAACAAAACTCTTTTTTTAATTCAGAACCCGCAAAGACTTTTTTTTTTAATTTTTCCCATCACTTAACTTATAAAAAATCAATTTTTGAGTGTAAAAAAGTTGAATATAAAATGTTGATTCTACATACCATTTGTGCGCTTTGCCTCAGCAGCTTGCAACAAGAGCAGCGAGAGCAGCAACAGCAGCAGCCAGCTTGAAAACAATTTCAGCCAGCGTTGTTCACAATTATGCGGCATGATGTTGATTCGCAGGCATTCAAAAAGTTGCCAAAAATGATTTCCTGTTTTTTTTTTTTTTTTTTTGTATAGCAGCAGCAGCTGCAAAAGAAGAGAGTTCATATTAAGTACCATATATGTATGTTAATGTGTGTGTGTGTGTGTGTATGTGAGTAATGTTTTGTGGCCAGCGTCGATGGTTTGTCACGTTTGACGTCACACGCTCGGGCGCTGCGCTTATGAGACCGAAACCGGGCACATGAGAAACTCAAAAAAATTCAAATTCAAATATGCATACAAAATACTTTCACTAGTCTATGCTTATATATTTTATTTTATTTTTTTTTGTGTTTGTTTGCGGCCAAAGAATTCAACCCAAAACATGTGTAACATCGAAAGAAAAAAAACATAAAAATAAATTTGGCTGCATAATATAGATGCTCTTTGATTGCGCAATAGGCGGAAGAGTTCAGTCGGAGAGCAAGACCGAAAGAGAGAGAGAGAGACAGAGAGAGAGGTTACAAGTACAACTGGGGTCACGGTGCTGCCGCCATTGTCTGCACTTTTTCGGCGCTTCCCATAGCATTTAGCAGCTGTTGTTGTTGTTGTTTTAGTGCTGCTGCTGCTGCTGCCGCTGCCGCTGCTACCATTGGAGGCGAGTGATTAATCTGCGCTTTCACTTTGGCATGCGGCAAGCAGCAAGACAACACCAACTTCAATTGCCGCAAGCGTATACAATTTTTGCGCCAGCACTGTTCGAAAAATTCACTTTTTTTTTTCGTACGTTTTCCGGTCCATTGAAAACGACGTCGTCGCCCAGCTTTAATCACACACAGCGGCTGCTCAATCTTCTGGCATTTTCTCTAATTACGTTGGCCACGCAGCTGCTGGCCAACAATGGCAACAGCTGATCGGCTAATAAAATCCAAAGCACGCCAAGTGCTAGAAATGATAAGTTTGTTGCCTAAGTCTTTTGTTTGCTTTGCCGTGTTTTGTTTTTTTTTGGGTGAAAAGCGTTGCGGGCATAAAAATGTGGCAAACGATGTAGCAGCAACAACAACATATTTTTACAGTAAAAACTGTACATAAATTTTTTTTTTTGGCAGTTATTATTTCTTTAATTTTTTGTGGGTTGGTTTTTTGGGGTGGTCGTGCAAAAAGCATGTCAGCTAACTACCTACTCTTGGTTCGCCTGCTAAAACAAATTTCTCACAACTTTTGTGAATGAAAGCAGTCTCAGCTAACTTGAACTTGAAGGCAAAAATGTGATTTCTGTCGAGATTCGGAGATTTCACCATGACCAAAAAACAAGTCAAGCAAAAAAATCAAAACCTGGTTGTTTGTCATTGAAATGCAAGCAGGCGAGTTGAGTTAAGTGCTGGGTGGTTTGACCCTGTCACATTAGCTCCTATGATATGCCTGGCCCGGCTTAAAGCGTGTGACAGTTAGTAGAGTGTGAAGGTTTAACGATTGGTGAAATGGGGTCACATGTCAAAGTCATGTTATGCCTACTTACACACATGCATGCATTTCGCAGGCGTGGGCAAAAGAATCTCGAGTGCCCATTGACTAAATGTACTGACAGAAATGCCACTTTAGCTCATTGAGCTGTCCAAACTCTCTAGTTTACTTCCTAGGCTCCAAGCACAAGCAGTGTATTTTTAAGCTGTTCCACTTTCGGAGCCTATACAAAAGCTGACTCATATCTTGATTTTCGGCACTTTTCGTTTTGTAAAGCTTTTTTCAGCGCTGGTTTTTCTGCACAGTTTTCTGCTACAGTTATTATTGCGTGTGCACTCACTTGCGAAATGTTCCAAGCTCTGACTTGGCTTTTGATTTTTGTTGGTCTTGGTCTGCCTAACGGTGCTTAGTGCTGGTCTTTTTGCGCAGTTAAAGTCTTTTATTGTAGTTTTTTTTTTGTTTTGTATTTTGGGTACATCTGAAATTGCGCACATCGCTGTCTTGACTCCCTTTTTAACTGAAAAGTACTTAACGCTGCGCCCATTTACAGTATTTGTTTATTATTATTAGATTAGATCATAAGACCAAATGATGTGGGCTTATGATGTCAGCCACGAAAATATTTCATTCGTGCATATCGATAAGGAAGTTCGAAAAACTCGAACATGTTTCTCCAAATCGAAACTTTGGTTGAACACCTCAAAAACGCCTTTTGAAAAATTGAATGAATTGGAAGAAAAGTGAAATCTGCATATCAGTAATATAAATATGAGTTCATATATATTTCATGCTGGCTTCTGGTTGAAAAATAGATTTGTATTATAAATATAAGTCAGCAAACAATAAAAAATTTGAATTTGTGCAAATATGAACTTCGAAATCAAATTTGGTTTGGTAAACTTTAAATGTTAAGCTTAGCAACTATTTAAATGAAATCACTGCATTGAAGTATAAATGTAATTTAATGCTTAACATAAAAAAAATATATATTTTGTGCAAGCTTATATGGGAACTATACAATTTTAGGAAAAAATGTGTGAAGATAACCTTTGCAAGTTTCAAAATTTTCCAAACTTTCCACACATTATGTGCACCCCTCGTAATGTGCGCAAATATTTATCTCGAAATTCAAATGCGAATTTGTTAGTTTTTTTTTTTGTTTATTAATTTTTTTATTAAGCCCGGGGGGGAGGGGAGACTGTGTTATTAATATATGCACAACGCATCTTCATTCAGAACGCCAAAATGCCAATAGTTTACCTTGAGCTGTCAATTAGGAGATCATAGATGGAATATGTTGAACTTTACATTTGTCATGTTTATGTTTCACATAAATATAAAATCGCAGTTTCGGATTTCAATTTACGAGCTAAGAGTTAAGAGGAGACCATTGCTCAACAAACCTGTTTAATGTGGCCCAATCAGACGGAGTCTCCACTGGCAGCAGCTAATCCAATAAAAAGTGAAATTACGTCTAGTCAACAAATATATATATACCTATATATATATATATATATCCACAAGTCAAGCGCCCGTACCGATTTTAGTGCTTTAATCCAAGTGCACGGCTTGAACGTTGGGCTTTAAATTTGCAATTTTCACAATTTCACTGCAGACACAAACACTCAAACACACACACAAATTTGATTTTCACTTTGAATTTCTTCGTCGTCACTTAAAAAACTCTCTCGTAACGTATTTTTTTCCACTTTTTTTTTGCGGCTGCACAATTTGAAATTCGCGTGCGACTTCAACGACGATCGCTGTTCATTTGAGCTGTAGAAGGCGTAGCAGTGGTGCTGGTAGTGGAGTCGTCGTTGTGGTTGGCAGTGCTGTGGTTCGATCCAAACATGTTGCAAACGAGACGAATTTTGAGAAAAACCTTCAGCAACAACTTACTCATTTGAATATGTTTAATGCTGTTTGCTTTGGACAGTTTTTCGCTGTTTGGGAATTTTGTAGTCAGTGGAGCTTTGAGGTGCGTCCACATTCATTCATGCTCCAATTGCACGCACCACCGCACCGCTCTTTGGTTCTGTCCCTCGATTCATAGAGTTCAGTTAATGACATTACTCTACACAGAGAGAAGAGAGTGCTAGACTAGCCAGTCAGGAATTGAACTAAGACTTCAATTAATTAAGCTGAGCACTTTGCTTTTATTTTAAAAATTGCAAGTGTTTTTAATTGAATAATTGAGAGCACAAAAGTAAGACTATATTCATTATTTAAATTATATTCCAAATTTTCGAAAAATTTGTTCAAGAGAATGTTATTCAAACGATCGATTCGAAAACGTATTGATAATTTTATAATAATATTTAATAAATCTATGACGTGTTTCAAGAATTTGCGAGCAAATTTTTAGTAAATCTTACTCATGTCAAGTATGATTTCCTAGTTGTGTCATTCAAACTTACCCGTTGTACAATATTTTTTCGCTTAGTGCATTGGCCCCACTTCATCTAGTGCGTGACAGCCTTCGCTGGCCAGAATTAGCTTGGCTACGGGGTAAAACCGATTTATGTCGATTTACCCGATGGCCCCTGTAGACCCCTTGGCACGTCTTGAGTCCGCTGAGTCAGTGCAACGTCAGTTGTAGTTACGGATATCGCCTCGTGGTCTTAGCCAAGGGCAATGATTTATCACCGAACGTTGATTTTTGTCAAATTATTTTGTTGTTGTTGATGCCATGTCAAAACAGTTTTTGTTTTGTGCTTAAATTGCAGCTTCCGCTTTGCATGGGTTTCGCACGCTTTTGTCATAATTCAATGACTTTCTTTCTTAATTTCATTAATAAAAGCGAGTTGCCCCAAACCGCACCTCCTCTGAAACGGGCTTCATTAAATTAAGTGCAGCGCGCGAAGTTCCGTCTCACGAAAAAGATACGCAGAAATATTGCGGCCAAAAAGATACAAAAAGCGGGAGAAGAAAGAGCCGCTTTGATGATACTGTACGCAATTTTTGGGCGGTCTTTACATAATGTAGAGTATAACTGTAAAGTTAACCCGGGGCATATTTGCAATGGCAGACGTTTAGCGACAGCACTCTTTGCTCATAAAATTAAATCATAGATTAGATGATATTTGCAAATTTCAATCATTAAGCCATTAATCTTGCAGCTAAGCCTTGACAAAAGTAAATATTTGTTTATGTAAAACACTTTTCAGCAAATACATTATACCGTTTTTCACATAGTTGCAGTGTATAAAAAATCTGGTCAGTTTTCATAAAGTCGTAAAGTATTTGGAGCCTTGAATTTTATAATTATTTTCCAAAGATCGCATAAGTTACTGAAGAGCTGACAGTGATAATGCTTTTGACCCCTGAATTTATTGTGTTCAATAATACAAAAATAATATTAACTTCCTTTAAAAATTGGGTATTCTCAGTTAGCTCACCTATACAGAATATATATCTTAACTTTAATTTTAAGTTTGTATTTTTTAAAAATTGTCGACTATTTTCATCAAATAAATAAATAATCATGCGAATCGAGCGATTTATGTTTACACCGTTCATCAATAATACAATTACATTCACACTTTTGTTGAATACATATATTGTTCCGATTCGACATCGACTTCAATATAACCTTAATCCTAAAGCTACTAGTTTCCATAAAGCCAAAAAGTGAGCAGACTAATTACATCGATTTCTAATACTGATCAAGTGACACATACAAATAATTTGTGTGGTGTCGGAGATGTTTCCCCATTGCATTACCCATTTTCTCTTTGCCAACCAAAAATCAATAAATTGATGGAATTTGTTGTAAGCATTGTGTACCATTTCCACTCAAGTCTTGGTAAACTCTTCGAACAACTTCAGCTTCCGAAGCACATCAGTTCGAGATCATCTCAACAATTTGGCCTTTTTTGTTTCGGCATCGGATCACAGTCAGCGCGTCATACTTGCGCCTCTTTAAGGCCACGCCTTCAGCTTAGCGGCCGTAGTGAAAGTGAAAGTTCTGTGAGACCGTCTTTAATGACAGCTACACAGCTACGCTCAGGCATCGCTCCGATGTGACTCGAGTTGAGGCGAGTCGGTCAATATCAAAACGATGCTAACGAGTTGTCAAAAGAAACCCAATTTGCATATACATAATAATATACATAAAAGCCCTTCGTGTTACATCATTTTTTTTTCAGTGTTTTATTTGCTCACATATATATATATATATATATATATATAAATATATATTTATTAATGACTTTTATCTAAATTTATGTTGCTGTTCAATAATATTTAAAACAAACAAGACTCGATTTAAATTGTTCATTTATTTCCTTTACATTTCTCACTTATGTCTTGGGAGTGGGTGGTGGTGGCGGTAAGTGGGGAGTAGGTAGGAAGGGAGTGGGGCAGGGAGGTAGGGAGTCAATCAGTTGCCATTTTACAATTGGATTTCGAAAACGTATCGTGTGAGTTAGAAGAACTTTACAATTAGCTGTCAACATCTGAAGAGTTTTTAAGTTTTCTATTTAAATATATAATATTAAAAGTGGTTTGACAAGTGTCTTTTGATTCTGTTTCATTGCTGTTTCTAGTTACAAAGTGCATTCATTGTTTTTGTTTGTTGTTCTTGTTCTTGTTTGCTGTTCAAATTTGTTATCCAAGTGGAAACCTTACGCTTAGCTTCGAGTTTGAGTTGGTTTTCTTGTTCTAATCAATTGAAATTGTTTGTTAATTAAATTTGTTGCATTTCATAATCTAAATTACATAACTGATTTGTTTTGGGCGCGATTTCCTCTATATGTACTATACATATGTGTATATAGTCTGTATATTTTACGTATGTATATATATCTATATTTATATATATATATATATATATTGTTTTTTTTTTTGTATTTATATGGTATATATTTACAGACACATGTATTGGTTGCTGCCATTGTATTTGTTTTCGCTTTATTTTTTTTTTTTTTTATTAATTCTTGTTCGTTCTTTGCTCTTTGTTGTAAATATCTGCACAGAAACAAAATACTTCTTTTTTTTGTGTGTGGATTATTATCAATTATGAATGAACACAGTATTTGCAGAATATTCCACATCCATCATTTTTGTTCTTCTTGTTCTCAATTCTGTTCTAAACATCACCATTTGTTTGCTTTGTTTTTTTTTGTTAGTAATGAATTAAATGTCTTTTGTTGTTCCTAGCAAAATCGCAAAAAAAAGGAAAACATTATTAATTGGATAAATAAAGTCTAACAACACGCTTAAGCTATATATATATATATGTATATATATATATGTCTGTATGTATATAGAAAAAATGATTAGACATTGCTGCCGTTGCTAAAAATTAGTTTACATTTGCTGTATAAATAATAAATAAAACATTTACAACTATTTGCAACGCTACACGACCTATGAACTATATCAAATTGTATATATAACTCGTATATAAATATGTCCTTTTGCTAAAAATTATCGTTATTATTAATAATCTTTTCTTTTATAATTATAATTAATATTATTATTATTATTATTTGCATCGTTCTCTCTCATATCTCTCTTTTTAGGGTATTAAACTAATTGCATTAAAGTAGTAATAACTGCGGATTATCAACTTGCTAGCTGCTGGCCATTTGTTGTGTGGTGTGTGTGTTAAATAGATAAATAAAATCAGAGCAAATATGCTAGGGTTCTATTATCTATTGTTTACAATCACTATCTTTTTAATTATTATTATTATTATTGTGTGTGTAATGCGTGTGTGTGTGTGTGGTTATCATTATTATGTACAACTGTCTGGATGTTGGCTCTGCTTGCGTTTCGACTTTGGCTCCTTCGGATGCTGGTCGATCGACGGGCGACGGGGGTTGCCAAGCGTGACTAAAGCACTGGCCACAGCCAGTCCGGCTGACTGACCAGCAGGCGCTTGCGAAAGGCCACCTAAATACAGAAGAAACATCATTAATTTAATATATCTTCAATATAGTCACAGGTAACTTCACCGAAACCAAAATCTAAAAACAAGTTTTTATGTTATATCAAAATTTAAATCCTATTTTGCCAATTCTATCAGAAATCTTCGTAATTAGCAGACAATATTTTAAATTGCATGATATTTAAATGGTACATTAAGGAACTCTATATACGAAACTATTTAAAAACTCAAGAAAATGTTTCTCAAAATTAAGCAGTTAAAATTTCTGGTGTTTTCTAGTTAAGAGATATCATCACTGTATCACATTCATTACGCACCCGTGGGCAGCCGGACTAGAAGCGATAGCACTGCGGCTCGATTGCCATTGCAAGGCTCCAAAGCTATGGGACTGGGACACTCCTGGAACATATATATAAATAGATAAGAAACATTTCAACATTATTCCCACATTTCTTGCACTCACCTTCTTGCGTTTCTTGGACATGTTGCTGATGCCTTCCAGCGTCAGGCTCAGATCAATCATTTCACGCGCCTCGATGTCGACCAGAACCTAGAGAGTAATATGCAAGGATTAGCAATCGATTTAACTACATGCTTGGTGGCAGCACAGTACCTGTGAGAATGGTCTGCTCGCCATTTGCTCCATTTCGACAAACAAGCGCTGGCGACGTCGGAACATGTCGTATTTCTGTTTGATCTTCCACAGGACGGCGGCCATGAGAAGCAGCAGCAGGAAGCACGAGGAGAAGGTGATGAAGAACTGTTGCAGATTGAGTTTGGGATACTGCGAGAAGGCGATCTGTATCCAAATGGGCGGCTGAAAGTCGTGCACAAACACATAGAATGTGGTAAGGGAGCTATTGTCATCGGACTGGCCAAACTGGTATTCGGTTTTGGGGAAACGATGTCGGAACGTCGAACAATTGATGCCCACCAAAATGAGGCGTTCCGGCATCCCGGCACGCTTCACCGATATGTCCATTTTGGCCGGGACACTGCACGTGATCGTAAAATCGGCATCAATATCGGGTTTACCCGGCGAATTGCGAAAATTGATTTGCGTAAAATGACGGTCCTCCTTCTTGGACAGATTGAACGTGAACTGATAGTCGATGGTCAGTTCGTAGTAGCAGGAGCCACGCAACGGATCACCAATGTAATGATTCTGTGAGTCACACTTCTCGCAATGATCCCCGACAATGCCCTTGGTATTGCAATAGCATTTGCCCGTATCCGGATGACAATAGTCGCCCTGATTGTTGCACTCGCAACGCTGGCATTCGCCGCCATTGATCGCATTGCCCCAGTACCCAGTGCGGCATTTCTCGCAGTGTGCGCCAATTGTCAGATTGTTGCACGGCTGCTCGCAGTGCTGCTGATCATTGCAATAGGAATGACCGTTGCAATTGCAGCGCGGACACGACGTGAAGAACCAGTGCTTCAATGCACACTCGCTCTGATCGTACGGCGACAACGCGCCGCCAACAACACACTTGCCCAGGCCGGTGTTGGAGCCGTTGTCGCACCAGCCGCACGCCGGATCATCCAAGCACTGCTGACAGCTATTGTAGTAGCCACACTGGGCACTGGATAGGGCCGTTGTGCCACCAGCACTAATCGAATTCGCTGGCGCCGAACGGCACTTTGAAATGAATGTTGTCCACTCGCGACACTGGCCATAGGGGAAGCTAGCCGTATATGCATTGCGATCGACGCAACGCTGCTCATTCTGACACCAGATGCACTCGTCCTCCGTGCAATTGTGACAGTTCGTCTGGGACGCACAGTTCGGACGACAGAGGCTGTCGTCGTGGCTGGTGCGATTGAAGGGCGCACCCGAGGCGGAGATGTGGCTGCGACAGCGATTCGGTTCGACATCCCATTTGCAGTGCGGATTCGACATGCACGCCTGGCAGCTGTGCTGCTGCTCGCATATGGATTGCACAAGGTAATCTTCGGCTGCGGGACAACTCTCCAGTCGCTTGGCATTCAGCGGTGGCGTCACTGTTATTGGCGGCTGTGGATGTCCGCCCTGTTGCGTTGCTGTTGAGGAGTCGGCATAGAAGATGGATGCCACCGAGGTGGTCTCACGGCAACGTTCCTTGCTGCACACCCCATTGCCACAGTAGGTGCAACCAAAGGCGGTCGAGACACACGAATGGCAATTGTTTAGCTCCTGGCAGCGCTGCACATGATGCAGATGCTCCGATGTCATTGTGATGCGACTCTTTGATGGACACGCAACATAATCGTATTGTTCCCGTCCGTAAATCGCCGAGCGTTGCACACGCATTATGTTGATGCAGCGCATCAGTTGCACATCCCAAATGCACTTGACACCCGGCCGGGCACTCGTGCACTTCTCCTGCTTGGTATAGTAGCTACACTGTCCGGCATCGTAGCGCAGCATATCGTTCAGCAGCTGGCCATTGAAGCCACCATAAATGTACAGCGCATCCTCAAACACGACAGAGCTGTGGCCGAAACGTGCCAGATCCGCCTGCAGGTGAGCGGGCATCTGGTGCATGTGCCACGAATCACAATAGACATCGTAGATGAGCAGATCCTGACTGTAGCACTTGGCCCCGTAGCTTTGAGCCGTATCATTATGGGTATTGCCGCCAAAGACCATCATCAGGCCAGGATTGACAAAGTTAGCCGTGTGCAGGAGCCGTGCGCTTGGTGCCGACGACAACAGTGTCCAGATGCGTGTCGCCGGCTCGTAGGCAAAGAGACGTGAGCTCAACACCTGACTGGGATCGCTCTCCGAGACGATGCCACCGTAGACGTACAGCTTCTCCGTGAGCAGATCGTAGGCGGCACTGTGTCCGTAGCCACCCTTGACCACATAGCCGTAGGTCTGCACAATTCTCCACTCGCGTGTGCCAAAGTTAAACTCTTGCACCGTGTTGAGGTAGCCGTATTGTGGCGAATGTCCAAATATCACCACCATATACTGATAGTTGTTCTTGTCCCCAAATCCGGGCACCAATGTCGCCGTATGCCCCGCCACATGCAACGGACCGCACATCGCATGGTGTGTGCTATTACACGGATCCGTCTTTACGGTTATATTCTCCCAGGTCTTGGCGGACACATCAAAGGCCCACAGCTCATTGGTGATGCCCTTCGATTTGATGACGCCGCCATACATGAATATCTTATCACCATACATGACGGTGGAGGCGCCATAGCGTTTGTCGGGCGTGGCGCTGCCATCCTCCGGATGCATTGTTTCCCACACATTGCCATTGAAGTCATAGGTGCTCATAAGCTCGCCACGCCCATACGCCTCGCCGCCAATGATGTGCAGGGTGTCGCGCCAAACGGCGGCGCCATGTGAAGCACTGCCCGATGGCGCCACCGAATGCTTCGGATGCACCGTACTCCACACGCCGTGTGCCCGCACCTGACCACAATCGTCGCCGCCAAAACCCTCGTTGCATTCACAGCTAAACAAGATTACAGAATGTCAATGTTGATAAATAAATGGCATTTCTCTCTCTCTCTCTCTATATATATATATATATATATATATATATATATATATATATATATGTATATATATATGTATTAAGACTTACCGCTCCTGTGCACTCTTACAAATGCCATGACCTCGCGACTCTGTGCAGTTATTGGGACAGGCGGCCACATTACACGCCTCTCCTCGGTACATCGGATCGCAGAGGCAGTCGCCATCGTTGCACGTGCCATGACCAGAGCACTCCACATCTGTGAATTGTGCAAATCCATTGGATTTCAACTTCAATTAGAAACTTAGCAATCAATTTATAAAATTTTATTAGTTCTAATAGGTTTATTACCACCTCCCTTGGCTTCTTACGCTCGTTATAAAATAAATAAAGCGAATGTTAATTGCTACAAAATGAAAATACTATTATATATACAGATTAGAGCACAATTTACGTGTAATAAACTAAAAACTTTTTCTTACAATAAAATATGAACTCGACAAAAAGAAAAAAAGAAAACAATTAGCGGAACCTAATTATTATTGTTAGGAAAGTACACATTTTTGAACACGCTTATTTATTTCTCATTTCTCATACACATTATTTGTTTGAGGTTCTCTCGTAAACAGAGACATGAGTGTTTCTTATCTTGAGTAGTCTGAAAGAGGCTCAATAAGCTCTATCGCTGGCAATACTATAAAAACTACTTGTGAATCACTTTGGAAATATTAACTCGTTTCTCGAATGAACGAAATGCATGAATAGAATGTAAATAAAATATTATAAGATAATATTATAGTATATGCACATCTATATAACATTAGCGTAGTAAATGGTGTACAAATATAGGAAAATATTTAAATATTTATAGATTAGCTAACAATTTTCATTAACTTAATAATCTATAATATAAGAAATACTCATAGCTTATAGTTAGTTTTGAGATCTATAGTTTTTTTTATGGAGTACCACAATTCGTTGCCGATTAATAAGGATAATTGCTAATATAAAAGATACTCCTGGTTATATGAGCAAATTATAGTTCTTAGATCTATATTCTAACCTAAGGATATATGCCAATAAAGAGCTCGTAAGGAAATTCCAAGAACAATATTGCCAAGCTATACTCTAGTCCTGTTTAAATGTCTGCTATAATTTTTTGTGGCAGTTAAAAGAGTCTCTGCCCAGTCAAACTTATTCGTGTTGATATTGATGCAGTTGCAATTCACTCTTACCATCGCTATCCGTTGGACAGCCGTTCATTTTGTATGTGAGATTGAAGCCGGACATGTTGTAGGCATCATCGCTAAAGAAATGTAGCAGCGCAGTGCCCGATCTGGCGATGACCTGCGGCACGCGTCGTATCGAAAAGTTGCCCCTGTACATGAGGCCACTGCAACGACGAAGACGAAGACAAAGACGAAATGATTAGCAAATAGATGTGATTTGTGGTAATTGCAGTGCACTCACCTGAAGACCGCGAGTAGCGGTGAATCGACGCTGTCACCATCGTATATATACAAATGATCCCAGCCGCATTCGGTGGCAAATTCGCGCAGATGGATGCGTATGTTGGCGGCGCGCGACGGATTCACACTGTGCCGGCGACCCCAGTGCGGATGATGGGCATCGATTAACCAGCTGCACTTTACGCTCACCGAATAGTTGCCCCAGCCATCGTGTATCGTGCCCATGGGATGGTACATCCTAGATGGGAATAAAAAAACAAAGACATAAACAGATTGAAGAATGAAGAGATGCAAAATGTGCTGTTATAAATTGAATTTTTGTGGACTTTTTGAAGTGGCATCACTTGGCTTCAATTCAGGCTCACAATTACATATGTAAATTGTGGCCAGATGCGCGTATTGCAGCTGCCAAGATAATTGAATTTGCCAAGCTTCATTCAATTGATGCACACACTCACAAACACAATGGGTATGTGTACAAGTGCAGGGGAATAGTGGGGAATGTGCATCAGTGCCAGCTGAAGCACCGCAAATGCCACAACGTCATTCCACTTTCAACTCATTGCCACAAGCAATCCGCCTTTGTTATTGTTATTATTATTATAATAGCCAGTCCGTCATTTCGTTAGTCTGTCCGTCACTTCGTTTCACATCCGTTTAAAAATAACTGCTTTCTTTTCATTTGCCCCCCCCAACCACTTGGCCACAACACTTGGCCCCAAACTAAGATATTGATGATATACAACCACTACGACTACGACTACTACTACAAGTTGTTGTTTATTTATAAACTTGAAAAACAATTGACTGCCATTGGCCCCCAGACGCTAAAACGCAAACGCAACTAAATACTACACACATAGAGTAAACATATAGAAAGATGTTGGTTTTCCAGAAAAACCTTGCCAGTCGACCACCCCCCTCAGCTGCTCACCTTACAAGTGCTCTTTGAACTGTAAGCAAACACCCAGCCTGATGAAACCAAATATAAGCACATATCAGATTGCAAAAACAGTCAAAGCTCGAATTTAAACTGACAAATAATAATTTGAAATTTTGAAAAATGTACAAATTGAATATGAAACTTTTTGTTGTTCATTCATTAAAACTCTTTTTCCAACACTTATGTGAAAAAAAGCTTTTGAGTTTGTGGAAACTTTTCTCCTCTCTTTGTGTGGAAAATGTTTTCAAGTTTGCTTGGCCTATTTGTTTGAAGAGTTCGATCGTTATTAGACTCATTTTGACAGCTCTAAATAAAAAGTTAATAATGGAATTAAGAACTTTAGAAAATCCAGCCGCAATTTGAACTGGTCAGCAACTATTTTCTAAAAATGCACAGAGCATCAGTCAAACTTTTATAAATAGCAAAAGTTTTAGACAATCCACAAACGAATAGAGGAAAAAATGTCGGATGAGATTAAATGAAAGAAACTTGAAGCGTATGCAAACTAAGCTTAAGGAATATATTTTATATAACAAAGTATGCATGAATCAAGGTCAGAATAGTTTAAAATGTAAATGACAGCATATGATGTAAACCTAAGCCGTAACAGGCACTTATACATTTGGCATACATATATGTACACATACATACATATATGTACATACATATGTTTTATAAAACACTTGCTCCAACTATATCTATGATGATCTTAAGCTGCTCGCTTTCACATTTTGTACACATTTTATCTAAGTGCAATAAAAAAAAAGTACGATAAACATATCTTAAGCTAAAAGAGTCTCGACAGAAACAGAAAGGAAAGCTAATAATAATGGCAAAAACAAATAAAAGTCGACGCCCAAAGATAAATTTCATATTGTATACGCTTATAATTCGCAACTGATACAGGTGCTGATTGTATGAAGTTGTTAAAGGAATTAATCACATTTTAGAGCTTGTTTGGTTAAGTTTCGTTTAGTTTAGTTTACTGGTTCTTTTTTGTTTATCAGCTGTTATCTTTTAATAAAAAAGTTGTGCTATCTAGTACTCTCAACATGTAAGTAAATCAATTCATGATCTTTTATTCGCAACGCTTTCTTATTATTTATTATTTGGCCAAGATCATCCTCATATGGGAAAACCAGTTTGTAGTTATTGGTGAATGGGAATCATTTCAGATGTTCTCTCTTAAAATGGCGAATTATGGGTATTAAATATGGGACAGGTGCAGTTGACGAGTTAACTGTGCTGGCCAAAGCGAAAATCGTGATAAGCGAACGCTTTTTGCTATTGCTGATAAGCTGGCCAAAGTGGGTCTACACCATATCAACTGTAAATCATCAAACTACACATATATATATAGTAGAAATATGTATGACTATATATAGCAGCTCTCTCCCTCTCTCTCTCTCTCTCTCGCGCTGCCTCTCTCGCACGCATATCTTAAGAATGGCAATCGGTCAATGGAGACAAGAAAGAAAAAGCAATGCCAGCTGCTTTCAAACTACCAACGTGCAAACTGGCGCTGACTTGTGACGGTGCCAGTTGCCACAAAAACTCAATAAGAGCGTTATAGAGTGCTCGACGTTTGCAATACTCTGCTTACAATTTAATAACAACCAAAAGGCGGCTTGACTTGATCACAATAGAAATATATATATAGACAACGTAATTAAATAAAACCAATAAACTTAATTCTGTTGCAGAATTAAGATTTACCTTAAATTATTTTCTGGAATTTATATAAGTTATATAAAAAACAAAAACTCTTATTCATAAAATCAATTTGGGAATTTTCATACCTTCAGGTTTTAATAAATGTGAGCAGACAATTCGAAAATTATTCGCCTAAGCCGATGTATTCTAGTTTATCACCGATAAATGTATACTCTTTTTCCACTTTGCTGCACAATTAAGACTTGAAAACTAGATTTTTTTCAAATTATTTATTTATTTCAAAAGCAAAACCAAAACTCTTCTTCATAAAATCAGTTTGTTCTTAAAGAAATTTGAATAGAATAAATCGGAAACTTAAATAGCGACCCGAACCGAAGCGAGCTAGTTTTCTAACGACAAATTTGCACTCTTTGTTTTATTTTGCTCATTTCGAGCACAGAGCTTCAAGGCAGTCAGCCAAACAAGCAGTTGTTGGTTGGGTGGGCAAGTGCGGGCGGTAGGCGTGAGCGTAACGGTTTTGCGAGCTAAATACATTACTGTCAAGATAGTGAATGCCCTTATCGAGTGCGCGCTGAGCAAATACCCGTTATTAAGAAACATAAACAATGACGACTTATGAGCTTTATGATGAACGTTTTCGCTAGCAAAAACTTCTGATTAGACTAAACGTTGACTTGTCAAGAACTACAGTTTGTCGACAGAGAACGACGACGGTGAGGGGGGAGGGGATGGAGGGGCAAGTTCAAAGCCAAGTCAGGTAATTAAATCATGCACTCTGATTGGAAATGCAATGAGAAATGAGAGAGAAGAGGAGAGGAGAGTCGCATCAGAAACGGGAGTGAGCGTGTAGAAAGCAAGCTGAAAGAACGGAATGAATGGAAAGGTGAAAGAAGACAACAACAAAGTTAAGCAAAGTGAAGAAAAGAAACGAGAACTGAAACTGGAACCTGTCTAACGAGAATGGGCAGCAGCTCAAACTAAACCGTTGCTTGACACAAATCGGACAGAGGAAAAAGAGTGCAAAGCTTATTGAATAATACAGTGGAAGCTCCAAAAAAAAAAGAAAAAAATATAAAACGTTAATACGATTATAATTCGTGCATAATACCCATTTCTATAAGCCATTTTCCCAACAACAATAAAAAAGTACGATTGTTAAACGAGTATAATAATTTAATGATATTCACAGACGACTTTTCATAATTATGCAAATACAGTGAACGCTCGATAATTAGACACAGACGCTTGCTGGTGTATTGAAAAATAATATCCAACCAACGATGAATTATCAATTAATGAAATGTTAACAAAAATATATATTTTAATGTTTTATAGGCAAGAATTATGTTTTAAGAATTAAGCTTACAGGTATTGAATTCAAGTCCTAAAAGATTTCTATTGGCCAATCAATATTAATTATCGAGTGACCACTGTAAGACAACTAGACAACTAAGCGTTGATTTCTATGGTTATTGCCGTTGTTCTTGTTGTTGTTGAAACCATGAATCATGCTGCGAAAGCGATAACTAAATTGGCCTATTTGGCGAAGCAAGGAGAGACAGAGAGAGAGAGACAGTGGTGCGTAGGGGGAATGGGGTGAGAATAGGATTACTCATGTAAAGAAAACTTACCGCACTTTGCCGCCACAGAATTGGCAGGCAGGTCCTTGCCAGCCATCGGCACAGATGCACTGCCCGTCCAAGCACTGGCCATCGTTCTGGCAAGGATTTGTGGTGCAGTTGTAGGCACTGGCGCTATGCAACCCGCTGAAGCAGCCGTGAAACAATAGCAGTGACAGCAGCAGCAAACATTTTCGCCTATATTTGGCGTTAAATGTGGGCGTCGTTGTGCTGTCACAATGTTGATGTTGCTGCTGTTGTTGTTGTTGTTGCTGTTGCGTGTTTATATCGAGGACGCCAGTGTTGTTGATGTTGTTGTTGTTATCGTTGCGATTTGAGCAGAAAGTTGAGGAAGACGACGACGACGACGTTAGTTGTTGTCGTTGTTGTTGCTTTTGTTTGTTGGTTGTTGTGGACGAGAGCTTAGGCTTTTTCCCCGCATGCTCCACCAAGCACATTTTCTCACTTTTTATTGAATTTTCACACACACGAATGCGAATGCGAGTGCGACTTCTTCGATTTTCGCAGCGTTTGCATTGTGAACTGCGTATTGCACAAATTTGAAATGCTGCAGCCTGCAGCAACCTGAACGCACTACAAAAAACACATATGCAGCAGATGCAACGCCAAAATGAACACACACAAATTGCACAACCTGATGGCGTATAGATGAAAAGGAAAACACTGCTGTATTAACTACGCTGAGCAAAAACAATATATGTACTAGTCGATAGAGCTGCACGACAGTTATCGACGATTCATTCATCGTGGTGGTGGTCAATCGACATGCATGTTATTATTCTACGATACTTTCAACACTGGCACTATCGATTAACAATAACATGCATATCGATGTTAGTGCAAAATGAGGCTTATAAAAAAATTGATCGGCGTTACATTTCCATAATTAAAGGAGAGATGTTGGCAAACGATGTTATACATATAACGTGCTTATTGCTTTCCGTTCATTGTCTACTTTGCCTGCAAATATTAAATAAGTCAAATATCAGTTTCCCCAAAACTTAATATCGATAGCGTTGGCGCTTATTTAAAATCCATAACAAGTTCGCTGTTAACAGCTAAGGAGAAAAATGTAGAATGATCTGATTATGAATGGCGCACAGATAACATAACATAATATAAACATGAATCCAATGTTATCGAGCTAGTTGCGCTCCAATCAGGGAATTACATAGCTCATTTATGCAGTGCAGCCCTCGCATGCGTTATAAACGCAAGCGAAATAGCAAACAGAAATATAGGCTGGAATAGATTTTGTGTAATTAGTGTAATTTCTGACTGAATGTAGAATTTTTTACGATGCGTCCGCTTAATGTGCATGCAATGCCGATTATGAACGTGCTCTAAAACACCTGCAACCGCCTTTTAAACATATCATTAGAGAGTGAGTCCAAAAACATAAAATCAATACAATATACAACAAAATTGAACAAACAGTGTGTAAATTCCGTTAGTTTGACAGTTTCAGTTTTGCCAGCAGTGATAAGAAATGCGACGAAATGCAAAACGCATGCGCTCTCAACGGTTCACGAGCGACGACGAGCTCTCTTCCTAAATTCCTGTTGTAATGGGCTCAAAATAGTCGATGCTCGGAACTCGATGTGCACGGTTGCCTTGTGCGAATTGCTAACGGTATTTCGCGTCAGTGCCGCTGCATGTGCGTGTACTGTCTGTCTCTCTGTGTGTGTGTGTGTGCCATCAGTGAGTGAAAAAGATAGAATAAATACACACATTAGCTACAACGATTGCCCAAAAACACAAGAACAAATAAAGCCTAATTGCTGCAAAACGTTAATAATTATATTGACAAAAAGCTAACAGCACCAAAGGAGCAGCAACCGCAACAGTCGCAGTCGCCGTCGTCGTCGTCGATGCGCAGGTGAGTTGCGGAATTTTTGTTTCAATGCAGCAGCAGCAGCTCACTTGAGATTATTTTGGGTGGTGGATTTTCACCCGCAGCCCAGACGAATGTCTATACAGGCGATGTGGGAGCTTTGCTCTTATTGTTGTTTGAAATGAAGTTCGGGGTTTTTTTTTGTTGCTATTATTTCTATCAGCATTTGTTGATTTTAATATTAACATTTCAAGTGCAAAGCCTTTTCGTAGCATTGCAGAGCCAGTTCGATTAATACGCTTAACATTGACAATGAAAATCGATTGGCATTGGAATTCCGTTACCTTTTCGTATGCATAATCGAACAGTGGTTTATAAAAGGCCACGCACAACAACAACAGCAACAACAACAATATCAACAAAGGCAGATGCAATATTTATGCGTGAAATTCTTGCGCTGCTTGGGCGAAAAACATAATACACAAAAGCCGCATTTAATTTGCAGTCGACGGCAGCGGAGGCAGCTGCCACCCACTAATTTGCATACACACACACACACTCCTACACATGTAAATGCACACAAACATCTGCGTGTGTGTCAGTTGCGTCCGGCAATTTCTCACTTTGCATAATTTCAATGGCGCTGTGGACGCTGACGCTGGCGGAGATGGCGGCGGCGACGCCAACGCATGGCCGCCATTTCTTGCTCTTGATCTGCTTCATTCCGCGTTCTCCGTCTTTGAGAAATTATTTTTAAATTTTTGTTGCTGTTCTTGTTCTTGTTGCTGTTCTTGTTCTTGTTGCCGCTTGCCACTCAAGGTCGTTACATTTGTTTTATTCGATGTGTTTGCTGTTGTTGGCTTTTCTGTTTTCTTTTTTGTTGCATTATATAATTTGAGTTGCTTGGCGGTTTCTCTGCGGCAAGTTCAAGTGCAATGTGTGCCAAAGCCATACGCCCCTTCTCTGCAGACGCCACCCTATCACGCCCCGCCTACGAGGCATAGGTTAGCAGCCAATGTTTTGCCAATATTTTCGCCAATAGCAATAAGCCGCTTCACAACCTTGTTTTTTTCTAATTGTTGTTGTTTTCTCCATTGTTGTTCTTGTTGTTGTTTGGGGATACTTTGGTAATTTTTACATAAAGCGTCAATAACAACATCCAGTGAATAATGTAATGCAAATATGTTTTTTGTTGTTGTTTTTGTTGTTTAGTTCAGAAACGTGCCACACAAAGATTATGCTAAATCAATTGCAATTTACAATTGATCGACTGCGGTTTATCCTGTGAAAATTGAATGCTATTAATCCAGTACAGCCCAAAAAGGAAATAGGAAGTAATAACTATAAATTCTAATATAGCACATTGCAGACATAAAAACCACATTTCAATATATCTTATTATTTTTAAGTCATTACATTTCTTTTGAAACACAGATATTTTCAATACTTTTTTTTATTATAGAATTTTCGTTAACCCTATGAAACTGCCTTTACCATAAAAATTAAGTGAGTAACAAGCCAAGTTGATATAGCCATATCTGCCTGTCTGTTTATAAGTGGCTATAAGAAATCAGTCGAACGATGAGTTTTAAATTGTGTGATAGCGATACAACTGATAAAATATAACTATATCAATCAAACACTCATTTCACAAAAAACATAATACTCGTCATAATGTACTTATATTAAACTTGACTTTTAAAAACGTTCTTAATATTTGCTTGAGCTATAGATAAATTTAAGTTTCTACAAGCATAAAGTTTCAGTTATTCCATGGAATATTGATATTGAAATTACGCTTTGTTTTTAACGATATGCAAAGTTTAAAAATTGAATAGATTTGTTTGATGCAATTCGAGAAAATCGCGCTTTTGGCGTTTTTATAATGGTTAAAATTCTCATTTTCAAATCCTCGGAAAAATTATTCGATATATTCAATTTTAATCAGTGTTTTCTTTATCTTTATTAAGTCTACCTTCAAACTTGATAATTACTTTTTTCTTTTGATTGTCTTGATAAAAATCGCGAGTCGAGCGATTTTACCAAAGTTGAAATTCGCATTCCCTTAATCTTGGGACACACGTCAGCTAATCGATATTTAGTTGCAATAATTTCAGCAACTTATAATTTATTTAGTAGTACAAGGGCTCTCACGTAGCAACTGTCATTGAACTATTAACCACATAATGGTCGCAGTGATTGCAGGGTATATTAAAAATAAAAAAATCGGACACGCAACAGCGACAACAACAACAACAACAACAAATTCGTGTTTATTTGTGTGTGTTGTTAGCGCCACTGAGGCGCACAATTTTCCAGCTTGCGACAGGCGGAGCAAGGAATGGGGAGGAGAGTGGGGTGTGGGGTTTTTGGTTAAAGCAGAAACAAATTATAGGATACCACACCCCCGCACAAAGTCAATAAACAAGAGACAGCAAAAATAACAACAACAATGGGGCAGCTTTTGTATTTCCCAGCGCTCTCTTGTGCCGCAAAGCTCAGTTCACAACAACAACGACAACAACAACGACAACAACAACAGATTTAACCTACCCGACAAACACACACACACACACACACACACACACACACACACACACCAGAAACACAAAACCCACCCAACCCCAGCTCAAACCACGCAATTCAGCTGCGCCTCCCCCACCCCAATTTGTTGTTGTATTTCTTGTCAGAGTTGCTTTTCTTTGCTGTCATTTATTTCGTCATATATGCAAAACTTTATTGCTTTCTGTCTGTTTTGGACTTGGTTTTGAGGGGTTTTTATTGTTTCATTTTTCTTTTTCCCAGCTGAGCTATTTGGCTATTGGCCAGTTCAAGTGCATCAATTAAGTGCATGCAACGCATTATTTATTTATTTATTTTTTATGTTGTTTTTGATTGCTGTTTAAGTCAGATTTGTTTTTTTGTGCACTGGCGTGTGGATAATGAAAGTCCAAAGGCAACTTTCAACTTCAACGAAAAAGCTCAGAACAAGAATTACACAGAGTGAAAATATCAAGTACATATTGGCGTACTTGAAATATGAGCAAAAATATAATTTGCTAAAGTAGAGCATGAAGTCTTCCAATAATAACAATAAGTACTTGCTCAGCTTGAATCAGGACTTGAACAGATACAATTGGATTATGGTTAAAGTTACGATTTTACTTCTTAACATATAAAGTCACTTAACTTTATTTAGACCAGAATTGGACCATTGTGCTCGGATACTCCTTTGTTTTCGTGACACTGGCTAGTAGCAAGGTGATCAGAAGGGGGTTCCACCTGATGTGTTAATCAATTTAGCAATTTTCGTTTTTCATAGATTTGATAGATCGGCTGGAAAGTGGCTTTTCTTACAGGAAAGTGCCAGTATCTTTAAGATTTTCTTTGCTTGTTTTAAGATATTTGTTTTTAATCATTATGCGTTTGTTGTTCTTATATCAAGTATACTGTAATGTCAATATTATTCTCGCTGTGTAGAACACTGAAACAAGAACTAACTGTAAACGTACTTGAACCGATTGCAAATTAGCACTTGGGGCCATTTTCAACTACCACATTCGCCTGCGCTTTGAACTCCTTTGAGTCAGGCCAACAACAACCAGAGCCAAAGTTAAGATAATTATGCGCAAAGGCGAAACTTGAGACCTAAAAGTGAGGGAGAGAAAGGTAGAGTGCGAGTGGGACAGCGCAAGAGTTAGATCCTTGTCGAGGTGGCAGCAATCTTAGATTCTGTGGTAACATGCAACCATGTAACAAGAGCAACGCACACGAAATGGTCTACAAAATTTGAGTTGTTTTTGGTTTTGTTTTAGCCTTTTGCTTCTTTGGCCCATGCTATTATGTTATGCATGGCTGCATTTTCATTACGCAGAGCCTGAACTAGTTTAAAGCAGCTCAAGGACACGACTCAACATGCCTCGCTTGACATGTTGTCATCATCAACATCAACATCCACAGCAGCAACAACAACCACCACCATAATAACAACATCAACCAAATATCTAGCAACAATGGCGCCTTGTAATTAAAAATGAAAAATAAGTGCATGTCATGCGAACACTAACTACTCAAAGACCATAAAATTAAACGCAGCTACACGCCAATTAATATGCAGCAAGGAGTTTAAGATCGAAAGATTATACAGCAAATATGCATATATGTAATGAAAGTTATTTGACATGGGTAGTTTATTTTAAATATGTTCCTTTGTAAAGTGTTTTTTTTGTATCATTTAATATCGATATATTTTGAAACTCGTCGGAATTTGTCTTCAGGGAGAGACTCACAGCGTCCGTTTAGCCAGATCTGTAAGAAGTTAGTTTAAAGTTTGTTGCTGTTTAGAGAAATATTAAGTGTCTATATGCCTTTGATTGCCCATAAAGTATATCGCTTGATTTTTGAAGGTTACTATTTATTATATTTACTGCATTATATTTTGTACAGAGTGAGAGAGAGAGAGAGAGAGATACAGATAGAGTTTTATGACATGTAAGCACTTTAGCAAATAATAAAGACTTTTTAATTTAAAGCACTCATACAGCTATTTATAGTTTATTGATTAGAATTTTTGGGGGCGTATGTAAATTAAACAAGAAATTACGGAAGCCAATAAAAAACTGGCAAGCATACATCATGTGTATATATACCTTATGTAATGCCTTAATTGCTACGGGGTATAAACATGCGTTGCGCATAAAAATTCTTTGAGTGCCGAAAGGCGCCAACGAAGTCGCTCAACTTGCCTTTTTACAACAGCAGCAAACGATGAAAGTAAGCAGTTGGCATACGGCAACAAAACGAAAATAAGCAACAACAACAACAACAGCAGCAGCAGCAGCAACAAGAACTTAAGCGCCTTAAACGCTTGCTATGCGTACAATGGGGCGTATGCTTAATCCTATTTTGGCAGTTTAATTGCAACGAGCGAGCGAGTAACAAAAGGAGACAGCTAAAGCGAGAGGGAAAGTAAAACTAATGTTAAACTTTGCTTGCCTTTAATTTCAGAGATTAAGCGCTTGTGTGCATATGTGTGAGTGTCTATGTGTTTATGTGGTTTTGTGTGTGTGTATGTGTGTGTGTGTGTGTGTGGCAGCGTTTCCACGTAATTAACTTTTAATGGCAAGGCCATGGTTAAAAATGTTGCCTGCTTCTGAGCGTCGCGGCGCAAATTTTCTGTTGCCTACTTTTGAACGTCGACCAATATTTTAACTCAGCCAACTATTTTTGGGTCTCTTTTGGACAGCCAAGGACAAGGTTAACTACCAATGCTGTTGTTGTTGCACCTTGTTTAATGCACATTTCATGTAGTGGATGCAACAGCGCACACCTGCAACAATCGCTACGTGACGTGACAAGTGGCAACTGCTTGACACTTCGACAGTTTTTGTGACGGCGGGCTCATGAATTTTGCCAACTTTTCATGGTTTTGAGCCACAGCTCAAAGCGATAGACAGCCAAACAGAGAGATAGAGAAAGACAGGCAGAGAGCAAGAAAGAGAGGGAGGGAGAGAGAAATGCGAGCAGTTTGTGCAATATTAAAGCAGTCAAACAATGGTTTTGTGTTTGTTTGCAAGCTCTTGCACTGAAAAAAGTGTACCATATCAAGGCATGACTTAAGTGAATTTCATTTTTATTTTTTTGTAATAACAAGTACTAAATGCAATTTGGTTGTACACATCCAAAAATGAATAATTATGGAATATTTCAGACGTAAAATTACTTGCTACACATAAGAATATTTTTAAATCATATTTTGACTTGTTATTTTTTTTCAAATTCGTTATGAGTTATAAATCGTGTTGAATACGCCTGATATTTGGGATTTAAGGCGCAAATAGGGCAATAAATGTCGATTGCAGCTTGAAAGTCTATTTGATAGCTGAGTAACACAGAGAATTAGTAGCCAATCGGCTGAGAGTCAATTTTTAGTAATACATGATTCAAACTATCATTAATTACTTTGTGTTTCATAAAAGTATATTTTAAAAATGAAATAATTGAGTCTAGAAAATTTGTGTTTGAATCTCAACATTTTGGTAGCTTAACCATAATTTTTTCATTATCTTTTTTTTCTTCTGTGTAGCTTGCCTGCACATCTCAGTCTGTCAGTGTGTTTGTGTGTTTGCCATGCAGATAAAAGTGGCTAAAATAACACGTACGAAATATGGCTCGTGGCATATGTGCAATCATTCGTAGCATTTGCGCCGCTTTTGGCTTTGATTGTTCGACGCTCACGTCCTGCTTGACTGGCAATGTTCTTGGCTTGTAATTGAAATTTAATTCAAAGAACAACAATAACAACAACAACGGGAAATAAACTACAGTTGGCTTTCATTCATATTTAAGCCGTCAGCCTTTTAACAAAAGGACAACAAGAAGAGTAGTCTGCCATCTCCCACTGCTGCTGTCAACATTTCCAAATGGCATTAGTTGCCAACAGAATAATGATGTCTCATAGGGGTTCGGGTTTGGGTTGTGATTGGGGGTTGAGTGTGCTACAGCAACCCCAGGCGTATACGCAATCAAAAATTGTATATCATATGACAAATTCAATCAGACAAAGGGCACAACGTAATTGAAGTGTATGCTTTGCCTGTGGCTCGTCATTGCCAAAGACAAATGTTGATGTTGACTTACTGCCTAGACACACACACAAACGCACACGAAACAAGACTAAAAGCCAGACAAGAGAAACAGTAACAACAGCAGCAGCAACAGCAGCACCAGCAGCAGCATCAGCTCAGCAGCTTATCAATTATTCAATCATATTTTGAAACATTGTCGTGCTAAGTGCTATGACACAGAAATCACAGGTATAATTGACTATGAGTTACCCTGTACTCAGCTTAAATCCGTTTATTTCATTGATTCTCTCTTCTTTAGTAGTTCAGAATCGTAATTGTCAATTTTGATTTCAAATAATTGATTTCTAGCATTCTTATATTAGTGAAATCTATTTTTTATCTGAAATACAATACAATACAATCGGAAATAAACCTCTTCTCAATTTGCTAATATAGGCATGTAATACATATATATATATAAATATAAACAAATGTATTTATATGTTTTTATCGGGCTGTTGCTCACATTTGCATACTTATATTTGATGTAATCAAAGCACACTTTTAATTAGTGCAGGGTATAATCAGAAAGCTGATGGGAACTTCAGTTGACAAACTTTTTGAATTATTAAAACAAGCGAACAACTTTTCAACAATTTCTAGAATTTTAAATAATTACTTCAATAAAACCTTAAACTTTCAACTTGTCTGATTGAAGTTTGTTGATGACTGTGAGTCTGACAGTGTGTGTGTGTGTGGATGCGTGCAAGTGGGTTATCTGTTGCAATAGCAGATAGGACATGCACATGCTGACATGTACTCTGATTACTTTGGCTCTGGCCTCTTTTGCTGTCTGGGGGCAACGTCATCCACTTACCACTAATATCCAATTAGCGTACATCGGTCGTGTCCTGGAAAGTGTGCGCTACAAATTATATTTGCTGCGTGCTGCAATTTGTCAACCCTTAAGCGAGCGTAATGGCAGGCAAGCATATGCCATAAAACACACATATGCACACACACACACACACACACACACACTTACACACACACATGTATATGGGCTGTGTGCTAACTGATAAGGCAGCTTCCATAGCATTAGCTTTTATTGTAAATTAGTTATTGGCTTGTCAAACTAAACGATAATAACCCAAAGTCTGAAACTCCATTCTTCTGCTCTTATCTAGCAACATGTGCGTGGCGTAAATCTGAAATAGAAACGGAGCAGAGCGGCAGAGACGCAGAAGGCTGTGTGGCAACAACAGCTAAGTAGTTGGCTACCATTGTTCTTGTGGCGGAAGCGGAAGCGGCGGCGCTCGTTACTTGTAAAATGCATTTACACTTTGAACGCAACATCAACACAAAATGCGACTGCACAATACTATCGCTATCGTGGATGGGCAAGGTGCCCGATGATATACCCGAGGTAAGTCAATTTACTTTTAATGCCGGTCAAAACCTATTAGTCCAGTCAGCAGGCAACTGCTGCCAGTTAATTTGTGTCATCCTACATCCAATATACAAATACAATAAATACAGACAATGTCCATTAAACTGTCGAGCACTTTAAATTGCCGCCTGCCGACACTATTAACGAGTGGCGGCGGCCCAGGGCCATTAGATGAGCTCAACTTGAGTGGGCGGAAGGGTGAGCAGGGAGCAAATGGATGAGTGGGCTGGTTGGCGGTCAGTCTTTCAGCTTTAACAGCATATGAGCGTGACAATGTATAAAATAACTGACTAATGGCAATGGATATGTAAAATCTTTGCACACACAGCATTTTACCTTTAAGGCGAACGACATGCATACAATTAAAGGATTAAGAGCATACATTTTTAAAGCCAAGTGGAAAAAGTTGGTACACAAAAATAAATGAAATGGGAGCAAGGGATTTAAAGATTATCTACAAATAGATTTCCTCGAGTTTTAGAGTACAAATTTAAGTTAAATATGCCAGAGTGAATAATTGTGTTTTCAAGATATTCCACAAATCTATTTCCCAGAATTTTAGATAACAAGCAAAGAAGACTTTCAAAAATGATAACATCAAATTTGTTAGACAAGTCGAGCGCAAAATACAGATTCAGAATTGTTCACAATTATATTTCCCAGAATTGTAGATTGCAAGTTAAGCGTAAAATGTTGTTGCTGACAAACAGAAAGAATTAAACAATATATATTACCAGGAATTTAAATCGATACTCAAAGGGCGAAGCATGAAATTTGTTAGACAAAGATGACAGTTTAATGCCGATAAAAATGTTCTCATTTGAAAACTTAACAGCTTATTAACTCTTTGTTAATATTTAAGCAGGGTATTTGGGCTGCAAGCGAAAAACGTGCCACAAACTTTTTGACAGGTTTCGTTTTGTTATTGATCCGGTTTCCATATCACTCGGTTTTTGTTGATTTTTTTTTTTTTTTTTTGTTGATACGCCTGAGTTCATTTCAGGCATTTCTCAAGTGGTTCCAATTTTGTTTGTCGCAATGGATGCGCACACACAATGGCCACACAGGAAGTGCTGGATTGAGTGGGCGTCCAGGAGCTCATGCCTATTTATAGGGCGCCAACGCGTCCAGTTTGGTTTTGTTGTTTGCTTGCCGCTGTTCGAGCTTAAAATTGATTTTATATGCGGTGGGGCCGGGTGGACGCCTGGGCTATGGCATTAAGTTTGATGCCATGTCTGAGGTCTTAGCTTTTCCAATTATTATGAACGTTCAGTGCCTGCATAACAGACAAACGCCATATAAGCCTTTTTATATTGAATATAAAAATCCAATCACGTTCAATGCGTCTGCGTCTAGAACTGAGCTCATGTGACTGTAACCTGTATCCGGTTCCCGTATCCTGTGTCTTGTGTCTTGTGGCGCCAAATTATAGTCGAGTGGGCGCCTCAAGTGGTGCACCTGCACCGCCAAGACCAACAGCAACTTTACCCTTCTATTGGATCTCCCCCATTCTATATATATATATATATATATATATATGTACATATATAGCTATCTGTTTGTCATTCAGTTTACCCATTCGTCTGGGCAAATGTTTCCCTATGCATAGGAGCAATAGCAATGATTTAATGAACAGTTTTCAATTTCATTTTCAATACACTCGACTCAGTCTGTGTGTGTGTGTGAGTGTGTGTGTGTATCTGTGGGTGTGTGAATTGAAGAGCTCGTGTGTGTGTTTTGTATGTGGTTAAAGGCACGTGTCGGGGTTAGCGCGTGTCGATTCTTGTTCACATACCATTCCCATTCGGATTCCCATTCCCATTTCCAATTCCATTTCCATTCCCAATCCCTATTGCCCATTGCCAAGCGCATGGAGGCTTTCGTTTCATTTTCTCGTTATGTCTTTGCGGCAATTTACGGCCTATACCCTGTTACCGTTAAGATGCGTTGCGTAAGAAGGCGTTTTCGATAAGTATTCGAAATATCGTGTGGGTAATTTCTGGAAATGTTTTAATCTTACGAATTAGATATGCCAAAGTTAGGGAACTCGGTATGTGGATACTCTCGAATTATATGCACCTGATGACAGCGATATCTAAACGAAAAACGTACTCTAAAAACTGATCTTGTCTATTATCTTGGGAAAATGTGTCTTCTTATGAATTGATAAATGAAAGATTATTACTGTTATTTGGCCTTAATATCAGATATCATAACAGCTAGAGATTTAGAGAATTCGACATTATTTTCAAATTTTATGAGAGCTAAGGATTTTTTATTTAACAAATGGGATGCCACTTTTAAGTATATGTATATATTTTTATTGAATTATCGCATTTGATACATATATATAAATTAAATTATATAATAAATTAAATGATTTTGATCATGATATGATATATTAACTCAATAAATTATCGTAATTGAATTAGAGTTATAATAAAAGAGTCCCATCTCTGCTTCTTATATCAATTTCATCTGAATGATTTGCTGTGCATATAGAGTAACCAGGCATTGTAAGATGGCAGCCGGAGGTAGTATGACTTTCCACCTTACATCTAGGTGATATTTCCGAGTTTGAGTTCACGTGGGAAATGGTTGAAGCGTAATATAAGAATAATTATTGTTACAGGGCATCTTTTAGTCTATCTTACTCAATGCACTTGCACTTATTTATCTGGTGATAATCAGTTAACGCAGACGCTTTCAATTCAGTAAATGCTCGAAGCCGCTGGGAGTTGTGACTTTGTTTTCATATAAATCATCTCAGCAGAATGCTTTGCGCTGCTCGACGCTCTTTAAATATTCCCTCAGCGCATGCATTACATCAAAGTATTCGTCAAGTCGCGTTAAGTTTCAAATATATATATATATATATATATATATACATATGAAAGTTACACAAATATATACATTTTTATATTTTGATAGCTGGACTTGGTCCTGGCTGTCATAATGTTTTAACAGGCACATTTCATTGCTGGCGATTTCAACTTGAACTTTTACCGACTGATTGCTTCTATCTCTATATGTATGTATGTGTGTGTGTGTGAGTGTGTTTGCTGTGCCATCAAGGGCCAAGTGTCAGAGACGATCATAAAACTCTGGTCTGTCGCCATGGCAATCAAATTGCCGGGCACAATAGACGAGGCCTCAACTGTAGGCACTGCCAGTGTCAATCTCGAAGTCAAGTGCACAGTGAACAGTGAACAGTGAACAAACTGCACACACATGGAACACACCCTAACCCCCTCTCTTACCACTACCCCCTCAACCCCAACACTAGATCTGCTTAGGGGTTGCAAGTGGCTCAACGGCATTTCACATACATAAATTGACACAACAAACTGATGCGGCGTTTACGTTTCTGACATGCCCCGAAATTAAATCGTAAAATGAAATTCAATACCATTGCATATATGTATTTGTATCTGTATCTATATCTGTGTATGTGTATAAAGCATGCCATGTGGGTGGATGGGTTTGAATGGATGGGTTTCCCCGAAAATCAAAATCAAACTCAGTCGAATGTTGAATTGCATAAAATGCCATTGTCATTGCCTGTCGCCTTCATGGTCATTATGCAAATGCCTGAATGCGCCCAAAATCTGAATTTTAAATGAAATGCTGCCTATATACACTGTTTGTTAGAGAAAAGGGGTTTACTGCTTTCCAACTCACTTTAATTCTTAACATTTCGCTTGGCAATTTTTATAATTATATTGTATAGATTTTGTTCTAGACAAGTGTGTATTACTTGTATCAAGATTAGCAGAGTTGATACAGTGCAGCCATTAGAGAACCTCACAGCCTGTCACGACTAAACTTCAAATTCCAACAAGAATATTTAAGTAATCTCTCGTGTCAAGGAATTTTTAGAGTAGAGGTGGTATTTCACAGTACAACTGTGTGTAACATTTTATTAAAGAGTATGTCATGCGTAAAGACTTTGGACATATATCTAGAATCTAGACAGCAATAGTAGTTCAAAGTGTAAACTGTATATTTTATGAAATACTAATCTGTGCATTTAGAGAAACATTATCTGAGTGCTTTCAAGCCGATAACTAAATAAATTCCCATGACAGGACTTAGCTGTTCTTTGTGTCGGCTGAATTTTAAATTTCCTTTGAACTTGCCACAGAGTGTTGCCCAGTCGCATAGTTCTCACATTACGACACTCGCATTAAATTCATAAATTCATAATTTGAAGGCATAAGCGAATTGTGAGTGGCTTTTCTGTGCGGAAAGGCTTTTCCAAGCCGTCTGCTCAAAATGTATTTTACATATTTATGGCGCACTCGAAAGTATGCTACAATTTTTGCTCATACTTAAATGCCCTCAGATTTTTAGATTTCTGAGCTGACGGCAACTTTTAATAGGGCAAATAAATTGCAAAATACGCCAACTAAGCCGAAGAAATGCCATCATCATCAACTGAGCTGAAGATGAGAGGCCAAAATGCTTGGCATCGCTTCCCATTATTAACTTGGCAAACTGTGCTGATGAAGTTCACCTCGCACCTACTGCAATTATATGTATAGTCGAGAGTCGCTCCTCGGCTCCTGTTTCCTGTTTGGCTTAAGTATTAGCTGGCGACTTAGCAGTAGCTTCATTAACCAAAGCACTGACCCAAGAGCGCTAAGCATCATTAATAAGTCCTTTTTGCTTACGTTGACTGTTCAACTCTCCATGCTCTCACTCACTCTGCATTTATCTCTCCCTCTCTCTCTCTCTCTCTCTCGCTCTCTCGCTCTCTCTCACTCTCTTTCGAGCTTTGCACTGTTTTAATTATGTGCCGTAAAAAATAATCGAGTTCTTAGTTCCATTCAATCCGAGTGCACGGCAAATGACAGCTGAGAACTGGTCACTGACCAGTGAGTAGGGGATGGGCTTGTGGACGAAGGGAGGGAGAGGGAGAGGAGGGTGTTTGTGGTAGCCAATCCCTCTCAGCATTTCTTGCTAATTATGTGCACTAGACTGTGTTGCTCATGCTGGCGGCATTTTTATTTCATTTCGTTTTGTTTCATTCCATTTTGTTTTGCTTATGGCCAAGGGGCGTGGCTGCTGCTTTATTTATGTTTGTTTCATTGCGCGTGTTTTTATTTAATTTCACAACGACCATAAAAATGACAAGCTGCAGACGCTGCTGCCGTTGCCGCTGCTGCTGCTACTGTCGCTGTTACCTTTGGTTGCTGGCTTGCGTTTATTATACTCGTAATGAGCTCCGTGTACCCTGTAAGTTAATCCACATACAGGGTGCTTGAGTGGCTGGATAACTGAATGGTAAATGAATAGAAAAAGTAGCTAATGCAGTTACTCTTTTTAAATTGATCATTTAAACGACATGATAAAACAGAAAATTATATATTTCATAAATAGCTAACTATTAAATAAATAAACTAATAATAATTGTTAAATGGTTTTATTACTTTACTAACGAACGATAATATGAATTATCTATAGGAATGGATATAAATAAATAATAATATTTATCATATTATATATCTAAACTGCTTTACTTATGACATTTATCGATATTAATCGATTGTCTCAATTTTACAACAATGCTGCAAATAGTATTTCATGTTATTGATATTGCAAAAAATATGAAAAAATCAACTTCTTCGATGTCAGCTTACAAGCAACGACTTACAAATAAGTTAAGCAATTTCCTGCCACTCTAGTATTATATATAGGGTATTTTAATAGCTAGACTTTATGGCTATTGCTAGCTTTAAAGCAAAAAGTTTTTTTTTGCGTTTAACAACCCTGAACAAAAGTTCTGCACACCATGTTACCAAACTCAGCTGCCCGTACACACACACACACACACACACACACACATTTACGCATAGAAACACACGCATATAGAGCTCACAGCTCTCGCTTTATAAATGTGTTACGTGAACAGCCCCACCCGGCCCGCACCCTGCGCCCAGCCATTCACAGCTTCGGTTGCCACGCTTAAGCTGATTTAAACATGACGCGCCGAAGGGCTTTTGTTCGGCTTGTTGAACAGGTGCCGATTACAAGAGCCAATTTCGCTGCTGCTGCGAGTTAATTGAAAACTTTTTAATTGTTTAGGCGAAAATAAAGTCGACTTAGTTTTCAGATTAGGCAGCAGCCTGATTTATGGTCACGTCTTGCCTGCTGCTGACAGTTTCAATTAAGAGTCGGCACGCGCATTGAATCTTTGTGCCTATTGAGGTGTATACATGCCTCGATCTCTCCCTCTATCCCCCACTCTCTCTCTCACACACACACACATTCTATCTCCCACTATTGCAATTCAAACCAGGCGGTTGACCATACATAAAGTCTGCATTAAGTCAGCTCTAAAAAGTGTAATTTTTCTGTGAATATCCTAGTCGCAAACATACTCCTCATACACACATTAATACGCACACACACATACACACACACACATTTACACACAAATCACACTCAGCTGGCTAGTTCAATCTTGGCCAATGTCTGCTCCCAGCTGCTCGTGCTCTTTACACTTGGCTAACTCGTTGTGGCTTTCAGTTGTGTCCTTGATTGGTTTACCCAGCATTTTGTTTGTTAGCTTTGGCTTCGGCACAGTGGCTGTCATTGGTGTTGTGTGCGGTTTTTGTGCCTGCCACTTGCCACTTGTCACTAGCCACATTGCCGCATAGACACATGGCCTGGCTATGTGGCTAGCCTCACAATGGCCGCACACATTCAATTGTTGCACACCAAATCAATCAATTATGTAAGTGACCAATCTTAACCATTGCACAATGTTTGCTTCTCGTCGCTTAAGTGCCATTTATTTCGATAATTTGTTTGTCTTACTTCTTTTGCCTCTTGTTTTTTTTTTAAATTTCTTTTTACCAATTTTTCACTTTGAACTTTGGTTTCCATTAGATTAATTGAGTATTTTTTAGGCAGCTCTTTTTAGAAAAGTGCTTTCTTTTCTTTACATTCTCAACTGAGACAACAAATTACGCATTTTTTCTTGAGTGACATTTTCAAGCGTTCAACTGGCAATCCTTCTCTGCTTTAAAATTGTTATTGTTGTTGGCTTTCAGTTTATAAATATAAAATATACACTTCTTGAACAATCAATTGCTTTCTGTACGATTTGCGATTCACTTGAAAATCTAAAAAAAACTATCAAGGCGAATAATTGATCAGTTTTTTTTGTTTAAAATATAAACATCAAATATTATACTATTGTTATAATTTAGCCTTTGTGCGGCATCCTTAGGAGCTTTACTACAGCTCAGCACATCATTTCTGGAAACAGCATGCATCTAGGCTTTCTTATACACATATATATGTATATGTACATACATATCTCTTTAACTTTTCATCTGCTGACTTATGTGAAGCTGACAGCATATGTGAAGCTTGCTTTTTTTTATTAATATTATTTTACTCTTTGCTCCGTCTTATGCATTGTTTAGGTTTTCGCATGGTTGCCATCTGTTTCCATGTCCATAAGCTTCTTTATTTTCAGAAATTGTGCTCTGGTTGTTTCTTTGGTAATTGCTTTAATACTGTTCGTATCTGCATATGTGCATTGTAGATTTCGTTCTGCCCTTCTATGTTGCATTACGCATCCGCCACGTGCACGTCGCTTTGACAAGCAGCAAAGCATAACATCATGTGGATTGGATTGGGAATTTCGGAGAAAGGGTTGACTTGTGGCGTTATATATGCTACGAATATAACGGCTGCTACGAATATGCATGGCTACTGACATAACATATATCTCATGCTCCATTTGTCAATGCTGGGGCAGCAACATGCAAAGCTGCAGCAGCGACATGTGAAAACCATTTGCAACTAACGTCTCTGCATCTATCCATGTCTGTGCCCCTTATTTTCCTCTGTTGCTGTCTCATTCTGTATGTAACAAAAGATGAGTTGCACTTGAGCATGCTAAAATGCGTTATTAAGTGCATAAATATGCAATGAGCGGAGCTTTTGCCACCGCCCTCCACCCTACACATCTAGCTACCGTTAACAATGACGCTCAGGTGAATAGGGTCGTCCAGGTATGGGGAGAGGGGTGCTGGCAAAATGTGCGAAGAGCTTTTGAAATTTAATAAAATGCAAATGCAAATGCAAAGCCTGTGAAACAGACATATGCAATTTAAAATGCCCCGCCCTTAAGCCCAATGACCCTGCTTGCCCCATTCCCATCCCGCCTCCTTTGTCACGCTAATGAGTTGGCCCCGTCTCGTTGCACACACAACACACAACGCCGGCCAAAAACGACAACAACGACGACGACAACGACAATGAGCATTGTATGAATTATGCAGCTCGCAGGATCAAGAAAGGATGTACTGAAGCGCTTGCTCCCCGCCACCACAAATTTGCGGTAATGGCAAAAACATGTCCACAATTACCTAGAGCCGAGTGTGCCAAATACTTGTATTCAATTATTTTAAATGCAAATGTGAAAATAAACTAAGCGACGCAACCCAAAAAAAAATTAACAAAAAGCTGCAGAAAAAAAAATCGATAATTACAACTTTTATGGCTGGCATGGAAAAGGATCAAAAAGGTGAGCACGTGCACACCGCCAGCAGGCAAGCACACACTCAGATTACACACACATACACACACACACAAACGCAGACACCTGCCAGTCGTCATGAGCACGAACCAAATGGGTTGGTCTCTCCGAGCCTTTGGCTTTTTGAACGAGCTAAAGAGCAAGAAGATAGTGAATATGCTGCAACGCGACACAGCATATCGAAACTGAATTACTCTTGCCAATGTGAATGAAAATAATTGCAAGCAGAAATGTATATATTTAGACATATAATAAACAACAAATAATTTATTATTGTAACGTGTAACGTGGCCATAATGTTTAAATGTTTTCAAGGTTGCGGAAGTTGAAAAGCTAAAAGAAACATTCCTAAAGCATTTATAAAAGACATACTCTTCTTAAAAAAAAGTGTTTAAAATAGTTAGAAGAATTATTATTATTATTTGTAATATCGGAAAAATAATTTTAAAAAATAGCCCAGCTATTTTTTTTTAACGGATGTCAAGATGTTATGTTAGGAGAAACACTCCTCCATTATTTGGGAACTGTTAAAATGAAATCTTTATCTAAAATGATAATAAAAAAACGGATGTTAGAAATGGATTATATTACTTTATTGTTTGGAAGGGTAAAGTAAATATATAAATTTATTAACATACATTAAGGGAGAGTAAAGTAAAAAACAGTTTTTATCATTATGAATAAACTTATAATCCAAATCGATTGAGATAATTAAACAAGAATACAAAATTGGATTGCTTGAAAAATGTTTCAGTTCTTAAAAGGCTTTTTATATGCTTATTTCATGTAATAAATATATTATTTGTTGTCCATATACTATAAGCTCTTCAACAAAAATACGACATCGTTGCTATGGCAAGAGTATAAAAAAAGAATTCCACACACGCCCGTCCCCCTCCCACTCTCCCACTCTCTCTCGTCAAATGCTCAATTCACAAATTCACTGCTAGCGCTCAAGTTGTGAGCCCTGAGCCCTGGGTTCATGGTTCTCAGCTGTCTGCTGTCGACTGTCGACTGTCGAGACTGTCAGGTTGTCAGGTTGTCGGTTGGCGGCTGTGCCAAGCCTTTTCACACTTGGCCCAAGTGGCAAAATGTTGTTACGTGAGCATTAAACCATATTTTAAGTTATTAAGTTATTGACAAAAGCACACGTCACCCCTTTACTCTTCATTTTTTTTTTTTTTTTGTTCACCATTTGCCAAGGCTCGCCTCGTGCGCTCGTCTTTGTCAGTGGATGTGAATGGGGGTGTTGGTGGTGCTGGGAGGGGGCTGGGGGTTGCTTGGTGCCCCAATGGCAGCCAGCCAGTTGCCAGGCAGAGGGCAGGGCGTGTATATGGATGACACTTGTGCGCTGCTTATCCGTTGTTGTTTACAATGCCAATGCCACGCCTTAGAGCTACAGCTCTACACACACACACACACACCCATACACACACACACACACATACATATAAGACAGTCATAATGCCTGTATTATATATGTCTGCACATAAAAACTGTAAGCGGCACGCATAAAAAGAAATTTTCAATTTGGCCCAAGCTGCCGCCATAGGCGCCTCCAGTCCACCCCACTGCTCCCTGTTTGTTTTTTTTCTGTTTTGGCTTCGGTCTTTTGGGAACTGCGGCAAATTTGTTAAATTTTTACAAATTTCTGTTTTGAATTAAACATAAATATGGTCATAAGTTACTCCCTAGGTACAACTGCCCCTGGCTCCCTTCCTCCTTCAGACATAATCATCTGCTTTGCCTGGTCTGGCTTCATCTTTCATCTGGCTTATGTCTTGGACAACTTTGCTGCTGCATTTTTTTCTGGCGCTCAGTGGATTTTCTGGTGTTTCTTTTGCCTTTGTCACATCGCATATCACCTGCATTTTATTACCTTTATACCCATGTGGTGTGGCAAGGAAACAGTTACAACCCTAATGGTCATCTTGTGGTTAGCGGATTTCGTATTTTTTTTGTGCAAGCAGAGTCAACTTATGCCATCCGCAGACTGCTGTAAATAATTTAGTCCTTAGAAAGTGTCAATTTCTGTAGTTGAAAAGTTTTCATCTTTGCTTTCTTGATTTTTTTTTTGTATATGTTTTGACTTGTTAGATTAAAAACGTGAGCAAAATAACTTTTCTTGATACAACCATTCATGCAAAGATGGATTTTATAAATGAAATTCTTCTTCGTTTTGCTTTTATACTAAGTTTCAGTTTAGCGAAATATTATTCAAATAATTAAAAATTTACTTTGAATTTTTTCTATGGGAACTATATTATAAATATATAATAAAGTGTCCTGATTGTGAGCAGTTGAATAAAATACCCACGATGCTTTAGACCTCTATATAGAGTATCACCAAGTCGGGGCGAATCCACTCTACACAATTGTACTTGTTTTATATCTGCTCGGGTCGCCTGCAAATGGCTGGAAACAAAGCGCATAATATACAGTTTGGGCAGCACACTTGGACATGTTTTTGAGGGGTTGGTGTCGTCATGGGTGGATTGGGGTTTTGAAATAGTTTTGTAGAGGCATCTGCGATTGCCTGCTGGTCGTGCTGGACATGACGGCCTTCACAGCAGCCGCACCAGCAGCACATTGAGTTAATTTTGTATATGAAAGCAGCAGAGGAAGCAGAGGTTTTTAAAAAGTTTTTCACATGTAAGTGGCAAGTGGCAGCAGTGGCTGCCGGGAGGCACTACGAAAGAGGGGTAGGTGCAGGCAAATAAACAGTCAACAGTGCTGGTCAACTGCCGTTTAGCAGTCCAAAGAAAAATAACTCTATGTTGTGTGTGTGTGTGTGTGTCTGTTTGTGTGTATGTGTGTGTTACATACGTCAGCAGAGTTTTACACTTTTCCTTTTCCTTTTCTTGCGCTGCCAAATCAACCACCGTCGTCGTCGTCGCAGTCGCAGTCGTCGCCGCAGTCGCCGTCGACGCAGATAATTTGCCAAGTAAGAGCGAGAAGGAGTAGAAAGAGAGAGTGAGAGTCGTCTCAGGCGGGGAGGGGGGGTGGCGTTGAAGCGAATGCCATGACCTACTTTTGTGGCAACTTTTTCAATTTGTTTGTCATCGAGTGCGCGGGTGTGGTATGTGAACACTGCTATTAACTTGGCCAAAACCAATTCGTTTATTTGGATTAAAGATTACAGAATATGATACATATATATATATAAATATATATATGTGTTTAAATATATATATGTGTTTATATGCCCCTAAACACTACTCAAAAAGCTTTTTCTAACTAATATACCCAAAATACGAACGCTCATCGAATTATGCAACAGCAAATAGCATTAGACCCAACATTGAGGCATACAGTCGTTGCTGCACCGGACGCTGCTGATCCAAACCAGCATTTGGTATGCTCGGCACCATGTCCTCGGCTCGTATCGTATGCATTACGCCATCCTCCTCGGTGTCCTCTGAGCTATCCTCCTCATCCTCCAGCGGAGAGAGTGTGGATTGTCCTGTCAGCAGGAGTAGCTGCATTCGCTGCAGCGGTGTCAAGTGCGCCGTGCGCGGCACACCCGAGCTACTGCCTGGTTCAAGGAAGGGCCTATAGTCTGGTGGCGGGACATCGAGCCCCCGATACCCATAGACAAACATTTGCACAAACAGCGAGCTGGTATTAAAGTCCGTAATGGTCGCTTTCAGGGTGCTTGGCGAATAATGACTGTACTCGGCAACGGGTGCCATATAATCATCAGCGGTGGCTAACTTGTTCGTAAAGTGCTACAGATAAGAGGCGAAAGAGTTTGTGAATTAACTTGTTCAAAGTCATCATCATCATCACCATCAGCCTACTCACATCGAAGATGACAAACTTGATGTAGGTGATGTAATCGCTGTCAATGTAGTAGAAGAGTACGGTGCGATTTATCTGCCCCTTGGGCTCATCCGAAGATGTCTGAAATGTTTCATACAACAAATCGTCACCTATTAGGGAGAAACAGAGAAAGTTATTGACAAAATTAAATGAAAACTTAATATGAAATTATGTTCCACACTTTAAATATCTAACTCTTCTATAAAGACAGACGACAGATCGATTCGGCCGATAAAGAATCTTGATACTTTCTGCCTGTTATGTGCTTTTACTCTTTTTAACTATTTGCAATGAGTTCAGTTTATAACAAGGCTGATTGTTGGAATTAGTTGGAACTCTGAAGGAGTAGCTCGAAAAGCATATTGTAGTTACCCTCTTGCCGTTCGCCAATTTGAATGATCTTGTCCTTGTGCTCAAAGTCCGGTGGAAAGGTGGGTGATTCGCTGCTATCGTCATCATCATCATCATCGTCCTCATCCATGTCCACTAGCAGTTGCTCGCGCTTGGCATTGTCATAGACATCGTCGAAGACCTCCTCGTACTCATCATCATAAGGCTTCAGCACGCCCTCGAACTGTGTGTCCCGATTGACAAGCAGCGCTGGATTCACATTCAGCATGGTCTGATTAAAGCCAAAGATATTGATGATCACATCAAAGGCCGACGACAGATCCTCAGTATTAGTCGCTTCGATCTCACTCTCATTGTTAGCCAACATACGGACCACGCCCACAACTAGACTGTCCGTATAACTGAATTTCACCTCGGCCGAAATGTTCTGCAAATGAGATGATTGATTATCAAGTTGTTCAATTAGGCGATTTAATCAAGCATGCCAAATGATGCTTGCCATGCCTCGCTGACATTCGCATCTAACGTCAGCAACGCTTTTTTCTACTGTTTATGTTTTTCCAAAAAAAGAAGAAAAAAATTAAAAGAAAAGAAAAGAATATATATATATATATGCATATATACTCAGTCTCGCATTATAAATACTAGTTGGGGCATTGTACATATATTGCACGGTTTTCTTGCGAAATCTGGCGTCATGAGTAGCTCAAGTATTGCCTTATTTAAAAAACATTTACACTTAATGTACATACTTATTTGCATTATATATATATACATATATTTGTGCAATTTCCTCTGCCCATCTCAGAGTGATGCGGTCCGAGACTCAGTCCCAGTCCCAGAGCCAATGCCAAAAAGTCAAATAGCCAAATTGTCAGCTGATTTGACATGTGTACTATATACTCATATATATATATATATATATATATCCTAAAAGAGGGTATAACCAAAGTGTCACGAATTGTGGAAGTCTTTGAAGAAAATTAAAGGATAATAATTATTCTTTGACAGATTTTGAAATAACATCCGAAGCTATCTTCATTAATTTTGACACATATTCATATTTATACCGTAGGAGGCTGTCGGAACGGATTACTATATGCAGCTGCCATAGGAACGATCGCTCAAAGACAAAGACTTTAATGAAATACATTTTGGATATTCAAGCAAAACTTTCGCCTTATGCGTATAAATATGCTTCTAATATTTGGATAAAAAATCACAATATCGAAAAAGGATTTTTTGTAAACAAAATTTTGTTGTTTACCCCGTAATTTTTTTACCAAACACAGTTCAATAAAAAGATCATTGGAATCGGACTACTATAACATATGGTTCTCAAAGGAACAATTGAGTTAATGTGTGAAAAAGTTTTTTATTTAACAAATTATAACCAAATCATGAGTTATTCTTGTTATTATGCTCTTCACAGTTGCACCACATATCAGATTACTATAACTATGTCATATAGCTTACCTAGGAACAATCGGTTGGCTTTTTACATTTAAAGTATAATTAACTTTTCGACAATTTGAGTCCGTCTACAAGAAACTACGAAAACCCTTCGTTCTTATGTGTACTCAATTATTCTTAGGAAAATATGATTTAAACTGTTTCGATTTTAAGTGTAGTCTGGCAACTATGGAATGCACATATTTCGAATTCTGTTTAACCTAATCTATTTGGTAATGAAAATTTTTTATGGCTAATATTGTACAGCATCTGGCACAGGCAACTGCTTTATATAAGCCCGAAAAAAACATTAAAATCGAGTTAATATGCATATGTTGTTATATTTTTATTTTTTAATTAGTTTGTCGCATTTGCTCGCCCATGTGGCCAATTTGTATCCAACTAATAAACGAACTCGATCCTAAGGCAATAATCTGCGCATCTAATGGCCAAACAAAATGATATGGCAAACATTGGGCTGCGAGTGCCGCACAGACGCCGCGTACTAAATATAAATAAATACATATCTATATAGTGTTCTATTTGTTTTTTTTTCGTGTTGTGTTTTTTTTTTGTTTTTTTTTTTTTTTGTGGGCACTTTTCGTGTGAAAGAAAAAGCCAAGCGAAGCAAAATTCGTTTCTATTTTGGTCTGGGAAATATGCAAAAACACATCGAGGATTCAGACGACAAAAACTTACTTCCTCCGAGACGATTTCAATGTAGGTTATCGGCTCGTTAATGTTATAGTTGAAACTAACACTAGCTGGCTCACTGATGCTGGCAGGACGCGAATGTTGCACGTCCTTCAACAGCAGCTGATCGCCCTGAATCCGCTGCCCGACGCCCAGGTATCTCTTGGCCTGAACACCACTTTGGAAGAGCAGCGCTTGACCCGTGATTAACAGCAGCAATGCGATTGCTGCAGGCATTTTTCAATTAGTATTTTTGTTAATTATATCAGGAAGTGGAACGCGCGATTTTATGAATAAAAGTTCTTTGAACGCGCCGCGGCAAACGAACGCTGGCAACTGATTTGGAGATCTTGCCTCGAGCCTACGCTGAGTACGTGTTGACTGATCAGCAAGCATTTCACTTTCAACCAGCAATAGCGACACAGAGAGAAAAAGAGTGGGAGAAAGAGAGAGTACATGCGCAGAGAGAGAGAGAGAGAGATAGAGAGAGAAAGATCGACAACTGCAGGGCATTTGGGAGCGCAGTTTTTACTTAAATTATATATACACTCAGAGGAAAATGCTTTTCTATTTTTTCGTATTTAATTGTTTTCAGATATATGATAATATATATCAAAATACAATTTGCAATGTTCTTTTCTTAATTATTTTTATTTAGAATACACTTAAATAAGTATATTGTTCTTGATGTCAAAATTATTTGACGATGTTACAGGAACAAGCATGTTAGTCCTTAAAATATTTTTAGAACTTATTTCCTAATTGAATTTTTTAAAGAGGATATCAGGATTGATTTTGTTAAATAATTGTATATCTTAAATACTTGCTACAAATAGATTTAGTTTTAATTTGAGATACCAGGATTAATTGTAATACTCTTACAATTAACGAAACATCAAACTTCAAGAAAGAAAATTGTATTAAAAAGCTCAGTATTATATTTATCAATATATTTTAACATTTTTTTTATTAATATATTATTAGACCTGCTTTTAAAAAGTTTGTACTTTATGTCAGAAAATAATGCTCAATTGTTTTTCTTAGTGTACTTAGCGCTCTGCGTGCACTTTAGGCATTTTGTTGCTTTTCGGCCATTTCTCAGCTGCCTTTTTGGTAGAAGACGTCGCGTGTACTTGACCTCATATACATATATATAAATATATATATATATATAAACATATATATGGATGTTTAACGTTGGGCAACAAAACGCAACATAGCCAAAAGAAAATAAAATCTGGAGACACCCACCCAAAGAGCCTGTTTTATAAATGACCGCCTGCGACCCCAAAAATAGAAACTGCTGACCAACAACCTTTTGCGCGTAGCAAAAATAGACACCAAATTAGCATGGAACATGAATATATATATATATATATATATATTAAGTTTATATTGCTTAGGGTTATCGCATAAATATTTAATAGCTTTGTGCCAAACGCACAAATATATTTATTACAAGCGATTCGCAAGCATATATCGTACAGTGTATATATTCCTTGAGTAGATATTTCATATTTGCAGATAGATATGTATGTAGTACATATGTTGTGTATCTTTCATATGTTGATTATATTTGTACGTAGATACGTATGTATGTAGTATATCGTTCCCTCAGTTATTTTTTTTAAAGGTAATCAAAGCATAAGTGTATTTTAATTATGTCGATTCTATGGAATTGATTTCAATGATAAATGCGGTCATCGCTAATAGCACATTAAATTTTAATTCATTTTCCTGATAAAACCAATATAACTATTATGCATTCAAAAACATAATTGCGCATACGCAACGTTCAACGAAATGTTAATTTGATTTATTTGTGCTTTATTTATTTACTGTACATTAAAATTATGCTTTGTTGTGCGGCGGGATTATGTAAATATGCCGCAGAGTCTTGTTAAAATTATCAAACGATTATACACAGGGATTTCCACTATTGTGGCGGCTCTCAGTGTGTGCAACATGCAGAAAGTGGAGGGTTAAGCGGGAGATGCATAATTGAAAAATTCAGGTATTTTTTAATGAAAAAAATTGCAAAATTAAATTAATTCAAATTTGTGTGTGTTGAGCGCTTGAAAATGGAGCGCGATGAAAGGAAGAGCAACATCGATGCTGCAGTATACTGTGCAACCGCAATTTATGGCTGCCACACGGACAACAACATGCCACATGCTGCACCCAAAACAAACGAAAAAAAAAAAAAAAAAAGAAGAAAAAGCAAACACACTGCAGTTGAGCTGCATTGAAAAGCATTTGGGTGATTTGTGTTGCATTGAAACTTTGTGAGCCACAATCTAAATGGGAATCAGCTGAGCAAGCTTTATGTTGCCACAAACAAGTCTAGGACCAATTATGTAGCCAACAAGGACAACGGAAGTTTTTGCTGATTCGCAATCAGAGCAATTTCCGCATTACACTTCGATGAGCGCAAAGGCAATGGCAACGGCAAAGTCAGACGCAAGCTGTGGCAGCTGTTGTTTGCAAGGCTAACAAGTTGCAAGTGGCAAGTGGCAAGTAGCGGACAGCCTGTTGACGTCTTGGCCAGAGCGTCTATGCCCCGCAGCTGCATGTTTATGAAATTCAATTGCAACATTAACGCAAATTGCATTTAATGTTGTCAATAAAGCAAGCCGTACGCTGGCCAAGACACTTTAAGGCCACATTAAATGATTGGCCAACTTTTCCATCGATTCCTATCTTTGCTGTGGCCAAAAGCAACATCAGCAGCAACAAAATGTTCATTTTCATTTCATTTTTCATATTTATTGCAATTGCTTGAAATGAGTCACTTGTTTCAAATTGTTCGCATCGCATTTCGTGCTGAATTTGTAAACAACATAAAATGTTTGAATTTGTTTGTGTTTTATTGTTGTTCTCCATATTGACATGCTTCAATATGCATTCCCCAATTGCATTTTAGTTACGCTTATTAAACATTGAAGAGCACTAAATATTAAAAATACTGAATTGCACACAATCATAAAATAAAGCCATGAAAAAATCGAATTCGAAATCGAAATCGACGCATTTCTGATTGTTTGTCCACAAGTATTTTATTCAAGTGTGGTTTGTATACCCTGTAGATATGGATGTGTAGAGGGAAGCAGTTCATTATGAAACTGTTCAGTTTTTTAAGTTACACAATTCCCTAAAATTTAATAACCTTGAAAATCTAGTGAAATATAGTACTTAAAGGCTTTTTGGATACTCTTTGAATGCTGATATGGAGTGGGTATGCTAAACCTGTTTAAAATGTTTCTTTTGTTGTATGTAATTAAATATATTATACAAAATAAATATATATAAGAGTTAGAATAATAACTACGAAGGCCTACTACTTTTTCTGTTTCTTTTGGTATTTAATTAATTACAGAAAAGAATAATATATCGTACTACAATCTCAGAATGAATGATTATGAATCAAGTGTAAAATGTAATCACAATTCAACACAAAGGTTCAATTGTTTAATATGTTTTCTATTTATTGCTTGAGTTAATTACAGATTAAGCCTTAATCATGTCACTTACATATTTTAATCATCATCTAATATATATACCAATGCTAGAGCTGCCTAACTGGGTATTTCCCAGTTGAACTACTCTGACGAAAATACTTACAATTCTTGCCGCCTCAAGTGTTTATATATATGTGGCATTGGATGTTGAAATATATTTACATACTCATGTCTCTCGAAGTGGACCGCTGATGGGACACGCAATGTCTTCATTCAAGTGGCCCAATGAAAGGTTAATAACACTCCACAAAGAAATGCGCCTTATAATTGGCGCCGTCATTGAGTGCAGCCGACTTTCAATGGCATTTCAATGTGCTACAAATGGCGGTGATTTGCTGCTTTGCTAAAAATGGTCCATTGAAAAATGTGCGCAAAATTTCAATACGCATGGGGAATGAGGAAGGGGGTTGGGAATGAGGATTGGAGATTAGGGATTGGAGTGGAGATAGATAGATACAGCCAATGTCCATTACGTAATTGCATTTGAAGGCAGCGTGCATAAAACCGGCTAGTAAAGCAATTAAATGGCGTGTGTGTGTGAGCGAGGGGCGTGTGTGAGAGAGGGAGGGGATAGGGGAGGGGGCGTGGTCAAACTGAAATCAATAAAAAGTTATGCACGCTGTCCGCTGCTGGCCAAGCGGAAATTACAAAACAAATTGTTGTTGGCATTTTAATTTATGTCTGGCAAATTGGATTTGCCGTTAAAAATAATAATATTGACCGTTTTTTTGGCTTAGCGGGGATTAGCTCGGCGCTTGTTTGGCCAGGCAAACGTGGCTAATTTCCAACAGGATTAACAAATTGAATTGAAAATGAACTTTGCAGCTTATCACCTGACTGACTGGCAGTCGCAGTCGCAGTCGCAAAGTCAAAGCCCTAAAATGTAGGCCACACTTTGTGAAAATAATCATCAATTGAAAAGCCGGTCAAAAGTTCGAGTTTGCTCTTTGACGAGTGAGTTAGTGGTGCGCCTGATGTGGGTGGTGTGAGTGGTGCCAACGGCAATATGCTGCATTCACAGACTGCTTCCTGCAGATAAATAGCTCAAGTGGCAGATAGTAAAATATGTTAAGCTATTGCCGGCGTGAGTGTGCTCGACTTGCATATACCCTGTTAACTTAAACAGTTACCCAGTGGTTATTAACAGAGCTCTTCTCTTGGATAAATATGAAGATAGAAATAGAAGAAGTTATAATCATTTTACACATTTAATTTGATTTCATAAATTTTGTAAAAATATTCGAATAAAGAGTGCCCGTTTAGGAAATACCCTGTACTACCTTTAAAGTAGTTCAACTTACTCTATACTCAGTGCTAAAGTTAAACTTAATCTGTTTCATACCAATTGACTAAGTTTAGTCAACAACTATTTGTCCGCTAATATAGTCTAAAGGGTATAACGAACAGCATATTGAGTGCCAACAACTGTCAGTTGAGAGTGTTGAACGCGGTGCAACAAAGTGGGGCAGCAAGCTGCAATCAAAGGCAGCCAAAGATTGCCAGGAGGGATAATCCATTTTAGAGGTGAATTTACCGCATTTGAAGCTCAATTGGCGGCTACTTAGGCGACTTGCCAAGCTCAGCCTGACACGGCAGCTCCGTGTTTGTGTGTGTGTGTGTGTGAGTGTGTGTGTGTGGGAAAAGATACTCAATTTAGCTGTGGTTTTTTCTTTTTATTGACCTATTTGCAGGATGAAGGCTGGAAGCTGAACCGCACGAACTACTACCAGGAGGGCTGGCTGGCCACGGGCAACATACGCGGCATTGTGGGCGTCACATTCACCACCTCGCATTGCCGCAAGAACATGGACTATCCACTGCGCACCAACTATAATCTGCGAGGACACAGATCGGATGTAAGTGGTGCACTTTGCACATACGATATAACTACGATTAAACTATATCCTTGCCAATTGTAGGTCATACTCGTCAAGTGGAATGAACCCTATCAGAAGCTCGCCTCCTGCGACAGTTCTGGCATCATCTTTGTGTGGATCAAATACGAGGGTCGCTGGTCCATTGAGCTGATCAATGATAGGAACACACCGGTGACGCATTTCTCCTGGTCGCATGATGGTCGCATGGCGCTCATCTGCTATCAGGATGGCTTCGTTCTCGTTGGCTCGGTGGCTGGGCAGCGTTATTGGTCGTCGATGTTGAATCTGGAGTCGACCATTACGTGCGGCATTTGGACGCCCGACGATCAGCAGGTTTACTTTGGCACCACCCAGGGCCAGGTGATTGTCATGGATGTCCATGGTGCGATGGTGTCACAGGTGCAATTATCCAACGATGTTCCCATCACATCCATGGCCTGGTCCTGCGAGAAATTTAAAATGGAGGAGGGCGAGGAAGCGGAGCCCGGTGTAACCAATGCCGGTAAGTGAGAAAGGATTACCCATAAATGAACAAACAAATAAATAATATTGTAGATATATAAAATTAGCAGATTTCTTGAGGGTTAAGAATGGATTATGGATTAATTATAAACAATTATACAAACACATTTCGATTAATTGGTTTAATAGAGCTTTAAGCGTTATTTTAAAGCACAAACTAAATTGGATTAATGATTATTTACTTTCGTCTACAACCTCCAAGAAAATTGAATCGATCAAAGGTCAAATCATAATTATATTTATATTTATAAAGCGCTTCGCTGATGACAAGTTTACTTTTGATTTGACTACAAATTTTAAAATGTCAAGAACTAAAATATTTTTATTTATATAGTTTGAGACATATTTGATACATATACTCAACAACTTTTTATATAAGTTTTGATTTAAAAATAATTGAAATGTGGAACACTTGCAGAATCATACAAAAATGTATATATCAATAAAATGGATAAATTGAATATTTTTAAGCGAATTTGCAACTTATTCTCCTAAGAATTATAAAGTGCGTCATTAAATGATTTTTTTGTTGTTGAGAAAATCCACTTTCTAAATAACTAATCAGTCGGCAACAAGCAAATTTGTTTATTTAGATAAATATGTGTATATTCTGTGAAATCGCAAGCCCTCAAAATCTTTTTGATGTATATAAAGAATATGTATTCATATTTTTAGCACTCATAAATTCATGTTTTTTATCAATGCTATCGTTTCCTGTCTTTGGTTTTCTTTTTTATTTATTTATTTATTATGTAGCCAAGCGCTCGTTTGTGCTGGCGGTTAGCTTCCAGAATGGATATATCTATTTGCTTAAGTCGTTTGACGACGTCTCACCCGCACATATCAACACCTGCCTTAATGGGGCCCTGGGCATGGTCATGGAGTGGAGCAACTCTCGGGAGCTGCTCGCCGTCGCTGGCACATTGCGCACCAGTAATTCGAATGGTGTCGGCCTGGATGGCAAGCTGGATGATCTGGGCACGGCCAGCTGCTATAACAATCTGGTCAAGTTCTATACGGAGTCGGGCACGTGCCTCTACCAGGCGCACATACCCTGCAGCAATGCCACCGTGTCGGCCATCACTTGGGGCCACAACGATAAGCGACTGTTTATTGCCACCGGCACCCAGGTGCACATCGCCTGGATATCAAGGCGGGTGGCATCCTTGCAGTTGCTCTGCCGGCTGCAGATCCAGGCGAGCGTTGGCTCCGAGCTGCTGTTGCCGCTGCTGCCGTTGCCTTCTAGGATTAAGTCGCTCATTGGCAATCTGTTTGCTCAAACCATTCGAGTAAGTATCTATCGCTCCAATAATTTGAAGATCTCCAGCTAATCTCAATTCTTGCCTAGTGCTGTGTACCTGATCTGAAGTCGCTGCGCGATTTTGTGTCGCGTCCACCGCTCTGCTCGACGCGACTGCATTGCACCATGATACGGCACGATGATGATTCCAATCTCAGCTCGGGCACATGCTACACTCTCTACTTGGAGTATCTCGGTGGTCTGGTGCCGCTGCTCAAGGGCAAACGCACCTCGAAGATCCGACCGGAATTTGTCATCTTTGATCCACAAGTTAATGGTGAGTGGATAAACCTACCAATAGAATTTATTCATCTGTCCAAAACAGAAAATTGAATGAATATTGAAATGATTTGAGAAAACTCTGCATATTTTTGACAGCCTTTTAGCTTTATTTGTGAAATCATAAATTATTATGTTTATTTCGCTTATAGGCAAAAAAAAACTTGACTGCAAAATGATTGAAATACATTTTTATTTGTAGAATTTTTTATATCTTTTATGCCATTTTTTATGTGATCGAAATGGTTCTTTTAGCACATTGCATAAATTTAAATTCATTTTTGAAGACCTAAATTGCTCGTATTCAATTTTCAAAAATTTCATATTGAAAAAATTCAAATTCAACATTTGTAAAAAGGCAACAAATGTTTATAGAAGAATATATATAAAACTATGATCTCTAAAGATATTTATGATACATAAATCATACACATACATTCTAAACTAATGTTTACTAACGAAATTCATATTCTCATTTAATGAACTTTGTCATCGAATTAGTTCAATTCAATTGAATTTATGCAGCTCAGCTTGTTATTATCGCAAATTTGTTTCTTTTTAGACAATTCGCTGTATTTCCAATATGCAGCGGAGGCGAAGAGCTCCTCGGGCTCCAGTCAGTCCACGACGACGGGCAACAGCGGACGCACCGATTCCTCCGACAGTGATTTCGAGGAGCGTTCTCGTTTTGGCTCACCACGCACGCCCCGCAAGCGTCGTGTGCGCCCCAAGCGACGTAATCAGAATGGAGATCGTGCGGCGAGTGCCAGTGGGGGCAATGATCCGGATAGCCTGGATGAGCTGGCGTATGTGGATACGCTGCCCGAGGTAAGAGTGAAGAATAAATCCATTTGTTGCCTGCGTTGAATTTGACATCTTCTCCACCCAAGCAGGAAGTCAAGCTGGTGGAGGTGACCTCGAATATATGGGGCACGAAATTCAAGATTCATGGACTTGCCAAAACCGTCCCAGCCAATTTAGGCCAAGTAACTTATAAGACGTCCCTACTGCATTTGCAGCCGCGTCAAATGACGCTGGTCATCACGGAGCTGCGAGACGATTTTCCAACCGGACCCGATCCCAGCTTCAATCCAAATCTCTTCTCCGAGGATGAAGAAGAGCATAACAATTACAATCACAGTCATAATCAACACAATCCGGATGCAGTGCTGCCGCATGTGAGTGTCACCAGTGCTGCGCCCGATGCCGCTCAGTTAGCCGCCATGAAGCCACCAATGATGCCACAACGTCGCCTCAACGAAGGCGCCTCTGCGCCGCCCATTGCGCCCATGTCGCCACGTCCCAATCGCATTCTGGCTCGGCACAAGAACTCGCATTCGCTGAGCGTAAATAGTGGCAGTGCCTCCTCGGTGGGTCTGAGTCCATTGGCACGTGCCGAGAGTTATGACGATGACTCCTCCAACGAATCTCAGGAGGCGGCAGCGGCGACGGCCAGCACCACAGTGCTGCTCCACCAAGCGCCGTCGTCCAGCTCGAATGCCGGACCAAGCTGCAGCAAGAACCTCACACGGCCCAAGACCATAAGTAGCTTTAAGAACAGCTACAGTCGCTCCAGCTCCAATTCCAGCTGCCAGTCACGTCATGCCATTTCGCCGCTCTACTGTGACGGATCCGTGCCAACGTTGCAGTCACCCAAAAATGCTGTTGCCCCCTCGGACATTATATTCGAGCGACCGGCTGTGCCGGCTGCTGGTCAGACCACACTGATGTCGTACTCGAGCAATGCGGACTATGCCAACAATGTGGTGCAGGTGAAGAATGCGTTGATGTCGGAGCCGGTGAGGTCAGCGAATAGTCATGTGAATCCGGTGCCACTTAACCTCAATCTCAATTTGGAGCGCATGGACGCACGGGCTGCCAAGTGTGCGACAACGAAGCGACGCGACATGCTCTACATTGATGAGGAGACGCAGTCGCCGACACCCACCAACAACACCACTAGCACCACCTCAAATATGAAACGCACTCCGACTGTCGTTTCCATTGCGCCCGCTCTGCCCGATTCCATAACGCGCAGCTGCAGCGTTGGGTATCTCGATTCGGTGGCCATAACACCCTCGGATGAGGCACTCTCCGCCCTGCGCAAAGATGCGCCCAACAAACGCTTGATACTGGTGGACAAGCGACGCAATCGCAATCGCAAACGACAGCAACAGACGGATGCGAGACGCCAGAAGCTGCAGCAGACGGGCAAATCAAAGAGTCTGGACTCCTGTGATCTGCTCTCGCTGCAAACGAAATTGTCGAGCAAGGAGCACGAACAGGTGGTGCGCAAGCTGCAGGAGATCTCCGATAGCAGTGCCTGCAGCAGCGCTGCCAACACGCTGTGCTTCAAGTGTCGCAACAACATGAATCCCGCCAGCGTCTGCAAACGTTGTCAGCCAGCTGCAGCTGATAGTTCGGCGCTTGACGAGATTACCACGGTTGCCGCGTCCATTGTCGTTGAGCCCGCCAAGGAGGCGACTCCAGTGACACCAGCTGCCGCTGTGCCAAGCAAACCCACGCCCAAGAAACGTTTCGATGTCATCACTAGCTTTACGGACAGTCCGCTCTTCACGCGCAAACATCGCTTTGGCTATGGACGCAGCAAGGATCTGGCCACAGCTGCAACGGGCAGCAGCACAGAGAACTCCACGCCAATCCTGGCACGCAAGCAGGAGAACACTTTCAGCTTTGTCAAGCAGCTGTCCGAGGTGCGCTGGCGCCGCAAGGAGCCCACTCCAAGCCAGAGCCAACAGCAGGGCGCTAGCAATGCGAGCACTCTGGAACGGCAACATTCCGAAACGGGCAGCGTTGCCTGCGGCACTGTGGAAGCCACACCGGTGGAGGCCAAAGCATCCGTGTCGCTGCACACTCAGGTAAGAGCTGCGATAATAATTCCAGCTGGATGTACACAAATGACTTCTTTCATGTATCATTGTAGGCTCTGACCACGTTGGAGAACATCATCAGTCGTTTGCGTGATTTGGACGAGGGTCGCTTGACACCGCCATCGACGCCGCAGCGTATGCCGCGCAGTTCGCCCGCCTCACCGGCGGCCAGCAAGAAGAACAAGCGGCAGCAGAGCAACTCTCCGATAAGGCACATCTTGAACTCACCGCTGCTGAATCGCCGGCAGCGTAAGAAGCCGAGCATCATTGAAAGCTCCGACGATGAGGGCAATCAGACGAATGGCTCCGGCGAGGAAATGGGCGGCGCCAGCAATGGCAACGGCAAACAGTATCGCGATCTGGAGACATTCCAAAAGGCACAGTTGCGCCAGAAGGTGAGCTGGCCCTCAATATTTCAAATAGTCAACTTGTCTAACTTGTGTCTCCAACTTTGTGCAGCTTAAACGTGGCAAGATCGAGCCAAATGGCAGCGCCAGTTGCGCCATTTCGGCGCCAGTGCGTCGCGAGTTTGTCATGCACAACAAGGCGCCCATGTGGAACGAGATGAGTCAAGTGTATCAGCTGGACTTTGGCGGACGCGTCACCCAGGAGTCTGCCAAGAATTTTCAAATTGAATTCCGCGGCAAGCAGGTAACTAAAAATTGCTATGTGTAAATTTAGATATAAGTTTGTACAACCAAGTTGTGTCAGGATATCAAAAATCTAACGTTTATATTATGGTTTTAAATCCATTTTTGAAAATATATAAACTATGAATTTGAAGTCTTGCGGATTTGAATTTGAATTCTGCACAATTGTATCTACTTTATAGAAGGTGTATGAGCTTAAACTAATATTCTCCATCTATTGCAGGTGATGCAATTTGGTCGCATTGATGGCAATGCGTATACCCTGGATTTCCAGTATCCCTTCTCGGCGCTACAGGCATTTGCCGTGGCGCTGGCCAATGTTACACAGCGTCTCAAGTAATTTGGGTATTATGGATATATGGTTATTGCTGTACTATCGTATCGTATTACACATATATTTGTACATGTATGCAAGTACTCTTATATAGCGCATATGCACCACTCGCCGCCAAGCTAATGCCGCAACAGCAACTGCTTCAATATTAATATTTTTTATACGGAAGAAGGTGGAGGCGCCTTTCGCTTTTTCATTTGTAAATATGTATGTACTTATTGTATTGTATTGTGGTCTTTAGGTTTCTGAATACCGTAACATGTATATCGATAATCCGATATGAACTCATACCACCACTTGATTGAAGGTTTAGCAATTTGATATTGGTGTGCAAAAACTCACAGTCCGATCCATTTTTTGTGCAATATTTGTATGACAAACTTTTATGGATTAAGTAAAACGATTGTAAATGTTAAGCATTAAAATGATGTACGCGTAAACGTATTTATATATATATACATATATATGTATGTGGCGTATGTGTCACGATTTTTTCAATCGATTTTTAAACTAGTTTGTACAAGAGCAGCCTTTTTTGCATTGAGCTTCGTTTGTTTTTTCTCGACTTACGTGCAATAAACGACAATTCCTTTCGTTATCAATTTTTAGCAGTTAAGGAACTAAATAATGACAAAACATATATATCTATATACATATATGTATGTACTTATTATCAGCATAAATCGCTTAACACAAAAACCAAAAGGAAAAAAAAACAAATTGAGCAAATCGCTTAGCCTAACATTTAAAACATTTGAATGTGTGTATACAAGTACTTAATACTAGCATATTTTTTATATTATAAACTAATTGCGAATGTTAAAAAACACATACATTCACAAAACAAACACACACACAACATACTTTTGTGCTTTTCCTCTTACTCTCTTTTTTGTAGCTAGGCTTAATTTCAAAGGAAAACTTCGTTATTGTAATTGTTGTGAATATTGAAATAAACTCGAAACTCAAATCGTAAACGATTTCAGCATGCAACTAATTAAATAAATATGTTGTATGTGAATAAAGAACAAACAACGTCAACAAAAAAAAAGAAACAAAACAAAAATAAATAAATCAAAAAATACATTCTTATTTACATATTTTACATGGTATCGCACTTAATTGAGATTTGTCTTATCCTTATTTTGTTGCTCTATTTCGATTTCAGCTTTTTCCCAGTCGGGTATCGATTTCTCCTTGATGTGCCAGGCATCAGTTTTCGGGCCTTTTATTTCAGCTGCTTAAATAGAGTTTGTGATTATTAAAGATAAAGCAATTTATAAAGCAGTCATCGCTCGAAAATTTCCACTCTTAGGTTTTTGGTGATACAAAAATTGTATGATTATGACAATAAATTAGAATTAAAATTCTTATTTTAATTTATTGAAGTTCTTATTTTCGAGTGATCGCTGTAATCTCTGCTTACATGTCTTGAAGCGTTTAACGCCCTCCTGCATATCGGCCAGCAAGGCCGCAGAAACACTCATTATCTCGTTGTTTACGGCTCTATAAAATCCAGGGCGGGCATAGACATTGGCATTATCCAGGAGCGCATTGCGATCGTGTTGCAGTGAGGAAATTGGAAACTTGGCAATGGAAAAAGCCAAGTTAACAGCTTGACCCAGTGCAGTCCCTGTAGCCACAATCCGATTAACAAGTCCAATGCGCAGCGCTTCTCTTGCATATACACGCCGGCCCGTCTCAATGATGTCAACGGCATTCGAGTAACCAACCGCTGCAGCCAAGCGAACAGTGCCGCCATCGCTCATGGGAACACCGAGGCGTCGATTGAAGAAGCCCAGCACTGCCGTATCCTCCATGACGCGTAGATCGCAGAGTAGCGCCAATTCCAAGCCACTGGCCACACAGAAACCACTGATGCCGCACACAATTGGCTTGCGTAGGTGTCTTCTGGTTGGGCCCACTGAACCCTCATGACGCAGCAGAAAGTTGAGACTGCCCTGTTGGGCCTCCGCTTCCAGCTCTTTCAGATCGTAGCCAGCTGAAAAAGAGCCACCCACGCCATATAGAACACCCACGGGTGAGGAATCATCCGACTCGAACTGATTGATGGCCTCGCCAAGTTTCTCAGCTGTGGCCGCATCAATTGAATTGCGCTGCTGCTCCCTGTTGATGCCGATTAACGTGACGTTTGCATCTTTCTCAACCAGTATGGTTGGCTCCACATTTTGGCCCGTTTCACTGTATTTTGTTGCACTCAAGCATAATTTTCGGTTGCTCTGAATCACTGTATTAAATCTACTTAAACTGTTGATAGTAAACAATTTATTCATTTCAGCTCAGCAGCATTACAACTTGTGAGTGTTGTGCAACGTTCAAATCGCTCATTTCGTTGGCGCGCTATACAACACTGCTTGTCAGTGACGCGCTGTCAAAAGAAGGCGTGTGTATGTGTGCGCGAGTGTGTGCTGTGTGAAACAAAAAAAAGCAGATCAAACGAAAATACAAAAGTAGAAGGAAACGCAGCGCTGCCAATTAAACATATATTTATTTAGTAACATCAAAATAAAACACTACAAAAGATAGTTGAATTGGTGATCTACGCGTGTGTGTGTGCAAGCGCATTGCATTTGTGTGTGTGTGTGTGTGTATGTGTGTTCGGTACACACAAATACAAAGATCCAGTGATATAAGCAAAGTACAAAATAAGAAGAAAGAAAAGGAAAGCAGCTCGATTAACATTCACGACTTGAAAATCATCCGCTGGCACCGCGAGACAAAGGATTGTTAAGAAAACGGTAATAACCTGGTTGCTTACATTCAATAAACACATAAATGCTGCACAACTGCTGCAAATGTGCGGCAGCTGCGGGCTGTGCTGCGGTTTTGCGGCACCCGCTGAGAGCCCAGCACTGCACAGCACAAAACAACAACAGAGCGAAAGTGACGAATGTGTGTGCGTGTGTGTGTGTGTGTGTGTGTCCAGCCAGCAATAACAATAGAAAAGAGAGCGAGACTGTCGCCCAGCCCTGCCTGCCCCGCCCCGCTCTGCTCTTGCACACATTGCATGTGGCCAGATGCAATGACTTTTATTTCACTTGAACCGTAATTGAATTGGCATATAAATTACGGTTAAAGCCCGCCTGCATTATTACAACTTAATTGCATCTATTTTTAACAATGCGCATTTGTCCAACATTTGGGCGCATTTGTCTGTTGGCTGCCGCCTAACCCTATCTCCACCTCTCCCTCAGCCTCTACGCCTTTCCATCGTTCGTTTGTTTAGGCGCACTCAGTCTCCGTCTCCGTCTGTTTAACGTGCTTCATTGGCGCCCCGAGGGGCTCTCTTTTCGCCGCCGTCGCCGCCGCCTATATTGCCATTTTGCGTGGCGTACGTGAGCGAGCGAGAGCAAGAGGGAGGGAGAGAGAGAGAGTGAAAAGGAGAGCGAGATTGAGTCCTACAATTATGTGACGAAAGATGTCACAAAGAAATGGAGACATCATTTCCTCATTCTCAACTAGCTGGGGAGGGGCTACCATAAATATTTTCATTTATGATATCATGTCAATTGCGATTGCTGCTTTCTATGAAAATCTTAAACGAGAACAATCCACATTCTGTAGATCAGACAGACAGCTACACACGCAATTTTCCTATTAAGAAATGTTTATAAATGAAATACTTAATTTATGTGCATCATAAGAGAAAGGGTATTTAGACAATGGCATGTCAAACTTTAAGTTTACCATAACCGTGATCTGTCGAAAATAAAAAATTGCAGAAATTAAATCGGTCTCTTTTGAAAGAAGTTCGACTGTTGTATTATGTATAGTATTATTATTATAGTATTATTTATACGATGAGAAAGGGTATTGTCATGCCGTCTACATATCTGCTCCAATTATTATTTACTATGTGTTCCGCAGTCTCTGCCGTCTCATGATCTATTTTTGTAGATATTATTTGCAAAAAACGTAAAATACAACAAAAAATTCCCGTAGCGAACATAAAACTTTCGTTTTATTATGCTTGCGGTTGGGACACACCTTTTGATGGCACTGCCAGTCCCCAGTCTTTGATCGTCTATATATATATATATATACTACTTAAGTTTATATATATACATTTATTCGCCACGGCACTAAAAGTAATTAAATTGTGAGTGTGTACGTCTGTGTGTGAGTGGAGATATATATTTTATTGTGTCGCCAGATAAGATGGTGCAGAGTTGAGCTATGGAGAGTTTATTGCCTCAAGTACAGCTTAATTAATTGAATTAAATGCGCACGCATTCATTCACAAAAGATACAACATTTTCAGTGAAGAAAAGTACACACACACATTCATATTTTCATATTCACATTCACATTCACATTTCGCTCATTCAGCAAATACAGTCACGACTCGACGATGTCAACCGGAAGGCCCATAAAATGTGTCGTCGTTGGTGACGGTACCGTCGGAAAGACATGCATGCTAATCTCCTACACAACAGACAGTTTTCCCGGTGAATATGTGCCTACAGTGTAAGTGTATTTTCCGCTTTCAAAAACCAATAGAGTTGCTTTGATCTTTAATTCGTATTTCGATTTCACAGTTTCGATAATTATTCGGCGCCCATGCAAGTGGACACAATACAAGTGTCGCTGGGGTTGTGGGATACGGCCGGACAGGAGGATTATGATCGCTTGAGGCCGCTCTCCTACCCACAGACAGATGTCTTCCTGATATGCTACAGCGTTGCGAGTCCCTCGTCATTCGAAAATGTCACCTCCAAATGGTATCCGGAGATCAAACATCATTGCCCCGACGCGCCCATAATACTAGTTGGTAAGTGCCACAGCTCAAAGTATCGCTATCGGTTCTCGAATCTCAACTGTGTTGTGTTTTTTTGTTTTTGTAGGCACCAAAATCGATTTGCGTGACGATCGAGAGACATTGAGCGGCCTGGCCGAACAGGGCTTGACGCCGCTTAAGCGCGAGCAAGGTCAGAAGCTGGCGAACAAAATACGCGCTGTGAAATACATGGAGTGCTCCGCCTTGACGCAGCGCGGCCTTAAGCAAGTAAGTGGTGGCATCGATGACACACCCACCATAAACAAAACGAAAACTGACGATCCGATTCTTGTTTGTGTTTCGATTAGGTGTTCGAGGAAGCGGTCCGAGCGGTGCTGAGGCCGGAGCCATTAAAGCGACGCCAGCGAAAGTGTTTAGTTATGTAAATAAGCTGCGTCAACCGGCAACAGAGAATATTACTCAGAAGCAGTAGTAAAGAAAACAGAAACAAAGAGAGAGACACACAAACACACACAACATACAAACAAACCAACAAACATATAAACCAATGGAGCGCCCTCATCTCTACCTAAGCGTGAACAAATCAACAACGTGGAAAACATGGATTCATTGAGCATTATCATTTATTTTTATTGTCTTAGTTTAAATAGGATTTGCATAATTCATAATTTGAGAAACCGCATGGCACAAAACTATGACTCCCTCCCATTAGAACTAAAAAGTAATTAACAAAAAGCAGCAACCGGAGATAATCCATAATTCGAAAGCAGCTAAACATATTGAAATCTAGTCAATTGAATCGAATGTATTGCACTAATTTTAATCAACAACAGACAGCCGCAACAAATTATTAAAGAAAACGCTGGCAAAAAATATAAACAAAATGGAAAACGAATCGGAACAGTTGGTTTCGCATATCAGTGCTAAAGTAAATCAATATTTAAGCAATTCCTAATATTTTTTATTAAATGTATTATAATTATGTAGCCAAGGCGTTTCCTAATTTCAACAATAACCAAAAACACTGGACGATGAGCTCTTAGAGAAAAACAAAAACCTAATTAATGCAAAGAACACATTTATACGAAACTTTAGCATAACCTTTTTTTCAAACTATTTGTAATAATCGCAATTAATTAACTGACGCTCGTTTGAAATTGTCTTTTCAAATTGTAACAACTGTTGTTTATTATTTTTATATTAACTTATTTATTGTCCTAACTTTAATAATGCAAATGTATAAACAACTTTTACGGCTTAAGTATAGCGAAAAGTGTATATGGAAATGGAAAAGGATATGGAAATGGCAAACTGCATTTAAATGTGACTTGACTCGAATCAAAAAAAAAAAAAAAAAAAAAAATTACAACTAAACATAAACAAACCACAAAAAATGCACACAATTTTGTAAACACTTCGAATAGCAAACCCAACAAAAAACAAAACAATTTTTTATATCGATTATATAAAGTGGAACAAATCTAACGAAAACTCTCATGTAAATGTCAAATGTAAACGAATATGGGCTCGCGATCCTTGATCCTTTCGGGATTGAGCAGCAGCAGCCGAAACAGATTACTTATGAAAAATCAAGAAATATATATACATACATGCTGTAATTAATAAAATCAAAAAAACTGTTCGATTTGTGTGCTCAACATTGCTAGTTATCAAATTTTTTTTTATTTATTTAAATGCCACGTTTTGTCATTTTTTTTTTTTTTTTTGTCATCAACAATTAACAATTTCGGTTTTAGGTTTCAAGTGCCTCGTGCCTCGATTTCAACTCGTTAACAATTCCGTATATATATTTATATATATATATATGCAGTATAGGAGATCTTTTCGGTGCATCGATCGTGCAGCGTGGTGTTGCGACTAGTGGGAACGAAAGGACATCAGCCTGTCTCTCTCTCTTTCTCTCACTCAATACAAACGGAAGGGCTTCGGATGCATCGCTTGGCCAGGCTTCTTTTTGGCACCGGCACTCTTCGGACGCTTCGGCTCGGAGTTCAATGATGGCATCGATACGGATAGAACCAAACATTCCGCTGGCAAGGACATCGATGAGGTCAATGTTGTGGCACGTTGTATGCGCGGCGCTTTCCAATACTGTAGAGGGGCAAGCAAACAGAAGATTATTATAGTAGCAATATTAAAGAAACCTAATGCATATCTGTATCTGATTATGAAAGTTCAATTGAGTAATTGGAAATTTAAAGATTAAACTGACTTACAATTTGCGTTTAGCTAGATCAAATTTTTGTTCACAGATTTTTTGTTTTACCAATGTGGTTCCAAATGTGGTTGATATTTTGTGCGCTTGTGTGGCTTTTGCGACGTGGGCGTGGCATTTGCTTGCTACCAATATAGTTACTCTTAAATGCATCCAAATTAGCTGTCTGAGTTGAGAGAGGAACTAAGTGCAACAAACGCCAAGTTTTTTTGGTAAATGAAAAAAGATTTGTTTTATTACGCTTGAAAAAATTGCATTTGGTTTCTTACATTTTGTAACAGGAGGGTGTAAATAAATTGTGAGAATGATGCATTTTACCTAATATTATTATGGATACTCGTACAAATTATAAAATATATATATATTTTTTATATAATAATATATAGTATGCTCAATCGGTTCATTTCTAGTTTTCGATATTTTTTGTGGCAAAAAAGTAAAAGTATCTAAATTTGTGGATGAATTTCAAATCGTATCCGATAAATGTTAAGTTTATAGATTGAATTTACGAATTGTTCAACACATTTAACTACACGTAAAGCACACAGATAATACATATATATGCAATCATCTAACGGAATATGCTTTGTATAATTTTCTTAATTCATTAGATACTTTTTTTTTTTGTATTTTGTTCATTTTTGTTTTTTAAATATGTATTTGTAGTATATGAAATTTGCATATTGTATGTATATATATATATATATATATTTATATAGTTATGCATTTGCCTTGGTATCTGATTGATAAATAGTGCATATATCAACTAATCATATACTTTTTTGTTGTTCATTTATTATATGCTGCATCGGAGTGTGTATCTGTGTGTGTGTGAGTTCTGTGTGTGTGTGTGTGTGTGCTTGCACAATTCAATTATCAAATTTGTGAGTAAAATACTCGTATTGTGTATGGTAATTATTGCATTTGATTTTTTTTTTGTTTTTTGGTTTTTTTCATTTTGTGTAACTTTTTGCTTAAAATTACATTTCAAATAAGCTTTGTTTTCAAATTGTTGTTGTTGTTGTTTCTGCAATTTGCGTCAAGAAAAATAAAAGGAAAACTTCAGCTCAACATGCAACTTTGGACTGGATTTAACTTTGTTGATTTAAATTTTCATCAGCGCCGCTTGTTGAAGCCGTCATGGATGGTTGTGGACTCTGCGTTCAAAATACAAATATAATTGCATTTAATTATGGCAAAATTAAAAAATCAACAAGAAATTATACAATATATTAAACAAAACAAAAAAAAAGGGCATAAAACTGAAGGGATGCGAATCGAGCACAGCAAGCAATTTTTCATATGAAACCAGGACTCTATATGGGTTGATCAAATCAGATTTCATATGGATTTTTTCGTTTATTTTCTTCTTTTTTTTTGTGGTACGGTACGGTTCGGTTTTTGGTACGGTTAGACTATCACAGCACTGTTAAATGAGAAACGCAACGCACACAGTTTTCAACTCGCACGCAAAACTTACGGGACATCATTGTGAGAGAGTAGTACTATTTCGAAAGTATAGCATAAAATCGCATCGTTTAATTATATAGTACATATATATATATATAGTCGAAGTCGAGGCAATAATGGACGTAACATTTTAGTGTGTCTTGTAGTAAGTACGAGTATACAGTATTTCAAATTTAATGCACTTAGTTAAACGATTTTCATTTTCGTATGACTATGACTAATAAAATGTATACACATATTCCTATAATAAATTCAAATGAAACAAAAAAAAAAGAGATAAATAATTGAAAAATACACAAAATGATTACAAAATTAATTATGATTATTCTTACATATGTGGATGAGTTCAAGCCAAACCCAAAAATTCGTATTGTAGGTTCGTGTGTGTTATATGTATGAGAGAGCAAAGCATTTTGCACATTCTAAATATATGGTTTAAATGCTTGGCAGACTTTCACAATCATCGTTAATACATTTATATATATATATATATAGATTGAGCATTTGTGTTGCTAGTTTCCACATCAATATTAATAAAAATTTGTACTATTCTACATAGTATAAAAGTTTTGACAAATTTGCCATAAATAATACTCAATTGGCATTTGCTGTTGCTTATTTTAAGAACCATTGCCTAAATAGTTAACGAATTTAACAAAAGTTTGGCTAACATCTTGAGAGTGAATTTACCAAACTCCTCACAAATTCATACACTTTCCAATAGCCAGCACAAATGGTGATTTTTTATTGGAAGGGGTATCAAATAATTTCAGCTAGCCGAAATTAACAATATTTGTTGTAGTGTATTATTTTGTATGTGGTCTGTATACATAATTTAAAATAGAAACTCTTGCAAACTCATTCGAGATTTTTCATTTGTCTTCGGGTATAAATGTTAATATACTTGTGTCAGTTTCAGTTTTGGATCTGATCTTTAAAATTCTAGGTACAGTTAAGTAGATATTTTTGTTTGTTTTTGTAATTGGTTAAATTTTGAGTAAGTTTTTTTTATCGGGTTTTCGGGTTTTCACTTAAAAAGCGAGTCAAATATATCGTTACACACACAGTCAGAGTTACAAAGACCGAATTCTAGGTGTATGGTGGCAACCAAGCGACCCTGCGCCGCAAACTACAAATTCCAGATGGATCGAGAGTTAAGAGAGCGAGAGTGGGCGAGAAAGAGAGAAAGAAAGAGAAGTGAATGTGTGTAAAATGGTTAACACACCGAGTGTGTTCTGGTATTCGAGAGTATTTTTTTTTTTATAATTTGTAAGTATGAATATGAAGCACGCTTATTTTTGTTGTTGGAATTTTTAGATTCGATATTCGATTTTATAGCCAATCTATCTCAGTTTGAGTTTGAAAGAAATTCATTTTTAAATGTAACATAAAATGTTGTAAGTACTCAAATTAATCAAAGTCAAATCAGAAAATAAAGTGAATACTAAGAGAAAAACAAATACCCGCTATAATATATGTATAAAACTTGGTAGTGCCGTAAAATACGTTGACTCAAGTATTTTAATATTACGATTTCGATGTTATTTTCGTTGTCTTTTGTCGGGCATTATGAATTGCTATTTGGGTTAATTTATTTGAAAGTGAAAACCAGTTAGTTCGAGCTGTTTTTTTTTCTTTTTTTCTTGGGTTATTGGGTGGTTTGCAAGCCATTATGGGTGCTGTTTTTTTGTTTTTGGTGCGGTGCTCTTCGGATATTGATATGTATGCCATATAAAATACACGTTAATAATGAAATGAAATCAACAATTATAATTACAATAAAAAAATGAATTTCTTGAAGTAAACACAAAATGGGATATATTATTTGTCGAATGATTTATGATATATGTATGATTAAATGGCATGTTCCTTTCGTATACTTGTAAATGAAATCAAATTTAATAAATTAGGCTTAAATGGAAATCTACTGTTGTTATTTTATTTTGGTTTTATTTTGAGCAATTCTACTTTTCGCTTAGGTAGACGTAGTTTACCTGTGTTGGTGGTGTTGTCAGTGCAACAGAGTGATCAACATTTTTCAAATAATCCTTATCATCGAAAATCTTCTTTTCACCGCCACCGGGCTTGTGCTTTACATTATCCAAAGAGCCAACTTTGCTTTGTGCCTTAATTTCTATTTTTTGCGATTGTATCTGAAAAGTAGCAGCACCGGCAACGCACAGAAAATTAATTAGCAACTTTTCGATTGATTTTTTTATTTTTTTGTATAAGGAATTTTGTATTTGGGCTGGTGGATTATGAACACACGATAATACGATCAATCATAAGTCCAATCCTTGATATAACTGCAATTTAGAATTTTTTTATACTGCGCACACAACACATACAACTAAAATGAAAAACATTGATGCCACATATTTACAACACAAACATTCTACATACATATTAGGTGCTTATTTAAATATTTCAACTTTCTAAAAAGTGAGGTTATGTGCTCAAAAATACCAGAAAACTGAATACAATGTTTTTTACTCATAGAAAAGCACATCAACAATACAATATAAATGTACAGAGAATTAATGAAAACTACTTACATCCTTTGTGTTGTTATCCTTTATTATTTTTTTTTTTTGGTAAATCATTTGTTAAGAACATTTATTTGATGATTAAAACAAAATACACAATCCATAAATTTGTTTAGTTTCAGTAAAAAATTAAATTCAAAATCAAAATTATAAAATATTGAGAACAAGTTTAAACAGTTGCCAGATAATAGTTTTGATTAATATTTGGAAACGGTTTCTGAACTTCGACAAGCCGAAGTCAGGAACTCTCCAAATACATAATAGAGCTATTTGGTATGAATACTAGCTAACCCAAAACAATTTTAGGTACAATGAGGTCCTGTCAATAAGATGATTGATTTTTATTAACACCATTTTTTAATATTGCAGCGATTTTAGTCTTTTTTAGCGTTACCTATCCAACGTACCTCTAACCCAACTAATCGTCTTGGTTATACAAATTCTCATCCAGTCGCCTGTTATATGATATCATATTCATCATGTGGTGACTGACTATTTTCGAGCCCTCGCCATAGACTATGTTGTTAGGGAATCTATTTGAGTACCTCTGTAAATTTGTCAATTATTGTTTTGTTTTTTTTTGTTTTTTGTATACAGTTCATTTTTGTTATGGAATGTAGATGGTATTAGTTGTCTGATGTGATGTGAGAGATTATCGAACATGGGCATAGCCAGCAGAAAACAGAGCATTTATCTCACCTTTTTTTCTGGTTGGTTTGATGGTTTGGAAATCTATTTACAGGTGATTTGGTTCACGGAAAGGAGTTCGGATTCAAAGCCGGCTTGCAGCCTTGTTTGTAAGGTTCTTTTGAGTTATCTACGTTTTGACTTGCCTGGGCCCCTTTTAGCTAGGATTCTGGCTACGCCCATGGTACATCGAACACCTTAAAGCTACAAGTTGAGAGCATGCCATATGAGAAGAACTAAATGAACATTGCAGCAGTCATGCAGTTAGAGTCGGAACTGGAGCGACACATGCCCATGCCAAAGTTAAGATCAAAGTGGAAACTTATACTATTTGTTGTAGAGCAACCACATGCGTTGCCACAAAATTAGTGTAACACTATTAAACAAAAAAAAAACCTTAAAAAAATGCTTAACTTTTGATTTTAGACTCCGAAATGAAATATACACTAAGAAAAATCGCTCTAAAATTACCGAACATTTTTTGGGGCTCTAGGAATCATTTCTAAAGTTAAGAAATACATGTTTGTAATTCTCAACAAGTAGAGAACTGGCTATAGGATATCTCCTAGTCGATTACTCTTGCTTAGAACACTCTTGCTGCTTAGCAAATGTATCTCTAAATTTAGAAATGATAGCAACAATTTTATTTTAAATTCACTCTTTGACAATGTAAGTCGAGTTCAAATTAATGCGACTTTCGAAATTGTAGAGCATATCTTTCTCTGAGTGTACCATAGAAGTAGCAATTATAGTTAAAGTAAAAGTATTCAATGGCACTCGTATATGTTGTATGTATGTCTCTGGGTCAAACTCAAAAAATAATAAAAAAGGCATTTGGTAAATAGAAAATATATTTGTTGAAATGTGGATTTACCTTGATGTCACCGCCACCGGGCTGATACTTCACATTGTCCTTGGAGCCGACCTTCGGCTTGGCCTTGTTATTGAAGTCCATTTTGAGGGTCTCGATCTTTTTATCGCCACCGCCGGGCTTGTGTGCCGCATTCTGGAGCGAGCCAATTTTCGATTTCGCATTCCACTGCAACTTTGTTGTAACTATCTACAAATTGGTTGGTTTTTTTTTTTTTTTTTTTGCAAATGGTGATTTGTAGTGGTGTTCGTGGTGGATTTTAATTGCAAATAGATACAAGTTACGGTAAAACGATTAAAAGTCAAGACAATTGCAACAGTTGCTATTTCAATGTCAGACGACGCGCCCATCTATAGATCTACTTATAGATATCGTATGTATATATGTATGTATGCTACATAAGGCCATCAAATTATGCTGCTAAGTGTGTAATTGCATTTTTCCTACTACAGATGCTAGATACCAGAGATTGCAGTAAGAAAACTAAATACATACATACTTATTTATGACTATGTATATCTTGAATCGCAAGTCGACCGTGAAATTGAATTTCTAACGAATACTTTTTTTTTGTACGTTTTTGTTTATTCATTTGTTTATACAAGTAAGTCTCTCAATCAAAAAACAAGAAGAACCAAAAAGATTGAAAGAAATGTCTGTTGAAAGATGAATAGATCATAAACAAAGATATACACATTGTTTGTGGGTGCACTTTGAGAAAATGTGTAGAATTTTGTAACGATACTTATAATTAAGTCCAGACAATACTAAAAACCAGAATGAAATTCTATTAATTCTACAATTTCTGTGTGTAGAACACTTTTCAACTGATTTCAAATCAGTTGGTTTCTCCAAATATTTCAAAATGTTTCCTAAATCAAGAAATTGTTATCTGATTTCTGATTGATTTCATCCAAAAAGATAAATTCTTCAATTAAGAACTTGAACGTTTTATTTTTAAAGTAGAAAGATGAATACTTAAATGAGTTGTACTCAGCAATGAACAAAACGAAACGATTGGAACCAGGTTGTTATTGAATTTCGAATAACGTTCTTCTCAGAGTGTATAGATATATATATATATATCAATATCTGTAGAGATACCCCAAGTCTTAGTCAACATAAAACTTACCTTTTTCTCGCCGCCCTTCGGCATATACTTGTCATTCTTGGCCTCGATGCGTGGCCCTGCACCCTTAATTTCAATCTTCTTGGACTCGATCTTGACATGACCGCCACCTGGCTTATAGGTGGCATTATCCAGCGAGCCAATTTTGGAGCGTACCGCCTTCAAATTTGGCGAAGGGGCGTGTCCAACCTGTACCTTGTTCATTGGAACTGAGAGGAAAAGAAGGGTTTATTTTCAATTCTTATCTTCCGGTTTTTTCTTGGTGTATTTACGTTTCTTGGCCGGCTCGGGTTCGGGTGTCTTGAGCAGCAAGCGATTCTTGGATGCGCTGCGCGACTTGGATGTTGATTTATTTGAGGGCGTGGCACTCGGTGGGCGCGATGTGCCCGACTTGTCTTGCTTCGATGAGCTCGATGTGGGCGTCTTTACCGGCGAGCTCGGCGAATGCGGTCCGTTGCGATCCTTAAATTCAAACATAAATATGAGTTCCACATTAAATTCTAGCGTAGAATGGCCTCATTTACAATGAGATAGCTCGCATCTGCTATTACAACCAAATGCATGTTTTGTCTTTGATTTAATTGACCACTTTACGACCGACAATAAATAGGAATATTATTCCGCTGCCTGTCAACGTTATGCCATTTATGACTCTGGCTCTACACAGAGAGGACCTTCTGTCTATCTAACTGAATATCCTGCCTGGTGCCAGGTGCGTCGTCTTTACGGCTTTCGTTGTCTTTGTCGTTGTCGATGTCGTTGTCGTTCTCGACACGAAGCCTTCACATAGTTTATGCATTGTTTTATCGATTGTCGCGGCCTCCGAAACTTCGTGTCGCTTTTTGGATATTTATTTACCTATATATTTATAGAGTCCACAGCCCCCCCGAAAAAAAGAGGAAAAACTTAGCTTAACTCCAAGCTAAACTATTCCGTGTTTGGCTCTGGCGGCACTTATCTAAAAGGAGGCCGCCTTGCCAAATAAATCGCATTACATTCGGCAATTTGTCAGTACAGTCGTACTTAGCTACAATGAACTCGTAGCCGATATAATTGAAAACAAAATAATGCAAATCATCCCAAATTTACATGCTACTTTGTGTAGACTCATGCCCAAAATCAAACAACTAATCATTTTCTTGTGGACTTGTTTTGACGGGGGCGGAGTTGAGAGCACTTTGACATTAATTGAACTTGTATCTTGGAAATGTGTGTGGAAATAGAATAATGGAAATAAAAACTGAGTTCTCATTTTAACCAAACTTGACCAAATTTGTAAGTAAATAAAAAAAATTTGACTGACCAAAATTCGAATTTGCGGTATTTTTTATTATTAGATAACAGAATTCCCTGAAATATTGTCAAGCATATTATTTGAATTGTTTCAATCTCAGACGAGAACTCATTTTTTGAAAAGACAAATAGATCTTTTATATTAATAATAATATTAAAAAGTGACCGATTGTTTCCCCACTTCAAGAAAGTAAGTTTCGTCAGGATATGTAAGAAATTAATAACATTTTTCATAAAGGAACTCATATATCAACCGATGGTTCCTATGGCAGCTTTATTTGGTAAACCGGTTAAATGTTAATCAATTTTTGAATAACAATTGGGATTAGAGTAAGGCATGTCACTTGTAATTTTGGTAAATATAACTTGCCAAACAAGACCTCAATACTCAAGTGCTCATTTATTTGAGAGTTTAATGATATATGCTCCGATTTGGTCTTTCTATTTTTATCTATCAGATTAAATGAAAAGCGATAGAAACTGCAAAACATCTGCGGGTTTATACCTAAACTTATAAGCTGCATTCTTAACTGATGATGAACAAAAGATGTTGCTTCGAAAATGGTCGTTTTTAATTTATAAATTTTTATAAACGAGCTGTTCGTTATAGGAACGTTTGACTGTGTTTTGGGATTGTTTCGATTTCGGCACTGCGCACCTGTAAACTTCTGGACCTAGACACACAGCGATAACACACGCACACACATATGTATAAATTTGTATGTATTTGTACTATATATATATATATATAGAGTAGTGAATTGAGGTATCTTTTGGTTTATTCCGATGCGGCAACTGACTTCTGCAAAGCGACAACTTGGTCTGAACTTTTAACGTCTGCACACGAGCTGCAAGCAATGAGTTATAAATCTATATGAGCTATGTGAACTCGTCGAGCTCTGGAGCAACAACTGAGCTGTCCACATAAGTTGTCTAATGGAGCGTGGAGAGCTCGATGTGAAGGCGGGCAAACTAACTAACCGACTGCCATTTACAGATATTTATGATTTGTGAACACACAGAAGAAACATAACGAAATGTGGAGACACACACAGTTGGCGGTCAACGGAATTAAATTAATTTGCTGCCAGTTAATTTCCTCTCAATTAAGGGCAGCGAACCAAAAATTGAACACAACACAACACAACCCAACCAGTTAGTGGTTGTGTCAGTTGGAGTTGGAAACTCACCTTCTCCTGAGTGGACTCATCCACGCCGCTGTCATTGTCACCTTCTGCAACAACAAACAAACAAATATAATTCATTAATTATGTTGTCTAAAATCAAACTTGCTTACAACATTTTTATCAGAATTGAATTGGCTTCATTAATCAACACAATAAAAAGAGACTTTATTCGGCACACCGACTACCGATCTACCCTTGCATATTGCAGTCATTAATAAATTTGATTATAAACGAAGTTAAATGAAATACAATCTAAGAATCATTTTAGAACTTGACCAGCGAGTTTGATCTGAATTATATTGGAAATCAAAAAAGTTGATCATACAAGAACTCATCCTATATGATATACTTCAGGTGTTAATAATGTTTTCGATAATGGTTAGGATTAAAATAAAGCTTGTCACTTGTGATATTTTTGTAAAGTTGTTTTAGACGGTTATTCGTATAGTTATATATATTCTCTGATCTTCACTATTGGATAAGCCTACCTCTATGTTAACTTATAAGTTCAACTCTGTCTGTTTCAAATCGTTCTGCACTTCACAAGAAAATTATAATACCCTCTTTGGCTGGTTAGAAACCAATAACAAGTCTTACTGTGACCACTCAGCATTTTGAGTGGTGCATCCATTGGCGATGTGTTGGTGGTCTCAAATGGTGGCTCCGTTTCCTCGAGCAGTGGCGAACCCATCGGATCTCCCTTCAAGCCGAACGTCTTCAGGGGAGTGAGGGCCTGACCTATGATGACATCATCATCATCTTCATTGTGCACACTGCTAGCTGATGGTGGGCGTAGCTGTTGTTGTTGTTGTTGGTGCGGTTGTTGTTGTTGTTGTTGCTGTTGTGGATGTTGTTGCATTTGCTGCGGATTGTAGGGTGGACGATAGGGCGCCTGCAGCGGTTGTCCAGGCATCGGACGAGCAAATGTCGGCGGCGGCGGTCGCGTCATATTCTGGGGCGGACGAGCACCTGGCGGCAAGCCGGGTGCTCCAGGTGCTCCCGGTGCTCCACCTGTCCAGGGGAAGCCACCCTGCGGCCGCGGTGGTCCCTGTCCGGGTGGGCTAAGTGGTCCAGCCGGATTTGGCAGACGCTGCGTCTGCGGGGGCGGCATTCCTGGTCGCATGTTGGGTCCCGGCGGTGGACCCATGAGCAAGTTGTTCTTGCTGTCTGTTGGACGTAGGGGCGGCGGCATTCCACCCCTGATCGCCATGTTGGGCGGCATTGGTGGTCGTGGCCCAACGCCAACCATTGGACGGGCGCCGGCAAAGGGTGGGCGTGGCTGGGGTGGCGGGCCCACAGCTGGACGCATCTGCGAGTGTAAAATAAAGTTTGGATTGGCTCTCTCTTTGAGCACATAATCGGTGCTGTTGCTGTTGCTATTGTTGTGGGTGGTGCTGTTGTAGTTTGTGTTCAAGGTGCGTTCTTTGGTGGGCAGCTGCTGGGGCTGCTGCTCCACTTGGAGTCTGGTCTTCGACCGCACTTGCTGCTGCCTGAAGCGTTCTGGATCGGTGTAGTTCACATTTCCCTGAGAGTAGTCGGGATTGGGCTGCTGACGCGGCTGCATGAAGCGTTCGGGCTCGGACTCCATATAAGAGCGCTGAATGGCGTCAGGATTGGGCAGCTGATTCGGCTGTACGAATCGCTCGGTGTCTGGTGTCTCCATATGGGAGCGCTGGACATAGTCAGGATTAGGCAGCGGCTTTGGCTGTTCCTGAGCAGAGTAGCTTGAAGTTGGTGTTGGACTTGGATTTACTTGCTCCTTGGTGGCGTACATCTTGCGGTCGAACGGTGCGCCCTGAACCTGAACCTAACGCCTGCGGTGTCGGTGCAGAAATGTGCAAGTGTCGGGTAATCCAATACCTGGCAGCCCAGCAACACACTCAACCAACCAACAACAGTTGGAGGAGGAGCAGTAAAAGGCGCCTGGCGGCCATCACCACATCATTTGCATACGTGCCTGCATGTGCGCCAAGTGTGGGTGCTGTTGTTGTGTACAGCTTGTGTGTGGCATGCAAATGTGTCTGTGCATACACTGAGAGAAAAGTGTCAAGCTTGAGTGAAGTCGAACCGCAATGCTAGTATGCTAAACATGAACGATTTACATATAATCCTAATAAAAATCGTATATAAATAATAAAATATCTTAAAATAAGTAATCATTTCGAATTACTAGAAATAAATATAAATTCTGAAAGAATCACACAACAATTGTTTAAGATACATTTTAGTACATCTCTGCTTTACTTTTGTTCCTTAAATATTACTTGGATTTATCAATTTACATATATTTTTGTATTGTGATCAGCTTCTTGAGATCGCACCTGATAAAAGTCGGATAAATGTTGGCAATTATTAGCTGACTTATATGGAGTATAATCGCGTATATAAATTTCTTTCATAGCTCCACAATTAGACTCCCATTTATACAATCTTTAAAATTGTACATTTTTACAATTTCAGTATTGAAAACTAAACGAAAAATCTACTTGAATGAAGATCTCTTAAGAAGCACTTCTTATACTAACCTTTTAGTTACTATTACCAATAAAAAAGTACTGTAAGTCATGAAAATCATACATCAAAATGGGCAAAGACTAGATTTTAGTAATGTCAAACTCAGTAGATACTGGTTTTTCTCGCCGTGTATATGTGTCTATATGAACACACATAGACCACCAGCAAAATATAGAATGAGTATTGTCTGGTATCGAGTGGAGCTCTCAAATTTGATGGCTTCTTCTTCTGCATTTGTTTACAGTTTATTGTTTTGGTTTATTTCGGATATTTGGTTTTGGGTTACCATTAGGGATATTTGTCATGAATTCCGCTCGCTGCTTGCAATATGACCCAAATCGTTGCTGTCGCTTATTGATTCAACAAAAGTTCGACAGTTCTAAGACCAGAACCAGACCAGAACCAGACCAGACTGGGCCAACTAAACTAAATCAAGCTGAATACTCAATGCGCCATTGGCCAAATTGTTGTTTGATTTTTGTTTTGCCAAAGGGTTTCCGAATTTGGTTAGTTTCAGTTCAGCGCACGGTGTTTGTTCGTTTTATTTATTGTCTGGCTGGTTGGTTGCCACAGAAATTGTCTCGACATGTCTGGCATGCCACTTGCAACCGATTTGCAAGGTCAAAACTATAATAAGTACAAATATTAATCATGTTAATCGAACTATCGAACACCATTCTCAATTTCATATTCATTTCGATTTTGATTTCAATTGAACTTTAATTTTTTCTAAAGGCTAATAAATTGAGATTAATTGATTTGAAAATTGATATTAAATATGCTTTTCCAATAATTACTTCCAGATATTTTCTTTTGAGCATAGAAAAGTGTTTAAGAACTTAAATAAAGGGGTTTAAAAGGGTCATAGATTTCTTTTACATACAATATTTTCGAAAATGTTTAGTTAAGAATTTGAAAAAAAAACGTGACGAAATTTTCAATTTTTATTATGCATATGCATCAATTAATTTCACCACAAGATCTTTTCTAATTGTCCAACAATATTTACGAATATTATCTTTTTGGTAGTCAGCTTGATTTAAGACAGGAATAAGTGTTAACAAAAATGATGAGGCTTATACAGGTTTATAATTTGAGCAACTTGTTCGCTTAACAACTGCAAATATTTAATAAGAAATTACTCAAGCTAAGCCGTGAAATAGATAAACTTGAAATCAATTGAAATTCCGGCGAAATGAGAGCGAAATTGAAACCCAGAAGAGGCTCTACTTATGCAAATTGTGTTAAATTAAACGATGACAAATTGTCTCTTAAATGGTTTGCTTTGCATAAATTCGACGATTTTGGTGCCTTTTGTCGTGCAGTGTTCTTTTTATTGCAATTACAAAAGCAACTTGGTAACAACAACTAGTGCAAATACAGGAAACTATAACTCACCGCATCAGTATCACTCATATCAATGTGTTTCGGTTTCGGTTTCGGTTTGGGTTTTTGGTTTTGGTTTTTGGTTTTTTTTTTTAGCGGGTTCTCGGCACTACCTGGCAATTAACTTTGGGCAAACGCGAAAAAAGAAAATTTTGTGTTGGAATTTGTTTTTTGGCAAATCGATAAAAAATGCACACTGAAAATGTTCGCAGCACTTTAAAACTATATACTAAGTAGTTAGTCGAACTAAACGGAGCTGTGGCCTTAGCACGTGCAAAGTCACAACTGAGTGCGGCAACAACTTTGCGAGGCGCCTCGCCTTGGTTGGTGCTGCAACCCCCAAAAACCAACCGCCAATTAGTGTGGCCCAAACTGATTTGTTTTTTGCTGCAGAAATTCCAGCGGTAAAAATGAGCGCAAAGCATTCAACGTTCAACGTTAACGTTTTTCATGTCAACTCTGTAACTGTAACAGTAAAATAGAGGACTTCTGGCCAAATTGATTATCAACAACAATTTGTGGGGGCAAACACGGTAAAGTCATATACTCGATGCCCTCGCAATGACTGCGCATTTGCTTGCCACACAAACATACACTCAGCGAAATGATTGTGCATTTTGTATTCCAATCAAGAATTTAAAACGAAATTCATTTTTCTGTGCAACTATTTTGGGAAAAGTGCGGTCAGATTGGTTTCCCTTCCTTTGAAAAACAGTTTTCATTCTTAAAATATTTCTAGCATCAATAACTTGATTACTTGAAATAAGTTATTTAGTTAATATATCAAGTACTAACACTATTTATTCAATTATGATATTCATCACTGCATGTAAATAAATCAGCTTGAATAAGTAGTTCAAGTTCTTCAATTAAGATATAGAAAGCCTTAAATTTATTTTAAGTACAAAAATACCTAATATAATTTGATCCTAAGATATAAAAAGTTTTACACTTATTTTAAGTACAAATATTCTTGTAGTCAATTGAGATTTATTTCATTTTTCATTCAATTTCGTTTTTTTTTTTTTGTTTCGTTTTTAATTTCTATAATCAAACACTTTTTACTGGTAGTAAGAAAATTCTGTTAATTAAAGTAAATAAGCTTTAATCAGTAACTCAAATTTTTTAATACAAATCTGGAAAATTGTTTGCTTATTGAGTGCACAAAAATTCTTGTATTTAAATCCAATTGATTCTACATGTTTTACGCCAATAAACGATCAACTTTTGTATCAAAAATGATTAGTAGCTATTCGAAAATAATCAAATGGATTCGGTTTTGAAATTGTAAATATAAAATTTGTATAAATTCGAAATCAGTTTTTCTGCAAGTGCACAAGAAAAGAGGGTTGGGCACAAAAGACACCTGCGCGTCACCCTTGCGTTTTCAATTAGAATTTTCTCGCACTCGCAAAATGCAAAAATGTTAACAAACTTTGTCCAATTGATTTCTGTTGCCAAAGTTTTTTGTGCCCAGGCAATGCAGTTGCGATTTTATCACACACACCACAATAGGCAGAGACAAACAAAAGCCGCATGCCACATGCCACATGCCACACGGTCTTATCATCAATTGTTAGCAGCTGGCAGTCTGCAGTTGGCCATAAAGCAGCGCAGACAAAAAACAAGAACAACAACAACAACCATATCAACCACAAATCGTTGCCTGCAATTTTTATCGATTTTCCTGGCCAGAGGGCAATAACTTGGCCAAGAGTACTTTGCCACAGGCTAATGCACTTTGCACTTTGCGCTCTCACCGCAAGGATACGCAGCACTTCTTTTCCACTTGCATGCCCCACAAATCTCTAACACACATACGTCTACAGTTATTACACTGGCTCCTATATATATATATATATATATATATATTTATATATATGTTTACTGCTGTTTTATTTGGTTAAGCGCGCCCGCTTTTGTTCTGTTTGGCGCGAGTGTTAAAACTCGACTGCTTTTATTTGCCTTTGAAAAATTTGGAATTACAATACTTAGAATTTGTTTTTTTGATATGAATGTGAACCGAATGCCAAGTCGCCTAACTTTCGACGGCTGGCTGCGTTTTGGCTCGTAAGCCCAGTCTTCTTTTGGCTGGCCCCAAAATGTCCTTGCGCAGTTCGTTCGCTCGCTCATCGGGGCGATTCAGCGACTCGGTGCTCGGCCGTCTGCTCCTTCAGTATTCTATTGACATACAAACTTATTAGTTGGGCGCCGGAGCCAAATGCAAATTCAACACGCCAACAATGAATGTGGCAATCTGGCAATGTGGCAATGTGGCAAAGTAGGGCTCCTTTGCCTCTTTCCTATACAGTTGGAATTTCGGATTTGTTTCTTTTTTTTTATTTGTTTTTTTTTTTTTGTATGCAAATCTCATTTGACTTGATTAATTTTATGAGCACAAGGAGCGCATTAGACGTGCCCCTGTGCAATATGCGACGGGCTCGGTCCTTTATTAAGGACAACATCATGTTTAATATATACGAATGTTGTGCATCTAGCGAGGGGAGTTCGTCAAGTAACTGCCAATGCTGAACTGATTTTATCATTTGTTCATTTCAAAAGTTGCTTTGATATATGGAAAGTATTTGTGAGATGTAGAAATGAACACTATAATTTTCTTGGCAAGCATTTTTTATTTAAGAATTTTTATTTCGTAAATTTAGAAATCATTTCTACAGACCAGAAAATCTTTATGGGTTTCAGGGCGTGTTTCGTCTGGATTATGTGCTATTAACTTCACTGGCAGCCCTCGCTGGCACATGAATCAGCGAGGTGCGCTCGTCAGTTGGGCCACCGGCACCGATTGCCACGCATCGTATATATATATATATATATATTTGTATTATTGTGATTGTTAGTCGAGAATATTTATTAGGCTTTGTCTATTATTCTATTGTGAATTTAGGTGTTGTTGTCATAGGTTCCTTGATTCGCAGCTAATTGTTGTATATGTATACAAATCGTATATATATATATATATATGTATCTAGATATTTAGATTTGAGCTGCACGCAAGCTCCAATTTTATGTCGTGCTTCTATCTTTATACATATGTATACACATAGAGTAAAGACAATCCATGCTGCGTTGGGGGTTGAGTAGTGGGTAGTGGGTGGGGAAGGTACTGGGGCGAGGTTATGCCAGTTACATTGGGGTGTCTATTGCATGTTGCGTTAACTTAATGTCTGACGATTTAGTTCGACTTTGTTATCGCTTAGTTGCTTAGTTCGATTGTCAAGGTTATTATGTCTGCCAGTTCACCTTGTTGCCATTCTAACAAATGGGATTTATTACACACATGCACCAAAGTTAATTAAGGGTTGAGTTCACTAACAAAACTGTTTTCTAATTAATTTGTTATCTTCAATTTTTTTGATTACGTTTCTTCACATTTAAATACATAAGTTTAACTTTATACTTTTTAACTGAACCATTTGATTTATTTTTAAATATTTTATATATATTCCAATTAAAAATATTTTAAATATAAAAATATTATGTTTTCTGCCCACAGTTAATATATTTTACTTTAAATATAGATTTATTGATCTGTCTTAGAGGTATATTTGTTCATCAATCTATAATTGCTTACATACCACTTTAATGAAGCCATTTCAATAATAAATCATCGATTTTTAAATAATTAATCAAACCTGAAAAGAAATAAATACGATTTTCCGTTAGCATACAAATTCAAAAAGGCGCCTCGCTGCGTTAGGAAAACGTACTATATTGCATAGTACCATTTGGGTTGTTGTCCAAATAAAATAGTGCTAAAAGCTCAGCTGCTGGTACTAAAAGCTCAACGAAAGAGGGGTAATAGAAACTGTACACACAAAAACAAAAACAACACATAACTGATGATGGTTAAGGCAGCAACAACATAAGCAGACCACCCACATACACACCGGGGGTGGCTCTGCCGCTGCGCTGCTGTTGCTGCTGCTGCTGCTGCTTTGACTACTGTTAAAACCGCCAGCAAATGTGTGTTTTCTGCCTCTCTTTTGAGCATTTGTTTTGCTTGTTGTTGCTTTTATTTTATTTTATTTTATTTTTTTTTTGGGTGCTGCCAAAGGGGGTTGCGTATTCAGTATCTATCGGCATTTTTGTTGGCTTCCCTTTGGTCACATTTATATAAAATGTTGCCACACACACCCAAATAACGGCACACGTACATAAATATCTATATACAATATTATACATACATATCTATATTAATTTTCCTTTCACTATGCTGTGCTCGTTACAGGCTCATTGATTATTTTCAAACAGTTTATTCTACATTCTCGCACAAATGACACTTGAGGAATCTCTAAAGATGAGTGCCACCGACTGAGTGTTCTCCACATACATACATACATCCATCCATATAAGGCATATATATATATATATCTGTTTGTACATATGTATTTATGAAAGCTTTTGTGAAACTGCGCATGCATTCGGCCAACAGCCCTTTAAGCCTGCGTCGCAAAAGATGAAAAGATGAATCATTGCACTCAAAAAAAAGTAGACCTCAGATATACGGAAAATATACATCAATTCGGTTGAAATCAAATCATTGAGGATGGGATTGTCTTCAAAAATATATACAAATATTTTGAACAATCTAAAGAAAGTTCTCTACATAATAAAGAATGTTATGCTTAAGAAACTTAATGTATTTTATACATTTGTTTTCTGTGTACGGCTTTAATTATTTTTATCTAAATTTGTTAACTTGTGTACATTTTGAAATTAAAAAAAAAAAAATGTTTCATTTGGGAAAAAACCTGTATAGAAAGTCTTCCCAGAAAAAAATAAGAAATTAATCTAAAAAAATTAAATAACCTGAAAAACCTGTATAAAATGTGGAAAGTTTTCTACATTAAAAAGAAAATTTTCTACACCAAAAATTAAGTACAAGAAACTCAATTTAACCAATATATTTGTATTATCTGCCTGTCCTTAATTTAAATAAATATTTAAAATTCTCTAAACGATTTTCGTAATTCAGAAAAACTAAAGGAAGACATAAAAGATATATTATCAGAGAAATTTGTCTGTGCAGAAAGTTAAGACGTAAAAGGAATCGAAAGATAAAGAAGAATCGGCTAGCAATCAATCAACCTTTGACTTTATAGTCAAATTGTATTTATAGCCCTCTTGGTTGTGGCTAACTTTAACATTTGTAGTTTTTGACGCACTTCGGTTATTGATTGCCACAAAATGTGGCAACTGCGGCACGCACGCAGTGTCACCAAATGTGGCGACATGTGGCCACCAATATGGCCAAGCCAACAACAAGAATAACAAATTATGCGACGGCTACCAAATGAGGCAAGCAGCATTGGGTAACCAGCAGAAATATGCGATCCACAATCTCACAAACATCCAACAACAATCCAAGATCTCACGTTAAATCTGCTCCGAGCGAAAGTGATGCCTTTAAATCCAAAATGAAATCAATGCAATTTCCAATCAATTTGACCGAGTTTAATGAACTGTCAACTGGGTGTCGCTTTTGGGTGGTTGGTTGGCAGCTCTTCGAATGGAAAAGGGTCCGCTTCGAAATTTGCGTGACAAGCGACACTTTGTTGTTAGCTGAAAACAATTAAGCCAACACCCAGACACATGCAACCACCCCCCCAAGACTACACTAAGAAAAATATAGAATATTCTCTTGCAACATTTTGCACATTCAAAAATAATTTTATATGTGAAAAACCTTTTATCATCTACAAAGTAGAATTAAGCAAAAATAATACAGCAACAAAATATGTTTTTAGATTTTATTATATATAATTGTTATTTAGTTATGTTAAAAATAATCTATAAATTATTTAATTCTTTATATAATTCAAGCAATTTTCAGAAACATTTATTGCTCAAGATTGGAGATGAGTTTTAGAGTTCTAAAAACAAGACAAAGTCTTTTCACAGATATCTGATATATTTTAAAAGTGTAGCTGAAAACAATGTGTTATTATTTTTTCTCTGAGTGTAATTGCTCACATTTGACGGGTTTATTAATCAGCAAGTTACATTTTATTGATCAAACATTTAAATGCCAGGCTCTCAAATAAAATTTAATTAATTAATAAAGCAACTATGCAACTATGCGGCATTCCGCAGTCGCCAGAATAACACACTTCTCAAATTAGCATTCATTACACACGCACACTCAGTGCTCAGTAATCAGCAATCACAGCTCTTAATAAATGAACATGGCGCGCCTTTCCCCATATTAATTGGTGCACCTTGTTGCATCGCATCTACGATAATCAAGTGCAATGCATTTGTAATCCCCTCACTCTTTCTGAAAACATTGGGGGTCGCTCTAAATTGAATCAGCGCATACTTGCATTCAAATTATGTCTTGTCATCAAGGGTCATTCCACACACATAAATACACTGTGAATTGGCAAAGATTTCATGCTCTTGTCAGATTCGGCACACTTTTCTAGTTTTCACAGACTTTTACAGAAAAAGAAGACGATTTTTGACCGAAAGATACTCGTCTCTTCCTATTTTCTAGTAAGCTGTAAGTTTTTGTCAATTATATATAAGACATTATTACTGATTTGAATCGAAGGCCTAAGTAAAGACTCTCAAATTCGACACATTATGCTGATAAATTATAACTTGTAATATTTGCAGTTTTATCTAGTTAATAACTATTTTTTTTAAATCTAAAAATTCTTCATTAAAATGTAGATAGGAAAATGGATTGGCGACATTCGTTTGATTTGTTTTTCATTGTAAATTTTCCAAAAGAAACATTATGTTCTAAGTTTGGATGTTGGCAACAATTTTTACTATTTCCATACCAAAATAGAATAAAGCTTGCACATTAAGTTTTCCTACCAAATCCACTTTTCCAATTATTTGCAGGCAAGCCAAAGCACAATTGAATAAATCAATTAGTCGACTTAGCACTAATCGAATTAATCATTAGTTCCATATAAGGGTCCATGCATGGCCAGGAAATAGTAATCAAATCTTTGATTGATTTTCGTGCTTCAGTTGCTTGCAACTGGGCGTGGCAGCAGCTAACACAAACGAATATGGCGCTAAATATTTGGTAATTGCGTTTTCTATTCAAATATGTGAAATGTAGCGGAAACCGTAACAATTAGCAGAGTCGTTCGTGCTTCGACTATTTTTTACATTTCTTAAAAAAAAATAAAAAATAAAAAAAATTATCTAGCACGCCCTCAATAAAGCGACAAAAGCGACAAAGGCGAAAGAAGCGTAGAGAAGAGTTGGAGGAAAATCAATTGCAATGGCAAAAAGGTAAAAAGGCAAAAAGGCAAATGCAAATGAAAATGGAAAATTGTTGCTCAGCTTGCGTTAATTAAAAACCAAACACTAAACTAGAGAGTAGGTGACAGAAATATTGTCAATTTGATCTATTTATAAAGTGCAAGAGTTCTCTCGCCACCAGATTAACAGTTATACCACAAGAGAGCTTTTCAAATGAGCAGGCAAACAGCAGCAGTTGCGTCACAGAGAGAATGACAATAGGAGAAAAGTGACCAGTACACTCAGAGAAACTGCATGTTCCCAATATAAGTGCAACTGATGTAGAATTTTGAAATAAAAACAAATCGTACTCAACTTAAGCTGAAAAATAGTATTTCTTTCTTTGAAATTTGAGTTTCGTTTTCTGATTTAAGACTCTGGTCATTTGTATTTGATTTGTGTACAAATTCTGTATGATTTCTCTGAGTGTACTTATCTAACCCATGCAGCTAAACAGTATAGCTATATAAAACACCTGTTATCTGTATGCGTATATAATCAATATGAACTATTTGCTATATACTGGCAATATTATCAAGCCTCTGCTTTGGACTAACAGTTGAGCAGATGTAGGTGAAGCTGACGTCGACTCTGCTGATGACTTCATGGGAATGACAGCAAGGCGAACCATTTGAGAGAATGACAGAATGAGTGAACGAGAGAGAGAGAGAGAGAGAGAGAGAGAGAGAGAGAGATCACTGATAGCTATCAACAACAATATATATAGTTTTATTATTGTTTTTATTTTTGTCAGTTTGTTGTTAGTTTATGTCATTTAGCACTAAGGTAAGACAGCACCAAAAAAACAAAAACAAAATTCTGCTGCTGTTGCTGTTGTTGTTGCTGTTGTTGTGATTATTTAACAGAGCCGGTTTGCACTTGAGTTAAGCATTTGATTTAATCAACGGCAGGGGTGTAGAACTATGAATATTTGCAACTATATCACTGTATCTGTGTATATCTGTGTGTGAAACAAAGCAAACATTTTAAATCTCAATTTGTGTCAAAACTCACCAAAAATACTCTAAGACTGGCAAATTTATGGCAAAATTTTAATTCATTTAAGGTAATCAAATACTATGCAACTAAGAACGACTTTTATATCAACTCATTACAGATATCTACAGAATCTAAATTTATATTTATATCAAGTAAACAAATTTTTGTCTATTTTTATCAACTCATTAAGAAAGTCCACATACATTTTGGATAAATATGTCACCTATTTGTCATTATTCTATATTTTCTTTAGTTTTCCAAACGTTTACGAGAGATAAAGGTAATCTTACATTCGTCTCTCTATAGAATCCGATGAATCTATAAAGTTTATAAATTTTTGGTAATAGTGTTTATAAGTTGCATATTTTCAATGGGTGTTTATATGTCTCAGACTTGCAGTAGTTGACTACTATTCACTACTAAATTTAACCGGCAGATTATATTTAGACAGATAAGCTGACATTTTTATGAGCTAAGCAGACATTTGAGTAAATTAAAATGTTATTTAATTTAAGTTTGCATATTCAGTTTCGTTTTCAGGTCACCTTTTAAACGAGCGTAGAAAAAAGCCAGACTGCGATTTCGTTTAGATTTAGTCTGAGATAAACACATGTGACTAGCTGAGTGACAAAGTTAAGATACCATCGCCAAAATGTATTTAGCTTAATTGAAACGAGGTCAAATGCAGAGCGACCACAAACAGCAGCACTATTTGGGAGCGTGGGAGGGGGCTGGGGCGAGGGGCATAGACAGCAATCTAAGCTCAAGTTGCTAATAGCTGATAACAGCGCATGTGAAATATGGGAACTGGGCATTAAAACAAGCGTCTGGCTTGCAGGTCCTTGCTCCTGCGAGACAATAGCCCAACATCCTTTAGCCCTGGCTTAAATGGGTAAGTACGGCTCTTCAGACAGACGTGATAAGCGCAAACAACTCTTTTAGTTGCCGTTCGACAGTTGTGCAAACAGCAACAAATAAAGTAAGGCGCAAATCTATTTGCATAAGTCGCAAGTCGCTGAATGACGTGACTTACTGTTGATGATGGTGCTGCATGTTCGACTGGCATAACCATCACTTTCCTAGGGTGTGCCTGTTTGCCACACTTTGGCTAATTGAGCCATATAATAGATATATGCACTGCAAATAAATCTTGCTCTTAAAGATATACAACTCTTTGCCCAAAAACAGTTGCCATGCCTGTCAACTTCAATTTCACACAACAAGCACACATGGAAAAAGACTCGCCTTATTTTTGTATCTCAACTTATTGAAAGACAACATTTTTCAATATTTACCGACGGCCCATGGTATTATTTATGGTACAGTTTCCAAAATTTAAAAATTCATTTTATGAATTCTAGAATATTTTATTAAAGACTGAAGCAGCTTAAATATTTCAAAAATTTAAGACCGAAACTTCTAATATAAGACATCAAATTTGAAAAGGTAAAGAAAAAAATAAATATATATTTGCCACAAACATCTTTGCGATTTGACTTTTAGTGAATAATTTTTTCAAGTGTAGGCTTGCTCATTTTCAGATTTTATTTAAGGATAATGGTATTTTGAATGCAGTCATAGTTTTAACTAATTGATTTGCCTCAAAGTAAACCCATGGCGTATGCTTGATGGCAAAGTCATTAAGCCTCACCTTTTTGCTCCTGTCCAGCGCTTGCCGCTGGTACCGGCTCCGTTTTCTGTTGTTGTTGTTGTGGCTGCGGCTGCGGCTGCTGCTGTTGTTGTTGTTGTTGTGGCTGCGGCTGCGGCTGCTGCTGTTGTTGTTGTTGTTGTTGTTGCGGCACTTCCTGTTGCAGTTGTGCCTGCACTGGGTGCATGGGGCTCGTATCAGCGATTACTGCTGGCAGAGCAGCAGCTTCCAGCACAGAGCTTTTCTCCATGACATCCGCCATATTGAAAGTGCCTCTGTATGTGTGTGTGTGCTTAAGTGTGTCTGTGTGTGTGTGAGTACTGCACTCAGAACAGGACTTTTATGTGTGCGTTTTAACTTTTTGCTCGTCGTGTGTATTCCACAATTTAATATATAATATATGTATCTCTGAGGTATATCTTGATTTTTTCCTTTTGCACTTTTCACCGACTATTTTTTTGGAATGCTTCTTAGTTGCTTTTTCTAATGCACTTGCCGTTCGAGAGAGAGAGAGCGAGAGAGAGCAACGCACTGTAAATCGGCCAAATAATATGTACTATATATTTAATAATAATAATGCTGACAATATTTCGCTTTTGCTTCTTGCACTTTTTTTTCACTTGCACTCAGCTAAGAAGGCAAAGCTGATTTTCTATTATTATTTTTTTATTAAATTCTTGGTTTAACAATGCAAATTTGAAGCGTTAGCGGAGCGCTAGTATCTTTTGGGTTTGTTATCTCGATTTCAACTGATTTTCAGTTCGTTGAAATTCCTAATTAACGTACGCTCGGCAGACGCGCAAGCTGCGTTTATGCTTTTTAGTACACTCGCAGGGGTAACGTAGAAAGAGCTTTTTCATTAGAGCTTTGATGCATGAGCGCCATCTGTTGTTGAGTTCGGATTGCTGTCTTTCTACACTCGGCAGTATTAATACTAATACTATGATTTTCATTTTGAAAAGTATGTTGATTTTTTAACAACAATATGAAATATTTGAAATTCAGTTGCCAAAGATGAAAAACTGAATATTGTATTCATAATTAGGGTGCGTTCATCTATCATACATTTTAGCTTTAGAAAATATATTGCCTAGCAATAAAAATGTCATTTGTTTTTATAGTCGACACCTGAGCTATTTTTATAAACAAATTTTATAGGCTAACAAGTTGTTTGCCAAAAGCGCATTTTATTTTGATTCTAAATTTCAAAAGTATGGTAGTATTTTAAGCGTGTTTTTTGTATCCCAGATTAATTTAGAATGTTCATTTTCACAACGTTTTTTCGATAATTTGTATTCGAAGAAATTTGTATGTGATGACAAATTATTCCAAGCTGTCAATCATGTTTTGCACTAATAGAAGCTATATTTTCTTTATCCAAGTCTTATTTTTTCAACGATTTAAGAGTCTATAAGCCGACAGCCCCAGAGATCCCCTGTACAACATTTCTGTATTGTTTGCATATAAAAGACTTAAAACCATTATCCGACTAAGCACAAATGTATACCTATTTTTTTATATATATATTTATACATATATCCCGATGTTGTTGCAACAGTTGAATTGCTTTTGCTACTTGGTTTATTTGCGTCTTTTCAAATGAATAATCATAATTAATGGTTTGCATGTATGTATGTAACCAGAAAACACAAAATAATCATAACTTAAAAAAATTTCATGAACAACAAAATAATTAGCACGAAACTTAGTAGTTGTTTTTTCAGTTTTTTTTCGTTATTTTTTTATAATTTAAATTTTTTTTATTTTTTAAAAAATAATATTATCTTGAAGTTCAATTTTTGCAGTTGTAGTAGCAGAAGTAAAATTTAATTAAAATAATATACGAGAGAGAGATAGAGAGAGTTAGCGATGAATATAACATCTATGGAGAATGGCTGTTTGCTATAAATTTGTTGTTTGATGTTGTTGTTTTGTTGTTGTTGTTTTTGATGGTATTTATTTATAGCGCATCTGGTCTGTCACACATTCTTGCAAGGAATGCTGTGAGAAGAGAGATAAAAGATTATTATTAGCAACATATTAATTATGAGATAAGAATGACATCTAAACGGATAGAGACAAGAGGACAACTTACTGTTTAGTCGAAGACAACGGGATCGCTCATCAAGCGCTGGATGAACTCTACAGGTTCAAACCACATCACAAAAACACGACAGAGTGGTGCATGGTGCGTGGTGCAGGATGATGGTGTGTGGTTCACACAAAAGAACACATTGACAGATTGAGTGGTGTGGAGGAGTATTGTGCAGGGTGCAGATTGTTTGATTGATTGATTGGTTGATTGTTTTATTGGTTGATTGGGTAACAAATATATATGTGCGTAGACAAGTGGGTGCATGTAAAGAATACAAATCACATTATGACATATCACAAATATACAAATATAAATGACATTGGATTTGAGGCAGATTCAAGTCAGCAGTTTATACTTACGAGAGTATGGGATCATGCCCTCATCATCCTCGGGATCCATGCAGTCGGCGAACAGATTCTCCACTTGCTCATCATCCAGACACTCACCTGTCGATCAATATAAATATGATAAATAAGTGGATGGATTTTGGAGTGATCTATGGGTCTGGGCACTTACCAAGGGACAGGAGGGCGTGCTGCAATTCAGCGAGCAGCATTTGACCGTTCTCCTCCTTGTCGTACAGTTTCAAGCACTCAATGAAATCCTCATAGCAGCCCTGCTCCTTCTCCTTCTTCACTTGCGAGTAGATGGGCAGGAATTCGTCCAACTTGATCTTCTTCTCGTTGCGCTTCTTGGTGCCGCCCATTTTCTCGATCAGCGCCAAGGTGGGGTTCAAGTTCAGAGCGCGCAGAGCATCGCCTAGATCGACGGCATCAATGCCCTCATTGGGGGAGCCCATAACTTCGAAAACGAATTCGACATCTGCATAAACACAATTATTTTGCAATTAGTAATTGATGCAATTTCGCCAATTTAATTATTAATTACTCTAATGGGATTCAATTATTATTTTATTTCGTTATTATTTATTTAAGAGAAAGAAAAAAAAACTATTGAAAACTGTTTTAAATGAGGACAAATTCAATAACCCTGAAATTTAGGGTACGCACATTTTTGGTCATCACGAAAATCTTGACATGGCGGCGCATTAGTTACGTATCTGTGTGCATGTCTCTCTGTGTGTGTGTGTGTGTGCGTGGGAGCGTTGCCAACACGAAGAACATACATATACGTATACGTAATCCGACACCCGAACGCCTTCGTCTATGCTACACACACACAGATACACAAACATACACGCATCTGCTCTTTGGCCATGCGTTTCAACGAAAATAAATTCAACGAAATAACTTGGCCAAAATTAGATCGTGCGCTCTTCCCATATACTACGATATACATACATATATACACAAATTTTCCATTGTGAGCGTATTTTTCGCTGATGATTTCCTCACAATCTTTACACTAGATTATGGATCGAGTTTTTTTCTTTTTGCCTTTGAATATCGCATATTTTGGTTAATTTGAAAACTTTCCGCTAATCCCATTTATATGTATATACACTTAGTTCATATATATAAATATATATATATTTATAATATGTATGTGTATTTGGTGATTACGAAATAAATATTTGACATTTGATGTATACTTTGTGGGTTGCACCCACGCATTTCTGCATAGCATCATTCGGATGGGTTCTACTTAATGTCGATTTTTTTCTTTTTTTTTTATATATATGTATATATAACACACGCGCACATTATGTAATCACTTTTTTTTTAGCTACATTCACAATGATAATTTGACCTTTTTCATGGCAATGACGTTTTGTAATGTTTTATTTATGGAGCTTTGTAGTCCTCGAACAGCATCATTATTTAACCATTTTGCATTTGTATGTGCAGATATTTTGTTTGATTTTATTTTTGAGGTTAGAATTATAATCCTTTTTGTTTTGTGTGTGTGTGTGTGTTGGATGTGGCTCAACTTACTTTCAACTTCACGCTTTGGAACATCAGCCTGTCGAAAGAAAGTAATAGTTTGTGGAATTTTTTAAAAATAAAATCAAGTTTTTTTCAGCACATTTAAAGATTTGCTAATGGCAAGGAAAACTCTTTAGGAACACAAGAGTTTATTTTTTCCCCCATCAAGCCAATGGGCGACTCGGCACTCACCATTTTGTCTATTGAATGCGAAAAGCAACTGTATCGCGGATGAGCTCGGTCTCGACTGAACGCTATTCGTCAGTGGCAGTACGGCAAGGTAATTCTGAGGTGATACCCAGCAGCGATTTTGGCCAACTCACACACATGCAGCAACGCACACGGACATGCACACACAGATACACATGAGAACATCATGAAAATGCTCGCAAGGCTGTTCAGATACATATAGATGTATATATATTTATATATATATATGCACATAGAAACATATGCTGGCCAAGAATTTACTTTCATCTGGGCAACATTTTCAAATGGCAGGGCTCTCTCTCTCTGTCTGTCTTTCTCTGGCTTTCGCTCTCTCTCTCTCTCTCTGTCGATGATGATCTCTCTTTTTTGTTGGGCTCTCTGGTTGGGCTATTTTTAAGATATATATAAATATTCGTTTTTTTCTTTTTTGTGCTTGCAAAACAATAATCACTTGTGGCATTCTCAGCCGCATAGTGTTGAATATCATTTGATGATGTTACACATGATTTTGCAGATAATATTTTAACATTGTGGGATATTATTGTTTTTATGCGGGCAATCACCACACAAACATCATATATTTAAATATATATATATATTTATTCTTGATCTGTATATGCATATAGTTGTATATTTAAATACGTAGCGACCATGATCCGTCTCTTTGGCAAGATGAGCGCATTTTATCGCCAGTTTTGAAAGCTTCGCATTTTATCATTCAAAATGTTTTTGGCTGCCGGGTTTTTAAAAAAAATAATATAAAAAAAACACCTGAATAGCTTTAAAAATGCGTAATTTGAATTTACTTATCTTTCTTCATATAATTTCTTGATTTTTCTTTTATGCTTTTACGAAGGAAGCTATTCCTGTGTTGATCTCTCGCTCGCACACTCGCTCACTATAAAGTGTGTCTGTCGCTCTCATCTACATAGAAGGCGTATTACTAGCCATAGCTCTATGTAGTCGCCTCTGGCATCCAATTGTATTTGTGTCTACAACAAATTTTTTGAATGTGTGCTATTTATAAAAACTATGACACAGATACACCAAATGTATTCAGAGCATTCATCTACAACGCATATACTCATGTGGGGCCATTCCCACTATATACCCACATGCATAAATATATATATATATATAAATATATATATATATGCGCTAATAGATCTAGCTTTTTATATAGAACTTGGCAACTTAAAAGGCATAAATTCCAGTTAGGTAATTACCTCAATTTCTATTTCATTCTAACTGCAGTCCTTGTCCTTGACATCAGAAACGGGCCCTTCTTTGACCCACTTTTATGCTCAGCTGTTTAAGCCAAGTCGTGTTCAATTCTCAATGGCTCTCATCTCAAAATATCTCTTCTCATCTCTTGCCGAGCTTCGTTTCGGCCTTTTGCTGCGCAGCCTCATACAAAGCACAACCTGTTGCCCGCTTGGAGTGGGTGGGGCAGGAGTTGGGGGAAGTAGTGGCAATTGATGCATGTTATTTGGGCCGGCTTAAATAAAATCAGCTGTTATCTGAGCAGCTGATAAGTGGTCCAAAATCTGCGCAGTTCAAAGTGCGCAGTTCATTGATAAAGAAATAGAGAATAAACAAAAATATTGTATGTTAGTTAAGTATAAGTTTAATAATAATTTATATTTTATGATTATCTAAATATTTATTTTTATTATTGGGTAAAAAAAGTTTTGCTTTTTATAGTATTTTTTAAATTTGAAACATTTCCAATGTCGAAAATGTGTGAGAAATATTCGCATTAGATACAAAATTAAGTCGAATAATTTATATATTGATGGAGCTGTGTGAAGCTATAATTATCATTAAGTTGTATGAAATTTGAACTGTATTTAAGTCGAATAAAAAGCAAAGCAAATGTTTATCTAAATATACTTCAATCACTTTGTACAATAGAGTTTACTTAACTCAGACTTATTCAAGTGCATCTGGGATGGTATCGACTGCATATAATATTTTATAGCAGCTATTACAACCTATTTAATGGTTTCAAGTTTCTTTAGCCGAAACACAATAGTAGCTTTAATGAACAGAAGCCAGGGGAGTCAAATAAAGCGATGTTCGAGCAGCTAACGCACACCGACAACGTGACGTATACGCAATTTTCAACCCTCACAGAGACAAAACGCCACTTGTGTTATCATTGACAAGTGCGCTAAATGTACAGGGTGTGTGCGTTGAATTGAAGCTGATGCGTGGTTGCATCTACTGACTGAGCACCCTGTATAAGCATAAGCCCTTTTTGGGGGTGGCTGTGCGTATACTTAACGGCGAATGTGTATACACATATATGCATTGGTATGTGTCTGTATACGCACTCCTGGCCCACTGGCAACGACGAGGAGCACGAGAAGGATAACGATGACGATGAGAATAGCGTCGTCAGTTAACGACCGCGACGCTTTGTCCCAGTTGCATCCGAACGCTCCAGCCGTAAACGTTATCGAAACTGGCAACGCGCAAATCAAGGTACAAAAAACAAAAAATACAACAAAAAATACAACGCACCTCAAAGAAAAAGTAAAAGCAATATCACAAAACAAATTTGCGCTAATTGAACTAATAAAAATCAAACAAAATTAAATACAGCGCGCAATTAGTCAACGTTTAAGTTGTGCCCAGAATTCTGAGCATAGCTGGTATATTGGTGTCCGCAGTCCGAACCCTTTTTGGCTGATTGTTCTGTTTGTCGACTGGGTGCGGTCTCAATTCAAACGAATTGCTGGCCATAAATATGGCAAAGACAAACGCTTGATTTTGAGTGCGTGTTAAATGTTTGCGACAATTGATATGGCAAAGAAATAGTAAATTCCGAATAGATTCCAAATGTGGTTATATAAGTGTGCCAAACTGTGAAAATTTTCTTTTGCCCCCCCAACAAAATTTGCATGTATAACAAAAAGCCCCAATTCTGTATCTATAACCATAAGCAGCGAAGCTGCGGAGTCTGCGTTCTGCGCAGCCGAACGTTCCAAGGAGCAGCAAGGACAAATGAGCACTCAGAGCACACAGCTGCTGCGAGATATTTGTCGGGATTTTGTTTTGTTATTGTTTGGCTTTGGCACTGACCTATGTAGAAGTCTGTAGTGGGTTGCAGCGTGGTTGGGGCAAGGATTCCGTTGCTGAGACTGCGCACGCAAATACTTGTTGCTGCGGCTGGCATGCTAATGTCGTCCGTGTCTTTTTTTTTATGAATGACTCGCTCAACAGTTGCATGTCATTGAATTTCATACATGTGTGTGTGTGTGTCCTTGTTTTCCAGCTGTTGGCCACCATGGTGACCAATGCGACGAACAACAACAATCTGCAGGCGAACAACAACAGCTCCACGCCAAACAATAATAACGATGACTTTGACATTGACCAAGACGATGGCCTCCAGGATCTGGGCTTGCCGGTGTCCGTGCAAACATTCCTGTGGCGTCAAATAGCGCCATTCATCAGACCGCGACTCGGCAAACTGCATGAGGCCAGTTGCATGGTAAGTGTGTCAGCCAAAAAAGTTTAACAAATGAGATATTTCTGAATATGTGAAGCTAACTTTAAGCCTGGCCAATTTATTGGCTAACATAAATCTTGAAGTGAAAGTGCCGCCTAAGACAGCAAAAAACAAATTGAAAATAATCTTCGGCTTGTCGAAGCTGAAATACTCTTGCACATGCATCATATAAAGAATAATAATAATAATGTTGTGGACAACATTGAAAAGCTATTGCTTTTGCTTTGAATACACCAAAAATTGCTATATGCTCATAAATAAGATATAGACATAGAAAGTCTTTTCATATAACTAATGCTCGACTTAAGATAATAGTTCAATAAATCCATACAAAACTGAGAAATTGATCACAATTATTTGCCACGAGTACTGTTTTGTACAAATTAATTGATATTCTGATTTTAGCCACACAATGTCGATCATTCTATAACAATAATAATATTTGATGGTTTTAGATTATTTTAGATTATATTGCCAATAAAAGATATACAGATTTAGTTGTCCGATTTGGACACATACACAAAATTATAATAGCCACTGCAAGTGTATTTAATTAAAGAAAAATCGGTCATATGAAAACGATAATGAAAATGTGCTGTAAATTCGCTATGCGTGTTTGTTTTTGTAAGGATGGACTGTGTATAACTATCTGTACGATTGGCACAACCAATTTGGAACTACCATATGAAATATGACATATCTATATGTAAATTTTAAGTTTGTTTTCATTTTCTTTTTTCATGAAAATCCTGCTCTCGAAATTCGATAATAAATTCGATTTATATAAATATATTTAAATTTGATGTTTGATGTTTAATTGATTCATTTTGCATTCGATTTTTGATTTGTTTTCCACAATTTACTAACACGCCAACCAACACAACAAACTAAACACACATACCTCTAACCATCTATTGACAATATAATGCTTTAAATAAATTAACGATAAAAACAATAACAAACGAAAAAAACAAAAAAACCAACAAAACAAACTGTACAAATTAACATTGTAAAATCTCTCGCAATTTGTCTGAATCTGAATGTAGTTTTGTCAACACGCACCGGGACACCATGTAAGTTATAAATGTTCTGTGTATGTACTACTACTACATGAATACTAACAAATCAATTTAAAATGTATAGAAATTATGAGTATTAAACATTAAGTATGTCTACTAATTTGTAAAATTTGTTGTTTTGCATGCTCTGAGCTCAGTTTTAATATTATTTCGAACTGCTTATATGTTTGTAGATATTTGAAGAACCTTATTTTTGTTGCTGTATTGTAGCTAATTTGAGTTGAAGTTGAGCATCAGTTCATCTCACTTATATTGAGCTAATCTTTGTTTGTAAATTATCTCTTTAATTGCCCACACAAATCAAAGGAATCGAAAGAAGCCTGCAAGGTAAGAAATACACGATTTATCTTTTCTATTAATTTATAATCATTTCTCCTTGCAGTCCTTTGAGAAGGTTCTGGTGCAGAACATTCAGTTTGGTCTGTCCCCACCACTGACCAAAGCTCTGGGCGCCATCCCCCGCTGGCGTCTCCTACAGGGCGCCCTACCTCATGTCATGCACGCCTGCGCAGCTCTTCTCTTTATATTGTAAGTTTTCGTCGCTTTAATTTTTTCAATATATTTCCAATTATTTGTTGCTCTTCCAATACTTTTTATAAACTGCCAATAAATATTTTGTATTCTTTCATCTGCATTTGTTTCAGGCCGCGTGAAGGACATGCAGGCAATTGGGCCAGTTGAGACAAAATTGCTGTATACCATGCAATGGATATTACTGTATGCCGCCGAGGAATGCGCCGATGATGAGGGTGGCGATGATCTCGGCCTGGGAGATGCTGCTGATCCTAAGCCCAAGGTTTTGGATCAGTATTTGTTCTCGGTGCCAACTATAACGGTATGTTTTCAAATGCTTTCCTTTTGATGTGCTGGTCCCCTCCATGATCCCCCCTGTTTACAGCTCTTTGTGTACTTGTTTGCGCCCATAATACATCATCTGAAAGAATCGGACTTTCAAAACTTTCGCCTTGAGAATGGCATTAAACTGTGGCAGGGCATGTGGGATAATCGGGCACCAGGCGCACCCTGTTTCACAGCACCCGTTAAGCCCAAGGCGCGCAATTTGCTGTGCGCACCCACTCCAAAAGGTTCGACGGATGTGTTTCAGGGTCGAAAGCATTCGCTGGGCCCCGATGCCGCTTCACCCAAGGCGGACTCGCCTCAAAGCGGCATCACCGACTATGGCCAGCAGGATGATGAGGTATGGCAATACATGATTATTCCCCGATCCGAAATAGAAAACTAACTGGTTGCTTTTAGGGTTCCTGGGTGTCCTCGCCCAAGGAGTTCTTTCCAGAGACCATTCCCGAAGAAGCCTCCAGCATTGAAGATGAACGTGTCGTAATCTTTAGGCTGCCCTCAGCACCACAACTCATGGATAACTCCTTCTTTACGGTAAGCAGCAAACTCTAACCACCGAACACAGCTTCAACAACAAATCAACTCGATTATTTTCAGGCCGATGCCAGTTTGCTGCAACAGCAACAACAGTCACAGAGTCGCCGGGGAAGCCATCAGTCGATGAATTCACGGGAGAAGGATAAGGTGCCCTCGACCAAGTTTGAGTTCGACCAGCAGGAATTGACACGTGGCGCCTCCATGAAGGAGAAACGCAGCGCCTCCATTGAGAAAGAGTCGGATACGGTCAATTCGGAGAGTGCCAAAGCTGATGTTTCAGCTGCCACCTTTCTGGATGTGTCCGTAATGCGTTGCCTGTTCATCTCGCACTGGCAGGAGGAGGGGATCTTCTGGAGCCTGCAATATCTTTACAACAGGTGTGACATCTACGACAAATTCATTGGTTAGTTGATACAGCTTTGCTTTGCTTTGCAGACTCACTGAAATTGGCGATGAGGCAGCAATAACATTAAATCAACCGCGAAAACGTTCTAACTCGCTGCCCATACCACAAATTGAGATCTCCCTGTACCAGGGACCCGGCAGCAACAGTCGCGATAGTCCGGGCAGCTCCGTGGTCAAAGACTACATTGAAATACCCGAGGCAGCGGCAGCCCAGCCTACAACTACACAAGTTGGTAAGCTTATTATTTGGCTGATTTCCTTGTCAAACCAAACATCTTTAATATTTCTGAATGTTTGCAGAGGAAACGCAGAGCAATCCTAGCAATTCGGAGCGTCGAGGTAGCGAGAAAAAGAAACGCGTCAAGATGGCTGATCTGAGGGCCTTTGTGGAGACGAAAATGTTCTCGAAATCGGAGAAGAATCTGGAAAAAGTAGGGCTCGATACAAACTCTGCCAATGGCAAGATTCCACTGCAACATGCAGTAAGCTATGAAAGCTATCACTTCAACTTATTAGTAATACCTGGCAAATACCGTTAGCACGCGTTCGTTTGATTATGCTCTTGAAGGTCTAGCACCCCGCCCCGCTTAATCACCAAATATTATCTCGAACCCTTTCCATATGTTGTTACTAAAGTTAATTGTTAGCTAACAAAGCTGATGGAAATTACTGGCCACTAACAATTCTCATTGATTTGCTTTTTGCCTAGGAATACCATCGCAGCCTCGATACGGGTGAGAAGAAACTGTCACGATCTGCTTCGATGATCACCCGAGAGCCCTCCAGTAATCTCATCAAGGGAAAGTCTATGCCCAGCTTAAGGTAAGCAAATCCACCAAATGCCACCAAACTCTGAATTAGGCCACTGACACACAAAGAATACAGCAACAGTCACACAAAATTCAACTATCCACATCAATACCAAAGACTACTCCTTTATCTATATAAATTTATAAATCTGTGTATACATCATGTATTACTTACTGTCTTTTATGAACTAAACAACCAGCTGTCTGCTTGATAGCGGGTGAGTTTTGGTCTACAACCTGGTTACAATGTCTATACGCCTATTCATACACAAAGTTAACTTTCTACTGTGTCTATGCTATTACTATATTTATCTTATCTATGGTTACTGAATTTCCACTTTAAAGTTTGCCTGATCACCCACCCCTTGAATACTTTTCCTTACTAGCTATCCTACTCAAAGTGTTTGTAAATACTGAAAACCCGTTCTCTCATGTCTTGTTGTAAAGTTCAGGGCTGTTGTGTCCTGGAAGATAAATGTAAATAAATTATTATGCTACTGCAATCAGCAGGTTTGCCTAGTCATATTTAACTCAGCAAATAAAGATAATTGCGACAGCATATTACATTTACAATGAGCGTGAAAAAACGGGCTCATTTTAATAACTATTCCAAAATCCATCAAGTATTTGCTTTTGCCGTTGAGTTTATCGCACGCCGTTTTGACTAATGCCAATGCACATACGCCTCTCGCATATGTTCTCCAAAATGCCAGATCTTACAGATATGTTGAGCCACCCAAGGCAACCGCCAGGCCACCACTGGCCACGTGCCCGCGTTCCGCGTTCTATCCACGCAATCCAATTATTACCGTAACAGAGCACACGCCCACACCCTCACCGGACTACATGAAGCGGCAGGTGAGTTGGCAGTCAATTCGCCGGTTATCCGTTTACTAATGACACGTCTCTTTCGAAGGGCTCCATCGATTCGCAATTGGATGCACTTAGTAATGGCGGCAGTGTTGCCGGTGCGGGTGGCAATGGTAGTGCTGGTGGTGGCAGCTCCACCACTCGCTACCGTGGACCCATGCTGCGCTCGCATACGGATTCCCATATTGACTACACAGGCGTTGATGAATCGGAGGCGCCGGGCTCATCCTTCTATATAACGCGCGATGGCGGCATTGATTATGAGATTGTTCTGCTGGCCGTGAGCAGCGTGTTTAAGCGAGATCCATCGCAGCTCTGCTCGCTGCGCGTGCTCGAGGCAGGCCTCAACATCTGTGAGCTACTCATCGAGATGGGTGTGCTGAAACTGGGCGAGCATGCCCACGAGATCTCCATGGGCATAACACGGCGTGCTCTCCAGGTCCTCGGCTGCCCGCATGGCTGCAACGATGGTGAGTTCTCCTGTTTAAAAAAATGGTATGGTTCCAAGGCTGCCAGACAGCGACTGCTTTGCAGGGTTTAGAAGAATAGCTAAGAAGCTGCAATTATATTCTCATGTCTTATCTCATTCATCTACTTATTTCACCATAACCAATACCTGTACACTTAAACCCATTCCTTTAACTGTTTTTATTTTGGCCAATACAATTTTAAGGTGTTCGAGGACCGCCCGCTGATTTTCTACGCAATCAATGCCAGAAGATTCTGTCTAGGATGCTGCGACAGGCTGGTCAGCGCACAAAGCGTTATCTGCAGGAGATGGTGAAGACCTCACCACTACTGGATCTCATCGATTACTTCCATGCGTTTCTGGCCTTCTGCGTGGATCCCAGTTCTCTGTTGTCGCCCTTGAGTAAGTGACACCAATTCCGTTTGTTAATCAAGTTTGTGTGTGGAGAGCAAAATTTCGATAATGCACCAATTAATCCCAATTGCAAATATTATAATTTACCAGCAAATTCCTTATTCATTCGTTTCATTATACCCTTGCAAAGATTTTGTACCATTTCTTCTTCGAAATTCCGATTTGGAAAACAGCCAAAAAAATATCCGATTTTAAAAGCTTTGCGTCCTTGTCAATGTTTTACTAAATAACATATTATATATATTTTTCAATAAATGTTTTATTCTAAGAATATTTTATGTATTTTATTTAAGTAAAATAATATTTTAAAATTAATTTTAAGCCAGATCTATAAAATGTGGAAAACCGATTGTTTAGTCAACATTTTTCTTCGCAAATCATCGCAAACTTATCAGCTGCAAGGGTATTTAATATTCGGTATACCGAAGTGAATTGCTCTTTTTAATTCTTCATTTGCAAATTATTCGGTGTGTGGTTTATCTGCGGTTTCTTCTTATTGCATGCGACGATTTTTGCTAATGCTTTTGAGTTTAACCCCCTCTTGCCACTGATCCACCAACAACAATTACTCGTACGTTGTATATATATATATATATGTATATGTATGTATGTATGATGATGCAAATAGCTCATAAACGTCAGAGTGGATATAAAAATGTTAACACCGATCTTGGCGGTGTACCAGGTCAGGGCGGGTATTCCACAAATTTTAGCGGCGGCATGAGCGGTGGCGCCGAGGGTCAAGTGGTTGGCGCCGTCTTCAAACAGCTCGTCAGTCGATTCGTTGAGGCCAGCAAGGATCTGAAATCGCCCGAGAATGTTGCGCTCTATGGGGACATCCGACAGCTGGTCACCTACGTGAAGGGCGCCCACGGCGGACCCTTTCGCCTGGTCGCACTCAGCGGCATTTTGGCAGTGACGCCGCGTCCACACAAGAAGGGACCCACGGCACAGACGACCAGAGTGATCAGGTGAGCAAAAAAGCATACTTGCAATGACATTCAAATTAGAACAAAGCTAGGATCAAAAATGAGAGTTTACTTATTTATTTTTTTAATTTTAGAAATGCATTTGAAAAATATCAATTATCTTTTTGATATACTTTATAAAGTGAATTACAATAATTCCTTTTTTTATTTTTAAAGTTACAAACTTCAAATAATTGCTTAAGTGATTTAATTATTCATAAATTTCGTCTTCAGGCACATACCCCAGGCAGATGTGCCGCATGTGGTGCAAAATGATGACAAAAGCTCGCAGCGGCGTCTGCTTTTAAAGAAACGGAGCACATCCTCCGCCTGCGCCGTGGTGAGTCTTGTTGCTAGCCATTAAATAAATCACTGATCCGCCTCATTTGATTTGCGCAGAGCCTGCTGGAGACGGAGCCCTGCGAGGAGCACTACAAGACGAGCCAATCGCCGTTGAGCAACTTTAGGCGTCGCACCACCGGAGTGAGGCCAACGCTGACACCGCGGCACAGCGAGCGGGCGCTGCTATCCGATTCCACGTCCAGCTCGGAACGCAATTCGCTGGGACGGCTCAGCGGCTTGGTGCGCTGGTTCCGCGGCACACCCAAAGAGGCGTCGTCGATTGATTTGGAGATAGGCTCGCTAAATCCAGAGATATCGTCCACATTCATGCGGCACGCCTCGCTGAAGATCCAACGGGGTCGCTCCAGCGATGGCATCGGCCGTTCCATTCAGCGCGCCAAGCGACGCGTCGAACGACGGCTGAACCGTTTCGGTGGCATTGTGAAGGGCAAGAAGAAGGTGGGCGGCATCGAAGAGACAGCGGACTACAGCCGACGCAGCTCCTCCGACATGTGCGACGGTCCACGCGAGTCCGAGGTGGTCATACTCAAGGAGCGCAAACTGGTGCCCATTGAACCGGTTCGCATCGGAATGCTCCGACTCTCGTTTCTACTGGAGACTTGTGCGCCTGGTTCATTTCCCGATCCGCAGCTGGTCGCCGCCGTCTTGGATTTGGTAAGTACAATTGTAGTCTTAATTGTACTTAGAATTGAGAAGTTTTGTCGTCTATAAAGAAAATTGTTGTCAAGTTTGCCACTGAGTTTAAATTGTTTACTCAAATTTCAGCCGCAAGCACCGCTGGTGACGCGGGCGACTTTTCTGCTGGAGTGCGCTCATTTTGTGCACCTGTGCAACAAGGGGCAGTGGCCCATTTGGATGAAGCAGAATGTGGGCGGCTATCGTGCCTCGGGCGCCAACATCAATCCCGCCCAGATGCGGCAACAGGTCAGCCAGTCCAGCGCCCGGCGCACCCACATCCTACTCCGCGCAGCCGGCAAAATGTTCCATCAATGGGCAGAGATGGTGGGAGCGCGTCTCGAGGAGATCTTGTTTACCGAACGACTACAGTACGAGGCGCTCAACGCGAGCCTCACCGATCCGGAGAAGCAGCGCGAACTACTGCAGCAGGATGAGGAGGAGGATTTCCTGGACGAGACCTCTGTCAATCCGCATGGCAATGACTGTCCGCATGCCTTGAAACTGATCGCCTGCGTGCTGCTCTTCGAGATCACCGCCTTTCTGCGGGACACCTACATCACGCTGCCCAAGACCTCGAAGATGTTGCACAGGGACAGGCCCGCACCTTGGGAGAAGGTGTATCGCGAGGCCAATCGCCGCTGGTCCATGGCGCTCAGTTCCATGGGTCACTCGCAGACCTCGGCACAAAGCCTGCAGTCGATAGCAGCAGGCAACGATGGCGCTGGCCAAACGGAGCGCAAAATATCCTTTGTGCTGCACGAACCGGACAACGAGTCCGAGAACAGCAGCAACACCACTCTAACCAAGGAGGGCGAGGAGGGTAAGTGATGCTAATAGGTCGATATTGTAATATACATATATATATATACATATATCACAATCTTGCCTTGAGGAAAATACTCATAAATTCATAAATTTGTAATCGCAGCTATTATTGTATATTTAATCATATTTACTTTTCGACCAACAGTAGCTCGACGTCCCACTGCATCGGCGGTGCGACCATTTTTGTTGCGACGTGGCACAGCCACCACAACGGGTGGTTCCTTCAAGAGGCGCTCCCTGAAGCTGCGCCGCAACACCAAGGACAGCAAGGAGATCGAAACAGATTGTATGTCGATCCGTTGCATGTATATAGTTGAATATAATTGAACATTTTATACTTGCCACACATAGTCAATATGGCGTCGAGACGTAAGGTTTCCTCTCTGTCGGACCGCAGCGATACATCGGAGCAGGGTATGGTTAGCGGGGGCGAGGAATCGCCGGGCATACTCAGCGATGATCAGCAGCCGGAATCGCCGACAGACTCCAATGAGAACGACGACACGGCCAAGAACATGCCCTGGCTAAAGGCAGTCATCGACTTGATCACCAGCTACAACTACTACTGCACCCACAAGGGTTACTGTCATCCCTTCTGCTACAAGCGTCACATGCGCTCCTGCACGAGGCTTATTAAAGCAACCCGCAAGGTAATCAAATTAGATGTATTAATATTAACATAAAAATATGTTCGAATAGAGAATATATTACTTATACAAATTCGAATCTTATTGTAAGAGCGCTAAAATGATTCTTTTCTGCACATTAAAATGTCATTACTCTATGTAAAAAATACATTGCTTTGCATTTCACAGATTTATGGCGAGGAGTTTGGATTCACTTTTGATGCAGATCATCCCACTGTGGAGCCTACGGTAATAAGTACCGCGAAGCCATCAGCTCGAGCCCGTTCGACGCGCAAGGTATCGGAGCAAAGTTCAACGCAAACCTCTCCGTCTAAGCGTAAGGACAGTCTGTCCCGCAAGGATCGGTAAGTCGAGCTTTGGAATATCATCTCTCTCTTGGAATATCATCTCTAATGTGGTCCTTGTTTGAGCAGCATTAGCGACGATCCGGACATTGAGATGGCTGAGAAGCTAGCGCGAGCCTTCCGCCAGGAGAAAGAAAAAAAGCTGCAGGAAGAGCCACCAATATTGAAATTCATACGAATTCACATACGCAATCTGTTCCACTTTCCACTGGCCACAATGCTAAAGGGAGCGGTGGTGCTCAGCGAGGAGCTGGTCATCGAGGCCATGCCCGCCGCCTGGGAACTGCTACTGGAAACCAATCATGACACGGCCACCTCCAGTGCCGCCGTCTTCCTGATGGGCTCCGTGAAGGCGCAGAACTTCGCCTTTGACATTATGCAACGGGCGCTGAAGCACAAGAATCCTGATATACGCATTGGGGCGATTCAGCGGTATCTGGTGCTATGGAAATGTCGCTTCCATGTCTGGCCGCGCATGGAGGATAATGCACATGATGCCACCTTCAAGGTGCCACCGGGCGGCATTGAGTTTACACTGCCCTCACCCAAGATTGGCATCGAAAGTCTGCCCGTTGTTGATCCACCCTGGATGCCCGTGCAGCAGACAAAGGACATGGACATGACACTCAACCAGGACCGACATGTAAGTGAGGTCATCTGTCATCTGACCAGAGTTTGTTGCTTACGTTAATTATTTGGATACTTTAGAAATCGTAAGATTGAAATACTTTTAGGTAGTCGAAAAGTCGGAAATAAAATTTACAAAGCATTACTCACTCCAATTTCGCAAAGTTCTACTAAAAAAATTATATTTATATATTTAAAAACCCTTACAACATTTTAAATTGAATTAGGTATATCTCAAGTGATTGAGAAATTCTTTTACTGTGACTTTTATGAGAATTTAGAATGAAAAAAAAAAACTGTTTCCGAAAATAGAAAGTTGAGTTTAAAAAGGATTTGATTGATTTAATTTCTTTTTATTCTAAAAATATATCATAAAGATATACTTTAGAAAATATTAAATAGGAAATATCTTTAATTCAATTAGTGAGCGACAAATTTTTCTTACTTAAAAAAAAACTATTTTAAAAAATGAGAAGTTAAGATTAAAAAGGAATTAATTAATTGCATTTCTTGTTGATTTGAATTTCGAAATGCTATCAGCTCCGTATTAAACTTATCTTAACTTTCCACAGCGTTCCTTGGTGACTGCCACAAAGAGCCGCAAGATGCAACAAACGGAGGCGATACGCAACGCTCTGCGACAGCAGCGGGACAAGCAGCGTGCGGAGCGACACAGTTTCCTAATCACAATGATACCAATAAGTCAACAGGCCTCCCATGAGCCGGGCATGGAGCACGAGGATCACGAGATCGAGGAGGATCTGGATGGCACACGCACCTCTTCGCATCTGCATCACGCCCATTCGCTGTTCCCATCGGTGTTGTGCTCCTCGGTCATGCAGATTGTGGGTTGTTTGGATGATGCAGCTATTGGCTCCGATGGTAATGCTGTGTATGAGGTGGCCTATCAGGTGATCTGGGTGTGCCTGGTCGAGGAGTCGGCATTGTTCCTGCGCTATGTGTTCGAGCGACTGACTCGCGATCGTCAGGATCAGATGTTCAAGTTGCTGCGACATCTGATTCGCTTTGTGCCACGCCTGCCGCAACAGGCGGCCTTTGCTCTGTACAACTCCATCATTGGCTACATCATGTTCTATGTGCGCTCCTCCAACGAGCTCAAGCAGGAGGTGAGTTCGAGTACCAATATTTAAATAGTAGCTGCTAATCTTATAAGTTTTTAGCTTGTGGGCTCTGCTTTGTCGGTGCTGTGGATGGTGGTGCACTCGGTGCATGGCATCATGTTCAAGGATCTGAAACAGATACTGCGCAAGGAGCAGTGCGATGCATCCATTCTGCTCACAGCCAATGTGCCGGCCGCCAAGAAGATCGTGGTGCATGGCCCAGCGGATGATGACTACAATATACCCTCACAATTTCCCGTGCAGGAGGACACTTTGTTCTGTCAGCTGCTGAAGGAGGCACTGGACTATTATCCCATTGATGAGAAGAGCATCACGCACTACTGCCTGGTGGACTACAAGAGCAGTGAGTAGAGCCATCGGCGTACGCGGGGGGAGGCAAGGCGAGGGGGGCATAGATGCCACCTCCATTCTCTCAACTTTACAAAGACGCAAAGTGGTTCATATTAAAGTTAAAATGAATGAGAAAATATATCCTTTAATAGAGCTGTACCAGATTGATTTATTTCATCTTGCTTACCACGATGATATTTTCTTAAAGTTATTTAAATAACTATTAATGTTATTTATTAAAACTTCTAGAATTCGATGATAATCAGATTAGCTGAACTATAAATTATTGATTTATTCTCAATTTATGAGCTATCTTCCTTTTTTAATCTATTTATTTGAAAATTTAACTAATTAAATTCGTACAAAATCGTCTTAAAAATAATTAGCTTATTTGTAGAATAGTTTCTTAATTGAACAGTTTAACATTTATTGCAATTTATACCCTGATTAACTATTATGTAAAAATGTGTGGATATCCTCTAAAAATTCAATCTATTCCAGGTAAAATACTAAATCCCAATTGGTATATAAGGGACTTGTATTTCTTCAAGCGCTCCCAGTATCCGGAGGTGCGTCTAATGCTCATGCGTCCGGAGGAATCATTTCTGGCGCTCCAAAAACAGGAGTTGACCAAGAAGTTTGTCGAAATTGGCAAGGTGCATCTGACGTGGGCGATTCTAAAGAATGTGGACATGGTGGTGCAACGTGTTGTCTTCCTGCACGAGGAGCTGATGAAGCTGCCCTCGTTCCCCCGAAAGGCACTCGAAGTGGACCTGGATCTGCATCATGGCGGCGAATATGGCCAAGTGCTGCTCGGCTTGGATGTGCTGCACAAGTTTATGTGGGTGCGTCTAATTGCCCGCATGTTTGAGGCAATGGCCGGAAATTTTGCCTACTCGGCGGACATACAACTGTTCCTCAATGTGCTGTCCGGTGCGTCCATACTGCATGCTGAGGATTCGTGCATTATGCGCTATGTGATGGCCACATTCATCAATGCCGCATTCAACTTTAAGAACATCTTCTCCACAAATGGCTACTTTATGATTATGCCCACATTGCTGCAGGTCTACTCGCTGCATCAGACCAACAAGCTAATTACCACCACCATCGAGTATGCCGTCAAGCAATTCTATCTGCTCAATCGGAAGCCCTTCATTCTACAGATGTTTGGTTCGGTGTCGGCCATCCTCGACACTGACGAGGATGGCACCTATGGCGAGGCGCACAAGGTGCAATCGAGCTGCCTTTTCAATCTGCTGCTCAGTCTTGAGGATCCCTCACCGGATCCCCTCAACATTGCCGAGCTGGTCAAAGAGCCCAAGCCACTGAAGGCCATCGATTTCTGTTACCACGATGAGGACGACGATGTCACCGTGCTCGACTGCATCACCTTGTGCGTGATGGTCGTCTCCTATTCGGCGGAGAGCACACGTGGCTACCAAATGCTTGTGAGTATTACATCTTATGCTTCTCCTCTTTAGATGCTTCTCTTACTCAACATCTGCCTTAGATCATTCTGGAGGCCATATTACCCTGTTATCTGCAACAGATTCAGTCGCCCAGCTATATTCCGCTGCAGGGTAAATCGGAGCGAGACATTATACTCCAGTTGGCTGTGGCCATACGGACCATGGTGCATAACTGCGAGGGTCTGGCCAAGAGCTACAACGGACCCTATCGCAACAGTCCGGAGCACAAGGGCTCCTCGCAGCGCAACTGCAGTCGCGGACCGCCATGTTCCCCGGGCATGGACTTTGAGGAGGAGTCGCACACAAAGTACGCAACAGATCCGCGCACCAAGAACATGATGGACTCCGCCGAGGATTCGGAGATGATACGCACCGAGTATCGGCGGCCACGAGACGTGCTGCTCTCCGTCGTCGCGGATTTCCTAACCAAGTCCACCACACGGCTGGGTGAGCTGGCCAAGAAGCTGCCGGCTAACGATAGCAAACTCAGCGAGGTGCTGGACGCCAAGTGTCACATTCGTCTGGCGGATATCGCGCACTCGCTGCTCAAGGTGTCACCCTATGATCCGGAGTCGATGGCCTGTCGGGGCTTGCAGCGCTATATGCAATCGGTGCTGCCACGGGCCGAGTGGTCAAATGATACACTGAGGAATGCACTTGTCACTGTGCTGCGTCGCATCGATAAGGTGTTCCTGAAGATCTCGAAGAAGCCATCGATTCGTCGCAATACGGATTGGGAGGCGGCAGCCGGGCTGCTCAAGGGTATACACGAGACGATCATCCGGCATCCGTATGTGCTGCACTGGCAGCAGATGAAGACGCTAATATCAACGGTGCAGAATTTGATTGTCAATGAGCCGGGCAGCGGGATACCGGAGGGCGTGTCCAGTGCAGGTGCAGCGCTCATGTCTCAGAATCCGCCGGCCTTTTTCTGCTCGGCCGTGGTGCGTCTGGTTGCCCTCCAAGTGGTCAGTCCCGTCGACTGTTTCTCACTCGTCCAGATATGTGGCGGCAGCGCCGAGTTTGCCACGCAGGAAAAGGCCGAAGGATTTCTAATGCATCTGATCATGCCACTGTGCTTGAAGGTCTGCTCCGGACGCGGTGTCTCCGATGTCGGTGAGCTCAAGATGACCGATGTCACCTTCCTACTGAACGCCGTGCTCAACGCCATGAGTCCGCCAGCTGGCCGCACCGGCCAGGTGGTCTCCCAAATCAATCGTGTCACCGGTGATCTGCGCGCCGGCTCCCTCACCTTCACCGGTAGCCGGGATGCTAAGCGCCCGGCTCGCATCTCCGGCTCTCTGTATCAGGCCGCGTTCCTCGCTCTGCGCATCGTCTGCATCTGTTTCGAGAATCGCCTGTCCAGCGATTGGCCGCGCATTGTCCGCGTAATGCGCGACTTGGGCAGACGCAACGAGGCTGCTCCCGATCTGTGGAGCTTCATGGAATTCGTGGTCACCCATCGCACGCCCCTCTACATTGTCCTGCTCCCCTTCATTTTGCACAAGGTATGCTCACACACACACACACACACACACCTACAGTGTTCACTCGCAAGTGTCAACCATGCCGCAACTCCAATTATTACTAATTAGAATCGCTATTTTTATATATGCAAGTAAAGGTTTCAGACAGAATCGGAACCTATTTTTCACGTGCAACGCTGTTGAGGCAGCTATGAAATCATTCGATTTTAAATTTAATATATTGCATTTATACTTAAAAAAGTACGCTCAGAAAAATGAAAATCGCTCTGAAAACCAGAAAAATATTTTGATTTTGCAAAATCATTTCTAAATATAGAAACAAAATTCGAATTAAATTTATAATATGTTAAATTTAAATCCTTAATATTTAGAAAAAATACTTTTAAAAATGCAGAATGAAATTAAATAATTTGCGATTTAGAAAAATTGTCGAAATTTGAGAGCGATTTTTGTCCGAGTGTATAAATATTTATTTGCAAAGTTAAAAATTGTGCTTGTGTTTTACGTAGTATATTGGAATATTAAAGTTTGATTTGTGCACAGATATCGCAACCGCCAATTGGCGATCACGAGCGGCACATGCAGTTCATCATCAGGGAGCGACTGCGCGGAACTCCGCCCCAGGGTGGACTCAAGTCGAAGGGGGCGCTGCTGCTGGAGCTGGCACGCGAGCTGCGCGACTTGCGGGACGAGCTGGAGGACAAGCGATATGGTATGCTATAAGCGAATCTAGGCAACGACTTGTCTCTAGGCACCGTTTCAGTTTCCACAGATCGCGAGAGTTCCGAGCAGAAGAAGAGCGATACGCCGGCAGCAACCAGTGCAGCCGATGCACACAAATCGCAGCAGAGACCGTCGCTGATCTCCATTTTCACGGGCACCACAACGGGACAGGCCACACACTCGCACGTCTCGGCGGTGCCCATTGATTCGCGCAGCGGCTCGGGCGGCATATGTACACCGAGCGATACGCTCTCGCAGCAGACGTTGCATCCACCGCGCGAATCCCTGTCGAGCAGCTCGACGGGCCGCGATCCGCACACCACAACCAGTGAGAGTCACAGTGGCGAGGGAGCTGCTGGCTCAGCGCCCACGCTGGTTGGTCAAGCGCCAGGCAGCGGACCCAGTGGCTCCGGCCATGGCATGAACATTGCATCGGCCTTGCCACCGGGCGTCGCCTCACAGCTGTCCCACTCGCAATCATTGCAACAAGCACCGTTTAAGGCACAGCCGCCGAAGCTGCGCTTTGTGTCATCGGTGGAGTTTCGACACTCGTCGGGCGAGACCTCAACCACGCCGCTGTCACCGGAGAGCCCTGCCGAGGACAGTTCCGGGGATCACACACGCTCGCGCCTGCAACGCTCCAAGGCGGCCAGTCGCAAGACTTTTCGACTCAAGCGCAGTCGTCTGACGCCCATGGAGCCGCCCAGCATTGTAAGTTGATCGGTCGCATTTTAGTCAATTCCATCTCAATGTTGGCCACATGCAGGTAACATCACTCTCCCAGGAGGAGCATCAGCCGAAAGCACTCGGCGAAATATCTTGGGACTCGGTCTCACAGACGTCGTCCACATCCGGCTATCGGGATAACAACAGTCTGCAGACGGGTCTGCTTTCGCCAGACGGTTCGCTCGGCGGTCTTACTTTGGGCCGTTCGCCCTCGCAGCACTCGCTCCTGATGGTCTTCGAGGGGCAGGACGAGGACACACTTATTTAACAATCACAGAACGGCGACCGGGCCTACGAGCTTTAGGACAGCCTAAATTAATACAAAAATATAAACTGAAATTTAGCACCGAACTTTTAGCTAGCCTTAACAATTGGTAGACATAAATATGAATATAGAAAGTTGATGTTAAGTTTTACATATAGCATAGTAGTTGTTTCCCCATTATGTGCCCAGATTTTGTACGTTTCTTGTGTAGCTGAATAAACAGTTCAATAAATAAACTTCGTAGTCGTTCTAAGAAGCCAAATGTTGCCATATACTTGTTTTTCTTAAAGCCGTGCGTCGAATTTTGTACTTCATTACTGGTGGCAATATTGCAGTTAAAAATGCAGCCACAACAAACATTTGCCGACTTATTTCAAGCAAAAACAATTTTTCGAATTTTGAAGACCAGACAGTGTAAGCATCCATGCCAGTGTATGTATGTATGGCAACATTGCCAGCGTGTGTAAGTCCCCCTTCATTGGTGCGTGTGCATGCTATCCTATACAGAAACCTTCAATCTAATGATGCCTTAAAGTATGCTGCAATTTCTTCTGTTTTAGTTAATAAAGCAGCCCAGTTGGTGTTACTGGTGCGTGTACATGCTATACCCAGCATGAAAACAAACAAATAAATATAACAAATAATAATACACGAAGTATTTGTTGTTATTTGTTACTTGTAATTTGTGTAATTGTTGCTGTAGTTTTGCTTGCAAGGTTTTTTGTTTGTAAAGCAGATATTATTATATTAAACAGACAAGCAAGCAAAAGGAACTAAAACACTATTACAAAATGTGCAACACTGTTTGTAATTTATGAAATACTTTAAAATACCAAGATAGTGCTATTTTATGTTATCTAACAGCGAGTGTTACTGTAAATGCTGCGACGGCATGTTATGTTAAGTGTTATACGACTTCTAAACTACGCACGTCAAACGCAAGTGAAAAATTAATGAAAAGAGCAACAAGTTGTAAATTTTGCGCAATCAGACTGTTGCCTGTTTAAATAATATTTGATGTGGATCAAACTTTAGCCAAAGGCAATCATCAAAGTGATGAAGAACGCTGCCAGCGATAAAACAGCTGCCAGTGCAGAAGAAACACACCGGTCGCAGTATTCATAACAAACCACATAGACACACACACATACACTCGCACATACACACATACACACACAGACTCGCACTTGAACAATTTTCTCGCAGACTTTTCTCGCTTTTGTTGGGATTTAATGAACAAATTGATAGCTTAATGGCTGCGAAAGAATCATTTCGCGACAGACAAACACAAGAATTGGAAGTTATAAAGGTGAGCTCACATTTTCTGTTATCTTTGGATGATGAAATAAATGCCGGCTCTGTTCACAGTCCATATTCGGTGTTGACGTCGAGGATCTGCGACCGCAGAGCACTGCCGCCATATGGAAGCCAACGGACATTCGCATCCTGCTCACCCCGTTGCGAGACTCCGCCAGTGGACAGACACAGGCCTATGTCAGCACCAAACTGCATATCACCTGCCCCTCCAAATACCCAAAGCTGTAAGTGATAACTGTTGACGGGGGGAGTGGAGTATAAGGCGACCTTGCTCCAGGGTGAAGAACCGATAGTTTTGTTAACAGATCATAACTTCGTCAATATTAATTATATATTCAAAAATCAAAGCTTTTTGATCATGATTTGATACCTGGATTAGTAGTTCATGTAAAATTGAAAACGATATTTAAAATTATAATCTTAAAGAAAGGCTGTCCTTCCAGAGCTATAACTTTCTCAAAATGTATCCGATTTTCAAGAAGCAGGTGTTTTTAATCATGATTTGACAAGCACATACAAAATCCACATTTAAAGTTTGCGATTTTGTATATAATCCCAAGTTAAGCTTTTATTGATGGCTAAATCTTTCCGAAGTCGTCAGTTTGTCAAAAGAGATTCGATTTTCAAAAACCAGTGTTTTTTACTAATGATTTACTATAGATTAATGCTTCATCTAAAGTTCATTCTGGCTCATGTTAAAATTTATCTCATTGTTATGGCTATCATATAAATAAGCCAAATGTAAAATGATTCAAATTAATAGAATTTTAAGTGCCCTTGCAGAGCTTTCAATAAAGTTGTTTAAAAAAAATGTTTTTTTTTGCAGTGCACCTAAAATCGTGCTGGAGGAGTCGAAGGGTATGTCGGATCAGCTATTGGAGGCGCTGCTTGGTCAGCTGCAGGCCCAATCCCAGGAGCTGCGTGGCGAAGTCATGATTTACGAGTTGGCCCAAACGGTGCAGGCCTTTCTGCTGCAGCACAACAAGCCGCCCAAAGGCTCATTCTACGATGAGATGCTGCAGGCGAAACAGAAGCGCGAACAGGAGCTGCTCCACATGCAAAAGGAGAAGGAAACACTGGAGCGTCAGACACTAATTGACGAGGTGGAGCGTCGCAAGGAGATGTTCAAAACGGAGGCAAAGCGACGAGGCGAACCCAGGCGCAGCATGAGCGAATCGAATAATCGACATCCGAGCTCATCGGAGAGTTCGGAGAACTCGTCGCCATACTATCGAGGGCATATGTATCCCAACAAGTGTCTCGACCATCGAAACACCGAAATCCTCTACTTCCACAAGATGGGCAGGCAAATTCAGCGCGGCTGCTGTTTAGGTAAACAAAAAACGGATACTCTTCAAATGTGAAAAAGATCTTCAACATCTTCGTTTTGTTTATATCAATATCCTGTTTGCAGGACATTCGCAGCGCGGTTGCATTGCGTACTCTGGCGTCGATATGCACAGCGGTCAGTTACTGTACATCACCGAGTGGAGCATCAAGTATTCGCAGCTGGAGCAGCCCTGCTGCGGCAATGGCATCTGTCATTGGAGCGTCGAGTCCAAGTGTGCGGGCAATCATCGCGTCGAGGATCTGGTCGCTTCCATAGAGAAACAGGTGGCGACACTGGCGCAGCTGCAGCACAAGAATCTAATTCAGTACGAGTGCGTGCTGTGCATTAAACGCAAAGAGGGATTACTTATCTATCTGGTGCAGGACTTTCTGCTCGGCACCAGCGTCTTTAGCATCTCCTCATCGCTGGGCTGGTGCATGGACGGCGCTCGCATGGTTGCCCGTGGCGTCCTGGAGGCTTTGGTCTTTCTGCATAACAAGGGCGTCGCGCATAGTCATCTGTTGGACAGCACCGTTTTTATGGACAATACGGGAAATATTCGCTGTACGGATTTCTCGCTGGTACCCAGTCTGTTGGAGCTGATTGGCGGAGATGGCCAGTGCAGCAGCATTCGTGGCGATTTGCCAGCATTGGGCGCCCTCGTCGAGGCTCTGATGCCCACCAATAGCTATGAGATGCGCGACTTTATCGACAAGTGAGCAACGATGCTATTTCAATCCTTTCCCAGCTAACAATTCTTTCTGCCAATTCAGATGCAATTCGGATCGTACTCTGTCCGCATCGGAGCTGCTGGAGCATCCGTTTCTGCGCCTCTATGACAACGGGCAACAGCAGAATTTGACGCTGCAGCAGACGCATCATCGCAGCTCCCTGGCGCCGCCATCGGATCAAGCCATGTTGGTTCAACGTGCCGTTGTCCCCTTTCAAATACCCACACTGGCGCTAAGTCAATCCCGGCTGCGCACCGAATTCGAGGTGCTTATGTATCTGGGCAAGGGCGCCTTTGGCGATGTGCTCAAGGTGCGCAACATTCTCGATAATCGCGAGTATGCCATCAAGCGTATTCCGCTGCCGGGTCGTAGTCGCCAGCTGTACAAGAAGATGACGCGCGAGGTGGAGCTGCTTTCCCGCCTGAATCATGAGAATGTTGTGCGGTATTTCAACAGTTGGATCGAGAGTGTCAGTGATGCGGACGCCGCTGAAATGGACAAAGTACTCGGCGGCGATTGGTCACAGAGCCAGGATCTGAGCATCAAACCGGCCAAGTCACCACAATTGGGTCTCGCCGTTCACGAGGAGGAGACGGAGAGCTCGTCCAGCATGTGGAATGGTTACATGTAAATAGCAATAAGAACGATGAACTTGAGTATGTTATAATCTGTAACTTTTGTGTATTGTCTATCCTAGGAACAACGGCGTGGATGACTCCGACTCGGATGGCATTGAGTTTGTTGACTCGAACGGGAAAGTGGCCGTTTACGATGACGATGACGACGATGATGATGATGATGATCACAACCAGCATAAGGAGGATTCATCGCAACGTAAAATCAACTCGCCGCGTCCACAGATGCAAGTGATGTACATTCAAATGGAGTTCTGCGAGAAGTGCACTCTGCGGTGAGTTGTAATACCAAGCAGACACCTTCGCAGATTCGCTCAATTCCATTGCTATTCTGCAGCACTGCTATTGATGACAATCTGTTTGAGAACACAGATCGATTGTGGCGCTTGTTTCGTGAGATTGCCGAGGGCCTCTCACACATTCATCAGCAGGGCATCATCCATCGCGATCTGAAGCCGGTCAACATCTTCTTGGACTCGCATGATCAAATCAAAATTGGTGATTTTGGACTGGCAACCACCAGTTTTTTGGCTCTGCAGACGCATGGTAAGTGGAAGAATTATTCATGCTTTGAGCATCAACTAACTTAGATGTATTTTAGCGGAATACCCAACGCACTCAGTGGCACAACATGTAACAAGCACTGAGGATGGCACCGGCACGGGAAAAGTGGGCACAACGCTCTATGTGGCCCCAGAGCTGACGGGCAATGCCTCCAAGTCGGTGTACAATCAGAAGGTGGATATGTACACCCTGGGCATCATATTGTTTGAGATGTGCCAGCCGCCTTTTGATACGAGCATGGAACGTGCACAGACCATAATGCAATTGAGAAATGCTTCAATTGTCATCCCAGAGAGCATGCTGCAGGATAGCAAATACGAGAAGACAGTGAAGGTTAGCATTGGAATATATCTATCTATACATATATCTATAAATAACATCCTAATTATAAATACCCATTAATGACCAGATGCTGCGCTGGCTGCTCAGTCATGATCCCGCTCAACGACCCACTGCCGAGGAGCTGCTCGTCTCGGATTTGGTGCCGCCTGCCGAACTTGAGGCCAATGAGCTGCAGGAGATGCTGCGTCATGCGCTGGCCAATCCCCAGAGCAAGGCGTACAAGAATCTGGTGGCACGCTGTCTGCAACAAGAGAGCGACGAGGTGTTGGAGCACACCTATCATCTGAGCAGCAGTCGTGCCATGAAGTCCTGGAACTCGGCGATAGTTATCGATGACATTGTTTCGCTCAATCCACTGATTGAGTTCGTCAAGGCGAAGGTGGTGAATGTGTTCCGCAAGCACGGCGCCATCGAGGTGGATTCGCCGCTGTTGTCGCCGCTATCGGCACGCAACATCAACGTCAACAACAATGCCGTCCATCTGATGACGCATTCGGGCAGCGTGGTGCTGCTCCCCTGCGATCTGCGCACCCAGTTCGCCCGACATGTCACCATGAACGGTGTGAATCTCATACGACGCTATTGCGTCGATCGCGTCTATCGCGAGGAGCGTGTCTTCAACTTTCATCCGAAGCAGAATTACGAATGCTGCTTCGACATCATCACGCCGAGCACCAGCAGCCAACTGGTCGATGCCGAACTGCTGTCGCTGGCTTTTGAGATTGCCAGCGAGCTGCCCAGTTTGCGGAAGCGTAACATCGCCATACGCATGAATCACACGAATCTGTTGCGCTCCATTCTCATGTATTGTAATGTGCCCCGATCCCAATATGGGGCACTCTTCGAGGGCTACATGGACTTCATTGAGGGGCGCATTTCGCGCTTTCAGTTTCTATCCAGCATTATGTCCATTGTGGAGAAGTCACGCAGCGCCGCACAGAATCTGATGGATATGTTGCTTGCCAACTTTCTGCTCACCGGCTCCAGGAGCAGCGTAGATGAATCCGCGCTGAAGTCCCTGATGCGTGGCAAGGGTGAGGCAGCTTCCTTGGCATGCGCTGCTCTGCGCGAACTGGAAACGGTTGTGGGATTAGCCTACAGTCTGGGAGTGACAGTAAGTCAGCCATGTCCACAGCATCTTTAGTATAATCATCTTTCGTTTTTTGTTTTTTAGTGTCCCATTCACATTTGGGCTGGTCTGCCCATCAGCTTTGATCGTGCCAGCACTGGTGGCATCGTCTGGCAAATGACCGCTGATCTGAAACCGAATCGCTCGGGGCATCCATCGGTGTTGGCGATGGGCGAGCGCTATGATGCGATGCTGCACGAGTTCCAGAAACAGGCGCAGAGCTATAATGCTGCGCTGCCGACACGTGGAGTGCTCAGCGGTGCTGGACTCTCGTTCTCGCTGGACAAACTGGTGGCTGCGGTGGGCATGGAATATGCCAAGGATTGTCGGGCCATCGACATTGGCATCTGTGTGTGTGGCACACGACCACCGCTCAAGGATGTCACCTACATCATGCGACTACTCTGGTCCGTTGGCATACGCTGTGGAATTGTGGAGACTGCCAGCGGTGGTGGCGACGAAGCGCAGGATTTGGCCCGACTGGGGGCATTGCATGTGATACTTGTCGCCGAGAATGGCTCGCTCCGTGTGCGCTCCTTTGAACGGGATCGATTCCAGGAGCGGCATTTAACCCGTGCCGAACTGGTCGAGTTCATCCAGAAGATGCAGCGCAGTGAGGCGATTAGCGGAGGCGTGGTCGGCTCTGGCGGAGATTACAGCAGTCAGTTGTCCAATATGAGCAGTGGGCCAGGCAACAACGGTCTCAGCTTGTCCGCCTCGAATGTGAGCATCAAGAACAACTATAGCCAGCTGCCCGATGTCCAGGTGACATTCCACACCCACGACAAGATGACGGCGAACTATAGGCGACGACTAGAGAATCAGGTGGCACAGCAGATGAGCTCAACGCTGGCCCAGTTTAGCAAGAAGGAATCATTTGTCGTGCTGGTGGTGGAGATGCCGCCGTCCGTTGTCAATGCCATCGTTGGTGCCATCAATCCGCGAGTGTTGCGCAAAAAAGAGACTGAACCCGAAATTAATTTTGTGATCGAGAGGTGAACGAAAATCTCAACTCCCAGCTGCACTTGACTTGAACTAAATTTTTGTATCTTTTGGCAGATTTCCAAAACACAAACGGTATATATCCGAAATACACGAGGAGATTGTCGATTATCTGAGCGAGGCCAAGACACCCATTTTGGCCATTTATAGCATTTCCGATTCCTATTATCGTGTCATCATTTGAATTTCAATTTGGAGCAACTGCATCGAACTGAATGAAGTCTGCTCAAAGCGCCTACAAAAATTAGTTTAAGCCTTTGTTGCCTTCAATTAATGCAACACTATGTTTTTTCTTAGATTTACCAAAAAGAATGAAAATTTTGTAAGACTTTCGAATATTGTTTTCAAAAAGTGCCAAGCAGTTTTTCAAAAATTGTCTCAATTAATTTTAAACGATTCTTTACAATTTACAATTAACGAAAGTCGAATCAATTAAAAGCCTTATGCAAGCTGAACTCTGTTAGAATTAGAAAAAAATATAGTTGAATTTGTTGCAGCGTTCTAAATGCTAATCCTAATTAATTAATTAATTAAAATCTCCAAAAAAGGAGTACCCCTAATTAATTATAATAAGCTATTTTGTCACAAACTTTACATACAAAATGTATTTTTTGAAAATAACTATTTTTTACATGGTAATTCACAATTAGCTTGATTTCTCTCATTTAATGTACATACCTACAACAATTTAGAACTTAAAATATAGTTGCATAACAACAAAACAAACGGTTAACTGTACAACAATTGATCCACATCACGCATTGGTTTAATCAGGATGTGTCCTCCGCTTTATTCAGACTGCGTGCAATTCCCAGCGCCGGGCCCTGCAGCACCTTGCGTGAGAGACGCATGAAACCGGAGACGGGATCACGTCCAAAGTACTTCACTTGCAGCTCCTGGCCCACCTCCAATCCCAGCGCCGACGGATGCGCAATCTTGCGCTGATCCAACTGTGAATTGTGCAACAGCGCTGGCGGCATACTCGGATACAGTATGACCATAACGCCCGTATCCCGCAGCTCGGTTATCTTCGCCGTATAGATGCCACCGAATTCCAGTTGCGGCACACGCTCCTTCAGCATATAGCCATCGATGAGCTCCTTGGCCTCGTCGAGCGCCGCTTGCGAGGGTGCAAAGATTGTGAAACTATTGTCATCGGCAGCGGTTAGAGTGGTGCCCGTCTCCAAATAGATGCGCTTCATGTGCAGACCACTTGGCCCGATGAGCTGGGCTCGCTGATGCGGCTCCACGCTCAGAGTTTCGCTGACGGGCCAGCATTCCTTGCGGTACGTGCTGTGGGGGAAAGCAAGCAGACGAAGGTGAAATAAATTCTACATCTGATAGAAAGTCCATTGGACTTACCGGGGTTCCCTGATGGTATCGGCCATGATGTCCAATATTTTAGCCTTGGCATCGGTGGCCTTTTGCAGCGACTCCATGACGACCTTGAGCGGTATGCCCGGTATTTTGAGATCCGCTTGGATGGCAGTGAAACCTTTTCGCGTGCCCGCCACCTTCATGTCCATATCACCCATATAATCCTCAATGCCAAGAATGTCAGTGAGAATGCGATAATCCTGCAGATGTTTGGTATCCTCATTCTCGTACTTGGTGACGAGGCCAATGGCAACGCCGGCAGCTGGCGCTATAATGGGCACACCTGCATCCATGAGTGCCAAGGAGCCACCACAAACGCTGGCCATGCTGCTGGATCCATTCGACTCCAGCACCTCGGAAGTCAAGCGAACCGTGAACGGATAATCGTGTGGCAAGGTGGGAAGCAGCCCACGCTCGGCCAGCGCTCCATGACCCAACTCGCGGCGGCCCAGTGGCCCAATGCGACCCACCTCTCCAGTGGCGTACGGCGGGAACTCGTAGTGGAGCATAAAGTTTTTGGCCTTTAGGCCGCCGCTTTCCAGCGCCGCCAACGTGTCCAGCTTCATGGCGCTCTCCTGCGAATCCAAGCTGACCGTGCAAAAGACTTGCGTCTGACCACGTTGGAACAGCGCCGATCCATGGAGCGGTTTATACATATCCACCTGGCAGTTGATATTCCTCAGACTGTCGTAGTCCCGGCCATCACAGCGACGATTGCTCTCGAAGATTAGCTCCCGGAATATGCTGCGACACGCCTTGTTGAACTCCTCACCAATTGTGGCGGGTTCTGCGTCTGGATAGGAGGACCACACCTTGTCCAGGACATTCGCACGCACCTCGTTGACGGCGGTGTCACGCGAGATCTTGTCGTGCTGTGCATCCTGAAAGATCTCACGCAATCGCATCTCACACATACTCCTCACAGCCTGCACCAGTTCCGGCTCCGATTCGGGCAATGCATCCACATCCCTCTTTTGTCGGCCATACGATTTTTGTAGGCGTTCAATTTCGTGTATGATGAACTGCGCCTCACGCGTTCCCTGCTTGATGGCCTTGAGCAGATCCTGCATGAGGACCACGTTGCCCTTGCCCTCCAGCATCACCACCAGATTTTGTTTAGTTGCCGAGACGACCAAATCCAGTTGCGAGGATTGCAGCTCACGGCGTGTTGGATTGATGAGCACCTCGCCATCGCACAGGCCAACGCTGCAATCAGGGATTGAGGCTAGAAATTTGATTTATATTCAAGTCGAAGGTGCTCACCGCACGGCGCCAATGGGTCCATGCCAGGGTATATCGCTCACTGAGAGCGCCATCGAGGCTGCGTTGATGGCCAGAATGTCTGGCGAGTGAACTGCATCCATGGCGAGCATATTGCACACCAGCTGCGTCTCATTCCGATAGTCCTTGGGGAAGAGTGGCCGCAACGAGCGATCGATGAGGCGGGCCGACAGAATCTCTCGCTCCGATGGACCCAATTCACGGCGCATAAAATTCATTGGTATGCGACCCGAGGCGGCGTTCTTCTGCCGATAGTCCACCACCAGCGGCATGAAGTTCTGGCCCGGAGTCGCCTTCGCCTTGGCCACCGCTGTGACCATCACAGCTGTGTCGCCCATCTGGCAAACAGCCGTTCCATTGGCAAAGCGCGCCAATTTGCCAGAGCTGAGCGTCATGTTGCGACTGCAAGTTGCAAGAATACCCAATTATGAAATATTCTCATTGAATTTCAATTTGACTTACCCATTGCTGAACTGCACCTCCACAGTGGGTGCATCTCCGCGAGCGCTGCTCTGCAGGCACCGGCGATTGCATTGCAGTCGATGATTGAGTAATTTTAATGCTTTTCGTGTAAAAATCATAGTAGAAAAGCGTGCAAGTTACCCAAAAAAAATTATGCCGGTTGTCTTCAGCTGCGACGAACCGCGTGTAACCTTCACACACAATACGTACACAACACAACAATAATAATTATCAATTGCAAATGTGTGCAAACACTAAAAAAAATTCTTAGTTACTTTTCAACGTAATTAAATAACTTGTATATACACATTTTAATTAATAAACTAATAATCTAAATAATGCATGCACTTGTGACGTCCCATCGATAACAGCTAACATGCCAATTTGAGTGATAAGAATAATGTTAAGTAACAGTAGAATTCAGGAACTCGACAACATTTATCGAAATGCAACAGAGCTGCTATGCTCTCGATAGTGCTGTAATCTTACACGATGTTAGCATACGCAGCCTGTTAATTAACAGCATTTGTGTTACGAACGGACGTGGGTGTATACCTCTTTTTGCCAAGCGCGGACGTATAAATTATTGAAGTAAAGCAATTGTTAATTTCAGATACGCGTGTGTTGCCGCAAATTGATGCATATTGAACGTGCGTGTCTTCTGCCAGCCAATTAAATCAAGTGCATACAAATTTTTTTGGCATTTTCTCTGTGAGTGTGTGTGTGTGTGTTTTCGATCGCCGCCGTGCTCTCGCTTGTGCTTTCAGTGTGTGTGTTTAGCTGTGTGTGTGTTGTGTGAGTGTGTTTTGCTGCGCGCAAGTTGATTGTGTGTGCGTGTGTGTTCTTGTAAGTGTGCGTTTTGTTGGCCAAAAGCAAAACGCAAAGAGAGCCGCAGCAGCAGCAACAACAACGAAAACAACAACAAAAAGAAGAAAAACCAAAATCGACAAATGCGGTCAAATTAAAAAGAAAAACAAAAAATCATAAAAAAGTATTGGTGTCGGGGCAGCAGCAACAATAACAACAGCAACAACAACAGAGAAGCAGCAGCAAAAAAGCAAACCCAAAAAAAAATAAATAATACAAAAAATAGGCAAAAAGCTAAATCAAAACTTGCCGAGAAAGCGTGCCGCCTGAATCCGAAGCCGAAGCCGACGTCGACATCGTCGTCAACGTCGCTGCCAGCGTCGCGTGTGTGAAAAGCCGGAAAATTGCTTCACTAGGCGTTGTCGTCGTCGCCTCTGCCTCAATTGCTTCTGCTACGAGTTCTATTGTCTGATTCGCTGTTATCACAAACGCAACACAATTCTTATCAGTCAAATAATATTCTGATTGTTGCAGAAATAGAAACTAAAAATTGCATAAAAACATATACTAAAAAGCCAAGTTCAAAGGAAAAATCAAAAGAGACAAAAATATACAAGGTAAGCATAAATATTTTTTACCACAAATTATTGAATGTATTTAGGCTATATTATTTCTGCAATTTTTAAAACTTAAAAATTAAAATTCCAAAATAGAAAAATTGTTTAAGAACTGATCAATTCTAAACTTTATGCTTAAAATGAAAAGAACCGTAGATGCATAAAATTTCTTGTAATTTGCTTCATGATGTGTTGCAAGGAGAAATACAAATTTGATCACAAATCGAAATGCAAAAAGTTTGTAGGAACTCGTTGAAGAAGTTTTCTTTTATTCAGCTACAACATCTTCGATACCCATATCAAGATATTATTTTGACAAGGGAAACAAAATGCATATTTTATAAGTTCTTTTGCTAAAAAAAAAATAAAATTCATAACTACAACATACATATTCATGTTTGTCTATTCTTTGTGGTTTTCTTGTTAAAGAAAATATTAGATTCCTTAAATTAAACAATTTAGAAATATTGTTGTTGAACTGAATTTTGTAAGGGTATTCAAACTTTGATAGCTGTGCGTTGTTGGTTTAATTGTCACACTTCATTAGTCGACTGCATAAGTGCTTTAAAGTATTTACCGTAATTAACACGCTGTCTCTGACACTTTGCCACTTTGCCAGTCGCGACGTTGCGACTGCAATTTCATTAACTTAATCGATGCCCCTTTAATGTTGTTATTGCTGCTGCTGTTGCTGTTGCACATGCATTGAGTGCTTTATGGCCTTTCATACAAGCATTCTTCCTGTCTCACTCGAATACGCAAACACACAAACACACACACACACGCACGTACGCATACACGCACACAGCCAGCTTTAGCAAGAGTAAAATCATCCGCGCTGTCTTTAAGCTTATTCTTATCACTGCTCTTGTTGTTGTTGTTGCTGTTGTCCATGTTATCTGTAAGGCCTTTTCAACCTCTTTCTGGACCTCGCTGTCTCGCCAATCCAAAAAAAAAAAAATATATTATATATATATATACATATATATTTATATGTATATATATATAAATAAATAAAAAAGAAAAAAAGCAGACACTCATTATGCTATGCGCACTTCCGGCCGTTGTCTCCGCTTGTTTGTTTTTCAGCCTTTGTCATTGTTTCTGTCTGTTGCTTAACATGTTGGCTGGGTGTTAATCGATAAAGTTTACTATACGGAATTTATATTTATATATAAGCATGCGTATAAATTATTATTATTTTCTCTTTTTTGCTATAAGTATGCACGAGCTACTCAATGCAGAATATATTTATAGGAATATATTCTTAAAGAAATCCCAATAAAAAATGTGCTAATGCTTTCAAAGTAAGCCACAAACATTTTCAATCGTCGAATCTCCTGAAAATTATTAAAGCGTGTACGATAGAGTTATGCAAGTGTGTGTAACAGGCATTTCCGAACCATTAACTATATATATTCTTGATCAGCATCAAAAGTCGCGTTGATTTAGCTCTGTCCGTCTGTTTGATGTCAGAGCTTTTAAGTTCTTGTTTACCATACGCTGATCAAGTTTATGTTAACTATCCTATCATAGCTAAGGACTTGAATTCTGGTTATCGTCTAAAGCGTTCTTCAAAATAGCTTTGACTTATTGATTATGTTCTAAGTAGATGCCAGATTAGTTTCTGTATATTAATGCTGTTAATATTTTGACACTCACTTGTAAGTCAATTCAAAATGCACATAAACATTCAATTGACACTGAAATCTCATACACACAACATAAATTTTATTATCAGATTAAGAATAATTATGCTCCGAATTTGAGTAATCGTTTGAATAACTAAAAACATTGAATCTGTTTTGACTCAAGTGGCTAAATGACACAAATAACTGAAGTTTTCAGATGTATGCAAATATCAGATTAAACATATCTTACGCTCTAAGTCGGAGTAATCGTTTGAACAACTCGCGGAAAGTGCTCAATATTTATTTATTTTTATGCTGTTGCTGTTGCGTTTGCGTTACTTTGTTATCTTCAACTTAGCATTTGTTGTTGCTTGCGGTTTGCTGTTGTTGTTTTTGCTGTTTGTCATTGTAAGTCACACTGATTGCCGATTGTCGATTGCCACGACTTCGGGCCCGTCCCAGCCCGGCCCGATCTGCATAATTAGGGAGAGCGCTTTGCATGATAGCTGATAGCGTCAGTCGCTTCCGCTTCCATCACTCATCAACAGCAGCAGCAACAACAGTTCAGGCAGCTGCTAAGGCAGCAATAGCAGCAGCAGTTGAGGCAGCCGTCTATGTTCCGTTTTCAATTTCAAATAGCATTATTGAATGTCCAGCGTTCTGTTGGCCACATGTGGCGTGTCCGGGTGTCCTGTTGTCCTGTCGCTGAGTCCTTCGTCATATGCCCATTGGTATTGCCATTAGCAGCGCGACCCCTTCCACTTAGAGCATATTTTGCTGTGTATGTGTGGGTGTACATAAAAAGCATTCAAGTGCTGTTCGTTATGCGTCACACTTGCGCACAAAAAAAAAAGAAAATAATAATAATGGAAATATTTGTGACTAGGAGATACCCCGTAATCAGCGGAGAAATTTACGATATATGCATACAACTGGGTTTTTATCAAAAATTACTTGTTGCATGATGGTTTTTTTATTTGGATTATTTTTGCCCTGAACCCATGAAAAATGGCGAAAATTGTACAATACTACCAACTAATAATTTTAAATGGCCACAGGGTATATGGAAGAAAAATAAAAGTAGAAAAACATAATGTGTATATTGTCAGACTGCAAAGACAATAAACCATCAATGAGCAGGACAAGAAGAGCTGGGGCAGGAGGTGAGAGCAGGAGTGGGAGCAGTACTAACAGCGACCAAACCCCAAAGCAAATAAAACTCGAATCGAATCGAATGGAATGGAATGGAATATTATTATCATCAACAAGGACAACGACGCGCCCCAAGAACAGAACAGCGAACCCATTGCGGACTTGGGCAATTGGGGATTGGCCACATGCTGCTCAACGTTTTGCACGCGTCATGAGGCGCGACTGCGACTACCAACTAGAGTGTTTGAAGTTCGAACACCAATCCCGACCCCGAACCCAACCCCGAACCCGACCCCGACCCCACCAAGTCCCGTTAGTAATTCCAATTTCAATCGTCGGCCCACTTCTCTCACTGCTCTCTCCACACCTCGTCCCTTGGCTTTGCTCTCTAATTTGGCGCGACTTTGACACTTGTTAGCCAATATGTTTTGGGTCATGTTAATGGCCAAAACGGAATTGATATTAATTGCCGCAAACGCCCACATAGCATAGCAGTGGGCGTGGTCCCGTTCTTCTATTTCGTTCCCGTTGCTAAGCGAACCGAGTCCATTAGCCGGCCACAAAAATCGCATGAAAATCAGCTTAACTCATTTGTGCGGGGAAAACCAAAAAAAAAAAAACATTGGCTTATACACTTTACGCCCATTGTATTTTTTTTGTTAGTGGTCGACGCACCCAAAACGTTACACTCAAAGAAAATTATATTAACTGAAAAATTACAACTGTGAATTTTATTTGTAGAATGGAAAATCTTCAATGGTGAACTTTATAACTAAGAATTGTTGTCCATATGGAAAACCATACTCTGAAACTGTGAAATGTTAGAAGTTTTATTCTACTTTCGAGTAGTCTTTTTCTCGCAGTGCATGACACATTTTTATTAATTCTTATGGATTTGTTGTGTTATTAACTCTTGAATGAGTTTACGAGCGCAGCTACCTGAGAATCCCTTTATATGAACATTTATGCCACGATTGATTTTATAGTTTTGGCCTTAGCTGGCATTTCTTTATGTTCTCTTTGTGTGTGTGTGTGTGTGTGTGTGTGTGTGTGCGTGCCCCTTGCTTGTCGCATTGTGATTCTTCAATCGAATTAATCCTTGCTTTTTGGACTTGCCGGCAACCCCTGAGAAATTGATCTTATTACGCTTAGGCTGTATAAAATACATACCTAAATTACATATTATATATATCTGATTGGATTTGACATTTTCTTCGTTGAAGTGCTGCTTGTCATTTACACAAAACAAGTTCTTTCATAACTCAAATTCAATTATAGTTTCAAGTGTGTGCGGCATAAAAAAAAGTTGAACTGAAATGTGAGAAAACTTTTCGGATGGGAAGTGCGCAAGTTGATTCTAATACGTTTCCAAACGATGCCTCTTGGCGAAGTGCATCCATCAAAAACAGACAAGAAGAGAAGGCATTTTAATTTTTTTTTTGGGTTGCCAATGCAAATATATATGGCATATATATTTGGCATCCATACATATGTTTTATAATATTTTGAAATTTAAGTTTTCAGTTTTTTAAACTTTATGAGTTCGTTCATGTGATACAATTTTTAGCATGAACTACGAAAAGAAGAAAACATTTTCATTAAAAATCGTTTGGTTTTTTGCATATTCACGAATTCAAAACTTCTGCTCCACAACTATAATATTTGCATATAATTTGTGATGAAATTAAAATACCATCAACAAAGGTTTAAGGCTTCTAAGATAATTTTCAACTTTGTTGTTTTTGCATATTCACATGTTTAAATTTGCCACCCAACAAGTATAATATTTGCATATAATTTGTGAGAAAATGAGTTTAACTTCTACAAAGGTTTTAGGCATCTGAGTTATTCTACAAAGGCAAAATTTGTTTCATGCAATTCCAGTTCATAAATTTTTCTTCCGAACAATTATAATATTTGCATTTAATTTGCATTTTCCGAGAACATTTTCAGTTTGTATTCTTTTGTGTTTTCTTCAACTCCGTTTAATCTTAGACACAGCACAAGTTGTTCTCGACGCAAGCGTCTCTTTCTCTATCGTTGTAAAATTGATGATTATATATACGTATATATAAATCTATATAGAAATATGCTCTACTTGAATGAGCGCTCTCTTAAAAATCAACTAAAGGACGCCTTATGTTTCACCTAATTTGCTGTATTTACGAAACCAGCTGAAGTCCAAGTACTTTGGACTCTACCTGGTCGTCATTTTGATAAGAAAAAATAATAAACTGGGTTGGGGCATGACATGGCAGGGGGACGGAGAGCAACCCACTGTAATGACCTTGATAAACTTTTCCGTCTTAGTCTGTCTGTCAGTCAGTCAGTCGTTCAAGTTGGGTGCCTTTTGCTTTCTTAGGATGTGTTCTGGCTTTCTGCTTGGCTTACGGTCCTTTTTATATTCTCTTGTAAGTGACATTATTATTTTGTCGTAAAGCTTGCAACGCATTAACGGAGTCGTCTACCATCGCGAAAAGAATTTATATTCTTGATCAGCATCATTATATTAAATAGTATTCATGTGAGCAATCTTATGTGAACAACGTTTTTGTTTAACAAGTTATCACAACCAACGTTACGCATATTTTTTTTATACTATTAACTTAATTATTATCAAAATCGGACTTTCAGAAAGGGTATTTAATCTACGGCCAGCCTAAGATAGCTGTTTTACCTTGTTTTTATTGATTGCGCATATTTGAAAACATAACGTTTTATGGACTACCTCGTAAAAGATTGAGAAGCGTACATAAAAAATATCTATAGATATATATTTTTGCACATATTGAGGAATATGCTTACGAGGCGTATATTTATTCGAACATGAATACATTATAGGTATTTAAAGTTTAATTTCAGTTATGCATGTGTATACTGAGAAATTGAATTACTTGAATAAATAAGCGTATGTTTACATTGTGTATTAGTAACTACAAATGTGTAAAGTACTTATGGTATTATGTTTAAAAATAGTTTGTGATCTTTAATGCACATAAAGAAAATACATAATTCGAATGAAAGAATACATAAACAAAATATAATCGAATAAAGTAAAATTTTATAAATAAAACTATTCTATTCTAAATATACTACCTAACAAAATAACTACAACTAAAAAGGCCACCAGTCAAATTAGGCTCGAAGAACATAAAATAAAATGTGCTTGTGGAATACCACTAATGGAATATTATTTAATACATCTACAAATACGTTTAAACAATTAAAATATGCAAGAACATTTTGAAAAAGTTCTAAATCTGTGCACACTTATTTTATTGCACACACTAAACAGGGTATGAAAAAATGTGTTATACATTTTTTTTATCCTCTCATTTTCTGCGTCCCTTTGTCGGCTTAGGCTGCCAGGACGGATTTTGTTGTCCGGTGTTTTTATTTACATTTTATTCCCAGTATTTTCCTTTCACTCAATTTTGATTAAAGACAAACCCTCGTCCCATTTGTCATTGCTTCGGCTGAGTGTTATTGCCACTTTGACACGACACAACCTTTAAACTTTGCACCCATTTTATGGCTCTGCGCTTCACCTGTAATTGAATTTCACTGTTTTAGTGCCAACAAGCAAATCTTATCCATATGCGATGAACAATCCTTCTATCCCCAAATAAATTATTATCCATCAGCAAATGCTGGCACAAAAATTATTCAAAGTGCCATGGAGAGTTTATTTTTTGCGGCAACAAAGGATCACCAAAAGTTAAATCATCAACCGACCTTTATGCTCTCCGGAGTGGGTTGGAGAGTATAAGGGTCTCAGCTCCAGCCTCTCAGCGCGCTTAAAAACCAATCATTTGTGCGTTGAACCCCATCCCAGAATGTTGACAATGCAGCGCCATGTGACCAACACCTTGACACCAAGTTACGGACCTGGCAACAGAAAAAATAAGGCTTAAACTCAACAACAAATAATCTACAGTCATTTTATGCAAAAAATAAAGGAGAAAGAACAGCTATCTTGATTACACCGAAGTTTTAATACTTTTGCAGATTTAAATTTGAAAATGAATTCACGTAACAAAGAACCATTGTGCTTAAGAATAATTTAAGCAAATAATAAACGTTGTCAAAATCCGACCATTTTATAATGGTCAAAGAGGGATCATAACTATAATTAAAATATGTATAAATAAGGCTTTGTATTTTGAATCCCGCCGGCATTTGTCTTCAGGCAAATATTTACAGTGTTCATCCAATCAGTGCAGTGTAAAAAAAAATAAAATTATATTAACCTAAAGCTATCTTCTTGACAATGCGTTACACTTTTGATGACAAAATTTGAATACTCTGAGCAAGGGTAAAAAATTGCGCCAGGCTGCCGCAAAGTTGGCCGCGAAACAGGCTCATGAAACGCCGTTGGCTGTAGCTCTGGGCCCTGTTGAAGCAGCCAGCGAATGTGTAGAATTCATTAACAATAATGCGCAGCGAAGCCGAAGAGAATGGGAATATTGTGAGAGGGGACTGAGAGGTGAAGAAGGAAGCTGGCTTACTCATTGTGCTTGCCGCTTTGGTTACCAAGAATTCTCCGTTTAAACTGAATTCTGGGTGGTCTCTTTTGGCTTGACTGCACTTTGTTATGTGAGTCGTTGCCATAAAGGACTTTATATTTTTTTTTCCAATATGTTTCGGTGGCAAAATGGCTAAAGGGCCAAACAGCTAGCGCAGAATTTCATGTGTCCAGCTACTCACTATTTTGATAAGCATTGTGCATTCGACACAGTTTTGTATCTTTTTATTGTTTCTTAATTTTGCACAATTTTCTTGTAGTATTTTCCTTAATTGGCAACATTTTTTCTTTACTTGCAGATACATAAAACTTGTTCACTAAAAAGCTCGAGGTAAGTTTTTATTGCATTTAAATTTACTTAAAAATGTATATATTTTAATACATACAGTTTTATTGGGTAAATCATGGAGCTTTTCCATTTGTAATATTATCATATTAATAAGGAATTAAGAAATAAAGTTTTTCTTTTATTTGTGTAAAGATATATTGATTTTATGTATGACATTAAAATTTAATAGCGCTCATTTCCAGAGTTAAAATAAATTCCTTGATTGGCGTGTTCATTTAAGCTGATGTTACGTGAAATACAAAAATGTAGAAGGATTGAAATATCTGATTAATTGATTGGATTGTGTTAAGTTGGTTAGACAGGATAAGAACTGTACGACTGTTGTTGGGTAATTGGATTGCCATCAAAGAAAAGTATTAAGTGATTTGAGAGAGTGTTCGTCAAGGAAAAGTAGAGCGTGAAGGGAGTTGCTCTGGTTAGATTCATTTAAGTCTTCTTCTATTTCGACCAAGTGAGTGGAAATGGCGTTGACGTTTATTAAGGTGTTTGCTTCAAATTAAATGAATTGAATTTAATGTTAAGGTATCTATGTTTAATTGAGTTTCTTACTACCGACGGGTGTCCTACCAAAAGTACGTTTATGGCATCGACTTGAACTCTGGTAATGTGATTTGTGCCTACACTCTCCAAATAGCAAGTAGATAGATATAGGTAGAATCGTAGACTTAAATATGGTAGAATTCTCTGTCAAATCGACTAGGAGATACCCTGAAGCCAGTTTTTAATTACAATTTATTTGACAGTACGCTAAATATGCGTGTTCATATTATTTAATATCCATACTTTTTTATATCCTGTTAGTTTTTGCTGTGGTGTTAGTGGTGATGTTGGTGGTGCAGCCCTTAATTAATTTTTAACGCTTGCTGTATAACAAAATCCCGAGGTGGGAAAAGCCAACGCCTGTGGCCCATTTGCCAGCCTCAGCCCAAAATGCCAAATGCAGCGATCAAATTTTCAGAATATTCAACAAAATATTTTCTAAAGCCGAAAAAACTAACGCGTCTGACAGCAAGTCAAGCACCAAAAAAGTGAGAAAGAGATAGAGATATATAGAAAGAGAGAGAGAGAGAGATATGGGCGGCTATGAAGAGAAAGAGGCAGACACAGGCACAAACATTTGAAGTGTTTAACTTTCTGCTGCTTTTTCTAGCTGTTTTTTCTCTTTTTTTTTTTTTTTTTTGCCTAACATTTGTTTTCCCATAAACTTTTGCCTTTTGTTACAATGCTGACATTTTGCGCACTCCTTCAAACCCTTAACCCCTTTGAACACATTTGTTTGTTTTTTATTACAAGAGGAACAACACAAAAACTGCATTTGTTGGTTTTGTGCACAACTTTGGCTAAGGTAATTGTCGAGCAGTCCCGTCTAAATTGTGGTCCAATATTTGCGGTATATATATATATATATTTATAGTTTTCAAGAAAGTAACAAAAAACATATGTATATGTGTGTGAACTATATATATATAGTATATTTGCTATATTGAGACTTCTAATAAAATACAACCTCTTTATATAACTATGCCTTTGTAAAACTCTTCTATACGGGTTTTGAACGTTTGTATAATCCAGTAAAATCATATTCATTTCATAAAACTAATATACCTTTCTAAAAATCAGGTTCAGTCTAATATAAAACAAAGTTTTGCCGGCTGCGACACTTGACTGCTTTCAAACAGCAAATCCTAATGTATATGTAGGGAAATATGTATATGTAAAGAACTTTCATCATGGATTACATGGGAAAGGGACACAAATGCTAAAGCTAACTTTTAACTCTTCAATTTTTACACCCTCACTCATTGAAAATGGTGAAAAAAGAGTTTATTGAATTTGTGTACGTCCAACACTATAAATATAGAGATTTTAAATTCATTCAGTTGAAAGTTATTGCATTTTATCGATTTCCTATTGATTAAAAGTCAATTTCAACGATACAGTTGGTATGAAATACAGTATGTTGATCATATTTAATTGTATGAATATCTAAGATTCGGGTTCAGGATACCTCACAGTCGAGCTCTCCCTAACCGTGCATATTTACTTGAATTTTTTGATATTTGCAGCCACTTTTAAAATCGCACTTGACAAGTTTATGGAAACGGGCGAAAAGTTGAAAGTTGTTCTCCCACGTTTGTCACTTTTTGTATATTGCGTTGGAGACGCGAAAACTGAGAAACTGAGAAACTGCTCGACTGCCGTTAAGTGCAAGTCTCGCAGGTCTTGCACAATTGCCGGCGACATCAGCTGACGGTTGGGCACTTTATCATTATGAGTTTCGCTTGAAATCTTTATGAGCCCATAAATTTTTGTCAATCGATCGAAGCTGTTCGAATCTCCTCCTCTACCTGTACCTGTCGAACACAAAAAACAAACATTCCATTTGCTATTCTCCTTGCCTTACCTTCCCTTCCCTTTGTTTTTTATGGACGACTGTCTGACAACTTTTGGCACTGTTGTTGTACATCAAATTAGGACGTCTCAAAATGATTGAACATTTGCATTAAGCAAACGAACACAATGCCGTAAAAATAAGTTCTCCGAATATGAGTACATGACGGCATGAATGCTCTTTTAATGACTTCTAAGACTTTTCTCTATTATTAGTGAAATTGCATTTTTTATATGGTATAAGTGAAGTACTTTAATGGCAATGTGGGCTCTGCGAAAGCAGTCAATTTATTATAGAATGTCAGATATATAGAAGGACTAAAAAAACACAGATCAAATATGCTTTATATCCATATACATAGACATACACATAAATCTTTTTTTTCTACGCGGCTGAACATTTTACATATTTTATGTTTGTCTGCCTGAGTCCTGTGGGCAATTTACAAAAAGCCAAAACAACAGTCCTTGACAGCGGCGGCTGCAAGACTTTGAGCAAATATTGACTCTGATTTTTTTGTGGTTTTTTTCTTTGCATTTTTTTTTATTGTTCATATTTCCACCCCACACATTTTTTAGCTGCTTTTATTTTGTGCATAAGGTAAATAAAACATTTCACTCTGCATATTGCATAGAATACGGACGGCAGTTGTCTCTCTCTCTCTCTCGATAAAGAGACCAATGTCGTCCATAGTTGTGTCCTTGTTAGTCGTCATCATCGCTGGCTGTGGTCAGGCTCTGTCTGTTGGTGGCCTCGGATCGCCGCGTTGCCGCCTTTTGCCTGTCAGTTAAATTTGCTTAACGACCAGGCCTGGTGTGGTCTGGCCTGGCCAAGGGCTCCGGGTCGGGGCCGAGAGTGAGGCGGACTGGGCCCAGTTGATTATAGAGAGGCTTAGTCAGCTCGCACACATCTCAACTTGGTACTCAAAAGTGCTGCATCATAATATTCATTTAAAATATATAAATGCATTTTTGATCGTCTCTATGAAGGTCAGAATTTAATGCTTCGCTTAAATGTCAATTGTAAGTTAAATACTACATTATGTGTACAACTATTTACCAGGTATTTAAACTTTACAAAATTTACGACAAAAGATGGCTAGAATGCACCAGTCGAGAAAGATCGACTTGGATATACTCTGAACTCAGCTCTTAAATAAACAAACATTTTAAAGAAGTTTTTTCGTCGCCTATAATAATATTCCAAATATATGCAATGAACTCAAATAGTAAAAATGTTGCATACATAATTTGATTTCTTAATGGATAGTGGCTTATTTTGCACATGAAAAATCTAAAAATTATAGTTAATATTGGCAAAACTTAACTGCTCTGATGCGTAGCTTATTTTGTTCATAGTTTGTCCAGTAGATCAATTCTGCATCTTAAAGTGCAATAGTTTAAATATTTTCAAGACTTACAAATTCTGCTAATCTGCAAAATAACATCGCTTTTCGTTTTATTTGGATCTACAGTGGTGATCTTAAAATTTGTCATCATATCTTTCAATATTTGTTTAAAAACAGTGTAAAATATTGTAACTTCGGCACATTGTTTTCTCAGAGTGTCGACCCAGTATTTCATAATTTTAGTTGTCTGCATAATTTCATTTGTAGTTTTTATTAAAATCAAACACATGCAAAAGTTTATCTATAAAATGGGGCAATTAGGCTTAACTCTTATGTGAGTAACTCTTCTCTATAGAAATTGCTGAATAAGCTGAAGGAATAATCCAATTTAAATGCCTGGCTACGACTACGTGCTCAATTGAATAATTGGACAACTGGATACCCAAGGGACATGCACTCATATGTATATCATATTCATATTTGTGTAACTAAATATAACTGACTATACTATAGAAATGAATGTATGTAATTTATTCATTTGATGTTTGTGATTGCAATTGCAATCGATTGATAACTTCGTTAGTGAGCATATGTAAAAAGAAATTTTTTGCACTTCATTTTGCATTGCTATTTACAAATAACATTTGTAAGGCAAATTTACTCGAGTCGGACGTGCAACCCAATTTGATTTTTGCTTGTCTGTCTATATGTATAAATGTACATAAAAAATGAACTAATTAACACAATTATTAAGAATGAAAATTAAAAACTATACGTCTAAACAGTGCAAATTGAAAGAGCTACTCTATTTTATGGCTTTAAAATAAAAACTACTTGCCACAAATTGTTTTTGTAATGAAAAGAAACTTTTTATTAAACATCGAAAAATGTTTTAACATCGAAAAATGTTTTAAGAGTTATACTTACTCGGTAAATCAGCAATTAAGTGCATTTTCCAATACACAAAGAAAAAGTCAAGCAACTCCAACAGCAGTTCTTTTTTAAACAGTGCTCAGATCGAAAACCATTTCGCTTACTAACAACAAACGATTTTTTTCGATGTGAAAATTTTGCCGACAGTTTTACAGCCTTTTTTTAAATGGAGTTTTTCATTATCGATATTTTTTTTTGAAATCAGAGAAATGGACTTTAAGCTCGAAATGAATAATAGTGCTAATTTGTTGCCTGCACTGTACATACTATATATCGATAGATATCGAGTGTTATGACATTTGAATTAGCAGTGTTTGTTTTAGTTTGTACCGTTATTTGTTTATTTGCTTATGCATTATACGGCCTAATGCCGAACACGAAAAAAGAGACTTGACCAACAACCATTCATAAAGCTGCAACAAAAACAACAAACAGCCACGAGCAGTGTTCATTTAACGTAATTGTTAGCCTTGTGCCAGAAAGCGGCAAATAATAATAGTAGTAGTAATAATGCGAATATACGCAAAAACAAATAAAGAAAAAGAAAAAGCCAAAGCGAAAGAAATCAAGAAATACCGACGCAAATAAAACGAATCACGAATCAAAATAATAATAAAAACCGCCGCCACCAGTTTAATGAACATTTTAAAATTGCGCCAGCACTTTTGTGTTGGAAATTCAATTAAAATGGTCGGCGTAATTAATGCAAATGGCAACCGAAATAAAACTAAATCAAGTAATAAGCCAGTTGCCGATTGCAACAACAGCAACAGGAATGAAAAGCTCCCATCGGCATTCCGAAGCTTACATACCCTCTTGAAAAATAATCGACGAGGTATATGTCATAAATGTGCATTCTAACGATCAGCTATTATTAGGCATAATACACAAACTTAAGGTAATAAATTAATTGATACATAATTCAAAGTGAGTAAATAAATTTAAATTGAAAACGAAAATATTTGACTTAAAATATATATTAAAATGTAAAATGGAACAATATTTATTGCAAGGATGGGATTCATACTGATTTTCGGAACTTCTCACCAAGGGTTAAACTTGACTGGATGGGTAGGTAGACAGATATATAGACTCGACGAAGTATGCTGATTAAGAATTAAAAATGCCTTATGGAATTGTCATCTGCAATCTGCGATCTATACTGCCCTCTATGCAAGGGTATTAAAAATGCAACTGGATGACTGATGAGAGGAGGAGAGCGTGGCACGTAATGCATTGCAAATGAAATGTAAACACACAAAAAGTAGTGCCAAGTTAATAAAAATATTTTGTTCATGCCAAATCTACAATATTGAAATGAAAATACAAAACACAAATAAAGCGTCCATTATAAATATGAAAATATTTGCACAGTATTGTAAGAATTGTAAATAATAGCCAGAAATTGCAATTGTAACAATAAAAAGGCCCCAAATAGAAATCATTGTGTAAAGCATTTTTTTCCAATAAGACATGACGAAAATAAATAAACAAACGCATAGAAAACCAGTTATTGACAAGACAACGCTTAGACACATTTTTTTTTTTAATATAATGATTTAGTTAATGTTTATGCCTTGTTATTGCCGTCGATATATACATATATATGCGCAAATGACGTCACAGTGACGTCAAAGCGATTCGCTTTTATTTATAGCAGGTGCTCCGGTGCAAAAGCGGAGCGCAGTGAAAGGCAAAAGCCAAATTAAAACATACACCCAGTGTCAATAAAACATCGTCATAGTATTTAAATGAGGTTTGACAGACACACAAATACAAATGTGTATATATATATATATATATGTGGTGTGTGTGTGTGTGTGTGTGTGTGTGTGTGTGTGTGTGTGTGTGTGTGTGTGTGTGCATATTATAAATAAATACTTGTTGTATTGATACAGGTGGCCTTACTCAGGCCCAGACCCAAACCCAGGCCAGGCCAGGCCAGGCCAGGCTAGGCAATTCGTACAGCTTTCGGGCTGGGTCAAATGCGGGCCAGCCTTGGCGCAATGCGGGTCTGTCTTATTAATATTGTTGTTGTTGTTGTTGCTGCTGCTGCTTTTGCTGCTGTTTGCTTAATACTCCATGCCTAGACACATATTGAACGGACACTTTCCAGCAACACATTTGATTTGATGGATTTGACATGAGCCAAAAGGTGTTCGTTTCATTATACGTAAGTTTTTTTTTTTTTTTCTTTTCTTTTTTTTGACAGCCCTTGTCAAATATGCACAATTATTGGTGCTAAGTGGAATGGTGGAAGCTTCTTTTTTCATAATTTGTGTGCGTTATCTGCATTTATCGCTTTAACACACATGTTAATATTCTCTATTTCTGAATGTAAAGTCTATTAGAAATGTACTTAATTGGTCGTACTACTGGAATCAGTATCTCGAATACATTTTACTGCGACTGTTTTCAAATAACAAAAAATAAATAATAATCAATATTATTAAGGCATTGATGCGTTTGAGAATGCTCAGTTTGATACTAGTTTTCAATACACTGACATTAAGCCTTAAAGTACATGAATAATGTGCTGTTGAATACGCAGGAGAGCATTTTGACAGGCGACCCACATAAAAAAAATGTACACTCAGTTCAAATTAAAAACTGAACATATTTACTGGCTTCTAGGTCTGCCATCGCGAATCAGCTTCGAAAATATAGTAAGTTTTTCCAAGCATGTCTTAATGACAATGGAAATCTACAAAGACTGAATGAACCTTATAATAGAGAATAAACCTCGAAGATATGGAATACTATGCCTTGTTGTATTTCCCTTGACTCACTGGTGTAAAATCAATACTGTCATGATTATTGTATTAAAATTTGTAATAAAAATACGAAAAAAAAAAACAAACAAAAAAACGTAGTAAACAAACATTCTCACAACATCATAAAATTTGTTTGACCCATTTTGAATGTGTGCATAGTAATAGAATGGTGTAGGTGGTATGTGCGAGCCAAACTAAAACACGATTGAATTTTGCATATAACCATTTCAAATTGTGCCCAACAAAAAAATGGTTTAACTCAAGATTGTACTTTGTTGCGATGCGAATGAGGCGCACTGTGTGTAATTCAGTTGGATTCGATTGGCGCAATATGGCATCGGAATGTTGTATATGTTTATTGTTATTGTTGCCCCCTTTGAGTTGGGTTGCGACTCGTAAGAGCTCTCTTCTATCCGTGCTGAGCGGTTCCATTCATTCGTAATCAGACAGCACACACAGCGCATTCCACTGTGGCATACTTCATTCAACGGGCGCGTCAAATGTTTAGAGGAATTGTGCTTCTTCTTGTTAAGCATTAAATTGAATTGAGTAAGTTATTCTAATGGCAGACCGTGTGGATTGGACAGAGAAGCCGACTCTGCCTGTGAAACATGCCATTGCTATTTGTATAATTTTATAATTCACTAATGAGCTTACATTTCCATTTAATATACACATGTTTAATTATTTTCAGTAAAACCGCAACATGTATGTTAATATTTAAATGTGATACAATAAACTGTGTTGTTAATCAGCGTTTCATATTATGCGGTCATAATTTAATTTTAAGCTTTTGTAATCATTAAATAAATGAAATATGTCGAGAATATTTTTTAAATGAAAAAGTCATATCTGAAAAATAGAGTTAAATTAAAACGCAGTTGGGTGCCCAAAAACAAAAACAATATCTGAATAAAAATATCAAATATATATAATATATAATATTAAATATTTGTGATATAAATATGTTCCGTTGTTTGGAATTCATTATTATTTTGATAATGTGTGACGTGTACTAAAAATATTTTAATGTTATACTGATTGCCACATCGTTATTTTGAAACATGTATATTAAATATAAACATATTTATAATGACAACAGTCATAAATAAAAATTGGTTTAGCTTGACTGATTTATGCACAGACTAACAATTGTATTCAGTAACTACTCGACCGTGAAATAATTCCCACTGCTTTAGTGACATACTGCGTTGTTCACACCCACGTTCTACGTAATCTTAACAATAAGCTCGATGGTGATAATAAGTACATAAAAAATGCCTTATTCAAAGTGACCCAATTGCTTTTGGCTGTATGTCGTGCGATGATAATTTTCACACCATGTAAATTGGCAGGCAGTTTTATTGCGCTTTGAAATTCAAGATGCGAATCGACTTTGTAGTTGCGCCGTTTGTAATTGGACATTTCAATCGCTGAGTCACACACACCCAAGTTAAAATAGAATAATAGAATACAAATTATCACATGGTTATCATATGATGTGTGCTTTTCGTGCTTCAATCGTCTCATTTGCATTTCTTATATAACATCGTCGCGCATGCTGCTCTTTCTGCCAGCCATCGAGGCCGACTTCCCTTGATTGATGTCTGCGCGTCAAGCAATCAGCCCTAATGGGCAATGCCAATGTCGATTTCTGATGGGTGCGCCAGGCTCTAAAAGAAACCAAAAGCACAGGGAGCAGCAGTGAAACGAAGAGGCCAATGACTTCTTTTCTTCTATTTGAACCCCCAATGCAAGCGACGGCGTCGTGTTCTCATTTCATCTAAACACTGCATATTACCCAAAAAAAAAAAAAAAAAAAAAAAAAAAAAAAGAAATGTGATGCACACTGAAAGAAAAACGCCAATGGTAAGCACGCAACTGGAATAATCATTTTATTTTTTGCGAAACATTTTTAACAGGTTGTTAAGCCAGACCCGAAATTCAACACGTTTTAAGTATCAAATATAGGACCAAATAAAATTGCATACCCTTCTGATCTCGTTCGTTGTCCTAACCTATCTACCAATAAACGAATTACGCATGTTTCTTCAACTTGTATTTCGTATCGGTACGTTCCAGTACTGTAAGATAGCGGACTACCGAAATTGATTTGGAAAAAATGCACATTATTTACAAGAACCGTTACATATCATATTACAGAACCGGTATCGGAAATTAAATTCGTTTTGGTGTGATACTTTGAATTTTACCAAAGATATTTTGAAATACAATTTTTTTTTTATTCCGAGATTTTTGACTTTCGACGAGTATCGATTTCGTTTAAAAGTCGTTCTTCCAGTGTTCAAGTGCAACTCGGGTTCCGCAGAACTTGGCCAAAGTTGCTCGCCATTTCTTCCCCACATCTTTTGCTCTCGTTTGCTGATGTCGCTTCTTTTGTGCTGCATACAAAAGATTTTTGCTCAACCGTTGTTGTTTTCCAATGTTGTTTGCTCTTCCATTTTTTTTGCTGCATATTTGTGTTCATTTGCAAGATTTCTTCCCTTATTTCGAGCTGAGGGCGCGACTAGAGGTGCTGGCAAGAAGGACGGCACATGTCCTCAATGGCGAAGTGATGCTTGGTGTAGGTGGTGTGTTTTATGCCATTGAAATGCAACCAAGCATCTCAGCTGCCAGCCGCCTGCCCCAAAACTCAAACTCCTCCAGTTGAAAGCAAAGAACCGGTCTCGATCCCGTTGCCGTTGTTGGGAACTATGCTTCCTGCTGCATAAATATAACGCTACTTGCGCGTGCTGCATTTCACTGCAATTTATTTGGTTTCAGTTCCCAGACCTGCATCAGAGTAGCCGAGCAGCCAGGCAGCCAAGCAGCCAAGCTGCCAAGCAGCCTTTAGCTGCAATGATTTTGTGTCGTGCTGGTAGCGCTTAAATTAAATTTTATGTGAGATTCTATTCTTTTTTTTTTTTTAATTTTTTGCTGCAACGCACACTGAATTAATGCCACAGAAAATTGCACAGCTTCAGACTACACCCAGTCTAGAAATGTTTGCGTGTCGATTTTGTTTTTCCACGTCACGAACGTGAACTTTTTTCACATGTGGTAATGTTTATCTATTAATTATTGAATATCTTTCTATATTACAGCAACACACAAAAAGTCATTTAAATGAATGCAACAGTCAATGAGTCATTTTTAAATATCTGCTTTACTTTGACCAAAAATAAAGAAATTCTATATTATTTATTTGAAACCTTGACATTTGATATTTCCAATTGTGTACCTAACATATCTGCTGTTTCTGGTTTATTTTTAAATATTATCTTTTGAATAAAACTTGTTTAATTTGTATTCGAAAAAGTGCTGATAAGCACCTAATTAATTGTTAACTTATGAAAACCGCTATACTTAAAATCGATCATATATTTTAATTTCCAAATTAATTGTCTGTCTTTAAATTAATTTATCGATAGCTGAAATATCGATTGAAAATGGATATATCTAAGATGACTGTTCTATATTGATTGTTTTTATATATTTCCTAATATAAAAATATAGATTATATATAAAAAAAAATCGTGCTTTTCACGCGTCCTTCTCTAGTCGAAAATCCATGAATCGTGGCTCATGACTCTGTTGTGCTGAGTGCACGCATCAGAGTCAACTGTCTGTCTGCTCGTCTGCTGATTAGCAGCCAAATATACGTGTGCAGCTTCTGCTTTATCCACGCATAGGTAGACCAGGCTCGAAGAGGGCCAAGAGAATACAGTCAGGCAGCTACCTCATAGATGCATCTAAATTGCAAACTTTGGTTGGCTTTTCCCTGACTGCTGCTGCTCTGTTTTGCTCATCAATTTGGGCTACGTGCAGCTGCTTCCAAGGTGCATTCATGTTGGCTCATCCTTCTGCACATGCAACTAACTTTGTTACCCACCTTAATTGCATATAATTATCGTGTTGACAAAGGCAACTGCTCTAAATGAACAAACTATGGCAGCTCTAATGAGAGTTACTGCTACTGCTACAGCTTCTACTCATTGGAGTTCAACTCTGAAATTTGCCGAGTTGATTAAATTTGCAAGGGGTTTTAACTTAATACCACTATTTTCTGCAACTGAAATGCTGTGTATATTTAAGTACTTCATATAGCCTTTAACTGTCCATAAAGTATTAAAGCTGCTTAACTGTTGGCATAATAAAATGTCTATTATCACTTTAGTCATAAAAAGTGAATGAAAAAACATTTTTTGTTTTAATTTCGTAAAGTGCTGCTTCAAAAGTAAATATCTCTGTGTTAGTAGAAACTCGAAAAAAAGATATAATTGAGGAAAAAGGAATTATTTTTGAATAACTATTTTTTTTATACGTTATTTATTTAAATTTGTGTCATTACTATATATTAATATTTAACCTATATTTATTTTTAATATAATTTATGAATATTTTAAAAGTTATACCATAATTTTTTCTTCAGAATTTGTACATGAAAATTGTATATGCTCGCAATAAAATATTCATCAAGTGGAAATTTATGCATTTTTTGTTAGATTTTGATTTGACCTTTCATATGTAAATTGCTATCCATTAAAATTTCAGATTTGCAAACAAAGCTAAAAAATACTTAATATGCACTTATTACGATAGCAAATTAAAATATGAACCAGAACCTTTATGGATTTTTATATTTTTTGCAAATGCAATAACCGCAAAGGAGTCACAACAATTTATGCATGAATAAATTAAAGTAAATATTGCATGTGTCAAAAGCAAAAATGCATTTAAACGAAAGCGAGTTGCACAGAGTATTTTGTTATGATACGGGAATGTGACCATGTATACAAGTTGAAAGCGATTTATGTATGTGCATAGGAGATGTGCTTTTATGCACAGCAGCCAAGCAAACAAGCCATGGAATGCAGGCAGCAATGGCAATAAAACTAAAACTAATAAAAATATCCATGTCGGTTGTTATTTTTCTTGTCTCGCAAGCGCCGCAGACATAGAGACGCCTCTGCAAAGTAGGCAACACATAATGTGTGCAACATCAAGGATTATTCTCGAATGGGGAGCAGGATTTATTCTTGTGTTCGTTGCATACAAAATGCGGGTCATCAATAGTGGGCGCCCCATTAATGTTGTCAACGCTGAGCGCAATTTATGCAACTGCTGCTTATGGCCATGGCCCAATTATGACATGGCCAACTCTATCCGTTCCCCAATAAAAATGTAACACTTACTCACCTAGCCGTCGCCCCGTAGCAATTGAGTGGCGCCACTGAACTGGAACCCTTCTGGTTAAATAACAAAATGGGTATTTATAGTGACCATTAACTGACCAACAGTTATGCAACATGCAATTAAAAACCAGCAACCTTTTAAAATGACCATTTAAATGCTTCTGGTCGTAGTGCTAAATGAACGAAATGAACAAATCGATTTAATAGTTAGGTATACACGAATAACTATGAAACGAGCTGCTATTAATATGTCGTTAAACTTACTTCATTTCCCGTGGAGATATTTTTAAATAAACTCTTTTGTTCTGCAATATTCAATATAGAATTTTATTGTAACTCGTAAGGGCTGCGTTGTTTTATGAACCAACACCCATTAAGAGCTCGCAAAAATATAAATTATTGCATTGGATTTTTCATGATGTTATTGGCTTCTCGGATGCGCGCAGAGTTGCTCTGGGTAGTGAGCCACAGCCTTGGCCACCTTTCTTGTATCATATTTCAGATGTTCGTCTGAACTCTTAAAATTTGATTACATTCAACAGTCATCTAATCATATCTGGCGATTATTCCTAATTAAAGTTATCGCTTCATACATAAAACAACGCTTACGAATTTTACACAAGAAAGAATTAAAACAATGCAACGCCAACTATTGATTTTGTTATTAAAAGATGTGGAATGAATGTAGTAGTGTTTCTGTTTTATGGCCACATCTTGTAAATCGTTTACGAAAGACACACAAAGAGGAATATCAAAAATTATGAGGCAAAAGTGACTTATATATATTTACATGAAATAATTTAAAAGTTTATTCTAATTTTGTTATGGTCAGTTGACATTCACTTTTAGTTTTTCATGTAGTTTACAAATAAAAATGTATCTCGCCATTTGGTGCACACACGCACACAGATAGTAGCTAAATAGTAGTAGCAACTAAAAGTCGCGTAATTGAGTTTTGTTGAGTTATCAACAAAGTTACGACACACCGGGGAGCACACACTGCACCGAGCAAAGCACAAAATTAAAATTATTGCTGTGGAAGTTTTTGTTTTAAGCGCCACATTGAAAACTGCAACGTTAAAAATTAGACAAATAAATAACGCAGGGGTGTGGTTTTTAATTTTTTATTTTGCATAGGGGTAACAGTGAAAAGGCTAAAAACTTTTCTTTGTAGTGCTTACGCAATCTGCATGAAAAGATGTTGTATATATATAAATATATATATATGAGATATACCCACACATAGTGCTCCACTGAAAAGTCAACTCAAGTTGTTGGCCATTTAAGTGCCCGCACAATTTTGCCAAATTAAATCCAGTTCAATCGTAAAGCTTCGAGAGTTGCAAGAGCACGGCAACCGATGACGACAACGACGACGACGACGTCGACCACGATGGCATCAACAGCCAGCCAAGTAAATCCTCACGCTGTTTGGCTTAAATTGTCTGAAAAAGGGTTTATAGTCATGCCGGTTTTATATACTGCTACCACGGCGACGACGGCTGGCCAGCAAAAGAGAACCGAGCCCTAAGCACTTATCTACATAACATAGTGAAAATATTTGCCAGACTCGACATTTATTCTCTCTCTCTCTCTCTCTCTCTCTCTATCTATCTATCTCTATTTCATTCTCTCTTGGTCTTTATTGTGATTGCCTGGCCAACAGCGCTCTGCGTAATAAGCATCTCTGGGCGCTGGTAGCATCTTGGAATTGTTTTCATCATGTCATACAACTGCCAAATTGTCTGTGCTTCGCCTGCAGCTTGCCAAGAGAAGCAAAGTCAATGCTTCTACTACTTCTAGATCTTCTTCTCTTTCTTCTTATTTTGTTTTATCTTCGTGTATTTCTTTTGCGTTTTCTTGTTTTAGTTTTTGCTTTGTTCTGTTGATTACAGCCACATGCCCTGTACATTTCAATTAAAATGTCGCCCACAGCTTAAAACATTTTTTTTTTTGTCTCGGCTTCCAAAAAATTAGAATATGTATTTACACTCGCGAAAAAATGTGGGATGTATGCCGCCAAGTCAAGAAGAGAACGAAGCCCTTATTTCGAGAACCAGCACAAATTGCACTGTGAACAAGAACAAGAACAAATCGATAGAAACTCTACTCCTGTTGGATTTGCATATGGGACACCGGTTTTCTCTGACTGTACTCATAACTAGGAGGAGAGATTTTTGTTAGTCTCTTATGCCTGCCTCCCATTCATTTTCGGGGCATTCTGCACAGTTTACAATCGAATGCTCGCCACAGTCACAGACACACTCAAACACACACAACCAAACACACACACACAAACTCTAGTACTCCATTGAGTTAAACCTGTGGGCGAACAGAGAATGGAACAAGGACATTTCGCATGGATGGGGAAGGTACATTCAAACATGTTTCCGCTTTTCCCCAATGTCTGTCTGTCTGTCGAATTCATCTGTCTGTCTGTCTGCTTCTATTTGTATCTGGCATTTGCCATTGCTGCTACATGTTTTTCCAATTTTCATATGCACTCATGGAATGCCAAAGCGTGGGTTGAGACTGTTAAACGATTTCAATGTCTGCCAGCTGGCATATATATGTATATGTATATATATGTATACATATATATATGTATTTATTGAACGTACTTATGATTATAAATGGCTTGCGCCTGAAAAAGTTGTGCTGTCTGTACTGAAGTTGATATTTTAAGGAAACTATAGAAAAGAACGGGAGGTCAAATCTTTATTTATGAGTATCATTATTAATATTGTTGATTTTGTTGCGGTTTCACTATCAATTATGAAATTTACATGCAAATACCACTCATGGCTAGAGAGAGTTATAGATGTCAAAATTGAAACATTCGTATTCTGGAACTTGAAACTGAATTCTTATTTAGATTTATAGATACAAAACATTTTTTTTTATTAAATTCTAGTTACTTTAAACGTATGTTGAGTCTTTAAATACTTCATATGTCTATCTGTAAGAGTAATATCTGAGTATCTGTATAGTCTTTGCGCAGACACAGGTTTTTGTGCTCGTTACATATAGTATTTATCCCCTAACTTCTACTCAGAAATATGCTAAGAACAGCATGCCTACCTAGAGTTATTAAACTTAATATATGTATTAGCACGAACTGAACATAACTTATGTTTACTACACATATTAGTAATTCCTATCCACACTCCAGAAATATGCGAAATACAATTTGTTGCTTGCCTATCCGTCTGTCGGATCTCAGACTGTATAGAAGGTGGAGTTGAACATGGTTCTTGTTTACAATAACATTTTTTCTCAACTCACTCGCACCTTAAAAACATGTTTTTGGTTTTATTGTTGCTGTTGTTGAAATTATGCACGTGCTATTTGTTATGACAGGCAAAGCACTCGAAATGCTTTGTATAAGTAAAAGCTGCCGCTTTAACTCAAAGATCTCACTTGTGCATGTATTTAAATGTAAATACGTGTATATGCCTGAAAAGGAGGCAACTTTGTTGTATTTGTTGTTGTACAACATTTAGCGTCGTTTTGTGTGCGCTCATGAATAGTTAAATCCGCTTGCCATTGCCAAAGTTGGCCTGGTCGAGAGCGTCTATCCGTCTGAATGTCTCTGCCTGCTCTGTGCTATTTTCCATTTTTTTTTATTAATGAAATCTCCTGGCTCAATGAAGCGTAAATGTTGCCCCTAGTAAGCAAACAAAGTGTTGTGTGGCAACAACTAGACAGGCATTAATGTCTCTTGCTTAGAATGTGGCAACATTTTTAGTGGGCAGCTAGGGCGGGGTGGAGGTGTCATAAGTGGCAGCTCCAACAACTCAGCTAGCTATTGCGCATTTTATTGATGGCATTACATTTGTATTTGTATTTGTATTTGGATTTGGATTTATGTTTATACTTGGATTTCTATTTGTATTTGTCATGGTATCAAAAATGAACGTGGTTTCATATAATCAACACCAATAATATTTCGCTTATAATGTGATTTGCGCTGAGATAAACATTGAGAAGTGTTCTCAATACGAACATTCTTGGAATGGAATTATTTTATATAATCCCGAAATGCTTATATGTAAATCACTTTCAGAATGAACTAAGTCAGATTATTCTCATTTTACCACAGTTCTCCAGATTCTTTGAGCAGCAACTTGATAACTTTAATGGCGGGAGTTTGTTGATTTTTCAAAAAGTCACGTTTTGAAATCAATTGTTATATAACCAAATAATAAAGTTGAGTTCTTAAACGACGTTTGACACTAATTTGAAGAAAGTTCTTAAATCAATCCAAATATAATCTAGAATAAAGTTGAGCTCTTAAGCCAGCTACTGGAACTTTTGACACAACTTTAGAGTATTGCCCAAATCAGTATACAAAGACTTAAGGAATACTGATTTGGGCAATACGATTTTTATGTATTTAAAAATGAGGTTTTCTCTTATTCTTCTCTCCCGATTGTATTTGAATTAGGAACATTGTATTACGCTGAGTCTGTTAATTGAATTTGATTCCAATGGTGTCAACTTTGGTTATTGAGTGCTAAGGGCAATTTGTCTGAGCTGACAGGCTAATCAGCATCGAGCCAAGCGTTTTGGTGGTTAAAGCCGTCCGGTAGTCGGTAGTCGGCAGTCGGCAGTCGACAATCGGCAGTCAGCAGTTAGTTTTAGCAGCATGCAATCCTTTCATCCATTCGACGACCAGCCGACAATTAAAGCAAATAGACTGCAGCATAGCAACCGCACAGTCGAAACGGGACGAGAAGACGAATGGATGAGTTTCGTCTATACGCACGACTGCTATCAAATAGATTGAATAACTTTGTGGTTGGCAGGATGGCGAAAAGGACGAGAATGAGGATGAGGACGTGGACGTGGATGATGTCGACAGCAGCGCCTGCGGTCTGAATAAATGTTTCATTGTCTGTATTTGCCTATTTATTTGCAGCGAGCCATGCGGCCAGTCAACAACGGAACCACTTCGCATTGCGCACTTCTCAACCGCAGATATTTTTGACGGGTGGTGCTCGAAACATCCAACCACCCACACAACCGACTCTACAATCATCTACAGCGTTGATTGTTGACGGAGCGGTGCCAATTTTACAGTTGAGTTCATTATGGAACTCGATTTAAAATGGCGAAGGTAATCGTAATATTCTCAACATTAATACTACTTTATGGGGCCAGTCATAAAGTAAGTCTAGCCCCGTGGAGAAAATGCCTAAAACATCTTTAGCCGTCGCTGTATTCGCCATGAATTTGGACTTAAATATTTAACAACCAATTGTTTAAGCTCTTACACAAAGAGAAATCCTTAAGTTTAAATATTTAATATTAATCATTCTTGATTTTAAAATCGATATTTCTTTCGATCTAAGAACACATTTTTGGCATTTTTGTACTTAAATTGTGAACTAAAATGCTATATTCTAGCTATCAGACTACAAGTAAATTGGTTGTTGCTTAAGGAAATATTTGGATATGTGCTTAAAATAAGTAAAATACATTAATTAGGTTAATTTACTTATGTCTACAGAATATATTAGCATAGCTTTTGGAACTAATTTGCTTGAATGATGAAATTAATATCTTACTTAAGCAAGTGTTTGATATAAGAACATAACTTTTTCACAAAGAGAAAAATAAATTTAAACTCGTTCTCCATATTGGGATAAGAAATTCGAAATTTTTTTATGTTTTCTGAGTGTATACGCAGCTAGCCTTTATTTTGTAAATCATTTACGCTTCATGCCTTTCAAATGTTTCGCATGCTAGGCGTCACATTCCCCAGGGTTCAGCGGTCTCTCTCCCTATCTATCCCTCTCTCTCACTGTCTCTGTCTATCTCTCTCTCTGCCCGTTTTATCTTTTTGCTTGCTCTGGCCTCTTATCTACGGCATTATTTATGTTTAATGCAAGGTGTTGGGCGCCACCCTGTCGCAATTTTAAAAGTGTGTCCCAAGTGCCTCAAATTTTGTGTAATTCACTTAAGTCTGGGCACCGCTGACAAAAAAAAAAAAAATAATAAAAATAAAAAATCATAAATTTTGGAATGGAGTCAATTTTTTTTTTTTTTAATTCAAGTGTGCTGAGTTTGCGCATGTTAACGTTGTTATTTGTATTTAATTTACAGTCTGCAACCCAATAAATAACTAGCCTTAAACATACATTAATTATTAATAAAGCGATAAATTCAGTAACAACAACAGCAAAGTCCAATGCGATTCGAATTGTTCATGCCACATGCTATGTATGTATTTGTGTATAACTCTAAAACAAAAAAAAAAGTATCCATTATTTGGCAGTTCATTGAAAAATCGAAAATTTTTATTTCGCTTTCTCATTATTTTCCCTGAGCTTTATTTTGGGAGCTGTACAATAAATTCTTGATGTTGTTTATGCTTGCACGAGTCCTGTGTTTACTTGGCCCACGGCAAGTGCACGTCAATTTAATGCCATTTATATGGCTCCGAATGCTTTTTGATAGACTTTTAAGCTATGTGCTTTATTACGGACTGCTGTTCCTGATCAAAGGCAGGCAGCACCAAAAAAAAAAAACATGCTGCTTATTAAAATTTAAATGGAAAATTCGGTTTTTTTATTCTTCTTTTCTTTTTTTTTTTGTTTTCTTAAAAATTTGAAAGACGTTTTGCTGCAGGTTGCTGATGCGTGTTATTTTTTCCACTCCGCCTCTTCTCCTACTTGTTTTTCACTGAGTTCTCGAAGCTTCTTCCGGGTCAAAATTTCATTGGCTTATCCCGGGAATGGCCCGTCAAGTTTTTCTTTCTCATTTTTCGTGTTCGCTTCTGGTATGCAAATTAATCCATTTAAAATAACGTATTTAAAATATACGCATTGAAATGTTATCTTTTGTTTAAAAAGTTTTGGTAAATGACCTTTGGCTAGTGGCCAGCGGCTTGCGGTTTGTAATTAATGTTTTGTCTTACTAAACATGTACGCTTAAAAGGGTTTATTTCAAGTTCCTGCACAAATTCTAGCTTTAGGATTGAAACTCATAACTCAACTGTCAAAACTCAATTGAATTTCTAATACATAAATATCTTATTTCAAGTAAGCAATTGATTTTCCTAATCATATTTAATAATAATGGCATTCATTTTGATAATTATTAATATATAATAAATAAGTTACGGGGTATCTCGTTCACATATCAATGCCCATTGGTGTGGCTGGTTTTTGCTTTTTGTTTGTGAGTGTATGTGTCTGTGTGGTAACAATATGTTTGTTTTATATATTTCACTTTGCATGTTGACAGCTTTGACCCACAAGCATAAATCATAACTTTTGTGCGCAGCTTTTTCATAGACAAATATTGAGAAATTGATGGCATAGAATTTGTGCTGTATACAAAGTTACTTGCAATCGAGTAAAGTCCCATGTTGTTGCTGACACAGCTGTGGGCTTTGATGTTTGCACAAGTTTTATTTAATAGAAATACAATGAAAGTGAAATGTGGTCGACTTGAGTTTTACATATTTGAGAATAACAATTTAAATGGGTCTTCTCATGCAAACAGAACATGCTTTAATTGAAATGCAATCTATGAAAGGCATAAATTAAACACGAGAACTGAGAACTGAGACCGTTCTCAACGCTGTGTCTAAATCTAGATCCAAAAAGGTATGAATATGAATATGAAACGATGCTTTTAACAAACACAGACAAAACCGGACAACATTCACACTCGACACATCTCTATCTCTATCTATGTTGGCATATGTGAATGCAAATTATTCATAAACACACTGTGGAAACATAGCCGAAAATATATGTTGTGGAGGAAGCATCAGGAAACATTCCACAGGATACAATAGAAATCAGATGCCTGAATGCGCTAGAAAGCATGCAACAGCTTTTGACCAAGGCGAGACTCAGGAACTTGTCACTTACACAACTCAACATTTGTTTTGTTTATTGGCAGCATATGTCAAATGCTAATGTCAAGAATCGTTGCATTCTTATTGTGTCCTTTTATAGATGATGCAGCATCATGACCTGATGCATGCTGCCAACTGCTTCTTGGCTGCGTGACAAAAATCCATCCTTACATATAAAAAGTAAAAATAAAATCTTAGTTGGCATTCCTCGACTGTGCCACACTTTGCTACTAGTGTAAAATCAGCACTTAACAAGGAATTTTGTGGTTGACAATATTTCTTATCTACGTTACAAGTCATTACAAAATTCATTCATCAGAAAATCAGCTAACTAAACTGTGACTTTAATTTTACCTGCAGAGTCTGCATAATGGACGTGGCAACAATATCTTTTTAGCTATACAATTACATATCCCAAGTTTGAAATCTTTAACTTAGGCTGAACAAAATGGACAACAACCAGAGATGACTACAGCGAAACTAGTTTCGCCTACCACCAAAAATACTCTTTTTTTGTTCTCCCTTTCGAGTGCATGAATATGTATATATAGTATGAAAAATGAAACTACTCTCGCCTGACTGTTGCAGCCAGGAGCTGGCCATTGTCCTTGCGGCAAACTGGGTCAGTTTTGGCCTGGTTGTTTTGTGGGCTTATTGATTGCCAGGATGAGTGGCGCTGACTGGCTGAGACAACGATAACAAAAACAAGAACTGTGCGCGAGGACACGCCATGTCCTAGGGCATATTTAACATACTCGCCACTGCAGCTGTTGTGATTTTAAGCAGACAACAAACTCAACAAGCGGGCAAGAGCTCAAATTAGTAACAGGCATTGGAAATGTCCTCAAGGAGAACTTTGCCTTATTCAAGAGGCATAATTGACATTTAGTTGGACTGCATTTGACATGTGCTTTCAGGCATAGTTACATGAGTATCTGTTAAATAATACATACGAATGTGGGCCTAAGTAGACTGCAAAATTTTAAGCTGTCCTAATGTTAATGGCGTTGATAACGATGATGCTTTTAGGCAGAGGTTGCTATCATTTCCGATTATCATAAGTCAATCACATGACCGAAAACTAACCACTAACGCCTATCGCATTTATGTGGCTTTACTTATCTCTTATTTCTGTCTCACTCATGGCCTGGTCTCTTACCTAAGCGTCATCTACACGTCTTTTGCGGTTAACTAACGCTTGTGTAAGTACCTATCTGTGTGTGCGTCTGTGTGTTGGTGTGTGTGTTTTTGTGTGTGTGACAGCTGAGGTTTTTCACATCTACTATGCTTTACTCTCAACCAACATGCTCTTAACAGTATCGTATTCAAGTGGTATTAGCAACGGATTGTAACTGAGCCAGAATATTATTATATTCGTTGCTTGTCTGCTTGAATGATGTGATAAATACAACTGAATGTCGCAATGATATATAGGCATGGAATTCATTAAGACTCACTTAAAGTCGAGCTAGAATTATGTTGGAAATATAATAAAAATTATAATCCGTCACAGATTTTCTCTTTTATAAAGAAAATAATCTTAACTGATTGTACTAACTGGCTGAGAGATTCTCTAAGTGATTGACAGACTTTGTGATTGACTGAATAAGTGACTAACTGATTGACTGAATGAATGTTTAAATGATTGACTGAATGACTGACTGCTTGATTGATTGATTGAATATTAGCTAATTAAGGGACTAAAAGATGCATTTACCGACTGATTGGCTGATGACTCACAATCAATCACTTGATTGACTGACTGATTGGCTTAACTAACTAACTGATTTGCTAATTATAATAATAATATGAAGTTCGCAAAATCATTTGTGTTCTTATTTAAGGAAACGAAACTTAAAAATATTAAATATACAACCATCAGCTAAAAGTAAATACTTTTACTTGGCTTTGCAATCCATCTTTGAGTTTAACAAAGCACTTGGCTGCCAGAGTTTCTACATAGTGGCCATTCAACAATTATGATGCCAATGAAAAGACCAGACCACTTATTGCGAATTATATATGTATATAAATATATATATATATATATATAGAAATATATATATATATAGTAATTTCGCTCTCGAAAAGTTAATCGAGTAAATTGCAAGCAATTGCACTGATAAATTTTCAACTTATCGCAAACTTTGTAATCTTGGCTGTGTGCGCATAATAAAATGCTTTTAATTCATTGACTTGAACAGCAACAAGCTGGGAATGCTTACAGTGGAGCATGCTCAACCAGCAGATACCTGTAGCCATGAATTTGATTATGAAATATGCTGAATTGTTTTCACATTTGGACTTAAGAAAGTATGTTTAGTATGCAAGATAGAACATATTTAAAAGTCGCGAATTGCGTATACTTAATTGTAGTCAATTAATCTGTGGCTACAGGGTATAAGCAAGACATGCATTCCCTTGCATATGCATTTGTTTGAGACAGAAAATATATGCAAATATATTTTGCAGGACCTGTGTCATTCAGCACAATTATAATGCACCTTTTTGCAAATGGATGACATAATAAGAGCTGCTTAAATTTTGCAACGACTGCAAATTAAAGTGAAAACAATTTTAAGGGCGTCTACACAAAATGCACGGCAGACACATGCATTGCGTTTGTGGCTGGGTGCGGGCAGTAGTTGATCCTTTGAGCTCTCACACCCACACGCACACATACTCACATTCGTGCACCCACATACACATACACACACACACACTGACACACGTCCAAGTTCAACGCAAATAAATTGCGCATTCAGAGCAAAAGTCTCGAATTAAAAACTAGCAAGGACAGCTTTCATGGGCACGCCGAAGTTTACATACACTCACCACTAAATTTATATACCTATGGGAGATATATATATGTATATACACTCACAACTATGTTGTGAGTGAGTATATGACTTGGATCCAACTGGTAAATTTGATTAGCATGTCCTTGCTCAACAAAAATGTTATTTATCTATATAATAACTACACATTTCATATAGACTCACACAGTCTAGAATATCCTGAGTAAGGGTATACTAAACAAAAATAGAAAGCGGCAACATAACGAAGCATAAAAATATATGAAATCCACAAAATGCGATAAGAAGATAAATAAAAGCCTTTTGCCAATGCCATATACAAAAGTGGTCAAAGTCTGTACCCAGTTCTCTGACCAGCATTCTGGGCGATTCTCTTTTTGGACACAAAACAAGATGCAGGCTGACAGACGGAGAGGGAGGACAGCGCCAAGAAGGGGAAAACAACTTCATAACAAATGCGAGAGCAGCGGATATCCGTTTGGGTCATTGGACATCTTCTTGATTGGAGTTACTCAGTGCAGAGAACTGCTCTCAGTTCGAAGCTCAAACTGTTTTAATAACTGGGCACACACACATATATATACATATATACAATCTAACGGAAGGTATTTCTTTTTTAAGCCCACTTGGCTATTCAGTCAGCGTTCCACTGACCCGAAAGCCGCGCCAGGCATTCAAATTGACAGCATTAAAATTGTCTATCTGGCTGGGCTTTTGGGATCTGAGCCCGTGGCCGACAGGGGCTGTCAGAAATGTGATAAGGGCTGGCCGAATACGTTAACAGGCTTTGTTTACCCCATATTTCCTGGCTGCAGCTTAATTAATAAGTCAATAGCTGCTTGCTTAAGGCAGCTTAGTATCTGAAGGAGCATGGTCTTAGCGGCAAAGTCACAGCCAAATAGAAAATAACTAAACATATTCAGTGAGCCCTGATATAACCAATTTGTTCTGACAGAAACACACTAATGATGCTGTAAAGTGTGCATGACTTGCAAATGCCCTGTTTTTTTTTTTGTTTTGAGTTCTTGAAATTCAAAGTTTTGTATAGAAAAAACTACATAAGGGCAAATTTAGTAGTTAAACTATTAATATATTTTCTTGGCTTGATGGCAGAACAGTAAGATACCACTTAAGCACAACTCCAAAAATCGTAATCTACTATTTTTTTTTTGTTTGCTATACTGTACGTATGCTTCCTGCTTGCAACATGGTGTTACAACAACGTCGTCAACGAGCATAACAGTATTAAACGCCCTCCAGACACACTCGGAAAAATGTCAAGGCAATGTCGGCCATCGGTTTTTATTCTCCGTCTCGTAGTGTAGTTGTTCTTATTGTTGTTGCTGCTGCTGCTTAATTTTGTTATGAACTTTATGCACATTTACGCCATTTCATAAAATTTTCATAATGGCTGCCCCGCATATGTATGAATGAGTGTGTGTGTGCGCGTGTGTGCTAGTGTTAGAGTGTGTGCCACAACGAGTGACTGACTGACAGCGTCGTTTGAGTTTTTATAACGTCATCGTCACGGGATCTGCTGCGTCCCGTTGCCAGTCCTAATGGCGCAAATGTTCAATAAAGTGGCTTTTAGCGCTTTTGCACACACATAAGTAATCACACACATGCACATACACACTACCACACATAGAGTGACACACATCAGTGGGCCGGAAGGCAGAGCTCATGTGTTCGTTTGAGTTTGTTTTGGCCTCCTCAGAATCTGCGCCTCATTCTGTATTTTTAGGAGGCACTACACGCACATTATGTGCTTTACCTTTTCAAATAAATTAAATGAGCATATTCATTTAATGCATCACTGTGCTGTTGCCTTGCCGAAAATAAAAAAAGAACCACTACCAATCTTGAATGCTGCAGAATGTCGGCACTTAAGCACTTGTGTAGCCGTTGATAAGCACTTTATAGCACAGTCATTTCCTTTTAAATTTAAAACTCAAGATAAGATTTTCAGCTGAGTGTTTCTCAAAAATTACATTCAGTCAAAATCTATTGAGATAAGTCAACTTAACTAATTACTGTATATATAAGCTAATACCTGATTGGCTGTATGTTTGTAAAACTTAATACAAACTCTATTTTAATCGATGTACTAATTAATAACATTTCTTATTGTTTTAAATATTTTTGACAAAACTGACCGATTTTAAATATACTTTTCAGCTCTAACCTTATTTGAGAACGTTGCTTTAATCATTTGTTAATTTTTTTTTTGGATGCAGAAACAAATATTTTTCTTATATATTATTTTGCATTTGTGTCGAGTTGCATACAGCGCATTTGATAGTCGCTTATGCCCATTGCTTATTTGTCTATAGGTTTATTTGTTTGGTAACGCATTCGAAAAACAATTAATTTGCCTGCTTGATTGCAAAAATTTGTCTGTGCTCGGAAATTTGTTTTGAATGTAAACACACTCACATGGTCCAGACATGACCACAATTTTATGCTTTGCATGATGTGCGCCGGCTTCCAGTTCCAAATCCATCTCCAGCTCCGTCTGGGCACATGGTGCGCTTCTGTTGCCCATTATTATTAATGTATCGTCGTTTAACATATATATATTTGTATTTGTATATATGTATATGTCTGTACATAAATTTCTATAAAGCATTCAAATTGCTGCATAGCCATGAGTTCATTTTTAATTAAAAATTGCCTACAATGGACAACAAAGGCGACGGGATAGATCACTCAATAAAATGTTGAAACATGACGCACGGGCAAGTTGATAAGTGAAAATAGCTGAAAGCGTTTAAATTTAATGCCAAACTATTCTCAGAACTAGTTGAGAAAATAATGGCGTATATAAATTACTAAGTATACGCACTGAGAGATTTTGAATCTTGCATGAAATATAAAAATAAGAAGAACTTAATTGGTTGAATCAAGTTGATTCCTATATGACTGTACATAGTACTAGATTTATTATAGTACATCAATGTGTCTGGTATATAAGCAATTGGATGATGATGCCACCACCAGGACAACTTACACCACCATATCCTGCCATCAGTCTTGGTTGGTGAGACTTATAGAAAACTTGTGTCATTCAATTATATCGCTATTAGTTATTCGTGACGCACCACTTGAGCTAAGGCATAACCTCACGTACGCCATGCCCCTAGCTTACCCGTCTCCACCCTTCCCTCCTCCTCTGTTGAGCTGTCTATCTGCGAGCCCCATCTCTGGTTACAGCTGTTGCCAAGCTGTTCTGCTTCTCTGCCATTTCCATTTCCATGATTAATAAATGTCGACCGCAACATTGCCGACACCTCAACGACAGCAGCAACAAAAACTTCGCGTCGTTTGGACAAAATATGTTGCGGCTTTTTTCGAGCCAAAGAGCGCCGCACTTAGAACCGCTTTTGCTGTTGCTGCTAACCAGGTCTCAACACAAATACTCACTCACACACACACACACAGACCGATATAAACTCTAAGTGCACTTTGGCTGATACAAACGTACGCAGCTCCTTTGTCAGAGTCAGAAACAGAAAGAGAAACAGGTGACAACAAGTACACGTATTCGCAACGTGCAACAACTGCCAGGGGACGCAAGAGGCGCAACCATTGAACTGAAATTTTAGAGCAGTAGAGCAATATGTATTCATGTTATTTCATATATGTATATGAATATGTATGTACTTGTACATAAGCAAATGCCTTGTCACCGGCAGGCTTCGTTGTGGTCGCCATGCGGTCTTTATTTGTTGAATCCTGCAATACCTTGGGGAATGCATAACGAATTTTAATAAGAGATGCGCAGTTCTGTATTAATGTTGAGTGTCAAGTAGAACTTTAAAGAGCTAAACATTAAATCAATTGAAACCCGAGCTTCGTTTAAAAACATTCTACCTTTTATAATTAAGTCGAGCTCAATTTATTTATATTATTCCGTATATATGACTTGTCTAACATGGAATTGAACTGATCAATATATCGAACAATAATCGGCTTGTTACAATATTTTCATATAGAGCATTTATATATATTGCATATATACAATATATACACTATATTTAAGTCACACTCAAACTGAAACTAACAAAATTTTAATACATGCCTGCTCTTGATGAGATAATTTATGAGCACGCATATTATTTGTATAAATTTTCTTCCTCATTTTTGCCCTAGTCAATTAATTAACACTTGTATCTTTCTATCACATATTTTATTACAGATAATAGCGTCAACCTTTCGCCAAGCCTAAAAAGAAAAGTGGGAAGATAGAAAATAAGAAGAAATCCAAAAGATCCAATCAAACGCTGCAAAACTTGACAAACATCAAAGACACGTAAATTCCGTTCTGTTGGTCCCAAACCCAACCTTGGAAACTAAATGAAGCCTGTGTGCGTAACTTGGCCAAATACCGCAACGCTGGATCTTAGACGACGGCAACAAATTAGCCAGCTTGCCATAGACTTGCAAGTTTGAAGTAAAAAAAGCCAGCCAAAAGTACGCAAAGGTTTTATCGCTTGCTTAGCGTCAGACTCAGCTTCAGGTTCATCAATAGCTGAACTCGGTTGTGTTTGTGCTGGAAAGCAAAGCCAACTGTTTTCATCCATAAAAAAAAGCCTGCAGGCATACGAGGTGTGTGTGTGTGTTATTTTTTGAGAGCGCCAAAGGATTCATTAAAAAACCGCCAACCTGGAACTAATGGAATTAGAGAATATTGTGGCCAATACGGTCTACTTGAAAGCGAGAGAAGGTGAGTCCAAAATCCAACCCCAAAAAAAAAAAAAAACTATTCACGAAAAATAACGAGAGCTCTTAGGCATCAAATCCTTGGAGGAGCGCGAGTGCTTCCTTCGTGTTGTCACCTTGTCTGCCAGAACTGAGCCACATCGATTTTTGTTACTCTCTCATACTCCCATCAAGGGTGGGTGTTAATTGTACATCAAGCCAAAAGTTACACTCTGAAAAATGAGGGGAAACATCAAACGAAATGCTTAATTCGTTTAATTTTTTTTGCTTCCCCCAACTGTTGCGGGTTAAATTAAGCAAAGTCTTACACAATTTCGTTCTCAAAACATGTTGTAATATATCTAAAATAGACAAGTGAATTGCTTGTAATTTTGTCCTAGCTTTTCGACCTACTTATGCAAAATTAATAATCGATTTTGAAATGCAGAATGATTTATGGGTTTTTAATGTTTGAATTCTCTACCAGTTGTCCTCGCATTGAGTATGCCATTTGTTTTTCTAGGTGCATACCACCCAGGTTCTGTTCGCTTTTATGAGCTTGACATTTTTGTGTACCAAGTCCTGTTGTTGTCGTTGTTTGGCGCCTGGCACTGCGCTTTATCTAAAGTTAATGAAGCGTTAAATGTTTGCGCTCCAGCAACTTATTCATTTTCATGCTTCATGTTACAGCTTTAAGTGCTCTATTTGACTCCGTATTCTATACTCGATAATTCTGTTACGTCGAGGTCACACTTCAATTGCATGACCATGTCCAGTGTCCTGTTACTCATCGTCATAGTCAAGTTCAGTGTCATTGTTGAGAGCGTCTTATGTAACAGGACGAGGCAGACAGACAGTCAACCCCAGCATTCACGCAAAAAGTTATTGTTGAATTGTGCAGAGAATTTCTTTGAATATTTCAACTGGCTGAAGGTGACCTTCATTCATACCCAATAACAGCAGTGCGTGTGTGGAAGTGGTTGGGTGTACGCTTAAGAATATATGTTGATTTTATGGTTGTGTAATGTATCTACAGATTGCATGCATGATGACTTCTAATGACTGACTGCACACGTGAAGGAATCGCTTAAATTACAACAGCAACATGTGCTTATCACTCGCTTGTGCTCAATCAAATGTATAATTTTTCTGTTCACTTTTAGGTTGAAATAACCAAGCGAATCGAGCGGCCGACAAAATGTATCCATCAGATACTTTTGCACGACGCTCAGCCGCTCAACAGATTTAAATGACAGAAACGTGCACAAAATTTCAATTTCCTCCAGTAATGTAATATTTGAGAACAGTTTGTTAATAGTAGAGGGGAATGAGCAAAGGAGAGTGAGAAGAAAAAAAAAATATATATATATATATTTGCAATAGATTTAACGAGCCAAAAAGTGAGTTTTTTATTTATATTTGATAGCAGCAGCAAAAAAGAATTTCGAAGAAAAAAAGTCCTTTTGGCCACAAACTTTTCTATTTGATTTAGTTTTTTTTTTCTTAGAAAAGTTGCTACTGAACAAATGTTACTTCAAACCTTTACTTTTTAATTCTGAAAGCAAAGCCGAACAGAGTTGTGCCTTAATACATATTTATCGTAACGTAATCGAACCCAAAACAAAGAAGAAATGAAAAAGGAACAAAAATTTATGAAGGCACAGTTGCCTTTGTTTGTTTAAAATGGAAAAGTGTAAAATTTAATTCGCTGCCTGAACTTATTGAAAATGGGTAAATAAAGTTGTGCAAGAAACGGCCTGTGTAGTCAGTATATATATAAAGTATATATATATTATAATTCATCATCGTCACCGCAGTCCATTTAGCAATGTCCATCTGCCTGTCCGCATGTTAGTCCGTATAAGCTCGCCGATCTCAGAGATTATAAAACGTAGGGAAATCAGATAAAAGTTCTATTTTACTTTGATCGATAACTTCCTTCCTTTCTTAAATATCAATACAAATCGATAACCGATAGCAAAAGAAAAGCCACAGTCATAAAAATATATATTGCTAATTCAGAATGAATACGAATATGTATAGTAGTCCATTCCGCAATTTGAAAAAAATGACTAAAAAACATATATTTACATTTTTCAAATCTAAAAGGTGTTCGACTTAGAATATTTATTGACTTGACTTCAGGGTATCTCTTAGTCGAGTGCTCTTAAGTATGGCACCCTTATATTTTTGGGGTATAGCTAAAGGATACCAAAGTTCACTTTTTTCGCCTTCTTTGTGCTGAATTTATCTTTACCAATCAAAAAATAATATTGCTGTGTTCATGTCTTTGTGAAATATCCATCAGTATTGCTTTTGAGTGGTGGTCTAACAAACTTTTTTTCAACCAATTGCGGGTCTTCTTTTTAAAAGTAAATCAACAATCACGAATCAATGAGTCAATCAAAATAACTGCTTATATAGATATTAATTTTTATATATAGATATTAATTCGGCAATAGATTTTATTGAATATATTCACTCTCTTAATTATAGTCAATTGAATTGTCAAAAAGTTCAATCACTTGGAGAGCTTTAAATTCAATCACAGTCATTTGTAAAAGTCAATTAAAGCAGAGGCATTCCATTAGATCCATTACATAAGAGGAGTATCCCACTTCTGTGTACCGCTAACGTTTTTGTAATGAATTGAAAATTGATGAAAACGCGAACGGAGATATTGCCTTTTATGGTGAAATCCTCTACTACTCTCTGTTCAATGAGCTTAATATGATAAATGATGCACTTGCAAATGAGATTATATAGGACTTTACAAATAGGACTTCTATGCCTTTATGGCATTTGGTCAAAGCTAAAATTTAACTCGCTTCTATATTCCATTGAAACCATACAAAGCAGGCAGGCAGGCCTAAGTTTGCAGCTTTCAATTCTGTATGTACAGTATACGTACACTCAGAAAAATAAACTAATTTTCTACTCAAAAGAAGTGCTTGCCTTAAAAATGTTTCAATCCTATTTATGCATTATTGTAACAACAAATATGAAATGCTATCCAAGAATATTCAAGAACGATTGTAATTGTAAATAAAACAGCGTATTTCTCTGAGTGTATATGCCACATACATCACACGCCTGACTTATCAGCAAAGCTTGATGTTGTTTTTGTGGCCTTTGATACTCAGCTCAGCGCATTTCAATTCGCTAGGCTAAAAGTTATCAACAATTTCAGACTAATCACTGACTGACCACGCCTCAAAATGGAATCCGCTTTAAAAGCATTTCAATGCATTCCATTCTTAGTCCGACTAAGCTCACAAAGCAATGGCTTTTGAGAGTTTTTTTTTTTTGTTTTGTAGAAATGATGTTTGCATTTCAATTTTTGCTGCTTTTTTGTTTTTTTAAATTTTTGCATCAGAAAATGAGGACGCATTAAAATGGACGCAGTTAAGGCGAAGGAGAGAAGCAAGATAGGATAGAGTGAGAAATAAATGTTGTCGCCTGCGATGACATAAATTTTGCCTTAATGCGCTGCCATAATGCTGATTATATCTGGCAAGGAAACTGCGAATGTAAATGCGAACTGAATCTCATTCGAGGTTAGAAAGAAGTGAAAAATGTAATTTGATCGTCGCTGCTGGTAAATAAAAATTGAAATTTGTAGCCAATAAAATGCTGTATGAAAGTAAGAATCACATATCAACGTCGTGCAAAGCGAAAAGCTGGCATTTAAAATTCTTTGAGGCTGAAAGAAATGGAACATGTTGCAAGTTAAGGAAAATATTTGTAGCCAAATCACTTAGTTAATGAAACCAATAATGATTTGTTTTTATTTATATGTTATATAAATATATATATATATGTTCAATGTTTTGTGGCTAATTTGTAGCTAATTTAAGTAAATATTCCAAGCCTTTGGAAAAGGAATCACTTAGTAATTGGCCTTTGCAATTTAATATCTTATAGAGCCGTCTAATTTAATGGACCTATTTTAATTTAATGTAAATATTTAGCCAAAGCACTTAGGCACACAAGTGGGGTAAGTGCATCCTGTTTGGTAGCACTTTGCTGCCGTTGGTGCTGTTGCGCCTCTGTTGAGGCATCCACGTTTGCTGTATTAGCCCACTTGAGTTGTGTGTGCCCCCGAAGCCCGGAGCCGTCGAGTTTTGGTTCAATGACCGCTGGTCAAGTCAACAACTCGAGTCGGCAACTGTTGGCAACTGCTGCCTACTACAATACACGCCAATTCATTTTCAAGTGGGTGTGCATGTGTTTGTGTGTGTGTGTGTGTGTGTGTGTGAGTGAGTGAGTATGTTGCTGTTGTTGGCATTGTACTCTTTATCAGGCTAACAAGGCTTTAGTTATGTTATATGCTAAGCAGCTAAATAAAAAAAAATATATATTTAGAAAGCAAAAAAAGTATAAACCAGTTGTTAATTATCGCACGCAATACAAATGCAACAAAAGCAGAGGTGTGTGTGTTGTCGGCTATGTGTGTGTGTGTAAGTGTGTTTGTATGTGTTGAGGCTGTTCTAGTTGGTCGCACATTTTCAACACGCTAATTGCTTGTAACAGTCCGTTAGTCAAAGGCGTCAGTCTGACTGACGTTTAATATTTCAGTTTGCATTTGGAGTCTTCTTATCAACAAGTTGCGGCCCACAACAAATCCTAGCCATATAATAAATATATAAGGCAGCACGGCAGGCACTCAGAGAAAAATGCCAGGATCGAATGTCGAGTACACTTTATTCTTGACTATGCTTAGATAAGTATCAATATAAATCATTAATGATTGGTATTAATTACATTAATACAAAGCCGAAGCAGTGAAGTAAAAAGAATTATAAGCGAATCTAAATTTAAGAATTATTCATTTTGATATATTTTACACCTGTCTGAAGAGTATTTTTATTTTATTTATTTAATGAATAGATGGCCAACAAATTAATTATTAACCCAGTATTGATTCTAGTCGCACTAAATGAATGGGTGATCCAAGAGGGTATTCTTGTTTTTTTACTATTTCTTTTGTTGAGTGTGTCTATGGGCAGCTCCTGCAAGTGGGTGGCCCTCATTGCGGTGCCTTTGTGCTTATCTGCAGTCGTCACACGTACCATTTATAATTGCACAGCTGCATCATTTGCAGTAGCAGCAGCACCAGCAGTAGTAGTAGCAGCAGCACCAGCAGTAGCAGCAGCAACTGCCACATGCCCCATCTGCAATTACAAATGCAATTGCCAGTGCCCCTTTTACATCCGCATGCGTAATTGCAATCAAAGCACTTGTTGTTGTTTGCAAATCGCAGACTCGTTGATTGCCACCAAATGTCATCAGAAGCCATTCTAATTATATGCAAAACGCAGCCAATAAAATCAGCTTTACACAATCGAAATGCAGCCAAGCTTGAAGTAATATGGTATTGTTGAACATTTCCGCTGATGCGCAGAATTTCATTGTGCCCTTCATTCATTAACACTGGGTGTTATTTATAAAGGCGCGAGTCTGTTATTGTTGCGTGCCCAGGAAATACAAAAATACAAGCTCGATTCAAAGCCAGTCTATTTTGATGCCAATTAGAAGCTTAGCGTTATATTTTTTGACAGCAATCGAATATAGATTTTATTTGAAATGTCAATAAGTCAAAACGGCTATTAAACGGTTAATGTCTTAGCTACGCAGACATCAAGGCAACAAATTCGAATTTAAGTTGAATTTTTGTGCTGTCTTAACTGTCGATAGTATATTTAATTATGTATTTATTTTATACCAACAGTTGGCACGGAAAAATAAATCATTTCAGCTATTATTATTATTAAATAAAATTCAAAATTTCTTAAGAAACCCAAAACAAAACCAGTCGCATTATATTTAGGATTAGTCTTTTTTGTTTATCAAATTTAGGATCAAATTCAAACATGCAAAAAATCAGTATATACATTTTAATATATATGTATTTTTTTAACAAATAAGAACTGTGTGATTTGTTGAGAGTATTTAAAGTTCGTTTACTTAACTTGGGCGATTATCATTTGCTTATTTTCGTTTCTTTGAAGACATCGGCGTCAAAAACCGGTAGCCCCTTAGCAGATGTTGATGCTACTTCTACTTGAGACTTGCGACTTGAGACAAGCACTTTGTTGTTGTGTTTTACTGTTTGTTGACGTAGGCAAATAATAAATACTAATACATTTTGGACAATACAAAAAAAAAATGATAATAAACACCGCAAAAATATGTGCTATGTGACGCGCTTGCTGCGTCAGCAAATGAATATTTAATCGGCATATTTAATCAGCGGTCCCTGGCGTATTCGTAATCTGCAAATTATGAATACTAACTAGCATGCTTAAACAGCTTCAGCATGGTGCAATAAAAGCTATGAAACAAGTTTTGTAACTTTTGTATACATGTATATGTAGGTTAGACGTGATCAGAATTTGTGCTCTAAGATTATCTTTAAAATTACATATTGAATTTAATTCCAGTTTTTTTTTATTTGGGCCAAGGACTTATTTGTCTTGGTTAAACAGCAGACACCTTTGATAGTAACTCTCAACAGGAAACTGTTCCTGCTCCTTTATATATGATTGATGGGTAGAAGGTGCTGCCGGCTTTTGGGGTGTTTTTACGAGCACTTAAACATCGAGGCAGTGGCTGGAGTTTAGATGCCGTTAAATAAAAGTAACGCCCATAGTTTGCAGCTCATATACAGAGAGCATGCTCATGCATATATGTATGTGAGTGTGTGTGTTTTTGTGTGTGTGTTCATAAATATGCGAAAGCACTTCTCTTCAGTTCATCCGGTTTCGACGTGTTTTATGCGGAAACATAAAAAAATTACAGGCAAGAGAAGGACATCTATCTAAGGCAAAACGAAGATCACATACACTTTCCTGTAGCTAAGCTATAACCGTACATTAACGAGAGATATTGAAAATAGGATGTCAAATTGATACTCTACCGATTGAAATATAGAACAGAAATTCAACATATTTTGTAAGAACAAGTTACAGAAACCAATATTATTATTTCACTTAAAATCATTTGGAACCATTCCATAGCCTTTACGGGAACCTTTACACTTTACGTACCAGAACCGGAACCGAGTTAAAAATCGATACAGCCTGCAGCGAAATTAAAAACCTATTCAAATAATTCAGCATCGACTGGAACAGTGATGCTGTTCAAGAATACATATTTACTTTGTAGGTTCGTAAACAGCTCCTTCAATACGCTACAGACTATAGAACGCAATTACCCTCGACCAAGAGTATACAAAGTGAAAACTTGGCATATTTTATGCTCGTGCCCAAGTCATGAAAATGTAAGTGATGTGCTCTAAACAATTTTGCTGATGAAATGAAATTGAGTTATTCCATGCGGCACACTGGCCCTCGAAAATAAGCATCAATTTGAGATATGTATCTAGGATTTTTGAATGCTGTATTGTTTGTGAACGCATATTTTGGTAACACTGTGCAACAGCGTGGCGTATGCGTAATTTTGCAATATAAATGACAACATTTCAGGTTTATGACAAGTATGCGAATCGCATGCGCGTTACGCATATCAATTTCAATTCAATTTTTGACAGCACACATTTCACATGTGTGCAACAGCAAACAGCATTTGCCAAGACGCATTTTACACTTTTTTTTTTTTTTTTTTTTTGGTGTCAGTTATTCCAAATGTTGTCAACAACTTCGCCAGTTGCTTCGGTAGCAACCATTCCCCAGGGCAAATTCATAAATGTCGACGGCACAACTAACACGAATGCGGCATGCTTTGGGCTTATGTTGTTGTTGAGCCTAAAAATCAATTATAAAATGTAAAGGCAGTTTCATATTGGTACACTCAGAAAAATTGAAGAATTTTGCTCAGAAAACTAGTAGAAATGTGGTTTAAATAAGTTCGACATTTATATTATATTTAAAATGCTCAAATTCCTAAATCAATGCTGATTTAATTTCATTCATTCATTATTTATTCAAGTTTCTCAAAGTGTAAGTGTATCTTCTATATTCATTCGTAAGCTTTTGCAATTTAGCAACTGAAATTGCATTTCTGCTTCATAAGCATAAGCACAATAGAAGTAAACACATACAAATAAACTGTATGCAAGTGCTTGCTGCTGTCAAGTGGGACGCAATGGACCCAAATGAAGAAGAAATAAAGAGAATCTGTTTTAAATTGATTTTATTTATTGATAACAAACATAACAGTGTGACAAAGCGACCTCAATCTCTCTCTCTCTCTCTCTCTCTCTCTCTCTCTCTCTCTCTCTCTCTCTCTCTCCCTCTCCCTCTCTCTCTCTCTCTCTCTCTGTGTCTCTCTCCCAATCACTGTCGCTCTTTACAAATGCAATTTTCAATTAAATTCTTGAAATGCAATTTCAACAATTTCAATGCAACGACGTCAACGCTTTGGCGGCCATCGATGATTTGTATGGCTTGTTGGTTTGGCTCGTCGGATATAGTCGAATACGATTGATTGCTTGGCTCTCCCAGTTGGTCCCATGTGGCCACACTGATGCCGTATATATCAATATGTATATATATATATGTGTTCAAATACAGCAGCAAATGCTGCAATCGCAGCTGCTAGTTCAGTAACTAAAACTGACATAAACAATAACAACACAATGGAAAATTTTGAATAGTTCTGTGACATAAAAAAGTTTCTGCATTGCCCGTTATAAATGGGAAAATATATGTATATTGAAGTTGTAAATATATGTGTGACAGGCAGAAAGAAGCATCTCCGACCACATAAGGTATATATAAAAACATATATCCTTTATCAGCATCAAAATCTGTGTAGATCAAGTCATGTCCGGGCTTTCGTCTATATGAATATGTCAATCTTAGAGTAAAGTATACTAAAGATATAGCCTTCCAATCGATATATAGAATATAAAAATAAATATAAAATTCTCTGATTTATTATTAAAATGTTAAAATTTATTGTTGAAATGTAATTAAAATTCGATACGAAACACAGATTTTGTCAATTAAAATGTACTTTCATATTTAGCAATCTGCTTGCTCTTTTTCAATTTGCTAAAATTATGTTTTGAATTTATAATTTATGTTAATCTCAGCTTCATACACTAAACATATTTAAAATAGCTGCAAACAGAATCAAGCAACAAAAAACTTACCAAAATATACACATAAATATTGCAATAATTTATTATCAAATTTCCATTAACTTTGCCCAGAGTGCACTCAATATTTTTGCATTTCCCTAATGGCTATCACATATAGAAAAATAATTTGTTTTAGCTCTGAATGCATTAATCTTTCTCTGCTGTTGTCTTGTGCTCTCCCTCCCTCTCTGGCCTATTGCAATGTCATTGTGGCATTTGCACAACCAAATGCAGTGAACATGCAATCAAACATAAAATGTTAACATGCCACTGCGGGATGCAACCTACGCTGTTGTTGATTGTTGGGGGAATGAAGAGTATGTTGGGGGCAACTTGCAGTCTTGCCACATCCCACTTGGGCTCAATCGTTCAGTTCAGTTGGTTGCTTTAGCGCGAAAGCTGCTGTCATCGCCATATGTGCAAGTTGTGCGGTGCGCTTGACTTGAACTCTGAACTACACGCTCTGCCATATGGCTGTATTTGCTTTGTTGTTATTGCTATTTGCTCGGCGCTGCATCATGCAGAGTGCATGTTGAAAGACAGTAGCTGTATTTGTAATTCAGTTGCCAATTAATTTTCATTTTTGTTTACACCCCTTACACAGAGTATTTTAGGTTTTCTGTAAAGTGTGTAAGCGTTTTAAGGAAGACATAGGTCACATATATATCCTTGATAAGCAGTTTATGTTTTAATATACGATTATGGTAACTATGACTATGTTGAGATTATCTTCTACGCCGTAAAACTATATCATATTGCTGCCACAAAAACTATCGACTGCTGAGATGAGCTCTTGCGTGAAAGAGGAAATCTGGGACAACGTTTTGACAACGTTCTGCAAGTGCATTTAATATTCGGCGTGCCAGATATAGCTGCTTTTTCATTTTTATTTTTTGGTTTTGTCATGTTTCCATCGCAAAGGCTAATTGGTCTTGTTGTGTGGTCTATGGTAATGCCGTGTGGCATATATGGTATTTAAGGAGGATGCGCATTTCAATTATAATTCAACATTTCGATAGTATGCTTGACCAGGCACAACGTCGGCGTATGAGCGATTACGTATTACGTATACATATACGTGAACGTATTCTCATTCATTCGACAGGGAGAGAACGATTATGCGACTTTAATTATAATTACGCCAGGCACGCTAATGCCATTCTGTGGTTAAATGTGGAGAAGCACTTATGGGTGAGTCGGTATGTACAAATGAGCAGGATAAGCCAACTGATGTAATTGCTGCACGGCTGCACAGCGAGAAAAATCTCACGATTTCAATAATGATTGTTTCGAATATGATTTCAGTTGTGCGAAAATTTAATTACATAATATTTGAAAACTGAGAAAATTGTCAAAAACTTAATAAAATATCATCACACATTGCAAATATTTCGCTCTTCTTTATAATAAATCGACACAATTATTTTCCATCCGATTTTTTGGTCTACAATCAGTTCTCGTAATCAAACAAGATGGCTTGAATTGCTAGCTCAATCAAAGATAACTCTAGCACCAAGTTTTTCTCCCAGTCTACATACTTGTGCAAGCTTTCAGCCAGTTGCTCCACTGATGCATAAGCGCCTTTTGCCGAGCACTGATAGCATTGTGACGTGGTTGGAAGGCAGCTGTCAATGCATTCTGAATTGTCATTTGACAGCAGACGTCAGACAATTATACAGACAGAGAGACAAACAGGCAAATAGAGAGCACTGGTCGCATTGTCAGATTGCCAGTAAGCGATTTGGCGTGCTCTTTGCCACATTATGCTAAATATAGCGCACAATGTGAACGCAAATAAGCTCAGGCCCAAGGCGACAATAAATGTCATAGAGCACATTTACCGGTCACAGTTTGATAAGCGTTTTTCGCTTTCAATTTTAAAGTACAACACTTTGCGCCTGGCAACAGGAGCCTACTAACTGTTTGCATCTTATCTGTTATCAGTCGTACGCACTGCTCGGAAAAATACTTACTCTTTTATATACAAAAGGTATTTGGCCACAATTCTTATTTCAATTAACTTTGCTAAGGGGCTTACATTTTGCGTGCTCTTAACGACTCTTTTTTTAATACAGATTAAGCAGAAGAAACGATGTTGTAAAACGGACGAGGAATATTTAAGTTGAGGTCGAGATTAAGCGTTTATTCACAGTTTTGAATTGAAATTTAAACAAATTTATTAAAAGCATCATTCCTTTTTTTTTTTTTTTGTAGTTTTCTATAGTTGTATGCATGAATAATTTCAATCAATAGTAAAGCTTTTTCAAAGAGCAATTTGAATTGATTGCAGATGAAATGTAGTGAGAGTGAGTGCTCGACTAGTGGATGCCATGTTTAGCAATAAATTTGTATAAGAAAAGTATTACCGAATTTTGATTAAAAACAAAATACGAAAAATAAGATTGATCTAGAATATTTATTAAGGCATTTATGAATGTCTCTTTCTGCATATTTATGTAATAATTATATTTTCAGACATTTACACAGTATCCACAAACGCAAACAAAGAGCTGATTAATCTGAAAAGTCAATTTAATTAATTTTGTATAGCAAGACGAAAGTCGAGAAACTCTGCAATCGAACACAGCTTACAACAAATTGTATTTGCACGACACATGTGGCAACAAAATCCAGTTGCATGGCACATGTGGCAAACGAGCGCCATCAATTAAGTCGCTTGCACAAATCTGCAGTGAATGTTTTTTTATGATAACGAATGCAAATGCAGCAGCAACAAGCAGCAGGCCGAACAAGGCAAAAGGCAAACAGTTAACAGTAAACAGTTAGCGGCAAACAGTAACCCGTTAACATCGATCATGTTGTACGGCTGTCAAATGAGGCCAAAACAACGCAAGCCACAAATGCGTGAGAATGCGGCATGTGGCTAGAAAGAACCTGCTCACGAGCGCATTTATAACTATTTATCTGCTTACAATCTATACACTCGAAAAAGAAATCAATTTATTAGACGAGAGCATAGTATTTAAATAACAGTAATGAGGAATTTTTAAATTAAGCTTGAGTCGTAGTTAATTTTAAATATTCTAAAACGAATTTCACTCGAAACGAAAGAAATGATTTGCAATGAACTGAACTTTTCTCGAAGTGTGCGGACAGTAGTCAGTGTAGTCTAGTCAATTGGCCAGCTTGCAGTCAGCCAGTTCGTTAGCCATTTAGACCATCAGCTGACTGATTTGGCTTGTTCGTATAAATTAAAAGATAAGACGAGAGAACAACTCAAAGTCGTATTTCAAGAACTTTTCTTGAAATCAGAAATCGAATATGTGTAAATTTTTTTTTTAATATTCTAAAATGAATTTTATTTGAAACGTTATAAATGCGATGCAATGAGGTGATCGTTTCTCTAAGTGTGCGTATAGTAGCATAGTCTAGTCAATTGGCCAACTTGCAGTCAGCCAGTTCGTTAGTCATTTAGTTCGTAAGTCAGCTGGTTGAGTTGGCTTGTTCGCCTAAATTAAATCAAATGTTGAACAGAATGTAGCGCATTTAATTGACTAACAACAAGTTGGCTGGCGGCGCCCGGCGTTGCAATTAATGTCAAGTCACTTCAGGTTGCCACAGTGCGGACGCTGATGAGTCGCCAATGAGGGCAACTAATAAAATTCATTCATAAATAATTCAATGGAATGTCTAAACAGCAGCAGCAGCAGCCACAACAACAACAACAACAATAGCAACAGCAATTTATAACAATTTCGCATATGCCGTCAACTTAACGACAACAACGAGAACTGTGCAGCTTAATTGATTTGTTTTGCACCCAATAGCGAGACATTTGTTTACCAACCAGTACATACAAACATATTATGTGCATGTCTATAAATAACTATTTGAACTTCTTTTTTTTTAATGTGTGAATGACCATTGCCAAATTGACGCAGATTGAGAATAATTGTTTATTTATTTATTTTGACCAGCTGCTAGCCATATCGCTTTTTATCTTTTAACCAACTAACTGTCTGGCACCTGTTCATTGGCCTACGGGATAACAGTAAACCTTGTCGCAATTTATTGGAATTTTATGCACCTGAATTCGAGTTAATAAATACATAGAACAACATAATGAAAACGCCAAAAGGATATATATTTAACCTATTAACTTACCCCTTTTGTCTGCGATTGTTATTAGTCTAAGGCATATTAGAAATAAGTTACAGCTGAGTTCGCATTAATTTCAGCTTATTGCTATTTTGGTCGATCACAATTGATAACTATCGATTGTGTCATTTTTATCTAGTTGAATTTAATTTATTTTCTGTCGACGGTCAGATTTCTGACAGATAATTATAATCACAATTATCGATTGGATGATTTGTGATAGTAAATATAAATATACTATAACCGAATGGATATTGATTTTCTGTTTTTCAGATTATACTAAAGAATTATCGATGGCGTGATTGTTACTAGTTTATAACAATCGATAATTATCGCCAGTCAGTAATTGGCATCTAGTTATTTTTCTAATTGAGTCGTGATTTGTGCTCGTAGCTCATAAATCATTATTATGATTGGATTGTTTCCGCATTTGCGATAAGCATTATTAAGTGATTTAGTAGCATTTGATAGTCAATTATTATTATTGCAGACATACATGTAGGTAGATTTACTTTTTAAATACAATTAACAATTTTTGTATGTGGTTCATAGTTCTAACTGAAATATACACATCCCCGGTAGTTATTATGATCTTCGATAAATGTCAGTTAAAGGGTTCCAAAATGTGTACGGTATTCGGTTCCGTCAATTGATTATTCAAACATTTTTAATTGCTTTTCTGAATTTCTATCAGTCAAGTTGCGGTTCCGATTTCACACAGTGAACTTACTAATCATTGAAAATAATCAAAAACAATAGAAACAATTTATAAATTAAAACTTTTATAATTATTCAACATGCAACAACTTAATTTATTTATATAAAAATCCCATTAACCGCTAGCTCACAGCTCATATTATCTTATTTATTTATATTTTGTATTTCCGACTATTAACCAAAAATAATTCATTAAATAAAAAAGTTCGAGCCAATATTACACAAAGTTTTGCAATTTAACATGCAGAAAAAAACTGTTATTTTTGTATGTTTTGCGAATTACATTTCACTAGGCAACTAACTGAATGTTCAAACAAATAAATAGTGGAAAACTAAAAGTCAATTGCAATTAGATGGCAAACTAGTTTGGCCAACACTAGCCGCAAAAATGCCAAGCGTGGGAATATCAATGCATCTACATTTGTATCCATGTTCATATATCAAATGTGAAAGTAACAAGCAGCACAACAACATCTGGCCACAGGGGAAATACTCATTTGTGAATTTTAGAAATGCAATTGCTGACATCGAAATATGCAACATTTTGACAAATGCTTAGACAAATGCAATGCAACTGTGCAAAAGGCTTCCCAGCTGCTAGTTTTGGTTTTTGCCCCGGCCAAAAAGCTAGCACACTCATGAAAAAAATCTAGAATTCTCAACCAATTTCTGTTAAAATATTAATTACGTTTAAGTTATTTGATCACAATTCCAATCTAGCTATAAGTATACTGCTTATGATTCAAGCTATCTTTTTTATCTCTTTAACACTAGCAATCGATTTTCAAAGATGCTGAGCTTGAGAATAAGAACAAATGGCACATAACATTTGAAGATAAAAGTGTGGGAGATTCCTATTCGATTGAAGTGGAATTTATAACAACATTTTTTCGTTGAGTGCAGCCAGTCAGCTACCCAAGTGCGTTTGGCCATTCCAAAATGCTAGCATTTCAAATCACAACGCTGTGCTGTGCACGTTCAAACTGTCAGCACTTGGCAAAATTATTTAAATTATGTACAAACTGCTAAAGTTGAGCGCCAAAGTTGAAATTCGAGACACGCGCCATGTGCCAAAGTATTTTGTTGTATTTTTTTCCTTTTGGTTTTGAAATTTCCGACTTGTATTGTTGGCCGCAAGAAATTGCATTTTAATACATCAGAAAAAAAAATAAAACAAAAATTACTTGCGTATTGACGAGAGGAACGTGCAATGTCTTTGATGTAATTTGCAATTCAAGCTTTTCGGCATGCCAACAATATGTTGTGTGTGTTCCAATTGTTGTTTTTGTTGTTGTGGATGTTGTTGCACCCACGTAACCATTAAAAAGTTTTTGCGAAAGGGTGTAATAAAGTTGTGCCAACATTTTTGAGCAGCTAAAAACAAAATTAAAAGTTTGTTTGATCATAAAAAGTATTTATTACCGAGGGAAAATTGTTTAATAAATAAAATGCCGTGCAGTTTTTGTACGCAAGGAAAATTGTTTACAATTTGAGCTAGTGAAATTTTATATCATCTCTTAAATAAGTGTTATTTCTGATGATTTTTATTAATCATAATATTTCAGCCAAATGAAAAATAAAGTGTTAAAATTAAACAGTCTTTTCTGAAATTTTATTAATGTAAATCTCTTTTATACCAGAGGCAATCAACAGGGTAGCTTTCAATCGTGCTTTACAGTACGTTCTAACTTGTTGTTCTTACTTAATATTTTAAACGGTCGTTGTGCCATTTTTGAGGGCTTAAGGAATCTTAAATTTTCACACAAAAGTCATGCAAAGATCTTTGAAGGCCAGAGTCTTTGATGTGCTTTCTGTTGATGCTAAACTTCTATGAGAGGCTGAGATTCTTGCGGGCCAACTGGTGCCTAGTTACAGCATTCCACACTTTAAGGCCAAGTTGGCAAAAGGTTGACGTTAAGCAACGGGTCCTTTGCAACAATTTGACAAGTACGGAAATTACATTCAATTCCATTTCGACGTCACGCGCGTTGTATGATTGATAAAATTGCAAAGCTGCAACAATAGAGTGAAAGCGGTGCACATTATTAATTTCGACTGTATTTGCATTAAATGGGGAATGGGGTTTTTCAGGTATTTCATTACATTAGTCAAATTTGAGGCTTATCTATTTTTATGTTACTCTTTAAATTGTGTTTTGCTCTTCATTCAAGCTTGTCTAATATTGTAGTCTTTGCAGGGTATTCAGCATTCAAGCATTCTCATTCGTTTCTTTTGTTTTCCCTTTTAACTTTTTGCGGCTTGGCTTTAAATTTGATGAGCGTCGCCGTCGACTTTTCGGTTTTTACTTTCTTACTTGACAGGCAACTTGTGTAATCATTTTTCATATTCACGCCTTCACATCCTTTTTCAGAGGGTGTTTTTTGTTTTCTTTTTTTTTTCAAATTTCTTCACATTATGCTTGCTGTCAGATATATGTTACGAGTTTGTTGTTGGTCCGCTTCAATTTATGCGTGGTTATGGATGAAGTCTCATACTTTGTATTACATTAAATATGAGGGTAAATATAAAATAACATCGAGGGATTTTCAGATACTTGGCCAGTTGCCAGCCATAATAAAATCAATATTTACCCCAACAAAATTAACAGTATGAAAAGTAGTTCACGTAATTGAGCCAATAAAAAGCAGCGTCGATTATTATTATTAGTGCACAGAGCAATCTGTTACAAGAGTCAAAGCTGGGAGCACTTAACAATGCGAAAAAATGCATAAATGACCTGACAATGAGATACCCTGCACTAAGGAATAAAGTTACCCAAATCTCATAATTTTTTACTTGTGACTCATATACTACGAATAAGAACTGATTTTCTTGCATCAAGTAATCAAAAATGGCATTAACAAAAAGAAAATTATTAAAATAAATATAAAATCGAAAAGTTGTGAAAAATTCGAAGAGCTTCTACAGGTAATTTAATTCACAATTAACAACATTTTTAGGCTCTGCTTAGATTCCATTTAGTTCCTTGTCTCTGTTACCGTCCACCTTTTGTATATGAATCTGGGGTAACGAATATACACGAGAAAAAAATGAATGGACAAGGTGGACGCGTTGGCCATAATTTCCGTTTCCGCAATCAAAATGAAGATGGGAAAACATTTGTGGGAAGCAGCTGCAAAACAGCATACAGAAAAAGAGTAAGGAAATCATGAAGAAAAAAAAAATGGGAAAGAGAGGGAGACATTGAAAGATAGACTAAGAAGGGAACTAAGAAATGTCACAGCTTGCATTTGTTAAAGGTTGGTGGCCACGGAAACTTGATTGATTGTGATTGCGCTGCTTGGAAATAATTCTATAGCTATTTGGATTAGAATCTTAACAAAAGGAACTAGCAGAGAGCATATCGGTTTTTAAATCTCAGCTTAAAAGAAAATATAAATCGGCCATAAATCAAGGGTTTTGGTGGATGTAATACTTTAGTTAAAATATTACAAACAATCAGTACAACAAGAAGAATATATTAACAATTCAATTTTGTTTTACATTTATCAATACCTATAGTATAGAGTACACTGTCGTTGGCATAGTTCTTACTACAAATTGTATCTTTCATTCCAAGGTCCTTCTTGCTTGTGCTTATCTCTGTCATCTTCTTGTTTCCTTACTAACGATGCTTATCTGCAGGCCAGCTGCTGTAGCATTGAGTAAATACTTACTTAGTTGCTGTAATTGCGCTGCAAATGTCATCAAAAGTACACTCGCACACAGACACACACACACACTCAGGGACGCACACACACACACATAGAGGCACACACACACACACAGGGTTCACCTGAATTACTTTAAAAGTTTTGGCAACTGCTGCTGGCAGAATCTGTGCGCTGTCGCAGCGCAATGCAATTTATGAAACTATTTGCTATTTGGGAGGAAATTGGAAAACTTGAGACCAAAAAGAAATAGACACACAACCAAAATGTTGCAAGCAGCAGCAAAATTGAAAGCAATGAATGGAGGTGGAGCAGCAGGGGAGCCATGTCGATGTGAAGTGTAATAATTGCAATTGCAATCGAAATGTTCGAAAACTTTATTTGCAACGGCTAACAGCGAGTTACGCACAGCAGATAAGTATGTGAAAAAATATTAATTTTATGATTTCAACTAAAGTGTACCACTTTTGTAAGCAAAAGTTCACATCAAATACTTTCAAATACAATGTCAGGCACATGAAAAGTGCAGCAGTTTTCCGGCATAGCTGCTGCTTACTTAACTTACTTAAGCTATGTCAAATACAGTTGCACACTGTGTTAGCCATAAAACTTGGGTCAGAGTAAAAAAATAATAATAATGTAAGACTGCTTCTTATATTTTTCATCTACAATGTGGCATTGGCAACATTATTTGCGTGACATCTTCAGTAAAAATAATAAATAAGCTTAAAAAAAATGATTAAAGCCACAATTATAAAAATGACAGTGCCTTATTAAATGACCAACACTGTATAAAATACACTCGCACACATAAGCAGCAAAATCTCAAGTCGCCATCATCGTCGTCGACCCATTCAAACATGCAGCGACAATTTTTCTGAGTGGAAAATGAGTAGCGTTCACTTTTTTTCGCAATTTTTTTTTTAGTTGCGCTCGTGTAATTTTTATTATAACAACAACAGCAAACGCAAGAGCACAATATTATAACGCGAAATGCACTTCAATGTTGCAATAACGCTGAATAGGGGCGTAGCCTAGGGCGGTTGATGGTGTGGCATTTTCTGGTCTGGTAAGGAGGTAGTTAAGTGGGTGGTGTAAAAGTATTGCGCTTATAATACTAATTGAATAAATTAAAAACTTGAAAGTTATGCTGGAAAAATGTTTTTCCACCGTAAAAGGTAAGGGCATTTGAGGGGTTAAGGATTGGCCGGGTTAATGGAAAGTCTGAAGAAAATATACAAAGTTTTCGGTGAACGGCAGCAGGAAGCGAAAAAGTAAACTAAGGGAGAAGCAGATGAAATACGTAAAATAATCATAATAAAGATAAGGAAACTACTTAATAAGCAGCAGAAGATAAGCAAAGATGAAACGCACGTACGTAATTAAAATAAATAAAACTTTAAAGCAAAAAGGAGAGAAATATCCTAAGTAGCAGACGGGTTTCACAAAAGATGATTAAATTTCTCTTAGTAAAAATAAAGATTTGAAGATCAAATGAATAAAAGGTATTGATTAAAAGCATAAAAGATAAGAGTGCTCCAATTCGTAAGAGTGGTAAATTGTCATATCTATTAATCTATGTCAAATGTCCAATTTACACTAAAACATTTCTTCAGCCGCTGCACAAAGTCAACATACATGTTTTCCTGTACCTGTTTTCCATCCTACAAAAGTTGTGTAATAATCTGAAAATGTTGTTCATAGTGCATATCAGATATTCACACGCAATTACAGACTGTTTGTTGTATTAATTATACCATTTAATTGCTCAAAAATACAGAGGGCAAATCGCTTCTTGGCCCAAGTGCTAGATTAGTCATAAATCCCAAATGCAAGAGTGCCCTTAGGCCTCTTCATATATATATTTATATATATATATATGTGTAATCCTAGTTGTTTACACTTGGCTTTTGGCTTCAGGTGAAGGCGTCTTGTCTTCTGCGTGTGTGTGTGGAGGCATGTTTACATCTGTCCCGGCCCTCTCTGCCCTGCTTCCGAGCCCCCGTAGAATTGCCATGTCAGTTGTGTCAATATCTATTTAGTATGGACTCGCACACAGTGCGTGTGGCTTGTTTAATTAAAAGCGTCACATGGTATAAAACTTGCTCGGGCCACAAGCAACACACTTGCCATACACATACGCACTTCACTGCTCACGAGACGTGGTTGGGTTGCTTTTTACAAGTTTTTCAGATACTTTCAATGAGCACGTCAACTAACATTGCGAAAAATTGATACAAAGTTCAAAATTCGAAAACAGAAATCTTAATTCTTCTGTCAAGTTTGATTTTAAATGAAATACCGCTATTTATAAGTGCAACACTATTTCGATATAAGTTAAATACTAACTTAAGCAATATGGTTTTATTTATTGGTTTTATTTTTTGAAGACATACTGGAACCAAGTAAAAACTTGGAGCTAATAGTAAGTTAAGGGTTATGTCTAATGACAATTTTGGGCTGAGTGATTAGCTAGTGGATTACAAAGTGGGTAAGAATGGATGTTATTACAAGGTTCAATTTCGGTCGTATTTGAATTATGAAGCATTTTTCTCTGAGTGTACAGCATTTCAGAATTTGTTAAGCGTGTTCAGAGTGCTGCTCTTGGCTCTTGGAAGTTTCGTTAAGTTGACCCCAAGTACATATATTGTACATATCTATGTATGTATGTACGTATGTGCCGGCCATTGTCTTTAACTCTCGACACTGGATTCAGAGCTGTGTCGTTAAACAATGGGGCGATCTCTGCTCATGAGCCATATTCTCGCAGGTAACTCACATGGGAGCCATTACGCATACGCAGCGTTGTTTACGTTTAGTTTATTGTGGTTTTTACGACAACCAGTGCAGCATATAAAGAAACCCCAAACGAGGTTTACTTTTAGCCAATCTTCGCACATTTATTGTTGTGCGAGTAGCAAAAGATAAAAAAAAAAAACAAAAAAAAAAACTTTAAACTAATAAATGTTGAAAAATTTTATAAGCAGCTTACAACTTCTTACAACCCAGCGCACTATTCTAACAATGCACAATAAGAAAATACAATTTTATGCAGGTGCAGCTGTAAGTAGCACACCAGCCACGTAGCAATGTGAAAAATGTTATTGTTATGATTTGTTGAAGAACCAAAGTTGTTGACTTTTCTGCATCAATTGAAAAGTACTTGTATAGCTACGTAATATCTGTTAGCTGCTTATATTGCAATCGCATTGTAGACTCAGAAAAAAACTCGCACAGTCTTATTTACAATTTTCGTCATTAAAGAAAAAAAACTTACTTGAAGTGAGAATTTTGTCTCAGGTCTAGAGTAATCGACCATTGATAGATTTTGACAAGGTTGTTTAATTGTTTTGAGTACGAAATTCTCTATTTAATATCTGTGTTTACACTATCTAGCCACAAGCTATGTATTTAGCTGCAAATGGTATTTGTGTCACTTTTATTTCAATTGATGTATATTTAATAATTTAAACTTTGTGCTCTAATGCATAAAGTTTGCTTCGGCCATGTCTGAGCTATTAGTTAGTGGACACAATCTATCTTACTCTCTCTCTCTCTCTCTCTCTCTCTCTCTCTATGTTTCTCTGGCATTAGCCAAAGTTAAACTTTTCATTCATTAGTTCTTGGATTGTTTTGGCTGTGTGCCGTCATTATGAAACCGACACTAGACACCATTATTGTGTCTCGCTGTCAAATGGAGCTTGAAAAAACAATATCAAACAACGGTTAAAGAGGCCACGAGGCCCAGCAGCCAGTAGAATTGAAACGAATTAATAATAATGCCCAGCAAGTTGGCAATAAAATGCTTTATAACGGCTACAGCAAACATCCCGCTGTTTTATGCCCAGACCCGACTAATTTAACTATTGCTCTACTCTGAGTGAAGTGGCCCCAAACAATTTGCATACCCACTGAACCGAAGTGTGCGAATGTGTTTGTGAGTATGGGGATAAGTGGGGACGATTTCTAAAGGCGAGTATGCGTGAGTCTTGATACCCTCGACATTCGAATTCATTAAAGGGGGTTGATAGTGCAGAGCTCTGCGCTTCTATCTATAGTTTTTGGAGTTCTGGTTTGATTTTTTATATGATATGCATTTAAAATTGAGCTTAACTTTCGCATGAGCAAAAGTATTTTATTTTCTTATATTAAGAATCCTCATTACAGGTCATCTTTAAGTCAATCACACCCGCCTAGAGCATTGTTTTTAACTTTGAATAGCCATTAGGAATTTCGCTATGCGATTTTTATAGATTCCGGGCCAACGCATGGAATTTTAATGAAGAAAAAATTCAGCAATTGAATTTGAAATTGTTGTTGAAGGCTGGCAGCTCGTGGCTCTCGTTGTTGTTGTTGTTGAATATGGCTGCTGCTTAAATTCTGCATTTGTTTTATGTGCAGAGCTTTATTGGCCTTCAGACTTCAATATGCGTTAATAACTTAAGTATAATTAATTTGATGGTGGTCAACAGCGCATCTTCATTGTTTCATTTACACTTCCGGCGGCTGATTCCGTTCTATTGCTGTAATAAATTGCATTTAATGACCTTTGCTGTCCATTAATTGCTTTCAATAAGAAGCGAAACAAATGTACACAGTACAAAATTAAGGTGTTCATAGACACAAAATCGTGAATCTTAATTCCAGAATGAAAAGTCTTAACGTAAAAGTTGATTCAAGCCGGTTGATTCTAGCCAAAAAGGTACTCGAGCTACCTATATACTTTTGTTAGCTTGTCATTTTTCTCTGTGTATGTTGTATTACATTGTAGCTAATGCGGCGTATGCGCAATATATAAAACTTTGATTGTGTAATTTGGGGGCAGACTAAAATGAATATTTAAATTGCTATTATCAAAAGTCATGACATCGGATAACTGTTCACGCGCACATATGAAACGGTCAGTTAAGGGGCACAATAAACTTTGATGGAGCCAAGGGGGCGTGGCAGTTGGACCACCCACTGCGAACTGGTTCCCCAAGGAAACCCCAAAACGTTTTTCGACTGCTAATCAGCTTTTTTTTCAAATAATTGTCGATGGTCAGCGGTTTTTTATTGATTTTTTTTTTATGGATTCTTAACAGTAATAATTAATTCAATGTACTTCGCTGTAGGTAAATGGACTGTGTGACGTCTGTCACACCTCCCTACCCCTTCTACTACGCCAACCATTCCACCACTAAACCCGCAGCGGCGGTTGCCTCCCCTGTTTATTTGCTTTTTCAGTTTTGAAATTTCTATGAAAGTTTACCAACTTGTGCACGTTGTTATGATTAATTAATGAATGCCGTTCGCTGGTTTTTTTATGATAATGGTAAAGAAAACGGCGGAATATTTACAGAGCAACATCAGCAAAAGATTTAAAATAAAGAGCGTTAATAATGTAGCAAAAGGCTGAGCAAAAAAAGCATAGAATAAGCTCAGTCAGAAAAGTCAAAACTTTTTACAGATTCTGCTAATTATTGATAAATATTATGAGAGAAATACGATACTTATTCTGATATTTACTTTTACTGTATTATCAATATTACTGTAAAATCAGAACCTTTCTAATTTCTATTTATGTGCATAGGAGCACAGTTAATTGAAAAATAGTAAAGGTAGCCTCCCACTCACTTTGTCACACTATTTAGCATATTGCGTATACGCCACGTTAAGTCAATTTTGAGTTGGCATCAACTAGCAGCCACCTCCACAGCCACAATTGAAGGCTGTCAGTGGCCTGTGGGCCAGCTGCTTATTAACGCGCATTTAACCTCAGTGCGCGTTTTGTCTCTGACTGAATAACGAGCCGCCCATAAATAATTGCAGACAACTACTGCTCTCTCTCTCTCTCTCGTTTGGCTCAGCGGAGAGCTGCGATGCTGCTCATCATACTGAAAAATGAGATAAAATTATACAAAAAGGCGCTGGCCGAGTTGAGTTGGCAACAATTTGACACTTATAAATTATGTCACATACTTCTTGGCGCTCGGCACAAGAAAAATTGATCGAATTGCCAGAGTGGCCAGAGTGGAGAAGTGGCCAAAGTTGTTTGGCCAAAGTTTTAATGCTTATCGATAAATTTGGAAACTCTTAAAGCGCTGGTCACAACCTCGTGATCTATGCGACTCACTCAATTGCTCAACTGCTCGCTAATCTAGTGCCAGCTTGTTGAGCTATAAATAAAATGTGGTCCTCCTGACAGTCTTCTGTCCTGTCATTGCATACACTTGACGCAAGAACGTGCATTGAATTCTAAATGTGTTTTTCTAGCTTACGAAAATTAGTTCTTGCAAAAAGCATTTCGTTCTGTGGTCTAGGAGTGGATGCTCACAACGTTTTTACTTGATTCGTAAGGAAAGTACCATACCTTTTTTCTCTGTGTATGCGTGCATGTGTGTGTGATTTTCGTTGCCATTGTATTCTTTAGTTTAGTTTTTGTCGCCGCCAGTGCGACTAGTCAATTAGCCGCTGGCGTTGCGGCCATTGCAGCTGCCTGGCGACGACGGTGCTGACAAATTGCATTTGTTGCCAGTTGACATGCAGACAGCTACTGGCACTGTGGCAGTGCAGACAGTTACTGGCACTGTGGCAGTGTTGCTGTTTTAGTGGTTAAGTGCTGCGCAGGTGGTGGTGTCAACAGGAAGCAAACGCAATTTTTCCCATTCATTGGTTTTAATTATAGAAGCCATCAAACACAAATTAGCCTTGCGTCTTCATTAATACTTTTTTTATAGTCACTCACATTTATTACACTCACACACACAGACACACACACACATTCAGCTTGGCACCTAGCTCGATGTTCACTTTTAGCATCTAGTTGCCAAAAAGGAAAAAAAAAGCATTTGTATGCCACGATTTATTGTTGTTGTCAAAATGTTTTTTACGTTTTTACATTTTTACTTTTTGCTTATTATTGTGTCGACAGAGCAGCATTGAAATCGGAATCTGTTGCTTCTTTCCACTATATGCAAAAAAAAAAAAAGAAACCTTTACAAATGCTCACTGTTTTTGTTGAATTTTTTTAAATGGGTGCTGAGGATATAATAATGTGGTTTTGCTTTAGCCAAAAAAAGGATTTTCAGTACTATTTAGTGTACGAGTATATGTAGTGAGAAGCACCAACTGCCGACCTTAATGTAAATAATATATATTCCAACGATCTTTAGAGATAGAGGCGGTAATTAAATATTGAGTTCATTTAATACGTCAGATTCTACATTTTTTATTTCATTTCTTTTTATTGTGCACTATCTGAAGCTAGAAAATAATACATAATTTGTATTCAGTCCATATTCAGTTGGAATAGATTTCTAAAGTACCTCTAAGAGGCATCATTCTTATGTACATAAAATATTTGTGAGTATAATTGAAATTTGCAAATTGACTATCTTCAAGTCGAGCACTCTCGACTCTTAATCTGCTTACTTCACTCTCTATGTTTTTTTGTCATTTGTCGGCACTCAGTATGGTCGTTAGAGCAGCTGCCTGAAACTTTGTTGACTAGCTCCTGACTGTCAAGAGTGGCAAATGCAACTCAGCCAACAGATAAATAGCTAACAATGTGCCGCTTGCTACACACATATTAACGAGCTTGATTTCACCCTTTCTCTAAATTTCTTCTGCAAATTGCTTCCTGCCTAAGTGACAGGCATCCCTTTTAGCCTTATAAATCATGCATTAGATCTTTTGGATTCCTGAGAATTGAATACTTTTCCACTTCCTCTTTCACATGCCTTTATATCTACCACATTTCTATTCCAAATTGCAGACCTCTCGTGTCATTTCATATTTACTTTAGTTTTTCGCTCTCTGTCTGTTAATTGTTATTTGTAAAACTTTCTGGGAGCTCGTCACACCCACACTGCTCCGCACAGCCACATCGACCACATCCTCCGCATCCTTAAAGTGTCTCCCAAGGCTTTACTTAAGTTTATCAGCCACTTATCCTTCTTACTATGTTGCGAGCTTAACGCAAAGTTTTTCTTTTTGGCCAAAACATTTCATTTCAGTCGCTGAGCCAAGTGAAAAGCCAAATCAAGACTCAACGCAACAGAATTGGCCAACTTCCCACGCCCCACAATCCCTTCCAATCCGCCTTCCCCCCCTTGATTGCCCTCTGATCTCTTGGCTTTTGTTGGCCTCTGTCTGTTGCTGCTACTGACCAGCTCGCTCGTACAAGTTTCTCAAGTTGATTTTACATAATTGCACTGGCACTAAATTAAATGCGCACGCACAGCAAGCAGTCGGGCCACGCCTCCTTTCGCTCATACGCCCAGCTAAGCCGGCAAAGTTTTAGCGAGCAACTTTAAAGCGCCAAAAAGTTTGCGAGCAGGCGCTCGTTAACTAAGACCAATACCAAATGCTTATTCATTCATGTGTGTGAGGTTGTGTGTACTTTTGTGTGTGTGCTAATTCTGCTACCAGAAGCGATGAGAATTTGCTGTGCAATTTGTGCTTTCTGTCAAGAAATATTCTCGTGAAATCAATAGGGAAATAAAGACTTCCGCATTAGTTTTATTTAGAAACATGTTCCATGAACACATTTTATTCATAAGACAATAAGAATTTGTACTACACAAAATTTTTTTTTGTAAATTGTAGTTTCTGTAAATCTGGTAGGATATAGATTTTTTACTATTCGATTCGGAAACTATCAAAAGAATCTTTCAGTAGTAAAAGGTTCAAATTGTTGCACATTTTTTCTTTTAAATCTTTAACTGCATTTGTGTTAAGAAATTTGAAACAAATACGTAGTATATTGTGTGCTAGTGTATGCTTTGGAAGAACAAATTAATCGTTTTAGAGAACAGGGTTTTTAAATTAAGATATACATGCCATATATATAGTTATCCCAAACGAGGTAAATCATCACACATAACTCGATGCTCATCTCTAATTGCAGTCAAATTGTTCAGTCAACTATAAGCAATGCGTCAAATTCCAGCAATAGTATACGTGTGTCAGTTTCACATATCTGATAACGTGTTCTATGATGAGTTGTATGGGTTTTATGACAATAGCCACGCCCACATTTGAATCACTCGCAACTGAGCAAAGCTGGGCAGCATGCTGAAGGCATGGATTAGATGCATACGTAGTGGTACACATATATTTGTGTAGCATACTTTTCAGTGCTCACAAATGAAATGGTGTTCAATTGGCTTTTTGATCGCTTTTGTTTTTAGCCTGGCATTCTTACACACAGACACACCCACACACACACAAAAACACACTCGATATTGTTGCCAAATTGGAACACACACGCACTGAATTTGATTTGACTGCTTTTGACATTTATGCCCTGCTGCTGCTTCTGCCACCATTGATTTTGACTGTGAGCATCCTTTTTCTGCTATCCACATCATTTTCTTGTTACATTTTATGGCTCCACTATTATCGACAGGCCAGCGAACGAGTGCTAGCCTTTGATTTAGTGATTTACCCATTGCAAATGTATCTTTTGTGTGGTCTGTTGTTGTGAAACCATATTAAATCATCTCAACTGAGCACTCAAGTTCAATAGATAGAATAGAAATTCTACCGTTTTGTTCGTCAAAGTTCCGCATCAAATCGTTCTTCAATTTGTAATGGAACTTGCTTGAAATCATTTTCAATTTAATGCCACAAAAATAGACCAAAATTCTTCAACTACAAAGTACATATTAGACGCATTTTTGTACTTTAAAACGTGCTCGGTTTTATTTTTAGACTTAAGTGTTTGGCTCAAGCTAATTGAGTTGTATTTAGACCTTAAGTACTTATGAAAGGAAAATAACATCCTACTTCAAGTTTTCCAGAACTTACCCCGAAAAGGACTTGTATTAAAAAAAAAGAACATAAGAGGTAGAGGTGTTTCAGTTAGGCATTTATTTTGATAACGTTTCTACTTGATTCAAGTTAAAGTTACCTTTTTTGACTGTGTGCGAAATTTGAAGTGTTTGAAGTTTAAACTTCAAATATATCCAAGGACTGAATTTATTTATTCATTCGCTTGCAGTCAGCTCACTTAATTGGTACTTTGAAGTCAAAATATTCTTTAATGTGCCTTTCGCTGTTGTAAGGTAAAATTCAAAGACGAAGTCAAACACTTTAAATTATCGAGGGACTGACGGCAATTTGCTTTTGAAACCACGCCCACTCACTTGCAAGCCGCCCAGTGCAGTATGCCCATTTAACACCGTGACCCCCACTCGCACCCATGCACCTGGCAAGGGTCTCCGGGTGTCAAGTGTCAAGTTCCACAAAAGACACATCATGCCAATTCTGAGCTGATAACTGAGAACTGACAACTGAGTAGCAAAGTAAATTTCAGCAGATATCTGTTTGCAACTCAGGGCGTGACTCTGCGACTATACTCTCGCCTTGATTACTTAATAATATAGTATTATTATTCGCATAAATTGCTTTTATTGGATATTTCTGTGCTCCATTGTGTAACAAATATGTTAATTAAATTGTCGTTGTTCAATGAACGGGTGTGTTGCTGGCCATTGCCCTCAATACTTGATTATAACCAGTTGCTATTTATGTTACCTTTGCCAAGAACTATCATCAGAAATATCATTGAATCCAAAATAGACACTGTTCCAAGAATAGATCAAATTGGCTTGTATAATTATATTTATAAATATACACAATAAATTTGATTGCCGAATATATATAAATAATGCTAATTAAGCCCGAAATAACATATTTCGCATTAAAATCTGTAGAATTTTGCCTTGAAACGGCATTTAATGATTAGTATTTATTTGTCAACATTTTTGTCAATTTTTATTGCTTGGCCAACATTGAAATTAATCTTCATTTATATACAATTTTATACATTTCTGACGCAATATAAAGGAGACATTAAATCAATGCAAAAACTGTTTCATATTTTCAAATTGTTATTTTTGAATGTTTCAGGTGGTTCGGACAGCAACAAGGGAAAAAGTAAAAAATGGCGCAAAATATTACAATTTCCACACATATCGCAGTGCATCCACCTGAAAGACAAATTAGGTAAGCACTCAAAGTGGCCTTCAAAGAGTTTTCAATTATCTAACTACCATTTATCGTTTATCGATAACAATTGCAGACATAAGCTATGGCTACGTGATAGATATGCAGCCCATTGGTCGTGAGTTGTTTCGTCAGTTTTGCGAGAACAAACGGCCCGTTTACTTTCGCTACATTACCTTCCTGGAACAGGTAGTGAAGTAAGTGATTTCATATTCATATTCAAGTATCAAATATGATGTATAATATATATTTATAATGTTTGCAGATATGAGATCGAGTATATTGTGAATCGGATATTCATGGGTCATGACATTGGGCGACGCTTCTTGGACATTGAGCCGCTGCTGTCCAATTTCGAGGATGGAGATGAACTGGATTTGGAGACGCGGGAGGAACTGCTGCATAATAGCAGCAATGCCAATCCAACTGAAACAGCTGAGACTGAACATTGCAACAATACCACCGCCAACAACTGCAACAACATCAACAGCCGCAGCAATCACAAGAAGCTGCAACAGGATACACACAATCACAACGGTGAGGATTCAACGCTGAATGGTGTTGGCGTCGTCGATGGCAGCGCGGAGAACGATGGCGATGAGGGTGTCGAGTGCGAGGGCAGTCAGGATGCGGACAAGGGTGCGGGCTCTGGATCGGGGTGCGGTTCGGGCTCCGATGAACTGGTCCTCGACGTTCTCAACGATGATCTCATTGCACAAGTGCGCCGAAAACTGAACAGCGGCGGCAAGGATCTCTTTGTCCATTGTGTGAAAGCAGTGAAGGCCTTCCTCGCCGGCGAACCCTTTCGCGAGTTCGAGAACTCCATGTACTTTCATCGGTGCGTACCTGTCGTTAATGTAATCCAATCATTTAATTGATACCCAATCTACCTCAAACTTTGCAGCTACTTGCAGTGGAAGTGGCTCGAGGCACAGCCAATTACATACAAAACCTTTCGCATGTACCGTGTTCTTGGCAAGGGCGGATTCGGTGAGGTGTGCGCGTGTCAGGTAAGTTGGCAATTGGATAACATACCCACTGCACTACACACACACACACACACACTGATACATATACAAAATCTCCTTCATCCCTACCATTTTTTCATTCTATTTTCTCTCTCTTGCACTCTGATGCAATTTGAGGTGTATTGGTTTTAAGCAAATTGGTGTGTGTCAGAGACCTAAAACTAGCTAAACACAGTCAGACCTTGTCTCAGTCTCAGTCATGGTTTTAATTGTTGTTCGCCTAAGTTTGCTATAGAAATTTCAGAATTTACAGATAAAAAACACTTGAAAGACATAAATATACGAATAATTATTTGTATATTTGTCTCTTTTTAGCTAGATAAACAATTCTATATATTCCCCCAATTTTATTTATTTTATTATTCAGCTTTTTCTCAAACAAAAATGTAGAGTGATGAAAGATATTTTTTTTAAAAGTCACTTCATATTTTTCTTTTTCATCATTTCTTAGAAAACCAATCATGTGTTGTGCTTAACATAACAAGTTTTAATTAACTCAAATTCAAAGAATTTCTAAGAAAAACCATTTCCCAGAGCTTGGATAACAGATGCCCCATAAACCTTGTTTAAAGGTCCTTCAAATACTTTCATAGGCAAACACACACACATATATATATGTAGAAGAGAGTTCCTTATTAGCTTTTATTACACACTGTTATTAAAGTATAAGCCAGTCGGTTATTTGCGATTGGAATGTTCTCACTTGTTTTTATTTGATTTTTGTAATTGCAGGTGCGCGCCACTGGCAAAATGTATGCGTGCAAAAAGCTGGAGAAAAAACGCATAAAAAAGCGCAAGGGCGAGTCCATGGTGCTCATCGAGAAGCAGATACTGCAGAAAATCAACTCACCCTTCGTTGTCAATTTGGCCTACGCGTACGAAACAAAGGATGCCCTCTGCCTGGTCCTAACCATAATGAATGGTGTGTATTATCCCGTTCGCAGTTCTATCCCATCCCCATATCTCATGCTCCCTGTCCTGGAATGAACGCAAAAAAAAAGAAAGAAAACAATGCAAAACGTTCGATTCGCTGGATACCACTCGGTGGTGCTCTACCTTTTAATCCACAGGCGCGCTAATTGGTTCTACAGAAATGAACACTCTCTCTCACAGACACACACTGACTTATACACACACAGAAATAAACACACACACAAATATACGTACTTGTAAAATATATTTACGCTGTCCGGCAATCATTAAACCTAATAAGCGCACATCAATTTCCATTTGGCTGCATTCATTAAACAGATAACGAACGTAATGTGAATGTGATGGGCATTGGGATTGGGATTGGGATTGGATGAAAGTCATCAGCCTTTTATTTATTTTTTTTTGGATTTACCCTTGTAGAGGTTATTATAATTAAATTACGAAATCCTTAAAGCATTTAAAAGTATACTCGTATAAGATAATTGCCTTGGTCAGCATCTGCTACTGTTCTAGCTCGCTATCGAGTTTTTTATTATATATGGCTTAAAATTGACATAAGTCTGAATTTCTGCTGTATCACATAGCTGTCGTAGATAATATCGATTCATTAAATGAGTTCTTATACAACGAAAATGGGACTTCCACTAACATTATAATGAACATATTTTTTTTGCAGTCCTCAAGGGTATTTAGTCTTCGGCAACCTATGGATAGAATTTCTTGAATTTCTTTCTGCTGGACAGTTTTTCATTTTAATTAAATTTCAACATTTATCGTATTCATTTTGCTCATCACTCAATACTCAATCCAATTCGCAGTCCGAGCTGTCATTCAGCACCTAATTGAATTTGCATACAAAGAGCCAATGTCCATTTGCTTGCTTCTCATTTAATTAGCAGCTTTGTCAATAGCCCTCGGACGTACTCTATTTCTATTTATCTATTGCATTTATTTGTCGCAGGCGGGGATTTGAAATTTCACATTTACAACATGGGCGGCGAGCCGGGCTTTGAGCTGGAACGGGCTCGATTCTATGCCGCCGAGGTGGGCTGCGGACTGCAGCATCTGCACAAACAGGGCATTGTCTACAGGGACTGCAAGCCAGAGAATATACTGCTCGACGATCATGGGCATGTGCGCATCTCCGACTTGGGTCTGGCTGTGGAGATACCTGAGGGTGAAATGGTTCGTGGACGTGTCGGCACTGTGGGTGAGTAACTTAAGCAAGTTATTAAATGTGTATAGAGGAGAAACTCTATTTATTATTATGATTTTTATTCCCCTAGGCTACATGGCGCCGGAGGTGATTGATAATGACAAATACGCTTTCTCGCCGGATTGGTTTAGTTTCGGTTGCCTGCTCTATGAAATGATCGAGGGTCAAGCGCCATTTCGCATGCGCAAGGAGAAGGTGAAGCGGGAGGAGGTGGACAGGCGTGTCAAGGTGCGTATAAAGCGAATTGCAAATGTCTACAAATATATGTATGCCAACTATAATATATTATTTTCTTGCAATTTGTCAGGAGGATGCCGAAAAGTATTCGAGCAAGTTTAATGATGAAGCCAAATCAATGTGCCAACAGCTGTTAGCTAAATCGATAAAGCAACGTTTGGGTTGCCGCAATGGACGCATGGGTGCCCAGGAGGTGATGGCCCATCCATTTTTCCACTCCACACAGCTGAACTGGCGACGCTTAGAAGCCGGCATGCTAGAGCCACCATTTGTGCCAGACGTAAGCCATTCCAATATAGTCACTACTGATCACTTATCTAACGTTAAATTCAACGACAACAGCCGCACGCCGTTTACGCCAAAGATGTGCTCGATATTGAACAGTTCTCGACCGTTAAGGGCGTCAATATCGACGAGTCCGATACGAATTTTTATACGAAATTCAATACGGGCTCCGTATCGATTTCATGGCAAACTGAAATGATGGAAACAGAATGTTTTCGCGAGCTGAACGTCTTCGGACCCGATGAGTGCCCAACGCCCGATTTGTTGATCAATGCCCAACCGGAACCAGACAAGGCCGGCTGTTTTCCTTTCAGGCGCAAGGTACGTCAAGCAAAAAATATCTAAATGTTCATTTTTAACCATAAAATAAACAGGCATCCTCCAATTTGCGAAAAAGGAAAAGCAAAAAAAAAAAAAATATATCATTTTGTCTTAATTAAAGAAGTTGAAGTGGAATTGATACTTTCATCGCTAACAAAATTATGCGCAAAAGCGGAATCGGAATATTTTTGTTAAAAAGCGGAAACGGAAAATTGATGTGCAATTTGATAGTCTCGAAAAATGAATCACTTAGGTTTTAAATTTAAATTGAAGTTCGTTTTCAGACAAGAAGATAAGTATCTGCTAAAGAAGGATAAATATGTTTTGAAAAGAGACCCTCTGTCAAGAAAAACATTCAAATGACTGGGTATTTGAATGTTTCCCTTGACAACACATAATCTGAATAGCAAACGGGTAACAAGCAAATGAGTCCTCTTATCTGATTGTTTCTAATCACTAAAATATGTATTTCTATTTAAGGTATCTAATAAATCGTTCTTTTATTTTGTCATTCACAGAAGAAGCAGCCGGCTCGCACACAGCCAATACCCATTCCTGAGCACCTGCTAACCACTAGTCACAGCGTGTCATCGACGACAGTTGAGAGCTGATAGCATAGATTAGTAAAAGCCCAAAGCAACGCCTAACTAACGTAAATAGCACAAATTGCGAACCGCAGAAACGCACAGTTAAACCCGATTTGCGGGTGGGAAAATGATGCACAACTGAAACTCATTGCAATTCACGAACAACCACATCATCAATGACGAAGCATGTTCGAAACAATTCCTTACATAATATATAAAAATATATATATATATAAAGGCATATACATACATATACGTGTGTGAGTGTATTTTTCACATCAATTTTCTAATGAAAATAAATTGAGTTTGAACAAAATTACAAATTGCAAATTGGAATGCAAGAAAATTTCTAAAAACTTCAAAATATATACAGCAAGTAATTTATATTTATAAATGTTTTCCAAAAAAACAAAAAAAAAAAAAACAGAAAAAAAAAGACTCACACAAAAAATTAACATAAACACACTGAGAGAAAAAAGAGAGAGCGCACATTAGGTCGTTACTTAAATGATATACCATATATCATACTATATATATACAATACTTACTTATTATACGAGTAGGTTTATATATGGTAAAATTCAACCGTTGAAAAAGCGAATACTAAACAAATAATAACAAAATAAATACAAAAAATGGAAACTTAAAGTAAAATAAAATAAATTAAAAGCCGCAAGCCAAATTGGCCGTCAGTTTGTCATAGCACCTAAAACTAATGTTACTTAAAATGCGTATGCTATTTAAATATGTATAATACTTATATGCATACACACACACTCACACATACATCTCTATATAGACGGCAATCTAGAGGCAATGCCAGAGTAAACAATGTAATATTTGTAAAGTAGTTATTGTGCTCAACGTGTTTTTGCAGGGGCTGGGGTTCGGGTGGGGCGGGAGGGGACGTAAGTGTTTTTTTAGTTAGCATGTTTAAGGCAGTTAAGCAAATGACATAAATACTCGAAACAACTTTAATGCATTTTTATTGAAATACTTAACATACATACATACATATAAATACATACGTACATATAAGTATATATAGCTATATACACAATCTATGTAAATGTATGCATACATACATATATGAATGTACATTTCTTCTCGTTTTTTTTTTTTTCGTACTTCTTTTTGTTGCCGCACACTTTTCCCTCTTCAATTCTACAATTCTGTTGCCTAAGTTTAAGTTGACTGCAATTTGTTCATTAGGAATTTTTGAGAACGTGATTACTGATATATATTGGTTTGTCATGCAGTACATACATACATATGTATATATGTATATGTATTTGCATACTGCAAATATTGCCAGATAATTGCTAACTGAGACGTCAGCTAGTGTTTAAGAGTTCTGTGTATACATGTGTAGTGTAGGCATTTTTGTAATTAGCAAAGAATAACTAAAAACAAAACAAACCTTACAACACAAAACAAAATTTGAGAATTTATTATGTTACACCTCATTACAAATTGAAAGATCATAAGTTCGTTTCACATTTAGGAGAGAATGTCATTTAGTTACAATTCAATTCGATTTTTGGCACAGCTAGTAGCTAATTGTTAGGGTATACAATGACAGCAAATAAACACGCATCCAATATAACAAATGAAAAAGCACAATAGCATAATAATAATAAAAACCAAAAAACAAAACAAAACAAAAAAAAAAAAGAAACGCCACAAGCTCGATAAAGCATAATTGAATTTTAGCACAAAACAAAAATGAAAACAAAGAAACAAAGCAAGCGCCGAAATATTTATCTATAGTAATTAAAGGCATATTTATAGATCATAATAATAATAATGAAATACCAGATATACATACATAAAAGTCTACTGTATAAGAGCAAATAAAGCTGCAAAACAAAACAAAACACAAAAAAAAAAACAACAAAACAAAACATAAACATTCAAAAAACAATAAACGTATTTAACTACAACAATTGAGAAATGTCTTTCTTATTTCAACAAAAAAAAAATCTTTCCGATCGATTTAAATTCTTTGCAGACGACTAATATAATCAAATGAACTAGTTTGAAGCATACTTTTAGGATTGGCCAAAAGACTATTCCTATACCCTTGCCATATCTTTATCCTTACATATTTTTGAAGAGCATAGTGCGTTAGGATCACAAGTACCAACTCTATCGATTGGCAGTTAAGGATAAATGATTTTGGCAACCAAACACAAGTTAGAGCCGACCTTACTATAATACTGAGTATCACAAGTTCAAGTATGTGTGTGCTGTTAAAGTCCGTAAGGATATTACCGAGATATGACTACACAGAAATATATTTTGTATGCATTTCGGACATGTTTTTAAATTGTTCATAAGCATATAGTTCGCTGGGAGAGCAAGGACATGCGCAGGCTTTGAATTTCCCTTGAACTCTCTACTTGCTGAAAGCTAACATAATTTTAGACAGCTAATATAGTAATAGAGTTTAATTATATTTTAAATTTATCTTCGAACATGTTTTAATAAAATTTATTCCACATACATTTGGCAACTAAGCAAACAAGGGCTTTCTTCTACAATTGGTAACTCTTGTGGTTAGGTTGTCGCCCGTATAATGCAGGTCACACTCGGCGCCATTATTCTCAAAGGACATCTCACCCAGCATAAACTCGGGATTTAGAGCGACACGCAGGATATATGGTCGGTTAATGGGCACGGTGGTCACATCGACCCACTGGCAATCTAGGACATGACTATAAACATCCGCGCAGCCAGGAGTGATACCTACCAAAAAAAAAAAGGAAAAACACTCAATTCTAATGTGAGATGATCAGGTAGATAAAAAGCAAAAATGTACCCTGGGTAAAATTGCCACAGGTATGTCTGGGCTGCACGCCCACATTGCACTCGGTGTCCATCAAGCAAAAGGATGCCTTGTGACCCTGAGCGACCTTCTGATAGCGCCGATTGAGCACATCGAACGTGGCAAATACGTTCATGCTGTGATAGTGCTGGTGGCATTGATGCCACTCCCAGTCTCTGTAGTTTGCATAGGGACTCACATCCGCATTGCCCACGTTGGAGGCCTTCACAGAGAAGCGGAGCAACTTACGCACTGCACGCGGATTTGTTCTCCGTATCACATACGCATCTCGTGAGACACAATTCTCCTCCATGGCGCAGGTGAGCTGTGTCATAGGTACATCCGCCAGATATGCGCTAATCTCAATATCAGCTAGGCCAAGCTCGAGATCTGCAGATCGGGCAACACATGCCACAGTGCTCACATTACGATTGGCGGCATTGCAAACCGTTGGATATGTTAGCTCTCGTTGACACTCGGAGAGTTTTGATTCTGTGCCGCGACACAGGGTGCCAACCAAGGCCCAGCGATTAGCGCGACTGTTGCCATGTACGGTGCTGGGTCTGGCCATGGATGCGTATCCGAGTCCGAGCTGCTTGCACACAACATTGCCCTCCCTCAATGACCAGCGTGTGCTGCAAATGGTGCCCCACGTGGCGCCTTTGTCAAAGCTAACCTCTACGCGACCCTCATGCCGGGGTGGTCGATGGGATGTTGTCCGTTGTGAGCTGGCCAAACGCACCTGCATATTGCTAAAATTGGGGTGCACAGTCCGATTAGCGTGGCCCAGGCCCACAAAGAGTGCGAAAATTAGCAGCAGCAGCAGCACATTGAACTCCATGTTGGTGGCTAGTGAAGCACTTGCTGTGAGCCCGCAGCTTTAAAGCCAAATTTAAACAAAAGGCGACAACAACATCAAAACAAACATGGAAACACTGCTGTCTGCAGCACTCCGAAGATTGAATACTCTTTGGAGAACGTAGTTGAACTGCCTTCATTTAAATATTTTTTTTCGACGTTTGTGTTTAAATCTAAATATTATTATTTTCTTTTACTTTTGAATTTGTTTTTGAAACCTTGGTAAACAGAAAAGATGCTTTTATCTTGCGAACGATTATTGCTATGACAGCTTCATGATATAGTGGTTCGATTCTGCCGACTCCGTCAGATGTACGCACCTGACGACAAAACTTTGAAAGACTCCGCCAGAGTACATAAATAAAAACATCTGGCTGAGCTTTAGCAGCCCTTTTGTATTGTTGTGATAATAATGTGCATTGTATTTTTTTTTATTTTTTATTTTTGTTTTTTCATTCACAGCCGACTCACATATACAAAAGCCAGCTGCCCGATTGCCCCTGCGTGTGCCTATGTGTATCTGTGTGTGTGTGGTGCCTTTCACAACTGGAGTGCATTCATTCAACGCAATTATTAAGAACAGCAATAAAAGCAGCAACAAGGAGAGCAAAAGCCTTTATCAATGCAGCTGTTATAACTCAATCAGCTTGGCAATCTCATCTTTTAGGGTGGACGGCTTGAAGACGCCGTGCTCCGTTATGATGCCAGTGATGAGGGAGGCGGGCGTTACGTCAAAGGCGGGATTCCAGCAATTGATGCCCGGCGCCGCAATCCGATGCTCGCCGACATGGGTCATCTCTCTATCTGGTCGCACCTCGATGATAATGTGCTCTCCACTGGGTATCTGCAGATCAATCGATGTCAGGGGTGCTGCCACATAGAAGGGAACACCATGATGCTTGGCCACAACGGCTATTTGATAGGTGCCAATTTTATTGGCCGTATCACCATTGGCAGCAACCTGCAAGAATAGCAAAGAGATTTGAATTGGGATCTCAACTGCTGCAGCGGTCTGCTGGTCTGGCCTAGCATTAGTTGAACTTACCCGATCTGCACCGACGACGACAGCTGCCACATTCTTAACACGAAATAGCGCCGCTACCATGCTGTCCAGCACCAGGGTGGCGGGTAGCTTCTCGTGCACCAACTCGTAGGCGGTTAAGCGTGCGCCTTGATTATACGGCCGTGTCTCAGTGCAGTAAACGTGCTCTAGAAAAGGCAAAAAAAAAAAGATAAGAGTAGTTAAATAATTGCTCTCACCCGATTATTGATAATAAACACTTACCCAGCTTCCCCAGTTCGCTGAGGTGCCGCACCACGCCCAGCGCTGTGCCGTAACCAGCTGTTGCCAGGGACCCCGTATTGCAATGGGTCAGGACACGCACAGGACTCGCCGAGCCGGGTGAACCAGTTGCCTCGGCCACGCGCTCCAGTATGGCCTTGGCTCCATTTGAGCCTATAGCCCGATTATCGGCAATATCTTTTTCCAGCATTGCCTCAGTGGCGTCCAGGAATCTTGAATAATATTGGGATAATGGCTGCGCCATGTGATTTTTTGTTTTATCCACCCTAACACAAAATGTTCTGTTACCTTTGCTTCATGTTGGCCACCGTGACGTCATCATTCTTGCTTAGCTCATTGGCCAGCGTAATTAGCTCATCCGCAGAGATTTTCATGTTCACAGCCGTGGGCCGAGCTGAGACCAAATAGTTGAGCTTCCCTTCAATTTCCTGGCGCAGGGATTTCTTCGTTTCGAACTCCTCCGGATAGATCTCAACGGCCAGGGAAAGGCAGCCGACAATGGCAATCGCCGGTGCCCCTCGCACCTGCAAAAAAGTAAACAAACCCCAAATTAATGAACAAGTGCAAATGAACAAGTACACTCAGAGAAAGACAAAGACAATTTTGAGCTAATATACTTGAGAAATTTCTGATTCAAAATCTTTTAAGATGATACTTCAAATATAAGTTGATTATTGAACTGTAAGTCAATGAGTTTTTGATTTAAGAGATAACTTTGAAATTATTTCGAACTTTTAATTATTTGACCCAATATAATCAAGTTTTCGATTTAAGAGATTAAAATTTAAAATTCCAACGTAATAATAAATATAATGATAATATAAATAATGGATTAATCGATGTTGAAATTAGAATTTCATTCTCGTCTAATGGCAACATGTGTACTTGAATTGAGTGCAAAATTCCTTAGTTTCTCTGAGTGTATAATCAACTGCTGCTGCTGCTGCTGCTGCTGTGTGCACGTTCTTATCTATCTGGCCATAAACACTTTATAGTAAGATTATATAATAGCTCGCAGTCCACGTGATGAGCATGCGTGCTGCTCTTTGCACAAGCCGGGGCAACAGCAGCAGTGGAAGCAGAAGCAGGGGCATGAAGCACCCAGTGGCAGCAGCAATAGACATTACTGTAAACAGTTTGGAAATTATCTCTCCCGTTCGCCGATTCTATTTGTTCAGTAGCTAGAAATGGGACTTATCTGCACTGTACCGAAGATTAAATACGCTTGAAGGCTAACATTTTTCTTGTCTTAGCCAATTAACAACATTTTTCCAAACAAAAACACTTTCCTATGTAAGCTATATGTACAGATCATTAACTTTTGCTTAAAAGCGATTGTTGTGTATTTGGTGAGTTTGATAAACATATGTTGTTGAAAAAATTTAGTTTTTCATAGAAATCGATTTTTTTTTTCGACGTTTTCTTACTTTGAGAACTGCCTGCAGCAAAAACAAAGAAAAGAAACGATTTTCTTCCTTTATCATGGTGAAATTGGTGCCGATGAACAATATTATTTCAAGGCATATTTATACCTCAAACTAAAACTATTTTATTATAATTATAAAAATCTAAATCGGAAATGAAGGAAGTTATCAATGAAATATAATAAACTTGATCAGCATATATTTAAAATTTGAAGAGTTTTCCAATTATAGTCTCTGAGACTAATGCTGATCACGAATATATTAAACGTTTTGGGGATGTTGCCAATGCCTGTTGCACACTTTTGCACAACTTCATCATAGCCCAGATACGTTGAATTTCGTGATCATTTTAAAATGCAGACCTAATAAAAGGTATTAAGTAAGAATGCGATTAAAAGTCGATGTACTAAGTAGAGTGCAGTCCACTTAAATAGTTGAGATGAACAAAGCGCCAACAACTTGTGATTTCTATTTATTTTTTTTGGGTGGGGGGATAATGCATTAAATTCTTGATGATGATGTGGCAAGGGTTTTGTGCTTGGCAAACGTTTTACACTATTAAATTCAAATATGTGTAGCGAATTTTTAATTACGTTATTTTTAGCAAGCGACAACACTAAAAGTGACAAGAATATTTTAGAATGATTTGTGAACTGGGTATGCAGACAGAAATTTAATTGGTAAAGCTGAAACGCTGATTGGTTCTGTTTAATTGATAGATGGCTGCTTACCTGCATTTTGTTGATGACCTTCCAGCCATCCTCGACGCCGCGCACCGGCAAATACTTGGAGACGACGGGCAACAGGAGCTGATCAAGGATCTCGAGACTCCCTCGCTTATATTTGATCGATTGTAGGCTCATCTTCTTCTGTTGTGTTGTTGTTTAGTTTTGCAAATTTGTACTATGCGACTAACTGTAAGAGAGAGAGAGATGTATGAGAGACGTTAACAAATTGTATTCGGCCAAAACAAACCAATTCAAAATTTGGTGGGCGTTGATTTCGTGTTGGACCTGCAACATTTGCGACTGTCACAATTTATGGCCAGTGCCCAAATCGAATGTATGTATTTATCAATTGATCTATATTAATCAAATAAAACGTCAAACTGTCGAAAATGGCTCTCAAGCTCGGTGCAATTTTTGCAGTTGCTGTTTGGCAACGTCCGACAGCCAAATGCTCCCCTTTGCAACTGAAACGATTTCAACTGCGAATGGACCGCGACCAAATTCAAACAAGTAAGAGTGCTCTAACTGAGAGCAAATGCTCGACTAGCAGATACCCTACTTTTGGGTATGGAAATGGGTAATATACAATTTACAATATTGTTGAAAATATCTACAAATGCTATTATCAAATACTTTCTTGTAATATGTCAATTTACTAAGATAATTTTTTAAATAGTCCACAAATTCTTAAAAGTTAATAAAAGACAAATTTAAAATGAAAATTGTAGTTACTAAATAATTGAAAATAAAATCAATAAATTAATTACAATCTAAAATTAAAATAAATAAATACATATGGTAAAATGTGGCAACATTTATTGCAAGGATTGTATAAATATTGAAAATAACCCAATCAGACCAAAGAAAATAAATATTTCCTTGCGATATTTTAGTCCTTGTATAAAGTCATTTTAAAAGAGATATTCGCAGCTGATTAAATACTTGAAAAATACACACAAACAAACAAACAAATCAAATTTAAGCAAATTGTTTCATATAATTCACACGTTGAATTGGGTTAGAAATTGCGGGGTATAAAAAATGTTGGCAGAAGAGAGTAATCAGCATGTAATAGGTAAACTGAGCAGAAGAGAGTGAGAAATTCTCTCGCACTGTGTGTATAGCGTCTAGATGGCTAAACGATTAATTAAACTTGTCACAAAGCTTGTGTGGATCCGTTGAAAATTGATAAAGGCAGGCAACGATGTCAACGATGACGCCGAAGCTGACGTCGGCGCTGGCGCAGGCGCAGGCGTTGACGCCGGCGTCGCTGTAGCTGTCAGCATTTTGTCGAGCTTTGTGTTATTTGTGTTTTTATATGACAGCCGAACAGTAAAATGGACAGCAGCGCGCTTATCTTCAAACTGAAATAAACACATATATTTTTATGTATATATGTGTATACACATGTATATGTGTGTGTGTAAAAATAAAATCCAATCGTAATGCCTTGATAATTCTCAGAGAAGCGTAATTAATGCGCCAGCAATTAGTTGTGCGCGTTGTAACTGTTAGCAAAGAACTTGCAACCTGGTGCATTGCCAAATGTCTGTCTAAACAAAATTATTGCACACACACACACATACACACACACACACACAGAATAACATAAATGTAACTGTAAATATCAGCGGCATGCAACTGGTGGTTTGGTTGGCCATAACATTGATGACAACCGGCTGACGCATTGGCAACAGCTGCAGCTCATACACACATGTATTTAAACATTGATTTTCACTTGCCTATTTTATATAATTTCGAAATTGTGTGTCAATCACTTTCAATTCACCTCACAGAAATTTAAATCGCAAGCAAAAAAACGTAAACACAAAAAAGGTAAACAAGCTAAATGAAAAATGTTAACGCACAGTGTGACCATTTAGCACAGGCCTGTTAAGTTTATAGAGGGCAAAAACATCTGATTGTCGATAGACACCGCTTCTTACTTAAACTAATTGTCAAAATGTTATAAAACACGCCGGCTTTTCCTTTTCTGGTTGTTGCTGTTTGTACTCACTGCTATCTTTACGTATTTGACGTTTTATCAATTGTAATATTTGGCAATAACTTTTTGCTTAAATCATTAATAAATTCGTTTAGGCAGCAAATGGTCAGAATTTATTCTAACTTTTCTTTTCAAGTTGTAAATTAAAGCTTAACGCGTCGCTAAACCGTTCGAAAAGTCCAATTAATTAAACACAAAAGTTGTGCTTTGAAAAAATCACAGCGTTTAGTTGAATGAAATTTTTTAACACGTAACAGTGCATTAACAGAGCGCGTTTTTTAGTATTGATTGTTAACAGTGGTGTCGATAACGATAAGGTGGCGCAACATATCAGCTGAACGGAAAAGTGCCCATGAATGCCAATAGAGGGCGACTACTTTGCGGGAATATTCAAATTGAAGTTCAAAATTTGTAAACCTAAATACTTTTGAACAATGATGGAGCAAAAAATAACACATCGCCTGTACCGTCTAAACCCGTCTAAAACCTTATTTATGTTGTGCGACCTACAGGAAAAGTTTAGGCCAGCTATACCAATGCTTGACGCCGTTATAAAGAATTCCAAGAAATTGGTAGGTTTATCGGGAATCAGCGATAATTAAAGCTTACAGTGAATGAGAATTATATCCGCAGATAGAAGCTGGCAAAATATTCAATGTGCCACTGGTGGTCACCGAACAATATCCGGAAAAGCTGGGCAGCACAGTTTGCGAACTGGATGTGAATCATGCCTGTTGCATTTTACCAAAAACACAATTCAGCATGTTTTTGCCACCCATCGAAAAGAAAATGAAGGATATCTTTGGTGAGAAGCCAAAGACAGCGGTGCTTTTTGGTATTGAGGCAAGTTCAAATCCATTTGAAAAGGAATTCGATCTGTACTTATATAGATGAACAGCATTTTCTCACAAATCTTTCTCTCTTACACAGACGCACGTGTGCGTGGAGCAAACTGCATTCGATTTGATCAACAATAATGTGGATGTTTGGCTGGTTGCCGATTGTTGCGCCTCTCGGCTCAATCAGGATCGCGATTTGGCACTGGAACGATTGCGACACATCGGCTGTACAATTGCCAGCTCGGAGAGCGTCATCTTCAATCTACTAAGCGATAAGGAGCACAAGGCCTTTAAAAAGATAGCGCCACTCGTGAAGAAAGTGTCGGCAGATATGAAACTTTGGCTGCCCACACCGAAAAAAGCCAAAACATAATGCTCTTTGATGTCGACCGATTTTCGTATTACATTTCTGGAATTTCTCAGTGTCTCTGAGTATAGCTCATAGGAAATTATGAGGAAGTGGAAGGGGGAAAGATAGGGCCTTGCTGTGCATCGTCAAAAGTCATAAACATTTTCGGTCAACCGGACAGTTGAATGGAGAGCGGTTCCTTATATGTTAACGTTGCCAAGAGTAGCATTCGCTGGCTAACCTGCTGCCTACTGCCTGCTGTCTGCTGCCTACTGCCAGTTTATGCAAAAATGCTCGGAGCGCACAACTTGTAAATACCGATGCAGTTAAATTTCATGATGCAATCTGTGGCAAACAATCTGCGCTTGTTGTTTGCCTACGCGCCTCGAGGCAACAACCCATAGCTGTGTCTAAAATCTATAGTCCCTGTTCGGTCTGTGGTCCATAGGTGATGGTGACAATGTTACCAGGCAGCACGCGTCTGTCTGATTGACTCATAACAGGCAAAAGCGATCACAATCTCAGTCAGCCAGTAAGGCTAGCAATTTATTTGCCCAAGTCCTGCTAGCTGCCTAAGTGAAACTGATGGCGATGACACTCAAGCACGCGATATGCTAAAAGTTACCACAAAACACTATATCCAAAGCAATTAAATGCTCCGATTCTAAACTAAGAACAACAAAATTCATTTTGTATAACTTACATAATTTTGACTTCCTTATTGCAAGAATAATGTATGGAATTAGTAATTATTTCACACTTTTCCCCTAACTAAATATTAAAAAATAGTTGCAATTTAAAAATTGTTTTTAGATATTCAATTTATTGAAAGTCGCCTTCTTACTTAAACAATGTTTGCAAAAATTCTTTAGAATAGATACTATTCTATGAGAGCAACATCGCACAGCAATCTTTTTATGATGTTTATATATTCTTGTTCGGCATCACCTGCCGAGTTTTTATAGCTCGTCTGTAATTCTGTCTGTTTATATGCACACGAGTCTCTCCTTCTTGAAGCTCTCTTCATAAATCTTGGCATATGTCTGTCTTTTTGCTGAAGCACATATCACATAGCTGCAATAGGAACATGTTTCTTATTTACCAAGTATAAATAACCAAACTACAATGAGAATTATAACGGTTAAACAGATTCGCATTTCATTAAGTCGGATTTAAAATAGAAATCAAAACAGCTGCAGCGTAAAGTGGCGGCTTGCTCTGTTTTTTGTCATTATCATTTGAATGGGCAGTAGCAATTCTCTTTGAACTTGTTTGTTTGAGTTTGGGGTTTTGCTAATACGTCAACCTTAGAAAGACATAACTTTCCGTTTTAAATATATACTTTCTGAATTATAAGTTGGGTTGCCCTTATTTCTAAAATTTAGACCAATATTTTTGTAGTGCATGTATAATCAAAGAAAATTTCATTGGTCAAATGCCATAAATATCAAGTCGAGCGAGCTTTCGAATCAGTATGATTTTGAGCCCCTACTTGCAATGAATATATTCATTGCCCCGATTCCAGCTATTTGTTTAGCATCAGCTTTTCGGCTTTCGATAGCTGATAAGACGAGTGTACATATTTAATAGCTGCACTTACCCATTAGTAGTACGGCCTTAGTTGGAAATGCGCAAAAAACCTTGATTCGTTTTAAATATAATTTAAACAACAAGAATAAAGCTAAACAGTAGAAATTATGACATTTTGCTCATCTCAATTCCACAATATAGAATTCATCTTTCTACCGATTAGGAATAAGAACATTTGCAGCCAAATGATGATGATCCAATCCGTCCGGCTCCGACATAAGTACTGCCGGCACCAAAAATATGTAAAAGATTCAGGAATATAGCTTGAAACTGTTTTAATGCTGATCAACAGTGCACTTCATGTGGTCTCGTCAAAAACTAAAGCATAATTTAAATTGATACGTTTTCATAGAGAAAAATCACGCCTAAATATAACGAATTGGAAGCAATTAGGCACTCACAGCTCACTTAACCAATCCCCATTAAAACCCAAAGCTGCATTTAAGCTTGGCACGATACACGAACTGCGTAAAACTTGGCCAACGGTAACATGCGTAGAAGTTTGGCTAAAAGCTGCCAGCTGCTACGGGCAATATGCTGTTTTGCAACGGGCCATAAATTTGCAGAGTCGAGGCTTGCAACTGGTTTTTTTTTTCTTGGCCGGCGCGGCAAACGCGGAGTGGCATATTCATAAATTTTGGCTTTTGCAACCGACGATAAAAATGATAAATCTGTGAAATTGCAGCACCATGTGCAAATTAACAGGCGATCAGAAAGAACAGACGATGAAGAGCTGAATGGCTGAGTCTGCTGCCGTAAAGGATATTTATGTGTTTGCCGCCAGCCAAGTGGCAAGTGCCGAACTGCAACTGCAACTGCAACTGCGTCTGGGCGCCTAAACCAAATGTCATGAAAACCTCTAAGCGAACTAACCGACGCAGCTAATACACTAACTCAGTTTAATTTATTACCATTTGTTATCAAAAAAAATATATAAAACACTTCCAATTTAAATTGAAGTTAATAGTAATTATTAATTTAAACAAACACGATTTTTGAAGTGTAATACAATTATTATTCACATCAATGAGTAAAGATTTAAGTTGAATAGAATTAGTATTAAATTAAACAACTAGGAAATGAGTAAAGGTCCTTAATTGTGAAGTGAAGTTTAAGAATATAACATTTTAATCAAAATTATTATTCACATCAATGAGTAAAGCTAAGTGTTAAGTGTATACAAATTGCTAGTATAAGTGTTAGTGCATACAAAATACAACAGGGAAATAAATAAAAGATAATTAATTGCCAGGCAGTGAACGCCTCAAGTAAATAATAAAAAAAAAATTAATATAATAATCAATTATATGGCTACATATGCTTGACACTTGTCAGGCTTCTAACTGTTCTTATAATACCCTCTGAAGCTTAAGGTTGGGGTTGTTCCTGTTGCCAACCATTATCAACCATCCAAATGTGTCCGAAGTGTTTTGACAAATGTGAGAAAAATTAAGCGGCGCTTCAAAGAGCCGTTGGCTCCTCTTCTACTTGCTGGAGTTGCATTATTTATGGACTGTTGTTGTAGTTGCCCAAATTAGCCAAATTTCGCCTAGAGGGCAACAGAGAGTAAAACAACAGCAGCAACTAATGAAAGATTGTTTAAATTTGGAATCAGTTGCATTTCCCACAGTGTAAGAGATTATTTAGTCATTTAGAGTGTTTCACATGCAGCAATTAGTTTAATAATTTTATGCTAATTATGCGCTTCACAAAAAGCTTTGTTCTTAAGCACCGCCTATTTAGGGGGCGTGGTACCGGAAAATAAGTAAGTAATTTCCGCGTCACCTGTTAACCCAGTAAAATGCAAGAGTCGACCATTGACCAACAATTAGTGGGTAGCCCCCTTTAAGATATGATCTGTATCTATCTGTGTACAGTGAGTACCACTTACTGAGTACCATCCAATTAGCATATGAGTTATACGACTACAGACTCATAGACTCTTAACTCTTGCCTCTTGGCATATTGGGGCGTCCACTGGGTGTGTGAATGTTTGTATTCTCGTCTCCTCTCGAGTATTATAATTAAGTTAGAGATCAAGCTGCAGGGCCATGCTAAGTGGCTAGCAACTATCAGACAAATATTGATGGGCGGCGAAAACGATGCCGTACAGTTAGATGATTAGCTAGGATATGAGAATTTCCGGTTAAGAGAATTACGGTTAAGCAATGAAGAAAGGGGGCAAGCTGTTTGAAATGCATTTAAAGCTTGAATGTTTTCTTGATTTGGTTTTATATTATATATAATTCTAGTAAATTTGCCCGATTTTCTATAAATGAAACTTTGTCGTAGTTAAAGATGAATATATGCATGGATATTAAGATATAAATCAAACTAATACTTGTTCAAATCTATCAATATTAAATAAGTTATGGTTCGTTGAGCTACTCGTACAAATATCTCTTGTTAATATGCAAATAAGCGTAGAAAGTAAACGTAGTACAATGCATGCATATTTAATTTGCTTGCCTAGGAGCCTGCACCAGTACTCCCCTGAAGCACATGCTACTTGCTACTTGAAGTATACCCAAGACGGCATAAATTTGCGAACTGTGAACAAGTGAAATTCGCCAAATTTGGCAACTGTAACTGCATAACTGCAAGTCAAATGGGATTCAAGTCACTTTGATGTGGCCAACAGCAAGATGGTGAAGAAGCCGAAGGAGAAGAGGCTGAGGAAAAGGAGGAGCTGTAAACCGGGTGACTGAGATAAAGCACGCAAATGTGTTGAAGTTGGCCAACATTTTGGCCAATTGCCCATATAAATGCTACTGCTAACTGCGAACTTTTAGCATAAATTTGTAAATCTTTTCTGACATTTTTTTTCTACTTTTTTTTTTGTCATTTTGTTTTATTTGACAACAAGTCGACGCACATTTACGGTAACTTGTCGCAGCCAAAATACAAATTTAAGCAAATTACTAACATATGTAAATACATATACAAATGGATTAATGTGTGTGTATGTGTGTGTCTGTGTGTGTGAGTGTTGTATATTCTTTTAAGGCATCAAACAAACGGACAATATACAAACAAAACAGAAAAAAGAAAAAAAAACCGGAACGTTTAGCTGTTATAGAATGGAGCAGCCTTTCACAATATTGTCTGTTGTTGCTATTGTTATTGTTGTTATTGTGTGCTTTGATAAAAAGTGAAGATAGCACTCGGTGGCTGCGGAGAAAACATTTAAAGCCTTGGTGTAAACATCTAGCATAACATACTATGTTAACTGATCTAGTTTCAGCCAGCAGTTCAAACAAATAACACAGATAGAGATCGCTGACAGCTGCTCTGGTAGCTGATGTTTATCTACTGCACATGATTATTCAATTCAAAGAGAAAACGAGCTTATCCTTAAACAGGTTAAGGCTTTACTCTGTACTTGTTACCCTTGTACATGGCATCTGCTCGTCTCAAACATTTCTGTCTAGAGGATACCCTCTTACTTTAATTGATTTCTATACCTAGTTGCCTTTGGCTTTTAGTTAAGTCAGTCGCTTTCTTTCGTTGCCCAACCCAGTTGAGAAACTCTTTTGGCCAATATCCATTTGCCGAAATGTCAGAAGGCAGTTGATGTTCAATCACAGACCGTTTGGTGTTTTTCCGGCTCATCCATTGCAAGGTTTTCAGCTTGTCAGTGGCCCAGTCAAAGCATTGTGTCACGATTTGCCATAAACACCTTGCAGAAGTGACTAACCCGAAAAGCGCATTTGCCCATGCCAATCGATTATGATTTATCAAATCGATGTGATTTGTGCAGCGTGGCACAAAAGAAGCCGCCGTTTTAACTCTGGCTAAGTCAATAAATAGAAAGTGAACTTGTGTCTGCCAAGATTTGCAAAGCAGCAGGTCAATCGATGGACTCAAAAGCAAGACGCCAGCATACAAACGGATTCACTTTTAAGACACAACAAGAACAAGGAACATCTATCCCAACCAAGCCGAAGTTTTCATACACTTGCAGAACAAAATCCACCTGCTGAAATCTTGTGTGATAAAGTTTGAAAAACTTGTTAAACGAAATAGCATTTCGTTACACACTTTATGACAAAATTATAATACCTGCAGGCAAGGGTAGACAATAACGAAAACCGAAAACCAGAAAACGGGCTAATGATAATGTTTGAATTATTCCAGTGAACCAGAGCCAACACCAGAGCCAAGCTCAGCTCAGACTCGGCTCAGACATAATGAATGCTATTACATTGAGTTACCGAAATTTGGTGTCTGCTCCGATTTATAGACCCACACGGCTCCCACAATGTTCGGTTGCTGTCAAATGCAATCTATTAAGGTTAATTTGCAGTCACTTCCCAAATGACGAGCACAAATGGGACTGGCTCTGGCTCTGGCACTGGGTCTGAGTCTGGACCAGAAGCAGCAAATATATGTGTCAGTGGCATTGGCCAAAAACCTTTTGCGGTTATGATTTGTGAAATTTAGATTGCTCTGCTGACCACAGCTCGGCACATGCCAACACTCTGTGGGCCGTGATTAATGGCGTGTAGAACATAAATTTGGCACAGGTTTTGTCTTGTTTCTTACATATTTTTTGTTTTTGTTGAATTTGTGTGCTTCAGCCCGGAGCAATCTTTGCGGATTTGAAAAGCCGATCTTGTATGCGCCTCATGCAATTGCGCACTTTGATTTTAGCACAAAAGCTGTGTCCAGTATTGTGGTAGTTAGGCCAAGTTGGCTCGCTTGTAGGCCTGTCAACCCGCCTGACAAAACTGACAGCCAACATTGACAATGGCGACGACGACGACGACGGTGAGAGAGCATGGACAATGGGACAAGATCAACAGCAACCCGCAACAGCAACAGCAACCTCGACAGCGACATTGGCCAAAACGGTAGCCCATGTCTGACAATCAAATATGGGAACGGTCTGCTCTGGCTACTGTTATTGTTGTTGTTGTTGGTGTTGTTGTGCTACCTGCGCCATGACCTATATCCGACGGGTCTTTTTTCATTTGGCAAAGTTCAGCAGGTCGTGGGCAGGCATTTAGCATATGGTATATGGTAACCTATATGCACATATTTGTATGTATGTGAAAAATTGATATATGTATATCAATGCATAAAAGGAAAAAGAAAGCATTTTACTTTGCAAATTAAATTAGATCGGTCTAGCTAGTGTGAAAAAGATAATATTGAAATTAATAAGTATATTTATTGATAAAGATGCGCAAGTTTGACTTTTCAATATATTTTTTCCTGTCAAGCAAATTCTTGTGGTTTATGATTGACTGATTTTGTATTATTTTTAATATTTTATTACTGGTGATTAAATTTTGTAAAATTATTTTAAGCTTATTTAAAATGAAATGAGACATTATTTTAAATTAATATCACGAGGAATTAAGATTTTGTCTATTGTGTGGCGGCGTATGGAAAGTGAAATTTTGCGGCCGACCAAAATTGAGTTTAAACAATGGCCAACATGTTGGTAAGACTCCAAGATTGACCCCAATGAACGTCTAAGCTGGAGCACTTGATTGAGTGAGCGAGTGAGCGAATGAATGAATGATAGCCTGCCAGAGCCACTTGCCGAAATGCCAGTTATACGTTTGATTATCAGGCAGGGTGTTCTGTCTGTTGTTGTTTTTCGTGTTGTTGCTGTTGCAGTTTCTGGCCGGTTTCGCTTGGCATATAAAATGTGTTGACACGAAAGCGCACACCAACCAAAAACTGGGAATACGAAGACAACAGCCACGTTGGCAGGCAGTGAAATGCTGAAATGCTGAAGCGCTTAAAAATCTTATGCTGATTGCCAGCCGTAACAGCTGCCTGTATAATTTGGGGCTGGCTGGCCAGAAACCAAAACCGAAAAAAAGTGAAGGCGTCTCCAAAAGCGCATCTTTCGTTGCAGCACTTTCATTAAAAACCACTCGCTGGCCAATTCGAAATCACTAAATTGCTGCCAGAATTTGGCGCAGTTTGTCTTTTTTTGCTGCTTCTTTTGTTGGTCATGCATCAACTTCCCGGCTAAGAAAGTAAAGACACAAAAAGTAACACAAAAGACAAAATCAAACCACTCAAATGAAAACCACTCAACGCTTTTGTATTTGCGACTCCGAAACGAGTTTAAGTGGCAACTGCGAGCAGAATGCTGGGCCTCAAGCTGGACTCGGGCTTTCCATCAAGTGTGATGCTGCTCTTTATTTTAATTTGCGCACCTAAGTAAATGCAGCCGGCAAAGTGCTAATGAGACATAACGACATGGACGTCGCCAAGGCCAGATGATCATTTATTATTATTTTTAGCAAATAGCAAATTCCAACTACGCGGATGTGGATGCTGAGTTTGCCAAAAGCAATGGGCGTAGTCAAGTGGGGTTAACTGAGGGGGCAGAGGCTATTTAGCAAAATAGATACAGTCTAATATTATATTTAAAAATGTGCAAATTATTTCAAATTATTTTACTTGCAATGCAAAATTTGTTGTATATGCTGAAAAAGGTAAAAAATTAATATTTCTATTATAGAACGCCTTTGCTCACAAGTAAATAAATAAAAGTCAAATTGAATCAAAATAACTTACAATTGATACTCTCTAATTTTGCGCTTTAATATATTTTCCAGATTTAGAAGTCAGATAAAAATTTGGCTATGGTTTTGTTTAGTCGAAGTAAGCTTCGAGACTTGCACTTTGCTTTCAATGTAGGCACACACACCACGTGCCTTAGGGGCTTTGATGATATGGCACCCCCTGCTACGCCCATGTACAAGTCTTCGCAGCATTTGGCATGCCAATATTTTCTAATATTCGCAATCATTTAATTTAATGTTCTCTCATTTATTTTGCGTGCAGAAGTGCAATGAGTTCTAGTCCTCGACGGAGTCCTCGTCGAATCGCAGCGTTCATCGGAGCTGAGCAAACAAAAACAACAAAAACGGTACAATCCCACGATATTCCCTAATGAGCCTGGCCAAAGTAATGTGGGCGGGCCGAACGCGCCTCGCCTTCGTGAGCCATCAGCGTTACTACACTCAGAGAAAATACAACGATATGTTCAAGTACAATCGGCAAATAATTGCAAATTTTTGATTTTAAAAATATACACTACAACTTGCATTGGAGTATTCTTCATTTACTATAAATCAATAATGAAAAATAGTACTTAAGAACAGATATTCCTAACTAAAGCAGATTTAGCTTAATTTCGAGATGATATCTGCTAACAAGTCACATGAAAGTTAAATATCTTAATACAAAATTACTACTAATCCAATACTTATTTTTATAATCATTTCTTAATTATTCTATTAAGTATGTTTTTAGCTGACTCTACGGCTTACTGAACAGAATAATAACAGATTAATAATAAAAAATAAAATACATTTAAAAATATATTTAAATTATTACAACAGGGCACCAAACAATAAACATTTATTTTTTCAGTGTACCAGCATCAAAAGCAACAACAAACAATTCAATTTTCATGGCCAGCCGGACGGTCCGAGCAATTTATTACCTAATGCTGGCAGCGTGCGTTAGATTGCACTCTAGATTGTGGCCAAGGACTGCGATTGCCTGCCAGGGCTGGTAAATATTTATGAACGGGCAGCAGCTAGAGTTGGAGACTCTTGAACCCAAGGGCGCTTGCAATTTGTCACTTAACTGAAAACGAATGAAATGGATTGCAAGTGACGCTAAAGAGTGTGAGAACCGTTAGATGCATTTCGGCTTAAAGACTTCTTGCCGCCAACAAACAAACAGAAATGAAAATGAAACGTGAAAATGAAATCGTTTGTTGCAGCGGCAACAAAAGAGAAACCGCTATGCAGTGTTTTGGATTCGTTTCAAGTGTGATGGCAGTCAGTCAAGCGCTCGGACAAAAAGACAGTCAGACAGGCAAACAGCAAGACAGCCGACTAGTCGGGCGGCCAAAGAGTCCAGCTAGTGTTTTCTTTGGCATTTAGGGCTGGTCGCATTATGTGGGTCAACTATTTGCAGCCACTGCGTTATACCGATTTGTGGCTAAACGTTGAACGAATACCAAAAACAATGCAAAAAAAATACAACTAAAAAAAAAAACAGAAAAGAGTATTACTTTAGCATGCCGAATTTTACACACCCTTTGGAGAAAGAAGTCATCGTATTATTCCCAATTTTTGTTAATAATATATCTTGGTAAACATAAAATCTTTGCATTTAAGAATTCATATTTTGATTGAATGTTTCAGCTTATGATATAATGTTTTGTGTGCAGAAAAAGTAGGGGCACATCTCAATTTTCAATAAGAAAGTTTGTAAGAAAGCTGGATAGATGTAATTCAGCTATATGGACATAATGCTATTGATGTCGATGCATTACACACTTCACTTCTCAAAATAATAATATCCCCCACAAGGGTATACAAAATTGGTGCGTCGAAACAAAAGACTTAAGACACGAACTTGACAAAAACGCACTTGCCGCAGCAACAGCAATAGCAGCGAGTTAGTCGCTTGGATGGGTTGACTTCAAAGTGGCCGCGAGTGAGAAACGCGTCATAGCCCACTTCTAACAACTAAAAATCAACATTAAATTATGGCAACAATAGCAAAAGCAACACCAGAACAACATTGATGCTCTATCAGCCTCCTCCCCCGCCACACTCACACACACTCAAACTGCCCACCTCTACCCAATGAACTGTGGATGGCACGCTGTGAAAGTCTCTGTGAGTGAATGACAAGAAATTCTACTCTTCATAATGAGGCTTATAAATGTTTTTATGGTCGCTGCTCAGCTGTCAGAATAACAAAAATACACTCGCTAACATTAACAATCGCATGCGTTCCACAACAACAACAACAGCAGCAACAATAACAACAACAATTTGGCATGTGCACATTTATTAAAGCCATCGTCGAGATTTATAAAATTCGCTATGTGCTGATGCGGTTGTGTGGCAAATTGGTTTTTTAATTGCTCCGTTTCATCTTTAGTTTTCTTTCGTATATTATTTCTCCACGTCGATCTTTACCCTATTGGTTGCCATATCCCCGACAATTATGCAGCTGTATTTGAGTGAACTTTTTTTTTCCACTAATCATTTAACAGATTGAAATCGTTTTTAGTAAACTAAGTCAATTGGTCTAAGAATAGAAAAATATTTGTGAAATTGGTAAAGAAAGAAATTTGTGTTAAGCATTTAAAAATTGTGAAATGACATGTGTATAATTTACTATTATTTTCATCTATCTATCATTCCAACTTCTCCAACTTCTTAATAGCACTATCTACTGTGGCCTTCGACTAAAACATTTTCGACATACATACAATCATATTTTATTGCACCTAAAGCTTTTAGCTCGCTTACATTTCTATTTAACAGAGAAGAATCCGTTAGGTTTTTAGTACTCAAGTTGGGATATATAGATGATGATATTATGAATATTATATTCCGACGCTGTAGACTCCGCCATACTCTGATTTTATGGCAGAAGAGCTAAATAAAAATTGATAAGTGCCTTTTTAATTACAGAGATGGAGTGGAGATATTTCATCATATCATATATCGTATTTCTAGGAGGCAATAAAATTTGTCAAATAATATCAAATTTGATAACGTTAGTTTTTATCATCGACTTTTAAATTAAAAAGAAAAAACACAATTGTAATAAAAATATTATAAAAACTTATCTTACAAAAAAAAAACTTGATGGAGAGCTATAATAAATAAAAATACTAAAAATATTACATTTTGCAATATGAGTCTCTCAGTTACGCAAGCAGGCACTGGATAAAAAATCAATCAGGTTATAAAGCCAGCAAACAGACCCGTTACAAAACGTGTCAAAGGTGACAGCAGTCGTATTAGAAATCAATTTGAGATGAGCTACGGCAGCTAACAGTAAACAGTAAATACAAAATGGCAAATGGGTAAATTGCGAGGCCTCAGAACGGAACTGCAAAACAAATCAATCTCTATGTGTGTGTGTGTAGTAGTAGTAGTAGTAGTAGTAGCAAAAGAATAAGTATAAGACATAGATGAGAAGTCGAGAGTCCAATTCCAATTGTGATTATACCATAGTGAGGAGGCTGCTGAGGAGGCAGTCAATGCACTTGGACTTGGCCACCTGCTGGCCCACCAAGCCAACTCAATCTGAAGAGTGGGCCAACAAGGCAGCTCTTAACTCTCGTCGTACGGTTTGCGCAAATTGTTTTCAGTTGCCAAGCAGCCAAGTTTTCCACAATCAGCCTTGTGGTCAATGCCATTTGCCTGGGTGGTGTTAATTTTTCCACAACTAATTCTTGAGCATTATTCGCCAACCAGCTTGCAGCCGCTGATCGTCGCCGGGCCTGTCAGCCACAAAAGTCATAACCCAGGAAGCCAACACACAGCTAGATATCAACTCACATTAACTGCTCATTGTGATGTTGTTTCTCTGCTGTCTGCCAACACATGCGGAAGAAGTGGTCAAAACAGGCAGTGGTTCAGGCCCATAGGGAAACCAACAATTTGCCTGGTAATTACTTGGCAATCTCTCGTGATCACCACTATTATTATATAGTGTTGACAAGCACTGGAATTGGTTATTTAATTGATTATAATATAATAAATATCTCTCTGGCAAATTCTTTAACAAAAAAAAATGCACGTGAAATTAAAAAATAAAATAATTGTGTAATCATGTACCTTGAATGCAGCTTTGTTTAAGAACGGCTTTGAATCAAATCTCAAAACAGGCAACTACTCGTGACCTCTCAAAATAAAAGCAGCTGACTATACGCAATTTCTCTACGTGGATTGAATTCCTGGAAGTCAAAGTGTCCGTTCATTGAATTTAACTGATCTATAAGCGAACCTTAAACTAATCACATGAAATATTTGTGCTTTTCAATGCTAAAAAAGAAACAGAAAATTCAATTCTGGCGTTTGGGAGTGGAATAGGAGGAGTTGTAGAGTTGTAGTTGAAGCGTTTACAGCTTCGTCACACGATTTGTTGCGAGTCGTTTTCCTTTGGCCACACAACTCCAATGCAATGGGGCAATCGTTGTAATCGACATGTAAGGCCCTTAAAAGTCATGTTTGTGGTTGTGGCCTGCTTTGGCTGATCTGGGTGGGTGTGGCATTTGGGCAGGGCAAGGAAGGGCAGGGCAGGGCTCAACAACAGACCGCACAGCGCAAACGTTTTTGGCAATTATCAAGATCATGGCTCTTGCCTCCTGTTCTTCTGCTTTGACTCTTGTCTGCGATAGTAGTTCGTTAGGCGTTCGGACCATGGGTCTATTTTTTTTATTATTATGCTTTTTTTTTTTTGGTAGGCATTTAGGCACGGGTGCGCCCTTGAGACTCTGCGGTGAGTGGTGTGCTTCAGTTCTGCCTTCTGTCTGTTATCGTGGGGCCATTAGTGTGAAATCGTTAAAGTTTTAAATGCCACCACGTATTCGTATCTCTCGTTGCTGTTGCTGTTGCTGTTTCTGTTGTTATTGTTGCTGCTGTGTTCTAATTCGCTCTCTCCTTCATCACACTGCGAATATCATACCAATTAAATTGGCCACAATAAACAACTACCAGTCATTGCGGAGTACTAGCTTTAGTTACATTGCAAGTGCTTTTGCCCTTGCAGAGGGTATGATAATTTGGTCACGACATTTGCAACGCAACGCATTAAGGAATACACATATCGACTCAAAATTACCTTCGCTTTAAGAAAAGGAAACTTGAAAATACTATATCCAAAGGCTAAGATTTTCACATCAAAAATACTAAACCACTAAAAATTCGATTTTTACGCTAAGAAGCCGTGTAATGAATTTTAATGTAATATACTAAAATAAATCGCTAAGGCAGTCTAAATAGTAATAAAAAAAACAGCCATTAAATAGATAAATGACATATATTTAATTAATTAAATAAAATTACAACAGTTGTAAAGAAGAGAATCGCAATAGTCAGAAGATATTATATGATTATATATCACTTTTCTGGTAGCATCCTTCAACTGTGAATTACAATGTAAGTTTTTTAAATATTCAACCAAATTTGAATATGAGCAGGTTGACTTCGATATGTAAGAGTATGTTAACTTCAGTCAAAGATAGGTCTTCTTTCTTGATTTAGTTTCCTTTCTGCGTTGTTCGGTTAATTAGGCAATTAAAGTGTAAGATCGCATTCGTCTTGCTAATAAATCAACAAAAAATTATAAAACAATTCAAATGCGAGATGGCTACTATGTCCAAAAAAATAAAAGTTAATTGTGAGGCAATAAACAAGTGATGGCTCGCGTAGCAATACCATCAGCATCAGCAGCAACATGTTGCTGCTTGTCGCGTGAACAATGCTGCCAGAGCAACTTGTGCCGCCAATTTGCTCCGACTGCCAATGTCTGTCAACGGCTACTGTCGTCGGCCCTTGGCAATTGGCAATTGGCAACAGGGATTGGTATTGGTAACTGGTAACTGGCAAACTAGCAAACTGGCATTTGGCATCTGTGGCATCTGTGGCATCTGGCAATTACATGCAGCTCACGTGCTGTCAAAGTTGAAAGATGACAAATCAACTTGACAGCGACAGCGTTACCAATTTGCATGGCAAAATGGCCAAAGCAAGAGGAGATTCAACCGAAGTGATGGCAGAAATGCAAAACGAGAGCAATGCACTCAACTCATATGTGTGGTGCAACCATGTTTTTGTTGTAGTTGTTGTTGTTGTGGTGCCAAAGCAACTTGACGCCTGGCATTGTGTAATAATTGGCAGTTCGTGGAAAGCTACGATTTTGATAGCGATTAATTGGCTCTCTTGCTTAGAATGCAGCTAAGTAAGTTGAATCTCCCCTTCGCCCTCCACACGCCAGCCTACGTCAACTTGCCACTTAAATTAGCATATTCATTTATGGCAATTGCACCCATTTCACATTTCAAATTTAATGCTCCTCTCTCTGATGCAATCCTTAGCCTGTTTAGTAATTGCAATTTGATGGTTCCATCATAGTAAAATATTATGACATACCATATAAAAGCGAATTGAATTGGGCCACCGCAGAGCGCCACTGGAGAGAATTCGACGACAGCTTCCGTCAATTATATGGCCGGCCGATCGCAAGTTCTTTTATACTCCTGGCGGAGGCGACTCAGCAGGAGTAGCTAACTGACAGCATCAGCTGGTGGCCAGTTTGCCGCAAACTAACTGCACCCTCTGCCACATTTCGCTACGAACTTGACTTTGCGTATCGATGCCGATGCCGATGTGAAATTTAAATCGCCAGCTAACATTTATTACCAAAGCAGCTAGCATGATAAAAACTTATTGTGCAGATGGCATCTTAATGTATAACAAGAAAGAAGTGCCAGACACTTCTTAGATACACTACGCGGCTGAGGTCCACCTGCTCACAGCTAAGTTTCGTAGCTGCTCGTAAGCTAAGGTTAAGATATCTTGATAAGTAAAAATAGAATAAAAAAAAAAAATCTAACGTACATCATATTTATTGAAAGCTATTGGAAAGTGCTTGGTGATTATTCAATATAATTAATATGTATTATTATTTTTGATTTATTATATCAATCGGTTAAAAATGCTTTTTATCATTCAGCCTAGACAATAACATGGCCTAGGTCTTTACTGCTAACTAGATATGTAGCTATACATTTCTTGTATTTGCTAAAGTTTATATCTTCCATATTTGGTCGACTAAGACTAAGCTCGAAGCTTTAATATCAATTTGTGGGTGAAGAATACATAAAAAAGAGTGAATTCCTTTTTTGAATTTCTCATGTTCGAATAGTTGTTGGAGCTTTCTTTAAGTAGATTTATTTCACATTATAAATCGTTCATCCCATTTCTTGCCAAATACTTTCTTGTTTTTTTTCTTTTTAGTTGGTTGTTGGCTGCTGCTGCTGATGCTGGTGCCTTTTACTGGACTTTGTTTGTCTTACTGGCCTGACTGTTTGTTTCTTTGCCTGTTGTTCACACGACTTTCATGTTAACAGGAACTTGCTGTAACAGTAAAAATCAATAAGTACCTGCAGTTTATTACGTCGCCTAACCACTGAGCTAAATAACTTTGCTCAGAGTGCACAACATGCGGTAATCATCATTTAGTGATGATGTTGTTGTTGGTTGCCAGCCAGTCTCTCGTTGTTGCTCTCGTTGTTCGTTCGTTTAACAAGCCATTTGGCATTAATTTTTGCCCATATGCAATGCCCACAGGAATACACCAGGGACTGTCTCTCAGTCTCTCACTGAGCAAATATGTCGCACAACTCCACGACTCGCTGGCGACGACAACAACAGAAACAACAACAACAGCAACAAGAGGCACGACAACGTCAGCAAATTAGTGACATAACTCGGTTTACCAAACACGACTCGAATGAACTGCAAGCTGGGAGGCCAGTTCACAGCCTAAATAAAACAAAAAATACTCTTACCTCACAAAATGCACTAATTTCTCAAAAATAATAATAATAATCCAAACATTGCTCGTGCGCTCATATTTGTCTGACCCTTATGGCATAGCCACCTTTCACCAGGCAAGAACAAGAACAACAATAGCAGCAACCAGCCAGTCAACTGGAGCCTCGAGCTTTTTAGCTTATGTAATATTGGTAGAACCTCTATTTTTGGGGTTAAGTGCTCATTACAAAGAATCTTGCAATGGTCAGTTAAATAACAGCGGCTGTAATTTATTTTCAAATTATTTAAGTCGAGCAGCGATTGCCACTAATTTAACCAAATTAAACTAACATAATGCAAGACGTGTGGGTGGTTCGAGGTCAATATAACCACCAACTGCACCACTCAACAAGTTAGTCGTGTGGCTGATGCCGCTGCTGCTGCTGCTGGAGCCACAAGTTAGTTGCTCTAATTTGAAAAATTACTTGAGTTGAATTGAGCCGATTCACATAAAACGACACATAACAAATTTCAAATGACTTCGGTTTCACATGGGAACAAATCGTAGGCGTGTTTTTGTTTACAGATAAGTTTCGTTGGAAGTTGTTGAGAAATTTCAGAGTGCATAATTATTGAAAAGCTGACAAGCTTGTCACATCACAAATCAAGCAAGAGCTGAAAGAACTCAACTCAACTCGATGTGATCGAATGCATCTGAAGTTGTCCGATAGGGGTAAGGGGGCAAGCAGTAGCAGCAGTAAAAGTAAAAGGTTTCTATTCAAAAATGTTGGAAAATAGAAAGACATGATGTCCACAAAATTATAAAGCTCAATCTTAGGTGTCTTTATTAGATATTGTAAGCAATCTTATACACGAATTTCGATGTGGGTCTAATTAAATAAGAACAAGCAATTTCACGACAAAAACAGAGCTAACAAAGTAAAAGATTACGCTACTAAAGATTGAGAAAGTTATCGCAATTTTTTCACAGAAGCTTTGATCATATTTGTAATGTGTTTAATAACTAAGAAAAACATATATTTTATTGGTTCTCATATCTCAACTGAATACCAACAGTATAGAATTCGGATTAATTATAGCCTTTTACGGCTCACTATAAAATTACTCCAAGTTCTCAGAGTCAGCTTTCATTTCGAAGTACCATACTACTTAATCACCAAAAATAGGTGTATCAGTTTCAGTTCTCACTGACGAAACATATATCAGGTATTATGTATTATTTTTATTACTGCATTATTTTTAGTGTACAATCACGACCTTAGTTTTATTAGTTTTGAATTTCATTGTTATTTGAATACCCGTCAAGTGGCACTCAACAACTTTAGGAACGTAAACTTAACGGGTCGTACATACTTGAGAATGCATTTCAGTCTCGTAAAGATGAATGAATGTTTGCCCCTCAATCATGTAAGTAGGACAACGAAACTCGGCAAAATATGAATAAACCTTTCTCGCAACAGGCATATTTTTAACTCACAGATGACATGTACACAAGAGGTTTTGTACTGTTCTAATAGCCGGGTCATTATATGAAATTGTTGAAAGGCGCCATGAATACATTCACTCTTTCAATGGGCACAAGCAAAACGGGAGCTAAGCTATATAAGCTCTTAATTAAGCACCTACGTCAAGTTTTTGTCTTCCATCCTCTTTTTTTTATGAAGCCAAAGAAAAACCAATCCAAGTTCGTTGCCTACGTCTTTCGTATTGACTGCTTACCCAAGTAGGTCAGCTGGCTAAATTTATGCCAGGCAAATTTTCTTGTAAAACTATTTGCCGGACAAGAGCCGCTTGAGCATGTGCATGCATAAATAAATATCATATGCGAAAAACTCCGAATTTGGCCATGGCCAAGTCTTCAACGTTGTGGCCGGGTTATGATTTCCAAGCCTAGAGCGCAGTCATGCAAATGGAAATAAATATGCCGGCTGTTTGTTTTGCCAAGAGAGCACAATTTATAATCCGCACACATGCTGCGCCAGCCAGCAGGTTAACAGAATGCCAAATGAAAATGAAAAGAAATGCACTCCAAACAGAGACTCCTGTCAGCGGATCAACTCTACGGCGGCCCCCAGTTGCTTGATATGCCAAACTCAACCGCCGCAAGTGGTCAAAATAACAACAGTTGCTGCAACACACTTGGCAAAAATTAGAGAAGTTTGCAATCAAATCAACTACAAACGATGTTAAGTTTGCATTTCGAATTTATTTACTTTTGGAATGTGTTTTGTTTTCAGTGTTTTCAGCGAGTGTTTTTTTTTGTAAGCAGTTGAATTCTTAAAATATATTCAAATATATTCAATACCTTATGTAAGAAAAGTAATTCTGGTTTAAAGTACTCAAGTTCTTCTAATTCAAGAATTTTGACTCTTATTTTAACACATTTTAAATCAAGAATGACTTATATTTATTATTATGCTCTTATTTACTTATTTTCAAGATCAAATTGTACTTAAAGTGCTTAAGAGTTTTCCGAGTGTATGTCATTATAGGTACATGATTTTGTCGGTTGTATTTACTTTCAAAAACATTACGGATACTCTTTGCTTAAGCTTTTGTATTTTATTGCTACCATTTCACGGGCATGTGAAAATCATTAGCCTGGAATCATTAAGGTCAATCAAGTTCGTGGCTGAGAATTGCTTAAATTTCGCGATTGGTCGACGCATGTGTCGCAAAACTGGGCACTACTTTCAAAGTAAAAAATTTCGCTTGAAAATCCGAAAAATGAAAGCGTTTTGATGTGAATGACAACATATTAGCATAGGTTCAATCACACTCAAGAAACCGCTATTAGTTTATTATCAAGAAGGCTGCCACTTAAATCTCAAGTTGTGGGCCTTTTACTTTTCATTTGTTTGCTATGCAAATTGAGGTGAATCAGCAGGTTTTAGGTTTAGCCCATAAGCTCCCAACAATAGTATCACTTGGTGCCGTGATAAATTGTCACAAATGTTAAAATGTTGACGAATTTCTCTTTTCATGTTCTTAATGTGCGTACTTCTTATTCTTTCGAGTGCTTTTCATTTAATGTGCGTTTTTGACAACTCTTGGGCGTTGTGTCTTCTCTTTATACCCTAGCCAAGGCTGTTATAATAATTATTTGAAGTGTGTAACACACTCGAAAAGAATTAGAGCTACCTTAACGAATCTTGGGTTATAATCATCTGCCAGCTGTAGTTAATATTTGCTGGACCCCTCTCAATATATCATTTACCTTCAATTGGAATAAGAGGTTGAGAGAGGAGATTTTGTATGCGAAACTCTTTTGTTTTCTAACCAAGGGTACTTAATCTGCGGCGTGACGAAGTTTAAAGTTCTTTTGTGTTTCTTTGTCGTTTCAAGGTTACTTTTTGGTGTCTTCGTGACATGATGTGACACTTTCATTTCGAGCCGCCCAACAGCGAAAGCCGCATTAAAGCAAAACCAAAAAAACTAACATATTTGTCTCTAAAAGTGGAGTTTCTTATCAACTTACTGTTTGTGTAGCTTAACGCGTAGGTTCCATATCGGTAGCTGATGCCGTCAATCCTTTCACTTTCGAGCACAATGTGTAACGGTACCTGCAGCGATAAGCTTATTGAATACACAATAATAATCAAAACAAAATACAAATTAATCAGAAAGCAATATACATATGAATAAAAATACAATGTGATAGAGTCTCATTCCGCATAACATTATAATTTGAAATTTCTCACCAAGAGTTATGAGGCTCATCCGTAATTAAAATCAGGTAGCAGAACTACAACAACAACAACCCAACGAGCTGTCTAAAGTGGGCGTTCGGTCCGACTCTCAACGTCTTACAAATTAATCAACACATAAACGGTGATTCGGTTCTGGGACTTGAGGCCTGAGGCCTGAGGCAACCAGGTAGATTGAATCGCACCTGAGCAGCCGACCTTTGTGCCAGTTTTTGAGAAAAAAGCACGCCAGCTTGAGACGCGCACATATGATGCCTAACTAATGGCTTTTTTATTGGGTCACAAGGCGACGTTATTCACACAAAACACCCACTTCAGACACACAAAGACACTGAGAGAAATAAGTGAAGAATGTACAATTTTGATTCAAGATTGATCTTACTTTTCATTTTCGTTCTCATTTTGAAGAACACGTTCTTTATTTGATATTTGTTATTTGCTTTCTGTCTAGATATTTAAGTTGATGATCCCAATTTACGTTCAGTTTGAATCTAGAAATACAGAGCCTAATTAAATTGTTTAATGCACCTTTTTAATATTTTTATAAAATAAAAAAATATATGAAAATATTCTTCATCGTCTGTTTGAACAGTCAATTCTTGATTTGAGGTCACTTAGACTTAATTTTAGCTCGACATTTTTCTCTCGATACAGACACAGACACCTACACCTGCTGCAGACCCACATTTGAAATAATAGCCTCTTAACAGTGAGTGTCGTGAGGCGTGCCACAAAATCACGTTGGGAGTAGAGTTTAAAGTGCAACAGAGTCAAGTAGCGCTACATGCAATATGAAAAAGGCACGCTAAAGTTGTCAGGCAATTAAGCATAAATCAAAAATATAGTTCGAAACCTCATTAACCGCATTCGGAGTTTGACAGAGTATGTGATGGAAAGAAGACAGCTTAGCAGTTTTGAGACGATGAGCAGTTGAAGGAATCTGTGGAATCTAAACCAGATTCTGGAGTAGCAATTAAGCGCAATATATACTCTTAACGATGGCCATTTCAAGCTGAACATGTGACCAGGTATGGCCAACATTTTGCTGCACTAATTTGCTGTAAAACTCAATCAACAATCGGCGATGACAGGTTAAAGCCCCACTTCTATGAGAGACTCTATCAACAACCAAACGAATCCCAGGTAATTTCCCCCGGTCTGACAAATCTGTGGATCTCATTAGGAATGCAATGAAAGTGCATCATCGTTTTGCTACAGTTCAACTTTTCACTTTCATCTCTTAACCACACAACTGACCCGAACGCGGTGTCAGCTTAATGATGGCATTCCCATACAGGTAGCTCACATGAACTCATTTGTTAGACACAGTCGAATACAAATATGAAAATATATTTGTGTATACGGGATAACTCTCACTTACCAAATATGTCAAATCAGTAACTGTAGCTTGTATATAGGTTCAAAATTTATGTTTTGCTCCAAAGTTCTGACTTCAGGCAGTTAATAAACTCATAAATTTTGGGTGCTAACGTTAATTGTATAAACGTGTCTGGAATCCGCAACTAAATGAAGACATTTGGTTGAGTCTGGTCAGATGCGAATCAATAACGAAATGGCCATGCAAAATTCTAGACACAACAAACGGTTAAAAGCCGCCTCGGGGAATGCCGCCGCACGCCGCAACGGTAAATCTGAAGTGCTAAAGCCCAGACTCAGACTAAGATGGAGACTTCGACGTCGACTTCAACTTCAACTTCAACTCATGACTGCAGATACTCGACTTTAGATTAGAATGAATCATTTTCAAGCATCCTAATTGAGTTGACTGCGGCTGCCAGCTGAAAGGCAGCTAAAAGGCCAAAATATTAGCACAGCCGCCTTCACCAAGGTGTGAGACTATTTAGCCAGCCTATGACAGAGTCCGAGTCAGGGTCTGAGGTAGCGGCGATTAGTATGGTAGCTGAAAGCCGGGTGCGGCAGGGAAGGGCAGAGAGGATGACAAAGGTTCATTTATCAAGTAGGCAAAAGCGAGCTGCTCGTGTCTCGTCTCTCTGGGCAAGTTAACCGTTCTTCGACTGACTGACTGACTGTCTGACTAACTGACTAACGGACTCCTCGACTCCAGGGCTGCCTCCTTCGCTTTAATTACTCATTTAATGTTGGAGAGCTGATCTCTACAGCAGTCCAACTCCAAGAGTACTATTCGAAAGAGTGTTCAGCACACTTCTTCTGCTTCAGGAGAAATGTAGTTCTCTGGGTCAATGCGAGTACCTTAACTAATCAAAGACGAGACGAGAGTCACGCGCTGTCCCCTCCATTCTCTGTCATTCGCATTGTCAATAATAAGTAACATTTTTGCGCTTTCACAAAATACGAGCGAATATTTCAAAAGGCATTTTACGCAATAAACTAAATGAAAGGCGAAGAATCTTGAAGAATTTCGGGGCTTAAAGAGAATATGTACTGCGATAAATGAATTCGATTTGTTTGCCAGAGAGAACTCTGTACCATAATCAGCGAGTGACAGAAAAGCTAAAGAATAAATACTACATACGAACATAGTTAAATATGTTTGTTTATTAGGGGATATTCTTATTTACTGGAGAGCGAGAAGATAAAAAGTTCTCAAGTTTAACCTCACGTTTTGGGCACCATAAAACACAATGAAGCGTTGCAAGTTTGAGTTTGCGAGTCGGTTTGGGCAGGTTAACAAATGTCGCTGTTCTATTGTTCAATGACCATGGTTGGGTTGAAATTTCGGCTGCTTTTATGTTTATGCATGAATTCCAACATGAAAATGTATGAAAAACAAGGAAGAAGAAAAATCGGCGCCCATAAATCAAATTGGCCAAAATGCATCTTCTGATATTCGATATCCAAACCAGCCACGCAGTCATGGCCAACTGATTGAGCTGTCGCGTATTTGGATGAGATCGCCCAGTGCCAAACCTTCCACTTCTCCGCCCGTTCCCCGTTGCAGACTCCTATGTTGCATGCCATTTGGTTTGTCATTTGAATTTCGTGCCTGTTTTTACCTTTGTTGGCCAGGCCGACTGGCCTTTGGTAGCAAATCTTCCTTTTTGGTCAGTTAAAAGGAAAATTTCCATAGTTCGCCATTTGAAATCCAAGTCTGACTCTGTTTCTCTGTCACCTTGTGCTGCGACTTATTTGGCACAAGATAGCTACCATATTAACAGATGTTTGTCATACTTAGAGGCACAGCCCGCCCACAGATTTCATTTTGAATAACAGCGAAAAGCAAGTAGGTCAGCTTAGAGATCAGCGTATGGACAGGGACAGCAATTGTGCATCAGCCAGCGGAAGCAAGCTCAAATGATTGTATCCATATCTTATTAATGGTCTCCAGTCCAGTTAAAGGCTTGCAGTTCTCTCTACACTGATAAAAAGTTGATCTTAATGTTATTGAAAACTCAAACGAGGTCACAAATCCCAAGCAAAGAACTCAAGTCCATGATATCTAATATGATGTTCACATAAAACAAAGCTCTAATCGAGATAACGTTTTTCTCTGAGTGCAGAGAACGTTGCTCAATAGCAAAAATATGAAATGATTTCGTTGAGTTGATTCTTATTCTATTCTATTACAAATTTTATTACACTTAAGTGCAGTGAATAAACCCAAATGTGTGCCATGAATGGGGCAATATGCAATGGTTGTTGCAATGGACTCGGAGCCATGTCTAATCCCTGGCGGTCGCTTTCTTTGATGCTTTGATGCACTGCGATGATGAGCGGAGGTTGGAGCTTGTAGCTGATGTAATGTTTGCTCGATCTCTGGTCACGTTGCACGTAACCGCAGCGCCTTTTATTTAACGTGCGGTAATTGCATTAATGAAAACTTAATATCGTAAATTATATTGTACAAATCGTACAAATTGAGCTGCGTACAACAATGAAAGCGAAATTGTTTGATTTGCTGCGATTGGGTGCCGCCAGGCCGAATGATTTTCAATCAATTTACGGAAAAAATATAAAAAGTTGCACTACACTCTAAACATGTCAAAGATTATGAATTACTTGAGCGTTGTACTTCAACAGCTTCTAAGCCCTGGGCCCATAATGTTAGCTTATGACTTCGAAATATGCAGTTAATTTCATTACTGTGTAAAATGCTAGTTAAAATTTATTACAAATCACTCGTACGTAAAATTTGTTTGTGCAGCGTAAGCCACAGGTTAAAACTAGCAAAGTCGATATATGGGGAGCTCTTAAGCGGTCATTAGAAAACAGAATCCTTATCTGATAGCACCTGCTACTGTGAACCTTCCATGTTCTGCATGTTCTGCATTCTGCATTCAAGTATTCGACAACAATTTCAACTGGCATCGGATGCTTCTCTTTAAGTATAATTTCATTTGCATAATTGATAAATAACGAGCAGTGCTATTTGCATGGACTAAGAACTCGCTCTCTCTTTTTCTACTCGTTTTGGTAGGGATATAAAAGAAAACCAGCATCTACTTCCTGGAAAAAAACCAGCAGATTAATTATTCTGGTTCTTGGTTCAATTAAAATAATTACATAAAATGCCAATTCCTTTGCGAAAGTTATGATTTGCCAATAAGAAAGAGCATTTACTATTTTCATTGTAGATGATTTAAATAATAAATTTGATCAATTAATTTTAATATATTTAGATATATTTATATATATATATTTTTTTTAAATATGCCCAATCTATTTAAACTAAATTGAAAGAATATTCAATTAACCTTTTAAGAAAAATTGTTAACCTGAAATGATTGGGGAATTAAATCAAATTTCCAATTACATTGATTAATAAATATCTAACGTAGATAGAGGATAAAATAAGTAATTTAAAATTAATGTTCTTGTCTGTTTTAGTACGTATATCATAAATAAAAATGCTTGCTACGATTCGCACTGCAGCGGAAACTGGCAAATGGGGCACGGAAAAGTGCACCAATATATGGATACATAAATAAAAATAAAAGTGAATCAAGAGCGCAACTGGCAATAGTCTAAGGCCTCAAACGGGCATTGTATAGGTACATGCAGTTTGAGTGTCTATGCAAATCGATGTCTATTAATAACGATGCATTGAAAGCCGCTGAAAGCCGACGCAGAGCAGAGTGGGGATAAATGGAATGCTGCGGGTCGGTTGGGCATCGTCGTGTTTCGATGGGGCCGCCGGAAAGTGAGAGTCGATTCGTTGCCAGATGAATCGATTTGAATCTAAACAAACAAATGATTTATGTTTCGCTCTGTGTGTGCACAGTCATTGAAAGAATCATGTGAAAATTGTGAAGCCGCCTCCCAAAAAATGAAAATAATAACGAACTGAGAAGCGTCCGCTTCACTTTCATTGGTCTTCGTGAACCTCGAACCGTGTGGGAAAGCCACAAAACATATTTTCCAATTCAAGTGCAGGGAATTCGATTAATTTGAGGACCTCTACACAATTACCAGTTGCGCAGTTCTGACCCACATTAATTTGCAAATTGCTGCGCTCTGGGCTATGGCGGAAATTAACTAAGCCACACAGACACTGCAAGTAGAAAACAGTAATCCAAGCCACACTTAGAGAAAAAGGCGGTTCCTAAAATGCAAACGGAATTAAGGTTCTTACGATTTATATATCAAATTTTTAGTACTTATAGCTACGTAAGTATACGTAATTATTATCTTATTCATACATTTAGTATTTTTTATGTGTGGTCTCGAATATTCGAGCTCTTTTTTCCAAGTGCAGCGACTATAAACCGTTTTAGTTGCTGCTGCGCACGCGCCACCAAATCGACTTCATAACTCAAAAAGCTGGCGGTATCGTTTTTGTTACATATTATTTATTATAGCGGCTGCATCGTAACAGCCAGCCCCGACGTGCATGCACCCGTGGGCGTCTAACGGCTCTGGTCTATGTTGCATATGCAACAGCAGTTGGCAGTCGAAGTGGAAGTTCCTATGAAACAAGAGTAGCATGTTGTTGCTCTTGAATGGCAGCTTACAGCAGTGGGTGTAAATGGCAAGTTGGTAAGTCGTTCCACGGTCACTGGCTAAATTATGCAAAAATTTGGCGTCTAGACAGGTGGGTGGGCCTCCCAAAGAGTGGGCGAAGTCGCACAAGTGCAGTCACCGATGTTCAGGCTCAATGCATAAATCTGGGCTGTCTATTAATGCTGTTTTTGTTGGCACTCAAGCTGTAATTTTAAAACAGGTAGGCGTGGTCTTCTTAAATTTGCCCGCAAGATTCCAGAAATTAAATCATTTAAAAAAAACTTAACTTTTATTGTCGATCCGGAATAGTGTCGTATATATTGAGTGCTTTCCGTTGCATACACTTTGACTATTGGGTCAAAAGAAAGCCTTCTCAAGACTTAGGTTTACTGTAATAGAAAATCTTGTAAATATAAATAAGAAATATAAGAAATATAAATAGAAAATCTTGTAAATATAAAAAATACAATGCTATTTTATGACCTCCTTATCACAGCAATAACCATGAAAACACGGTGGACCGGAAATATTCCAAAACCCAATTTAAAAGCAATAAATATTCTCCCCTTTTATTCAATATTTATTGCAGATTAAGCATGTTTAATGGCTATTTTTATTAGTATTAAACCATCTTAGTGATTTCTCTTAGTATGTTCTATACAAATATTTTGCAATAAAAAAAACTTACTTGACTTTTTGGCGTAAAAGACTAATTTTTAACGGCTTAGCATAATTTATGTGAGTTGTCATCGCCATAAACTGAAACGCATTTTCAAGCTGGCTAAGAAACAGCTCATGTGGCCTGACCTAAAGGTCACTTCTAACGCCCATCAGTTCTCAGACGACATTTGTAAACGAGTTAATGAGACGACAAAAGTGCCGTGTCTTTAAGAACCTGTAAGAATGGGACTGACTTATGTGAAAAACTGAAAGTTTATAATTGAAAGTTGTCTAGAAAGTAGCGACGGGGTGCTAATAGGGGCTATTCATACTTACTAGATAAAAACGTGTGTGTTAAACACACAAATCTCTTAACTTTTATCAAACTGGTCTCTTTCTACAGCTCTCTGTTTATCACTCAGTTAGCTAGTCGCACAGTAGCATTCATTTAACGTGTGACGGACTTGTGTATCTGTTGTGATCATTAGCTTCTAACTGTTATTAATTTGAGTGAGCTTCATTCGCATAACAATTTATTCATTTATTCCATTCACAGAAAACTGCAGAAACAAACACAACTAATCATTTTCTTTTATCTGCTCAAATTATCACATTAGTTAATCATGTTTGTTTTATTCTATGTTGATTTGATTATTAATTTTGCCCCCCAGGGGCCCTTTAATTATTATAATTATGTATACTACTTAAAGCTCATTCATCATCATGTGTGTCCAAAGAATTAAATTTATGCATAATGTGAATGTGAGTATTATTATTTCTTTAGATTAAATAAATTGTACAGCCAATGACCTTTGGTTGCGGTAATTGCATTTATATAGCGTTAAGCTGTCTCAACATTTATATTCTCTTAAGTGTATTTTCAATTGGACAACGCGAGAACTTCTGGTTTTCTTTTATCACTTAGCCATTAAGCCTTCTTCGTGATTCTGCCTTTCATCCCTGCTAAAATAAAGTAAAGTATGTTAATTGGATCTTATATGGTACCTAAAAGATTGAAGCATCTTTGGCAGCCCATTAGGTTGAGCTGATGTGTCTTCAAATCGTTTTCATTTATATTCGGCAATTTTACTAATGATAATTTAAATTGCAAATTAACTTTTAATGCTCCAACGCAAATTCACTTGCTATTTTTTATTGAAGAGGTGTTAAAAGGATTACATTACAATTGGCCTGAAACACAAAAGTATTTGAAATTTATTAGGCAGAACCAGTGGAATTCAATGAATGAATTCAGGCCAATTCTTCTTGATCAATTAAAAAAAAAAATATTGTTCCAACAATTTGATTTCAAAATACAAATTTTAAATTTGAATTGCATTTATTGAATATTTACTGGTATTTATTCTATGCGAAAAGTACAGGCGACTCCATATAGAAAATCAGTAATCCTTTGGATATTGGGACAATGATTCAATGGCGGCAGAATGGATACTATTACAGCCTGGATGAGTTAATCACCGACTTTCAGCAGATGATAAGAAATCGTGCTAATGTTACTTGAAATAAATATAAAGAAGACCCAGTTGAGCTAATAAAGTATTTTCATACAAGAACTCCCTTTTCGACCGATCATTCCATTACATATTTAACCTGCGAAAGGACGGACATATTTAAAGTCATCAAAATTGATTTAACATTGGGAGACTAGTTTGCTTAGAATGACTGACGGACGGACGGAAATGGCAATATCGCCTCGGCTATATATGTTACACAGTTTCTATTTTATTAATAAATTACACGCCGAATTCAAAAATTCATATATGCTGCACTGCCTTCTGTCTGCAAGGGTATTTATACTCTGGCACCACTATTCATATAGCTATTGCTGCTTGATTTATATGTTTTAGATCCGTTAATTAAAAGCAGTTTCAAATTGGTCATGTTGTGTAAGCTGGGGCCATTGTGTAGGATGGGATGGCTATTATTGACATAGTCGGTCGGATTAGTTAGTTAAAGCTAACCGGCACAGCTGGAAGAACAACGGTTTGGGCTGCTGCCAGAAAACGGTTTTGGCCGCGATTTGGGGGCAGTCCCAAGTAGCCATACGGCCATAGAGTTATATTGCTGCTGGATCGTAATGGAGTACGAGTATGCGAGTAGTGGTAATATGAATGTAGGTAAACAAGCGTATGCTTGTTGCTTGTACTTGGTGCATCCATTTGCTCAATAACTCATTTAAAAGCGACGTCCGTATATACTGGCATCCAATAATGAACAAATAAAAGCCGAAATCTGCTGCATCGAACAATGCAAGCATAAAATGCCAATAAGCCAGGCCAGGCACTTGGCTCAGGTTTAGGCCAGGTCTATGGTAACGGTGCACATGTGTTCAGAAAGATAGAAAGAGATAGAGCGTCTGGCCAATTGACCGCATTTGCGGCACAAAAACAATGTAGCGAAAAAAGCGAAAAGGATGTCAGTCATAAGCAAGAAGATACATTGCCGCTGACTTGTAGGAGTTGGTAATATGATATGGCCAATATGATATTGCCCGCAAGCATAAATCACATATGTACATGTGCAAACCAGTCCCAAGGGAGAGAGAAAGAGAGACAGAGAGCGAGAGAGAGAGAGAGAGGGAGAGAGAGAGAGAAAGGGGGCCTGTGAGGGACTTGAGCAGAAGAGTTATGTCTGCACGTCGAAATGAAAATGTGCCTGAGAAATGTGCGCAGATTGCATGCTAAATTGAAAAGTTGATTATGTCCGATTTACATAGTAGCGAGCGAGGAGTACAATTCAATTGAGTTACGAGTCGCTCGCAGTGCACTCGTCTCACCTGATTGTGCCCTTAACCCACTTTCATCTTTGGCTATTTATTTATGACATGTCGCTCAGAGTCTCTCTCTCTCTCTCTCTCTCTCTCCCACATGCATGACACCCACAACTAATGTAAACCAGAAGACACAAGACAGGCAGCTCGTGCTTTAAATGATGTCGTTCCCTCCAGTCGTCCCTCCCTGACAGCAGCTGGTGGACCTTCGCGTTGCACGGCATTTCATGCATAAATTTCCCCAAAATGCTATCAAAAGTGTGCATCTTACGCCAGTAGTAAATGGTTTGTAGAAGACGAGCTCACGCTTAACCTACGTCAGAACTATGGCAAATTTGGTAGTACAAAATACTCCTTCTCCACCTTTGCCTCCACCATCTTCTTCCCCAGCACCTCTTTCGCCTCTCCCACGAACTTGCATGTCTATTTAAACCTCAACATGTCGCTGACAAAATGCTCAACAATGAAGACAACAGCAATAAAAGCCAGAATAAGTAGCTATCATTGGAATGCCGAAAATTGCATACCCTTGCAGACTGGAATCCACCTGCAACTATATGATACTATACAACATATATGCATATAGATTTTGACCCTTTTATTGTATACAGCAAAAAGATATATCAGAGGCTTAACACATTCATTGCTCTAATAATTCTGTTCTAGTGTGAATTAACTTTACTACACTTTCATAATACCCTCTGTGAGGGTATAAGATCAGCAGTTTGCCCGTTGTCTTAAAATTGTGCCAGTAGTGTTAGTCAGCGTTTGGGGCATCTAACAGGAGCAGCAGGATCAAGTCATGTTAGTGCTCTCCATCATTTGTTGCATGTTGCTTGTTCCCCGTTGTTGCCAGTTGCTGTTTAGACGATGGCTCAGCACTGATAGCCAACGACGCTTGCCGGGATTCGGGATTTGGGAGACTTGATGCTCGCTCGTAGGTATTCATAGCATTGGGCAACCAGTCAACTAGTCAGCCAGCTCCCAACGGGGCCCAAAGTTCACGACACTTTTCTGACTTCTTCTCTGTCTCCTTCTCTGAGGTAACTTTATTGTAAATTCTGCTTGTATGATGTTCTCAGTTGTGAGCCACAGATGCAAGATTAGCAAATTTGTGTAAGCTGATTGTAAGCATTCTTTTTGTACACATCATTAATCTAGCAGGAAGAAAACCTTTCGTTTATTTAATTGTTTGTGCGTTGCAATTAAACCCGAACTTAAAAGAAAATTCATTGCTGCGGTGCTGCCATTAAATCGATTACCTTTCATTGCGATTTGAATCGAGATAGTCTCAATTTCGGTTTGCCACATATCATTTAGCTACATTTATCATAAATCATTCGACAATACTCAAACGGAAAAGAAAAGCAAAAGTTCTCGTCCATAATTAAAATCTTTCACTGCGGGTCATTGTAGGCCAAAGCAATTTGAGCTGTGGCCGTTTCGCATAAGGTTTATGATTATTTGCATGAATCTTGGCTGGTAGTCAGTGAGCTGGAACTTAAGGGGAAACCCTCTTCAGCTCTTCAGCTTGCTCAGAGCCCCGGATCGAAAGTGGGGGGAAACAAAATGACATTCCAGGGTGTTAATGATACCTGATACTCTCGACTTTTGACTCTGTCGCTATGAAGCTCGTGCCGCACAAATTCTTTCGAACTGTGAACGATTATGGGCTATTAGCGGTTTCACTTTTAACAACAGAAAAATAAAAAAAAAACTTCGAATTGAATGGATTTGTTTGTGAAATAATATCGATTTGTGGAACTTTCAGTTCCCATTTCACAGTTAATGGTAATAGATTTAAATGTATGCGATGGCAGTCACCACATTTGACCAATATCAAATGGATGCGATTATCATGCAAAGTGATGCATCCTCGATGCTGATATGGTTCATCTTTCATCTGGTCAAAATCGTGACATGAATATGAGAAATGGGAACATCGCATCCAAGGATGTTTCCACTGTTGCCACTGAACAAGAGAGACCTTGAATGTGTGTCGCTGTTACATTTTGATTTACCTGAGAGCCGCTTTTGTTTGACACTCGGCATGAGTGAAATGCTCAACGTTGGAAATGCGACAAGAGAGAGAGAGAGAGAGAGATAGAGATTCTACTGCTAGCAGACATTCTCCTTTTCGATTGCCATTATTTCATTAAATTCATGTGATTAGAATCACTTTCGAGCTGCGACTTGTGAGTTGCGAGTTGCAAGAGTTCGCTGCAAAGTGAAAACGCACTCTCGATGGCACGTGAGACAGAGTTGAATGAGTAGACGACCAGATGACCAGATGACCACAATCACATGAGCTGACTGACTGACCACTGAGAACATGTGGAACATATTTATTGGCGAACAATGAAATAATATGGGAAAGGCCCTGGGACAGAGAATCGAGCGAGCAGCGAACAGCGACCAGCAGTTGCCAACTGGCAGTGAACTGGCAGCGACGCAAATAAATAAAATGAAAATTGCAATGAGTTTCACTCTTGTGTGAAGACGAGAGGCTCTAATCAGAGACTTTAGACTCATGGCAAGGGCAACTGGCAAACAGGCAGTAGGCAATAGGCAATAGGCATCTGAAAACGTTGCCAAAATGCAACGTGAGCCACATGCAACATGAAAGTGGAAGCGAAGTGGAAACAGAAACCGACTACTGAGTCAGTGTGGGGCAACTGAAAAGCCAAAGTGGCAACGGCCTGGGAATTGGGCTAATTGATGTTTAGTTGCACTTTTACCCAAAAACCGTTTACACAACTGCCAATTGCCAATTGCCAACTGCCAACCAACTGCAGCAAATGAGACTTCTGTAGATCCATATCCAAGGGCTCGAATACGAGGAAGAGGAACACACTAGCGTATATAACATGACTTTAAATTGGATCGAGTGTAAGCAGTTCCTCGGTTGCTGACCTCCCTCGTTACCCGTCAGCGACACGGATGCATCTTAATTAACTCAACTGGGATTGAGATCAGGCTTAAAGGCGGGCAAACGTGTTTTAATTGAATACAATTAATTATTGACACATTTCTCGTTGCAAGGAATTCCAAAGCGAGTTCTCTTCTTTCTTCTCTCTTTGTCTCTCTTAGTTTCTCCTCCCTCGCAGATAAGCGAAAACGTGAGCAAACTTTGTTGTGGAGTAAATTTAGTGGTTTAGACAATCCCGAGATGCGATGTATATGGAAATGCACTTTCTAAGGCGGCAGCTGTTCCTCCAATGAAAACTTTGCTAATATTATGGAAATTGGAATTTTAACCCAATTTCTGGGAATGTATTCACCCACTGACATACTGACTAAATTCTTTAAATTATTTCAATACCCTCTGTGTCGGTATGTCGTTGTTAATTGTATTGGAAGATAGCAAAATAGTAGTAGTAGAATATACTATTGATATTTGTTCTGTCTTCTATTTAACGGTAGCAGAAGTGTTTGTCTGTTTCATTGAAATACGCATTCGCATCTGCTGACAGGTGCCGTGGACATTTCTTACCCAACTCAATGGGATACAGTAAAGAAGCCGTCGAGGAGAAGAGAGAGAAGAGGGTAAGTAGGAGTAGGAGGAGTAGGTGTTGAGGAAAAAGACATTGGAACGTTGACAAAGTCGCGCAAACATTTCAAACATCTGCTGTTGCCTGTTGGCGTTTAAAGGAGAAGATTGAGCCTATGGCAACAGAAACGGCAACTCAACGGCAACAACAACACAAACAGCTTCAACTCAAACACAGCTCAAACGGTTTACTTTTCTCACCCAACCACGACTCTGTTGTCGACCACAGGCATCCACAGCAAGTTGGCCAACAATCGATTGGAATGCCAGTTGCGGGTGTCGTTCGAACCGAACCGAATGGAATCGAAGCTGAAGCTGAAGCTGCTCTTGACTCTACCTTTGGCCAAGAGCTGTGACAAAAGTGCAACAAGTGCCGCCCACTACTCCCCTCCAGCATCACCCGCATCTAGCGCCCCCAATGGTGTCATTTGAATATCAACATTTGTCATCGTGTGTCGTGTCGCATTCCGCGAGCCGTCGCCAGTTTCAGTTGCAGTTGCTATTGCGGGCCCCGAAATGTGCCCAAAAATAAACAAAATCCAATTAAAGTCAAGTGGAACATGGGCACCAAGAACAGCAGCAGCAACAGCAACAGCAACAGTTGCTGTTGTCATTCCCGTTGCTGTTGTTGTTGTTGTTGCTTCGAGTTTTTGGTCTTTTAATTGAGCATCTCTCGAGTAAATAAGAAATGCAAATGTGTGTGCCCCACACTCAGACTTGGCTACTGAGAAAGATTTTTGCATCGGACTGAAATGGCAACTACTTTGTCGACCAATTTTCAACACTTTCCCTTGCCAGAATTGCGATACGGGAAAGGGAAGAAAACAGATCGGAGCAACCCAATAAAATTCGGGCTTGTAATTGAAACGCATTGTGGCCAAATGGTAACAAAACAACGTTGGCTTTGTCAGCTTTGTCTCTTGGCTCTAATGGGCGTGGGCAGAGATCTGGCAACAGGACAACAGCTCTCAACAGCTCAAGATCTCACAAGCAGTAGCAACAGCAACAGCAACACGACGACAACAACAATGCTTGTAGGCGATGACAGGCAAAGAAATTGGAAATTGGAAATTTGAAACCACAGTAACTAAGAGAGCGGATTGAGGAAGGGAGTGAATACGCACAAGGGGCCAAGTTGGGAGATCTGTGACATTGTTGCGAAAAGTAGGTGAGGCAGCATCTAACGAACTGGATAACTGGAGACTATCCAAGTGCTGGACGGTATCAATGACAGCCAATCGGACATGGGCGTCGTATTGGCAGCCAGCAAAGAGCTCACGCACTCCTTAACCGAAAGGAGTGTGAGGTTAGTTGAGAGGGTGGGGGGGAGGTAAGAAGGACAGATCTGGAGCTGCCTGGCAGTTGGAGGCTTATAAGGCACAATGTGCTTAGATTTGCTAGCGATTTGCTTAACGCAATGGAATGTTTTTAGAATCACCCCTTTAATAAAATCCAGCTAGGTGGTCCACAGAAGCGTGTCGAAATGAGTTATTAATCGTTAGTTTTGCGGTATAGGAGTGTCCCCACTTGAGGTACTTAAATAAAAAAAAAGAGCGGCTGTTACCTTCCTCTCTTGATGAGTGGGCAATTAGTTGCGAGTAAAGCGAGGCTAACAGAGATTTCTACAGCTTGGAATTAAGACTCATCCTTTACATTTCTCTTTGGCGGGCCATTTGTGATATATATGAGCATTATAATGCCCCATCTACCAGTGTTTGAGAAACAGATGACAATAATTACCACTGGAGTCTGAGAGAAAGGAACATAGAGGTGGAGGAAGCATCCTCACTGACAATGGTCACGCGCATGAGAAATGAACGACTTAACCTTGTTTGGCATTTGAGAAGCAGATAAGAACGGCATGGGATGAACACTGATCATTGATGGTAGATCAGAAGAGGGACACGGACAGGAATCACAAAATCAGCAAAAAGTCAAAGTCGATAAATACCATAAACATGAACAATTAGTTGATGAAGTTGCTGATGATGATGACAACGCTGAGAAGTGGGGAGGTATTAATGAGGAGCTGCAACCTGATTCAGAACGTTGTGTTGTCGTGAGGGTAACGGAGATGCTGATGATGAGCACGACGGTGGCTTATTAGTGCCACCGAATATTCCTTGGATCGTGATGAGTGTCCCGCTTGTCATTTGTTGCCCGCTTCCAGAGCCACGAAAACAACACAAACAACAACAACTATCTTATCTGAAATGCCGTTTAAAATGAACCGAACTCACCAAATTTTCCAGTCCCACACGAAGATTCTGAAATCAGAATACGAAACAGAATCATAAATGAAATCTGAATTTAATTCGCAATTATTCTGACCCCTCCGCAACTCGTTCGTGGTTGTTTATCTCTGCTGAGAAAAACTGAGATCCCATCTACAACCGCAAAATGAATATAAATACAAACAATTGCCCCCCTCCAATGTCGTCACAACTCCCCGTCTTAGATGCTCGAGAGATGACCCAAATTCTGCATAATTGTTTCTCCGATGCAGTTTCTTGGTCGACTTTCGACTCTTTCCCACCAGCAGAACCACCTGAAGCACGAGACCAAACATATCGCACTGCGATACTGCAAATTCGTCCCAAAAGCGAGAAAGTCCATTAAGATCCGCCCCATCATTTCTTGCGGATCATTTGCGTGGCGTCGCGTCGGCGTTGCCTGCAAATTATCCTGACACCCGGTCTAGTCTACTCCGGTACCTTCCCGTCCCGTCCCGTTCGGTCCGGTCCGGTTCAGTCCATTTGTCGTGGTGGACGCACAAGTGGCACTTGACCATCCGACACTGCGCTTGCGTGTGTTTCACATTTCTTGGCTCGATTCGGTTTTGGATCTCGTGCTGTGGCCTTCTCCACTTGAGACTCCAGTTGAATCGAGTCGAGGCGAGGCGATGCGATGCGAGGCGTTATGTGGACTTTGATATTATAACTGCAATTAGTCGACATGGTCTCGAGTGCTATCACTGACATCTGCACTATCCACAATCCTCACTTCTTAGTCCTCCCCCGCCTAATTCACCGATGAGTGTTGTAGTGAGAGTTAGACTCGATTTGATTTTCTTGGATTCTGCACACACTCTCGCATGTCTCGAGTGTCAGATGATTGGACACAAAACATTTGCATTTGCAGAGTGACTCCGGAGACAAGGAAACTTTCGATTGGACTCAAGATATGCACCAATCTACGGGTCAACAGCATTCAAAACGGGAAACTCAGCTCGGATGGATGCCATTGAACCCATCCAAGCAAACAAACTTTGTTGTCAAAATGCGAACTCTTAATCTTAATCGAAGTATGCTGGCTACAAATATCGTACAAGAAGAGGGCGAAACTCTATTAAACAGTTAGATGCCGATTGGTTGGCTTCATAACAATTTCCTGTCAATCAGAGCAACAACTGAGACGATTGCCAAGCCCAATCCGAGACCCTCCAGGCCAGCCTCCTCTGTCTTTGAAGTCTCCTCTGCGCTTGGAGTGTGACCGAGTCAAAGCACGCAATTAATTAGCGGCCCTGGCCAAGAAGGGGCATTTTGTCCAGCAGTATGTCTGTCTGTTGCTGAAGTGAGGAGAAGCGAAGCCAACTGCCCCAACGAGCGATCCACGAAAACGGCAGCAGAGCTCATCAACCCACCTACGCTTACGGTACTTCTATCCGAGTCTCCAAGACTAAGACTAAGACTACAACTATAACGACGACTGCAAATTAATCGGACTGTGCAGTGTCTCGAAATAATGATAGACCTGAAGAAGAGAGGGGATTGTGTCCAACAGCCGGTCTCGCCGCGGGGCTGCCACACTTTTGACGTCTTTTTGGAAATGTTTCGCAATTTATCATCACTCTATTTGTTCTACCTATTTTTCAGTTCGTCAACTAAGAGAGTTTGCTCAGTAGAGGAGAGACAGAGATAAATATGTTAATTTGTTGTCCTGGGAAATTGAAAATGGGCCAGTTTGGGTTTGCTTTTAATTAATTTTGATTAAAATGTTAGAGCAAATGGCAAGGGAGCTGTTGGGGCTGCCTGATATGGCAAAGAAGGCGTTGGCGGTTTACCGTTTGCTGGACTCACCTGAGCGAACCGCTTCAGACTGTGGGTCTGTGGTTCTGTGGTTCTGTGCTTTCCGCACCGGACCAAAGGCCAGGCGAATTTTGATATTGAAATTGCTACCTTGGTACAGCAATAGCAACAACAAGAAGAACAACAACAAATACAAGAAACACTGAGGAAAGCTTCTGCCCGAGGCGAGGCCGTGATAACATCAGCTGAAGTGCTTGAATGTCAGGGTGGGGTGTAGCTTGAGAGGAGGGTGAAGGGTGGAAGTTGGGAATTCCAGCTCCCACAACAACGGAATAGAACCGAACCGATCCAAACAGAACAAAGACAACAATTCCATTTGGTAAACGTTTGCTTTGAACAGCGCCAAAAAAGAAGAGGGCGGGAAAATGCAACGCCAAGAAAACCGCACACAAAAAATAAGGTAAAACAAAATTAAGTGGAATGAAAAATAATCTACAGTTTGCGCTGGGCTTGAGTTAGTTTGTGCTTGACTTTGGCCAAATGTAACTACAATTTAAATGCTAATCTGGCATCTGTTGGCGGTCGTCGTTTGGAGGTTGGCGGTTGGCGGACAAAGCGCAAACAACTCCGCCCCGACAACGCTTCGACAATGCTCCAAGTGAGGGTGGAGATTGGGTAAACAAATGGGCAAAGGCGGGATGGGGAGATGGGGAAGAAGAGCAGCATGTTTGCTCATTAGTTGTGCGAGTGTGCTGCTAGAGAAATGTCCAACCCGGTTTGTTGGTGTTTTATTTATTGTGTAATTGTGGCTCCTGTCCAACCTCTGCTCAGACTGTGATCGCTCTGCTCTTGGGTTGTCTAATTAATGTTCACGCCTGTAAAGTGCCTACTTTATTTGTGGCGGATGCCTGTTCTGAATTCGGAATGCTTCCTAACCCAACACCAAAAGATTCGCCGCAAAAATGCTGCAGCAGTTCCGTTTGCCAGACGATGTTCATAAGTTCAACAGAACAAAGTACCGCTATGAGCTAACCTCGCCTCGTCTTCGCGTCTTCGCCCCCTCCCGTTAGAGAAAACCGCGTCAGCTCAGTTGGGGGACATTGTAAGTGGAAATGGAAGCAAAATCAAAACCAAAAGAACATTTGTAAGCTGCCAATTATTATGAAATGAGCAGACAGCAACAGCAACAACGACGACGACAACAACAACAACAGAAACAGCGACATTCGGACTTGGACCAGAAAAGTCTCAGACTTGGATTCAGACTTGGTCGGAGTCCCCTCTGCAATCGAAAAGCGCGTCACGCCGAAATCCGCTGTCTCGTTACCATTTCGAGGTTTGAGCGCCGGCAATCGGAAGAATAGACTCCCTCCCTTTCTCCTATCCCTAGTTGCTCACAGTTAGCTCATAGTCCAGTTGTTGTTGGGGCCGCCTCGCGTGCTGCCAAACCGCCAATTACCGAACATCAAAAAGCAGTTTCCCTCAGTTTCCCTCAGCTGCTTTGCCTGCCTAATAATTTGCTCTCTGACTTTGTGTGGCTTTGTTTGTACATTTTGGATATCTGCCCTCCCCCACCCCTCCACGACCCATCCCATATCGTACCCTTTCCGATCAGACAAAAAAAACCACGCTGGACACCCAAAAAGGTGTTCGAAATGTTAAGAATCTTTTGCCGAATCACGCAATGTTCTGAGCCCTGAGCCCTGAACCCAGAGCCCTGAGTTCCGAGTGAAGGAAATGAAAATGCAAATGCCAAATGCCGAATTCTCTCTCTTTAAGATCTTTCGTGGCTCACGCTTTGATACACTTTCGGGCAAGTGCCACGCCCACAAGCAGAACAGAACTTGGAGCTGAAATTAAATTAATTATATTGGGTATAATAAATAAAGAGAGTGAGTTACACAACACTCTCCCCTCTTTGTTGCGGGGTCACTTTGACATTGTAATCACGTCAGTCAGTGGCCTATTTACGAGGTGTTGGGTACTCTGCTTCTTCTTATTATTATTCTTCCTCTTCTCCTCGTAGTCACCGAGTCAACAGAACAATAAAGCGTGACAAACAAACTACTGCAACACGTTTCGGGTTGTTGGATCAACCAAATTAGAAATGAAACTCTGTAATAACAATAATATTATGTGACACGATACCAAAACATTCTTGTGTACAACATAATATTCAAGTGTATAAAGACAGTCATTAGAGATTAATGATCGATTCCATAATAAATGATTATTGTCATCATGTCACATTTGTAGTGATAATGATCAGTATCATTACAGAACGGAGAACATTCTTAGCAATCAATACTTGTATTACGATTAACAGTTTTGATTCTCAACCCACTGATCCATAAAAACAGACTGACTGACTGACTGACTGTAAATCAATATTGAAATCGTTTTCCGTTCTCTCGTTAGATCCCCAACATTGAGACAACTCATTAGAGAGGATAGTTTTCAACTGGCATCTCTTCGCATATCTGACCAAAGTCCTTTTATGATTGTCTTCCTTTGATGAGATCCGCTTTGCGTAGGCCCCCCACTTCCCACCTTCCAATTTGCAATGACAAACACGTTTCCAAACCTTGCAGAAGCTTTCATCTCTCATCGCGCATCGCTCATCTCGTCTCATCTCATCTTTCACGCCTGTGGTGCATCTGCCGCTGCGATCTTAGAGAGCGGTTGGCTTGCTAATGTGCGAAGCTAACTCGAGGATCGCGTGGGCCGTGGAGTGTTGACGCAACAGTGTTGACGCAGCAAGTTGCTGATTATCTCTCGTGGCTCAACAGTTGATTGGAGCAGGCTCGAAATGAGCTTTATACACTTAACTACTACTCCAAATTATGCCGCTATTCCCATTGTACCGCATGACGTCGTCGAATTCGCAAACATTTCTAAGACCTTTGAAAGAGAGTCGGAGTCGCTTTTGCTGGTGCAAATTATTGGCGCTGAATGGGAATGAACTAGTCTTTAGTATTCGGAGCATCCTGTTTGGATCGGGGCGATCGACGGGGGCTCCGTTTTATTGCTGCCTTGATTTATGCAACATTTTCCGCAATAAAAATGCCATCGTCTCGAAGAATTATTACATCATCACGTAATAGGCCTCGTCTCCAGCCTCCAGCCTCCATCTCAGCTTCAGCCTCAACCTGAACCTTTGCATCAGCATCAGCGCCACGCCCGTCTTTGGTCTGTTGGTAGTTGGCAGTTGGCAGTTGGTGGTGCCAAATTGCCCTCGGATGCGTCTATGTAGTGTTCTCCAGCGATCCTCGGTGGAATCTTTCGCGCTGTCATAAATCAGTCGCAAGCCTCAAGTTGCAAGTTGCCGAGGCATTAAATACTCGTACTCTCCTCTTAAATTGCAGGGCACGAACAGCTGGCAGAGCTGTGTACAAGTGTGTACAACAACAGGAGAAACAGCAACAACAAAGCGACTATTAAGTGTCGTGTCATCCTCAGTGATCCATCATAGCATAGAAGATATCTTCTCCTTCCTCTACTTCTGCATCTTCTCCTCCGTCCTCACTTCAGCGTGTAGAATGAAACAGAATGGAAAAATGAACTTGGCACGTGTCCATCATCTCAAATAGAAGTCGAAGAAGTTCTGCAGTGGGGGAGGTGTTAATGTGTGCAGAATTCAACGAAATGTAATAACTAGCCAAATTAGGCATCGGGAGGCGCGGGAGATTGCATCCCAGTCATAACCAGCGACATTCCTGTTTACTATGTGGCGGTTGCCCGATTGCTTCAAATGGCCCATTGTCCCAGCAGATAGAAATGAACCCAATGCGGAAGTCGAAGCTGAGGCTGACTCAGAATAAGCAGCAGAAGCAGCAGAAGCAGAAGCTGCAGCAGAAACACACTCCCCAAATGACCATTTCATATAATTTCTATTATTTTTGGCAGCTTTGCCAACTTGTGCCACCAGGTGACAGTTACAATGCAGAAACAATATACAACAATTGCTAATGCCAAACCAGCTACGATCCCACTTCGATCGCGACTGATCGCCACCGACTAAGAATCGCACTCAGAGACTCCGACTCAGAGTCAGAGTTGGACTCGAGAAATGTTCTTCAGGCATGCACTAAAATAAACTGTTGGATGTGGGATGTGGTCTGTGTTTTTGGACATTGCCACCGTGTAGGAGCTGGCACTGTCGCAGCCATAATCGCCGAAATGATCATCATAATCGTGATCGTTTTCGGGTTTTGGTCTTTGGGCTTTGGTCAGTCTTTGTGGTCCGTCCGAGGTTGCTGTCTTGTCCTCGGGGAGCCATTTTTGGTATGCGTTCAGCAGCGAACACTTCCTGTGGGAACTACTATAGAACTTGTTCCATTCTAGATGTTTTTCTTTCAGTTGAGCTCAGCTCAGCTCAGCTCAGCTGAGTTGTAGTTGTAGTTGCCATGTTGCAATGTTCCACGTCATGTTGCCTGACCATTTTATAGCTGCTCTCCATGAAGGCTGCACCCACAAGGAGTCCAAGGAGTTCCCCTCGCCACGCCTTGTCTCACTGCAACTATTACCAATTACCATTTTGATCGCTAAAGAGTTCTTCATACGTACTTTACCTCATATACCACTTGGGCATAAATCAATTAGTGAAGTGCAATAGTTTTCCAATGGGTTAGTTATATTCGCTTTGTCTTCCATGTTCTTCTTTTGCTGCATGTTGAACGCGAGGCGAACATAAATTGTAGAAGCTAATACCTCTTTTATGTTGCAGCAAATTGGAGCAGATTCTTGATTAGGCTCAAATTGATACCAAATCGAAGGGAAGAACGTGTTAACACCTGAACAACTTTTCGTTAACTAGGGCGATTAGTTTTCTCTCTAAAGTATCACCGGATTACTATCTTTTCACATCAATTTATCAGATGGCTCATCCGCAATTTAAGATGGAGCAGCTCATTAGGATTTGTGTGAAATTCAAGGTCGCATTTGGCTGGAATGGGACAAAGCTGCATATAAATGGAGCAACACATGACAAGAAACAGGTGTTTCCACTATTGACAGTTACTTGATTGCTTTGTGTGGCATGAGGCAAGCCTTAAGCCTGCTCGTAAAAGACTTCTCCACCTGGCGGCAGCATTATTTGCATCCACGCCTCCCTTACACGAGAAAGAAGACAACTGCATTTTGCGCTCAGGTTGTGGTCGCGTTGTCGACCGATAGAACTGGAAACGCCCAAAGCAAACACTGCTTGATTTATCCCTGTCCCTCCTCCTGTAGAACCATTTGGATTCCTCCCTAACAACGGGGTCTCTGTTGGCAAATATAAAATAAGAAGAGAAAGAGATTGTATGGAATGGAGATTGCATCATCATATCAGATGATGCAGAATGCATTGGCACCAATTTGCGAATTTATGTCCGGAATTAAACGATGACCAGGAAGATGAATGAACTAATGAGGATGAGTGCCAATTTGCATGTTTCGATGCAGTTATGAATGAAAGGTGCACCCTAGAAGGAGAGAGAAAAGCTTTCTACTTTATCCACTTAAGGAACGAGCGACCCAATCGATTTCATATGACACCTCTGCGTACCCATAACTCATAAGGTTCCTATTAAACCGGACTGACTATAAACAAGAAGAGCCACAGCAAAAAACAACAGCAATTAGAAGAGCAGGCAAAAGCTGGCGATGGCCGTTGGCTGGTGATTGAGTTGCAGCTCAGGTGGCTCGACTCCACTCCTTTCCCCGATCCCGGTTGTAATTGATGGCGGGACGCTCTTCTGGCGATCCTCCAACGGACCAGCGGGCAGGTAACAAACAGGAAAATTCATATTACGAAAAAACTGCATCGCTTAAGTGTCATTATTGGGACCAGAATCTTAACAAGTCGCTGCCGTTGTCGTGTCTTCAAATGAACATGGAGCTATAGCTGGAGTTGAAGCTTGCGATGGGGTTGCAGATGGTTGCAGATGGAGATGGAGATGACTACTTTCACCGCTCAACTCAGAATTCCTTTCTGCGAGCGTTGTTGCAGCCAGACATCGGTCAATCTGCGATCTTCTCTCCCTCTTCCCCTCGAACAGCTCCAATATCCGCTGGCCACAGCCAACACCTCCGCATCGTCTCTCCACGTTCTTCATTCTTCGCTCTTCGTTCTTCGTTCCTCTTTTCACTGAGGTGGGGCCATCGCTCAGCTTCAGCAGCTGCGCGAGTGCACCTTACTGGTATATTGGTCTGTGGCCTTTCTTATCTGTTCATTGCTTATTGCTCATTGCTCATTGCTCATGTGTTGTTGCCAGGCTAGACTCTGTGGTTTTTACACCTTGCTCATTTGTTGTTTTGAGTTGGGCTTATTTCTGCGGAGCTCGCGTCGAACAGATCGAGAATTGCGAACTGAGTGTTGTCGCTGGGCACAGTCGTCTTTGGTGTCTTGGGTGTCTTGGGTGTCTTTGGTTAAGGGCGTTAACTGGGTTAAGCGCTCGTTGACAGTTTTATGTTGACGGCAGGGAAGTTAAGAATAGACCACAAGGCAGGCGTTGACGACGGATAGTCAGTCAGTCAGTGGCACACACCAAACGAGAAACTTATTAAGAGTGAAAATTCTTGTTGCCTTCTGGTAGAATGAGTTTTTGTTTCTGCATGGAAAGCTGAATCGAAGAAGTGCCATAGCTGCAATTAGTAATGTGGCCCTGGAGGGGAACGGTGGTGGGGAGACCCATCAAAAAGTGAAATAAAACAAATCAAATGCGGTGCAATCAAGAGAAAGGTTGCTACAGTTCTAGATCCAGTTGAAGCAATCAAGTTCGTCGCCTCAGTCTTTCGATTTTATTTCCCTTTTCTTTGGATGTGGGTCGAGTCTGCGCTGCACTTTCAACTCAGCTGGCGCCTCTGATGGCAACTTTCATTCACATGTGCGATTCTTATCAGCAATTAGGCGTCGATTCCGAGTCGGAGATTCCCTGCGGATGTGTCCCAAAATCCGAAAACGCATCCATTGAGGGTAAATCTTCTTTTGCGAATTCTCAGTATTCCTTTCTCCCGTTGCATTCCAAGCGAAAGTATCGAGCACATATCGAGTGTCGTCTGTGTGTGTCGATCCACATCTAATGAACAACAACAGCAACAATCCAGAAACGGAGCCTGAAGTGAAGAACAGACAAACAAACAAACAAACAGACAGACAAAGTCGATCAATTTACAAACAACAATGCAACAATGAACGAGAGTTTGACTCGAGTCGATTGATTGCCGGAAATATAAACAGTCGACAACCTGCAATAACTCCTCCCTCCTTCAGACGCCCCTCTTCCTCACTCTTTTCCTGACCGACCTTCTCGGGGGCATCTCAATCAGCAAGAAAGCACCGAAGAATGTGCAAAAATCGAAAGGAAATTTGCATGTCACTCAATTTGGTCAAATCAGACCGAGAACAGAGTTACACAAATCTATTTCAGAAGGGTTTTTAGGGTATGTTTGCTCTACAAATGAGCTCCGAATAGATGTTGTTATTGTAGTCACTCTCAACGGTGAGCTTGGCACAGTTCCCGAGCTTTGGATTGTCAACAAATATTTGAATATCGATGTGACACTAAAAGCAAAAGCTGGCTATCTTAGTTGGCCTATTGAAATGACTTATTGACTTCCTCATAACGGTTGAAAACCACACAGATAAGATAAGAAAGAGCAAGAAACTCTTCACTTGACCCAAGAGTGACCTGAGAACTGAGAACTGAGAACTGCGATTCTTTAATCTATATCCAACATAATTCGGCAAATATTTGTGAGCAGACAGATTTAATTAATTCTAGGGAACAACACAATTTTTGGTACCGATCGGCTTTAAAGATTACAATTAGAGCACATCTTTTGCAAAAACAACCACAATTACTCAATCACGAATGAACAAGAAGACGAGGTTGCCTCGTGTCTGGGATTGCTGGGTTTTTATTGCTTAATCAATCTGCAGCACAGAACAGAACAAAACTCAGCCCTAGAAATCAGCAGAAATCAGAAGCGTAACAGCAACAGAACTCGATGAATTTTCATTCACACGGCAAGCGAAACGGATGGCGATTGCAGACTTCCTGCTGCCAAAACGCTTTTCCGAAAGACTAAATTTATATAATTGCTTTATCAGATTCATCGCTTATTGTTGAACAAATTGTATAATTCAGTTGAGGCGTCAATTATCAGGCACAAAAGCGACAAAAGCTGATGACGTCGTCGATTTATCGCCACAGAATCGGTCGCTTCGATTCGAAGAGTTGTTTGTTGTTTGCCCGAATGGAAGTAACTATATAGTAACTGAATGAAATGCAATTGCAAGTGTAACTGAATTGCATGAGAAATTGGGTGGAAAAAGTGCGACGAGTGCAGTTCGCTGTGCTTTCGTTGAGAGTCTTCGATAATATTTAATTGCATCATCAGCCTGTGTCCATGTAAGAGTGTGAGTGTTATGTGTTTGTGTGTGTGTGTGTGTGTGTTTGTGTGTGTGTGTGTGTGTGTTTGTGTGTGTGTTGTGTGTTTGTAAGTCTGCTTAGAGTGACATACAGTTTCAATCAGATTTGATACACGTGCAACCAACTGACTTGGGGCTTTCGTTGAAACATAAGTTTTGTTTGACTGGCAGTTGCGTAAGCTGCATGAAGATGACTTCAACTCTCTTTCCACTTCTCCTCTTTCAGCCTCTCCTGCTTATCCTCCTTCCATGCGACAATCGGTGGCCTCATTCATAGCTTTGCTTAGCTCCGATTTGTTATCTTGCATTTAATTAGCCGTGCGTTTGGGTTAATGATCATCACAGTTGTTGTTGTTGCTGTTGCTGTTGCAGTTGTGGTTACAGCTTTGGTCATTAGAAAGCTGCAATGTTCTTTTTTAGCTCGCTGATAAAGAGATAGAACGAAGAGCGCCTTTTTTGATGAGCTCTTTTGCTTTCTCTTTGTTCGATCAATGCACCTGCCTGCTTCCAGACTTCAAATTCGACGATTATGCATCGCAGTTCTCGAGCTAAAGATGAAGATGCAGCTAAGCCTGAAACTGCGTGCAATGGAATCGCATTAGAAAATCATTTAGCTCGACTGCTATAATTGCATTTTATTGCTTCCGACAGGTTGTCCGTTACAATCTTAGGCAGTGAGAGAGGGAGACAAAGAGAGAGAAAAGCTTTGCAGCTTCGAAGAAAGTGGCAGCAAAGAGTACGGCTGGAGAAGAGCGAGAGAGAGAGAGAGAGAGACGTTAGTGAAGAGCGCGTACCATTAGCTTTCTGGCCGGTGGTTTTTACCGGTTTGCGTGACTGCAGAGAGAGCAGCCACAAAACGTTAGTTAGTTGTAGCTGCTGCTGCTGCTTCTGCTTCTGCTTCTGCTGGCTACCAACTTGTAAAGTTTTCCGCGGCCTTCGAAGCGAACATTCAGTGTCAAGGTGCTCGAACTGGCAGTCGCAGTCGCGGTCGTCCCCGAGTCATAGAAGCTAACGAACTTTGGAGAGCATTTCAATTCCATTTTTCCCAGCATCTGTAATTCTGCGTTGAGAAGCCGCTCACATAAGAACCTATTGATGTGTTGTATACGCGGCAGTTAGGCGCTCCACTTTCTAGAGTGCAGACGGTCCATCGGTCAAATAATTTTTTCAATTTGCGTTCCTCAAAATACAAATTTGAAAACGAAAAACAATTTTTGTGTGTGTCCTGCCTGCGTGCATTGTGTATTTAAATCAATTATTTAAGCAACAAGTTTAAATAAAAAATAAATCAAAATTATTTGCTAAAGTGCAAATAAAGCAAGTAAAGGATTAAATTGTTACAAAACTAAACAAAACAAAGGTAATCAAATCTGAAACAAAAAATGTTTAAAAAAGTCAACATTAAATTCGATACTGTGCTTCTGCAACATTTGGTATCATATTCGTGCCATCTACAGATGACAAGGTGTCAATGCTTTGAACCGAAAAGATCTCAACAGGATGTGTCCACATGTCCGTCAATTAAACGAAAATGGTCAATCGACCAGCCATTAGAGAAAGCCTGGGGTAAATGCCAAGGCGAATAGACTAGAATTGCGCCTGCATGTATCGCCAGGCCGACAGTCCGTCAGTCCGTCAGTCCAGCAGACAGTCAGTCAAATAACAACAAGCCAAGTCATCCTCCAGTTGAAACGAGTCAATGTGAACCGTTAGCAAAATCGTGTGAGCGAAAAACTAAACGGAAAATCTTCTTTTTTTTTTGTCATCTATCCAAGACACTGCTGACGAAACATTTCCCAAATGTGCAGAATTTCAGAGGCAATTAAGTTTTGCCGGTTGTCAGCCACACGCAGTCACCAAGAATGAAAAAAATTATTCATTGCGCATTCCATTTGGGATTGCTGACCATTCGCTGATTTGGGTCAGTTGGGCTCGGTTGGTCGGGTCAAGCAACGGTTATGATACAATTGAAGACAATTAGCCGCACACAGCGCGATAATCTGGCTGGCTAAACAACAGTTTAAGTCTTTTTGAGATTCTATACAACAACTTTCGCTGCAGTTGAGCAGACAAAGAAAAGCGTTTCCTGCGGTTATAAATGTTTTGTTAACCGTTTTAAAGTAAGTTTGAAAAGCAGTCTTTCATATTTGCATATATTGAACATTTCTCACTTCAGTCTTTATCTTCTTGCTGACAAATTTGTTTGCTACGTGCAGCTCATCAATAGACTACAAACTGAAATAGAAGTGATATATAAGTCAACATTATTTCTTCACCTTATGACTATTACCACATTAGAAGCTATACAAAAAAAAAAAGAAAAGAATATATAAACTCGAAACTAGCCTCAAGTTCATTATTATGCTAAAAGCAGCTCAAGTTTTTTTTTGTAGATTTTCACTATCCAAATTCGTTCACAGTTAGATCTCTCGACTGCGGTAGCATTTCAAACTGAAGCGTGATCCGAAAAATCATGTTTTCATTTTATAGATTACATTTCTCGGTTGTTGTCTAGCTATCGCTTTCAAATTGGACACCTTATTTGCCGTTAGGTTTAACTTGTCAAATTAGAAGCTAAGCTGATAGTCCAAAAATAAATTGTTTTTATTCGTGAGCTTGAACACGTTTGTCGCCTAAGTCTTTTGTGTTTGAAATGTGCACAATTTCACTGCATTGGGCTATTAGTTGTGCATTTGTCGCATGGCAAAATGCCCGCACACACATACACACACATCTGTATATTTATAGATATTTCATGTAGAAATTGGCTCAAATTGCTAAATTTTCAATAAAAATAACTTTGGCATAGCTGACAATGTGGGTCAGCAAGTAGCTCCTGTGCGAATGGCCTGCGGGTGCACTCTCAAATTGCCCGTGCAAGCCAGGCAGGCAATGTGGAATGAAGATAGCCAGGCCACAAGCAGGCGGCATAGCTAAAGCCACAGCTATTCGTGCCTGCCTGACTGGCATGGCATGGCTTGCACATTGCTTACAGTTACAATGACTCGCGCCTCAATTGAGATAAGAGCCCGCGTTCGCGCTTGCCTCCGACTCTCGACTCGCGACTCGGCTGTTATGTCATTCATTCATTGCTGCACTCGCAGAAAAAGTTAAGCAGGTTGTACTTAAGTGCAAACACTATCAAGGTCTCAAATATTGCTTATTCATAAACAATTTGCATAATTCTAAAATGAATAAATTTAAAACTGAACTAGAACTTTTTACGCAACTGAAGCCCAAAAATTCTCGTCAGTGAATATTTTCTACTTTATTCAAGAATTGTCGTCGATTTTACAATCACGAATAATTATTATTTTACATTCTGTGTTCAGTGTACTTAAATTAAGAACAGCGGTTTTCACTGAGTGCGTTTTCCAGCCGATTCCGCGAGTGCAACAACCTGGCACAGTTTTTGCTTCAGTGGAAAATGAGAATATTTTTTGATTACTTGCAATTTTAATCAAGAAATAATATGAGCTTCTGTCCGCCATTCACTGGTTCACTGGGAGACAAGTTTGTATTGGTGTCAGCTTCGACACCTGACACTCTACTCTTTAAGATTAGCCAGAATTGCTACCGATGCTGATTCAGCGTATTAGTCTTATAAAAAAAAGCTTCACGAACGGTACTCACAATGGCTCTACATTTGCCTGGCAATAAATAATATAATAATAATAATAAAACAAGACACTCAACAAGCTGTCAATTTTAAACGTAAATAGTACACAATAAAAAAGAGAATGAAAACATCCAAGCGAAACAAGTTTGTCGTCAAAATCGATTTTGCCCCATTCCCCCCGACAAATAAATGTACACACCATCCATACATGTACATACATGTAAATACATGAATAAATCTGCAAGCGAACTTGAATTCAAATGCTGGCAGTGTCCTCTCAAGCAGCAGAAGCTGCAACAGCAACAGGCTTCAGCAGCAATGCCAAATGGAAATTTATGTGCCTTGCAACTGACCGCGATTACTACGTTTGTCTTCTACATCGGGTTGTGGATTTAGTTTATTGGCCCACTAAAGCGACTGACCCACAACGTTCAATTGTAATTTGAGTGGGTAAACATATTTTGATCTGCAGTTTCTTTTTTTTTCTTTTAGCTATCCTACTACTGAGAACTTGTTCATGTGAATATAAGTCAGGTTCAAGTTGGAGTTCGACTTAATTAGAATTCAGTATTGGCATCTAAATCTGCAACTTTTGACAGCACAGTGTGGTTTACAGACAGTCAAGTAAAAAGTACTGTTTTATTCTGAAAATTTCAAGAATGATACTCTTCAATAAGTTTAAATTAGATTTGTGACTTCGAAATTTACTGTTAATGGGACATCAAATACGGAGTTAGGATGCGTTCTTAAGTAAAATATCGCTTTTGGGCATATAGTAATGTAATGTAATTGGAATTGCTGTTTGAGTTGCTAGCTGCTGTTTTGTGATTAGATTTGTTGGCCATGTCATTGACCATTTAGAATGCATGAAAATCGATTTGCGTGGAAACAATTGCATAATCGATGAGTAGACGCCAGACAGAGAACATATTCTGAGACCGACTGTCATCATTAACCACTAGCCATCTCTAACTGCAACTTGGACTCTTAGTAGTATCTCAAGTGTTGTCCATGTCCAAGTCGATTAGTACGAAAATCAATCTGGTCGTCAGCACATTTGGCAGACTTAACGGGCCGCTGTTGAGTTGCTGCTCTGTGATTTAACGCATATTACACTTAATGCATTTTACATGCCGCTTTCCGTTAAAAACCGCAAAAGCCACTAACAAAAAATTCAAGTAGGAAAGTATTCATCTCATGATCATATAGGTGCAATTGCAATTATTCGGCATTATTTCGAAACCTGAACTAACTCAAGTTTCGTGTGCAGACTATATTATGAATTTGTCGTGAAGTGAAGAATTTATACGAATATACATATATGTATACCAGATCAGCATCAAAAGCTACGTACAGGAAGAAGTTTTGTAATTTTCGATTGTCAAGATATTCAGAGAGAACATTGTAGATACGAGTGTTTTTATGCTTTTAAAATTCGTACATAACGTGAAGAAAATAATTAGTTTTTAATTAACGAATAAATTTAGTGGTGAGCAGTTGGACTTTGTTCTGCAAAGGGTATGCAAGCTTCGGGTGCCGTTGTTGTTGTTGTTGTTGCCAAGAGTCGGTCTTTGAATGGTCTTGGGTGTGCGTGCACCAACTGCGTCTCATCATCAAGAAAATTGATTTTGCATCAGGCGAGCTCAGTGGTTTCGTAATTTCTGCACAATTAATCACAGACACTTCGTGCCAGTGGGCGTTGCTCTGTTGGGCTGGGAGTGTAACTGAAGCTGGATCTCAAAGCTTGGGGCTGCCTATTAAATCCATTAGACCCATTATTAAGGTTTACCTGTAACTGTAGCTGGCAATTAATCATTAGATAAGCATGCAGAATTGAAGAAAAACTGAAATGCTAATTAAAAAAACAAAAACACCAAGTTACCAAATCATTTTTGCCATCTTACAGCTAGCAACAACAGCAGCAATAAAAAATGCAGCTACGGTCATTGACAACAACAAAGCGAAACGGTCGAGTCACCATGATGACGAAGGCAACAGCAGCAACAACAACAACATCAACAACAACAATGTTGTATCTGGTGCTACTGGTCGGACTGCTGCTGGTGGACAATGCCGCCTCAGCCCGCAAGCTACCCAAGCGGCCGGCAAAACCGTTGAAGACATTTCCGCGCAACAACGCAACGCCGACAATTGCAGCAGCCGCAGCACTTGCGGCCGCAGACTCTTTGAGCGGAAGCGAGCTACCAAAACCGTTGACACCACATGCGAGCGAACAACAACAGCAGCAGCAGCCGGCATCGGCATCGCCAGCGGAAGCTGCTCTAGCGGAACCTGGAGCAACACCTGTCAATGGCGAGAGCAAAATCGATGATCTCAGCAACGCAACCGCTGCGCCTCTGGGCACCAGCCAGATCGACGAAGACTGCGAGCCGGATATGATTGGCTTTGAGCTTATAACTGGGTAGGTGATCAGCTCTTACACTAGACACTATACCTGTATATATATACATATATCTATATACATATGTCGCCTTATTTGTGGCAATTATTTGCGAAGCAGGAACATTGCCAAAGTCGCATAGAGTCATTAATTAAACAGACACCTGCTTGAGCATCGTAAACATGTTTGAGGAGTTAGCAAGAATTTGAATTGATTGCATGAATTGTAATCGATTGAAAACTTCAACTTTGACATATATATGTTGTGTGTATATTAGAATTATGCATTATATCACATGATGCACACGTATTGAGTGCTGCATTTACTCAGATTCATTTGTAATAAAAAAAAATTTGGGATTTCATAATTTCGGCTTCAGGAATCTAAGCATACTTTTTAAACGAATTATCTTTTGTCTTATGCAATGATTTACAAGATTCAACTCAATTAAAAGTATACATTTTTGTATTCAAATTAATTTGTTATGAACAAACCTGTCGCACCACTTCAACTCTTTTTAACAACACAATGTCCATTATCCAAAACAAAAGTATTTTCACTTTACAACATCTTCAAAGAATATGCCGCACAAGCCATTTGAGCTTAAGGTACAAATTCCAGCTGATTAATAAATTTGATCATTAATAAAAATAAAAACAGTTATAAAACATGAGAGTGTTTTGTAAACTTATGAATAATTTAAGTTCATGAATTTTAATATGACTCTAATGAAAGATTTTACCACTGATGTTGATAAAATGAAAAGAAAATTTTTAATTGAATATAATGAAAAAATACTTAAAAATATGGACATTGCAAAGAATCCATAAAATTTAGTCAACACAATGATTATAATATTTGTGTAGAAATGAATATAAGATTTAGAAATTATTACAATAAATGTGTGATAATATTTTCAATATAGCATATTATGATCAATAGTTCTTTATATATTGCAAAGAAAAAAAAAGACTTGTGAAAATTTAAAAAAATGTGCGTATGAAAATTACAACTGTAAATCGCAACTGTAAATCGCAACTGTAACTTGTTTAGTGTCAATTAGGCGTAGCACAGGAACATTAATTAAAGGCACGCCTATTCGCACAATTTTAAAGCCTAACGGCGAGGACAGCCCGTAGAATTGGCAAGACGCCACCTTGACTGTCAATTTATTGTTTCGAGTTCCTTTAATGTCAACCAGCAAAAAACTAAAAACAAAAAAGAAAAACCAGTTGTAAAATTAATGTGGTGTATTTTGTGCTAACCCGAAATGGCCGACAGGTACGTGCTATCGGCGCCATCGAGGCAATTGGAGACGTTGCCTGGCACACTGATGCTGACCGACTGCTTGGAGGCCTGCCAGGCCAATGAATCTTGCAATGCGGTTAACTATGAGACGGGTCTGTGCGTTATGTTCCGCAGCACTGCCGATCAGCTGCCAGGTTTGTAATACTTCTTTCTTCTGTCTGCATCTTCTTTGTGTGTGTGGGCCTGTGGCTTTTATTTATTTATATATCTATTTTTATTTTATTTTTTGTATATGTTTTGTTTTTGGTATTTGTTGGCAACGCCTTCTACTTAAATGCAGGTTCACTTTCGCGCTCGCAGTATCCCGTTTTCACGGTCTACGCACAGAAATCGTGCTTCGGTGTGCGTCCCTGCTCGAAGGCCTGGTGCATCGATCGTGTCCAGGGCTACCGTCTACCCGAGCATGCCAAGTCAAGCCAAAGTGTGGCCACGCGACGCGACTGCATCGAGCTGTGTCTGGGCGAAACGGAGTTCACCTGCCGGTAAGTGCTTGTCCCGTTACACGAATTCCAGCTTTGCCAGCTTGCCCATTTCGCAGCTCATTCATCTGCTTCGTCTTCTTCGTGTTCTTTTTCTTATTCTTGTTGCTGTTGCCTGTTGCCTGTTTGCAGTTCGGCCAACTTTTATGCGCACTCTGGCCTATGTGAACTGTCGGACATGGATCGCATTACGCTGTCGGAGGAGGCAAACATTTTGGCATACGATGGCGCCGAATATCTAGAAAATAACTGCGCCGAGGAGCCAAGCAAACTGTGCGAGTTCAAGCGCATCGCGGGACGCATTTTAAAGACCGTCGACTCTGTGCACCAGAACGTCCAGAGCATTGACGATTGCCGTGACCTCTGTTTAACCGCCCCCTTCCGCTGTCACTCTTACGATTATAATGAAACCGGTGAGCATGTCTGCCGTCTCTCCCATCACAGTCGCGCCACATTGAGTGATCTCTCTGAGCCCTATCTGAACATCGAAGAGGCGGCCACCTATGAGCAGTCTGCTTGCTACAATGTCTCCATCGATTGTCGTTCCGGTGAGATGATCACCAAGATACGCACCTCCAAACTGTTCGATGGCAAAGTCTATGCCAAGGGAGCACCCAAATCTTGTGCCGTTAATGTCAACAACTCGTTGGAGTTTGATCTGCGCATGCGTTATAATGATCTTGAGTGCAATGTGCGCCAGAGTGCCTATGGTCGTTATATGAATGATATTGTCATCCAGCATCATGATATGATTGTCACCTCCTCCGATCTTGGACTCGCCGTTAGCTGTCAATATGATTTGACTAACAAGACAGTTGTGAATAATGTTGATCTGGGCGTCACTGGCGAAATTGAGTCTACTTTGAGCGAGGAAATAATTGTGGACTCACCGAATGTGATAATGAAGATCACCGCACGCGATGGCAGCGATATGAAGCGCATTGCTGAGGTCGGTGATCCGCTGGCGCTGCGATTCGAGATCGTCGATGCAAACAGTCCGTATGAGATCTTTGTGAGGGAACTGGTTGCCATGGACGGCACAGACAGCGCCGAGATTACGCTGATCGATGCCAACGGCTGTCCCACGGATCAATATATTATGAGTGCTATGCAAAAGATGGCCAGCAACCGCAAGGTGCTGCTCTCACAATTCGACGCCTTCAAGTTTCCCTCCTCGGAGCTAGTGCAATTCCGCGCCCTGGTCACGCCCTGCATACCGCGCTGCGAACCGGTTATCTGCGACAACGATGAGAACGGTGAGCTCAAGTCTCTCCTATCCTATGGCCGTCGCAAGCGTTCCGTCTTCAATGGCACCGATGGCGGTAAGTAAAACGTTTCCATTTTGGTAGTACGACTACTGGTAGTGCTGATCAACCCAATCACTGTCCCATGATTTATCACTGTGACTTTTGGGCACTTATAGCACAATGGCGCAAATTCGCGAGGTGATCAAGTAATGGGAATTTAACTACATAACATATTTCCTTGTAGCTTATGTAACTGATAAAAGAGAGGTCCTTAGCAAGAAGTGTAGGAGCTTCGCTTCGAAAGATTATAATTCCTTGATGTTTGGCAAAGAATATTTTATTTTCGTTTTTTATTTCTTAATGATCTTTATAGTCTAATTCTAAATCAAAAAGAAAATACAAAAAATGTATAATTTGTGAAAATATATATTTAAATTTGTGTAGCTTAACGATTTATAAATATGAATTGGGTGGGAACTTTGAGAAACCTAAATGAAGAGTTCAACAACATTTATTAGCATACAGTTTGAGTTACAGTCACCGCTTTAGACATCACCATCACTTTGACCAATTGGCTCCCACACATATCGCGTCTAACAACGTTTCATCACTTGTTATCCTCTTTTGCTACCTTTCTATAGTTGAGATGGCTGTTAAGTTGCAACGCCAAAAACGTGATGTGAGTCATCAGGCGACCGATGAGAACATTTTGCTTGTGCAGTCCATACAAATCACCGATAAGTTTGCCTTCAATGGCGCCGATGCGCAGAACGCTGGTGCTGATGGTCTCAACGATGGACTGGCCAAGTTGCAATTGGAATTGGCCAACAAAACGGACACTTGCATAAACGGTTATGGTAAGTCTTTTAACTATCCACTACACTCGTACACTCAAAAAAAGACAGATAAACTTCTTATAAGTTGAAACGCTTTCCTTAACTGACATGGAAACAAATATCTTTATACTTTGCTCTACTTTACACATTCAAAAAGCATATTTCTAAAAGGATTTCTTAATAAGCAAATAAACGTAGTCGTTTAATGTTCAAAATAAGAAAGATGCTTAAAGTAAATTGAAAAAAAAATCAACTGCTTTCGAATGGTGGTGAATGCATATTTTTTTAAGTGCACTCAGCTTAAGTGCGCCAAAATTTATGACGCTAATCGCGTGCCGTCGAGAGATCTAAGCAGAAAGGCAAAGCCGCACTAACTGGCTGGCTGACCAGCTAATTAAATAAGCCCATAAATGTTACCTCATCTCACTCTTATCCTCCTCTCTCTCTTCCTATCTCTATTTTGCGTTTTACAACTATATTTGCAGGCTTCATAATTGCCGGGGCGCTGTTCTTGCTGCTGCAACTGACGGTGATTGCCGTTTGGGACAACATGCAAAAGCGCGCGTTACACAAGCGATAAACTGGCGGCTGGATGTGTGTTTTGCGGAAACTAGCATGAAATTCTCTTTAGCTGAACGAGTAAAAAAGAAAAACCAAGAAAGAAAAACAGAAAAAAAAAACTTAGCAACGCTCATAATCTAGTTAGTAGCTGTACGAACGAAATGGGTCCTCCAAATGTGGCAAGCGGCGTTGTGGCAGTTGTGGCATCTTCAAAGTCATTGCGCGCAGCGTAGAGCTGGACTTCTCTACACCACCAACACCATCACCTCCCTCTTCCCAAATGGCCAATGGAAAATGTGTGGCAATGACTGAACACACACACACACACATACACATAAACACAAGCACACACACACACATACACACATTTTGGTAGGGCATTAAGAACTGTAGCTTAATATTTATGCTCATATACATACATATGCTAAAAACTCTATAAGACTTACTGCTTAAGACTACTCTGAATATGTCGACATATACTATCAGCTTAAGACTCAAAAAGAAAGCTCCTTAGTCGTAGTGCGAAGAACCATTCAAACCTCTCAACTGAGCAGGCTGTTGTAACTGAAACCGAAGTGCATCTGTCTGCTGTCTGTCTCATTTAAGAGGTTTGACTGTCTAAATAAACTTTAAACTTAACATAAACTTATACACAACACCCTAGGCCTAGTAACGCAATGTAACACGAGACAAACTTCAGATGCTATAAAAAGAAAAACGTCTATAAAAGTAAATAAACGTATTAGAAATTAAACACATTTGCATTTGGCTTTTACTTTTTTACTTTTTTGTTGCTCCAATTTAGCTGTCAATTCAATCGGCTGTCTGATTTTAACAAGGCCAAGACCTCAAGTGGGCTCTGATTGTTGGTTTTGGCCTAATCAACGTTGATACAAATCAATCAAGAACATAGGGCGCAAACACTTACCAGGTGGAAAATTGGCACGAGAGAGTGAAACTGAACTGAAAACCAACTGCACTTCAATGCTGGCCAAGTAAAAGTGACAAACTAATTGAGACTGTAAAATGTGGACTACAAATTGCAGTTAAACAACTTCATTTTACTTTGATTTCACCTACTTATCAATGAAAGGACTTAGCCTTTGGCTCTTAGCAAATATTTGCAGCTGACTTAAGCGCAAATATTTATAGATCTGCGATAAATAGCAATTACTTACAAACATTATCTGAGAACGCCGCCTTTGATCAGCAATCTAATAGCATTGAGTGTGAGATGCGGTCTCGAAAGCTATCATTTCAAAGCTAGGTGATTTGGAATATGATACAGTAGTGTGTAAGACTTAAGCTGGGTATTCCCAGGGCAACGAGCTGAGTTTAGGTAGGAAATGATGTGAAGTCTTAAAGCGCTGATGTTATTAATTATGCAAAGTGGAGAGCGAATTCCATTCGAACTCAAAGATTCAATTTCCATTTGGGACTGTCTGCTAGATCCATGATAGTTTTTAGTAATTAATCGTCAAGTACTTCTTTTAATTTAGAACTGTATGGGAAGGGAAAAAGTTATCTATATCAAAGTCATCAATCTAAATAGCAGGCTAAGACGAAATGGGGCTTATTGAATAAAGTTAAGGTAGCAGAAAATTTCTATTCGTGTGTGATTACGATATTCTTGGATAGAGTTATAGTAGTCAGTACAAAAAATATACACAAATAAATCAAACATATATATTGTATATAGTCCGTACGGCAACAGAATGAGCCAAATTGTGGCTCAAGTGGGTCGGCGGGTAAGTTTCTTCCCCACCCATCGACAGCCCTAACCTAAACTTATGTTAATTTCTGCCAAATTTTATGAAATTTGTCGTAGATGCTTTAATATTTTAAATATATATAGAATCGACATCCTTAAATCTCACTCCACAGAATTGCTTTCCGTGTCTCTTTCTCTTCTTGAACTTTTACTCTTAGTATTAAATATTTATGAAAAATATAAATTCACTTGAATATTTGTTCATAATTATTTTCTGTTTGACTATTTGCTTGACAACGACTTTTAACGACCGTCAGAAATTTGAAAGGAAATGCTGTATATTATCTCTGAATGTGATGCTTTGAACTCTGCGCCACTTGCCACATGCAAGAAACATTTAAAAGCTTGCCAAGTCAAAAGCTGTCACCCGACATGACCGTCCAAATTTAGACAAAGCCTCATTGCTGGCCGAGGCCTCCAGAGGAGCCATGTTAGTTCCAAAGGAGCCTCCCAGCGAAAGTCACTGTTGTTTTTCATTGGGTTGGGGCTTGTGTGTTGTGGTTGTGTTTGTGTTTGAGTTTTGACATTGGCACGACCATAGAAACGGCCTCCGACTGTGGCACGCATAACATAAATTCTGCAATGCGTATCTCAAAAATTACTAACGCTCGCTGAAGCAATTGTGAGGAGTTAAGGAGAGGGGTAACCGGAGCGGTTCAGCGCTGTTCCTTGGCGTGTCGTGCGGCGCTTATAAGGAGCCGAAAGAGATGCCGTGGCCATTCAGATGTCCGCTGGGCAAATGTTTATGTCAAACGCGCTGCAAATAAAGTGCTTGGCTTGACAATGTTCGGCCGGGGCCAATGTCATCAATGCTCTATGCGGAGCTCAACTATGCTCTGTTTGGCGGCCCTTGGGGACCAATCTGGGTGGTTATTTTTTTCATATTTTTCATGAATTACACGTTGCGGCATGTTGCGACTTTGCCATTGAAGTTTGCTACCGTGCAAACCGTGCATGCTGTCAATTGATTTGGTCCAAACTGACGGAAGTCATCGACTCTCGAATGTACGTACATTTGCAAACCTTGAATTTCTCAATTCGCATTTCTCACGCAAAACTCATCACAGTGGCAAAGAAGAAACTGTCTAATTGGAAAACCTGTGCAGCAGTTGATAACAAATCACAATAACGCCACTTTGTAAGCGCACGCACAAAAGCCAAGGCCCAAATTAACTTAGAACGAGATAGAACGGTTATCTTAGGCCAGCCGAAGACTGCATACCCTTTGTAGATTGCAGTTAATCTGTAATCTTCAGGTTTGGCTACTAACTGAATATTCATTTGAGTTGTTATATTGTATTAGAACTGGTCACATAAATGTTATATATAGCAACTATGCAATAGCTGTCCGCCAATGATGATTATTGTTTGCAAAATGTGAAAATTTAGTCACTCGCATTTGGACAGAATGTCCCTGTAAAATATATTTTACAAGAAAAAATCTCTTGACCGATTGTTTCTATGACAGCTGGATGATATATTAGTTCGTTACGCTAGCCCGACGGATATATACCAAGTCTCATCAGGATAACTTTAAAACAGTTCAGACAGACAGGCAAACAGGTATGGCTACTTCAACTCGGCTAGTGTTGCTGATCAAGAATATATATACTTAATGGGATCGGAGACGTCTCCTCTAATGCGTTGCAAACGTGAAAACAAAATTAGCATACCCTCCGCAAGCGTATACAAAGAAAAACTGATTGGATCGTTCGCTCATGTGATCTGCAAATGTCGGTAGTTGAGAAATTATTGTTAGTTAGCATCGAGTGGCTTTTGCGGTTCTTCTGAAAGCAGCATGGAAAATGCATTACGTGTAATATGCGTTAAATCACAGAGCAGCCTCAGCAGTTCCCAACAGCTCAGCAGCTGCCTGTTAAGTTTGCCACATGCGCTGACGACCAGATTGATTTTCGCACTAATCGAATTGAAATGCACAGCATTTCAGATACTACTCGGAGTCCAAGTTGCAGTTAGAGTTCGAGCAGCTGTGCGCCATTTTGGTGCCTAATGGTTACTGATGAAAGTCGGCCTTAGAATATGTTCTCTGACTGACGTCTGACGTTTTCTGTATGCTGTATGTGCTGTGTATGTGAACTCATAATCAACGATTATGCAATTGTTTGCTCGCAAATCGATTTCCATGCATTGCAAATGGTCAATGACACGGCCACCAGCTGTAACCACAAAACATCAACCAGTAACATAAACAGCAGTTCCAATTTCATGCATGCACATACACTTTGAAAAAAGTTTTGAGCTTTGTACTCAAATCCGGACCAAGCTGAAAATCCTAGATTAGAGAATAATATTCAAATTATGACAGTTCCGCGATAACTTGAGTACAGTTGGTCTCATTTGATTTTTCTCCAAATTGAGAAGTCGATTCAATAGAATTAAAAGAAACAGTCATCATTGGATTTTTATATTGAAAATTGTGGTATGCTTTTTCCGCAAGTGTACTTTCAAATTCGCTGTGGACAACTCCGAGGCTACTAATAGCGGCACAGTTTGGTCAAGCATTCCGCACTGGGGCGTCAAAAGTCACAGCTACAGATGCAAATAGCATTCTAATTATCCCAGTTTAGTTATCCTAACTTGGGGCTGACTAACAAGCACGTGAACATGAACATCGGCTGCAACAACAATAACAACAATCAATAACAGGCTGCTGGCCGAAGAAATGCAGTTAAAATGTTTGCCCACTCAAATTACAATTTAATGTTGTGGGTCAGTCGCTTTAGTGGGCCAATAAACTAAGTCCCGCTTAAATCTCAGGCATGGGAGTCGCAGTTGCAGTCACAGTCGCCGATTCCGGCCACAATAAATTGCGGGTCGCACCAAATGTCCATTTGATTGTGAGGTGATTTTAAATTGGTTTGCAGGCGGTAGATTTTGAAACGTTTTTTTTTCAACTTTTTGTTGCAACCATTTGAATCCGAATTCGAACTCGATTGGCGATTTATTTAGGCAAATAAACAAATGGCATGTGCACAGTGTTAATTTATCAAGTTGGCTGCCGGGACCATTGAAATTAAGTGCGAGAAAATCACTTTGGAAACGGCGGAATTTTGCGGCTCCTGTCTATGGGCAGATTTATGGCCTGGCTGCCCATTTTGTCAGCTGCAACTGCCTGCCATATATCAGCTGTACATATCTTATTATTTTCAGAGCGGTTAATGTATTATTGGCTATGTATTTGGCGATGACCCAGCCGACATTAACAATGCCACAGCATTTTTCCACTCGATAACGCAATTCAAAAGACTTAGGCAACGAACTTGAAATCAATATTTCAATAACAGCTTGAGAACTATACAAATAAAACAAGTTGTGACTAAAATTTTAATAAATCTGAGAACATATTTACAGCTATTTTTGTTATTATGGCTATCCAGATTTTCTCTGAGCCTTATAAATGCTTTGTCAATCGAAATATTCTGCTATGCAATTTCCATATAAATAGAAACTTTGTAGATATACTGACGCACATAACCTTTTTAGCTTTGTTAAAGTAATTTGATGCAGGACCCCATATCGAATTTCATTAACAAATCTACAAAAAAGAGATAAGAGACTAGATCCCATTAAAGCAGCGGTACAAAGCTAAAAGATGTAAATACTATTTTGCCAAAGGTTACTGTGCAAATGCTAAACAACAAAAAAAAAAATAAACAAGAAAACTTTCCAGCCGCGGTTGGAGTATCAATGGCAACCGCAGGCTGATAAAATGCATACAAAAGGTTTTTGGTCGGCAATTCAATTGCAATATTTTTGTTGCCTGCCTTTTCAATTTAAAGGCAGTTTTATGTGATTGCGACAGCGATGACACCTAAACAAAAGTTTTTCGCTGCTGGCTGTCATAACTAACGGAATCCATTAAACCGAAAAAGTCTAGCAACTAAACTCTCGCTGATAAGTTATATGCTAGTATATCTCTATCTTTCAGCTAAATGCCGGCAATTGTTTCATAACCGTTGCCTGACCCAAGCCCGAAATACAGATAACCTAAATCGCTGGTCAGCGAAGTTCTCGACGACACTGAGAAACTATTTTGCTGATGAAATGAAATTTGTCATTCTGTTTTGTCAGCGTGTGCGGCAAAGAAATGGGCAAAACTTAATTGTCTTAGAATTCTGCGCATTTGGTTGGAAAAATATGTGCTGGTGTTTTTGTGTTTGTTTGTATGTTTAGATGACAACAGTTTTCCCAAAGTTACGCAGTTTTATCGCACGAAATGCCAACGGTTTTTACTTAGCATCCGTTGTCGAACTGGAAGATGACATTGCGATTCTGGATTCGCAACACAAGACATTCACCCATGGCCAAAGTCAAAGTCGACAACAGAGTCGAATGCCGAATGCATTCTGCAGCTTTCTCTATATAATAACAACAGCAACAATAACAACATGAACAACAAGAATCACAGCCCAAACACTGACCATTTGTGTTATGCGGCTGATCTTCAATCCCGTCTTGTTGTTGCCGGTTGCCTGCTGCCTGCTGCCTGTATGGTCAGATCCTACTCATCGTCTATTTGACGCACGTACGGTCCATGTCAGTCCAATTTGCTGACATGATTATGATTTTGCAGCCAACCAAACCGAACAGCCAAACAACCAAAGCAGGAGCCAAAGATGCCGATGTGACTGCTGCTTCAGGCTGTCGTCAAGTGAATGGCTATAACCAATTCCATATGTTCGAGACGAATTGCGAGAGTAGCGCGCAAAATTTTCGGATTACATATGTAGATCATCTTTAGGAAAAGGATTTTTATTGAGTATCATCACTTATGAAAATAATTTAAAGCACTTAGGAAATACATTGATTTATCATGGAAATTTGATTTGATTTGATTGTTTAAACTAGTTCTGTAATAAATGGTTCTCAGTGGATAGCATTTTGGCTGAACAGACAAGCTTTGAAGCTACTTATTCTAAAGCCAATTAAATATTCTTGTGTGGTGGGTAGCGATTTATATTAATACTGTAAAATTATCTGTAGAATTATTGCTGCCTTGCTGACATAACATAACCAGATACAATTACCATTGCCATTATCGATTACTTGAAGTATTAAGGAATTAATTGAATGGCCATGAAGTGCATCTCCATAGAATCATTTTTTGCTACTCAGAGACCAGATTTGTTAAGATTATGATAATGATTATCACAACATAACACAACAACATTAGTTATCAAAATTATATAAATATATGTTATTTCGAAGAAATTCTTGCGTGAATTTCCCAAGTTTATAATAATAATTTAAGAAAATGTGCTATCTGCTTTTATATTTAGAAGCTCTATAAATAAGATTGCTTCAATTTAAGATTATCGTTCGCTTTAGTACTCGTATACACTTTATAATCAAACAAAAGCTTTCAGGTACTCAGGGTACTACAATACAGCATCACAAGTAGACTCTCATCAAATGATAATTCCTATTCTTATTAATCATAATTTTTAAAGATTATTTTAAGTATTTTCACTTTTCCTACTATTTGGATAAATAGTTACCTAATTGGAGTAAATAGCATAAATTAATCTGCAAATGAAATTTACTTAAGATTTTAAAATATTTAAGAAATTGAAGTCGGCATGCCATAGCAAACTCCATACTACATTACTTATGCAATTTATCTTTATTTGCACTTACAAGCAAATAACTTAGGAAACCCCCCAAGGCAACCAGGAATGGAAAATTCTGAAATACTTCTGACTTCGCGGCCACATGCTGTTTGGTTTGTTTGATTTAGCGCAAATTTGTTGCCAACAATGTTAGCCAAGTTGTTGCTGCTGTTGTTGTTGTTGGCTAAAAATGTTTGAATCATTTTCAAGCAGCGATAAACCGCAATGCCAAGTGCGACTGGCGGAAGTCGCTGTCACATGTGCCGCTGACTTGGGCGTCGACATACTTGCATTTATTAATGCAAATACTTATTCCATTTGGCCATAGCCAAAGCAAAGTTCAACTTTATGAAAATTTGTAACTGTTCCACGGTCGACTTGAAAAATGAAAAATGCAAAAGCTTCTGAATCCAACGTTAGCAGCCACGTCTTCGTTTCGTCAACGACCAAATGTCTTAGAGGCGAAGGCCGTCAAGAAAACTTGGCAGTGACACGACAGCTCAGCTGCAGTCAACGTCGTACCGCACTCTCTGAAATTTACTCTTAAATTACTCTCTTAGATCTGGCTCTTAAATCTTTCCACAAGATAATTCTATACATTTGTAATGGGCAGCTTTGTTTCTCTGTTTTATGGTCGGAAGCAATAAAATGCAATTATAACAGTCGAGCTAAATGATTTTCTAATGCGATTCCATTGCATGCATCTTCATCTCTTGCTTTTAAGAATTGAGATGCGTAATCGTCAATTTTCAAGTCTGGAAGCAGGCAGGTGCATTGATCGAGCAAAGAGACAGCAAAGAGCTCATCAAAAGAGACACTCTTCGTTCTATCTCTTTATCAGCGAGCTAAAAAAGAACATTGCAGCTTTCTAATTACCAAAGCTGTAACCACAACTGCAACAGCAACAACATGATCATTAACCCAAACGCACGCCTAATTAAATGCGAGATAACACATAGGAGCTAAGCAAAGCTATGAATGAGGCCACCGATTGTCGCATGGAAGGAGGATAAGCTGAAGGAGGTGAGAGGCTGAAAGAGGAGAAGTGGAAAGAGAGTTGAAGTCATCTTCATGCAGCTTACGCAACTGCCAGTCAAACAAAACTTATGCCTCAACGAAAGCCCCAAGTCAGTTGGTTGCACGTGTATCAAATCTGATTGAAACTGTATGTCACTCTAAGCAGACTTACAAACACACCACACACACATACACATACACACACACACACACACACATACACACACGTACACACAACACTCACACTCTTACATAGATACAGGCTGATGATGCAATTAAATATTATCGAAGACTCTCAACGAAAGCACAGCGAACTGCACTCGTCGCACTTTTTCCACCCAATTTCTCATGCAATTCAGTTACACTTGCAATTGCATTTCATTCAGTTACTATATAGTTACTGTTACTTCCATTCGGGCAAACAACAAACAACTCTTCAAATCGAAGCAACCGATTCTGTGGCGATAAATCGACGACGTCATCAGCTTTTGTCGCTTTTGTGCCTGATAATTGACGCCTCAACTGAATTATACAATTTGTTCAACAATAAGCGATGAATCTGATAAAGCAATTATATAAATTTAGTCTTTCGGAAAAGCGTTTTGGCAGCAGGAAGTCTGCAATCGCCATCCGTTTCGCTTGCCGTGTGAATGAAAATTCATCGAGTTCTGTTGCTGTTACGCTTCTGATTTCTGCTGATTTCTAGGGCTGAGTTTTGTTCTGTTCTGTGCTGCAGATTGATTAAGCAATAAAATCCCAGCAAACCCAGACACGAGGCAACCTCGTCTTCTTGTTCATTCGTGATTGAGTAATTGTGGTTGTTTTTGCAAAAGATGTGCTCTAATTGTAATCTTTAAAGCCGATCGGTACCAAAAATTGTGTTGTTCCCAAGAATTAATTAAATCTGTCTGCTCACAAATATTTGCCGAATTATGTTGGATATAGATTAAAGAATCGCAGTTCTCAGTTCTCAGTTCTCAGGTCACTCTTGGGTCAAGTGATGAGTTTCTTGCTCTTTCTTATCTTATCTGTGTGGTTTTCAACCGTTATGAGGAAGTCAATAAGTCATTTCAATAGGCCAACTCAAATAGCCAGCTTTTGCTTTTGGTGTCACATCGATATTCAAATATTTGTTGACAATCAAAAGCTCGGGAACTGTGCCAAGCTCACCGTTGAGAGTGATTACAATAACAACATCTATTCGGAGCTCATTTGTAGAGCAAACATAGCCTAAAAACCCTCCTGAAATAGATTTGTGTAGCTCTGTTCTCGGTCTGATTTGACCAAATTGAGTGACATGCAAATTTCCTTTCGATTTTCGCACATTCTTCGCTGCTTTCTTGCTGATTGAGATGCCCCCGAGAAGGTCGGTCAGGAAAAGAGTGAGGAAGAGGGGCGTCTGAAGGAGGGAGGAGTTATTGCAGGTTGTCGACTGTTTATATTTCCGGCAATCAATCGACTCGAGTCAAACTCTCGTTCATTGTTGCATTGTTGTTTGTAAATTGATCGACTTTGTCTGTCTGTTTGTTTGTTTGTTTGTCTGTTCTTCACTTCAGGCTCCGTTTCTGGATTGTTGCTGTTGTTGTTCATTAGATGTGGATCGACACACACAGACGACACTCGATGTGTGCTCGATACTTTCGCTTGGAATGCAACGGGAGAAAGGAATACTGAGAATTCGCAAAAGAAGATTTACCCTCAATGGATGCGTTTTCGGATTTTGGGACACATCCGCAGGGAATCTCCGACTCGGAATCGACGCCTAATTGCTGATAAGAATCGCACATGTGAATGAAAGTTGCCATCAGAGGCGCCAGCTGAGTTGAAAGTGCAGCGCAGACTCGACCCACATCCAAAGAAAAGGGAAATAAAATCGAAAGACTGAGGCGACGAACTTGATTGCTTCAACTGGATCTAGAACTGTAGCAACCTTTCTCTTGATTGCACCGCATTTGATTTGTTTTATTTCACTTTTTGATGGGGCTCCCCACCACCGTTCCCCTCCAGGGCCACATTACTAATTGCAGCTATGGCACTTCTTCGATTCAGCTTTCCATGCAGAAACAAAAACTCATTCTACCAGAAGGCAACAAGAATTTTCACTCTTAATAAGTTTCTCGTTTGGTGTGTGCCACTGACTGACTGACTATCCGTCGTCAACGCCTGCCTTGTGGTCTATTCTTAACTTCCCTGCCGTCAACATAAAACTGTCAACGAGCGCTTAACCCAGTTAACGCCCTTAACCAAAGACACCCAAGACACCAAAGACGACTGTGCCCAGCGACAACACTCAGTTCGCAAATCTCGATCTGTTCGACGCGAGCTCCGCAGAAATAAGCCCAACTCAAAACAACAAATGAGCAAGGTGTAAAAACCACAGAGTCTAGCCTGGCAACAACACATGAGCAATGAGCAATAAGCAATGAGCAGATAAGAAAGGCCACAGACCAATATACCAGTAAGGTGCACTCGCGCAGCTGCTGAAGCTGAGCGATGGCCCCACCTCAGTGAAAAGAGGAACGAAGAACGAAGAGCGAAGAATGAAAAACGAGGAGAGACGATGCGGAGGTGTTGGCTGTGGCCAGCGGATATTGGAGCTGTTCGAGGGGAAGAGGGAGAGAAGATCGCAGATTGACCGATGTCTGGCTGCAACAACGCTCGCAGAAAGGAATTCTGAGTTGAGCGGTGAAAGTAGTCATCTCCATCTCCATCTCCATCTGCAACCATCTGCAACCCCATCGCAAGCTTCAACTCCAGCTATAGCTTCATGTTCATTTGAAGACACGACAACGGCAGCGACTTGTTAAGATTCTGGTCCCAATAATGACACTTAAGCGATGCAGTTTTTTCGTAATATGAATTTTCCTGTTTGTTACCTGCCCGCTGGTCCGTTGGAGGACCGCCAGAAGAGCGTCCCGCCATCAATTAGAACCGGGATCGGGGAGTGGAGTGGAGTCGAGCCACCTGAGCTGCAACTCAATCACCAGCCAACGGCCATCGCCAGCTTTTGCCTGCTCTTCTAATTGCTGTTGTTTTTTGCTGTGGCTCTTCTTGTTTATAGTCAGTCCGGTTTAATAGGAACCTTATGAGTTATGGGTACGCAGAGGTGTCATATGAAATCGATTGGGTCGCTCGTTCCTTAAGTGGATAAAGTAGAAAGCTTCTCTCTCTCCTTCTAGGGTGCACCTTTCATTCATAACTGCATCGAAACATGCAAATTGGCACTCATCCTCATTAGTTCATTCATCTTCCTGGTCATCGTTTAATTCCGGACATAAATTCGCAAATTGGTGCCAATGCATTCTGCAGCATCTGATATGATGATGCAATCTCCATTCCATACAATCTCTTTCTCTTCTTATTTTATATTTGCCAACAGAGACCCCGTTGTTAGGGAGGAATCCAAATGGTTCTACAGGAGGAGGGACAGGGATAAATCAAGCAGTGTTTGCTTTGGGCGTTTCCAGTTCTATCGGTCGACAACGCGACCACAACCTGAGCGCAAAATGCAGTTGTCTTCTTTCTCGTGTAAGGGAGGCGTGGATGCAAATAATGCTGCCGCCAGGTGGAGAAGTCTTTTACGAGCAGGCTTAAGGCTTGCCTCATGCCACACAAAGCAATCAAGTAACTGTCAATAGTGGAAACACCTGTTTCTTGTCATGTGTTGCTCCATTTATATGCAGCTTTGTCCCATTCCAGCCAAATGCGACCTTGAATCCCACACAAATCCTAATGAGCTGCTCCATCTTAAATTGCGGATGAGCCATCTGATAAATTGATGTGAAAAGATAGTAATCCGGTGATACTTTAGAGAGAAAACTAATCGCCCTAGTTAACGAAAAGTTGTTCAGGTGTTAACACGTTCTTCCCTTCGATTTGGTATCAATTTGAGCCTAATCAAGAATCTGCTCCAATTTGCTGCAACATAAAAGAGGTATTAGCTTCTACAATTTATGTTCGCCTCGCGTTCAACATGCAGCAAAAGAAGAACATGGAAGACAAAGCGAATATAACTAACCCATTGGAAAACTATTGCACTTCACTAATTGATTTATGCCCAAGTGGTATATGAGGTAAAGTACGTATGAAGAACTCTTTAGCGATCAAAATGGTAATTGGTAATAGTTGCAGTGAGATAAGGCGTGGCGAGGGGAACTCCTTGGACTCCTTGTGGGTGCAGCCTTCATGGAGAGCAGCTATAAAATGGTCAGGCAACATGACGTGGAACATTGCAACATGGCAACTACAACTACAACTCAGCTGAGCTGAGCTGAGCTGAGCTGAGCTCAACTGGAAGAAAAACATCTAGAATGGAACAAGTTCTATAGTAGTTCCCACAGGAAGTGTTCGCTGCTGAACGCATACCAAAAATGGCTCCCCGAGGACAAGACAGCAACCTCGGACAGACCACAAAGACTGACCAAAGCCCAAAGACCAAAACCCGAAAACGATCACGATTATGATGATCATTTCGGCGATTATGGCTGCGACAGTGCCAGCTCCTACACGGTGGCAATGTCCAAAAACACAGACCACATCCCACATCCAACAGTTTATTTTAGTGCATGCCTGAAGAACATTTCTCGAGTCCAACTCTGACTCTGAGTCGGAGTCTCTGAGTGCGATTCTTAGTCGGTGGCGATCAGTCGCGATCGAAGTGGGATCGTAGCTGGTTTGGCATTAGCAATTGTTGTATATTGTTTCTGCATTGTAACTGTCACCTGGTGGCACAAGTTGGCAAAGCTGCCAAAAATAATAGAAATTATATGAAATGGTCATTTGGGGAGTGTGTTTCTGCTGCAGCTTCTGCTTCTGCTGCTTCTGCTGCTTATTCTGAGTCAGCCTCAGCTTCGACTTCCGCATTGGGTTCATTTCTATCTGCTGGGACAATGGGCCATTTGAAGCAGTCGGGCAACCGCCACATAGTAAACAGGAATGTCGCTGGTTATGACTGGGATGCAATCTCCCGCGCCTCCCGATGCCTAATTTGGCTAGTTATTACAACATTTCGTTGAATTCTGCACACATTAACACCTCCCCCACTGCAGAACTTCTTCGACTTCTATTTGAGATGATGGACACGTGCCAAGTTCATTTTTCCATTCTGTTTCGTTCTACGCGCTGAAGTGAGGACGGAGGAGAAGATGCAGAAGTAGAGGAAGGAGAAGATATCTTCTATGCTATGATGGATCACTGAGGATGACACGACACTTAATAGTCGCTTTGTTGTTGCTGTTTCTCCTGTTGTTGTACACACTTGTACACAGCTCTGCCAGCTGTTCGTGCCCTGCAATTTAAGAGGAGAGTACGAGTATTTAATGCCTCGGCAACTTGCAACTTGAGGCTTGCGACTGATTTATGACAGCGCGAAAGATTCCACCGAGGATCGCTGGAGAACACTACATAGACGCATCCGAGGGCAATTTGGCACCACCAACTGCCAACTGCCAACTACCAACAGACCAAAGACGGGCGTGGCGCTGATGCTGATGCAAAGGTTCAGGTTGAGGCTGAAGCTGAAGCTGAGATGGAGGCTGGAGGCTGGAGACGAGGCCTATTACGTGATGATGTAATAATTCTTCGAGACGATGGCATTTTTATTGCGGAAAATGTTGCATAAATCAAGGCAGCAATAAAACGGAGCCCCCGTCGATCGTCCCGATCCAAACAGGATGCTCCGAATACTAAAGACTAGTTCATTCCCATTCAGCGCCAATAATTTGCACCAGCAAAAGCGACTCCGACTCTCTTTCAAAGGTCTTAGAAATGTTTGCGAATTCGACGACGTCATGCGGTACAATGGGAATAGCGGCATAATTTGGAGTAGTAGTTAAGTGTATAAAGCTCATTTCGAGCCTGCTCCAATCAACTGTTGAGCCACGAGAGATAATCAGCAACTTGCTGCGTCAACACTGTTGCATCAACACTCCACGGCCCACGCGATCCTCGAGTTAGCTTCGCACATTAGCAAGCCAGCCGCTCTCTAAGATCGCAGCGGCAGATGCACCACAGGCGTGAAAGATGAGATGAGACGAGATGAGCGATGCGCGATGAGAGATGAGAGATGAATGCTTCTGCAAGGTTTGGAAACGTGTTTGTCATTGCAAATTGGAAGGTGGGAAGTGGGGGGCCTACGCAAAGCGGATCTCATCAAAGGAAGACAATCATAAAAGGACTTTGGTCAGATATGCGAAGAGATGCCAGTTGAAAACTATCCTCTCTAATGAGTTGTCTCAATGTTGGGGATCTAACGAGAGAACGGAAAACGATTTCAATATTGATTTACAGTCAGTCAGTCAGTCAGTCTGTTTTTATGGATCAGTGGGTTGAGAATCAAAACTGTTAATCGTTATACAAGTATTGATTGCTAAGAATGTTCTCTGTTCTGTAATGAGCATACTGATCATTATCACTACAAATGTGACATGATGACAATAATCATTTATTATGGAATCAATCATTAATCTCTAATGACTGTCTTTATACACTTGAATATTATGTTGTACACAAGAATGTTTTTGTATCGTGTCACATAATATTATTGTTATTACAGAGTTTCATTTCTAATTTGGTTGATCCAACAACCCGAAACGTGTTGCAGTAGTTTGTTTGTCACGCATTGTTGTTCTGTTGACTCGGTGACTACGAGGAGAAGAGGAAGAATAATAATAAGAAGAAGCAGAGTACCCAACACCTCGTAAATAGGCCACTGACTGACGTGATTACAATGTCAAAGTGACCCCGCAACAAAGAGGGAAGAGTGTTGTGTAACTCACTCTCTTTATTTATTATACCCAATATAATTAATTTAATTTCAGCTCCAAGTTCTGTTCTGCTTGTGGGCGTGGCACTTGCCCGAAAGTGTATCAAAGCGTGAGCCACGAAAGATCTTAAAGAGAGAGAATTCGGCATTTGGCATTTGCATTTTCATTTCCTTCACTCGGAACTCAGGGCTCAGGGTTCAGGGCTCAGGGCTCAGAACATTGCGTGATTCGGCAAAAGATTCTTAACATTTCGAACACCTTTTTGGGTGTCCAGCGTGGTTTTTTTGTCTGATCGGAAAGGGTACGATATGGGATGGGTCGTGGAGGGGTGGGGGAGGGCAGATATCCAAAATGTACAAACAAAGCCACACAAAGTCAGAGAGCAAATTATTAGGCAGGCAAAGCAGCTGAGGGAAACTGAGGGAAACTGCTTTTTGATGTTCGGTAATTGGCGGTTTGGCAGCACGCGAGGCGGCCCCAACAACAACTGGACTATGAGCTAACTGTGAGCAACTAGGGATAGGAGAACGGGAGGGACGCAACGGGACGGGACGGGGCAAAGTCTATTCTTCCGATTGCCGGCGCTCAAACCTCGAAATGGTAACGAGACAGCGGATTTCGGCGTGACGCGCTTTTCGATTGCAGAGGGGATTCCGACCAAGTCTGAATCCAAGTCTGAGACTTTTCTGGTCCAAGTTCGAATGTCGCTGTTTCTGTTGTTGTTGTCGTCGTCGTTGTTGCTGTTGCTGTCTGCTCATTTCATAATAATTGGCAGCTTACAAATGTTCTTTTGGTTTTGATTTTGCTTCCATTTCCACTTACAATGTCCCCCAACTGAGCTGACGCGGTTTTCTTCAAGGGGAGGGGGCGCAGACGCGAAGACGAGGCGAGGTTAGCGCATAGCGGTACTTTGTTCTGTTGAACTTATGAACATCGTCTGGCAAACGGAACTGCTGCAGCATTTTTGCGGCGAATCTTTTGGTGTTGGGTTAGGAAGCATTCCGAATTCAGAACAGGCATCCGCCACAAATAAAGTAGGCACTTTACAGGCGTGAACATTAATTAGACAACCCAAGAGCAGAGCGATCACAGTCTGAGCAGAGGTTGGACAGGAGCCACAATTACACAATAAATAAAACACCAACAAACCGGGTTGGACATTTCTCTAGCAGCACACTCGCACAACTAATGAGCAAACATGCTGCTCTTCTTCCCCATCTCCCCATCCCCCCTTTGCCCATTTGTTTACCCAATCTCCACCCTCACTTGGAGCATTTTCGAAGCGTTGTCGGGGCGGAGTTGTTTGCGCTTTGTCCGCCAACCGCCAACCGCCAACCTCCAACCGACGACCGCCAACAGATGCCAGATTAGCATTTAAATTGTAGTTACATTTGGCCAAAGTCAAGCACAAACTAACTCAAGCCCAGCGCAAACTGTAGATTATTCTTCATTCCACTTAATTTTGTTTTACCTTATTTTTTGTGTGCGGTTTTCTTGGCGTTGCATTTTCCCGCCCTCTTCTTTTTTGGCGCTGTTCAAAGCAAACGTTTACCAAATGGAATTGTTGTCTTTGTTCTGTTTGGATCGGTTCGGTTCTATTCCGTTGTTGTGGGAGCTGGAATTCCCAACTTCCACCCTTCACCCTCCTCTCAAGCTACACCCCACCCTGACATTCAAGCACTTCAGCTGATGTTATCACGGCCTCGCCTCGGGCAGAAGCTTTCCTCAGTGTTTCTTGTATTTGTTGTTGTCTTTGTTGTTGTTGTTGTTGTTGTCGCTGTACCAAGGTAGCAATTTCAATATCAAAATTCGCCTGGCCTTTGGTCCGGTGCGGAAAGCACAGAACCACAGACCCACAGTCTGAAGCGGTTCGCTCAGGTGAGTCCAGCAAACGGTAAACCGCCAACGCCTTCTTTGGCATATCAGGCAGCCCCAACAGCTCCCTTGCCATTTGCTCTAACATTTTAATCAAAATTAATTAAAAGCAAACCCAAACTGGCCCATTTTCAATTCCCCAGGACAACAAATTGACATATTTATCTCTGTCTCTCCTCCACTGAGCAAACTCTCTTAGTTGACGAACTGAAAAATAGGTAGAACAAATAGAGTGATGATAAATTGCGAAACATTTCCAAAAAGACGTCAAAAGTGTGGCAGCCCCGCGGCGAGACCGGCAGTTGGACACAATCCCCTCTCTTATTCAGGTCTATCATTATTCCGAGACGCTGCACAGTCCGATTAATTTGCAGTCGTCGTTATAGTTGTAGTCTTAGTCTTAGTCTCGGAGACTCGGATAGAAGTACCGTAAGCGTAGGTGGGTTGATGAGCTCTGCTGCCGTTTTCGTGGATCGCTCGTTGTTTCGGTTCTCCTCACTTCAGCAACAGACAGACATACTGCTGGACAAAATGCCCCTTCTTGGCCAGGGCCGCTAATTAATTGCGTGCTTTGACTCGGTCACACTCCAAGCGCAGAGGAGACTTCAAAGACAGAGGAGGCTGGCCTGGAGGGTCTCGGATTGGGCTTGGCAATCGTCTCAGTTGTTGCTCTGATTGACAGGAAATTGTTATGAAGCCAACCAATCGGCATCTAACTGTTTAATAGAGTTTCGCCCTCTTCTTGTACGATATTTGTAGCCAGCATACTTCGATTAAGATTAAGAGTTCGCATTTTGACAACAAAGTTTGTTTGCTTGTTAGCTTGGATGGGTTCAATGGCATCCATCCGAGCTGAGTTTCCCGTTTTGAATGCTGTTGACCCGTAGTTTGGTGCATATCTTGAGTCCAATCGAAAGTTTCCTTGTCTCCGGAGTCACTCTGCAAATGCAAATGTTTTGTGTCCAATCATCTGACACTCGAGACATGCGAGAGTGTGTGCAGAATCCAAGAAAATCAAAACCGAGTCTAACTCTCACTACAACACTCATCGGTGAATTAGGCGGGGGAGGACTAAGAAGTGAGGATTGTGGATAGTGCAGATGCCAGTGATAGCACTCGAGACCATGTCGACTAATTGCAGTTATAATATCAAAGTCCACATAACGCCTCGCATCGCATCGCCTCGCCTCGACTCGATTCAACTGGAGTCTCAAGTGGAGAAGGCCACAGCACGAGATCCAAAACCGAATCGAGCCAAGAAATGTGAAACACACGCAAGCGCAGTGTCGGATGGTCAAGTGCCACTTGTGCGTCCACCACGACAAATGGACTGAACCGGACCGGGCCGAACGGGACGGGACGGGAAGGTACCGGAGTAGACTAGACCGGGTGTCAGGATAATTTGCAGGCAACGCCGACGCGACGCCACGCAAATGATCCGCAAGTAATGATGGGGCGGATCTTAATGAACTTTCTCGCTTTTGGGACGAATTTGCAGTATCGCAGTGCGATATGTTTGGTCTCGTGCTTCAGGTGGTTCTGCTGGTGGGAAAGAGTCGAAAGTCGACCAAGAAACTGCATCGGAGAAACAATTATGCAGAATTTGGGTCATCTCTCGAGCATCTAAGACGGGGAGTTGTGACGGCATTGGAGGGGGCAATTGTTTGTATTTATATTCATTTTGCGGTTGTAGATGGGATCTCAGTTTTTCTCAGGAGAGACAATCAACCACGAACGAGTTGCGGAGGGGTCAGAATAATTGCGAATTAAATTCAGATTTCATTTATGATTCTGTTTCGTATTCTGATTTCAGAATTTTCGTGTGGGACTGGAAAATTTGGTGAGTTCGGTTCATTTTAAACGGCATTTCAGATAAGATAGTTTTTGTTGTTTGTGTTGCTTTCGTGGCTCTGGAAGTGGGCAACAAATGACAAGCGGGACACTCATCACGATCCAAGGAATATTCGGTGGCACTAATAAGCCACCGTCGTGCTCATCATCAGCATCTCCGTTACCCTCACGACAACACAACGTTCTGAATCAGGTTGCAGCTCCTCATTAATACCTCCCCACTTCTCAGCGTTGTCATCATCATCAGCAACTTTATCAACTAATTGTTCATGCTTCTGGTATTTATCGACTTTGACTTTTTGCTGATTTTGTGATTCCTGTCCGTGTCCCTCTTCTGATCTACCATCAATGATCAGTGTTCGTCCCATGCCGTTCTTATCTGCTTCTCCAATGCCAAACAAGGTTAAGTCGTTCATTTCTCATGCGCGTGACCATTGTCAGTGAGGATGCTTCCTCCACCTCTATGTCATCTGTTTCTCAAACACTGGTAGATGGGGCATTATAATGCTCATATATATCACAAATGGCCCGCCAAAGAGAAATGTAAAGGATGAGTCTTAATTCCAAGCTGTAGAAATCTCTGTTAGCCTCGCTTCACTCGCAACTAATTGCCCACTCATCAAGAGAGGAAAGTAACAGCCGCTCTTTTTTTTGATTTAAGTACCTCAAGTAGGGACACTCCTATACCGCATAACTAACGATTAATAACGCATTTCGACACGCTTCTGTGGACCACCTAGCTAGATTTGATTAAAGGGGTGATTCTAAAAACATTCCACATTCAGCCGTAAATTTGCGTTAAGCAAATCGCTAGCAAATCTAAGCACATTGTGCCTTATAAGCCTCCAACTGCCAGGCAGCTCCAGATCTGTCCTTCTTACCTCCCCCCCACCCTCTCAACTAACCTCACACTCCTTTCGGTTAAGGAGTGCGTGAGCTCTTTGCTGGCTGCCAATACGACGCCCATGTCCGATTGGCTGTCATTGATACCGTCCAGCACTTGGATAGTCTCCAGTTATTCAGTTCGTTAGATGCTGCCTCACCTACTTTTCGCAACAATGTCACAGATCTCCCAACTTGGCCCCTTGTGCGTATTCACTCCCTTCCTCAATCCGCTCTCTTAGTTACTGTGGTTTCAAATTTCCAATTTCCAATTTCTTTGCCTGTCATCGCCTACAAGCATTGTTGTTGTCGTCGTGTTGCTGTTGCTGTTGCTACTGCTGTTGAGATCTTGAGCTGTTGTCCTGTTGCCAGATCTCTGCCCACGCCCATTAGAGCCAAGAGACAAAGCTGACAAAGCCAACGTTGTTTTGTTACCATTTGGCCACAATGCGTTTCAATTACAAGCCCGAATTTTATTGGGTTGCTCCGATCTGTTTTCTTCCCTTTCCCGTATCGTAATTCTGGCAAGGGAAAGTGTTGAAAATTGGTCGACTAAGTAGTTGCCATTTCAGTCCAAAAATCCTTCTCAGTAGCCAAGTCTGAGTGTGGGGCACACACATTTGCATTTCTTATTTACTCGAGAGATGCTCAATTAAAAGACCAAAAACTCGAAGCAACAACAACAACAACAGCAACGGGAATGACAACAGCAACTGTTGCTGCTGCTGTTCTTGGTGCCCATGTTCCACTTGACTTTAATTGGATTTTGTTTATTTTTGGGCACATTTCGGGGCCCACAATAGCAACTGCAACTGAAACTGGCGACGGCTCGCGGAATGCGACACGACACACGATGACAAATGTTGATATTCAAATGACACCATTGGGGGCGCTAGATGCGGGTGATGCTGGAGGGGAGTAGTGGGCGGCACTTGTTGCACTTTTGTCACAGCTCTTGGCCAAAGGTAGACTCAAGAGCAGCTTCAGCTTCAGCTTCGATTCGATTCGGTTCGGTTCGAACGACACCCGCAACTGGCATTCCAATCGATTGTTGGCCAACTTGCTGTGGATGCCTGTGGTCGACAACAGAGTCGTGGTTGGGTGAGAAAAGTAAACCGTTTGAGCTGTGTTTGAGTTGAAGCTGCTTGTGTTGTTGTTGCCGTTTCTGTTGCCATAGGCTCAATCTTCTCCTTTAAACGCCAACAGGCAGCAGCAGATGTTTGAAATGTTTGCGCGACTTTGTCAACGTTCCAATGTCTTTTTCCTCAACACCTACTCATCCTACTCCTACTTACCCTCTTCTCTTCTCTTCTCCTCGACGGCTTCTTTACTGTATCCCATTGAGTTGGGTAAGAAATGTCCACGGCACCTGTCAGCAGATGCGAATGCGTATTTCAATGAAACAGACAAACACTTCTGCTACCGTTAAATAGAAGACAGAACAAATATCAATAGTGTATTCTACTACTACTATTCTTATACAATTAACAACGACATACCGACACAGGGGGTATTGAAATAATTTAAAGAATTTAGTCAGTATGTCAGTGGGTGAATACATTCCCAGAAATTGGGTTAAAATTCCAATTTCCATAATATTAGCAAAGTTTTCATTGGAGGAACAGCTGCCGCCTTAGAAAGTGCATTTCCATATACATCGCATCTCGGGATTGTCTAAACCACTAAATTTACTCCACAACAAAGTTTGCTCACGTTTTCGCTTATCTGCGAGGGAGGAGAAACTAAGAGAGACAAAGAGAGAAGAGAGAAGAGAGAAGAGAGAAGAAAGAAGAGAACTCGCTTTGGAATTCCTTGCAGCGAGAAATGTGTCAATAATTAATTGTATTCAATTAAAACACGTTTGCCCGCCTTTAAGCCTGATCTCAATCCCAGTTGAGTTAATTAAGATGCATCCGTGTCGCTGACGGGTAACGAGGGAGGTCAGCAACCGAGGAACTGCCTACACTCGATCCAATTTAAAGTCATGTTATATACGCTAGTGTGTTCCTCTTCCTCGTATTCGAGCCCTTGGATATGGATCTACAGAAGTCTCATTTGCTGCAGTTGGTTGGCAGTTGGCAATTGGCAATTGGCAGTTGTGTAAACGGTTTTTGGGTAAAAGTGCAACTAAACATCAATTAGCCCAATTCCCAGGCCGTTGCCACTTTGGCTTTTCAGTTGCCCCACACTGACTCAGTAGTCGGTTTCTGTTTCCACTTCGCTTCCACTTTCATGTTGCATGTGGCTCACGTTGCATTTTGGCAACGTTTTCAGATGCCTATTGCCTATTGCCTATTGCCTACTGCCTGTTTGCCAGTTGCCCTTGCCATGAGTCTAAAGTCTCTGATTAGAGCCTCTCGTCTTCACACAAGAGTGAAACTCATTGCAATTTTCATTTTATTTATTTGCGTCGCTGCCAGTTCACTGCCAGTTGGCAACTGCTGGTCGCTGTTCGCTGCTCGCTCGATTCTCTGTCCCAGGGCCTTTCCCATATTATTTCATTGTTCGCCAATAAATATGTTCCACATGTTCTCAGTGGTCAGTCAGTCAGCTCATGTGATTGTGGTCATCTGGTCATCTGGTCGTCTACTCATTCAACTCTGTCTCACGTGCCATCGAGAGTGCGTTTTCACTTTGCAGCGAACTCTTGCAACTCGCAACTCACAAGTCGCAGCTCGAAAGTGATTCTAATCACATGAATTTAATGAAATAATGGCAATCGAAAAGGAGAATGTCTGCTAGCAGTAGAATCTCTATCTCTCTCTCTCTCTCTCTCTGTCCAGCGTTGAACTCTCTGTCGCATTTCCAACGTTGAGCATTTCACTCATGCCGAGTGTCAAACAAAAGCGGCTCTCAGGTAAATCAAAATCTAACAGCGACACACATTCAAGGTCTCTCTTGTTCAGTGGCAACAGTGGAAACATCCTTGGCTGCGATGTTCCCATTTCTCACATTCATGTCACGATTTTGACCAGATGAAAGATGAACCACATCAGCATCGAGGATGCATCACTTTGCATGTTAATCGCATCCATTTGATATTGGTCAAATGTGGTGACTGCCATCGCATACATTTAAATCTATTACCATTAACTGTGAAATGGGAACTGAAAGTTCCACAAATCGATATTATTTCACAAACAAATCCGTTCAATTCGAAGTTTTTTTTTTATTTTTTTGTTGTTAAAAGTGAAACCGCTAATAGCCCATAATCGTTCACAGTTCGAAAGAATTTGTGCGGCACGAGCTTCATAGCGACAGAGTCAAAAGTCGAGAGTATCAGGTATCATTAACACCCTGGAATGTCATTTTGTTTCCCCCCACTTTCGATCCGGGGCTCTGAGCAAGCTGAAGAGCTGAAGAGGGTTTCCCCTTAAGTTCCAGCTCACTGACTACCAGCCAAGATTCATGCAAATAATCATAAACCTTATGCGAAACGGCCACAGCTCAAATTGCTTTGGCCTACAATGACCCGCAGTGAAAGATTTTAATTATGGACGAGAACTTTTGCTTTTCTTTTCCGTTTGAGTATTGTCGAATGATTTATGATAAATGTAGCTAAATGATATGTGGCAAACCGAAATTGAGACTATCTCGATTCAAATCGCAATGAAAGGTAATCGATTTAATGGCAGCACCGCAGCAATGAATTTTCTTTTAAGTTCGGGTTTAATTGCAACGCACAAACAATTAAATAAACGAAAGGTTTTCTTCCTGCTAGATTAATGATGTGTACAAAAAGAATGCTTACAATCAGCTTACACAAATTTGCTAATCTTGCATCTGTGGCTCACAACTGAGAACATCATACAAGCAGAATTTACAATAAAGTTACCTCAGAGAAGGAGACAGAGAAGAAGTCAGAAAAGTGTCGTGAACTTTGGGCCCCGTTGGGAGCTGGCTGACTAGTTGACTGGTTGCCCAATGCTATGAATACGTACGAGCGAGCATCAAGTCTCCCAAATCCCGAATCCCGGCAAGCGTCGTTGGCTATCAGTGCTGAGCCATCGTCTAAACAGCAACTGGCAACAACGGGGAACAAGCAACATGCAACAAATGATGGAGAGCACTAACATGACTTGATCCTGCTGCTCCTGTTAGATGCCCCAAACGTTGACTAACACTACTGGCACAATTTCAAAACAACTGGCAGACTGAAAGACAGACAGGAATGCAAGTTCTCCCGTTGCTTTTGCTGTTGTTTTTATTGCTGAGCATTTAAATGGGCGGCAGCCAAAAAGAAATGTTTGCAGCTCAACATTGGTGGCTTAGTTAAGTGTTTTGTGCTTTATGTTGGGTGTAGTTCAAGTTGTAGACGAACTATTTGCAACTGCCTTAAGATGCACACTTTCGATAATACGTTGGCAAATTTATGCAAGTCGCAAAAACCGAAATAAAAATGGTTGTTCGGTGGAGATTTTGGCAAAGACAACATTATTTGGAATGGTTTGGGGCGGGCGGGGCAAGGCAAAAACAAAAATGCAAATCGCATTGGGTATGGCCAACGTCTCAAAAGGGCCAACGATGATTTAGCAATTTGTGTACTTTTTCCATTTTGTTTCTTTTTCATTTTTGCAGAAGCAAAGAATTTAATGCGATTTGTTTGCTTCGTGTTTTTTTGTAGACGTAACTAAGCGGATTTTGGTAATTGCCAAGCAAGGGCTTAAGAATATTTTTTCAGTCGCTTGGACCACCCCAGTGGTGGCTTAACGACAAAACAAATGTCAGGGGGCAGACCAAAATGTCAGCTATTTAAAGATTTACAGTCGGTTTCCCCCCACTCACTCACAGATAGCGGTATTTTTAAGTAAAAAAAAAATAAAATTAAATTGAAAATAGCAAAGCTTTAATAGCTAGCAACTTGGCCAACAATTTAATTCGTTGACTTTTGGCTATCTGCCAACTAAATACAACCAGTCTGGCAATTAAAGCCTTTTCAATTGCTCTACGACACTCGAATCACTTTTGCGGCTAAGTAGCAAATGTGCTTAAGTGCTCACTAAAAGAACCCCTCTCTGGCTCAGATATACATGTGTATGAATCGCCGTTCATCCAATTAGAACTTGCAATATGCTAATTGAATCGGTGACAAGTCATACTACTGAGTAATAAATTTTATTAGCGAAAACTTTGCTAACGGTAGTCATCTATTTAAAGCTCAGTTCATTGCCGTAAGTCGCAAGATTTCACCAATAAATTGTAGTTGAAATATAGAGCATATATATTCGTACTTGGGTGCATAACAATAAAGTTGCATGCGTAATGAAAATTTTACAGTTTAATGAAGCACTAATTATAAAAACAGTTGCGGAAAGCCGAAAACTAATTAGAGCAGAGTTTTTATTATTAATATTATTATTATTATTTTCTTTTTTTATCATTTCGAATTGGATCTATAAACAATATTGTAGCTAACGAGGAGCTGGTAAGTTAGTTTTTTAATATGTCTGTTAATCGTCATGTTTATGCAACATGTGCATAACATAATTTATGCAAAGTCAGGTATTCATTTAAATAGCTTAGATGCCTAGTTAAATAACTCAAATATAAAGCAGCTCCCTAAATAATTGAATTTCATAGTACACGTGTAGGTAGGTTAGGTTTCATTGACTTTAAGCTGTACAAAAAGATAATTAAAAAATAAAATTAATACACGTGTAATAGGAAGTTCAATTTAAATTAGCTTCCATTGGCTTTTAGATATACAAAAAGATAATTAAAAAATAATAATCAAATATTATTCTGCCCAGCATAAAGTACTAGACAGTAATTCTTTTGGCATTTGCGCAGAATTTCATTTCAAGAACTCCTAATCGCTTTACACGAGTATTAATTTAAACAAAAAAAAGAAAAAAAGAGGTCGTTTTCATGTTTGCCGCCGCTTTGCTAAAACTTCTATGCGGGCTTTTGTCTCCTCATTAGAAACCCACACGGGGTGGTCGCTAAACTTCTTCGAATAGTGGAAAAACATACAAAAGCCACACTCATTAAAATTGCATGAAACGAGCGGCAAAAATCATAAGCCAACAATATATTCTTAGATAGAGCCCTTTTATTCTACAATAAACAGCCTTGAATTAAATTTGTTGTGTTCATATTTCACATTTTCATTTGAATTTGGAAGAACACTTTTTGGGGTTTTTTTCAATTTGCGACTATAAATCATATTTCAAGATTTTCTTATACCAAAATACAAACCACCGTGTGAAGTTGCCTATGGACAATTCGTAACGCTTGTCGAGCACCCAAAAGCAGAAACTCTCTCATGGAGGTGACAAAGTGCTTCGTCTTCTTGTCTGGGTTGCCCAGTTTTAGTGAGCCCGCAAAATTTGTGCCATAAATTTGGAGAGTAGGACGAGCTGGGAGAGGCGATCGTTTAAAGTCAGGCAGCTCAGCTATAGATGGCATTGAGTCGATCTTTACTGTCCATCTGGGCAATGAAGTTGCCGTCGTTGTTGTCGTCATTGTTGTTGTTGGCGAGACGAGATGCCGCCGTTGCTGTTGTTCAGCGATAAGACTTGAAATATGTATTTGATGATGTTGACAATCGATCAATAGATCTTTAGCGGGTAGCACATAAAGTAAGACAGCCGCTTCATTCTCTTTCTACCTCCCTCTCTACACGTGGACTTGGCCATCAATTTGAAAGGCGGTCGTTCAGTCAGATCAGAATCAATAACAATTTGTTGAATGCCGCTTGAGGCATTGGAGGCCTACTTAAAAAAGTCTGTCTGCTCGAGGTCCCCAAACGGAAGTGAATCTCATAAAAAATGAGTTGCATAAATGACTAAATTAGTGAATGACATACATATATAATATTTACAGTTAGCCGATAGAGTAACAATATCAATTAATTCGCTCATTTTCGAAGAACTATGCATACACTTAGAGGAAAAAGGGCCACTCTTTCTAATGTCTTGTCCCTTAAATATCAACTACAAATAAAATTACAAAGCCTTCTAAAAAATTCGAGTGTCGTTGCCTAAGCTAAGATATTATTTGATTTGTGTACAAAAATTCTCTCTAGTTTTTCTGAGTGTAGAAAGAACATCAGCCGAACAGATGACACTAATGAGCGTCTGCTATAAGCTTTCATTTTCATAATTAAGTTGCATGTGTGAGAAAAATGAACAAAAACACTTTCCAACTTTCAATTTTTTAACCGCAACTAAATTCTAGTTTGTCACATCAAAAAAAAAAAAGTTCTGAAATGCTTACGCATAAAATGAGAATATTAGAGTAGGTTGTCGTCAACTTGCTGGACAACTTCAGTTCAAAACTTGTTAGCCATGTAGCTGTTGACCTTCAGTGACTTCTGCTCGTGAATATTAACCAAGGTATGAAAAATGAAAGTTTGCCAAAGTTAGCCCTTTCATATAGATCTCAATTCATAAGTTATGCAATGTCAACAAACGACACTTGATACAGTGCCCCATCAAAAGCTTCTAATTTGGGTAGTATGGGAACAAAGCCTTATGCTAACCGTACAAATGAAAGTTATGCCAACTCTCAAGTTGAAAGTCTTGAAAAGTTTACAACTAGCTCTCTAACCAGCTGCATTCATATTCAAATCGATACGCATTCAAAGTTTTCTGCAGCATTTTATAGCTGGCGGTTAGATTGGACTCTTTTGTTCGAACTCTCACTTTCATGCCCCAATGTGCCAGCATTGAACTCGCCACCAATATGATTAGTTTGTTAATGTTGCTTATGGCAGGTTCAGTTGCACATTTATTCCCCAGCAACAGCAACAGCAACAAACAACCGGTGTTAACTTGTTGAAATTATTTTTGTTTTGAAAAGAAAAGCCCAGCACAGACCGCTAGCAAAGAAAAGCCACATGAGTTTTATATTTTATATGATTTATGATAAACTAATTGGAATACATGCTGTCAACTGCCAAGTACTCAGGGGGGACGTCTGGCAACCCCTTTCAACTATTTATCTGCACATCTATGAGTTAATCAAGATGCAAGCTCACAACCAGACAACGAGACATCAATTGCATCAATGCAACTGCATTAGTTGTTGATTTCCACAGCCAACTATTGACACAAAAACTGCAGGCTATAGGCTAACCGAAATCTAAATACACTTATAACTGCAGTTTTTTTTTAAAAATAATCAATTTATGAAAATATCGAATGAAATTTTACACCTTTTCTATTTATACACACAACTATATAAATAGTATATATTAGCTGTAGTATCTCAAACTCGAATATTTAACAGTTTAAACAAATTCCTTCGCTTGAATTTGTAATTACTTGGATAAGTATTGCGACTGTCCACAAGCTGCATAACAGAGCCATAATGCGACCTACACTTTGGAAAACTGCGCAAAAAATAATATGCAGAGTCATGAAGTGCTGCATCCTCAGCGTGCGCGAAGATGAGTTGCACTAGAGAAATTGGCGTAGGCAAAACAAACAGCAGCAGCAGCAACAACAATTTCAACAAGCAGCTAGAAACTACTGTGTTGGCATTGGGGTAAAATCGTGAGTGGCAATGTTCGTACAGTTATGCAAATGAATTTTTGTATTGACAAGAGTGTCACTTGCCGCATGTTGCATAAACAACATTGCACAATAATTTTGACTAATTGCAAGACAAATTGGTAAAAGCAAAATAAATAAGAGAACTGCATAAAATCAACCAGGCCTAAACCGGACAGTGTTGTGGCTGTGGCTTTAACCGCTATTCTGTTGGAGGCATCTTTTAATTTTTTTTTATTTACTTTTTTTTTTGTTGCTTGTGGGCGTTTGTGGACTACAAAATTTGCTGGCTACTTTTTCGATTTGAATTATTGAACGTATCGTTGCCTGCGGTCAGAGCTAACTGTGCGCACAGAGCTGCTTGGCAAAATATTATAATCTGTATGCATAAATTCACACACACACACACAAAGATACAGACTGGGGCAGGCTCGCTGCTTGAGTCTTTTGTTTGCGCTCGCCGGCTATAAATAGCCATGGACTATTGAATTTGGTGCACCAGAAACCCAATTTTCGTATAATACGCAAATAGCTCTAATGGAACGTTTAATTAGCCATAGATTACAGTCTCTTTTCATTAACCCAATTGTGTTTCATGTGAAATTAGGTGAGTTGATACAATAGATTTCATGTGGATAAGAAATGAATCTAAGCAAAAATTCAATAAATTATTTCAAATGATCCCTGCGCAATGCGACCATCCATCTATCTATCTATCCAACTGTATAAACACTTTATTCCAATTTAACTAATTAAAATATATTATTCAATGAAAAGAGAATCCTCAACTTAAGTATATAATATAACATGTAATAGCGCAATGTAGAGTACAAAATAAGGCTCAATGAGTATTTAACATTCATATTGCACACATTTGAGCTTATTCAGTGTAATTAAATTTGTAATAGAATCGGAGTCATTTTGTTATGGGTATCTCGCCCTAGAAAGTACTGTAAGCCTTTGAGTGGACTGGAAGCCATTAATTAGATATGTATACAATCATTTGAACTTGCTTCCGCTGGCTGATGCACTTTTGCTGTCCCTGTCCATGCGCTGATCTCTAAGCTGACCTACTTGCTTTCCAAACTGAAATCTGTGGGCGGGCTGTGCCTGTAAATCTGACAATATGGTAGCGATCTTGCACCATATAAGTCTGCGCATAAGGTGACAGAGAAGCAAAGTCAGACTTAGATTCCAACTGGCGAACTCTGGACATTTTCCTTTAACTTTAAGCCAAAAAGGAAGATTTCCCACCAAAACGGTTGGCCAGAAAATGTAAAGACAGATTCGAAATTCAAATGACAAACCAAATGGCATGCACCTTAAGAGTCTGCAAAAGAAAAGGAGAAGAGGGGAAGAATGTTGGGGACATTTTGGCCACTGGGCGATCTCACCCAAATACGCGACAGCTCAATCAGTTGGCCATGACTGCGTGGCTCGTTTGGATATCGGATATCTGAGGATGCATTTTGGCCAATTTGATTTATGGGCGCTGATTTTTCTTCTTCCTTGGTTTTCATGGATTTTCATGTTGGAATTCATGCATAAACATAAAAGCAGCCGAAATTTCAACCCAACCATGGTCATTGAACAATAGAACAGCGACATTTGTTAACCTGCCCAAACCGACTCGCAAACTCAAACTTGCAACGCTTCATTGTGTTTTATGGTGCCCAAAACGTGAGGTTAAACTTGAGAACTTTTTATCTTCTCGCTCTCCAGTAAATAAGAATATCCCCTAATAAACAAACATATTTAACTATGTTCGTATGTAGTATTTATTCTTTAGCTTTTCTGTCACTCGCTGATTATGGTACAGAGTTCTGTCTGGCAAACAAATCGAATTCATTTATCGCAGTTCATATTCTCTTTAAGCCCCGAAATTCTTCAAGATTCTTCGCCTTTCATTTAGTTTATTGCGTAGAATGCCTTTTGAAATATTCGCTCGTATTTTGTGAAAGCGCAAAAATGTTATTTATTATTGACAATGCGAATGACAGATGTATTTAGAGAGTGAAGGGGGCGGCGTGTACCTCTCTTTTCGCGGTTCTGATTAGTTAAGGTGCCCGCATTGACCCAGAGAACTACATTTCTCCTGAAGCAGAAGAAGTGTGCTGAACACTCTTTCGAATAGTACTCTTGGAGTTGGACTGCTGTAGAGATCAGCTCTCCAACATTAAATGAGTAATTAAAGCGAAGGAGGCAGCCCTGGAGTCGAGGAGTCCGTTAGTCAGACAGTCAGTCAGTCAGTCCAAGAACGGTTAACTTGCCCAGAGAGACGAGACACGAGCAACTCGCTTTTGCCTACTTGATAAATGAACCTTTGTCATCCTCTCTGCCCTTCCCTGCCGCACCCGGCTTCCAGCTACCATACTAATCGCCGCTACCTCAGACCCTGACTCGGACTCTGTCATAGGCTGGCTAAATAGTCTCACACCTTGGTGAAGGCGGCTGTGTTAATATTTTGGCCTTTTAGCTGCCTTTCAGCTGGCAGCCGCAGTCAACTCAATTAGGATGCTTGAAAATGATTCATTCTAATCTAAAGTCGAGTATCTGCAGTCATGAGTTGAAGTTGAAGTTGAAGTCGACGTCGAAGTCTCCATCTTAGTCTGAGTCTGGGCTTTAGCACTTCAGATTTACCGTTGCGGCGTGCGGCGGCATTCCCCGAGGCGGCTTTTAACCGTTTGTTGTGTCTAGAATTTTGCATGGCCATTTCGTTATTGATTCGCATCTGACCAGACTCAACCAAATGTCTTCATTTAGTTGCGGTTTCGAGACACGCTTACACGTTTTACGATCATAGCGAAATTTATGACTTTTTATGTGTCGGAAAATTGGGTCTTATAAATTTGTAATTTAATGCATATAAGTTAACTTGTAGTAAGAAAGGAAATCAAGTTTGGTTAGAAACATTTTTTATAATTTTGATAAATAAAATTTAAATTTATACTAACTTGATTTTTTCAATTTATCAAAAAGAGAGAAAAGCATTGTGACCAATTAAGCACTCTTAAATAAAATCACTAAATATATACATTTATTAAAAATTTAAATTAAATTTTAGTACGCAAAGAGAAAGAGGAAATCAACTATAATCTTAAATATATAATTAATTCAAAAGCGAACAGAACGGCCAAATTATGAATGAATCAATTTCACATGAGTGAATGACTAATTGATGAGTTGAGTGAGTGACCTGCATGTGACTATTCCAGTCCATCATTAGTTCGACTTAAGACCGAATCATCTGGTTAACATTGTGTGAGATGAAAGTGAAATGTGAGTAAATAAAGAAAATATCGAGGCAAACATCTCTTTGTCTCGGACTTTCTTTGCATTTCAGAGTTAAGAGACAGGTGAATTTTTCAGCTTTTTTTTCAGATAGCGCATCTGTTTATCGGTTCATCGATGGTTAATTGAGCTTTTATTGCGAATTAGTGCAAATCAATAAAACCTGTCTTCAATATGACGCTTTCGTCAGGCAATTAATTTACTCATTAGACCATTTCTGGACTCGCATGCATTTGCCACAAACGGCACTCGGCCAAACACGTCAAGAACGCGGCATGCAGCCTTCATGTCCAACATGGGCGTTTCTCGGAAAAAACGCCACCGATCTTGTTCTCATTGCGAAAATTCCCAGGAGTTTATCATCTGGCTAAAGGTTTTTGGTCATTCAAATGTTTAGCTTTGAACATAAACATAACGTATCATAACTTAATTAAGACTCGGGACGGAACTAGCCATTATAAATATTCATAGGTATAACAGTAAATGTACTTGAAGAAAAAATATCACCAAATTTGTAAAATCGTACAAAGCAAAATGAATGTCTTATTTGAAACAGTTTGTTGCAGATCAAAACTTTCGCAAGATTAGATAAATTATTTAGGATCTTAGTTTGCCCAAATCACATGTCATCCTTGGATGAAACTAAATCAGATTAAATAAATAATTGAGGTTTAAGTAAAACTAAATTATAATTCTTGTACGGATTTTGTAAGTTGGATTCAAATATTTGTAATCTGATTATCGATTTCCACAATCAAAAATTAACAACAAAATTTTATTAAAGCCATTCCCTTGTTTTTGATTTGAAATATAACGTATTTTTCCGAGTGTAACATATCGAAGTAAATTGTTTTTTTTTTTCCTTGGAGTATATGTCACCTGTTTATTGCTGATCTGCCGCCAATCGCTCATTCCCACCTTCCACCACTTGCCACATCCCGATAAACTTTGAGGTAAATGTTGTTGGACATTGCGTTAATGAACTAGTGGAGAGTGGCACAGACAGTTGGTCAGACAGTTGGGCGGGAGAGGCGGTAGCAATTCACAGAAGATACTAAGTTGCCGCCATATCTATGTCCACGCACATGTCCATATCTGTGTCCATGCGTGTGCAACCGATTGCGCGACAACATGTGTTAATTACCGCGGTTAAATGGAGTTGATGCAACGTGAAACGGTAGCAACTACTTGTATATCCATAGACTGGTTATCAAACGGCTAAATGCTTATGAAATAGTTGCGTGGAGTGTGTGTGAGTTGTCTCCAACCCGTTGAAGGAATAATTGCTGGTTAGATGAATCCACACTAACAAGGATGGTCAAGATCGTGTACCCTTAAAAAAACGTCTCTAAAAACTGCAAAAAAATTATTTGTTATTGAAAGACAAAGCTGGCCATGGCAAATACGTTGTTAAAGCAACTGGACATAGAAATTCCACATTCAACTCCCAGGCGGGAAAGCATAGCACTCAGTACAATACAGAAATGTGTTTTTACCCAAAGTACCTTAAGCCTTGACTCAAACACTAAAAGGAAAAAAAAATTACTTAAAAATGTATTTGGCAAATTATCAGCAGACAAATAAAATTCTTCTACGGCTTACATCCTTAAAAAAAAGCAATAAATTATTTAACTGAGCTGTGAGAACCTCAGCGGAAAAGTGTCACAAACTCATATATTTAGAAGACCGGCTGCACTAACCTTGAAAAACAGCGTAAAAATGAAAAGTAGCACTTTCAAATGCCGCTTTTGGGCAGTCGACAAACTTAAATTCGCATTGCTTTTGGCACACGAAAGAGAAACTTAAGCACTTGTCGTTTTTATTTGGCAGTAGCCCACCAAAATGAAAAGAAAGCCCCCAATAAAAACAAACAGCAGCAGCAGCAGCAACAGCAACAACAACAACAACAAATTAGTTACAATTTCGGGCTTAGGTTTTGCTTTAGTTCTACGCTACTTTAATTTCGCATCGAGTGTCAACAAATTTGAAAATTATTGTGCTATCGACACGTGAAGAAATCACACATCAAACGTGTTTTGAAATACGCTGACTCATCTGCAGTAGCTCAAACTCACAATGATTTTCAAAATATCCAAACTGAAAACAAATTAAACACAAAATAAACCGAAAGTAAAAGAGCCATTAGCTTGTACAAAAGAATTATAATTACAATTCTAAGCGAATTTCCAGCTGATCCCTTGATGGATATGTTGATATATTATACGATATGCTACAGTTTCGTAAATTGCCTCATTTCGAATGTAAGCGGATAACTTTCATTTCATTCACTTTCATTCACACCTTGTCTGTGCTGTTTTCTTTGGCATTAGCCAAATCGTTGTCAAAATCTTATTTATTACCTCAAAGCAATTTCATTCATTATTCATGACGTTTAGCTTTAGAGTCCGTTTTTTTTTCGGAGCTGTCGATCTGATGAGATCACACGCGATTAAATACACACATAATTATCGTGACATTTTAGCGGAATGTAGTTTTAGGGTTCCCAAAAATTCGAGTCAACATTTTGATTTTCACACATGACAGTTATTTTACGGCTTCATTTAAATTGTGCTTTCAGCATTCTATTTAAATTCAATTTCCGGTTATTGTTGCTGTTGTTGCTATTGTTTTCTGTATTACATCTGTAAAACATTTTCACTTTTTCTACTCCATTGCTGACCACTTGAGACCCTAACGAGATTCGAACAATGATGCTTCAGAACTCTTGCAGTTGCATCTTTGTATGTTTACATTTGACAGCTGTCAAGTTGTATTGTAATATAATTTACATACGCATTATAAACAATTCCATTTCCATAAGTACATGTTTGTATATATGAAAATGTTTTTGGGTACGTGAGAGAATTAAAAAGATATACAAACTTTGGTACAATTTGTAAGAGAATACATTTATGTTTACCACGAACAAATAGTGAATAGCATTAAGCACAGTTTGTAAAAGAATATGCTCAAACATTAACAAGTACCTGTCAAAGTTCTTAATATCTATTTAAATGTTAATTAGCTGCTCAATATTTCTACAATGACAGCTTAAAGATCAATAAGCATATCCATATTTCAAAATAAATTCTAAAATAACAGCTAAAGGTCCATAAAAAAAGCCATCAATATAACTTATTATGCCATCAACTCAGCTTCAAGTTTCAACAATACTAAATTTGAATACGAATTGACTTTTAAGTGCCCACTTAAAACCCACAAATATGCGCTAAAAAATGATTCAGCAATATTGTTTTGGTTTTTGGCTCAAATCAGAGATTTGATTAATGCTACGGAATTATTCAAAGCGTTTAAATGAAATTAAGCCAACATTCAATTGAGGCCCAAAAAATAAAACTTAATTTCCCAAAAATGGTATCGAATTAAGTGTTTGAAAAGTGTTTACAATTAACGCGTTTAAAATACTTTTGGCAGTTGCACAACATGAGACAATTTGGTTTTCTTACATAACAGAGAGTTGAAAATAAAAACGAAGAGTAATTGTTAACAATAATAAATTTAATGCCCAAACAGCACGATAAAAAAAAATACCCTAAAAAATAATATGCAACACAAATACACATTTTCTACAAAATCAAGTTTAGTTTCATTGCTTGAACAAGCCAAATGGACGAGCCAAGGTATTTAAGCCAAATTGCGTGTACAAGCCAGCGTCTTTTATCTTTTATGGCCAAAGCAGAGTTGGGCTAATTGCAGCTGGCCGTTCGTTTAGTTTTGTTTTAGCCATTGACAAAGAAAGTGCACAAATTCAAGCAAAGAAAACAATGTCAACCGAGTGCCGAACTCTATATATGTATGAATGGACACCGTCCAGAGTCTGGTACACTTGCAGAAAAGCACTTGATTTTTGTCCCATGAGAAGAACTTGATAACTGACTTAAAGTAATCATGAATTTCGTTCTGTGATTTTGCATCTTAATTTATAGCTAGATTCTGACAACATTTTGTTCTGTATTGAAAGCAATATTATCTCAGTTTTTTCAGTGTACTCTGTAGCATGGTCAATACCCTTTTGGCACGGTCTGTGCAGTTGCCGCGTGCCATGACGCGCCGGCGCTTAATAAACGTAAATAAATCTTAAAGGTATTATATTTTGTTTACTTTCTTTTGACTGACGTGAGAAATGGCCGAACACGTGTGTGTACGTCAGTGTGTGTAATTTAGTGTGTGTGTGTGTGCTCATCACTTTTTAATAATTTCACAGATATCCAACAGCTATAGGGACAAAGGCAAAGGCAAACCGCATTCGCTGCAACGTGAAATCTTTTTAATCAGTGACCAAACAACAAGCCTGTGCGTCGAGATGAAACATATAGATTCCGATGTGAAAGTTTAATGACAAGCCTACAGAAAATATCCACTTACAACACATAGATATATATGCAGTGTATGTTATACACACGCGTTAGGCATTAGATTATGATAATCTCCTTGATGGCTGGTCAAGGCAATAGAAGAAATGCCAAATCTAATCTAGTTGCAGCTGTGGGTCTCTGCCAACTTGTTAGCTTTTTATGCTTTGCCATTTTTCTGTTATGGGGTACATGCAAATATTGGCATAGTTTAATAATTGACATTTAAAAAGAAAGAAAGTATTTAAATTTTAACGATTTTCTAACTATTATATTCGTTGTAAAAGCATTTTAATTTTTACAATTTTCTTCTTGGGATTTCATATTTTTTGGCACATTTTCAAAGCAATCATTTTATTTATCTTTTTTTCATTTTTCGCAGTTTGATTTTTATGTGAGATCTTACGGGTGCTGTGGTGGTTTTATGGGGGAAATCTTGAATACACACACATTACTGGTAAACATTTTGGTCCACAAAAGAAACGCAGCAAATGTGTTCAATAAATATTTTACAATCGACCCCCTCAACAAAGCTTGTGCTCTGTTTTTTTTTAGTATTAACCTGACCTTCACCAAATGCCTTAGGTTAGGTTTGTGGTAGTTGATCGTATGAGAAGAAACTCCTTCGACGACCCACTTCAGTCAAATTTGACCCCATGTGCTACATAACACCTTAACACCTTTGTTTTCGCTGACATTATTTATAAACAAAAATTTGAAACTGTTTTTCATTGAACTGGTTTTAGTGATGGGTATCGTTGAGTCGACCACTAGGAATTTTCGAAGACATGAAACTTCATACTTGGTTTTTAATTGAAAAATGTTAGCGGCTCTTGGCCACTTTTCACATAACTGACAAAACACCGCGGGTCTGGTACGGGTCTAGTAAAGGAGTCTATGTTTGGCTCCAGCTTCTAATCTTAATCGCTGCTAATCAGAGACGATCAATTTTGTATTTCTAGTTTTTTATGCAGTTGCTTTTGCTGTTTTTGCTGTAGAGATGTGTTCGTAATTTGAAAAACGATAGAACCGTGTGCCTTCTGCTCCATTTCGAGGTGAGAAGCATTCAATTGGGCTGCCGCTGCCACTGTTGTTGCATGCACCGATGTGGTTTTGCTAACACGTCTGGTGCGAGGCACCTTGCAGTTTGTTGTTGCATCGCCTGTTGTTGATTGTTGCCCGTTGATTTGATGCATGCGAGCCACAAACAACTGACCTTGACTATGACTGCCAATGACTTTGACTACACTCAGAGAATAAAGGCGCTTCTAAATCAGAATAGAATTCCGATTGCTTTGTCGTTCAAATTTCATACAGCATCAATTTTTAAGTATTGCAAACTAAGTATTTATCTTTATTGACTTTTAAAACATATATTATATTACAAATAGGAGACAACTTTGGCCACGGTTGTGTTTCACATGCACTTTACTTCATACCAACTTATTCCATATTTTTGTTCTGAGTGTATGACTGACGAGCAGTTCACAAATATAAATGGGACTCTGTCTTCCATTTTAACCATGCCCAGAAGCCACACACGACATTTGCATGGCACGCAGCAGCGATCTATCCGATTTATGCTTTAGTTTTTACCGTGTTTTCTTGATTTATGTGCCACAAGTGTGACTGCCGTTAGCCGGGGCGTTGCACTGTTGCACTGTTGTACTGCTGCACTTTAGCTTAAGTCATGTATGCTACTGCTGCGCAGCTCAGATTATGTAATATTGATTGCACAATAATTGGCGAAAGGGTGCTATCGTCATACCCCTACAAGGTGTCGAACTCACTAACGAGCTGTTAGCCAAATATCGCCCAAAATGCCAAAAACAACAACGAAACAAATGCTGCCATAAACTTCATACGAATCGTCGGCGATTATGCACAAGTACTCGATACTTTGTACAACTTCCGCCATTGTGCGGTGAATTGTGCAAGCGGCAATTCCTACACAGCGAAAAAAAAGTGTTGCTCTCTATTACACAAGGAAGAAGTCTTTAGTATACGAGTGGCTTACTTTAAACGAGCAAAAATAATGAAATAATTTAACTATTACTTTTTTTTGTCAAGTATTGTAAATTCTAGTAAGCCAAACTTACTACGAGAAGAATTACCAAAAAATTAAAACTTATTATTGTGCATATAAAATTAAACTTTAAGGTCCTTTTCCTACAAAATTATCTTATGACAAATCATTATGTAGACAAAGGTTAATGAGCTCGTATTCAGTGCTTAAAAACCATGTTTTCATGATCTTCGATCAATAACTTTTAATCTTCAATTTCTGAAATGCAAACATACTTTGATCTAGATTAAATTTTGTATTTGAAGTACATTTCGTACGTTCTGCCGACTACTGAATGTGTGCTGTAAATAAGATAAGATAAAAATATTTGCAATACTTTTTCTTGTGTGCATAACTGTGCCTGTTGACTCTTTTGTGCACTCTTCCTGTTGCACTTTAATATGATAACAAATTATGGATAGGCACTCCTGGCCGTGTGGAGTGCAGCGCTTTTAATACACATATGTATAGTAGTCGCTTGTGTCCAGTGGTATTCAGAGGTGGTTGCAGTGCCACAAACAGTGGCAATAGTCAGCCAACACACATATATGGGGAGAGCCAACAAGCTGTTTGGCTTTTTATGATTATCATGATATACGAGTGCCCATTGTTTTCGGGAGCAGACAGGCTACTAAAAACCGACTTACCAAAAATGGCCAAGTCAGATGCTAGTAAAATTTAAATGAGCAGTGTAGAGCCGTTTCACACAAACTCAATTCTTGGCAGCCAACAAACAAACAATTTGTTGCCTGCCACATGCAGCTCAGCTCAATAGCAACAGCAGCAGCGCTCTGCATTCCACTGGGCTTATCAGAGCACATTAGGTGAGAATTGTGTCACCTAATTAGCGTAAATGTATCAAAAAGTCAGCGGGCACTTTGCCAGCCGCCAACCGCCAGTTTAATCCAGCAATCTTCAGGTGGCGAAAACGTGACAATCCGTTCACAAAAACTGAACCACAAAATGTTGCAAGTTGCCTTCTTTTCGGTTCTGGGCTAATTTCGTGCGTCACTTGAGTTGCATAGAAAATTGTGCGCTAAGCAGCTGAATAAACGTGATTGGGAGTCCAAATTTAAGTTGACAGCCAATTCTCGGACTCCGAATCACATTCATGACTGCCTTAGAACTGATTTTTGGCACTGCTGTTATTTTCAGCAGTCGTATTTTAATTATAGAATATTTTGTATAGCTTGAAGAGCCTAGTATCATAAATAGCTAGAAAATCGCGTGTATTTTAATATGAACAGTACATACTACCTATTCGGCCATAGATCTTTATAAATAGCTTGCTGAAAGCTTAACCAGAGTAGGCAAAAATAAAAAGCAAGCAAAACTTCTTTACTTACCTTAGAACATGAAGAATTTGTGTGTTATGGTCAGTCGAATATACAATACTCAACAACGATCTGATCTTAGTCAAAATCTGTAAGACAAAGATAAAATTGTATGAAAAAGTTAGAGTAATAAAATCGATTCCAATCAGTAAATAACCAGACAGACAGATATGTATCCGTATCCTTATTTTGCAAAGCTCAATTCACTTTAATAAACAGAATACTTATTGAAGAGTGTATCTGAATAATCACAAGCTGAAAAAACAACTTTGTTTAATTAATTTTCACAGCGAGCAAAAAAGATAATAAATGACTTAAGCAACGAACTTGCACAACTTACATACTTAAATCTTAACTAGTCAAGAGCGGCCTTCTTAGAAATTCTTTACACATAGCATGACAAAGTGCAAATGCCCACGGTAAGGGCATAAGGGGAGTACACAAAAGTATTTTAGTTTTATAAGCATTCTTAGATTTTTCTTTTCAAGTACCATTGTAGCAACTATTGTAACTATTATTATTGTCTATTACTATTATTATTTCTGTGTTAAGCTATGCGACGACGACGCCATGCCACATTGTACTTAGTTACACGTGCGATGCTCAATAATAATAATGATTATTATCATAATGATGATGTTAGAGATGATGACAATTCTGATGATGATGATGATGCTGCTGATCAGTAGATGGACTGCCGCCGAAGCAGTTGCCATTTGTCGCAGTATTGAGCACAAAAGTTCTTGTCATTGGCAAAACGACTTTCACCGCGAGCTTAGAATGCTGCTACGGCTGTTGCTGCTGCTGCTGCTGCTGTATGCTGCTGTGACATCTTTTGGCCGCAAAAATTTCTTTTATGAGTATTTATGGTTCTAGCTGACTGCCAAGGTCTATCAGATGAACGCGAGCCGATAGTTGGGCCGACCGAAAGGGCAGCTGCTCAAAAGAATTTCTAATTTAATACTGTTCAGAAACCACAATTGCCCCGCGGCTAAGAATCAGGCCGACACATTCCATAAGTAGACAATTAAGCGGCCCTGCCCCGTTAACCAAATTGCATCATTTATATAATAAAATTTCACTCGAGAAACGGGCCAACCCGTTGTTTCCGGGTCACACGCACATTTATCCAGAAAAATAAAAGCCATACGCATTCCCCAATATTCCCAACCCACTCCACCACACTTACATGCATATTCGATTTCATTGCTGGGGCTACGACAAATAAAATTTTGCAGCAGCACAACCCACGGCAAGAAATGCAGCAGCAGCACTTAAAGGGACCGCGTCGGGGCCCAGAAGACACAAACAAATTATGGCCAGTAATCAGCTTTAATTAACGCAACGTTTCATCTCTGAAATGCAGAGAGAGCCCAAAGGGCACCGCTCTTATACCCTTGCCCAGGGTATTATAAAATTTTCATGAAGTGCATAATGCATTAAAGGAGTGATCATCGAACTCATATAGTATACACATTCCTGATCAGCATCAGTAGCCGAGCGTTATAGTCATAAATATAGCAAAATTGAATGGGCTTGCTAGAAGGGTATGTAATTATCGGTGTGTCTATTCATGTTTAATTTTAGCCCAGAGGGGGGCGTTGAACTTATTTGGCAAAAGGCGTTGGCCATTGGCACAGCATTCAAATGGAATTTCCACACACCAAACAATTTATGAACAGAGATTCGATCTTCAATTATGAATACAACTACAACAACAACAAATTATTGCCGACCCTTTTTATTATGGGTAAAATGCCATCGCACACAAAATATGTGCTAAATGTTTCAACAATTATAAATGCTCTCAAATACTGTTGGATGCTTTGATCGGCACACAATGCAGCATATAGCATATATTTTTGATACACATATAAGAATGTACACATACAAAACGATTTCATGCCTCTCAAAATAAGTGCGATCAGCAACAATGGTTAATCAAGCATCAATGATCTTTCACAAAAATTGCTAACAAAAACCGTTCATGATATATGCTTTGAAATGTTGCCGACAAGACGAATTCTCCAATTTTGCAAACTTGTTGTGATCTTGAAGTATTATAGATAACAGAAAAATATGTTATTACATAGAGTGAAGAATCTAACCAAATTCAAGCATAATATTGATTAAAGTATAAAACGCATCAAAAGTTAACTGAGCGGAGAAAATATTCCAAGATTTGGACTTGAGCAAAGTTGGATGTCTTCTATATCTCAATTTCATTGTAGATATTAATTAGAGGTTAAGTTTCTGTGTTAAGATTTTAAGCATCATGTTGCAAATTGTTGCGTTAATTGGTACTTTTCTTAGATTATACCTTGAGCTGGAATTAAGGTTTAAAACGATATCGCCCTGCAGCAGTTTGTTTAGATTTAACGATGATGTAAGCAAAGCGTGAGCGAGTTTAAAATAAGAACCTAAAATGCTGTTCCTACAAACTTGGCCATAACACTTAGCGGGAATGGCTCTCAGGGTTCGCAGTGCATACATTTAAAATTCAATGCTTGGCGCACAGAAAACAAAGCAGAAATAAAATTTTCTCAGCTCATATTTCACCCAGGCTGGGCATAATATTACGCCCAATTTGGCGCTGGCAACGGTGCTGGACCTGGAACACGTCTTGGGCAGGGGCCCCTTGTTAACAACAAGCCAGTTACAATGAGACAACGTTAGCTGTTTTTTTTTTATGCTCTACAATCAAGACTACGTGGGTATATTCAGTTTGTGCAAGGGTACATTAAGGTCAACTCAATTGAATATTGCAAGTTTGATGAAAAACTGGCTAATATAATTACTAATAAAAATTATAATCAAATATGATTCTGACAAAATCCTGAAAAAATAATGTAATCTAATTGTGAATTAAAATGCCAAACGTATTCATTTTTAAGTTATTTCTTAATTATGTGATTATTTGTTACTGAAGGACAAAAAAATCAAATATTACTATATTTATTTTGATTATGTTACCTGAGTAGTGAAATATTCAAAAAGGCAATTTCTTGAAGACTTTAGATCGATCTTAAGGATGATAGTTCATATCAGAGAAAATAACACAGGGTATACTGCTGTCATTGCTAAAAACTTTTCGTGCAGTCTTACATTGTATGTTTTTGGCAACTTAATCAGGCAGGCAAAAGCAAACTTAACGGATGCTTTTAGAATTCACAGAGTCGATAGCGAAGAAGAAGAAGAAGCAAGAAGGCATGGAAACACGACGCTCAACGAAGCTTGCGGTCCACGACCCAAACCAATCTGAAACAGCCCAGCCAGCTGGAGCCGCGAGTGGGGGCATGCAGGGGGAGGGATACAAACTGTCGACAATTCTCATCCGGCAGCCAAAGAGAGAACGCTTTTTAGAGCATTTTTTCTTGGCTCATGCAAAAGCAGAGCATATGCGTTGTAATTAAAAACAAATTTTGGACTAAGTAGTTTGTCAAAAAGAGAAAAAACAAATGACTTAGGCAACGAACTCGAATTCAGCGACATGCAATTCGCAGCTGCTAACAGAAAGCGTCGCAATTTTAATTTTCACCCCGAAACGAAAGTGAGTTGCGAATTCTACCACTACTACTACTACTACTACGACTACTATTTTGGCAAATAATGCACCTGCTGTTTGGTCAAATCGCTTGCCAAATCTGCGCAGCTCATCAACAAAATCGTTGCCGCTTAAGACAGCTTGCTTTTCTTCTTTCATTGTCATTGGCGGTGAAATGCAAATTGCCTTTCCCAAAAATACAAAAAAATACAAAAGAAAGACTACAAATACTAAACTAGAAGAATTCACAATATACTAGGAAATACTTGTCAATGTAGATTAATAATGCTTTTGTATTTCCGGTTGCCATTTACTGTTGACAGCATATGAAATTTGCACTTCCTTGCGCGACATTTCACTATTTTCATTGAGCGATTCTCGCCATAGTCGCCGCTGCTGCTGCTGCTGCTGCTGCTTTCTCCAGATCGTGATGAGCAACCAAACTCATTAGTATGCGGGGGCCATTGTCACAGCCGTCATTCATTGAAAGCGAAAGGTCGCATCAGATTCGAATTGATACATTTCAAGTTATCGATGATGGGCCGCATTTTTCTTGATGTTTGTTTACATTCCAGAATTCGTTGCATTTGATCGCATAATCGTTGAATTTATGAGCCGTATATGCAAATGTTTTAATTGAATTGTGCCTATAAACTGTTTGCCTACACAATTGAACTTTCGTTTTCACATATAGGAATCATACCGCAGTAGGTATCTATATCAACTTTCTTCCGCATAGACATCTCAGTCAGCCAAGTACCTGGCAATTAATTTAAATATGTATGCATTGATAGATATATGCAGTATTCTACCGTTACCTTTCACTCCAAACTGACTTCGTTTTGGGCTCCTAATTCATTTAAACAGTTCTGCGGCAGTTTTTACAACTTTGTGGAGCAGAAAACGCAAGACGCCTTTTGTCTTACTGACCACAGCTCAAGAACATGAGGAAAAAAAAAAAACAAAAAAAAATATATGCATAATTATAATTTTCATGTACCAATAACTCAAATAAGTAGTATCTTGAGAAATTGATTTTCCTTTGCAAAAACTTCTAGACAGACTTGCGCTGGTTTCAATTTAATTAATGATTTCGAACGTCGTGTGCCCGTTTTGAACTTTTCCCAAAGTGGATTTTGTAATCACTTCGGTAGATGGGCTACGAAAATTATGAATGAAATCAGGCATATGGCAAAAAGAGAGAGTACTCGCAAGCGTGCAGCGCGAGAGCAAGCGCAGAAGAGAGCGCGATGCAAACAGCTTTGTGTGCTCGAGTGAAAAGCGACGCAACCGCAAAGACAAAGTCAACGTTTTCCCTCCACTCAAACCAAAGACACATACAAAAGCAAAGGCAAAAGCAAAATGCAACTCAAACTCAAAGTGACTTTTGAGCGTTTTGCGTCTGCGCGCTCATTTCTTTGGCTTTCTTTTGTTTGGTTTGCTTTGTGGCTTTCTTTCGCTGCGGCCAAAAGCAACGCTCGACGCTCAGCAGCAGCTCATAACGATTGCCATTGTCAAGGCGAGCGCACGGCCAGCCGGAGCAACAACAGCAGCAACATCAGCAGAACATTTACAGCAGCAGCAGCAGCAGCAACTGCATCAGAAGTCTTCAAACTTATATAACGACCGATTAGCTCGACGTTTACTTTAGTTATTCGGTCAACTCTCGACGGTCAAGTTCGCAGCGCAACTCGACTCGACTCGCAAAGCTAATAGAAAATAATACGCGCAAAATATATACGCACATATATGTTTGCCAGGAAGTGCGTTTTAACTTTGAAGTGTAACTGTAACAAATGCTAACTCCAAGTGCTAAGTGACAAATATCGAAATTAATAAACAAAACAGTGCTGCGTTTATTATAAATAAATTTACAAAATTTATGCGAATTATTTTACAAGTATCCGAAGGATATTTTTGGCATTGGTGACTTTGACAAAACTACACATATCAAGTGAGTGTTTAAATTAATAAACCAAAAACATACGAAGCCTATAATATATATAATCCTTTGAATAATATATTGAGCAATTTTTGTTTGTGTCAAATCTATATCAAGATGAAAACTCTCAATTTATTCTTTGATTGATATTCAGATTTTAAAAAGTAAATCTAGCCATGAAGTTTCCACTTCTACAGTCTTGAAAATCTTTGCGAATTTCTGAGGTCTTCTGAAATGTTTTAAAATAAAACTCAAAGAAATTTTTAAATTAAATAAAATATATATTTGCAAGGATCCGATATGATATTAATATAAGTTCCATACATACATATATATATTTATATATATATGTCAGACTTGTATACTTTTAAAGTCATTGTTGAATGTGGTTGTACTGAACCATTGTCAATTGGAAACATATCTCGTTAAATCTAGTTTTATCTTACCAAGATTTCCACAAAGCTTTTCTTGTGAAACTTTTCTGGAATCTTAATCAGCCTTTGGAAATAATGCGAGTTCCTAACCGTTGCACTTAACTGAAGCCAATCATTAAAGGGCTTAAGACAAATGCCACTTGAGAGCAGCTGCACTTAAGTGCCATTTATTTGCCCAGTTAAAAGAGCTACTTTAAAGAAGACTATCTCGACATTTCGCTGGGTACCATAATTAAAACAACACACATCTCTCAAGCGAGCAATTAAATAAACTAAGCCAAATGAAATGTTTTTTAATGTGGTGCGAAATCTGCAACAAGAGGTGTCAAAATGCTAGGGTCTTACCTCGTGCAAAGAGATGGCCAAAGACCACCAGCCGAAATGATGCACTGAATGTCAGATTGTAGCAGCTACTGTGTCTTTGGCCAGGATAGGGTGCCATTACCACTACCATTACCATTACGATTACCTGCCACTGTCATGCAGATGCCACCACAACGACAGCAACAGCAACAGCATCAGCATCAGCAGAAGCAGCAACAACAACCTGCTGTGCTATTTAAATTTGCTCACATAATTGCAGTCTGCTGTGATGCAGTTGGGAGTCGAGCATCGGGAGTTGGAGCCGCATCATCTTCATGATGACATGACAGTTACAATACAAAACCGATAGGTAATCTTATCTGCCATGAGGGTACACTCAGCAAAAAATAAAAAATAAAGTGGGTAGTCAAGGTCGGTAGTCCCAGAGCAGCGAATGAAACTCATATAAATATTTAAAGAAAATTTGTATTTTTCAAATACCAAAATCCTATGAACTAAAAGTTTGACTCATTTTAACCTAGATGCGTTATTATATATTATAAGATATTTCTTTATTGTATTTCTCAAATCATGTTTAAAAAATGCTGATATCATGTTAAAAGAAAAAAATTCAAAATCAACTCACAGAAATAATTTCAGTTCTTGAAGCACTTGAATCAAGCATATTTATTCCTGCTTATTGTCGATTTGGAAAGCAACTTCAACTTATACTTAATTATGACCATCGAAGTATAAATTGTAGATGAATTTAGAACATCAAAATTTTGCCATTAGTACTTCAATATTTCTCGGAGTGTAGGTAACTTTGTTGCTGGCTTCCTTGGTTGGTTGCCTGTCTGGCAGCTATTAAATTACGCAGCCTGCCAGTTTCTGTTGATTAAAAGAAGCGTGCGCATTAATTGCCCCCCAAATGGGCAAATCTGCAACACGCTCTTAGAGTGAAGGATCTGACGCTGGCGTTGTTTGGGTTTGAGTTTGCAATTTGTCATGCGCATTTAATATTTGCCCAGCTCAATGAAAAAAAAAAAAATCCGAAGGCAGCAGTGAAAACAATTTACGTTTGTTTGTCCACCTTGTTTGTTGCAGTCAGCGTTGATTAGCGTGCAGAGAGGCTCAATGCCAGTGTAGGTTTCATCGCAATTACAGCAGCAGCCACTGTTCCTTCAACAGCAGTAGCAGTAGCAACAGCAACAGCAGCAACTGTTGCAGCTGCTGTGGACTGTGGCACGCCCCTTGGACAGTGTTTAAGGCTGCAGCTGTCAGTCAGCAAAGCAATTTCATATGTTCAAGCACACAAACAAGCACACACCCAAATGCATGTACACACTTTCTTATTAGAGTGGACCCACCGCATAATGCTGTGAATTTGTATGATTTCCTGCATAATTTGAGCTAACTGCTTGCATGACTTATTTATATTTGCCTTACCCTTGTCATCGGCAAGGATAAATCATTTTTGGCGTGACAAAGCTTTGCTTTTCTCTCTAGTTTTCTTAACCACTTTTTATTAAAAAATAATTCTAACATTCTATAATTTACTTTTGCGGCTACTGCTGAGCTGTCGCCAACGGACTAATAATGCCCATAATGACAATCAGCGGGCTAATCGAGTTGTAGTTAAAGAAATCGGCATGGATTCTGAGTAAGAGCCGCAAAATTGTGAAGTGTACGCTCTGACGGCAATTGTCATGATTGATCAAATTATGTGGCGAACAGAAAACAGAAGAAAAAAACACAACCGCTTCCGTTTTACTTTATCAAAGACAATTGATTGAGTCGCCGGCAAAAAAAGACAGCGTTGAAGACAAATAAACAGAAGAGACTCGTTCGAAATTGCCAATCGATTTTTAATAGCCTTTGTTAGAACTTTTCACTTCTTAGATGTTGTGTAGTTTTTGAAAATCTCGTTTTTTTACCGTTTTGCGACATGCGCCAAATTTCCGTTTCGTTTATCAACTTTTGGGTCAGGTTGAATTAGCGGTCGTTTTGTTGGTCATCAGCAATTAAAAAAAGTCCGTCAACAAAGTTATTGTCTCGAAAGCCTAACTGTCTCGATGTTTGAGAGAATCTTTTTGGACTTTATGTCGCCAAATGGGTTAATGCTAATTTGGCTCGATGGCCCAGGGCCAGTTATTTTGCGGCTAATCTACGGCTAAGTAGTCATGTAGTGAGAAAATATTTTTTTTTTGTTTTGCGGACGGAAATGTAAGATTATACTTCAGTTATATGCAAAAAAAAAAAAATATGTAAAATACAAGTAGAAAAGCAATAATTAGACAACGGGCGGATAGGTCTGCAGTCTGCAAGAGAAAGCCAAATTTATACAAAATGCTTAGGAAACAAATTAAAATAAATAATTAGAAAAGTGCGGAAGTTGAAAATAAAATAAAATCAATCAACGATTTTATATAACTCGTAGAAATCGACTCACAAAATCGTGCAAGATTTTTAAGCACAAACGCTTATATAATCTCTATAAAACTTTGTACTCAAATCAAGCACAAAAAAACATGTCGGAAATGCTAGTAAGAAAAACTTATTATTAATTAACAGAATTTTTAAAAATATTATTTTGAAATATTCGACCTACAAGGATTTGCTGTGCATCTTGAATGAATCAAGACTAAAATATGCAAAATCACAGTATCCACGGTGCAATGAGGTCACTTGGGTTCGTTGCCTTTCGCTTAAGGCCAATCAGATGGTCCGGCCATGAAACCAACCCACATTTCAGCTGTCACTCAAGGAGTTTGCTGACTGGAAAGAAGCCGAGATACTGAGAAGCTGAGAGTGAGACTGAGGCTGTGGCAAGCTGCTTGTTTGCCACTTGATTGGTTTGCTGGCTGGCTGGCTGGCTGGCTGGCTGGCAGGCTGGCTTCGCTTTCGTTGTCTGGCTGGGAGCTTGCAGCTTCACTTGCTTGACTTGACATGCAGTTTGGCTAATTCATCCAGAAGTGCTGCCCGAAATAATTTGCGGCTGTGTGAAAGTATATATATAAATTTTTTTTTTTTGGTTTCGTTTCATTTTGTATTGGTTTTGGCTTTCTTCGTTTTGTCTATTACTCTCAAAGAGTACAGCAATTACATTGAATATTAATTGAAAAATAAAAGTCTTTTGCCACATGCAGCAACATCTGCACAGCTGGCAGCCAAATGGCATACAGATACCACAAAAGTTCATACCTGGATGCAGATGCTGCTTTCAAAGAGTTTCACTTTTCAAATATCAATGAACTTTTGCACAGCTAAACTTCTCCCCGGGCACACAGGATTTTTGCACGCTGCCAAATGCCCAACCCCCAACAAACACCAATGACATCAAATTTCAGCAAACGGCATCACGACAATTTTTTGCTGTTGAGCAGAAGCCACTGCCGCCAAACAAAGAAATTACCAAGAAATAACCGCAGAAGAATTTGACTTTCGCTTGTGTGTCGGGTGTCTACGGCTTTTGGCCATAAATAAAAACAACAGAAATGCCCCCCGAAAAGATTTGTGATTGTCGCCGATTAAATGCGCGAAAAATTCGCAATGAAATGTATACAGACAAAACGCTTTGGGCACAGACAAGACGTGGCAATTGCCATGCTTAATCGGATGGTTACAGGGGAAGAGGGCAAAAGCGTATAAGGATTAATGGTAATAATGATGCCTCGTCGTTTGTATTTGCTTAAACTTTGACATTTGGCAACTGGGCACATACATTGCATGACAATGCCAATAAAAAGGACACACGAAAAGTAAAAGCTCGTTCAACAATGCTTATGCAAATTGAGTAAGAGCTGTTAACGGCTCTTATGGCCAAATATGTTGAATGATTTGAAAAAGTAGTTAATGAAGTGGGTTTAATTTAAAACAGCAACAATACACCGCTCCAAAGAAACTTAGCTAGGAAGTAACTCTACAAATGGCAATATCTTAAGCATTTATTTCATCATTTTTGATATTTTTTTAATATGCAAAGAATATTTTCTGAAGTATCAACTAAACTTGATCAAAGATCAATGGGGCTTTAACCCCCTTTTTAAGTAGTAAGGTAGTAATCAAGAGAATATTTATTTTTCTGTGATAAAAAGGCTATAAATCTAGATCGACTTGATCTGAACTTTCTTTCACCTCTAACCAATTTCTTCCCATATTAGTAATTCCATTTACAACATTTTTATGTGTTTCAAGTTTGCAAATTTGTTTTAGCACTGCATAAATTCCCCTTCAAAATATTATTGATCTCTACAAAACTTGCATAGCTGTTAATTTTATTGCTTTTTTGCAGCTATTTAAGCTTGACCCTTGACTTATGTTTCTAAGAAAGGGGCAGCACCTCGACACAAAAAGGTTTCACCTCTTCCGATGACATTAAAATTTCGCTTTCAGAAATTGACTCATTTTTATGTCGTTGTTGTTGTTTTTTTTGCGCTTCTTGTTATAATGACAATAATCCAATAAACGTTAAGTGCGCCGGAGTCGTGACAAAAATTCGATGCCGCGGCGTGAAAGCACCATCCAAAGACCAAGTCAAAGTTTTACTACCCAGCCCCCCACCATTCCAACTTGCCACCAGTTTGTTGCGTCTGTTGTCTTTGTTGCGACCGTTGCATTTAAGCGTTGTTAACATTTTGACATCAACGCGTTCCATTAAATAAAAAGAAAAAAAACTATTTTTTCTCGGCTGACCCCCTGAGCACATTAATAAGCTCCGATTTTTGGCGCAGTGTTTGGAGCCGTTAGTTGATGATGCTTCGTATGCTTCTGCTGCTGCTTTGGAATTCAGCTCATTGCCGCGGCAAGTTGGCAACGTGCGACGACTGCTTTCAGCGCCTTCAAGTTGTTTATTGTGGTCTGCTTTTTTGTTGGTACCCATGCATGTTGGCACTTGGCCGCCTTTATGTCGTTGGGCCACAACGCACACAGGTTGTTGTTGCTTGTTGTGTTTTTGTGCTTTTCCCTTGACGCTTTTGCCTCATTCTACGCCCATTCAATGGCATTTTTAAGTAGACTTCTACTATGGTTTTCATTATTACTTCGTTGACCTTAATAGAAAGTGTTACAGTTCAATGTCTGCGGCTTCCGCTGCTGCAACTTTGTCCGTTGATTTTCACAAGTGGATACCGTCTGGGTGGGTGTGATGAACTTGAGGATGCTCTGTCATCAGTAATCAGTAGAGAATAGTATACGTGGAATACTTATCCGATTGTTATAAGATTAAAAAGGTATATGCAAAGGTATATTTGTCAGTAATCAGCCAGCTTACTCTGAAATGTACATGAACTTATTATTATGAGTTTTCAGCTTACTTCAATTATCCATGTTCTGCAACTTCCCCATTCGCAACGCTTACAGGGTGTTCAAAATAAATACACTTAACACTTAATTGAAACTGGTCTGGTTGTGTTCGAAAAGCAAAAGTGCAAAACTCTTGTCTAGCAAACAGCTTGTTAGAATGCCAGACACTCAATTTTTGGTCAATTTGCATTTGGAAGCGCACAAAAGAAAGTTGCCAAAAAAAAAAAAAAAACCAAAATAAAAATAGAAATAAAATCAAATAAAACAGTTGAGAAAACATTGAAATCATGGGAGACACTCGAATTGCTTACGGGCGCGTGCGTTGCATCTTTAATTGTATACATTTGAGAAGTTATTTAGCTCGATAAAAAAGCGGCGAGTGAAATTGGTGAAGTGAACTGCAGAGAGTCCTAGCGGTTTTTAGTGGCAGATGTGTTGAAGTTGGCAGCCATTTTAAGGCAATTGGCAAACGCAGTTGTTGTTGTTGCAGTTGTTGTTGCTACTGGCCATATTTAATTTCGTTATTTATAAGCAAATTTGCTGAGCTGAGTTATACCCCAAACCGAAGGCCTAGCGACACCGTCGACTAGGTCAACTTTCGCTAGCATGGAATGCGAAATGCAACAGCGGCAGCTACAACTGCAACAAAAGCAACAGCAGCAGCAACATTGCAGCGACATTGTACAGCCAATAATAAAGCAAAAGAAGTGCTCTGGCTCTGACTGACATTGTGTCTGACTTGGCTCTGAGACGATCTCTGCCACAGGGAGCTAATAATACGCCAGCGTCGGGCCTTTTTTGTCCGGCACGAATCTTTAGAAAAAAAAGCGGGTTTTCAGCTGCTGTTGCTTCGTTTAAATAGTTGCAAATAAATTGTGTGGGTAGCGACCAGACGAGAGAGATGTGCAACCGCAACAGCAATAGCAACAGCAACAGCATCCAAACAACAACAGCAGCAAGTAAATTACTTCAATGTCACCTGCTGATGATTCGAAGTCGAGATAAGCGCTCCAAAAGAAAGAAAGAACGTCGTCGTCTTCGTCTTCGTCTTCATCTTTGTCTTCGTCTCTGTTGTCGTCATGACGGATATTTTCCAGCATTGCAATTGCCTTAAGTTTTCTCTCTTATAATGAAATTATCGCTGCATCTCATTGTTTGAACTGTTTTTTGTTCGTTGCTCTGTTGCTCTGTTGCTCTGCTCTTTCTATCTGTGACTTTGTGGTAAAATTATTTATTTTGTTCTCGTTTTCACGTTAAACGTTGTCACACTAAACTCAATTGCTGCACCACAGAGATGCCTATCGTCAGTCAGACCACTGATAACAGCATCTTCAGCAGCATCAGCAGCAGCATCACCAGCATCAGCAGCAGACCTGACACCCCCTCCCCCCTCTCTGTAGATATTTCCCTATTTATTTCTGTATTTCGTGCAGCTGAAAACCTTTTAAGTGGGTTTCTGGCTCAGTACGTACATATGTATAGCTCTGGCTTGAAGCTAATATTTATACAATTTTTATTTGTTTTCCTTACAGATCAAACACACAACACACACACAGACACAGACACACACATCATATATAAACGAATTCTTTGTCAGACGAGTTCGTGGTGGGGAAGCATAGAGATTTGAGGAAAACGTTTATTTGGCCAACGACAACAATTGCATTCAGGTAAGCAAAGGAAAGCAAAGATAACAATAAAAGGTTACGTTAAGTTCAAAGTACTATTTTATAATCATGTGATGCCATAAAGCATCGAGCTGCCAGCTTAGACACAACTAGCAAGACGATAAGCGATTTTATAATCGATAACAGCTGACTTCAAGTATGAAATTCTAAAGAAGATTGGCTTGCAAATCGCTGTGGCAAAATTTGCTATACTATATTATGTTGAAAGAGATTTCAGTTAAGTGAATTTATTTGATGTATGTCCATAAATTTAACGCTTAACTGTTAACTGAAACGCAATTCTCAACATTAAACACTTTGCTGAGGCGAACCCAACGACAATTGGCTTATAGCCATAAGCGCATTTCATTTAACGGCTACTGCTACCAACTTAACTAAAACCCGACAAGATTATTCATTATAGATTTTTATGATCAACTCTGGAGTAGTCATTTTTAATGTTTTCCTATAAGTACTGAACAATTTTCCGAGCTGAAGTTTATAAACATAGGCGTGCTGACACATAGAAAATCTAGCCAAACTATAAACACAAGCCTAGGCACACCAGCTAATCCGAAATGCAAATTGAGATCTGCGAAGATCGAAGACGACCGGTGGTAATTCAAGCTCAGGTTTGCAACGTTTTTCCTGGCCAATCTATGGGCCATCGATAATGTTTATTAAATGCAAACAAAGTGAAATCCGTTTTGGCAAACTTCTTTATTCAGACACAGGAAATGTGCGCCGGCTGCTGCTGCTTCGGCTTCGGTTTTCGACTTCTGCTTCTGCTTCTGCTTCACAGTGCAACATTCCAAGCCGGCTTTGAAGCCCGGCTGCATATCATCGACCCAGTTTTACCATTTTTATTTTAGCCAGGTTGTGCAGAGCAAGCCAAGGCGTGCTAACTGGACGCTGAGCACAGTGTTTAGCTAAACAGCAAGTAATTTGGCGTGGGCCGCTCACAGATACAAAACAGATGCCCGAGCTATAAACTAGAACTGGGTACAGCATCCGCCGTTACACACCAAAGTCATTTCTTCTCTTTATTATACTCAATAAATAAACAAAGCTATAAAATGACTAAAAAAAAAATTAGTTGGTTTAATAAGGTCACGAAAATATGGACAAATTTTCGATTTTGAAAAGAAAGTATAATAAAAAAAACTATTTATACTGGTTAAAAATATGTTTTACAATACTTTCCTTTTTTGTTATCAATTTAAACATTATATCTTCAAAATTTGCATAACAATAAATAATTTAAATAATAGTTTTTATAGTTGAACTCCCAGAAGTTTGTTAAATTTCATAGAGTATTTCACAGTGTAGTTGGCAGTCCATTACACTCAACTGGATCAAGTCCTGCTTTTGGCTTGCTCTTTTCACACACTTCGCAGACAAACACCGAATAAATTAGCGTGCAATTTATACATATATGTATATATTTATATATATATGTAGATGAACAATATGTATATTATGGATGTGTATATATAAGGTAAAGCGTAATTGTGCAATGCATATCAACAGAAATGGGAAAACAATCTGAAGCAGTAGCCTCTTAGTCAAGATTGCATGCGCCTGCAAAGCCGTTGGCTTGTGTCCCACTTGTGTGCGGCCTTCAATGGTGGTGCTCGGTGGTGCCTGATGGTACTTGGTGGTGTTGCTTCTCGTATGCCAACAATAAACAGCACGCAGAGTAGTGACTCTAATATTTATTGCGTTTTAAAAGACGCATCCAAGAATGGGCAACTGTTGCTGACTTCCAGACTGGCCTGCCAGCTGGCCATAAATCTCGGCCAAGTTAGCTGCAAATTATATAATGGGCTACTGACCATTTTTGGCCAAAGTGTTGCCGTTGTTCCAGTTGACCAAATTGCTTCTCTTATTCTTTTTTCTTTGCTACTTTTCATCTAGCCTGCTCCGCAAACACCTGAGCCGGAAGTGCGAAAAAAATGAAAAATGAAAAAACGGCATGCGCGAAGCTGCGTCTGAGATATTGATTTTGATTGCCCAGGAACGTTTGTTGTGTGTGTATTTGTGTTGCATGTATATAATGATGCCTAATAAATCAACAGAGATTGCATGGAATCTGGCATTCACGTCGGCGTCTTTTGTCTGCCGTTTCCTGCACGGCGTTGCCAATGCCAACAAATTAGCGCAACGGCGTCGGCACAGGCAAAATCATAAGGCTAAAACCAAGAGAGAATAGCAGCGAACACTCAGCACTCAGTCTATCAATCAGTCAATGCAACTGGCTAACAAACAAATGCAATTGCTTTTGTTGTTATTGCACTGCATTGCTGTGTTGCTCTTGTGGCTGCGTTGTTGTTGTTGTTGTTGTTTTGTCTTTGCCGTTTTACCTGTTCGCGGCGAGACCAATCTTCATGTTTGTGCAGCCAAGTGGACAAGACAGCTGAAAAAAAAGAGAATTTAAAAAAAAAATAATAAAAAACTTGTTGCTCTTCTTGTTTGAGCCTGCCGAATGACCGCTTAACCCATCACATGCCACAAAAGCGCAAACAGCAAATAGAAAATATTTTGTCAATGGACAAAAGTTTTTATTTTAATTGATACCAAGTTCAGACACTTGCTCTTAAAGGCACATTTGAAGCACGTTGTGGAAAAATGTTCGCACTTATCCAGAGTCTTATAGCTGAAGAGCAGGCCAAGAGTGAAGTGAGTGTGCTTTAGTCAAGATTACTTCACTGCTTGATATGCCAGCTGTTCACAAAGCAAGTATTTACACACATTCTTCCATCTGTTTACAGTTTGTAAACATATGGAAATAAGCGCCAAGATAAATATTTACGGCCAGCAGCAGGTGCACACATATATATAACTGTCTTGTTATTGCTTAGATGAATGTTGCATATATCATGCTATCACAATGAAAATTGTAAAATTTTTAGTTACAATTATAGTCTGTTTCAAGAAAATATCTTTATATATATTGCAGATATTATGAAATAAGAAAATATATTTTGAAAGTCTGATTAACATTTCTAGTTTCTGCTAAATTCGTTTCCTATTTATCATATTTTGATCCTATATATATACCATTCACCATTCTTTGATTGTCATGAAATTTTCAGAGTTTTTAACTAGTTTGCTTAGCCAGACGCACATCAAATTTCAACTCAATAACTAAACAATTTTTTACGTTATTTGTATGCAAATCGATTGTCTCTTAACACATAGTTTACTGTTAATGCAAGCTTGAAAGCAATTTTGTTTTGAAGCGACAAGCACTGATAGTTGTCGACAATTGAATTATGGCCTTGCCTCACTGGACTTTTGTCAATCGCTTTTAACAATTTTTTTTTGTTGTGTGTCCAGCGGTTAAGGCCAGAAAGTAGAAGACAACTTGTATGCAGTTTGAAAGTTTTGTCGCCCGTTTGTTTATTTTTGTTCTGTTCGCAAAGATGCTGAGTGCATCTGCTAGGCTATGTCAGTTGTAAATGGGTTAATGGCACATTCTAAAAGTTAGGGGCCAGGAAAGTAGGCAGGCCGTCATTTGTGCTAACAAATTTATTAGTCAGCTCGGTATGCAGCTCAACTCCATTACCCATGAATATTGCGCACGAAATTTGCTTAAATGCCAAGCGTTAGGCAATTAGCTGCGCTGTCGTTGGGTGGGTGGTACATAGAGCCAACAATTTACAGTTAGTTTGCGCCATGTTGACAGTTACGTGCACCGCTGCAACAGTAGCAACAATTGCAGCCGCAACCTGCACCGAAGCATTGGCCTTGCATAAATTAGCCAACAATATGTGGAGCAGTCAGCCAGGCCGCATTGTTGTTCTTCTTGTTGAATGTGGGAGAGGGTGGGGTGGTGGGGCTGATGCCGATGCTGAGGCGGCTCTTAACACAATTCACAGCCTTTTGTACTTGCGTAATGCATTTTCACGCAATTTATAACAATTTGAGGAAACGAGGTCAGCAGCAGCAGCAGTAGAAGCCGCAGCAGGTGGGCCGCCCCCAAAAGAACTGTGCTTCAAAATGCTCTTTGCGTTTGCAACGCACACTCGCACACACACACACACTTGTACACTCAGAGAAAAATCCACCAGCAAGCTAGTCAGAATACCTGTTGAATATGTCAGCTGGAATTTGTTTAGGAATTATACTGAAATGAGCATAAGTAACTACAAATAAAAGAAGAACTTAATACAAAAACTTGTGTACTTAAAACAAGTGTCTACTTTTCAACATTTTTAGCTGTGAATAAGAAGTATTCTTAAATGAAACTTTAATAAAAATAAAAAGAAATGCTTTTCAATTTAAGAAGCTTAATTTTAGCTCAAGCTGATTTAGTTTTCTTTTTAAAACGATATACACCTATCATAAATGAACTGGAGTACTTCAATTCAAGAATTTAAAATAACATATGTACTGATAAAAAAACGTTAGTACTTTCAGTGAAACCCAATCTCTTACTTAGGTAGTTTTTTATTTACAAAATATCAGCACATGTTTGAAGAATGCAAAACTCTTAAAATGATTTCTGTTGTACTTATCGTGAAACAGTTCAACTCCTTAAGCCTTAAGCCATTTTCCGGTATAAGTATCTCAATGTTTTCGCTGAGTGTGTTGGCTATGCACATGCTACAGTTAGACATAAATCTTTCAACTGTGGGAGTTGCCACCCGTTTCGTCGTCATTCTGGTAAAAACATTTATGACTGCAACTTTGCCGCTCCGACCTGATTTTAACACAGCATCATTTCCAGAAACCGGAGCCAGTTGTTGCAACTGATGATGATGCGGCTTTGGCGTGCGCTTTTCAATTTACTGGCCGAACCGTTTCCTTTTTTTATATTTTCCTAACGTTTTTCTCTTTCTTTTTGGGCTTTAGATTTTTGTGGATTTATGTGTGGCTGTCAGCTTTTTTTCAGCCGTCTGCATTTTTACTTTTAGGCCAAGAATTTTATAGCCGCGATAAACCAATTATACGACACGTGCTACGCTCGCCACGACAATGATTATAAATGGCATACCGTTAAGACAACTGTGTATATATATGTGTGTGTGTGTGTGTATAAATATACTATTTTGCCAACAGTTAATTCTCGTTCATTTAATTTGCAAGCTTTCTAAATATGCATAATGCATATGGAATTGAGCTAGTTTTCTAGATTTTTTAAACGTTTTGTTATTGGCTCGCATTAGCACTTAAGTAGAATTTGATGCCAATCGACAGACAGACAGACAGAGAGACAATCCAATGAAAGTGTCAACTCATTTCTTTTCCTACAGAATTTGTGAGGCACACACACAAAGAACTAGGCTGCAACTTTCTTAAGAGGCAACCGCGCGACCCCATGCCACAGGGCCGAAAAGCTCAAAGAAAGCGAAAATTGTGCTTGCGGCACTTGGCACACGCTGAAGAAAGAATGCCGCAGAGCCCTAAACCAAAGAAAATGAACACATTTGTCATAAAGTTCTTTGTCACGTACCTCAAATAAAATGTGTTTTTATGGCGCGATTAGTGCTGGATTTTATGTTGCCTAAAGCATATCACACAAACACCAACAGCCAACAACATTATCTGACAGAAAAGTGAAAAGAATGTCAAGTGTTAATTGCCTGCGTATGGACGTGTCTTTGTCTTCAACTTCGTCTGCATCTGCCTCTGCGTCTATGGCAAACTGATGAAGATTAAGTTGTAGCGTTGTGTCTTTTTATGGTTTTCAAAGTGACATGTTTATGGGCATGCGACTCGAGCCGGCAGCCACCAGCTACTCAGCATTTGTGTGTCATTGGATAAATGATCATAAGTTATTATAAATGGCAAGCATAATAATTATTAAACTTGTCAATTGCCTATGTATATTCAGCGTTTTCTTTCAAGGAAAAAAAATTAGATGTTGGAATAACTAATTTTCTTATGGTATTCCTCTTTTATGCTTATTCCCCTGCTTGTGCAGACGTTTATTAGATATCATGAAAATATGACATAATAATTAATCTTGTCAGTTGGCTCTGTAAAATTAAGAGGGAATCATTAGGAACACATTTTACATTAATAAAGATGGAATGTTGATAAACCAATTTTGTTTGTTTGCACATGATATGAAGTATCCTATCAAAGTCATAATCTCAGCCCTTCTATCTCCTATTCTCTCTCTGTTTGCCTTGACGAACACACCAAATTAATTGAAACGCTAATTAAATGATCAAAAAATATAAACAAAATGCTACCCAATTTTGTTGAACTTTATATAATAAAATTGTAGACAAGCAGTTAAAAGTATTAATATATATGCATATTCAATTGATTTGGACGCAATGCCCGCAAGTGGTTAAAATTGTTTAAATTTACATTAAATGAATGCCAAATGTTAAATGACTTTTGCGCCATAAAAATCAGCCAAGTAAAGTATAGCTATAAAGAAAACTAACGGCAGAATAAAAATGCAGCGCAATGTGAGATATTAAGGCAAGGAACCGGGAGAAGGTTTCATGGATAATAAATACGAAGCGGTGAAAAATGCACAATTCAAATCTGCAGCAAGCAAGAAGGAAGCAGCATATTAGCAGAGCCTAGAGTCGAGCAGAGTACGAAGTCAAGCGGCATTCAAGTCGGCGGCATTATCATAAACTAAATATAGCAGCAAATATCAATTTGATTGTGAATGAAATAGATGGGAGGGGGTTGTGGGTGAAGGGGTGACTTTAGCCGGCAGCAAATAGAGTGCAGTTCAGTTGCGGTTGCATTGTTGTTGTTCTTGTTATTGTTGTTGGCAAGTACCGTTGAAAAGTGTGGAGCACAGTGCACACAGTTCACGTTCATGTCCGGCTGCCGGCCAGTGATAAATTAACACTGTTGGCTCGGCCATTAGTTTATTCGGAAATGTACGAGGTGTACGCGAAAATGCTCAACGGGCCGTGTTACCAATTCACTTGACGCCAAAACTTATTGCCGGGCAATGAGAATGCGCTTTAGCCGGCGACTTGAGCTTGAGCACCACGATCATGACCATGGCCAAGGCGTTGGCGTTTATTATGCAAATATTTCAGAGTCTGGTAAATTAATATGCTGGGCTGAGTTTAAGTTTGAGGTCGAGTTTGCTTTGGCTTCAGCTTCGGTTGGCTACACAATTGTCGCATTCATTTAACGGCACTTGGCTGATTGTTATTTAAAGTTAAGTTCATAACAATTGTTGCTGTTGCAGTTGCTCTTGCTGTTGTTGTTGCTGTTGCTGTTGCAATTTATTGCTTAGCATGGTTAACAACTTGATTGGTAGCGCTGGGCACTTGGCTGACATTGAAATGTAGGCCTGCCATTGATGCCCGCCAATGATTGTCCTCCATCTTGGCTGTTGTATCTGTTGTTGTTGTTGTTGTTGTCGTCGACAATGTTGCAGTTGTCATGCTGCATAAGTGGACTCCAGCTGTTAGCTGTTGCTGTTGTTGCTTGCTGCTTGCTGCTTGTTGCATAACTAACAATATATGCAGCGCGCATAAATACATAGGCCAACAACTGCAACCAGCTTTAAGTTAACGGTAGCCAGTTTGACATGCAAAAGAATTTGAACAATGTGACGCGAGATTACTATGCGGGCAGAGAGTGAAAGATGCAGAACGGGTCCATCCATTTAGCAATGCAAATGGCACTGTTTAAGCTTGCAGATAATGTCATTCACAAGGCAACAGAAAAACTCTCGCAAATATGGCTAAAGAACTTGAACATGTTTCGGATTCTGCATTCATGATAACAAACACAATCGCCTCAGCTTCGACAGTTTGACATGCAAAAACAATTAGTGTGTGTGTGTGTGGTTGAGTGTTTGTGTGTATGTGCGTTTTGCAATTAAAGCGCTTTCTTGATTAGGTCGACATGAACCCGCGAAAGTTTGTTGCCCAAGTCATTTGTTTTAATGGTCAGCAGCCAATTGAATTTGATAAGCCAACTGGCTTTGCGTCCAATTCTCCATCTCAATTTAAAATAGGTTTCGTGCCTGGAGTTGGCAAAAAAAAATAAAATTGGGCTAATGGTTGCGCCAAAAGTCCATCTATCCCATTCACAGTAGTACAATTGCACTGGCCTAGCTAAAATATCAATCAAATATTAAGTTCGCTGCCTGAGTCTTTTGTTTGTGCGAATCAAATGATCATTGATTGAGGCGGAAAAAAAGAAAAACTCATTAGGTCCAATGTAATGGCAACAGAATCAAGCAGCCCTTCACTTATGATTATCTTATGGGATTAGCTTAGTTCGATCCAGTTGAAATGTGCAGAACCAGAATCTCTCTTAGCTCGGGGGGCACTAAAGGGGAGTATTCGGCATTCACAGAATTGTGGTCCCCACCCCCAAATAAAAAAAGAAAAAGACAAAAACAAAAAGCAAAGACCAGTTTACAAGCATGATTGATAGATGCGACGTTGAGAGAATCCATCGCAACTATCGGCTCCCAAGGCGACCGTCTTGTTAACGTTCAATTAGTGAAATTGATAGACATATCTATGGAAAACATCAACGAAAACCGAAAAGATACAAAAAATAAAGAATAAAAAACTCAAAGTCCAGAATCCAACAAAGTAGCTAAACCCCAAAATTACTTTGAATGCTAATTAAAATGTTTTCTTTAACTTCTGGGTGCGGGACTTTGATAAGCTCAGTGGCATGGAAATTCTAGACTCGACCGCAAGATTCGATTCTAACCACATGCCACACACATGCAGCATATGCGTGTGTACCGTTCGTTTCATACTTTTATTATTATTATTAGTATTTTTTTTTTTAGTTTTTCTCTTTTTTCCGTTTTTTTTCTTCTTCTTCTTTTGGTTCGGTCAATGGCTCATTATATTTGTGGGTTAGCAGGTGATCTTAAGGCCGCGCGCAACAACAATGAAAAACTTTTCGTTGCCCGAAAAATAAGTGTAGTATATATATAAATGTATGTATATGTGCCTATACAGCCAGTGGGGTTATTAAAAGCGTGTCGGTCGATGGACCGCCGTTTGACTGGTTGGCGGTCTATAATTAGCATAAATTCATTCATAGAACTAATTGCAAGTGGAAGTGAGTGTTCCCGTAATGAACCGGGTGCCAGCTGAGCCCTCACTTTTCTCCCTATCTATTTTTTTTCGTAGCTTTTCTCATATTTTCGTGTTTTTTTTTTGTTTGTTTTTTTTTTGTTTTGCATTTTATGTTTCAGTTCGGATCTTCAGGCATGTTATTAGCTTAACGGTACTCACTCGCTTGTTTTTTCCCTATAATTTATGTGTGAGCACACGGCAGGCGGTGCACTTGTTGTATTTTGCATGCCCAGCAGCCAGCAGCCGGCAGCCAGGTGGCGCAAAAACTGTGTACCCCCCATAATTAATTATGTAATACAGCCGCACTCATAATCTGGCAGAGAATTCCTGCCCAAATCTTTCTCACGCCGCCCCCTTATTAAATAATAATAATAAAAAAAAACACGAGGCAAACGCTGCTCGCTCGCCTGTTTGCAAATAATGAGCAGAGATTATCTCTCAGCTATTGCGGCTGAATGCCGCTGGAAACGCCTTGCAAACTTGTGTGCGGTTTTTTTTTATTTTATACTCGCACACACAGATTCGGCCGTTAAGATGTTGGCCATAAAGATGAACACTTTTCAAACATTTTACAATCATTTTTTTTTACATATGTTTGCCTGCATGTTACAGTTTAATGTGGCAAGCAATCAGAGCAAACGCTTACTTTTCACTTTCAATTCGTTAAGATTCATTAGATTGATGATAGCTATAAAAAAAACACTTGTTATCTGCCCGCATTGCATAATTCATTACAATGGGAAAGTTGCCAGGACTTACAACTCAAGAATTTGACGCTGGGAGGAAAATTTTTGAAAAGTCGTTTGCTTTTCTTCAACAAAATCTCAACCCAATTAATTGCAGTCTTTGCGTGCAACAAATAATTAAATATATGTTTTTATTTTTACAACAAACCAATAAAAAAAATACGGAGTAAATCGTAAGCAAAAAGCTAGTTTTTGATTCTGACAGTTTAATAAATGCAACTGGGACGTAAAACTTCAATAAAATGCAACCATTTGTTGAGCGTTTGGCAAAGCACTTCTGTGTTACAGCTAAATGCGTTTTACGTGCTATCGTAAAGAATGATTTGAATTTAGAGTGCTGGTGAAACTGTTGTCTCTCAGCGTGATATTCATTTCAAAAACGCCTACAAGCCTGTATCTGGCTGTCGGCATTTTTCATTATGCTCATTGCAGGCCAGAAAAAGAAGCAGTCGAGTTTTACCTTTCCCAGGCGTCAACACATTTCACACATTTCAACTTGTTGGCGGCGGCGGCCTTAAACCTTTCTTTTTATTGTTGTTGCTGATGTGGTTGCTGCAATAACAAGCACGGCAAACATAGCTAGCCAGCTGTTGCTTTAATTAAACTCTGATAGACCTTACAAGCCAAGCAATTAATGCACACAACACAAAAAACATGTGCAACAACAACCACAACAACGACAACAACGACAACATGAACAAACAGAGACAGAACAAGAGAATAAAAGTGCCGTTTTCATGGCATAGCTGACTAAATATGCAACTAATAAAGTGCACAACAGGAATTACTTAAATTACGCGTAACATGAATTTAGTTAGACTCATTAGCATTTTGCTAAAGCTCAAACCCAGCCAAAAGTCGATGCCAATTCTTTTCCTCTGCTTCCACTATTTGCAGGCATAATGTTTCTACGCCGCTGCACTTTTCTGCTGTTACTCTGCCTAATTGCGAGTGACGCCAACGCCGCTCGCAAAACGAAGCGTCCTGTAAAGCCCGCGAAGCAAACACTGCCACGTACCAACATAACGCCAGCGCCAGCAGCCGCAATAGCTGCAGCAACAGCAGCACCAACAACAACAAGCAGCAGCAGCAGCTCAACGACAACCAGCACCAGCGAGCAGAGCGTTGAACTTGTACCACAACTGACCACGGGCAGCAGCAGCAGCAGCGGTGGCGCAAACAGCGCGATTAGCAACGCTGAGCTGCCCAAGCCGCTGTTGCCACAAAACGATGCACAGCCGGAGCCCAAGACGGACAAGGCCACCGAGACAGAGGAGGAGTGCGATCCAGATATGATTGGCTTTGAGATAATTACGGGGTAAGTGTCATAAAATTCACTAAGTAAATAAACACAGACCCTTACTTTGAGGCATATGCAATTGAGACACTTACATCTGTTACACTTTCACAAAGTACACTCAGAAAAAAACCAATGTTATGGATACTCGTACTGAAAGAGTCGAATACTTCAGAATATATTTCATCACAATAAACTTGTTCTTAAATGTAAAATCTAGTCTACATTTTTCAACCTTGAACACATTTGTAAATTCTTCGATTGCAAAAGTCTCAAGATTTGTTTTGAGTGTACGCATTTAATTCGAGTCCAAATTAATCAAACGAAATTGAACCGTAATAAACTGTAGTCAAGTCTGGCATTTTTGCCAATTAGCCAATTTGCATAGAATCGAGTCTTAACGGTTATCCGCCAACACGCAAATGTGCTGAATTTGGGCGTTGGCGGGGGCAGTGGTGGTAAGTGGGCGTGCCATGTGGGCGAAACGAGGCTTGTCTAATCGCATAGTTTGTTTTGATGTCAGGCAGCTCGCGAGCTTGTGCGCCGACAGCAGCTGCTTATGAGCTTTCTTTCATTGCGCCGGCGGCATGCCGACAGCAAGTTTGTTGCCTGAGTCTTTTGTTTTTTTTTTCGCCGCTTACTCATAAGCCAGTTATCTGTTGGTCTGTGAGTCTGGGTGTGTGTCTGTGTATGTGTGTGGGGAGCCACCATGACGTTATATTTGGTTAATGCGATTAAGGGTCACTTTCATTTTCCTTATTCGTCTCGCCTCGTTGGCTTGCTGACTAATCAATTCGGATAAGCTAAATATATAAGGTAATCAATTCAAATGAATGTTTACAATATGAACATTAAAATAAATGGACTTTTAACTACATATTAAGATGTTTATTGGAGCTGAAACAAATATTGGACGCATAACTAATCGATTTGTGTTGAACCTAAACCAAGTTTAAAAAAAAAACTAGTTCAAAGCTTAAGATGCTATTAAATAGAAAACATTTTTATGGACTTCGGTGCAACATTAATTTCAAGCATTCATCCCGTTTTAAATGACATGGTCAGGCTTAATCAACAATTTCCTTAGTTTCCTGCGCTTCCTGTGTCAAACATTGTCGAATCTTGTTAATCGTTTTTTTTGGTTTATTTTTACAGCTACGTGCTGTCGGCGCCCTCAAAAATGTTGGATACATTGCCGGGTACTCTGATGCTTACGGACTGCTTGGAGGCCTGTCAGAGCAACGAATCCTGTAGCTCTGTCAACTATGAAACCGGCTTGTGTGTGCTGTTCAAGACGACCGCCGATAAATTGCCAGGTGAGTTAGAAAGTGTGAGAATTTCAACAGTTGCTGCTGCTGATGCTGCTGATGCTGCTGTCGTTTTATGCAGCTGCCTGTTTTGTGTGCCAAAGAAAGTTCAATAATTTTACCTGGTCGGCTCATTCATTCAATTACTGAGTTCTAGTTCATGGTGGCCACAAGACCCAGGCGCATAAATCACAAGCAGTGGCAAAAGAAAAAAAAGAATAAACAACAACAAAAAAAATAGCAACACGCCTTTTGCTTTTACGCATGATTTGGCAGGCAGGCAGGCAGGCAAGTCAGTCGGGCAGACTGAGGCAAAGACGGCTCCAAGTTGGCTTTGGGCCCAGGCAAACTAGATTTTGCCTATTCTGCAAACTGGCTTTTGGCAAAGCTAACGCATAATTTCCAAGCCAGCCTTGTCGCCGTTGTTGCTGTTGCTGTCGTTGCCTGTTGCAGTTGCAGTTGTCGTTGTTGTCGTTGCAATTTTGCGTTGCGTTGCGGCTGCTGCTGCTGCGTTTTTCTCAACGCCTGTTACTTTACAGTGAAGGGGCGTGTGCGTAAAACGCACCACACGCACCACTTGAACCAGCACCACTTGCAGCGCACAATTTTACTACTAACACCGTTTAATGTGTATTTCGATTTCAATATATTTTATTTGGCTCTGCAGGTTCACTTTCGCGCTCACAATTTCCGGTTTTCACGATCTACGCACAGAAATCGTGTTTGGGCGTCCGTCCTTGCTCCAAGGCCTGGTGCGTAGATCGCGTTCAAGGTTACCGCCTGCCCGAGCATGTCAAATCTAGTCAGACGGTTCTTTCGCGTCGCGACTGCCTGGAACTGTGCCTGGGTGAAACGGAGTTTACGTGCCGGTAAGTTAACACCTGAAGATGCATTCGATTGCACAACATGTTAACAAGTTGATCCAGTTATGGTAACATAATATATCCTATCATGTTATTAATAGTATGCTAAACTGCAACTTTGAAACTGGTTCACACTCGATAAGTGTGATGAACTGTAAAACTTAATGACAAACGCTGATTCGACTGGTGATAACAAGCACGGAATACAAGAGCAAGTAGCTGTCGCACAGGTTGAGATTACGAGTAGAGATTAAAGACGACAGCTTCAGACAGCTGCACACATAATATCATAAGCCAACAACTAGATTATTAGCTGCAGAGACTATAGCGAGAGAAAAGTCGGAAAAACCTGTAGGTGTAAAAAGAAAAAAGCAACTAAGCTGAGATCGCCTACTAAAAAGTGGCCTGAAACGAAAGCCAGTAAATCGGTCGGTTCTTTCGATGTTGGAAAGATTGTGCAAAGTGGAAAGTTCTTGAGAGTGGAAAGTTCTCAGCATAACAGCTTTCAGAATCCAACAACGTAAACCTTACATTTGGATAATAGAACTAGACTGCAAATATTAAATAAAAGCTAGATCAAAAAATATCCTTAAGTTAGACTAAACAAAGAAACTGATCAGATCAATAAAATATCTAAAAATTAGACTAAGCTAGTTTTCTAAACAATTCAATAAAATATCTATATCAAAGCCAAGGAATATAGGAAGCATAGCAGAGTTAGATATCTAGTAAATTGATATAACAAATAGCATTTAGCAGAAAATTCAATACATCCTACACCAAAAATCATTCATATTCATATATTAAAATATATCTTAAGTAACTAATGTCGATTAGATTAGCTTAGAGATGAAACTTCAAACTTTTTTGAGCAGCTAACTTCTATGCCAACTACCCTTATCCTACACACTGAACTCAACACAAATATATAGTCTTATATATTTCTATATGCATCTTTAATATCTACAACTGTCGTTCTATCTTTGTCTCCCCTCAATCTAACAAAATTACAACTTCAAACTTCAAATTCTACTTCCTAACTGAATGTGTACAACTCTCTGCCGCTGATAACTCTCGACTTGCGCAGCTCGGCCAACTTCTATCGCCACTCTGGTCTGTGTGAGCTGTCTGATATGGATCGCATAACCCTCTCGGCTGCCGGCAGTGTGGAGGCCTATGAGGGCGCCGACTATCTCGAGAATAATTGCGCTGAGGAGCCGAGCAAACTGTGCGAATTCAAGCGCATCTCTGGTAAAATACTGAAGACAGTGGATTCCGTTTATCAGGACATTAACACCATTGATGAATGTCGCGATCTGTGCCTGAACTCGCCCTACAGGTAAGCAAGCTAGAACATCTCGCTGAGACATCGACGAAGTTTAAATACCCTGCAGACTAGAGTACTTATTTAAATCAATCAATATCAAATGTTGATTTAGAATATATACAATTTATGTACTCGAAGAAGTATTTTTTATTCACAATGTTACTAACTTCACAACAAAACTAGAATACCCTTTGCAAGGGTGTTAGGAAGAAGTTTCCGCATTTTACTAACCCACAATGATTGAATACTTTTCACACAATGTGCCTCACTCTGCGTCTCTTTGACTCTGACAGATGCCACTCGTATGACTACAATGACACTGGCGACATGGTCTGTCGCCTGTCGCATCACAGTCGCGCCACATTGACGGATGTAATGGATCCCTATCTCGATGTGCCTGAGGCAGCCACCTACGAGTTGTCCGCCTGTTATAATGTATCGATCGAGTGTCGTTCCGGTGAGATGATCACCAAGATACGCACCTCCAAACTCTTCGATGGCAAAGTGTATGCAAAGGGAGCACCCAAATCTTGTGCCGTTAATGTCAACAATTCGCTGGAGTTTGATTTCCGCATGGGCTACAATGATCTCGAGTGCAATGTTCGACAGAGTGCCTATGGTCGCTATATGAATGATATTGTCATCCAGCATCATGATATGATTGTCACCTCTTCGGATCTGGGACTGGCTGTCAGCTGTCAGTATGATTTGACCAACAAGACGGTTCTGAATGATGTCGATTTGGGTGTCACTGGCGAGATCGAATCGTCGCTTAGCGAGGAGATTACCATCGATTCACCGAATGTCATTATGAAGATCACCTCACGCGATGGTAGCGACATGAAGCGCATTGCCGAGGTCGGTGATCCGTTGGCTCTCCGTTTCGAGATCGTTGAACAGAACAGTCCATATGAGATCTTTGTGCGCGAATTGGTTGCCATGGATGGTTCGGACAGCGCCGAGATAACGCTGATCGATGCTAATGGCTGTCCCACAGATCAATATATCATGGGCACCATACAGAAGCTGTCACATAATCGCAAGGTGTTGCTCTCACAATTCGATGCATTCAAGTTTCCATCCAGCGAGGTGGTTCAGTTCCGAGCACTGGTCACTCCCTGCATTCCACGCTGTGAGCCAGTCATATGCGATAGCGAGGATGGCGCCAGCGGCGAACTCAAGTCTCTGGTCTCCTATGGCCGCAGGAAGCGCTCCATTGTTAACGGCACCGATGGTGGTAAGTAGAGCAGCGACGGCGCCACTGCGACTCATTATGTTTGCTAATTGCTATTAAATTTACATAGGCGAGTTCATGGTCAGCAGCACACGCCAGCGTCGAGATATTGGACCAGCTTCCGCTGATGATAACATACTGCTCGTGCAGTCCATACAAATCACCGACAAGTTCGGCTTCCAGGCCGAGGATGGCAGCCAGCCACCGCATCCAATGGATCCCCATGAGAAGGCCTTTGCCGGCGTCGCCCAGGACAAGCTCACTTGTCTTAATGGCTATGGTAGGTTTTCATCTATCTTTTTTTCCCCCGTATGGTTTTTATTTTTTCTTCCATCCTGTGAAAATTCCCAATCAAGAGCAAATCAAAAGCAAGCACAGTAAGCCTAAGCTTCTATGTTGATTTCCATAGACAAGGCGTGGTGGTACACTTAGAGAAAAATGTGCGTTACAAATTTGTAAAATCAAAATCAAATTTCAGCTCAGAAGGAAATCGTTTCAAAATCAAAGAAACTAATTTATTTCTTGTATTTGACGATCCTAGAAAAATTTTAAATATTTTTAGGTGGCACGTTTCTTAAAAGTATTTGGGAGAGTTTCGAATAACGGTTCGATCCAATGTTCAGGCTGTGCATTCGCGGCTCGAAGCAATGTTTCAGCTCTGAGTTAACGGTTCGAGCAAATGTTAAAGCGCCAGGTTCGGCTTAGAAGCAAGATTGTACTTTCTTCAAATAGATTTCTTGTTTCCGTTCTTTGATAAACAAAAAGCATAGTTTTTCTGAGTGTATGTTATTGGACGTCGTGCTGCTGGCACCAGCGGGTGGCTTGCGAATTGAGAAGCTGCGTTTGCAACTGCATCCAGATGTGCAGATTTTTGCCTGCCTCGGATGCTGCCTGCCACAACACACAGTTGCCTGCTGCGTCGTGAGCCAGAGGCTTGTTTTTGCCATTGTTGGCTGCTTGCTAATTTTGATAATGAATCAATTTTTCATCATTGCCACTGCAGCGCTGAGGACTTGCATGTGAAATAAATTGGATTATTTCTGTGTTGTTGCCTCATGTCCAGAACGTGTTCCGCTCCAACTGCCAACTGCCAACAAGTTATGAGGCAGATGAGGCCGATGCAAATGCTGACGTTCGCCGGCTCACGACCAGGTCACTGGTTCAATGTGATGTGACTGTAGCCACAGCTGGCTGGGCCAGGATGTGATGAGATGAGATACCTCTCGCTGCCTGCCTCTCGCTGCCTGCCTCTTGCTGCCTGCCTCTTGCTGCCTGCCTGAATTACTGCACGCCTCATTTTCGTGCGGCGTGAAAAAGTTTGCACAGTTATTTAGCCAGTTGTCCGCGTTCCCCTCCATCTCTGCCTACACTCTGAAAAAATTAGAGAATTTTAAACTCATTTCAAGCTGGAGCCAAGGTCAAACAAAATCAATGCATCAAAAAGTTTCCTTTTATTATGTCGACATATCCTAATGTCAAAACTATATAAAATTCACAACTGGATTACTTGACAAGCAATTGGAGTATCAACGTGCGTGTACTTGTAGCTAAAACCGCGTGTTTCTCTGAGTGTACGCAGTCCATTGCTGTTGTCATTGCGGAGCTTTTTGTAGAGCAATTGTCATGCCTTGCTTTGGACATGGCGCATTAATAACAAATGCAGCGTTGAAGCGTTAAATTTACAGCTTGTTAGACGGCAGCAGGTCCAGCTGCTGCTACAGCTTCCAGCTGGACCTAAAGCAGCTGCCGCAGCAGCAGCAACATTAGCAACAGCAGCAACAGCAGCACCAGCAGCCACATCTGTTGCAATTACGCTGATGTAGCCGCAAAGGCAAAGCGCGTCCGAACTCATTGGCCGCAATTAGAGCAACGGTTTTCTCTTCACCGCTTAAGACCATTTGCCACACACATTGCACCAAGAGTGAGAGAGAGAACGAGAGAGAGAGAGAGAGAGGGAGAGAGAGAGAGCAAGAGAGAGCGAGAGAGCGGATACATAATATTGAATGCGTGTGGCAATCAATCTAGCGGCCAGCTCTATATACACCATAATTTATACAAATTTATTTGAATTATGCCTTTTTCAATGGCTCAATTCTAAAACGTTTTTAACTGTTATCTCGGCCTCTTAACATAATTATATTTCAAAGTCATCATTTTTTTAAACTGTTCAATTTACAGTAGCCTACATTTTGTTGTTTATGATTATATCACAGCTCAATTATCATTAACTTTATTTTGGTTAATTTCTAGCGTTGTGCTCGAATAATGGTCAACAATTTGCGAAGATGATTTTCAGCTCATGTAATTACGTGTTTTGATAGCCAGATAGTGTATATATGATGTGCTGAATTCTGTTCTTTCATAATAATCTGCCTTAATTGATCCGACAACATTTTGTATGGTTCTTCTTTAGGACAGGTTTGCTGTAGATTTAATCTTTACTTTACACACTTTTAGCTGTTAGAATCACTCGACAACTGAATGGTTTCCTTTTCTCCATACTCTTCTATAGATATCAGCTAGTAACACTTATAAAATAGGTCATACGAAGTTAAATATGCACATTAAATACTTTTGCTTTAAGAAAAACTTCTTCAACTTTCCACACTTTCATTTAATATCCCTTTTCCTGATTAGCCGTTTCCTTCTCACTTTCTACAACTAATAAGTAAGATGTGCAACATCAGGTTCTTCAATCAGTTTTTCTTCGCTTTCATCTATCTGTGTATCTTCATGCTGCACATTGCACATCCGATTTGTTGCACTGGTTCCCATAGTGTTAAAGTTCCAAAACAAAATCAAAAAAAAAAGAAAAAAATGAAAAAAAAAAACTAAACAACAATAACTGCTGTTGTTTGTTGCTCATTGTTCTGACGATGTTTTTTGGGCTATTTATTTTCATATATTGTTTACCATTTGATTGCTCTTTGTAGTTTGCCCCCAGAGCTCTGGACTCACCGACTCACCGACTCTCTGACTTACCGTTTATCGTAATTGTAATAATTTCATGTATACTTTTTTTCTTTTATTGTTGTTATGTACGCACGACAGTAAGAGAGCGAGAAAGAGAGAGTGAGAGAGAGAGAGAGGGATAGACAAACAGATATTAAGGTAGAGCAAGCACATAAATAAAAAGCTTCAAGTGCGTGCGCTTTGTTATTGAAACTCGTTAAAAGTCATTGCCAACAGACCACGACAACGATGACGACCACGACAACAGCAACAGCAACAGCGACAACAACAGCAACAGTAACAGCAACAACCACAACAATAACAACAAACAAACATGGCTTGTATGTTGAGTTAGTTGGTTTTGTTTGTGTTTGTTGTCGGCGCTTACTTTTTATGGGCATTTGATGTACAACAACAAAAAATACAACTGCAACAAAAACAACATGCATATGTACCCGCGTAATCTGTGATAGTCATCAGCAATGTCATCATCATCATCATCATCATCGTCATCATCTTCAGAATTTCGTGAACTGGACGACAAAACGCATGCAAGCCACATTTCAGTTTGGCGGCACTTTCACCTCGATTTCTACCCATTCCTCCATCGGCATCGACATTTCGAATTTCCTCTTGGTCCAATCTACCATCACCGGTCTCTGATCTTATTTATGTGGCATGTTGCACTTTTGAGAACCCAAAAAAAAAAAAAACCAATACCAATACCAAAACACCAACCGAAACCGCATTTTGTGTAGGAGAGCTGCATGAAAAGTGAAGCTCAACCAAAACAAAAAAGTAAAAATAATAAAAAAAAAGTTAAAAAAAGAATTGGGAAAAATATGCAACTCATGCACTAAATTGTCGCTGCTTTATTTCTCATTGTTTTTGTTGATCTTCAACTTGCCGCAGTCAAAGTTGGTCACTTGGTCGGTCGTTGGTTTCGTTTTGCCCAGCAGCCTCGGCAGCAGGCAGCAGGCAGCACTTTTCGGTTTCCCAACTGGGTCAAGTGTCTGTACACTTTTGTTTTCTTTGATAGATAAGCCTCTTCCTTGTTTGCTACTTGCACTCTTTCTGGTTCATTATTTCTCAATACGATTTTTGTTTTCCTGTTTTCTTAAGCATGCCGTTAATCCAGTTCTTATCTGTTACCAACCAGATGCGAATATGAAACGTTCGCTGAATATCAATGTGTGTACTGCTGTACTGTACTACAGCTAAATATATGAATAGAGGGTATCTCCAAGTCGTCCTCTTGATAACGCAATACTCATCTGTATTCTCTATCGTTTTTCTGTAAGCATCAAATACAGTAGATACAGGTTTAGTTAACAATATGTACGATTTATAATAGGAGTAAAAGGGGATAGATCAAAACTTACCAGAGCTTTAACTTTGTCAAAAGTGACTTCTGAATCCTAGTTTGATCTCTAGTTTAAAACTTTTATTTTCATATTAATATAACCATCCAAATTTCTTTGTATTTTTTTCCAGGTTTGATTTTTGCCGGCTCCCTGTTTCTGCTCGCCCAGCTCAGCATCTTTGGCATTTGGAAGACTGTGCAGCGACGCACCAAGAAGGAGCGCTATCTTTACCAGCAGGATCCCACGCCCACTATTACATACGGTGCACCCACAATTCTCTATGGCCCACCACCACCGGCCGGATCGGTGTCGGGAGCGTCGCATGTTAGCAGCGCCAAGGATACGCTGAGCAAACTTTATGACAGCGGCATTAATGGACGCTATGGTCAGCAGTTCTAAACAGGGTATCGGATAGCTCTCACAATTTAGCTGGGAACAAACGCAATATGCCTCGAAAGCTTCAAAAGATTCGATGAGACTTGAATTAGCACATATATAAATATATATATTTATATATGTATGTATGCGCAGCAAAAAGCAGCGGAATGCAATGAAAATCATTTGAAAAATTCTTAGTTTAATTTTACGTAAAAGAAAAAACATTTAGCATAAGTTTTAGCTTAGCTTAAACATTAATCGTATACGCAATTGAAATTTGATAAACAATTTAAATGCGCGCTTTTAAATGCTTGTGGAAATTCGTCGACACATTTTCCAGCATTTTAAAACTGCGCATTGCATTTATAGCCAAAACTGAAGCAAAGAATAATCAAAAGTTTTTAGCCAATTTTTTTAGACAGTTCTCTTTTTTTTTGTCTAACAATTTCTAGCAAAAATTAGGCTAATTTTTTGTCGTGTGTAGTGAAATAAATCTCCAAGGAGTATCTAAAATCTAAGTCTATAGCTGAGGCAATGTGAAGTGCATTTATAACTTTTATCTACTATATTTTATTTATTGAAGTTTGTATTATTTATTGTTGCTTCGAGCTGCTTTATAATATGGAACGCAGTCCAAAACACACAAAATAAAAAACAATAACAATTCCCTTTTGCAGATTTACCAAATAATTTTGTATCAAAATGTTTGTGTCAAATTCTTTTGCACTCGGACTGCGTTTCACATTTTTCTTTTCTCGAATCAATCTATATTTATTATACTCAACTTAACTATTTATTACTAACTTATTTATTGCTAAACGCTAATTGCTAATTTATTGCCGAAACGCAGAGAGGTGCTAAGTTTTAGGAGAGGTGCTTAGTAAGGGGATATAAAAAAAAGACAACAGCAAAATAAACACAATCAGCATAAAGGCTAAAGTTTAAGGATCTTAAATTTTAATGAGAACAATATTTATACTTATATATTTTTCTAAACAAATTGTACTGATTAAGTAAATGCAATAAACTCTACACATAATAATAAACTCTATATACATCTATAAATATCAATTGTTTATTTTTTCTTATATAAATGGGTGGCAAATATTTGAAATGAATTAAATATATTAAAAATTACAGATTACCTGAGTGAGTATTTTATGAAAAAATTAACCAAACTGAAATAGTATCTGCTTTGTATGCATTGTTGATTATCAACTGGAGTCACAACAGCCGCAGCTTCTCCAGCAGCAGCAGCAAACATCTCCTCAGCAGCAGCGATAATTACAATTTATACATTTTGCTTAACGTTATTTATTTATGTATTATGAGACATTAAAAAATTGAAGAAATAATGAATATCTTGCGCACGCCGAAGAATGGACTCGGTAAACAAGAAAGTTTTTCTATATATCACATATAGAGAGACGGTATTTCAATTATTAAGACAGTTTCCCAACATAATTCTTTCACTCATTGGCCATTGACGGATGTGCACAGAACAGAGCAATCCTAATGATAGATGTATGTTTTTTGTTCATTCCTACCTTATGCAATCGTTCGATGTACTTTGAAGCGCTTAGCTCTGAAACGTGCTTCTTGCTAATTAAGATTCTGTGGGCCGAACTGGCTGACAAATTGCTGGTTAATAAATTTGTAGCCACATGTAGCTGGTTGCTGCGAGAGACAGCCAAAGCCATCTCTACTGATGGATTGACACACTGTGGACAGTAGCGACCCTACAACACACCAGTCAATCACCTCCAAGCACATCCAAGCACATCCAAACAGCTCCAAACAGCTCCAAGCCCCTATTGCCTCGAGTAGTGTTTGTCAAGGCCTATGATAGATGACAAGCGCATTTGTTGTTTGAAGGTTAAGTGAAATGCTAAAACCCCTACAAATTATAATCATTTAACGGCTTTGTGAGCATTAAGTCACAATTCTGCACAGCAATTACACTTCAACAAACTAACAAGAAGTCATAACTTAAATTTACTAAAACATTTTCTCGAATATGGCATACAAATTTGATTAGCTGTCATTTAGAGTGTAAGTCGCTTATGTGGCAGGTTCATTGTTTAGTGATATTCTTATGCTTTGAAGGATGATAATTAATGATTGGTTGATTGATTGATTGGATTATGTTAAGTTGGTTAGAGTTGGGGCTTGCTTAAATGGATTAGGGTGTCTGAATAATTATATTGGTATCAATAAATTTTGAGAAACTTGAGGGTTAAGGGTCTAGGAAATCGTTCAAGTATTTTTTTTTTTGTGTTTGTCCATTATGTCTATTAAATGTTACAGTCTCCCCATGTCTAATTGTGTTCCATCCTAAGGAAGGGTTTCCCAAGTCCATTAGTCAGATTATGGAACAAACCATTAACTTTTACTTGTACGATTTTCAAATAGTTCTCTTAGTAAAAATCCAACTTTGAAATCAAGAAAGCATCGCTAAAAATTTAATTGAATAAACCTTAACCGAATTGTATTTTGAATGCTTGACAGAAGCCAGAACTTAAACTCGGCTTAAGAATTATCAGAGTTATTTTTTGTTCTTTACTTAATTTTAAAGAACCAAAATGATTTTACGCATATCAATCATAAATTTGATCAAAGTTTAATATGAATGAACTTAATTTGGGCCAGAAATTCATTGAATTCGATCTAGAATTTAAAACTTAGTTTAAATAACATTTAAGTCATTGTAAATAATTATACTTAAAATAAATAAAGTAAAATACTACGAAGAAACTTACATCTCTGCTTCATACAAGAAAAACTGTAGTGCAAATTGTACTTGAACTATTAAAGAACTAGTTTCGCAAAGACTTAACCATATTATCTCGCTGTGTATGTGATACGGCTCTGAAGATGAGACAGCAGGCAAAAGTGTTAATCAAATTATGAAGAATAGCAAAAAGTTAAGCGAGGCGTTTTACGATCTCTTTAACGCTTCAGCTACGCACGCCATTTGCACATGGCAAACTGCGAGAACGCCTGATCAAAGATGCAGAGTGGCAAGCACAGGCAGGCCACCTTTTGAAAACTGAGAGAAGGCGGCAGCCAACCATTAATCAAGAGCATGAAAGAAAGACGCGTGCCGCTGAATGAAGACACAACGCCAGAAGATCTGCTAGCTAGCCAAGATGAGTAGTGACTCGAATAGGGAATCGTCGTGGAGAGGGGGGGATGACGGGTGGAGTATGGAAAGAGGTGGCAAGACGCGCAATGTGCGTTGGCTGTTGAATAATACACGCCCCTATTAAAAAACCATCAACAACATCACGTTGACAATTTATATGGTCAACTCTATGTGCGTATTTGGTCTTGGTCTGCAGTTGAAGCCACCAAGTGTCGTGTCTTAGTTTTGTGAGCGCCGCTGTGGCAACCGTGTATAGGATGCAGATGCAGGCTGCACGACGCTCCGACCAAGTGTGGGCATTAACGTTGACAGCTATGCAAATACCTGACCATTAGGTCTTTGTCATTTAGCAATGTCTTTTAATTAGCGTTGTAGCCTGTGGCCTGTTGGCCTGTAGTCTCACAGCTCCACTGCTGCCCAAGGATCCCACTTTCTAAATACAATAGCTTTTCAACTTGCAACACTTACAGAAAAAATAAACGAATCTTGCTGGAATATATTTGCATATACTTGAAGTTTGAAATTTAGAGCACCAAATCGGAACCAGAACAGAAACGTATCCGTTTGAAATTCAGAATCGAAACTGATAATTTAATTCCGTTTGAATTCTGTTTAAATTCACACAATCCAAATTCAATAAGTATCGAAAGTAGGAAAGGGTGCAAAAATCACAGACAAAAAATATATTCGAAGTTTGAGTTTGATTATTCTCAGCTGCAAAGCCTTAAAAAAAAGTTTGTTGTCTTTCCACTTGTCAATTTTAATGTGAAATAAGTTTATCACTTTTTAGATTGGAATTTATAAACTTAAATTCGAATTGCAACTGATAGAATTATTATTTAAGATGATATCAGGATCGAACTAGTTGAGTTATTGTTTTCAAAAATATCAAGCAACTGTTTTACACTAAAAAAAAAGTTTAACATTTACAAATTTCTGGGTTCGAGAAATAGGAGTTTGAAATAAGAGTTTCGATTTAAAGTTTTGGACTTTTGCTTCTAGTAAAATTTGTACACATCATATGCACATATTTCTCCCAGTGTAGTTACACCCACACACTTCTTTTGACACTCTGAGCTGGCTGGGCCGGATGGGCTGCATTGACAAACGGCTTGCTCGCTTTTTGGCCCACATCGCTGCATAAAGCTCGCATTGAACACCCTCACGCTTTATGGCCATTTGCATTTGCATTTAAATGCTTTTGATGGAGCTGATTTTCTTGCCAGCGAGCGCATTCGCTTCCTGAGAGCATCCGCCAGCTAGCCAGCTAGCCAACCAGCCAGCTAGCCAACCAGCCAGCTCTTTTTGCCATGTTGGCCACATCACGATTTTTGCGGCCCGGCCACGTTGGCCGCCTGTTGCTTTTGCAGCTTGTTTGTGGGGCTTTTGTTGGTTTGATTTTTTCTCAGCTGTCTGCTGTTTGTTTACAGCTGCTCGCATTGATTGAAAAATTATGCACTTGCCATGACGATGGGCAATGTCAAATGCCAAATGCTAAAAACAAAAAACAAAAAACCGACGAAAAAAAGACCAAGAGTGAAATCTGCACATGCGGCACACCGCACCTTTTATGCCTAATCTTTGGCATAGATACATATATATCAATACACCCACAGAGCGAATTTAAAGGGAACCAAATATGACCCCAACAGTTGCATTTGCTTGACAGCAATAATTTTCTATGATGGCAACACGCAGAAAAAAAAAGAAAAGAAAAAAACAATAAATGATTTGAAACTAAGCGAAAGTAGTTTTATTTGCATTTCCTTAGAATTATCATTTAAATCTTTTTATTCTGTTATTGATTAAATTACTATTTTGGCAGTAGATATAGTTGTTATTAAATTACTTATATTTTTACTTTCATTTTTCTTAGGATGGATTCTTAGCAGTTTGAGTGCTCAGCAGTTCACTCAAATAGGGGAGATAAGATTGGGCTGATGGGAAAGTTTCTAGCATTTGAGGAGCTACGCAAGACTGTAGTTATAGGATGATCACAAATCCAAATTAATAGATTTCCTTAACTCCAGGATTCCCTAAGTCTATGTCTCTAAAGTCTATGATTGATTTGTTAGACTTCAGCAAGTCGAAGTCAAATTGAAGTCCTTTAAAAGCTAAAAAAAAAAACAATTCTCATTCACAATTTAGGTTTAGAGCATAATAAAATTGTAAACAAACTGTTTAAAAATATCTCAATACCACGTGGACATAGAGTATTATTACAGCCGTTAGTAGCTGGAATTTGTTAGCACTTCGCACGGCGAAACGATTTCCATTTTTGCCTGCTTACTTTTCTTTTCGCCAGCTTGTCCTGCTCATTAGCAAACGACGGCAAGGCGGCAGCCTTTTTAGCCGTGGCCAAGAGCAGAGGCAGCCACAACCGTTTTGGCGACAGCTGTTAGCCAGTTTTCACCTAATTAAGCAAACAAACGTGTGGGAAATCGCTTCAATCCTTCCACCTTCCACCAACCACCAACCACACCCCGCATCCTGATAACTTTCGCGTGTTTTTTTGGGGGCTGGGTCCGAAACTAATTGCCTGGTACATGAGGTTTAAATAGCCGCCAAGGAATGCAACGCGAAAAACATTTGTCTCTAATTGCACCATTGCCCAATTGGGCAGGCCAAATTAAATTAAATGCAGACCCCGGCTAACAACAACTAAGAAACAACAAATACAAATTGGAACATTTGGTGCTGCTCTGAGAATTTACGGCCCTACCTGGGGTCACTTGCCTCCGCTGTGGATAACATCTGTTGACGCGTCGTGCGCATGCAAGGCCCACCAACCAACCAGCTAGCCAGCCAGCCAGCCAGCCAGCCAGCCAGCCAGCCAGCCAGCCAGAAGGACATTGACCAGACAGGGCCAAGCAGACGCAACCAACCAGACTCAAACAGATTCAGTTAGCCTCAACCAGCCACACAGACAAAACCGTTGTAATAGCGTGCTCTTGGCGCAAAGCCATTCGAAATTGCAAAACGCTTAAGTTTTTATACCTTGAATCCATTAAAAATTGGCTAAAAAGTGTTTAATGAAGCTATGCTTGAGTCCGTAAGGGTCATCAATTTTTTATGAGCATCAAAAGCCAAGTGGAGCCAGCCATATCCTTTGTCTTTCTGTATGAGCCAATCTCAGAGACTGTGGCAGCTATAGAATTGTATACCAGATGCAGACAAAGTGCATATCGATGCTGATTTTAGATTTGATTTGTGTTTATCATTATATATAGACTATGAAATACTGGAGAAATTGTATATTTACATTTTGCATGCATTCACACATACAATAAATAATAAATAAATATCTAAAACGTTTACGACTTGGGTACAGGGTATCTCCTAGTCGAGCCCGCGCATCTGGAGCAATCCGTATCGCATAAGCTTGTTAGCATGTGTTACCAATTGTTACGCTTTGGCCAAGAAGCAATTGTCTCAAAGTGCCGTTGTACGTAGATAAGTCAGCGAACTGTGTCTTTGAAGTCTTAATTCACAGGATAACCATGTGTGGGAACATCCTTAATTTAGTTGGTATGCAGTAGTAATCGGTGGAATTAAAAAGAAAACATAAACAAATATCTCTTGATCCCTCCGTTAGACTTATAAATCCGAGAACTGTTGCTGTAACTGAAGTGATTTTTAGGACAAATGAAAAATTCAATTGATTTTATACTTAAATAAATCAATTTTGTTGATTTTTTTTTAATTTAATGGCCTTTTTGTTCAACTATATTTTTATTGATAAAATATCTATATATATATATATATATCTAATAATTCAATCCTTTTTAAACGAAGTCCGAAATCAAGACTCTCATCTCCCAATTCATAAATCTATTCTTCAACTCATATCTCTTCCCATTTCTGATTTGGGAATTCAAGTTCAACAAATCTTTAATGCCATAATCAGACTTATGGTAGGTAAGCCACCCTGCTCAGTATAGAAATCTCTAAATCTCTAATGGACATGATTAATTCAATCTCAAGCAAAGACCTTGATAAGCTTCAACTCCATTCGAACTGGCTCAAAACATTGAACCCCTCTCCAATCAATCAATCAATCAATCATTAATTTCCAACCTTCAAAATCGAAACAAATTTTGGTTCCACTTTCGATTCTGGTTCTGAGTTTCAATCGCGTAAAGGTTTCGCCGCCGGTTTAATTTCCGGTCAACAAATCAAGGAATGTCGAAATGCCGGTTCTGGTTTTGAATTTCAATCGGTTATTTCTGCGGAAATTAGATATTTTACTTGAAGCGATTTATGCTTAAACAGTTATTGAAAATCAATCCATTATAATGTCAAACTAAAAATCTATATATCTTTGATCAACCTCAACAGAACTTTAATATATTAAAAATATTATAAATATTATAATATATATATAGTTTGTAAGTCTTTTCGATATAATATCTAAGTGCAAAATATAAAAAAAAAAAACGCTACTTTAAAGAATTAAAGCGGAAACCGTTTTACAGTTAGTGATTAATTGAGTCCGTTTCGAGTTGGGGAATGCGAGGAGCGAGAAGAGTCTGAAGAATAACTTGTGGTTGCCTAACCCTGGGCAGAGTTACTTCCGCCGAATGATCTTGGCAACTGTACGACTTTTTGTGCCAACTTTTTACTGCCTGCGCCTCTGCGTATTCAATTTAGGCCTGGCTGGTAGCAGAAGAAGAAGAAGACGAAGAAGAAGATCTTCCTTTACTTTGAGTATGAGTTTTATGGCCGCAGAAGGATGGCCGCTGGCTAGAAGAACAAAGATGCGGTTCCAGCTCTGCGTCTGGGTTTGGGGTTTATGGGGTTCAGGACAACAATCGCAGTAAGTGATTACGTAACCAGCTCATTGTTCTTTTTTCATTTCATTGAACAACAACGCATTGGTGGAAGATGAAGGAGGCGCGTCTGCATTTTTTTTTCTCCTTCGTTTTTTTTTTGTGGCCCCGTCCTTATCACCATCATAAAAATGGGGCGCGTGGAGCCCGTGCAGGAGCCTCAACCTGGAAGGAAAAATAATTTATTCACAGCCATTATGCACTGCGAATTTATGCCACTTCCTGGTGGAACAACAACTACAAATAGCCATTTAAAATGCGATAAAAATAGCGCCAAAGGCAACACACTAACAAAAGCCAGCAAGTAATTGTGGTCCAGTCGAGCATGCATGGCTAGCAGATACTCTGCAGAACAATCGTATCTTCAGACATGCAAAGGAAGCATATTCAAATATATATTCTTGAACAATTAAATGCATTTTTATATTCATTATTATTATTTTATTCTTCGATTGCAAATAAATATTCGATTTTTATTCCGATTCGAAGACATTTTCAACGGATTTAAAACCTATTTGGATGGTGGAAAAAATGTCAATGACCAAAGAATAAAATATATATTAGATTGTTAAAAATGTGTTCTATAAAAGAAATTAAGTTAAATGAAATTAAATTTAATTTTTTAGGAAGTTTTCTTATAGCCAACGAAAATTGGTTGCATGATTATTTGAAGAAACAGACTCTGCTAAAAAACTATCTGCCTGTGTCACTTATGACAAATGCCTTAAGAAATTTATGATAACCTGCTGCTGAGACCATTCTACAGGGTATAGCGTATGGAAAACGAAGATGCTGTGGGCGTGGCTGGGTTCCGGGGCGGGGCGGGGTGGGGTGGAGCGTTCAAGCGAGTTGAGTACTAAACCAGGCGCAATGACTGCCAAGCATGAAACCGAAAAATGGGTTTTCAATAAACACAGAACCGCACAACAGCAGAGAGAGAGAGAGAGAAGAGTCAAGCAGAAGCGAGAAGAGAGAGAGAGAGGGAGAGAGAGAGAGAGAGAGAGAGAGAGAGAGAAGTACATTTCTTCTGCCAGCAAACAATGCGACTAATATTTGAATATGTTAATTAGTTTGGGCGACGTTGCAGTTGCTGTTGCTGTTGCTGCTATTGTTGTTGTTGTAGTTGCACGATCAGTTCTATCGTTGGACGTGCATCGTTGCAGTCTAATTTCATGTGTTTTTTCTGTTTGTTCTTTTTTGTTTTGGTTTTGTTTTGTTCTGTTTTTGGCCATCTCTTCTTAGGGACAGTTAGAAGCAGTTAAGCCATTTTTCACACAACGAAATAAACAAAACGAATGCAAAGACTAACGAGGTCTCGTCTCGTTGCTTGGGCATTTGGGCACTTGCAGCATGCGATTCATATTTACGAGCTGTGTGCCACAAGCATATGAATAACGGGCACACATTCATATATTCATATTCGTATTCAAATTCACGATTGGTATGCGGCTGAGACCACACACGCATGCCAAGGCCAATAAAGCTGCCAATGAGCCGTGGCTAAAAGCAAATGACAAGCGACAGCAACAGCAACAACATCAACAACAAACAACAACAAACAGCAACAACATCAACATCAACATCAGAACTGCCTTATAAAGCCATAGGCCAAAGTCAGGCTCAGCATATTCGCAATTTGCACGCAAAGTCGAAGGCGACTTGGCTCACAGATGAAGAGATGCTTCACCTGATCTCAAGTTGAGTTCTGTGTGAGTGTGTGTGTGTTGGCTGTGTGTGCTTCTATTAAGGATGAGCGCGTGTCCAAGATTTACCAGCACAACACGAGCCATTATTCGAAAGCAATCACTTTTAACAGGTGAAATGAAGACAGACAAGCTAAATTCATCACACCGAATGTTGCACACACTTGCCCAAAACTCAGCAGCATTTTCAAAGTGAGTTTGGTTTGTAGGCAAATGAGATTTTGATACAAGAATTCATATTTTGAAATATACCTAAAAAATATACACAGAAAACAATTCTATTAACAGTTTTTCATAATGTTCAATTTGTCAATTTCGAAGCACCAAAATTATATTCGCAAAAGCTGCTTTAAGCGATTATTATTAGAATTGAACACTTTTCAGTTCATTAAATGTTCTCTTTTCTGATAGCTTTTGTACTTGTTATAGAGTGAAACCTGTACATTGGATAAAAATAGTATTGTATATTGAAATGTTGGAATATTAGACCCCCATCAATGTTCTTCGGGCTAAAATTAAAACTAAAGTCTCTGAAGCCAGATCAATGAATAACGAAGAACTTCGGACTGTGGCTTAAGAATCAGAAGAAGAAGTTGAGTTCCAATAAAAGATTCGACGATATTGTCTATTAATAAGAAAAGTTTTAGTAGGCTATTATTGTTGCTGTTAATATAACAAATACAAAAAACTAAATAAAAAAATTGTTCAAATTCAAAATTCATTAGTAAAAAGAATAAATATATACAAAAATAACTGGTTTTTAATTCGATTTTTATTTATAGACTGTTGCATATTATTAAATATCTTCGCTTCATTTTTAATTTTTTTTTTTTGTCAGAAAATGTTGATCAATTAAAATCGGCATTTAACTCGCTAGTTTTAGGCATTATACGTATTTATTTTCACGATCGCCCAAAATGTTGACTTGTGTCTCGAGCAAAATGAAGTCACGCGCTCAACTCTATTGTGCTAATAAATACATGTACACAAATGTGTATGTATGTGTATATGTGTGTGTGGTAGTGTGCATAGGTTGCGTGCCGCTACTGTAGGTGTTGCCCGGCACCAGCTGATGGCTTTGACAGCTACTAAATTCTACTTAAAGCGCAAGGCGACACAAGCAGATGCAGACGAAAGGAGTGAGGGAGAGACAGAGAGAGCGTAGATTGTGAGAGTGAGAGAGAGAGAAAGAGAGAGGGAGGGGAGAGCGACGCACGTTCCTTGTCCAATTTTGGGCAGCAAAATAGCAAATAGTTTTTGCCGGCGCTTATCGTTTGCCCATAAATTTATGTACGTTCGATGTTGCTGCCAAATATTGCCAGCTCGGAGGTCCTAGGCCAATAACTTGCCATGACACGCAATGAAGTTGTTTGCCTTTGCCTCTTTTTTTTTGTTCTTTTTGCAACGCGCGGAATTTTTGGCTTGGTAGAAAAATGCAATTAACGGCACTTGTTCGTTTTTTTTTGTTGTTTGGCTGTTCTTGATGTGCATTTGCTGAGACACGACACGACACGATCGTACATGTTAAAACACATCGTGTTTAAATTTACTGCCAATTGACAATTTTTCAATTGCATTTCATTAAATAATTCTTTACACTTGGAAAAAAAAAATCGTTAAGCTATTCACAATTTTTAAATTTGATAGATGTAAAGTGCATTGGTTTGGTTATCGGCTAAGCGTTAGCAAATGCAACAACCCAAATTCAGCGTTGCCAATCAAGCTGCTTTAAACATATTTAAAATAATATGCTGCAATTTCATTATATAAAGTATTCATTTAAAGTTTTTAATGCCTAATTCAAAGTTTTATTTTCTTATTTTAGTAAGGCAAACATTTTTCTTAAACCAGTCCGTCTTAGGTCACAATAGATACCAGCTCGAGAGTTGCCATATCAGCAAATAAATGTTAGTCTTCAGCGTTTTCTCCCTCTTAGCAAATGGTATTTACTGCATTTTTTTTAGTATGTTTTGTGTGCAGACAACGCCATTTTTAGCACATTTCGAATGTGTATTACAGTGAAAGGGAAACCTGCGCCATACAAGTACCAAATAATTAGCTAAAATTCTTACAATTTAAGAATTAAACATATTCAAATATAACTAAGAAGCGGCAGATAAGCGCAATCAGCAAAATGTGTGGTGGTTTTACCTGCTCGAAGAACGCGCTAATTGCGCTCAACATTTTGTATGTGGTAAGTAAGCAAGCAGCAACAAAAAACTAAACAACAACAACAGAAAAAATATACAAATTGCGACATACAATACGGAAACAACAACAACGAGGAAAAAACTGTTTGAAATTTGTTGTGTCTGCATTGTGAAATTCGTGCAACGGTTAATGTTATGTCTGCTATTTATGGAGTAAACAGTTGTCCTCGTTTCTCTCAATTTTTATTGATATACCCTCGGAAGTAAGAGACTATTGTTTTTGTTTTGTTTGCTTAATTTATCTTAAAAATAATATATCTATAAATAATATATACAAATGTAAATAATAAACATTAATTTATATATAAAAAATGAGCAATAAAAACTCATTTCAGGCAGGGTATTTAAAGTGCGGCGCGTCTAAAATATTCTCCTTTTTCTTTGTTTCTTTCTCCGTTCTTGTAGATGATTGGTTTCTTGCTGATTGGCGTTGGTGTCTACGCTCGGGCTGCGTCGGTCGTTACAAATCTGCCAATTGTTGGCGGCATCCTTGCCTGCGGCGTGATACTCATCTGCATATCCATGCTGGGCCTCGCTGGCGCTGTCAAGCATCATCAAGTGATGCTCTTCTTTGTATCCTTTTTACACAACACTACTACAACTACAACAATGTGCATGCATGCCTGTACCGTTATGCAGCACTACACGCACAACTGCACAAGGTCAACGCATGTCGAATGCCGTTCTAAAATACCCTCTTCCTCTAACCGGACATTTTCGCTCACTTGAGAAACGGTACACATGCATTATGCATGCATGTGTATTAGTGCTGCTTGAGGTGGGCTTCATAATGACGCAGCACTCTTGACATAAATCAAATGACTTTGTACAACACTTGGCTTGGCTCACGGAGCGCTTTGCCTTCGACTTCCGCTTGTTTCGTAATTGCGTCAGCTGGAAGGTTATCAGCTGCTACCGTACAACATGAACTGATAGCACAACATTAGTGCTATGTCAGCTTATACATACATGTATGTATATACATACTTAGCTTATGCATTCTTCAATGTTGACTGACTGGTTAGTGGGTATATTATATGATATCTGTTTGTCATTCTTATCTCGGCTCTAAATATATTTCTATGAAATTTCCAATGATTATTGAATTTGAGGTCAATCAGATTGAAACTTATCAGGTTATTTACATAGGAATGATATTTTTAAAGTTGATTAATAAAAAGAGCTTTGATTATAGTTTCCTCTTAAAAACTAATCAATTTAGAATTCATATTTGATTATATGTTTGAAGGAAGAACAATCAATCCAAATATTGGCTTATAGTTTCCCTTACAAATTCGGAGTTTAGATTTGAGTTTTATGTTTCAAGCAAGAACAAACATAAATCCAAACTCTTCCTTCTTTTCAAGTCATGTTTTTCAAGTAGACCGTCTACTATATTAAACAATTAGCCAGCTGAGTTCTTAAATTCAAAATAACACCTTTAGAAATACTATATTCAATCTAACTAATATATTTGTCAGCAATTTACTTTCAGCACACCGATCATAACCTTTTCTATTATTATTGGTTTGCATCTTAACTCTTTAAATGTCTCAAATGCATGATCTCAGTACATGATCATTCTGTTCATGCTGTTCCTCATTCAGTTCTCGATTGCCAGCTCCTGTCTGGCTGTGAATGCCGAGCAGCAGCAACAGTTTGCCGAGCAGGGCTGGAAGACGGTGCCGCCAAAGTTGCGCAAACAGGTGCAGGATAGTTTCCGTTGCTGTGGCTTCAATGCCACCACCACACCAACCACCACCAGCACCACCACCATAACCAATGTTAACGATGAGGAGCCCAGCTGCGATCTGATTAATCGGGAGTGTTGTGCCGATTCCAAGGATCCGTTATGTCATTGTGGTCCCTGTGGCCCCCTGCTAGAGGATAAGATTGATTATGCCTTTAAGCTATGCGGTGGTCTGGGCATCTTCTTCAGCTTCACTGAGGTGAGTTCCTTTCCTATTAGTTATCTCTAATCTCTTATCTCGCATACCGCATATGGATTTTTTTTAATCCTCTTGTCCTGTTCTCATATTTAACATGCTGCAATCTCAGTTCGTTGGTGTCTGGCTAACAGTGCGCTATCGCAATCAAAAGGATCCGCGCGGCTTGCCCAGCGCCTTCCTCTAAATTGCTAACTAAAACTCTCCCCTAAACTCCCCCCACAAATAAAAAAAAAAAAAACAAACAAAAAAATTAATAAGAACAAAAAAGTTTAATGTCAATGTGTAAATTTCATATTCATGTAACAATCGTGGGTCTTTTAGATCAACCTTTTGTGGTTAGCTGCTATCATCACACAGACACACTAACACACACACACACTTATACACAAATACATCTATATACATAATACATAATATATATATTTATACGAGCATCCCTACATATATACTTATATACACATAAGGTCCTTGCATGCACAGCCACAAGTACAGTCTACACTCGCTAATTAAATGAATTACTTTGGTTTATGAAAATCATTTCGAAGTCTAAAATACATTTTCTAAAGATCTTTGACAATTCTAATTACTTTTAATTTTCACAAGAAAATGGAATCTATGATTACCAAAAAAAACTGGCCATCAAAAATTCACACTTTAAGTTAAAAAAAAACGTTTTTGGAAAAAAATATAATTAATATAATTTACGAGAGAGTTACTTAGCGAGTGATCACTGTACTCGGCATATATACGAGTGTAGGCAGGAAAACCAAAACAGTACGTAAACGCATTAGGCCATACATACATTTACAACTTTAGAAATATATATATATATATGTAATATATAAATATATATATAAACATATATATATATACATCTATCTATATACAATACATATATATACAAGATATGTAGCAATGTGTTTACTTCTTTTTAACAAAACGCAAGCAATCAAGTGTTTCGAACTGAAAATGTCAACACACACAGACACACACATATACACTTAAAAAAAAAACACATACACACACATATGCATACATATAAATCGAATGTATTCGTGAGGAATATTTATTCACATTCACTAACAATTCGAAAGTCCCTGGGCGACGTCTGAAACTAAAAACACTCTTTAGAGAATTTAAACATGGCTAAAAGAGCAACTGGTGAGATATATATATACATATCTATCATGTAACAAATTTGATTATGCTTTCATATTTATTTTTTGTATGCTATGTTTTTGTGTTATTTGCTTGTACTTTTCTAATCAGTCTTCTTTATATTTAATTGGCAACAGGTTTTGGCCGTTTTCTTTGCGCGTCGCTATCGCAATCAGCACGATCCTTGCTATTTGCCTGCTCGCGCCGTCTTTCCACACAACTATCAGTACTGAAGATAAAGGACACTTTGTTGTGGAAAGCTGCCACAAGATGATCAAAGAGAACCAAGGCGCAGGCAACACTTTTAGTCAATGGGACGAAGGCTGATTTATAATTTTTACACAAAACTTCCTAGCAAGAACTGAATTGAGTGGAAGTCGAAATGCATTCTTGAATATTTGCATATATTACTAATATAAATATATATAAATGCTTGCTTAGTCAGTTCTTAGTTTTTAGCTGTGCAAAAAATCGAGATTAAGTTCCAACTCGCAAATTGAGATTATTTTTAGTTAATGGTGTTCTTTTATTGTGTAAATTTCTCTGTGTAATTGTTTGTACAATTTATGTATTATTTGTAAGTAGCACTTTAGAAATATACACATATATGTTTTATTTGCAACTGGCAACAATCACAAAAGTCAACTCAAAAACTGCTGTACCACTACAGAAAAAGAAAGAAAAAAATCATTTCGAACCTGATCTTAAGCGTAGAACCAAGTCAAATGTAACTAGCAAACTGGCAACTGTGTTTTAAACATATACATAAACACAACAAACTTATATACATATAGATACGGTCGATATATATATAAATATATATATACAAACATAATTCAATATAAAAGGTAACATATATATACATATATAGATGTTAGATGTGTGTTAAAAAGAAAAAAGAAGAAAAGAAAACTTTGAAATTAGCACTAAAAGGCAAACCTATAAAAATACATGTCAACAAATATTTGATAAGTTTGAAAATAATATCACAAACACCTTCCAAAGAAACAAAAACAACAACAACAAGCCTTGAGCTTTATTGCTGCTTTTCCTCGCTGCCTCTTCTATCCCCCACCCCACCCTGCTCTGCAGTTATCAATACATTTTCCAATTTACACAGCAGCGCCTTCAGCTGCTACCGCTGTCTCCTAGCGCTTGCACCCACGCGAGCCTTTTCTTGTTTTCCTCTCACACCTATACACACACACACATTCACACTCAATATAACCAATAGCTTTTCTCTTGCGTTTCAATTTCATACTTCCTTTCCAAGGCCACAAGGAAACCCTGAAATGAAAATTCTCTGTATTCTGTGCTGTGATTGAAGTAAATATGATCTTTAAAAACTAAATAAATTCTCGAGTTTCATTTCCCTTCAGCCCAATTAAAGCCACTAACGAGCACAGCTGTCTGGCTGCATCGGCATCCTTAGCACACGGTTTCAACTTACCAACCAAATGGGATAGCTTCACATCGTTATTTGCGGCCGTCGAGGAGTGGCCACTGTGGTTGCAAGTAGCCAAGGAAAAAAAGTTATAGAAAAGTGAAAAATTAGTTCACCTTGGAAAACAAATAAGTTCTTAAGTGCTGCCAGAAATTGTATAATTAGTGTCCAATCAAAAAATGTTATAAATACAATAATCAGGATAAGATGGATATTGCTCAACTTATTTGTACTAATTTGTTACAATTAATTGAAATTTATATTTTACAGACGCTTGAGTTCACATCGGAATACAATTGTAAATAAGGGCAGATAAGTTCTTGAGTATTGCCAGAAATTATTATATTTTTATTATTATTATTTACAATCTGTCGAAGCACAATCAACAATATAGAACAATATTATATGTAAATTTGCAACATTTAATTAAAATTTATATGGACGGTCGCTCTCAATTTTTCTTCTATTGCTACAGCTACAGACAGCACTAAGGATTTTTTTCGCTCTTAAATAAAAAAGCAGAGCAAGGCGAAAGAGCATTCATTGAAATGTTTTTACAAACTTTTAAGAATTGGCTGGAAAAGATAAAGCGCTTCAATACCTCCTAAAAGTTAACATAAAAAACTAGACTAGCAATCGAGTATATATCCTCGTTGATCTTTTATCTAACCACTTAAAATTTAAAATTGAACTCAATTGCATAACTGCAACGCTAGAAAACTCTGTTTTCTTACGAAAAATTAATCTAATGGCTTCAATCAATTTGGCAGCTATTGTAATAAGTGTTTGAGAGATTTGTGCATAAGTAGGATTTAAGCAGCTCTCTAATTACGCTTGCTGAACAGAGCAATTGGCTGCTCCTTGGCAGGCTGGAAACTTAGTTAGACAAATCCATTATGTAAAACAGACCCACGGTGCGCATCGCAAGGATGCCACTAATGTTTTCTCCTTGCCTCGCCAAGAAGATTAACGCACGCACTTTGTTTGACATGTCCCTGGGGAGGAGACGTGTAAATAATATTTTTCGGCAACAGACCCAACAAAATTTTCGGTAAAAAGGAGCAAAGTTTTTCACTCAAACTCTTGGGCAAGAACTCAACAAGCGACAGCTTGAACAGGCCCAAGTTCAATGCACTGGAAATGCTTTCTCCGACACCGAGAGAAAGAGAATGAGTTGAGGTGAGATTCACAGAGAGAGAGATAGCGAGAGAAAGAGAGAAAATGAGATTGAGAGTGCGCTGAGCGCGCCTTTTAGTGGGCCGAGCTGGGAGCTATTTGGATTATATAACGATTGCGCAGAGTCAGGTGGCCAACGATGGGGTGGCTGGCGTGACTCGAGTTTTTCAGACAATACTGGGTGTGGTGGACCAAGACGCAGCCGGTTGTGGCTGCGGCTGACGGAATTTGGTATTTGGGCTTCTGCAAACCGAACTGCGGGGGTCAACATATTCCGTCAGCTGCCAAATGTTCTTGATATGTCATGCTAAAGCAATGGACATGACATGCACAGCAACAGCTACAGCTTTAGATACAAATACAAAACGCACACTTAAAGATACAAATTCATGTTTCAACTAAAGGGGGAAAAGGCTTTGCGTCCAGTTTCTACAAACAGTAACACTTAAACCAATGCAAGAAAAAACACTCCCTAAAAACTCTCTTTTTTATTACGAATTTCTATTTAAAGCTATAAAAATAATTAAACTCTTTGGATGAAGGAGATCCTGATGAGCATCACCAGCCGCGTGTGTCTGTCGACTGTCTGTTTCTATACCGACCATATTCTGAGTGAAAGTTCTATATTTAGTCAACTCTATATTTAAATGTTTGTATAATGCGCCTGGGGCATTGCATGTCCTCTTTTGTATCCTTTTTGTGGACACATGTGTCTCGAATGTGAATTGTCGAACTAAAATAGAATTTATGCGCTCCGTGATTGCCACCTGCGGCTAGTTGATCGCTCAACAGTGCGTATTAGTATTATTGATTTAAGTCGAAAGACACTCGACGCTATTGTCAGCTGAATACTCAATAACTTAAGCGAATGTAGGCATACATAAATAAATAAAACATATTTGCCGCAGTTATGCAAGGACACATTCCATTTGTTGGCTCCATTAAAATTCCTGCCTGTTTTCCACTTGTGCTGAATTATTAATAACAAAGGAAGCAGCAGAAGATGAAAAAGAAAAGAAAAGCCATTAGCTGCCTCAATACTTCAAGCAAAAATGGAGTATCCAGCTCTTCGTAAGAGGGCGGCCAAATAAGAATTTTTTCATATATTTAATCTAAGCCACTCTGCTTCTGCCCTGGTTTATGAAAAGTGGGACACGTTCGACGAGTTATGGGCTTGATGAGTTTTAAAGCATTTCATTTATTAGTAAAGGATGTCATTTAAGAAATAATCGAGATTAGCTTTTAAAAATGCTATGATTTTTGATAAAGTGATGCTAAGATAACTATTTCTTACAACTCTTTTAATAATAATCGGATGAAAGATAAGTTTTAGTTTATCTGCAGGATTTTAAATTTTTTCGCGAACTTTGGATGGAAGATATGGAAGGCGATGTCTCCGATCCCATATTATATATATCTATATTTATATATAGATACAGTAATAATTCTAAAATTTTACTATCTAAACTTAAGATTTTAAAGACTTGTGCTCAGAGTATTTCGTGGTCGGCTCTCTCGACTAGAATATTCTTATCTGTTTCAACATTTAGGTACTTTATCAGTGAGTTTCTATAGGAGTAATCGGTCATTTTAGCGAGGTCGACTCAGGACTGAAAGTTTGTGCTTTGCAAGCATAAAACTTTCTTAACGCTTAATTTCTGTTCTCGTCACACATACTTATGCATAAATGTATAAATGCCCCGTAATTCGTATTTACTGCCACATAATGTCCGTCCAGCTGTCCGGCAGCCCATGAAGCGTGACGAGCGACGGGTTCTACTTTTTTTGTTGCTGTTGTTGTTGTACAGAAAACCAGAAATTAAGCCATAAAAAAATACTGAGTGCCTAGGCAACAAATTTGAATGTCAATGTCAGATCAAAGTCATACTGTTAATTAAGCTCACGGCACAGACAACTGTTGCAATAAGGTCGAAAGCTCGAAATTAAATAAGTAGCGCCACATGTTTGGGTTTTAATGAGAACTTCCGCAGAACTAAAGCTCATATTTACCAAATTACGCCAAAATAACAACAAAATATTATTTACATTTGATAGCTGCGAGAAATGTTTGCAATGATTAAACCTTTTAACTTAATAAAGATCAGAGCAAAGTGCTTCGCATTTGTATTTGTTTATTGTAAACAAAGCGAAAAAATTGTACTTATGACTAAATTGTATAATATGAAAGAAAAATGATTCTTTATAAATGATCTACAAGCAATGTGTGTATTTCTGAAAAGTGGAATGCAAACCCATTTATAACTTTTAATAATTATTTTGTAAATAAATTAGAGAAACATATAAAACATTTCAGATATATTACGATAAGAATTTTATTTTAGTCTGTGCTTGGACTTATTTTCTTTACGCTGTTTATTAATTTCTATTGAATGGATACTAAACGCTAAATGGTAACTCAAACTCCATCAACGAGAAAAGTATAAATACCATCTAACATTTAATATCGACATATTTCGTAAATAACCACACAAATACCTCAATAGAGTGGCAAAACACACTCATGAATGAGTATACAAACACACACATATGAATAAACAAATACTTTTATGTATTTTTCCTATCCATAAAATGTTTACCGTTCCATAGGCCCAGCAACAATAATTATATATTAAAAATAATTCTGTTTTATTGCCTGCACATGCAAGCAACCAAAAATGCTTTGGCAGTAGAGAGAGAGCTCGACTATAAGATACCCTGAACAAAGCTGTTGAATATATTAAGAAAAACTTTCTTGTTTTCAGTTCGACGTTTTTTTTTAAGCTTAAACATTCTATTTTTAGTATTTCGACCTTTTCATTATCATTTGAACAGGGAAATACCATTGTTCATTGAACTTCATTTGGCCCTAGGGATGTCTTGATATGACGAGTTCAATCATGATAATCCATATAATTTCTTCAGAAACTCGTGATAAGAAAAAGAAATGTACATATATGAATAGTATGTATAATGCTATATAAAGTCGCCAGTCGAGTGAGATTTTCAATAAGTGCGATTTTCTACTCCCATTCGCAATGAATATAGTCGGAGCATTGATCCTTGCTCTTTGTTTGGCCTCGAATGTGTGCTGTCAAAACGAGAAAGGACTTAGAATACTGTCGGAACAGGACTGTGGATATTTTGATTCAAATGCTCAGACGGATGCAGAAAATAGGATTCAATTAATGTCAAGACCCTGGCTGGCTCTGCTGAAGATCAGAAATAATGGCGTTGAACACTTTTTCTGCGGCGGCACACTTATAACAAAACGTTAGTTAATGCAAGCCGTCTTAATTGTATTATTGACCCTTATTCGAATATAATTAATAGGTTTTGTCCTAACTGCTGCGCACTGCTTGAGTGAATATGAGCTGTAAGTAATAGCTGATTATGTTCCATGTTGTAAGTTTCCAAATTGTATTTTCATCATAGAATACTAGTGCGTTTGGGAGAGCATAGAGTATCCACCCAAACCGACTGCTTTGACGATAATCAGAAATGTGCCCCACCTGTTAATGATGTTCTCTTTGATGAAATTTTTGTACATGAAGATTACACAAAGAACTTTGCTGCAAATGATATAGCATTGATAAAGCTATCAAGAGACGTTGAAAACAGTCGTAAGTTAAATGGTTAATACCACCTTCAGTTGCAGAATTTAACCGATTTATTTACTTGCCACAGAGAGCATCAAGCCCATATGTTTGCCACTTAACAGAACACTTCAAGGACAGACCGAAGAAATGGAGAAATTCTATGTAACTGGCTGGGCCCGAACCGGAAAGATATGATCCAATGTGGCCAAGGAGGCGACCGCCTATAAATACAATCGTACAAACTGCCAGAAGATCTTCAGCAGAGATATCAAATCGAGTCAAATCTGCGCTTATGATTCATGCATTTACGAACTTGGTGGATCTCCACTATCGTATCCGGCTGAATATAATGGCAGCCAACGATTTGTTCAGTTTGGAATATCCAGCTATGGACATCGTATGTGCGCTAATAATCTTTACCCAACTGTCTTTACAAATGTTGGCAGCTTTATTCCTTGGATAGCTGAAAAAATCGCTAATTAGCTTGTTTGCGTTGTATTTGCCCATTTATATCAATTTAAATAAAAAGTTTGCATACAAAATTACATTCTTAAGTCGAAATGGTTTCCTCGAACCTTACATTCGATTTGATGAAGAATCCAATGTCTGGAATTGAAAATGGTCAGGAGTAAAACTGATCCGTGAGATGCAAAGATATGATGATGATGCCATTAGCAGTACGCACTCAGATGACATCGGTCGAAAGATCAGATCTTGAATGAAACGCTTGCTTAAAAAATAACAAATTTACAGCTGACATTCGGAGCAAACTGATCGAATAAGTGTGGATTAAAAAATATGAATATTACACATATATATGCATATAATAATCATGCATATCTATTACAAAGCTACAATGGAATAACTGAAAAATAATCTGAAATAAGTAAAATACATTTTTTAGCATTAATGGTGACTTGACCCTGCTTTGCGTCAAAAAGGAGGAATTTAGCCACCCTTATAACAAGCCGGAAGTAAACATAGCTATCTGAGTTATAACTCTCAACTTCAATCGAATTTAACTTCAGGTTTTGATATTCAAGAGCCGTAAGTATTAACTAATTTCGCTTTTACGATTGCTTTTCATGTGGTACATTTTTAAATTTACTACGATTTATGGTGCCTTGTTGGTGAAAACATACATCAAGAATGTAATCAAGACCCAGTTGAGGATGTTCTCCTTAACACAACAAACTAGTGAAAATGAAATTGCATTAATAAAGCTATAAAGAGACGTTGACAACAATCGTTGGTAACATTTATGGTATTATTTCAAGTTGAAAATTTGTTCGATTTGGGTGCATGCCACAGAAAACATGATGGGGATCTGTTTGCCACTGAGCAAATTACTTCAAGAAAATTTCGCTGGGACCAAACTGTATCCGCTTGGTTTATGGAGATGAAACATAGCAGTGCACTCTGCCAAACGACCTTTGGAAGAGAGGTCAAATAGAGTCAACTCTGAGCTGGTCAATCATGCAGGCTGAATATAATGAAAGCTATCGTTATATTCAGTTTCGTACACATATGTTGGCTGCTTTATTCCCTGGATAGATTGAAAAACGCTAACCAGCGTTTAACTTGACATATGTACTTCATTGGGTATTTCAAATTCTTGATGCCTGCTAAATTTTATTGCTCTGCTCGTCAGAATCAGTATATTGAAGAAAGTGTTTCAATATAACTTGTTTAGCGTTAATGGTTGCTTACAAATCAAAAACTCATTGTTTATGTGAATTTGCCTATTATTTATTTATTTATTTAATATCAACTAAAGTTATTTGACACAAAAAATACAAAAAGTAACAAAGTGAATTAAATTATATATATAAATGAAAAATAAGAAATATTTAAAAGATTTCTGTAGGTATTTAATCTGAACTAAAATTGTACATATAAAGATAATAAATTTCACATTGAATAAAAACGAAAATAAAAGAAAACTAGAAAAATGGCGTTAGTGAATAAGTATTACAGATGTTTATGCACACATATACATAATTGAAAGATTACTTTGCTTAAAGACAGCAACGAGCATAAATACGTACTTACATGCAAACTCATTGTATACAAAGAAAATGTAAGAATCTTTTCAGCATTCTTGTTTTTGTTATTATAATCTTAGTGAAAGAACATATACGAGATTAAAAGAAAATATTTTAATTGAAATCACGTGGCGTATGCGCAACGAGTGCTGCTCAAAATTACGTATACGTCTTGTTGGCTTCAAACTGGACGTTAATGCTGCGACGTAATTCAATAAGCGGCACATTTAGCGCTTTAAGGCAACGCTCGAAGCATTAACGGTAAACATAATTAATGAACCGTCCTGCAGGAAAGCCACAATTAAGCACACGAGGCAACACGAAGGACGAAACGAGAGCAAAGAGAAGTCGCATCATTGCTGCGCAGCTGTTGCGTCTCAGCTGTCATATTTTCATACCCCCCTTTAACTCTTTGCCATGTGACCCGCATGTGAGCGAAACTTGAGCAAGTCTATAAACAAAGGCAACTGAAATAATTTTTTTATTTTTTTATTTTTTGTGTGGTAATTGTTTGGCTCATGTTTGTTTTACAGCTTATAATTAAATTTTGTTGTTGCGCGTAAATAGTTTTAAACAATTCCATTGACTCACCGCTGCCAATTATGCGGCAACAGTGTTGGCATTTTAGCTTTTTAATAATTATCTACTTTTTAAAAATTCAGAGTGCTTAAAATTAGCTATGATAAAAATACAGAATTTCATTTTATGTATAATTATAATAAATTAATAACAATAAAATTGATCACTTCGATGGTAAGCAGTTTAGTAATTTAATTGTTCTTCGAATTAGCTTTTTTTTGGCGCTGGCAACACTATTTGGCATTAGCCGCCGTTTGAGTGAATTTCATGACAATGAGCTTCCTGTGGAAAGTTGAGTTAAGTTGAGTTACGTCGACTGCGACTGCGACAGCGGCAGCAGCAAGCAGCATTTGAATTTTCGCTTGCCCGCTCTCTTAGTCAGTCAACGTTGAACTTCGCGCCGCTGCAGACGTCAACGCCTGGCCGTAGAGTGTTTTAGTGTGCGTGTGCGACACAGTGAGAGAGACTGAGAGAGAGGGAAAGCTCGTGCTGAAAACATTGCCGTCATATTTACACGTGAGTCGCAGCAGACCAGCAGATAAACAAAGCAATAGCAGCTGCAAAAGCGCAAATCGTTAAAGGACGCCGAGGACGTTGGCCAAAAGTCAAATCAAATCGCGATTTGCGCGCGTTTTTTCTTCTTCATTTGACTGCCGAAAAAGTAGCAAATTTTTACCTTTTATGTAAGTACATCAAAGTAAACTTTTTGGTTTTTGTGTTTATTATTTATGGGGTAGCATTATTGACTTAACACAAAAGCGTTGCTCGCTTTATTTGATTTGCAGTTCAGAAAATCAATAGATTGGTATATCCTTCGCATAATGTGAGCTCTTCTAAGTATGTTGTGCATTTTCTTCTCCTCTTTATCTAAACTTAAACATTTCTTATTTTCTTACTGATAACAACTAATGGAAAAGTTCTTGACACCCTTTTGGTGAGAGAAGGGTGCTGGTTGCGGTAGAAATTGCAAAACATTTGAAACGGTTGAAAATTTACATTTTCTGATGACTCTGCAATTGTTCATTGAACGGTTCAGCAAACGTTTTCAAGGTTTTTTGCGTTTATTGGGTCACAAGCACAGCCTGCACAACAGAAAACTCGTCTACACATTTTTTCCTTTCACTGTGCGTGAAAAGCGCAGCTGTTGGCTGAATGTGATAAGAAATATGCTTTGCATTAAAATTTCTACAAGCTGTAATTTGTCAAAAATTCAAAAATAAAAAGAACTTTTTTATTGCCTTTCAGTAGGTAAATTTATGTGCAAAAAAATACATATAAATAAAAGAAAACTTGAGATTAAAACTCTTACTTTTGAAAATATAAATCAATTTTTTGTATCTCCAACATATAATTGTTTGGGAAGCCTTGAAAATTAATCCTTTCAATGCCGTAAAAATATCACATGCCTCCATCGCTCACTTCTAATTTTGTATAAGGAACAAAAAAAGGATTCATAGGATTCAGCTTTTTGTTCCACACAAACCTTATTATCATAATGATTTACTAACTTTGCACATGATTTTTATGCCACACCAATAAAAAATCTTAAATTACAAAACGTTGAAAAGTAGGCAACGCTTTTGTTTATTGTAAATTCCTTTAGGAAAGGCACTCGGCGCTTAAGTGACTCACATATTGCCATGGGGCTCATCAAATATTTTCAGATTTTAAAGCTCTTAAGTAAATTTTAATTTCAAGCGTACTACAAGCTAAATAAGCAGAGGTTTTGAACCAGAAAATCACCAGTCAACAACATACGATTTCCGGATGGGTTCGCTTTGGCCATACTTAGTCGTAGTCGTGAACTTTTGCTTCACGAAATGAACAAGAGCAAACAGCAACAAAAAATTGTTGCTATGTTTCTGTCAAAGTTTTCGACTTAGTTGATGCCCTACAAACTGAGTATTTATGCTCAGCACGCCGAAGATTTTATACTCTTGCAGAATGGAGTCAAGCTGCCAGCATCTAATTTTAACTATAAATTCAAAAATGCGATCAAAAGCTATATAATATAATGGACTGATCTCCATGATTTTTTGTTTAAATGTTATGAGAAGGAGTTTAGTTACAATAATAACTTGTTTAACAAAATAGTTATTCATACAAGAACTCATTTTCGATGAGTTCCTATGGCATCTACTTAATACAGTAATCCGGTCTAACCGTCTCCGACATATATGCTGCCTGTAGCAAAGATACAAATATATAGAATGTGCTTGTGATGCTGACCAAGAATATATATATACTTCATGGGACCGGAAGACGTCTCCTTTCATGCGTAATGAGCTTCACGCTACAATTCAAATACCCTCTGAAAGGATCTTTAAAGGGTATATAAGCTACCATTAAATTTTAGCAACGTTTGAGGCTGGTCGCTTCAGTTTCCACTAAACGTGCTCAATCAACGAAAATCTTGTTGGTTTATGCGAAAGGCTCCCAAATAATAAATCATCTCGGCAATGTTGACATTTTTGGATGGCCACAAGCCGCGAGCAACTGGCGACCGCAGCTGTGGAATACTTTCAAGGACTCGAGTCCTGTGCGGTCATACGTTTGTCTGTCTACCACTCAGAAAACAACAACACAAACACGCAGACAAATAAAAAACACACACTCAGCTAAATTCACTGTTTTAAGGACAGACGCTATCCAGTCAGAAAATAAAATTCAAGAATTTTTCAGCTTAAATTAATTAATTGTTTTAAAATACAACTCCATTAAAATGAGATTTAGTCACTCTTGCCAATTCCAATCAACTACAGTTTTCGCTGAGTGTACGCAAACAACGTACAGTTGCCTGTCCAAGCGGTAATGGCAACTGACATTTTGCATCGTAGCTTTTTAATTAAAAGCTGTCAAAACGCTTTGTGTGCATTTCATCACCTTTTCCCCTGACCTCAGCAAAGCTCATTAGACCAGCAGTAAACTTTGCATGCAAATTACTTGTGTTAGTTTTCTTTTTCTAGTTATTTTTTTTTACACACTTTTGTAAAGCAAAAATAAAGTTTACCATTCGTTTTTTTTTTAAATTACAGCGTCTAGTGAAAGATGTCGCTACTAACGACCAACAGCCACTCGCTGTCCGAGGAGGAAATCGATGAGTGAGTAGAAGAACAAAACAAGCTAACTTTGATTCGGATCTAACAAACATGCCCTGCCAAATCTAAGTTTCCTCAATTTAAACAAGTATAAATGACCGAGCGTAAATGATACCCTGAATCCAAATCTTTACCTATTTAAACGAACAAACGCAAAGTTATCGATCAAAAAAGTTATCGATTAAATGCAATATGATTAATATGCGTAAGGTATAACTTATCTCCCCAGCTTAAAATTGCATGCCTTTATAACTGTTGTTAAACGATTTATATCGACATAAGCTAAGAAGTATAATTTATCGATAAAAGTAAGTTTACATGATATGCGTATGGTATAACTTATTTAATAAATCTCTATCTGAGATCGGGGATCATATAAATGAATAGGCAGATAAACGAATATGGCTAGATCAATTCGACTTTTGATGCTGATCATGAAATATATAATTTTGGAAAGCTTTCTGTTGTCTGAATTATTGAAAATTTGCCTTAAATGCGTGAGACTTTTTACAAGCAAATTATAATACCTTAAGCAAGGGTATTAAGAACCTATCCCAAGTAAAACTTCACACAATCAAATTGAATTGCATGGCACGAACTTTTGTTTAGTCAATTCTCAAAGATATGGAGCCAACAAGAGTTTGTTCGTTATAGGCAAGCAATTTGCACTCTGAACTTTGCGGTGTTGGTTTTTAGCCGCGGGTGGCCCAAAACTGCTAAAGCTAAAGTTTTTGCCACTTGTAATTCATAGTGTCAAACTTTGAAAGAAGAATTAAGTATTAAGAAACAAAAAGAATAATTTATCTTGGGAAATGTTTCTTTCTTGAATCTCAAGGGATTTTAGCAACGAAAATATACAAAATTCAAAATATGTTACTTTCCAGCGTTTTCTTTTATTCTGATTTAGTAGGTTTTAATTGACACATTAAAAAAACATCGAGTTCTAGTTCTGAACTTTACTTATACATTTCAGTAATGTGACAAGGGTTTTAAAACGATCAATTCTAAACTCAATAATAAATAAATCAATAATATTTGTAAATAAGTAGCATACTTTTCGGCGGCCAACAATAAACATTCGCCCGAAATTAGTTTTCATAATCAAGTTATGTTAATTTGGGCCAAAACACAGAGAATCGATTAGATTAGAATTTGTTCAACAAATTGTCAAGGTCGTCTAATATGCGACGAGGCCTATAATTATTCGTGTGCCACAAAGTATACCCGCTCCTATTGGTGTCTGTGATTGGAAGTGGGTGGTGGGTTAGGGGGTGTGGAGCTGTCGTGGGAAGTCTCTAACAACTGCTGATAATAATATCAACCCCACGCAGCCCATAGATATATATATATATATGTGTGTGTGTGTGTGTCTGTGTGAACGTAATGACGTTTATATTGCTCATACGCAGTGTAGCAAAAAGTTTCAGCATAGCAATGTGCACGACTTGAAAATACCCATTAACCAATACAAAATGTAATTTATCTACGATTAAAATGTTCTAAGAAAAATTCTGATAGTTATAGCAACAATGGTAAGCTAATCCAGTATATCAAATAAAAAAAAACCATAATAAATAAAAAAACAATTAATTTAATAATTAATTTTTTTAAATAGGATTCAAAAGATATTTTTTAAACATTTAACGTATGCGTAAGCAGTAAAATATGCGTAACTCAATTGATTACTCTAAATTAATATATTTTGGATAATACCCACTGCAATTGTGTACAGGGTATGGAAACACATGTCTTCCAGCCTAGGCCACAAAACATTGTAAGCATTTTCGATTGGCTTTTGGGGAATTCTATTCAAAATTCGCCCACGTTCGACTTTCGGTCTGTCTTTTGAAATATTGTTTTCAATTTGGCTGCAGTCACGCGTAAGTAATGCAAACTCGGTTGATGGGATTAGGGTCAGGACAATGGGCATCCTGACACTTGCCTCCTGGTGGCAAGGCAGTGACTTTAAGCTAACGTATCACGACTTGTTGTGTAACTTTACTTATTACATTATACACCCTTGCAGAGATTATTTTAAATTTGACATGCACTTGTCACGCATGCAAAGAGACATCTCTGAGCCCATTATATATATATATTAATGAGTAGCATCGCTAGCCCTTCCTTTTTTAACAGGACTAGTGTGCATATGTCGAAGTTGTCTGGACCGAATATTGTATAACTGCCATTGTAACGATTAGGAGAAGATGAGTTATTAGATGAAAAAACTATTTTGTTTCAAAAGATATCCACATTTAACTGATAATATTATATAGCTCCTAAGACATCCAAACTCTTTAAATAATTTATTATATTAGCATTAAATCATCAACACCGGGTTACTATATCATATAGATTTAATAGAAACACTTTACCGGGTTTTTCTTTCATTTCATTGATAAATTCAGATGTGGGCAGGTTGACTCCCTTCTTCTGCAAGGGTATAACATCTTTGCGGTTCCCGAAATAGCCATTCTTGGTTGTTCATTTCACTTTACGTTTTATCTCATTCATTTGGTCTATGAATTTAGTATTACTTTGAACGTTTCTACTTTTAGAGTTGACATAGCCCAACAGATATGACCTTCAACCTTAGTCGTTAACTCACTTACAAATGGCATTTTGCAATTGGACCGCACTCAATGCAATTTAGATTATTAACAGATACGAATTATCCTGTCCGAATGAGTGACTGACTGATTGATTGGGGATTGCTGACTAGCCTATGGAAATGGCTGGGAAATCAAAGTGAACTTTTCAAATTTCCGACTGCCATAACTTTGTCAATACTAAACCGATATTCAAAGCTAGGCCTTTTTATTATGGTTACGAGTCTGGACTATTTTTAAATTTCAGTTTGCAGTAGAGATTCAAGTAGAATATTAAATTTGTTGAAAATAAGGATGTATGTGAACCAAACCAAAATTAGTTTACCTAAACTGTAGAAAACTCCTAAGTCGCATGGTTTTTTAATTAAAATTGTTAAAAATATATATATAAACCTTATGAAGTAGCCAGAAATTCGATCGACTTCCAATTGCATATCTCTCCACACTCCAATTGTATCTTATCTTCCCTCATATATCAAATAAACAAAAAGTTCTGCTCAGCAGTTTATATCATTTATTAAACGATATTCTTACAAAGCTTTGCATTTGATTTATGATATGCAGCAGAAACCAGCAAAAAGTAAATACAAAAAATTCAATGGAAGTTGAAATTTCAACTCATCTGGCAAAGGATTTTCTTCTTATTCATGTTAGACATGATAAATTTCGAGTTTAATTCCAACTGCCAGCTGGCAAACGAGGCGAGTCGGAAAATAGGAAAATGCATTACCCACAACTATTGTATACATGTCTATTTATGCATATCTATACATATATATATATATATATATATATATATGTGTGTGTGTGTGTGTTTGTGTGTGTGTTTGTGGGAGAACTTCTTGGCAAACAATTCAAGGCCACGAATATTGAGAGCTAGTATCTGCTAACAGCTTGTAAACAAATTACACTGCACTTACAGATATATATATGCACTTTAAAAAACTGTTATTTTCAACGTAAAGCAAATATAAATAATATCGAAATCAGGCAAAAGGACAACAATTTAGACCAAAGAGTGAAATTCCTATTTTAAGAAGTTTTTGTGATCGAAAAATTTCAGTTTGCGTTTGTTTTTATTCAAAATCAGTTACATTCTTGAAATATAACCAGATATGGCTTAAATTAAGAACTTAACTGCTTTGTTCTTATTCAGAATACTCAAGTTCTCTAAACAATTCCGATATCATCGTAAAATATAGCTAAATAAGCTAAAATAGAGACTTAAAATTCTTCAAGACCGTTTCACACATTATTCAATATCAATAATTCTTGTAATGAGTTCTTTATACAGGTTTCAGAATATGTTCCTGTTTTTAAAACATTAACATGAAATTTGATTTTCTCAAGCAAATCGATCGATTTTCTAACCACACTGCACTTAATCCAGCTTTTTTCTCTCAGTGTATGCAGTACTCAATGTCTTCAAAGGGCAGCGTCGAGTGCTCAAATGCCAGTAAAAAGACAATTACTTGTGGTATTTGAAGAGGAAGAGTGGAAGAGAGGGGGAATGCGGAGTTGGGGGAGTAAAAACCAGTTGTGTACAAAGAGTCAAGTGCAAAAGCTGCTTTTAGATTAAAGTGCGCAGCTAACATTGCTACACATACATATATTTATATGTATTTAATGCAGTGACCTACATATGCATCTTGTAGTTAAGAGACATTTCCGGGAAAATACTAACTGGGTTTCACCACAATTCAATATTGATAAATCAATCGCACAGTTATTATGACATTTCTCAGAAAAATGATAATCACTAATGAAAGCTAAAAAGATAATTGTGACTTTAATTTGCTCGAGTTGCAGAGCGTCTAAGTATGAACATTTGTATTTATGTATGTAAGTATATATGTATACATATATCTCGCAAATATGTCACGACTGTTCAACACTTTAACTATTACTTAAATAACAATGCGCAAGCTATTTCGAACTCTTTAGAATTACTACCGCTAAGTCTGTTAGACTTCTGTTAAGTTTCTGGCTCACTTTAATAACTGTTAGCTACAGCCCAGTATTTACCTGCAACTGTAAATACGGATTGGCAAATATTGCATAAAACGTGAACTCCAAATGTGGTCGCAACTCTCATACATACATACATTTAAACAGTTAGCTCTAGCAGCAACTCTCTCTCTCTCACTCCCTCTCTCTCACTCTCCCTCTCACATTATTGCTCTCGCTTAAAAGTCGCTTCTCTTGTTGTTGCTGTCTGGCTGTGCTTAAGTCGGGCCCCCTTTTCTGTTGTTACTGTACTTGCTGCTGTCGTAAGCTCAATGACTATAATTGCTTTTATTTGTTTTTGTAGATTTGGCTCGCGATACAAGTTGCTTATATATTTTTTATTTGTTTTGTACGGCTGTTTTTTTTTACATTCATATGCGCAAACTTTTTAGCATACTTTGCTCAAAAAAGTACATATGTACATGTATATATTTGTGTAAATGAATGGATATCGCTATTATGACTGTTATGGCTATGTACACGAACAGCTGATGACGCACAATTGCAAAATGCTTTGAACGAAATCGCTGTTAAAAACAACCTAGTTTTCTTGACAATTTCTGTGAAAAGCAGCAAATATTTAATATTCAATATGGCCGAAACTTAATGAAAAACTTGACGATAAATTGTTGCACATACTGTGTGTGTAGGAATTTATATATGTGTGTGCAAACAATGTTTAATTTATACGAAAAGTCTTTGCCAAATATCAAAGTTAAATATGCTAATTAAATTTGAAATCACAGACCGGTTAAAATACGCTTCAAATTCATTTAATTTGCATGCGAGACATACTTAGATATATGTTTATTTAAATATTTCGGAATGGAACTAATCAACGAACACCCTGTATCACCCTGCATTTTGCTGTAAGCGCAATAGGCGCAAATTAAAGCAAAACGTTAATTGTGAAATGACAAGTGCATTGCTCGGTTCAATTACGCAAAACCGTTATACATGCATACATATTTGCATGTGCTGAGAGCCAGTTTAAACTGCAATCAATTACATGCTAGACACGAGTAAGTTTTCAGCAGACAACAGACAGATTTTTCTTCTAATCAGTTAGCCTTGTAAATAGTAGAACACGTTTTCAGTGCATATAAAACTATTAAAAACAGCTTAGTTAATATAGTTGCTATGCCTATCAAGGCGTTACAAACTTTACGAGAAAACGATGCTACTCTCCATAAAAAAAAGTATTCCAGTATAACCACAATTCGACAATGTGTTATATTCTAGCGTGACATTTGAACTTCTGTTAATAGCTGTTATCTGTGTGTTATACAGAGCCGCATCTAACAGTGCTGCTAACACGCTGTTAACCACTGTCCATATTTACATACCGGTAGAGGCATTCGTGTGTTTGTGTGTGTTTAGTTTTGTGTTGCCGCCTCCTATATAAGAGTCGTCTGCGACAGAAGACATTTTTTAGTTTCTCGCTATTCATTGACGTGTCCAAATCGTTTCTTGTGATTGTTTTTTTCGGCTGTTTTATGAAAATCAAGAAATAAAAACGTTTCAACCAGGAGCATAGAGTTCAAGGACATCTGTGTGACAGTCTGACATCATGCCACCGACAATAACATCACGTCACCCACAGGACGAGCAGCAAGAGGATGCAGATGCCTTCGTACGCCATCTAACGCAGTAAGAATTCAAATTCCCTTGCGAAACCGGTTTATAGGCCAAATACCTTTACAAACAGCTGCAAAACGCCGGGGGTTGTTTAGTTTTTTGCGTTTTGGCGGATTGCCAATGGGGTTGGGGTATCAACGATGACTTACTCATCGCAACCAAATTAAAAAGCGTAATTCACGTGAATTTTCGCACAAAGATATATTTTTGCTATCTAAATCGCTGAGTTGGCAGCTGACGCAAAATGTATTTAACTTGCCGAAACAATCAAAGCAAAACAAAAACAAAAACGAAAAGTTATCTCTGCGAGAGAGGAAAAAATGATAAAATAAGTTCGCTAATCGACTAGCAGATACCCTTTACTCAATTCCCTCAAAGTGATCTTGATCAGTTTTAGAAGAAGAAAATGGTCATCTGATTAGATATAATCATTATATGTATATATAATTTGTTTCTTTTGTCTTCAGTGTGTAACATACGTTTCCCCAATTTCAAGCTACCCCATTCGCACGCTGTATATATAAGTATAATAGAGATTGCAAAAATAAACTTGTACCGCACAATAGTCAGACTGTGTCGTACACATTTTTATGGCTCTTTGATAATGGTGGGTGTGTCATTCCGATAGGCAAACCCGGATCTCGATCCAGGCCCCCAGAGCTAGGTGCACCTTTTGTAATCACACCCACTTGCCATGCAATTGATTTGATTGTCCACAAATGCTCAGATTTCATTCAGTGAATGATTTGAATGAATTTTGTTTTCTGATAAACCTGATACCTCGCAGTTGATGATGGTTGGCTTGTGCTTGTGCGTAGTACATATGGATCCGATGTTCTATCAAAATCTAATCAATCTTAGACTTGCCGTCGCTATCAAGGTCAGCACTGTCCCAATGTTTACATACTATATGTATAATGTACATGGCATTTAAATATGATGTATATGGATTTTTTTTTCTCAGCCTGTTTGCTTCTATTTATTTTTGTTGTTGTTTTTCGATTGACGCAGATGATAAAGTTAATCGAATGACGATGACAATTTTTTGGGGCTTAGCCTCTCTGATGTATGGGGGGCCACATTGGCTTCATATCAATTCAGAAAGGTTTCGCATTCAAGGTTAAATTTTGGCAATCTACTTAAACTAAAATCGTTGTGACTAAAATTTTAGAATTACTATCAAAATAATCATACATAATTTGAACATTTTCAATGCCAAATTTCGATGGCGTCTCATTTTTGTTCGAGATTCTGAGATTATTTTATTTAAAAGTTGCGCATAAGACATATTTTCCTCGATGGATTCTTTAAAAGCTTCCTGTTAGTCTTTCTCTATTGAGAATTCTCTACTTTCGGATGTATACTCTTTATTTTTTGTCAGTGTACAAATCAAAAACAGCGTGCACTTGACACGTAACGCACACTTCGTACACTTGGTCACATATACAATGCATTTCTCGGAATCATTTTTCTTATCGCCATTTCAATGCGCAATTAATATATATATTTTTCTGATATCACTTTCAATGTGAAAATTGCTCATTATGATGATTATTACATTAATTATTATGATTACTGTGTATGGATTGTGATTGAGACATTTTTATAACAAATACTATAATTTATTTATGTTTATTTATTACCTGCAGATACTCCGATGGCACCGTCAGATTACGCAACTCGAATATCGAGCTAATGGATCAGGATATTCTATATCATCTGGCGCTGGGCAGCGAGAGTCATGATCTGCAGGAAATGTTTGGCGATGTTAAGGTGAATTTTCCATCAAATAATAATTTATTATAATCTAAATTCTTGTTGATGATTTTAAATATATTCGTAACTAGTCTAAAGTTGAGAATGGTGTTTCTAATTTGCAAAATTTTAATAATAACTGCAATTGAACAAATTAATATTAGTTTTTAACATTTTTCGAAATTAACCGTTGGAAATTTATAACTAGATTCGAAACCGGAATCGATGTGATTCCCTGGTTTTAGAACATAAGCTGATTATGTAAATTATTATTTTGATACTTTATGTGTATTTTGTGACGAATATTACAATTCATATTGCTTTACAATATAAAATTCTTTAAATTCTATATTCACAAAGATAGATTTATAATTAAATAACCCGCCTATCAGTCAGCCACATTATTTATGGGACAATCAAACTCAAATTCCATTCCACTAAGACAACTAAATTATGGCATTTAACTAAACCGGATCAGTGAATTGCGCAAGTGAGAGTTTAACAAACTGGTTTTTCTCATTTGCAGTCTTGTTTCTAGATGAATATGCAATAATTCTAGTATAGACTTAATTGCCCTTGATCAAGATCAAGTTCATGTATTTCTAATTTATTCTTATCATCTCTTGACATTTTATTGATGGATTCTTATCATCGACTTAATCAACTCCCATTCATAACGCCAACCAGTTCGTTTGCATGGGCGGGACACCAAAGCGCATGGAGAACTTTGCACACTTCATTATGGAAGATATCGGTTATAAACTGCCCGCTGGCACCCAGCTGCAGGATATAAGCGCTTACTCGTACCGCTATTCCATGTACAAAGTTGGTCCAGTGCTTTCCGTTAGTCACGGCATGGGAACGCCCTCGGTTAGCATACTGATGCACGAGATGATCAAGCTGATGTATCATGCCAAATGCATTGATCCCATCTTCATACGCATTGGCACCTGTGGCGGCATCGGTGTCGAAGGCGGCACAGTCATCATCACCGAGGATGCCCTCGACGGACAGCTGCGCAACTCGCATGAATTTGTAAGTGCATTTTCAATAATTGTTTTTTCTTTCTTTGTTTTCCCTGTTTTCCCTGTAGAGTATATGTTTTGATTGAGCTAGCCAGCTGCAAGTAAGAATTGACATTCAGAAAAAAAGGCTATTTTAAATTCAAGTTAAAGATTTATACAGATTTAGTCTTGCAAATTTTATGCGAAAACTGGAACCAGATTCGTTAAAAGAAATTATCCATTTGAAATTCAGAACCACAAACGGAATTCGAAACGAAATTCGGCATTACTTGATTAACTGACAACGAATCAGATCGATCCGGAACCGGTATAGTTAATCAACTGAGAACAAGACGGGAAACTGGAAACCAAATTAGACAGTTTCTGCTTTCCGGCCAAATAATTAAAGTAAAATCGAAAGTGTTAACAAAAATTATCTGAAGCAGAATCGAAATAGAAACAGAAATTAGACATTTTTTACTGAAGGCAAAGCGAAAACAATATTAATCATTTCCTGATTTCCGGACAGGGAATTAAACTGAAACCGAAAGTGCTAACAGAAAATGTATGGATAAAATTCAGAGCCAGAACCGGTATCGGGCTCGGAACCGACAATCTTACTTAATATTTTTCGCAAAACTCTCTTAGATTTAGAAATGAGAATTGCATATTTTTAGTCAACGATTTCAAGCAACGTTTAAATACTCTGAATACAGGTTCTCGTACTATTAAAGCTTCGCAGTACAGGGTGTCTGCTAGTCGACCTTCTTCGACTAGTGCCTTAATCTGGCTTGTTTTTTGTGATTGACCTGAACTAATGTTGATTTTTTTTGTGCTACTAACAGACAATTCTTGGGGAGACAATCCATCGGCCAGCCAAGTTGGATAAGAAGTTGGCACGCGAACTGAAATCGTTGGCAAGTCCTGATGATCCATATGACACCATTATCGGAAAGACACTGTGCACAAATGATTTCTATGAGGGGCAGGGACGTTTGGATGGCGCCTTCTGTGAGTTTAGCGAAAACGACAAGATGACGTATCTCGAGAAGTTGCGGGACAACGGCGTCGTCAATATCGAAATGGAAAGCACCATTTTTGCGGCGCTGACTCATCATGCTGGAATCAAAGCCGCTGTTGTTTGTGTGGCGCTGCTTAATCGCTTGAATGGGGATCAGGTCAATGCACCCAAGGAGGTTATGCACGAGTGGCAACAGCGTCCACAAATTCTTATCGCTCGATATATACGCAAAGTGCTCTCCCAGAATGGACAGCTGAAGTCGTTCTTTGGCCATCAGGGATCAATAAAGTCGCCGCGTCGCTTCAAGCTGGTCCAGCAGGAGTCTCAGGCTCACGAATAGATAATCTGTATGTATATGTATATCAGATATAACGACAAGTTACCTTTTGGCTTTACTGTCCAATTCCCCAACAACAAAAACAACATTTCTTTATGTATACAATTTGTTCAACAACATTCCTTAGTTTAATTGTCGCTTTAAGTTGTTTAGCCTATTTTCACCCAATGAATGTACTAGATGTATATCCAATTCCTCATTAGCTTATTTAACACAACAAAATATTTAAATAACGCTGTGTTTCCAAATGCCAGCAAATTATTCAAATTGTTGTTGATTGCACTTTAATAATAAAACAAAAACCAAAACCAAAACAGAAAACATACAGAAAATATTGTTAATTGTTATGTTGCATATATTCTAAATGAGGCAAACCAAAAAAAAAAATATGTATGTAATTCTGATCATAATATAAGATTTCATAAATTATTATATTACACACATATTGTATTGTAATTCCTAAACATTTGTTATAATGTTGCTAATCTTAAATTTATACAACAGTTACTCTTATTCAAATCTATATAAAAAGAAACCAAAACAAGCTGAATACAATTTAAAAACAAAAAGCGTTAAGCATTGCAATCGGACATAACCGACTGCCGAATACTCTGATGCCAGCTGATAGATTTGGTGGCTCTAGCTATAAAATTGCGGAATATCAACAAATATCAAAACAAATACAAATAAAGGTTTCCAAGTTTGGCAACTTACAATTTATGCCGATCTTTCTACGAGCTCACTTTCCATTCAAAATGGGTCTCATAGCTTCGGTGTCAGAGTATAGAAACGGTTTGAATGCAAAATACGAAAAACTTTATGAAACTAATTGGTATATATATTAAAAGCAAAATGTATTTAAACAACGATTTTGGTATTTTTTACAGACTGTTTGTTGTGACTTTTGTGCATACGAATGCTGATTATTTTGGTTGATTTTGAAACAATATCTTACATTTTCAATTCAGATTGTTTTCTTTTTTTGATATTGGGTAATTCTCATATGAAAATCTTATTCTATTCCTATAGAAGTCTACCATTTTTATTACAAATATTAAGCTTTATTTTAGAGAAGTTCTTTTTATCTATCAATATTAATTTATGATTAACACTAATCAGCAAATCGATTTGTTTTTCATTCAGTTATTCACTGGTTATATCTGATTTATTGAAATGCTGCTGAGCATGTTCATTCAAAAATTAATTTTATACCGAAAACTTTTCTAAATTTCCGACACCCAATTGAAATTTTGTGATATCAAAACAAAACCATCGCAAGTATGGAGTGCAAAGATCTAGAGAATGATGTCTGCGAGCTAAAGGGTGAGTGAACTTAAAGATCTGGCCTTCAGTTAAGTCAATATACTCAAGCCATATAGAAATGGTTAAGTCGCAAAACAAACGCATTGATGAGCTCATCAAGCATATCAAGGAAGGCTGCAACCAATTGGAAGCAAAAGAGTTGAAGTCCAGCTTGTTCAACATGAATCCCTACCTCGAGTGCCTCGATCCCGATATTTTATACCATCTCAATCTCGATACGCGTGCAACGAACTTTCCCAAGGTCTTTGGCGATGTGCGCGTAAGTCGATAGAAAAAGAACAGAAAGCTGGCACGAAGTTAACATACCCTTGCAGAACCAGACACACCTATATATCATAAAAGATATATTAATCGATGTTGTTATTAGGAACTGACCAGCAGCGTAGTGAGTTCGCTTAAGCTATCTTTCGACAGTGATGGAGTTGTTTGATTTATCCTAGTCAGATATATATTTAATCTAATAAAACAACTTCAATATCAACTGAGTAGCCATAAGTTTGGCAGATAGATGGGCAAAGCTATATCAGCTCAGGTCATAGAGAATATATATACTAATGGTTAATGATAGCTTATGATATGTTCCAAGTTTAATGTAGATAACTTCAATACTAACAGCGTTCGCTTAGTTGGGCAGATAGATGAATAGATGGACATGTCTATATAAACTAAGCCCATCTTAAATATATATATATATGAGTTAGAAGATGTCTCTTCCAAGGAGTTACATATAGCCAAATAATAACATGTGCAAGAAATCTTACAAATCTTATTCTTATTAAGAAGTTGATTATTTGTATTTATCAGTTTGTCTGCATGGGCGGAACGGAGTCGCGTATGGAACAGTTCGCCACATTCATTATGACGGAGATCGGACTGAAGATGAACAAAGCTGTTAGGCTGACAAATATCGCGGCAGAGGCACATCGGTATTCCCTGTTCAAGGTGGGACCAGTGCTCTGTGCCAGTCATGGTATCGGCAATCCTTCGATTAGCATTGTCCTGCACGAGCTGTTGAAGATAATGCATTATGCCAAGTGCCAGAAGCCGGTGTTCTTTCGCATGGGCACATGTGGTGGCATTGGCATTGAGCCGGGAACAGTGGTCATCACATCGGAGGCTTTGGATGGTCAATTGCGTGCCGTCTACGAGGTCGTTATTCACACCGAGCCCCAGCTGCGACCAACCGTATTAAGTAAGGATTTGATCAGAGAGCTGAAATCGTTAACGGAGCCCTGCACGGATGGCTATGACACCATTGCTGGCAAGACAATGTGCTGCAATGATTTCTACGAGAGTCAGTCCAGAATGGATGGCGCCTTCTGCGATTATAAGCCCGATCAGAGGACGGAATTCCTCAAGCGCATCTCAATGTCTGGTGTGGTCAACATGGAAATGGAGAGCACCGCATTTGCAGCAATCACCCATCAGGCTTGCATTCCTGCCGCCGTCGTTTGTGTGACGATCCTAAATCGCTTGGAAGGTGATCAGATTGAAGCGTCCTGCGAGCGGCTTAAGGATTGGGAGCTAAGACCTCAAAAACTAATTGCTCGCTATATACACAAGGTGCTCTATGGCGGGGACGATACTGATAGCTCTAACTGTGACTCTTGACTTTGGTTTCAAAATGCTGAATGTTTCTTTGAAAATCAAAAAATATTTTTAAAAATTCCACAAGTAACATATTTTTTTATAGAGTATAAATTATACATGATTTTAATAATAACTTATAAAAAGTAAACTAAATGGTAAGAATCTACAATTTGGTTCATTTGTTACTTGGTTCATTTGTTACTTGGTTCATTTGTTAAATGAATCACAAATTTATTACTTACTTTATATTCTTGGACTGACTCAGTTTGAAACATTATGGATTTGCAGGCCGAACACGCATCGAACAGAGACGTTCCACTTGCTACTTGTTATCAGTTCGTTTTACTTATGGTAACAAAGAACTTCAGATTTAACCGAACACCTGATAACAACGCTTAATTCTAATATTATATACATATTGTTGTATTTTGTTGGTCCGACGATGAGCAGGAACCAGACTTTATTGATCTAATGACGCGACGCATTCGGCAGTCAAAAACGGAGTGTGTACAGAAGTATTGAGAGATCAATTTTTTAGTATATGCGAAAGAACGGAAAACGCAAAACTTAGGATAAGCTAAACGAGGGTTGCCAGATTGTTACATTGCAATCATTTGAGTCTTATTTGCAACATATTTACACACATACAAATATAAATAAAACGCTGGGGCACTCAGCAAGCTGAAACGTTGTAAAACAATTTCAGTTTATCGCGGGCGCTCGTCGTGATCACAACTGATCGGCGGAAACCGAAAATAAACCTAGAAGCATTTTGTTCATAAAGATAGGCACGCACCAAACAGTTTAGCAAATACTACTTTTAAGAAAATATAAATAATTATATATATCTCAATATATATGTTACATATATATATATGTATTTATATGAAAAGCATGTGTATTCAGTTATATAGATAAGATTAATAAGTTTGCGATTAATAAGTTTGCAACGTGTGATTTATATATTATTTATTTTTGGTTAATAAATATATGTATGTGTACATATATACTGACATAATTCAAATTTTAAACGGAAGTGTACATTTGATAAACCAAATTTGTGAGACAGAAACAAACATAAGAAAAATTCTACCAATCAGAAATTATATGGGAATCACACAAAAAATATAATTTCCTCAAATCATTAAATTATTTTAAATTTGTAGGAATAAAATATGTCAGAAGTGTGTGTGATTGCAGACGTTTCAGTTATAATAATGCCTGTGTGCCAAAACTGTTGTATCTTTGAAGCAGATTTATTAGATATAAATGAATGAAATAAGCGATGTTTGTTGCGAAGGGGTCGGTAAATGTTAACAATAAATGTTAACAAATATATGCTCGAATAGAATTTGAGCTCAGAATAGAATTGGATCAAGTGCAATATTCAGACAGAACAGTTTCAATCGAATAATTTGTTTTTGGCCTAAAGTAATTATAGTTTAGCTTTATATAATTAAGAGCATAAGACAAAATTATAGAATGAGCCTAATATGTGTTTCAAAACTTTGTACTTTTAAGAAACTACATTTCAAAAATGTCGCTTAGGTGAGTAAAGCTGAGGGTTTGCTAATTAATTACTTAAGCAAAATATTGTGGATTGTACGTGTGGAAGATTCGCGAAAATAGTTTTATTTAAAATTCACCACTTCTCACTCTAAAGACTTTAAAATAATGTGAATAATCTGTTTTAGCAACTGCGTTAATCTAAATAATTCCAATCTCGATGGTATGTCCTCTGACTTTTTATACCATCTGAATATCAATGTGGCAAACACCAAGGACACTCAGGATATACAAAAGCAGTTCGGAGATGTTCGGGTGCGTTGTTAATGGGGAAATGAATGTTTGCAAATAAACACGAATTGCTGCTTTTGCCCGTCTTCTCGGATCAGGTCATCTGCATGGGCGGCACTGGTAGACGGATGCTGGAACTGGCTAAATATCTGCGTCTCAAGTTGGGTATAAGTGGCGAAGGCGAACCGATCGATTTATGTGAGGCTGGACATCGCTATACCGTCTACAAGGTGGGACCTGTTCTGTGTGCCAGCCATGGTGTCGGTTCCTCGACGTGTTCCGTCGTCCTCCACGAGCTGCTTAAGCTGGTGAAGTATGCCAAGTGCCAGGATCCCATATTCCTGCGCATTGGCACATGTGGTGGACTGGGAGTTAAGCCAGGCACTGTTGTTGTGACCAAGGATGCCTACAACGGCTACTTGAGAAACGAACATGAGATCGTAAGTGTTCCAAAAAACATATACACTCAAAAAACAAATTTATAGTTTTATACTCAAATGGAAGACACCAGGATTGAAATGTTCTATAGATTGGTGTAACTTGATTCTGATTGTTAATCATAGCACTTAAATTCTGATACCACCTTAAAATACAACTAAATCATCTGGAATCATAAGTATAAGTTTTCTTCATACTCATCTTACAAAATGAATATTGATTTATATTTAGCTAAACAAAATTCAAAGAACAAATTCTAACTTACATTTGAAATTCGATACAAATTGTACTTGAACTGAGCTATTTTTTCAAGTGTTGCAGAGAATGCAGTTATTCAATGTTGTTGTTTCTGTATTCGTAGCCGATTCTGGGAGAGCGTGTTGTGCGACCAGCTAGTTTCCACGAACAACTCATTGAGGACATTGTAAAATATGGTACCCAAGCGGATGATGGTTTCGAAACCATTAAGGCGAATACGATGTCCACCGATTGTTTCTATGAAGGCAAGTATGGCGCAATATTGTTTTCAATATTCTTAGCATAAGGATTTGGGCATTCTCGGTTTGATTTCTGCATAAATACTACATATTACTCGATGCTGGGTCGCTTCAAAACTTCCCAGATTTTATTATAGTATTTCGAGCAATATAACCAATTTTATATACAGGTCAAGGTCGCACCGATGGCGCTGTGTGCCAATACACAGAGGAGCAGAAAATGAAATTTCTGCAAACGGCTTATGAGAAAGGTATACGAAATATCGAAATGGAGGCAACAATGATGGCCTCATTAACGCTCATGGCTGGAGTCAGGGCCGGTGATATTTGTGTAACTTTAGTTAATCGCCTAAATGGCGATCAGGTGAGTCTTATCTAATATTTAGCCATTTCCCCTCGACTGGCTGTCGTTATTATTATCTTTAATTTTATTTTTTTTTTACAGGTAACAATCACAATGGATGAAAAACACGAGTTCGAGGAACGTCCATTTCTAATTGTGGGTCGTTTCATTAAGCATCTGCTGAACAACTGATTATATCAGATGAAATATGTATTATATTCATATGTATGTATATATATCCATCAAAATTAATAAACACAGTCATGGCATGCATATATTAAATATGACAGCTGTATTTATTTAGGCCTTTTTTCGTACATCTTATAATTCCTGGATCAGAAGTTTGTTTTTGCTGCTGCCAGAGTTGTTGTTGAGGCGCAACTCTGGCTGTGATGTGGGCATTCCCTGCTGCATCATCATCAGTGGCAGCGGCATCTGTTGCTGCTTCTGACCGATATCCGAATTTGAATTGGGATTGTGATTGCTGCCCTTCAACTTGCCGAGAGCCTCAGCGGCGCTAGCTATTTTACTCTTAACCACACGATTCGGCTTGACCAACTCGGCCAAATCATATTCTTTCTTGGTCTGCACGACCTTTGGCTGTGGCTTTGCTTTTGGCTTTAATTGCTCTTTTTGATCCTTCTTCTCTTTCTGGCTCTTCTGTTCCTTCTGGTCCTTCTGCTCCACCTCCTCAATGATCAGGCGTGTGGCATTCGACGGCGCCAGCTCTCCCAGCTCTTGACGCAGCTGCTTCAGCATCTTTTGAGCGCTTGCATTGTTCGACTCCAGATTCAGGACACGTTCATATAATCCATAAGACTGGCAATGATATTTTAAGCATTAGAAACTCAATCAACACTACACATAGAAAGAGAAGAATTTAAGTAATTTTGAAGATTGGTTGTCCTTGCTAAATTGGATTAAATGTCGCCTTTGGAGCTATATGAACTATACATAATTGTTCAGCTGAATAGACGGGCATTAATGGATTACACTATTTGTACCCTGCATAATACCCTGCACAAGTGTATAAAAATGGGTATACTCAATACCTCCCGACGTCTTCCGTAGCCATAGTTGGCATCCGCCAGGCGTAAAATTGCCTTCACATTATCCGGCTCAAGGCGCAGACAAGCCTCACAATCCTCCATAGCTGCCACATATTTATGTTGCTTCAACTCTGTTATGTTGTGCCACAAGAAACACACAAAATAAAGTTAATAATAGAATGGGACTCACAGTAGCCATAATAAATATACTTACGTGATATGGCTCGATTGTTGTAGGCGCGTGCTGCCTGCTCCGGATCGTACTCTATAGCGAGGGTATATTCACTTACGGCTTGATCATAATCCTTAACTTTAAAGTACTCATTGCCACGCAGACGAAACCTGTAACGAATACCATTCTATATAATATATAAGTTAAGAACAAGGCCAAGGCATATCAAAAGGCATATGACACGCGCGCCTTGGCAGCATTTTCCACTAACGATGGACTCAGTCGCAAATACCCAGATCCAACGATCACAGCCAAGGCACCACAGAACCACCGTGGGACTCCGACGCGACACCCGACACCTCCACCCATCGGACAACAGCGACAAAACAACAACAGACAAGAGCCAGTAGTCCGAGGCTGATGAAAACGATCAAGTTTTTTTTAAAAATAAAAAAGCAGTTGAGAATCGCTTAATTTGCATTTCCACAGATTCCGTTGAATATTTTTCCAATATTTGCTGTAGTTTAGTTATTTATGATTTTTAGATTGTATAACAAAAATAAAATCTGGAATTTGACTTTATGAACGGATAATTGTCTATAGCAAAATTGCAGCTTAAGAATCGTTTCAAAATAAAAATGAAAATGAGAAGATTAAAGACAAATAAACTGAATAAACTAATTTTTCTACTTGTCTCGCTTTTTTTTTGTTGTTGTTTTTCTCAGTGCAGTTCTACTCACCTCTCGGCATATTGCTCCCGCTCCAATTGACTTAATTTCTTGAGCTGCTCGGCCAGACGCTGCTCAGCGACGGCTTGTTTGTCGATGTGGCCGGCTTTTGATTTTGCTACTGCTGCAGTCTCAAGTTGGTTGGCCCTCACTTGGACCTGCTCTTTGGTGCGCTCCTCCTCGAGATCCATGCGCAGTATCTCCTCATCTGGATCGTATTTGTCCCATTTGTTGTAATCTGTGGACTTGATTCGATTTGTCTGCTTCTTCGCGCTGATGTTTGTTTTGGCAGCAGATTCAGCTTTTTGTGTTTTTGTATCTTTATCCTCTTGTTTGTCTATCTCTATTTTGGATGGCTTTCGAATAGGCGGCAGATGGGTTGAATCCTCCTTTAACACACTTAGCGCGTGATCCTTGTACTTAATGTGTTCTGTCCAGTCCTGTGTAAAAAAAAAATATGACAATTAAAATTTGTACACTAAACAATAACACATTTTTATTTAAGATTTCAGATACATCAATACTACTACTACACAACAGATTATGAAATTGTAGATTTGATTCCAAGTTGTTAATTCACTTCAAGAATATAATCTTCGATTAATATTTTTGACTTACATATATGGGTTTTAGTTCTTGCACATCCAGCGTATCGCTTGTTCGTATTTGCTCCTCGTAGCGAAACATTTTGCTGTTGGGTTTTAGCTCTTTTAATTTCTCCTCGGCACAGCGCGTCAAATCCGGATAAAATCCTTCCTCGCCGGAACGCAAAATCATCACTATTTTCTCCATTTCGCGTGGATTTTCACATTTCTTCACGTAATCAAAGTCCAGATGCCCAACGGGTATTTGATATTTTTCCAATAATCTTTTCTTTTCCATATTGAATCTTATTCCGAAAACAAAACAAAAACTGAATTATAGAATTGTATTTGATAAATGTCACTCAGCTGTTATTGATTTAACAAAGTTTGTTTTCGCCTTTTTGACTGCTTAACAACGGCTATCAGATATTGAAATTTCAGCATTTATGCGTAAAGTTAAGATTCCAAGCAGTCTGCTAAGTTTTTTTTTTTTTTTGTTTACCTTGTTTTTATTACAGTTTATTTTAAAAGTTAACTCATCCGTGATATAATTTTCGAAAATGCCGCAAACTACTTGCGCCATTTATAAGCACCAAACGAAATGCTCACCAAAACGCATTTTGCAGCACTGTACCGAAGCCGATAGTAAGAAAAGTATGTTTTGGCAGACATTTCCTAACGAGGTTCTATGGTGTAATGGTTAGCACTCTGGACTTTGAATCCAGCGATCCGAGTTCAAATCTCGGTAGAACCTTCAAACTAATTTAATTTTTATTGTTTTTTTCTTTTCAGTATTTTCTGTTAGAACTCCAAAATTTCTGTGTACTTCATGTAGATGATATGTTCAGAATGAAATATTTTCCGAAAATGTTTTCGCATTTTGGTTTTTTATTTCAATCACAATGCGGCAAGGCGATTTATTTTACTATATTCAGCCCTGTCAGCACGGTTCTATGGTGTAATGGTTAGCACTCTGGACTTTGAATCCAGCGATCCGAGTTCAAATCTCGGTAGAACCTGTTAGGAACAACCATTGTTTCTTTCTTTTTTTTATAAATATTTTTATGCTATTTCAAAAATAAAAAAATGTTTAACTTGTGTAACCAACAAGAAAATAAAAAGTTTGTTTTCGCCCAACGTGGGGCTCGAACCCACGACCCTGAGATTAAGAGTCTCATGCTCTACCGACTGAGCTAGCCGGGCACTTGCGAGCGCTGCGTCAGTGCTCCTAAGTAAACCGTCTCCTGGTAGACAGCTGGAAATCTCCAATTAGATTTTTATGTACTAAGTTTGCTCAAAGCATTTAATTTCACTTAAACAAACTTAATTTTAAAAGATAAAAAAAGAAGTTAAATTACTAAAATATAGTCGAAAATATTCTGCGTCTTTCTAACATAAATTTACTGATTCAATCGATTTTAATATAAGTTGCTTTTGAAATTAACATATAAATTGTAGACAATTTTATATAACAAACTTTTTCATCTTTCTTATCAAAAAAATTATATAGAAAAATAAACTTTAAATGTGTGATCAATTTAAAATTAATAATTTACTTTGAATTTACAGGAGACAATTTGAAAATGCTTTTTACTAATTAATTGGCTTTTAAATTGTTAATATTATATTTTTAAGAATCAGATGTATGATTTAGTATATTTTTTAATATCTTATTAATTTAATTGAAGATTCTATCAATTTAAACATTTTGTACAGGTAAAATTTGAAAAATTGCATAAACACATATAAAGAAATTGTAGAAAAACGTTCTTAAAATGCTATTGGAATTATTCGATGGATATGCTGAGAGTAAATGATACATGATAAGTGATAAAGATCATTTGTCTTTTCTCCATGCTTTTAAGTCTGATCGTTGCACTTCTCGAGCACCGTATAAACGTCTCCGTAGCGCTGGACACGCTCGAAGATGTCATCATCGCTGCCACTGGAACTGGACGACTGCAAATCCAATGATTTGGCATCGGTCTGCAAAAGGGCGGCCAACTTTGCCGACGGACGATAGTAAACCGAATAGCGACTATCAAAGCTGCGATGACCCATGTGATATTTGATGAACTTGAGCGCCCGCCGCTGCCCAATGATGGGATTAAGCGCATGCTCGGTGAGCGTAAAGTTGCCCACGCTCGAATTCGAGCTGAAGCTCTGCTGGCTCTGTGACTGATCTGATCCGGGTGCATAAAGTAGAATGCCCTTGTTAGTTAACTTGGGACGTTGAATTGGAGTAGTATCCGCATCTGGCTCTGCCGGAGACTGTGCAGCTGTAACTGGAACTGGAGCTGCCTCGCAGCCCGTTGTTGATGTGACCACCGTGCAGTCGGCCTCACCATCGGGCAGATCGATGGACTCTAAACTGCATAAATCAATCAGAGCAAGGGAACTGCTCGCTGCCACAGACTTTTGTATCTGTTTGGCACCAGCGACGTCATTGGACAGTGCCGTGGAATTACAGGCAACGCTCTGATTGTTGAAGATCGTCGACTGCTCGGGAATCTGCTTGAGTGAATCTTTAGCGGGTTTCTTCGTTGCCCGTTGCCGCAATTTCCTACGCTCCGCATAATAAGATTTCTTGGAGAGCGCCAGCGCTAGTTTCAGATCCTTATCATTATTATCATCCGTCACCTCTTCGTCCTCTTGATCCTCCACGACGTCGTCGTCTCTATTGTTGCTCTTCTCTTTTGTTGTGGTTTTCCTTTGCGTCTTGTTATCATCCTGAGATTTTTCACTGGATTTGTCCATTGAATTTTTTGCTTTGCTGCTTTGGACTTTCTTGGCCGCCTGCTTCTTAAGGCTACTGGGTGGATTGGGTTTGACAAAGGTTTCCCTAATTTGTTTTGGCATTTTGGTTATATCGGGTTTGGTGACGGTCTCCTTAATCTGCGTCAGAGTCTTATCTGTTTTATTAGGTGCCGGCGTGGCAATTTCGGTGTTTGGCTGACTGCCCAACTTGTTTGGGATCTTAGCAGGAGTCGCTTTCAGAATGGATTTCGGTATCGCTTTGCCAGGTCTGGATTCCACTTCAGAGAAGGTGACCAGTGCTTTAGTTTTCTCTGCCAGTTGCTTTCGGCTGGTTGTTGGCAACTCCTTCGTATCATCTTCATCCACATCGGATTCCACTTTTATGAATTCGATTTTTTGCTTTGCAATCTGTTCGCGGGTCATGCTGCTTTTGGGTGTTTCGAGCAGGGGCCCAGGATCTGGACTGCTACGATTCTCAACGAGCCACTCCTCCGTGGAGCTGTTGGCAATGTGCAACACTTTGGAACAAAGTCGTTCCTTAGTGCAGCAGTTGCAATCAGTTTCGAGCAGACGGGGACGCATGTCCTCCTCGCAGTTATTCTGACATTGCAGCTTGCGAACGATATGCTTGAAATGCATCGTGCTGTGCATGGATCTCGTGCTTAGTTGATGATGGTGACGATGATGATGATGGTAACTGCGATTGCGGTGACTCTGATGAGTGCGATAGGAGCAGTAGGGATAGGCCGTCGTCTTGGAGAACACGCGCCTAACGCAAGCACTACAATTGCAACCACCAGCGGCACGCTCATCATCGCTGGAGGAAGAGCACGATGTGGATGAGGGAAACAATGGCGAACTGTCGAGACGCTTGTGCAACTGTTTGCGCCGACTCGGCTGTCCATTCGAAATACTGACCGCCTTGGCATATGGATAATGCCGTGGACTCGTATGATAAATCAACTCCCGTTCGCGCTTGCGTCTGTCACGACGATGAAGGACTGCCTGCATGTGACGGCGATGCTCCTGTTCCTCATCACAGCCATATTTGGCCCGCAACTCGTCGCGTTTCCTCGGCAACGTGCGATACATTTTAATGGTGGTCATGGGACTCCGGCTGCTGCTGCACTTGGTCACCGATGAGGGCGAGGTACGTTTGCGACTGGCCCGTATATACCGAGCTGTGTCCATCGAGTGCATTGATTCCGTTTCACTGCCGCTCGACAGACAATAGTGTCCAGTGTGCGCCTTATGGCGCTTCTTCGGCGACGCCACCTGCAGCAGCGTCTTGTCACCATATGCGCTATTATGACGCCGCATCCAATCACCCACGTGCTGTTCGATCTTCTGGGCATCGAATGTGTTCAGAATGCGATCCAGTCCAGCTTCCTTCCATTTGCGCACATGCTCCTCGACAATGGGCAACGTTTGATTGAAGATCTCCTTGTTGTCGCCGCTGCAGAGCATTTGCGTTAGTTCAGTTTTACTCATGAATGCCGTCGTATTGTTGACATCCTCTTCCACAGTCTCCTCGTCGGCCTCCTCAATGCCGTCGTATTCGTCTTCGTCGTCTTCATCTTTATATAGCTGATCAATCGCGTGCACTTCAATTTCTTTGCCTTCGTCAATATCCTCGTAACGCTGTGCAAAGAATTGGGTGCGTCGGAATTTAGAGAAGCGAATTGCAAATAACGGATGTTTGTTTTGAGCTTACCTTGAGAAAACTTGACCAAACTTTTGAGCGCTCGTACGCCAGCGTTTCCAATTGTTCCTCATCGACTAATATGTGCGACATTTTCGCTGATAATTTAACAAATTGCAAACGGCCAGTTTGTTCAATTTTTTTAGTCTGTTTGCTTTGTCGCTTCTTTTTCGAAAAGTGCTGCCAGATCGATGGCAGATTTCATTTCTGGTCTCACCTTTTTTGTATTTATCGAGACACAAGTTATCGACTGCTGCTACCTTTCCACAGCTAATTTGATTACACATGTAAGGCAGACCTGATTAAAGAACAAACAAACAGATTTGATAGAATGCATTAATATTATCAAATAAATAAATAATGCTTCAAATATTGCATATTGTTGTTGATTTTTTTTCGTTGTACAATTGACCGACCACCACAGCTTATCGCACTTATCTAGCGACCTGGCGCATAATTGAAATTCCAATTACGCTTTGCATTTGTTTTTATTCTTTATTTTAAAGTTGCATATGTTTTACATTATATTAATAATATTAATATTGCAGATAAACAAACGAATACATATTTGTATGCCTAAATAACTGTTTGAATAAAACATTTGCCACATGGCTCAGTTTGATGTGTACGTACATATACAACTCTATATACATATACATATGAGTACATATATATGCATATATAGATAAACTTTCGATTTTGTTTGTTTGTTTTTTTTTAATGTTTTCATAAGTCTAACGCTGCTTGCTCCATTGGCCACTATGTCGGAATATATAGGTTGTTGTTGGTGTTGCTGTTGTTTTTGTTGTCGGGTGTTGTTTGTTTGTCAGGGGTTTGTGTTTTCATTTCGTTAACACATATAGTAAGTATATAGTATATATAAATATATATATATATATTTAGATGTTTTTTTGATTTGGAATTTTGGTTGCCTATTTGCGATTGCGTATGGCGCGATCTATGATATTATTGATGCGCGTCTCCGAATAGCCCGGCACAAGCATATGGATGAGCTCCTTCATAAACAGATCACTGACGCCGGGCGTGGAACGTTCGGCCAGCTCAAAGACGGACTTCAGATCGCCAATATCACTGCCCACACCGACACCGTGGACACCCTGCAAATTCTTGCTGCTATTGTTGTACTTCCGCTGTATATCGCTCAGCACGGGGAAGAGCAAATTGTTCAAGCAAGCGCTATTCGTGCTGTGCTGATGCTGATGATGATGATGCGACAGTCGCTGGCGAGGATCGTTGGCCAGCTGCTTGCCATGATTGGATAAATCGTTGTTGTGTTGTTGTTGTTGCTGTTGGTGTTGCTGCTGCTGTTGTTGGTGGCTGTTGCTGCTGCTGCTGCCTGTTGCATGGAATGATTCACGATTGTTGCTGCGACGCTGCTGCTGTTGATGTTGCTGCTCCATATTCAGTGGCATGCCCAAGGAGGCGCGTCGCTCCTCCACCTGATCCAGCGTGGCAGAACGTGATTGACGCAACTCTGGCTTTGAGTTGGCACGCTTCTGTTGCAGCAACTCATTGGCCGACGTCGAGCTGCTCACCTGCAATTGCTTTACTCCGGCGCCGCCACCTCCACCTCCTGCACCGCCGCCGCTTCCTGATCCGCCTGTTGGTGTTGCATTAAGCATTGTGGTTGTTGTCGCTTTGCTGCTCAAGTTATTGTTGTTGCTATTGTTGTTGTTGTTATTGTTGGGCGCGGGGGAGTCATTGCCAGGCGTTGTTGCTGCCGCTGCTGCTGCCGCTCCTGCTCCAATACTGTTGCTCGTGGATGCGGTGCTGGCGGGATTGCCCGCTGGTGAATGTGTGGTTGCCATTAGTTTCTGCATGGTAAGCTCGTGCTCCTGCAGCTGGAAGCTGTTCACACCGGCCCGTGGAGCACTATTGATGTGCAATCCCTTGACGGTCATGATCCAGGGTTCATCGGCACTGCTGCCGCTGCCGCCACCGCTGCCCTGCTTGGCATCCGAATCAGAATCGGAGTTCTCCGATTCAGTTTCACTCTCATCGCCCTTGGAGAGTTTCCATTTCTTGAAGCGATCGATTAGATCAATCAAGTAAGCATTTTTTTTGGCCTTCTTGATGAACGGATATTTGAGCAGCTCCTTGGCTGTGGGACGATTCTCCGGATCCTTATTTAAACACGCTTCGACAAAGTCCTTAAACGACTTCGTATAATTGCCCGTAAGCTGTGGCGGATTATTCTTGGGTATGAGGAAGAGCACACGCATCGGATGCAGCTCCGAATTGGGTGGTTCTCCTTTGGCCAGCTCAATTGCCGTTATGCCCAGCGACCAGATGTCCGCCTTGGAATCATATTGTGACTGCTTAATCACTTCCGGTGCCATCCAGAAGGGTGTGCCCACAAACGTGTTGCGCTTGGATGTCGTATTCGTCAATTGGCCGGCGACACCAAAATCCGCCAGCTTCACATCGCCTAGTTCGCTGAGGAGTACATTGGCCGCCTTAATGTCCCGATGCAGTTTGCGCTCCGAGTGCAAGTAGTCGAGACCCTTTAACACCTCCCTCAATATGATCCCAATGTGCATCTCCTCAAACGAACCGGCCTTCATCAGATCCAAGGCGGAGCCACCGCCGAGATACTCCATAATGATCCATAGCTTGGTGCCCTTCAAGAAGGAGCCATAGTATTTCGTCACATATGGTGAATCGCATTGGGATAGCACCATTATCTCCTGCTGTATATCATCGATTTCATCTTCTGCCTCCTCCAAATCAATGATCTTTATGGCCACCACCTGCTGCGTCCGATTATCGATGCCTTTGAAGACCTCCCCGAAGGAGCCTTTGCCAATTCGCTCCTGCTTGGTGAAGATTAGCTCGGGGTCCACTTTCTCTGTCCAGGACATGACTTGAAATTTTTCAATTAATTTTAAAAGCGAGAAATGTCAGCAAAGTAAAAAAAAAAGAATTACAAAGCAAAACTGAGTTACTGTTCTCTTTCTCGCTCGCTCTCGCTCTCGAAGTTGGTTGCGTTGCACTATTTTTCGAGTAACTGTAAGTCGCTTTGATATTTGCTGCACACACACAAACACACATCAACTATTTGCTTGCCATTTATGCAGCAACATTTATTCAACGTATGTGCTGTGTGTGTTTTTTGGTGGAAACTCGTGGCGCACCAAGGCACTAAAATTTTCGCAGTTGATTTTTGTTGGGTTTTCTTTGCTTTTGATTCTTCTACTCTCCGTGCTGGTTGTTGTTGTTGTTGCGCTGCGCTGGCTGTGCTAGTGGTGTGTGCCAAAAACAAAAAACAAAAATTGATAAATAAATTTTGAAATCATCGATATTTCCAGCAGAACTATGCCAAATCAGTGCTTATAACTATCGATTGCCAAGACAAGAGAGATGTTTGATATTTGATACAAAAACGCAATTCAATAAGAATATAAGAGAATGTATTTGCAAATTGTTTATTGTAAAATTGACTGATAATAAGAAATTTATAAATATTTTTAGCACTTTAATAAATTCAAAGTCAGATATTGCGTCATCGTCTTTTTCTGTTATCTTTTCGCCGTTATTATGGAGCCAATCAATTTTAATCAGTTTCTCTGACTCATGTGTTAGAGCTGCGACTACGTAATCTATTGTCTAAATTTGAACTGTTGTACATGGCATTTAAAGATAAGAAGTTAACCTTAGCAATTGCAGCTTAGCGAATTTGGAAAAAATTAAGGACTTTGAGAATTAATTTTTCACTCATGGAATTTAATTAAAACAGACAAATTTGCGAACAGAGTTTCTATATTGTCCGCGATGATATTTATCGTAACTTATTGCATTAAATATACATAATGTTAAAGGAATTTTTGAATAAAGCTCGTTTCATTTGAGTCAACCCTGTAATGTTCTTTCATATCGAGTGCGCCAAAACATATCGATATGCACTGGTCATATCGATATACTTACCCATATCCCTATCACTGCAGAAGCACGTAAACGTAATTTTGATAATGATTTCGTAAAACTAGTTCCCAGTTTATTATTCAAATAGTTAAAACGCAACCAATGAATGAAAGTAGCATCGCAGCTACCGTGACAATTGCCCAAGGAGCTGGTCAAGTCCGATGAGCATAAGTAAACCGAACAAAAATGATGTACCTGCGCCGTTTCTTTACCCAAGAACTGTGTCCCGCCACTCAGAGCGATCTGCTCAGTTGCCTGCAACAGGCGCCGCAACAGCTGTTTACAAGTGGGTTTGCTGGCGCCCCCGGCCTAGAGAGTCTCTCCTGGTTACACAATCTAGCACCCTGTTTTCCACTGCGTGGCGAACAGATTCAGGTCATTCATGAGCCGCAGCATTTCTATCAGACGCTGATGCAGCGCATCGGCCAGGCAAAGAAACGCATTGTGCTCGCAAGCCTGTATTTGGGCAACGGTCAGCTGGAGAACAGCTTTGTGCAGACGTTGCGTCACAGCTTAAAGGCGGAATCAACGCTGCGCCTGAATGTTCTTCTCGATTTTAATCGAGGCACACGTGGCGCCGCCAATTCCAAGACGATGCTGCTGCCCCTCGTCCGTGAATTTGGCGAACAGGTGCAATTCTCCTTGTATCACACACCAGATCTGCGGGGCATGACCAAGAGATTGGCCCCACCGCGCTGGAACGAACTGTTGGGACTACAACACATGAAGGTTTATCTGTTTGACGATGCGTTAATCATTTCGGGCGCCAATTTGTCCAATGATTACTTCACCAATCGCCAGGATCGCTACATACTCATCGAGGACAAACCGCTGGCAGATTTCTACGCGCAGTTCATTGAGCGCGTGCAGGAGTTCAGTTTGGCTGTGAGCGCTGATGCGACGGAGGGACTTCATCGCAATTGGCGCATCCTACCTTACGAGGGCACCAAGGAACAGTTCATCAAGCTTGCCAAGGAGCGCATAACGAATTTTGTACAGGACGCGTATACGCAACAGTTAAAGCTCAGGGCCGAGCAGAGCACGCAGGCGGACACGTGGGTTTTTCCTCTGCTGGAGATGGGTCAAATAGGTATCCATCATGACAGCGTGATCACCAAGAAGCTGCTCTCCAACTGCATCGCTGGCTCAAGACTCAAACTCGCCACGGGCTACTTCAATCTGACGCAGGAATACATGGACACCATCACACACAAGTGCCTGGCCCAGTGCAGCATTCTAATGGCCCATCCGAATGTAGGTGCTACAAAGATTAATTCGGATTTTGATTACACTTGTAATCAAGATGATTAGCCGAGTCTGTCTGTCTTTCAGTAATTTTATTTATTATTTTTAGATATTTAAATTTAATATAGTTTATAATTCGTTCTAGTAACTAAATCCAAATCCATTCCTAACAGAACCCATTATTATTAATATTAATGTATATTATCATAATTTCCTTGTAGGCCAATGGGTTTCAAGGTGCAAAAGGACCGGCCGGCGGTATTCCCGCAGCATATACCCTAATTGCGAAGAGCTTCTATGAGAATCTGGTGCGACGTAAGCAAAATCATCGTGTGAACTTCTTCGAGTATGAGAAACCCGGCTGGACATATCATGCCAAGGGTCTGTGGTATTACTTACCCGATGCCCGACTGCCCAATTTGACGCTAATCGGATCGTCGAACTTTGGGGAGCGTTCCGTTAATCGAGACCTCGAGACGCAAGTGTGTCTGGTCACAGCGAATAAGAATCTGAGTCAACGTCTCCAAGACGAGGCGGATCGCCTTTATGATATGTCAACAACTGCGGAGCGTGAGATCGTCCAGAGGAGCGTTCCCCGTTGGGTGCAGGCTGTGGTGCGAATATTTCGAAATTTCTTCTAGTTAATCAAATCCGAAAAAGCATATAGTTCAATTTGTTAATGTTTAGTAGGGGCCAGTTACTATATATAGTGTCTAAATACGTGTCTCGTGTTTGGAGTTGTGTTTTTCTTTGTGTGTGTATATTGCTGTAAACTATTTTTTTTACTCGCATATACAGAAATAAATTACACGGTCAATTTTATTTTAATAGTTTTTAATTTATTGGATTTTTTTCTAATGAGTGCAAAGTGCACAAATTAATATACTGGAGGAAAGGGCTTAAACCATTAGAGCTACGGAGTTGAACTTAATCTGATGATATGTTTTAAGCTAATGATGCCTGATTGACCTCATACAAATATTGTTTGAAGAATTCGCCCTATGAATAAACAATTGGTATGAGGTTGTAGCCTTTTGGATGGTATTATAATTTTGTGCCAGCACCACCTGCTACTGGATAAAGCCATGAATACTCAGTGAAACAAAAGACATATAAATTTAATTTTTTTAAAGCATACAAAACCATAATAAACGTTGTTTCTTGTTATTGCTTACGATTGCATGGTTGAAAAATTTAAATATGTTTGTTATTGAAAATTAATCCAACTTGTCGAGGAACATTATTCCCGTGCAAAGCTATGAGTTACTTAGTTTATGAATGAACTAGGTGGCAACTCTATATAACGGTACATGTTTTCTAATTTTGCTTTGTTCTTTTTCGTGCTCTTCGACGTACTTGGAAATTTCCATAAAGTAAGAAGAGAAGAAAATGAAGTGTGTGAAAAGATAAAAGTTGGCTACGGAATTGTAAATTCAAGGAGACAAAATGAGTCAAGCCGAAGATCAGCCTTGGTTCTTGAGTAATTTTGAATATGGCAGCGGAATAGCAGCACTCCATATGGAGATCGAGCATTTTTATAATTATATCGTCAACACACGAACGGAGTACATGATGCGCCTGGAGGCCGTGCAGCGCATTGAGAACCTGTTACTCGGCCTTTGGCCGGAAGTGTCCATTGAAGTTTTTGGGTCATTTCGCACGGGCTTAAATCTGCCGATTTCAGATATTGATATTGCTGTCAATCAGTTTTGTTGCCATGGTTGTGGTCCACTGATGGAGCTGAAAGCGGCGCTAATAAAGCGAGGCATTGCCACGGATGTCCTTGTGCTGGATAAAGCCTCCGTGCCAGTTGTCAAGTTTACGGAGCATATAACGCAAATTAAATTCGACATCTCATTTAATAAGACGACGGGCGTTAAAGCGGCCGAATTGATTCAACGGTACATTGAACAGTTTCCGGAGCTGCCTAAGCTGGTCATCGTTCTTAAGCAATTCCTCATGCTGCGAGGACTCAACGAGGTTTACAGCACCGGAGGGATTTCCTCGTACGCCATTACGCTCATGTGCATCAGTTTCCTGCAGCAGCACTCCTCCAAGAATGACAACAAGTTGGGCAGGTTGTTGCTCAAATTCTTAGAATTTTATGGACGCAAATTTGATTACTTTAAATATGGGATTTCAGTGCGCGGCAGAGTGGAGAAGTGCGTCCTTCAGGCGACACTCGGCGAGTACAATTGGCTATCGGTGCTGACCATTGAGGATCCAATAACGCCCACCAATGACATTGGACGCAGCTCTTTTGCTGCACTGGACGTAAAAAAAAGCTTTGAAATTGCGTTTTTAAAGCTATCCAAGCTGGTGGACTTGGATTCATCCAAAGTTAGTGGCTCGATGCTTGGGAGCATAGTGCAAGTGCCTTTGTCCGTGATAAACTACCGCAATTGGGTGCAGCTCAAATTCCGGCATTTGACCAGTAACGGAACGACGCCGCCTTTAAATGTCCTTTAGCAATATGCTCTTAAATTGCACTTGCAGTCGGGGGATGAAAATATGAAGTTGGATGAGAAAGGAATTCCCAGCAATCTGAATAATTTGGAATGTTAGTTTAAAGTTATCCACAACTGATATATAATAGATTTCGAACTGTTTATTTAGAATTACTTTATGTATACTATTAATTACTTTATTTTGAATTTTGAATTTTGTATGTATGTTCAGAAATATACAATTTTAGCTATTGATAACTACAAAGATAATTTGTTTATTATTGACATATAATAGCAACAGTTGTAAAAGTTTATTTGATTCACCCGCCTTTTAAATCATTTCGGCATGCGATATTAACGATATATCGATAACAATCGTTCGGCTTTTTGCAAGAAAAAAGTGTGAGGTGACAACAGCTGTTCAAGTGTTGTGTAAACGCAGGCCCTCGAAAAAAAATTGTGGGCGCCCGCATTTTCATAATTGTAATTATCTAGTTGTATATTGGTATATTTAAGTGATGTTGAACATACTGCGACAGCGCCAGGCGACGATCGCAAATGCCGCGCAGCGTTCCCTACACACGACAACCTTTCGGCCGGGCTATATTGTGCTGTAAGTGTTGAGATGCCGATGATGAAATGCAATGAACACATTTTTTGCCGCTTGCAGTGTGCCGGAAATCGGTGAAGAGGGTCAGATGGGCGAGGGTTTGCTGACGCCAAATGGCTTGCCCGCGTTCAGTGACATCACCATCGAGATGTGCCTGGGCGCCATCGGGCAGCAGGCGTCCGCCGTGGAGAAATCCGTCAAAGCGCTGGAGGAGCATATCAAAAGTGGCAAGCAACTGAAGAGTGCTGAAATTTATGGCGAACTGGATACAGTAACTGCACCCTTGGAGACAACATGGGGCGTGGCGAAAGCACTGTATCTGGGCAACAGCACGCTGATACCAACCAAATCCTATATGAATATACATGAAAGGGCGCGCAATGCACGTGCCGCCAAGTTTTGCAATAGAACAGTCTACAAATCTCTTCTCGAGCAGGTGGACAACGATGCTGGCGAGGCGGAGCAGCGATTACGTCAGAAGTTCTTGCTCGAAGGCAAGCTTAATGGACTATCGCTCAAGCCAGAGGCCCAGGATGGGCTCAAGGAATTACTAACACATTTGGGTCGCGAGCGAGGTAACTTTAAGAACAAGGTCAATATGGCGGTGCATGCGTTCGCGCATGTGGTTAATGATTTCCAACTGGTGCGCGACTTTCCGCCAACGTTGTTGGAGGCGACGGCACGTGATTCTCAACAGCCGCTGGAAGGTCCCTGGAAGATCACACTCCAGCCGCCGGTTGTCGATGGTTTCCTCAAGTACTGTCCGGATCGGCTGCAACGTTGGAATGTGTGGCGCGCCAATGCGGTGAAGGCCTCCCAGCAGCAGGACAAAGCGCTAGAGAACAGCACACATCTGGAGAAGATACGCGGCTTGCGCAAGCGTCAGGCCAATCTGCTGGGCTATGCCAACTATGCGGATATGTCGATGCAAACTAAAATGATTGGCAGCGTCGATAACCTAAAGCAAATCTTTGCCAAGCTACTGAAATTCGCTGGTCCCGCCCAAAGTGTGCAGCTGGAGGAATTACAAAAGTTCGCTAGCGCTAGTGGCTCGGATCATAAACTGGAGGCATACGATGTGACCTATTGGGCACGCAAACAGCTTGTTGCCGAGCAGCAGTTGCTGGAGGATAAGTTACGCGAGTTCTTCCCACTTCCCCGTGTGCTCTCCGGATTGTTTGCGCTCAGCGAGAAACTCTTCAATATACGCATCGTGGAGCAGCCCAAAACAGAAGTTTGGCATCCAGCTGTCAAGTTCTTTAATGTGTACGATGGCGATGCCAGCAATAGTTCAACGCCTGTGGGTGGATTTTATGTCGACTGCTACTCAAAGGAGCACAAGTTTGGCCGGAATAACGGCTGGATGGTGGGCATTAGGAACAGCAATAAATCCGCCGGCCTGAGTCCGCTCTGTGCGCTCATCTTCAACTTTACGGAGCCGACGCCGGACAAGCCCACGCTATTGGGCTATGACGATTTGCAAATGATATTCAAAACGTTTGGAACGGCGCTACAGCATCTGCTCACCCAGGCGGGCTACAGTGATCTGGCCGGACTCTCAAACATTGAGTGGGATGCCTCACAGGTGTCTGGTTATGTGATGAGCAATTTCCTCGACGATGCTTCTGTGCTACAGACCCTCTCCGGGCATTATGTCAATGATGAGATCATTAATGTGGAGCAGGCTCAAAAGATGCGCCTGCTGAAAACCCAACTGGCTGGCTATAATCTCTGCCAGGAGATCTACTTGGCCGATCTCGATGTGGAGCTGCATCGCTCCAGCGCCTTTTGGTTGGATGTGGTGCGCAAAATTTGGCCAGTGTATCAGTCCATGGCACTCGACAAGAAGGACGCACATCCCTGCTCCATGACCGACATATTTGCTGGCGATTGGGCGGCGGCACATTTTAGTCATTTATATTCCAAGCTGCTGGCCGCCGATATCTCGAGTAGCTTTGCGGAGCAGCGATCGGATGATCATTATGCCACAGTGGGTAAACGCTATAAGCAAACGTTTCTCAGCCTGGGCGGCTCGGTGCCTACGGCAGAGGTATTCCGCCGCTTCCAGGGCCGTGATCCCTCGGTGGAGGCACTACTTAAATCGCTGGACATATTCACACCCTCTCAGACCACCGAGAACAATTAATGTGTGTCCGGCAACTGCTCTTATCTAATGTGAGCTTTTAGTTAGTTTGTATTTTAGATAACGTTTTGGCATTAATAAATCGTCTTGTGGCGTAGATCAACAGAATTAATAGAGTCAACAGACGGGAACAGGTCTTATCAAGGAAAGGTGATACCACCTGATATAACCACTCGTATATACACTGTGACAAAACCGAAACATCTAAAATACATGTAAACGTTAATTTTCAAATATAATTTGTAATCAAAAACATCTAATTTTACAATTGCAAAAATAGGAAAAAAAAAAATTTTAATTCGAAAGATAAAGATTTCATCAGACAAATCGTAAAGAATGCAAAGAATTGTTAAATTGCCAAAAAATGTTCAGATTCGCCTCCCATTAATTGCAGTGTTTCAAGAGTCAGGTTATTAAATGATTTTTTTAATCAATAATATCATTAAAAATACAATCTAACCTCAATTAACCGGACAATTAACTGTATATTATAGCCTGGCTAAAAGAAGGGCAAACAAAAGAAAAGAAAACAGGCTGCACCCCCTTTTGTTAATACGCCTCTCGCTCCACTTATCACATTACTGTTTTTGCAGTGTAGAATGACTCTACAAGTAATTTGCTGGCACTTTAACAGTACAACATTTGCTGCTTTATTTAACAATATATATATATATACATATATATATATATATATATATATATATAATACTTTACGAATAACTTGCGTAAATTTATAACATTTCTCATTGCATGGCTCATCACCTGATTTGTTGTATATTTTCTTTTGGCGAAAGGAACAATGAACTCAATTGAGTTCTTTGTTTAAAGCACAAAAACCTGATTAAAAATTACTTTTGGTTGTATTTGATTGAATTCATTGGCAGCTGTTTCAGTTCAGTATATATTCGGACAGCCGCTCCAGTCTTGATCCGCTTTGGCCTTCCAATATCTGCCCGTGGACACATGCATGAATTCCTTGCTACCATCTATTTGCTGGCGCTTAAACCACCTGGGCTCATAATCTGGATAGGATTGCCCCTTGGCGGCTGCATGTTTCTCTTTGATCTCACGCTGTTTCCTCACTGCCCGCTGCTTCTCCTCCAGCCGCAGCTTTTCCTCATTGCTCCGGTCCCAATCGCCGTCCTCCATTAGACGCTGATCTGGTCGCAGCCGGGAATCAGTGGGTGCCACACGCTCCTCCGGTTCATTTAGCTGACACGCGAACTGTGGAAAGTTGTAGTACTTGGCCGCGTCTGGTGCCTCTGGACGCCGCTGCCAGGCAACTTTGTAGTTGCCAGTGGTGTAGCTGGGACTTTTGGGTGTGCCACTAGTTTGCAGCACGGGCGCAATCTCGACTTTGTCATCCCAGGTGCCGCGCACCACCCACTTGGCCTCGTTATTTCGATTGTAGACGACTCCCTTTACACTACGCTGCACCTCTCGTCCAAAGTACGAATAGGGTATGTAGTTCAGGACACATCTGTAGCCTTGAGCTGCATTGCTGCCAACGATCTCCATCTGACCCTCCAAATCAACCCAAAGTTTGCCTATAATAATGTTGTTGACAGTGGTTGTCACCCGGCGCCAGGAATAGCGACGTCCGCTACTGGGATACGCCAAATAAGCGCCACCAATGGGATTAACCTAAGATAGAAGTAAATGGAATGTAAATGAATCAACAATTGTATTAAGGTCATTCCCCACCCACCTGCAGGTAACTGCCACGAAACTTGCTCGTCATGGAGAACTCTTGCCAGGTGATCCAATCCCTGCCTTCGCAGTGGACCGCAGCAATGGGCGGATGATGCGACACCTGCTCGGCTACGCAGCGCCACCCGAGATCATCGGTGCGATCGCACTCATAGGTCTCTCCCAGGAGTGGGTTAAATGGTTTATTAATCCGACTTGCTGCCGTTGCATAGGCGGAAACTGTGAAGGCAGCTAGGTGAGCTAGCTGTTCGCACTCATCCGTGCAGGCGGCTGCAGTGTCCAGTATTTCCGAGTACTCATAATCCTCGACCAGGCGCTGCAACATGGAGATCGGCTCGTTAAAGTTAACTGGCATGGGTATCTTGGACAGATCCTTGCCGATGCAGTTCTTCATCAGTGACCACAGATTGAGCGGATAGTTGGCCTTATCAGGGACACGCGTCCGTCGACTTCTGGTTGCAACCACTTGTTGCTTGGCTTCGACTGCTGGAGCTGCTTTCACAACACTTTGAGTTACTTCGCCCTTTGCCCGTTCGAGTGACGTAATCCATTTTTGTTGCTCTGCTTCTGTCTCCGCCCGGATGCGAAAATTCTGCTTGCTGCCATGAATGGAAATGATAAAGGTGCAAGAGTCCACGTGTTCAATGTGCGCTGATTTCACAGAAATGGCACCCCGAGATGACTGATGATTGTCGACCTCAGATTGATCAAGATAGTAGCTGAGCACACCATTCGAGGAGAGCACAAACCAGCGACGCTGATAGCCCTTGACATAGTTTGTCCATTTTTGTAGCCAGCCCATCATCATGTCGCTCTCAACAGTCGCGTGATTTTGACCGTGATGTTTTCCTCCCCGCCCACGCTTTCGCATTTTTTGCGATGATCTGGTGCTATTGTTGTTGCTGCTGCTGTTGACATTTTTATTGCTGTTGTTGTTGTTATTGCTGCTGCTGCTGTTATTGTTGTTGTTCTCGTTGTTGGAGGAGGATTGCGATTCCAGGCGCTGCCTGGCTGTGGTGCGTGCGCTCGCGTCGACAGACATTTCTCAATTCCTTGCCAATAACCAAACACAATTAAATCGACAACGTCGTTTTTTGCAGTTCATACTATCTCTTATCTGCCAATGTCGTTGTTCTCGTTGTTGTTTTCGTTGTTGTTGTTGCCGTTATTCATTTGGGAGAGATAAGGTATGACAGTATTTAGCATTCACATGCATCGCTCGCCGCCTCAATATCGGACCGTTGTGAGTCAGTAGATTGGGCATTATTATCGCGCGGACGGTGAACAAATGGTGCTGCCGTTAGTCTCTTTACTTTTATGGCATTGCTTTTATCGTGAGTGGATTAACGGCAGATTAGTTAAATTGCTACAGTGACTGCTCCTCGGCTGAAACTGGTTTTGTTAGCGGCTTTATTTTTTACGATCGCAGAATTCATGCGCAATTCTCGGCGAAATTGTGAAAAATTGATGTTTAATAAAATACCAAATGGTGATTTAATGTTTTGAATAATCAAATTAAATACGGTCGAAGAAAATACTTGTTTTGCAGTGTTAAGAAGCAAATAAACAAAACGTACTTAAAAAACGAATAATTATTACTTGATTTTTTCTCTTTTATTTCTTATTTATGTGTGAAATGATCGCAAATGCACATTAACAACAACAAATAATAATAATCAAAATGTTTTAAATTGATAACTCTATTTTTAAAATTCAAAGTTAATTTTTCATCTCGATTGTAAAATATAAATTTTCTATGATCGCAGGATATTTTTACTTGGTTTGTTACGTATTTTTTTTCACAGTGCACACTTTTTAATTAAAAAATTTCATACGGGTTTCGAAATATCTATTTTTAGAATTGCTCAAAAGCATAATATACGAAATTTTGAAAATAAAGCAATAAGTCAACATACATTCTTGTAAAAATAGTGATTATATGCAATCAATAATATACAGTGTCTCACAGCTTATTTCGGCAGTGTCTACCAAAAATTTTAATTGCCTGCCATAAACTTATAATGCAATATTTTTCAAAAATTCCAAAGACCTATGGCAGGTACATATATTAACCACCATAATGACTATATGACCCCCATAAACTGGGGCTTAGCCACCTGCTATAATTTATGGTCACGGCTTATTTCCAATAGTGGCATTATGGACACCTGGGTGCCATAAAACCCGGATTTTTTACGTAAGGTTGATTATTTTCGGAATAAGTAGACCAATCGTTCGTAGTCAGTTTAGTTATATCCTGCATCTCGGGTGCCACCAGCCACCAAGGACTATGGACAAACGGACTACCATTGAGCAACGGAATCTCATCCTGGAACACTTAAAGATTGGATATTCACATCGCCAAATAGCTAAAATGGTAAATCTAAGCACCACAACTGTATTCAACATCATTCGGCGCTTCGTCGACGAAAATCGGATAGAGGACAAGGGCAGAAATGCACCAAACAAGATTTTCACCGAACAGGAGGAGCGGAGGATCATCAGGAAAATAAGTGTCATGGTATGGGCATCTATTGGTGTTCATTGAAACAACAATGGACAAGAATGTGTATTTCACTATATTAAAGGATAATTTACTCCAAAGTGCCGAGAAGCTAGGAATCCGGCGTACTTTCCAGATTTACCACGACAACGACCAGGACAACAGCCAAGCATAAGTCCGGATTAGTGCAGTCCTGGCATATCTGGAACTGCCCCCACAAGATAATTCCACAGGCCCAGTCTCCAGACTTAAATGTTATTTAAAATTTGTGGACTCTGCTGGAAAATACCATCCGGAATCACAGATCCGATCTCAAGAATGCTCTGCTGGATAAGTGGAGCAAAATCAGTCCAGAAACGATCCGGAAGCTGGTATCTTCCATGAATAATAGGTTAGGGGAAGTTATTAAGGCTAAATGATATCATACTAAGTGTTAACATCCTTATTTAAGTTTTTATACGCCCAATATATTACTTTTCTAAGACTGCCGAAATAAGATTTGACCTGTATTTTGGATAGATTTCAGTTTTTGACTAATTTAAGTTAATTAATTAATATTTTAATGAAAACTGAAGTTTCCTCTTCAAACGTGATATAACATAAAACAAATTGACATTTAAACATTTTGCGTTTGTTTAAACTTTATTAACTTTATAGCACTTTAAAATTTTTGCTAGACACTGCCGAAATAAGCTGTGAGACACTGTATATTTAGACTCAAAAATCCGGAAATTGTAATTTCTAAAAATTTATATTTATTGAGCGATCACTGTAATGTTTTATACTATAATCACTTCATTTTCAGTCTAGTGATTCCTACACTCAGATAAGAACAGAAGCAGGAAAAATGATTGATTTAAAGTGAGGATTTCAAATTCTAGAAAATTATAGTCTCTAAAAGTTTTACTTACACTGTTGTGTAATTGGTAACCATACATTTGTTTGCTTTATTTCAATTAATACAGGACATACATTTTTCGCATTTAACATATTCACCATGCGCTGTTTATAAATACATACATATATATTACATAGTGTATTTTTTGTTGTTGTAACTTTCGCATACCCAACAAGGGCAAAACAATTTTCGGAAAACTTGTTTCGTGCGTCTTTTTGTGGTTGTTGTTGTTTTTCTTTTAAATATTTATAAATAAAACAGCCTAAGCTGTATCTACAAAGCTAATATATGGACTAAAGCTTTATTTTAAGCCGTTGGGTTTTGGAAAATGCAACCCACATAGTGGGGAAAATAATGGAAAACTGTTGCATACAAATTATTTTTGTTTTTCATTCGATCGATGTGAAAAAGTCAACCCACTGGGTGGAAAAATTGGTGGTAAAGGTTGCACCGTCGTCCATTTTTAAGCAAAGCTCTACATGTTATTAATTTTTTATTTTTTTGGAAAATCCGCCTTCAAAAGAACATTTAGCCCATTGGGTCAAAAATTGGTGGTCAAGATTACGTGGGCCGAAACTTATCTTTGCTCCGATCAACTTAAGACTAATTTCCAAAGCTCTAAATAACAACTTATTAAATATGTGTTACTTAGCGATTTTGGGAAATGCGCTCCCAAAACCGAAAAAATAGGTTGAAAACTGTTTTATGAAATTCAACTTTTGCCCTCAAACTCATTTTCGTTCTTCAAAATAGTTTTCTAAGAGAAAACTCAACGAAAATGCAATCCTATTTCAGAAAATCCACCGTTCGAGGTGGAAAATTTGTGGTCAACTTAATATGAGGCATTTTTTTCCGTTTCTGACTGGCTTCAAACTCATTTTCAAAGATCTGTGGGAAATTCCAATACAGGCTTGTTTTACCTTTTTGCATTAAATAGTTGTAGGAGTTTGACTGCGAATGTCTTCGGGATGAGAGCGCGATATTGAAGCATATATTAAGCATATATATAGTGCAGTTCTCTCTAGTAGATGACAGGACAGCCGCTCCAGTCCTGGGCCGCCTTGGCCTCCCAATACGTATTCTTGAAGACGTGCACAAGGTCCTCGCTATCCTGCGCCTTCTTTCGCTCGAACCACATGGGTTCATACGCTGGATAGGGTCTTCCTTCGGCTGCCGCCAGTTCGGCCTCTGCTTCAAGCGCTCGTCGCCTCGTTCGCTGCTTCTCCTCAAGGCGTAGCTTCTCCACATTGCTCTCGTCCCAGGCGCCCTCCTCCATCAGTCGTTGATCGGGACGCAGACGCGAATCAGTGGGCGCCACGCCCTCCTCCGGCTCGTTCAGCTGACAGGCAAGTGTGGTGAAGTTGTAAAACTTATCTGCATTCGGCGGTCCTGGTCGACGCTTCCATGCGATCCTGGAGTCGCCAGTCGTGAAGGTCTCTCCGTCCGCTGAGCCACCCAGCACGGGCGCTATCTCGATCTTGTCATCCCAGGTGCCACGCACAACCCACTTCGCCTCATTATTGCGATTGTAGATGAATCCCTTAACACTGCGCTGAGCCTTGCGGCTGAAGTAAGAGTAAGGCGTGTATTTTAGGGTGCACTTGTTGCCATTGCTGCCAATTATTTCGGTCTCTCCTTCGAGATCTACACACAGTTTGCCAACAATTATGTTGTTCACTGTAGTCGTCACTTTGCGCCACGAATAGCGATTTCCACTCTTGGTAAATAAAACGTAGGCACCACCAACTGGATTAACCTGATCAAAAGCAAAGCTAGCTGAATAATGTTCGTCAATCAAGAAATTAATATATCTACCTGCAAGGACTTGCCACGAAATTTGCTCGTCATGGAGAACTCTTGCCAGGTGATCCATTCCTTGCTTTCGCAATGCAGTGCAGAGACGGGTGGATGATGCGACACCTGCTCGGCCAGACAGCGCCACCCGAGATCATCGGTGCGATCGCACTCATAGGTCTCTCCCAGGAGTGGGTTAAATGGTTTATTAATCCGACTTGCTGCCGTTGCATAGGCTGAGACTGTGAAAGCAGCTAAGTGAGCTAGCTGCTCGCACTCATCCGTGCAGGCGGCTGCAGTGTCCAGTATTTCGGAGTACTCATAATCCTCGACCAGCCGCTGCAGCATGGAGATAGGCTCGTTAAAGTTAACTGGCATGGGTATCTTGGACAGATCCTTGCCAATGCAGTTCTTCATCAGTGACCACAGATTGATCGGATAATTGGGCTTATCTGGGACACGTGAGCGTCGAGATCTGTGAGTGGATTCATTGCCAGCAGCTGTTGGCACAGCCTTGACACTTTTTGTTTTTCGCATCTTCTGCGATAAGCTCAATTTGTTGAAACTTATCTCGATGGGAGAGTTCGATTCCAGACGCTGCCTAGCACCGTCAGACATGTTTCAATTCCTTTGCAAACTTGCGGATACAATTAAAACGGAGACTCCTTTGACAGCCATTGAGGGGACATTTGGGTCCTTTTTAAAAGTTGGCCAGGAAGTTTCAAGATTGTGCATTATATCGAAGACGTTGAGAAAAGGATGCACTACTGGTTTGCCTCTTTTTGGATCCAAGTCTTATGAGGGAGTTTTGCTGCCCTGCAAAAGACACAGGAAATTTTCAACACCAATGCACAATTTTCAATAGTCTGCAAGTATGTATAATGATTTTTTTTTTTGTTATTACTGCTCAATGTTGCTTGCTGTTCGAAATCGTCTATCGTTTTTATGTAACGGTCCTGCGCAATGTTTATGCCTCATTGACGTCCAGTGGTTCATGAACGAACTAAAGTAGTTATACATTGTGCAGGGTTGTTATTGCCGTTAAACATTAGGTTTGCTTTTGTGACGTCAGTCTGGAACATAACATTGAACTTTATATGGGCAAAATGCGAGTCGGATTACCAGTTAGCAACTAGATTAGCAATCAGCAATTAACTCTGCTTCTTCGATTTTTTTTACCTATATGGCAATGATTTATTACTTAAGGCGTTAGCTTTACATCTAATTCTTTGAAATCTAGCTTCCAATATTCCTGATTAGTTTATATTTAAAATAATATTTTTTAATTCCGTTACGATTTCAATTTGCATAAAAAAGCATAAAAAGGCATTGCAAATTAAATGATTCCAGTGCAATTGGTAACCACACAATTTTGTTGCTTTATTTAAAATAATACTTTAATAATAAATTGCATAAATTTATAACATTTAACATATTCTCGTTGCGTTGCATAGATTCTTATTTCTTTTTGTTTTGTTTTGTTTTAATATATACACAAAAAAGGAAAACTCGTTTTGTGTGTCTTCTTCTTGTTTCGTTTGTTTAGAGTGAAAACTTGGATCGCTTCTCACTTGCACATGTCAACATATTTTTATAGATTAGATAGATGTGTGTATTAATATATATCCGTGTATATATATATGTATGCATTGTGTTGCTGGATGGTAAGGTCTATGTGCCATAACTATTTGATAAAAGCAAAGATTAAATTAACAACCGAAAGAAAAATAAAAATCATTTGTTAATCAAACTTCAGATTGAACTCGCCATAAAAAACATTTTCAGCTCTAACATTTGCAGCTAAGTTACAGTATTTAGTTCTGTATATACCTATATATATATATATATATATATATATAAAGATATATAGATATATATACGCATTAAGTAGTTGAAGAATGCTATTAGGTCGATTAGTTCATAGTTCAGTTAGAGTTATATTTATGCTTGACTTCGGGGGTGAGAGTGGGATTTCGAGGCATGTTGCATATTGAAATCGTTTATCGTTTATCGTTATCATATAGTGCATAGATCTCTCTCTCTCTCTCTTTCTTTCTATCTATCTCTAGTAGATGACAGGACAGCCGCTCCAGTCCTGTGCCGTCTTGGCCTCCCAATACGTATTCTTGAAGACGTGCACAAAGTCCTCGCTATCCTGCTCCTTCTTTCGCTCGAACCACATGGGTTCATATGCTGGATAGGGTCTTCCTGCGGCAGCCGCCTGTTCGGCCTCTGCATCCTTCGCTCTTCGCTTCGTTCGCTGCTTCTCTTCGAGGCGCAGCTTCTCCACATTGCTCTCGTCCCAGGCGCCCTCCTCCATCAGTCGCTGATCGGGTCGCAGACGCGAATCAGTGGGCGCCACGCCCTCCTCCGGCTCGTTCAGCTGACAGGCAAGTGTGGTGAAGTTATAAAACTTATCTGCATCCGGCGGAACCGGTCGACGTTTCCATGCGATACGAAATTCGCCAGTTGTGTACGTTGGTCCATCAGCCGTGTGACCGGAGCGCATCACGGGCGCTATCTCGATTTTATCGTCCCAGGTGCCACGCACCACCCATTTGGCCTCGCCGTCGCGATTGTAGACGACGCCCTTCACACTCCTCTGCACCTCGCGACTGAAGTAAGAGTAGGGTATATAGTTCAAGATGCACTTGTTACCATTCGCCGTATTGCTGCCCACAATCTCCGTTTGTCCATGTTGATCCACCCAGAGCTTGCCCACAATTATGTTGTTCACTGTGGTTGTCACCTTGCGCCACGAATAGCGATGTCCAGTCTTGGGAAACAAAACGTAGGCGCCGCCAAGCGGATTAACCTATTTAAAGCGAACGAAAATCAGTTGACTAATTTGTGTGCATTGGGTAAGATCTGTAGTTGGTCGCCAGAATCAACTGTAAATCTTCTCTTACATTATTCTGGATAAGAATGTCGAAGTTTGATAGAATAATTGGATTATTTTCAGATTGGAGCCAAGCTTCGATCCAAAATAGAACTTCATATTAAGTGGAAAACCATATTCACGAATCGAACCAAAGATTGAGATGGGGAGCTATAAGCCATTAACAGACTTTATTCCATTTCTGTATGTTTGTCGACTCATTTGGCAATATTTTAGTATTTTAATATTAATTAAAATATTGTTTTCACTAATCATTGATTTTAATAAGAGACTTTTGTTTTAACAAATCTATGATTTTTGGCGCTCAACTCTAGGCGTAGATGGGGAATGCTTACCTGCAAGTATTTGCCACGGAACTTGCTTGTCATGGAGAACTCCTGCCAGCACAGCCACTCTTTGCCTTCACAGTGCAGTGCCGCAACGGGCGGATGATGGGAGACTTGCTCGGCGAGGCAACGCCAGCCGAGGTCATCTGTGCGATCACACTCGAAGGTCTCGCCCAGCAAGGGATTAAATGGTTTGCCAGTGCGATTCGATGTCGTCGCATACGCGGAAACCGTAAAGGCAGCCAGATAGGCCAACTGCTCGCACTCATCGTTGCACGAGGCAGCAATGTCCAGTATGTCGGCATACTCATAATCCTCGACGAGACGTTGGAGCATGGAGAGCGGCTCGTTAAAGTTGACGGGCATGGGTATTTTGGACAGATCCTTACCAATGCAGTTCTTCATGATGGACCACAGGCTAAGCGGATGATTAGGCTTATCTGGGACACGGGTGCGACGAGTCCTCACTTGATTACCGACCGGCAGACTGTGCTTGCTGCTCCTAACGCTGCTCTTGGCGCTGTTTCGACCGCTGCTTTTGGCGCTTTTCTGGGCGGCGTTCATGGCGCTGCTGTCGCTGGACAGATCTGCGTACTCTGAAGTCGAGGCACGATCCACAACGTCTTTGTATTTGTCTTTTGGTTTGTCGTCATCATCATCCTCACCGGAGACGACACGCTGCTCGCTTACGAAGCACACTTGTTGCACCGTTTTTATGGTTCGCTTTTGCTCATCGCTTTCGGAGGAGCTGCCCACGTGATCCTCGGAGCTGCTGCGACGTTTGTTTAGCTTCAAGATAAATGTGCCATCCGTGGGTGATTCACCGGCTCGGCCCGTATAGCCGAATTCCTCGGCATCAAAGAATTCCGTCTCATCATCCGAGGTTAAATTCGTGCCTGGTGGAACGGAATTAATGGACATGGCTGTGCCCGGAGTTGGCTTATTGCGACGCACCATTACCGCAGCCTGTTCCATTTGGGATTGCTGTTTGGCCATCTGTTCGATGATCTCCTCGAGCCGTTGGCGCTGCTCGCGTTCGTGATGCAACATCTTGGACCACTTGTGCCCTTGTGATTCCGCAGAGCGCAGATAATCATTGCCCGCATTGATCATGGCGTTCGAGGTGATTCGAAAGAGCGTCGCACGCTCATTTACAATCTTTGTGCGACTGGCGAGCGGCTCCTCCTCATTGGACTCCAGATCGTTTAGAGCACGCTGCAGTGCAGCGCCGTGTTTGGTGATTAAATCATAGCAGGTGCGCATATTCTCCAGTCGCTCGGTCAAATCCCGCACCACCGTACTGATCTCCTGACTGGGCACCACCTGCGCCGTCTCCTCCGCCTCCTCCTCCTCGCTCTCGATCGCTCGAATCGCCCGCACTTTGGCCAGCTCCAGCGCTGTGACCCACGACTGGCGTTCCACCTCATTGGAGGCTTTGATGTGAAACGTCTGGGTGCCTCCATTCGAGATGACAAAGGTGCACGAGTCCACCGTGTGAATGAGTGCCCCATGCAACGATATTGTGCCCCTGCACGTGTGATTTATTTCCGTCTGATTGCGATAGTAGCTGAGCACTCCCTTGGACAGGACAAACCAGCGACGCTGATAGCCCTTGATGTAGTTCGTCCACTTCAGTAGCCAGCCCTTCATCTCGGGATCGCCACCACCACCGCCACCTCCTCCGCCGCCGCCCTTCTCCGCTTCCGACATGCTAGCAATTGAGTGGAGCCGTTTTTGTGCCCAACTTGTGTAATTGATGTATGATAGAAATTTATTAGCACTCGCCTGTCTACGACGACGACCTCGATGAAGATTCGGCTGTTGCTGCTGCTGATTCAGATTCAGACTCAGATTCGGAATTGGTTTCGCAAACGCCACGTAGGAGCGCAGGGGGGGGCAGGGGTATGACAACAACTCCAATTGCAAATCAATGTTTAATTAGTTGCTGGCAGCTGCTGTTCGCATCGCACCTGATTGGACAGCCGTTTGCACTTTCCCCGAGTTCACAATCAATTTCCGTTTGCTGGGCTCTAGCGGCAATTGAAATAGTTCTTTTTTTTTTTCTTTGCACAAAATAAAGAAACTGTGCCAGTCAAGTGCGCATTGGTGTGCGTGTGCGTGTGAACAAGGCTGCGGTGTGACCAACTTTGACAAACACATAAATGTCACACGATATTTACTGAGTGCTGCATATATTAAATATATACGTACTGCAACTATTACTGGCGCTGCCAACTTTATTTACGAAAATATCAAACAGCCTAAGGCAAGGTAGGCGCGCAAATTTGAATCTGTTTTTGAACATGACAATATTTAGTGTTTCTTTGTTTTGTGATAATTGGGTTTTGATAGAACAATGTTAAATTTCGACTTAAGTTAACTTTTCAGTTATTTTTAGCTGTTTTTTTTAATACTTATCAACTTTGCTTAAAAATGCCAATTATGTACATAATTTCCCCACAACTGTGCACTAAAAAATTAAAAGTAATTTTGTTTTGTGGTAATTAAAAATGTGCTGCCATCTGTGCTTGCCCTGATACAACTTATGGAAATCTCATTTCCATCGAGGGGCCTGTTGATTGAATTCAAAGTTGGCTTTTTATGGCTGCCTCACCTACACAGCTGTGTTTAGCTTACACATTGCCACACACGCACACACATACAGTGACTCATCTTGGGCAATAAAAACCACAAAGAACAGCTGTCTCGGACACGCCGTCTATTGGATACACTATTCGATATTTATTTAAAGAGCCAAGCTCTTGCGTTCGGGCAGATATGTGTATGTGTGTATTATAACTGGCGAAATTGGCTAAGAAAGAACTTGCCTTCCGTCCGATAGTGCTAATAACACCTATATAAATGATATAATGTTCTGATTCGAATCCAACATATATACTGCTTGTAGATAGCCCAAATACTGAAAGAAATCATACAGCTGGGTAAATAGTGACTATATTGATTTGGCAATAGAATCAAGGATTTATATATTTATAAATGTCCTCCTCAATGCGTGTCACACTCGACAGTAAAATTATGTTACCTTTGGCAAAGCCATCAAAATATAAATATTGGTATCTCGCATTTTTACTGTCAATAACATTTGATATAAATTAGTTAATTAAATATGTTGCGTGATTAGTAAATTATAAAAATACATGACATATATATATATATATAAAATATATATGTATAAAAGGTGGGTTGTGGCGTCAAATTGGGGTTTTCGGTTGATTGGTTGGTTGACTCACTTCTTGCAATCGGCCCAGGAGTAGCGAAATGTGGCTATCATGCGGTAAAGGCTGCAAAATACAAACTTGGTCGTAAAAAATAGCTGCGATGGCAAAGTTCATTGGACGACAAACTCACACTCACACACACACACACCCAGGCAGACAGACGAAACGAATAAACCAGCGAACGGGTGGGTAGGCGACAGGTGGAAAACACAATCACAATAACAGCACATAAAATCAGAGAGACACACACACACACACACAAATGCATGAGCACACACATACATATATGAATGGATATATATGTATATGTATATATATATATTTATATATATATATATCTATATATGTATGTACAATAAATCATTTATTCGTAGGCAGTTCTTGCATAATATAAAATAAATATATGTATATAGTTTACAAGTAATTTAAAAATACAAAATACAGTTTCATTTTCATAGTACTTTTTTTTGTTTTTGTTTTCATTTCTCTTTTTAGTCCCTGACGGCACTTTTTACAAAACATTAAGAGATTGGTTGCCTTAATGAGGGGAAGGGTTTGGGTTCATAATAATTGTGGATAAGATCGCTGAAATTAACGCTTCACAGACGAAAAATAAGGAAGAAAAACAACAACAACAAAACAAACAATTAATGAGAGCTTGTACAAAACTTTATAGTTGCAGTGAGCATGGTTGGAAGAGTGGGAGGGGAGGTGGAGTAGGAGAGGGACAGAGGTAGACAGAGACATAAACAATGAAGAATAAAAGCATGAAAAAAAATTACATAAAAATATAATAAATACAGAATAATAGGCAAGTGGCGAGCTGAAAAGCAAAATAATATTGTTTTCCCTTGTAGGATTGCTTAAGTTACTACAGTCAAACCTCTCTAACACGAACAACCATACAAAATTCGATTTATAATACACCATTAGGTGTAGATGTAATAAAATCGGGCAAAAGGGGAAGACTATTATTTTGTTTGAACAATCTTTTGGTTTTCAGAAATCTCCTATTCGAAAAACATTTTGTGAAAACACAATTAAAATTTTCATTAAAAATTTGAATTTTAAACTATTGCTGACATTTGGTATTATCGATATCTATATATATATATGTATATATATACATAGTATTTAATATATAGAGACAAACTTGTGATCGAAAGTTTGATTGAGTTATTGAGTTCACAATATGAAAACAAAATTCATTCTAATTTTGTCTCTAAACATTATTGCAATCAAATTTTGTACATGTTACAACAAATTTTACTTATAGAACACCATAAATTATACATATTATCAGTCGAAAAATTAGATTGTTTTTGGTATTCGGAAGTAATAATAAAAATCAAATTCTCCAAAATGTTGATAAAATTCAATATTCATTTAAAAATTAGACCTATAAATTAAACGTAACCAATTTGAGTTGGAGTTATGGAGAAATTGGTTTTTATAGAGATTTCGAGTTCGTATTATCGAGAAAAAAAATTGTACAAAATTTGGTTTGGAGTTACAGGAAAAATTCGAGTTACGAGAAGTTCGACTGTATTATGAGCGTGTGTGTGAGTGTGAGTGTGTGTGTTGTATGTGTGTTGGTGTAGTAAGTAAAGATAGAAAGAGCATTTCCTTTACATGGTATTGTATGCAGCGGTGTTGAAGCTTTGCTTTGGTAAACTTAGCCTAGTGAGTGGATGAGTTTTGCCATGCTGCGCCAATCGACGATGCTGCACTTGCTCCGTTTGTTGTTGTTGTTGCTGCTGCTGATGCTGGAGCTGGAGCTGGTTAAGATTGGTGTGACGGGCGGGTGCGGGCGGCGGACGATTCTCGCTATAATCGTGTGCTCTGTTTGACAGCGAACGATCATAATAGGAATGAGGTCGCTGACGGAAGCTAGTGACACTGATTGTTGTTGTGTTGTTGCTGTTATTGATATTGGTGGTTGTTGCTGTTGTTGTTGTTGTGTTCTTGGTGGGTGGTGTCGATGACGACGACGGCGGCGGCGGCAGTGTTGCTGCTGTTGTTGTCGTTATTGTTGCGGGATTGTTACTACAGGAAGTGGTTTGATATTTATGCACTAGACCTTTTACATTACGATCACAAGAGGTTTCGCTTACGCTCGAGTCGGATGCGGATGAGTTGCTGGATGATGATTTTGTCGTCGTCGTCATCAACGGTGCAGCATTGATGCTGCTGTTGTCCACCAACACATGATCCGCATGCTGTGCAACGGGTGATGAGGGCAGCGATTGATGTGTCGCCTTCTTCTGCACTGGCGCTGCTGCTGTTGCAACAGTTGCAGTTCCAGTTCCAGTTGTAGTTGTTGTTGCTCCTTGTCCTGCTCCAACACCTGTGCCTGTGCCCGCTCCTCCCATGCCCGACAACACGCCGCCAACCACCACACCAGCTTTGGCTTCAAAGTTTTGCTTGAGTATTTGCACATGCCCCGATATGCGTTGATCCTCGGCGACAGCCTGACTCTGTGTGCGCAACACCAACATCAAATCCGTCGCGGTGTTCTTGTTCTCAATGTCGCTGGTGTGCATCAGTTCCTCGCTGTTGCAGCGCAACGGTTGACGTTGGCGCGCCGCATTGCCAGCGGACGACGCGCTCCGATATAGATTGGCACACTTTTTCTCAATTGTCGCTACCGCCGTCGTCGCATCCAGATTATCAGCATCCACACTTGCATCATTGACGTTTAGTTCGTCGTTCGCCTCCTGGCAGCGTTTTTTGAGCGTTGTATTCTCCTCGAGCTTTTGTTTGGTGCGCTTCACGGTGCCCAACTGGGATTCGGTTGGATTGCAATTGCTAGCCATTGTTGTGGATGTGATGCCGCTGCTGCTCCGCTTCAGATCCTGGATTTCACCCTCGAAAATGGCTGTTGTATTGCGATTGCTGTCGTAGTAGTTGCAGGAACTGGTGCGCATTGGCAGGCTGCTCCGATTATCGCCCGATCCCCAGCTCGCGTGACGTGACGGCAACTCCCGCTGTTGTCCAGGAACTCGCGTTCGCAGAACAGCACTCGGCGCTAGGTGCGCGTGTTGCTGAGGCAGTGCGTCGAGTATGATGCCACCGCTTGGACCAAACGATTCCGTCCACGATTGCGTTTTGCGACGCTGTCGCTTCTCTCGCTCCTCCACCTTTGCTGTTGTCGTCGTCGCCGTCGTCGTTGGGTTTGTGGCAAACACTTCCGATGAACTGGAATCCCGTCGCGTCGTCGTCGGCGTAAAGGCTGTTTGGGTTATCAACTTGGACTGCGATGTCCACACGGTGCCTTGTGCCGGCGCCTGCACTAAGTGCAGACTGCGCCGCGGCGGCTCCTGATGCGCCTCGAGATCATGGACACGCGTCCGCACCGAGAGCGGCGTGTGCTTCTGTATGTGCAGCACCTGATTCTGGGTGACGCTATAGTTCTCGCCATTGCTGCCCGGAAAGCGCATATTCTTTGGCTCCTCGGCCACACTGCGTTCCGGTGTCAGGTTCTCCATGGATTGGCTTTGCTGTTTCGTTACCTCTACGGCACTTTGGGTCTTCGGTGAGGTGCTACTTGAGCGTCGCATCAATCGGCGTTGCTTTTGTGCGCTGCTCCGTCGATACTGGCCACGATTACTGCCACTCTCCTGTTGCTCCGCACCACTTTTCCCACTACTACTCAGTTTGGACTTGTTGTGATTGAGCGCCTGGATTAGTGGCGTTGGTTCGCTCCCGGGGAGCAGACGTGCATCCTTTGTGCTCTTCAAATTTGTCTCACTCTTGCTGCGCTGCAGTTTCTCCTTGTTCTTCATCGCATCCAGCATACCGCTATACGTTTCCAACTGATTAAGAAAGTTCTTGTTGGGCTTAATGCAACTCCGGCGCTCCTTGACATGCTGCAGCGCACGCTGGAACTCCCATTTGTATGCCTTCATCGCATACGCAATGACAACAGAAGCGGATCGACTTACACCCATCTTGCAGTGCACCAGCACCTTGGAACCCTCGGCCTTGGCCCGCGATATATACCGAAATGTGTCGTCCCAATACTTGAGCAGATTGGTCTTCTCATCATCGTAGACGCGCACATTAAAGTACTCAAAGGTGCCCGGAAAAAAGTTGTCAATCTCGCGAGTCACATTCAGAATGTGTCGAACACTACAAGGGATCAATAAACACATAAATAATACATATTAGTTAGGCGTCATCTTTCCTCCTTAAATCTCCACACACATACCCATTCTTTTGTAACTCCTCCAGATTGCTCGCATTCCATTCCGAGCCCAAGTAGACGTGCTCAAAGATTTTGGTCGGCGCATCCATTTGACCTAGAATCAGCAACATTTCGGCATCAATAAACGATTTGTATTCGCCTAAATCCATATCTAAGAGATCTTCCAGACGACCACGTATATACTTGGAGGTCACTTCATCCAAATCCACCGACATCATGATCGCTTTGAGCTTCATTTTAATGACACTTTCAGTTTCCTCCTTAGCGGTTGGCCTGCAAATAAAAAATAAAACATAATTCATGACTATGTTCTACATATATTTAAAAGAACATATAATTAATTTATTAACTTTACAATCAGAAATTATATCAAATTGAAGCGTTTTCAAATCACATTTGTTGAAGTCATAAAATGGATTTTGATTAAGTGAACGAAGTACGAAGCTTAGTATTTTATATAATATCTTTTCCTTTTCTTGATATCTTTAAGAATGCATCTACGCACTAAGTTCTCTCTCTTTAGTTATACAAAATTCGTTCTACCTTGTTTGCTTACAAAAATAGAAGGGGATTATATTTGCCACCGACAAATTAAATAACTAACTAAGCTAGCAAGCACTAATATTAAACGAAATCTGTCACACGAGTTATGGTTATTCTACTTGTTTCTTATGGCATCTGGTGAGGGCGGGCGACGACTCTCGAGTGCATCCATGGCATTCCATTCGTTTAGACACGACTGATCTGACTCAATGCGACTTTCGTAGCTGGTTAACCAATCATGCGATGGGCCGCTGGGATAGAAATTATTTTCACGAGCCTTTCGAGACACTTTGTGCAGCGTTTGCAGCGCCGACCTAAAAAAAAACAACAAGAAAAACGATACACATTAATTAAAGAAGTAGAAGACTTTATATAGAGAGTCAATCTTACCACATCGCTTGCACCGATACGGGCTTAAATATGTGGGTCTTTTCGTAGACAGCGACACTGAAGCCGCTGAAAAAAGGGAGAATACAATGATTAGATTTCAGATTACGGATTCGAGATTGATTGATTTGAGGGACTCACCCGTCACCATCCAAGTGAATTGTGGTGTCTGCGAGTATGGGCACAACAAGACCAAGGGTCGTTCGCTCGTTGCAATCGATGCCCAGCAGGCAGGATTCCTCCATGCCCGAGGTATTCTTGTTGTTGTCACCGGCTCCACCTGTGCCTCCTCCTACTCCTCCACTTACATCCCCCTCTCTTCGTCCACTACCATCCACATCACATTTTAGGCTTTGACGATTCGCATTGAGCGACGACAGACGCTTTGCCGTTTCCTCTTGAGCCGCCTGCTGCGTCCGATGGCTATCCACGGATAGCTGCCGTTGCGCAACAGGTGTACCACCAGCCAACTGCTGAGCGTGTGTGGCGCTTGACGCCGCCGCCGTTGTCGCCGTCGACTTAACCGAATTGTGACGTATGATTTTAGTGCGTCGCTCGTTGCTGCTGGCCGCCGTCCGGCAACAACTACGGGACACAATCACAAGGTAGCGCGTACGATTCGAACGCTGCGACTCCAGTTTGACAGCCTGAAATCAAAATTCGAAATGTAATAAACACAGTACAGGTATAGATTACCAATCTTACCATTTTCAGGGTGTCTTCGCGATGCAGCAAATAGAACATTGATTGCAAATGCAGTTGAATGTCGGAGTTGTTGCTCTGCGTGCTGTTTGTGGAGCGTGTGGAGTCTGTGCTAAGGCGTCGCTCCGCATGCAACGGTTTGTCTTCCAGGGCTAACACCAACGCAGTGCCCTTGCCAGCAAAATAACATTCGCTCCGTTCGCCTTTATGATTGCTATTACCCTCGTCGTCGTCGGCCTCGCCATCCTGTAAAGCAGAGCATAATATACATTAATTTGGGTTATTTCCCTGTTTAATTAACTCTCATTCCATTTGCTTTGCATTTCTTTCTTTCTTCTTATGGGCTGGGAGCGCTTTAAAGGTGACTCACGACTCACCCGTCGCTGTACACAAAATATAATATCAGATTGTGACATTTTGGGAGTTAAGTGAAATTCGTAACCAAACAAACTTGATGATGAATTGCTTTGCAACTATATAAAAAAAAAAAGAGAGCGAACCAGCGAAGGAGAAAGAGAGAGAGAGAGAGACAGTGGGCGATAGAGTCGCCGCCTCCTACCATAGTTGATTCGAAATGTTTACAATAACAAGAAAGTTGAGCTATCTGCGATAAGACGAAGTTTACGTTCCCTCTAAAAACAATAAATCGACTTGCTCAAATCATAATATTATTGTTTGCTTAATGCAGTAGTCGAAAGTTGATAATTGCCATTGTTATTATTAAAATAGCATTCGTAACTAAAGAGTGAGGAGCATGTATGGTTCAAATTGGATTCTTGGAAAAAACCTAAACGATATTATGTCAAGCAGTAATCTTTTTACTGATAGTTTCTGTGACAGCTATTCGATATGGCAATATCTGATTAATGCACATAAATACGCTTACAACAAGTCTCAACAATATCTGTTAAAAACGAACTCAGTTCACATAATTGCGTAAATAGATCTGTAGTTGATCTACTCAACTGTTGATGCTGATAATATATCATATATATATATATAGAGTCAGATAGAGTATATATATATATATATATATAACATAAGGAGGTTGAAGGTGTCTCCTTCAATTTACAACAAAATTTTAATATCAGCTGTAAGTGTATATCAAATAATTGCGCCTCGAAACGATTATTGTATGATGAGTAAAAATTACAAGGACAGTGCCCCGAGCTCCCCAAGGTCTTGAGAACTATTTTTGGGGGAGGGAAGAGAATGACGATGATGATAATGATGATGATGATGATGATGATGATCACGACGACGTCGAAGACGGCGCCGCGTAACGGAACCAGCAAGAAAAATCGCAGAGCGTCGTCTTCGTCGTTGACAAAACTACAAATAAGGCAATGCAAAAATATTTCAATTTATTGAAAATGGGAGAGCAGCGAGGTGAGCAGAGAGCAGAAGCGTGAAGCAAGAAGAGTATAGACGGGGAGAGGAGTGGAGGGGCGATATGGCGAGCCGACGTCTGCTCGGATTTGCTTGAATTACAACAATAAATAACAAGAAAAACAACAAACAGCAAACAGAGAAAAACCAGAGTGCTCTAATCGAATCTGCTCGAATTGTGAATACCCTTTTGTCAGATAGAGTTATCTTTTAACTATTTGCTACACACTTCAGGCTACTACTGTGGTGCTTCTTCTTCTTTCCTTTCCGCTTCGCGTTTTTATTGTTCGATCGTTATGAAATTAACAATCAATTATGTGAAAATATTAATAGTAAAATTTTGGTCAAACCGGAGGTAATCATAACCGGAAATCTGTATCGGATCTGATAACGATAATTCTGCTTTATTATTGTTTTCAAATGCTGGCAACACTGATTAAAAAGAGTTGCATATCGATACACATTTATGGTATGCATGGGAAAGGGGAGGTGGGTTGACGACAATCGGAAATTCGATCAGAGATTTCTTCTGCTGTTTTATATAATTGAATACAACTTTATTACTATGAATATTTACAGGGTATATAAACAAGACCAATGTGAACAATATAAACAGATGTGCGAATCGTGGCGCGACTGATGATGATGATGACGCTGACAAAACGCCCACAACAAACACTAACAGACGAACACGAGAGAGCGGGTCGAAGGCGGAAGGGAGGGGAGAGGGGGGACTGGAACGCTGTTTTTGTTGCATGATATTCGTAATTTAACTAAAATTGGGCATATGCCTGTGTATAGAAAAACAAAAGGATCACTGGCCAAAAGAGGAACACGCACAGGAAGCGTTCATAGGCGGTGGCCAAACACCACCCACTTAATACTCCCGTCCCCTCCACCCGCTACTATCAGAAATCAGCTCCATTAACAACGCGTAACCAAAACAAAGCAAAACTCATAGAGCGATGTGCGAGCGAGCGAGAGAGGGAGTGAGGAAGAGAACTTGACTACCGCAAACACTACACACACATGTATACACATGCACATATATACACACGCATGCATGCATGCAAACAGATGCGTAGCTGGCTGCAGCTGTAAAATTGCACCTTACGCGATAGAAATGGGGCAAACTCACCTCCCACTTCCTGCACGCTCGCACACATACACAAATGCATTTAGGTATGTATGTATGTGTGAAAGAGAGGAGTAGAAACTCACCGAATTCGAGCAAGAGCCCGTTACACTGGGCGACCGTTGCACTGTCACAAGCGCCATTGTTGGTTGTTTGTTGCTTCTTTTTGTTCGCCTGCCTTCAACTGCTGACTGTTGGCTGCTGCCTGCTCTTCGTATCCAAGGCCTTCTGTCCGCGTGTTTTCCTCTTCTATCCTTCGTTGGGCTGAGTTGTGCGTGCGTGTGTCTGTCTGTGTGTGTGTGTGTGTCTGTGAGTGTGTGTTTGTATGTTGAGTCAAGTGTGTTGGGGCGAAAAAAAATTCACAAATGCATTTTCATTTTTGTCGACGTCTCGTTTCCTCTCTCTCTCTCTCGCTCTCCGTAGTTTTTGCACTCGGCACTTGCGTCTTCGATTAACTTAAAATGCTATATGATTATGGCGGCGCGTTGGTTCGTATAGCAATAAGAGCACGCGCCCGTTCAAACGATTGTCAGCCCACAACGTATACGAATAAATATGATAAATGTTATTACAAAAAAAATTTTCGTCAAAGAGCCCAGAGCCAGAGGCAGTTCAGCACGACGACGCCATATTTAATTTTTGTAGTCGATTGCAGGCATGCACGATTAGTTCTGAAACATATCGAATATACGCATACAATTTGGCTGCGGTTGGCAGCACCCTCAAATCGAATATCGTTATCGCTTTTGATGGCGAAATCGTGCGATTGTCGTGCGGCACAAAACAGATGGCAGCAAAGTCAAAGTTATTTCATTATTAAGCGAAAATTACGCTGGCTGTTGCCAATTTAATTGTAGTTGACAAATGTCCGGGATAATTGAAGAAAAAACCGGCATGTTGCCACGCATAGCATTGATAGCATGCGGCAGCTTCAGTCCACCAACGCCTATGCATATGCGTTTGTTCGGTGAGTTTGTTTTGTTTTGTTTATTTTCATTTTTTGTGCTGCGCTGATTAAATTAATCGATAAATGACATTGACATTGAATTTTCTCGCCTTGCTCGTCTGTGTTAAACAGAGATAGCGCGAGATTACTTTGAGATTCGTGGCAGCCACAAGGTAGTGGGCGGCATAATCTCACCCACACACGACTCCTATGGCAAGAAGGGGTTGGCACCCTCCCTGGATCGCTGTGCCATGATCAAGCTGGCCGTGCAGAGTTCCAATTGGATTCGGCTGTCCGACTGGGAGGTTCACCAGTCGCAATGGATGCGCACGCAATCCGTGCTGCAGCATCATCAGAACTATCTCAATAACTTCATCAACTCACCGGGCGATGGGGAGCAGCATGGCGTGCTGCCAGGTTGGCTCCCAAAAAATCTCACGGAACGTCGAGATCCCATCAAACTTAAGTTGCTCTGCGGTGCGGATTTATTGGAGTCCTTTGCAGTACCCGGATTGTGGTCAAATGATGATGTAACTTTTGGTTTACATATCCTCCTGATAAATACGTACTAATTGTGGTTTCTCGTTTAGATTGAGAATATTGTGGCTAATTATGGACTGGTTGTCATATCGCGCTGTGGATCTAATCCCGAGAAATTCATATTCGAATCGGATATTTTAACTAAACATCAGGTGAGTGGGCAAACCCATTGACATACTCTGTAACTTGCCCAAGTGTAGTTTTCTGTACTTCAACCCTAATCATAATGAGTACCTTTATTATCAACAATCTTCATTTTTTAGTACAACATTACGCTCATCACGAACTGGGTGCCCAATGAAGTGAGTTCCTCGCTGGTGCGTCGGCTTCTCAATCGGGGGGAATCGGTCAAGTATCTTTTGGATGATTTGGTGCTCAGTTATATAAATCGTCAGGGCCTGTACAATGTGAAATCGTAAGTGGCAATCATTGAATCAGACATTTTACCATTTATCATTGTATGTGAAATCACGCTCGCAATTTGATACGTACACTGATGCTGCAACTGCAACTGCAACTGCATTCAGCCATCTGCATTCAGACATAGCAACACACTCCACACCAGAACACCGCTTGCAACAAACAAAATTTGTATATATCTCTCTTGTTTTGCAATGATCCACACAAATTATTATTGAAGAGACAAAACGGCGTCCGAGGATAACGCTTGACGCTGTCCGCCATGCACTTTGCACCATTTAGACGAAGCACCAACAACCACAACTAGAACCACAACAAAAACGACGCAGGAGCAGCATCACAACCACAATCATAATCAAGATCTTCACTTGCACTGGCGCCTGTTCATGGAGTGTGAGTGTGCAAAAGAACAAAAAACCAACAAAAAAAAGCAGACAAATTCATGTAGAGAAATGTTTTAAGTTTTCAATTGCCAAATCTACTAATCCCGCATTTACATGCACCAGGGACCGCAACGGCTATGGGCTGTATTTTTTATGTTTAATTCATTTTTAACCAATAACTTTTATAGAAGTCTGGAAATTATTAGTACTTTGTAGTACTTTATTTTTTTTAAGCTGTAAATAATGGTTATTTTATTTTTCTAAATTTACTTTGTAAACACATTCACACACATTCAGTCATATATAAGTTAAATTGTTATATATAGCATAATTCATTCATTAGAATCAAAAATAATTGTCTTTTTGAGGAGTCAAATTCAAATTTAGTCCTTCTATCTACCTAAGATTTTTTTTTTTAATTTAAAAAATTTAGGAGTTCCAAAGAGTTGTTAAATGTAAAATAAATAAAAGTCTGACAAATTTTAAGTTTTGACTGGAATTTAAAAAAATCATAACACTCAATAACTGTTCAAGAGGCGGTCCCTGGTATATAGTTATCTACCTTGTTATATATAGTTTTTCCAGTGTACGTATCATCACAAAAGTTCGCACCTAATTTCTCCAAGAAATTATAACTCATTCGAATAATCCAAACAAAATGTTGCTATAATTTGTTGTTGTTGTACTGACATGCCTACATTATTAATGACGGATTGTAGTAAGTATATAACGGATGCAGTGCATCCAAATCATTTGAATTTCAATCACGCCTACATGGACAACAACAAGAATGCCATACAGCAGTCGAATCACCAGGATATGGATGAGTCGGATAGTCCCTTGAGGCAGCAGTCGGCACGCGTCTTTTGTTGCGGCGAGACTCCCCGGGTCGCCACCAAATTGCTCCTAGGCCGCTCCGGACCTGGCCAAGCGATTCAGGTGATAACAGTGCCCGATAAAAACAAGAGCAACAGTGACTCGTTGGAGGTAAAATATACATATTAAAAAGATATAAAATGCAATTAATAATCTTAAAATATTTCCAGCAAACTCAGCCCAAGAAACAGAAGATTGCCCAAGTGCAGCAGATTTAATGAAAAGCTCAAGCGGCACACTTAAAGGTTAACACAGGATTTTTGAAGACAATGGACTAGCTTTATGTTGCTGTAGATATCGAATATATATGCATATTTATATATTTAAATAAATGTTATTAATTAGCTAAATGTCTAGATGGTTTCTGGAATATGTGCGGCATTTGTACTTTTTTAATAACTTAAATTTTCTTGCCAATTGATTTTGGGATAGTATTTTAGTACTATTTGTTAGATCTGATTATATTTATTATTATATCTATTGTATTTCTCTCTCTCTCTCTCTCTCTCTCTGATAAATGAGCTATAACTCTTGGCCAAGATCTATCGTGCAAAAGCCAACTATTACAATATATTGCATCAACAATCAATTTGCTCTCAGAGCTATGAAGATTAAGTTGTAAGCACATCAATAATTTCAGTTTATTCTCAGATTAGCTGGCAACGATTAAAAATCAGATTTTTAATCATTACATATCAATAAATGTAATTAATCACTTGAGCTACAGAGGAAACCGGCTGGGAAGCTAATATAACTGCATTCCTTGGCCACTTTTGGGTCAGTCCAGCAGCTTGAAGGCACTGAACTTGCAACACTGCGTTCTGGCAGCTATTTCAACGTGCATTGACATTGCCACAGAAGGGCTTCCCTTGGTGGTGTTTGTTGTTGCTGCTCCCACTTGGCATATCCGATGACAACAAACTGAGCGACACTCTTTGTTGGTTCTGCTCTTAGGGGCAAAATCAGTTGCAAGTTTTCCATCGTTGCGTTTAGTTCGTGGCATGTTTTTCTTTCGACGCTCGCATGCTAAGCCCGCGCCACGCCCCTCACGTGCCCCATCCTTTGCGTTGCCCAAGCGTCGATCTCCCGTCCGGCTGGCGCCTTCGCACCAGCACGATCAGCTGCCATTTTTGAGGCGATCCCGGTTCAGTGCCCTGCCCCATTTTCGTGCCTACGAGGATGAGCCGGAGAGCCTGTCCCTATTCATTGCCATCCTTTATGTGGTGGATTTGTTTGGTATCTTTCCATTTCTAACGCTGCCTGCCCTACTTATTCGCATGGGTTACTTTGGTGTGCTGCTAGGGTTGTCCATCATCTTTCTGCAGATGTACACCTCCTTTCTGCTCTCACAGTGCTGGACGATGGCTGAGCTTCTGGATCCTTCGATACAGCAGAAGAGAAACTATCCATATGCAGCACTCGCTGATCTCGCTTTCGGTCCCTATGTCAGCTTGTTGGTATCGGTGCTGCTGGACTTGAGCATCTTTGCCATGGCAGTGCCAAGCATTGTCGTAGCTGCCGAGAATCTGGAGGCTGTTGTTCTGCGCATGAGTGCGGGTCATTATAATTTCTCCTATTGCTATTGGGCCATCCTTGTGGGCATAGTCATCTGTCCACTCATGTGGTTGGCCAGTCCGAAGCATATGCGGTAAGCAATATTATTCTCTGCACTCAAACAGAGGATTTGAAGAGTCATCAAAAGTTTGTTTGGACAATCCGATTTCAGTGGCTAGAAGAGCTTGAGTGCATAATATATATATTATAAGCCACAAACATATCAAGTTTAGTTCTTTTTATTTATATTGATACAAAATGATTTCTTTAATGTTTTAAAATACACGAACATAAAGATGTAATTATTACATCACAGACATATTATTGATGAATTGTAAAAGTTTCATTGGACTTAGATTTTGTCAACCAACACTTCCTGTGTATTGCTGGTTGCAGTGTGCTTTCTAGTCGAGCTCTCTCGACTAGATCATTCTGATTTTTTCTTCTTGTGTTTTTCAGCGGATTGGCGATTATTGCTGTTTGTGGTCTGATTATTTTTGTGGGGATACTTTGGTATTGCCTTATAGATGCGCCTGCAATTGGACAGCCCTTTCAAGGAGTTTCAATGGGTGCGTACTCTCTAAGAGCAAATAAATCTCCAATCCAACTAACTCAAATAAATTATTTAGATTTATTTTAAGTGAACAATATATGTGTAATAAATGTAGTATAGTTTTTATTACATTTCATAATGTGATGCAGTGAAGGATTATAGAAGATATTTCTTAATATATATATTCTCAATTAATTCCGTATGGGTATGCTGACATACCCAATCAAACATAATTGATTTGTTCGATTACCTTTCAGTCAATCAATTTGTATGCAAAACTTGTCTCACAGCTTTGTCGCATTGTGGATGGAACTTGATACGGATCATATTGACGAGGGCTCTTTGAGTCATTATTTTAGAGCTATTTCAGCTGTATTTTAAGTATTGAAACTATTCTGTTGATGAATACTGCTCAGCTGCCTGTTATAAATTGCCAACCGAAAATTTAATTTATTTTTGAAAATTTACAAAAAGTGACTTGAGAAACAAGCCATTGTGGGAAAATTTTAAAATATATGGAAAACTGTTAAGTGAAACTATTGAAGCTGATTTTTTAATACGTCAATTTATTTATTGGACACAGATTGTTCGAAAATTCCTTAATAATTATATATTTATTTTAAAACTATTTATATATCTGTATAATTTTATCGTAACAAAACGATCTGGCTTGCTCACCATTTTAAATAGCTATAGTAATTTTATAAAATCAACTCAAGGGGGCAATTTATATCAAAAACATTTATATTTGTGATTAATTTTTTTTTCCAGAACTACCTGGTTTTCTCTCGGTCCTTAACAGTTATAGTGTCCTGGCCTTTCAGTTCGATATACATCCTGTGCTGCTCACGCTCCAAATTGATATGAAGCGCAAGTCACAAGTGTCCTGGGCAGCACTCAGTGGAATTGCCAGTAAGTGAAGATTGGTATTATTTGTGTTTATTATTTGTTGTTTATTTGAACCGGTTTAGTTACTTGCAGTGTGGCCATCATTGGTGCGGTTATCGCCGCCTACAAGTTTGGTTCCATGATTCACAGCAATCTGATCCAATCTCTACCAACCAGTGTGCCCTTCTATGTGATGCTTATACTGATGTCCCTGCAGCTTTGCTTCTCGGTGACGGTGGCCAGCTCAGCGATGTTTCTGCATATCGAGAACTACTTCAAGTTGCCCGAGTGTGAGTCATGGCCAAAGCCTGATTTATAAAAATAGCTAAAATAAAATATATTTTGCTCGTTATCTAATTTATGTTATTTTTACAGCTCTCTCCTGCAAACGCATACTGATTCGTTCCAGTATACTCGCTCTGGAAGTGCTTGTGGCGGAGTTTGTGCCCAGTTTCGATGCGCTCATGGATGTAGTTGGTGGCACCATAACGGGTCCTTTGGTCTTCATACTGCCTCCTCTGCTATATCGCCGGATTCGACGCATGGAGCGAGTGCATCAACGCATTGCGGCCGAAGCGAGCTATGGCAGTCTGCCATTGGACTTGAATTATGACTCAATTGACCTTGAAATGGAGCCACTTCTGGTCGAAACAAAGTCACATACACCACGTGGCTTGTGGTTCCGTTTGGTGCGTCTCCTGCATCGTCTGGAATGCGATGTATCCTGCACTATGGGTGTGCTGATCTTTGGACTACTCGCCACATTTCTGTCGACATATTTGAATTTGTTTACGATTGGCAATCTATTTAAAAACAACTCGCCCTGTCTAAGTAATCTAACGGCGCATTAGGCGTACACTCAGCAAAAAATATGAATTCCAATTTACAAAGTTGTCTTCACTAATCTTGCTAATATCCATATTTTAAAATACAAGTTCGATTATTTGTTAGAAACAACAAAAAAAAAATCATAAATTTAGAAAAATGATTTCTGGTTTTCAGGGCAATTTTATTTTATGGCAATAATAATAATTATTATATTTTATTAGAATTTTTAATTTTTAATTTTTAATTTAGTTGCACAAAGTTTGCTGAAGATTCACCCTGAGCTCTAAGTATGTAGATTTAGACATGTCTATAAATATAATTATAGCTTCATCAGTGTTTTTTTTCTACTTGCTATTTCCGGCCTTCGATAAGTTCAAAAACCTCAGAGTGCCAAAACGTTGATGCATTATTTGTTAAATGCTTTTTTTTATATAAACCACAAATTTTTATAAATTTTATTATACGATATGATGTGAAAACATGCGAAATGTGTACTAAATAATTGTCTCTGTCATATCTATACGTGTGTGTGTGTGTGTGTCAGTTTATGTGAGTGTGTTTAATTAGTTAAGCTTTATTAAAACATACGTTAAACACAACTATTTTTTGAGAAACTGCACAACTGCTCATCATTTATCATCTTTTGGTCGCGTCGCAAATTCGTTTTGTTTGCTAACAATTTTGGTTGTTGAAAACTTAAAAACAAAAATATGTACACACACATAAAAAAAAATAAAAACAAAATAAGTAAGAGTGATCTATTCAAGAGTGATCGACTAGGTGATTCCCTACACTCAGATCCAATAAATTCGTAGTTACTGCCTTATTTATTATATCTTTATAACATTTAAAGAGAGAACTCTTACTTCTTGGAGATATGCAGTTTGCTTTAATAGAGATATGCATTTGTTTACATTCTGAAGAAGTCGAATCGGAAAGGAAAAATTACTTTTTATAATGCAAGCAATATGGAATTTAAATTTTTTTTAAAGAAATAGTAGTTGGAATCTTTATTATTACCTACGAAGAGACCGTATCGGAACCAAATTACCACATTCGGAACTGGAATGAAAATTCGTGTCCGTTTGACACTATGATTAAATGTTTTCAATATTTTTATTCAATCAATCAACGTAAAGTAATTTGTTTTTCCATTTCATTTTCGAAGCAAATTTTGAGATATTGAAAAATAAAATGGATAGAGAATTCTGCCCTTGTGTTTGCTACAAACAATTCGATAACTACATAGTGACCCTTGAAACACATTTTTAATGGGTATAAGAACAAAATATTTTGGCATTAACTTGAGACCAGTTTCGACCAGACTTTTGCATGGAAAGTAAGCTGTCCCTAGAACACACAGTTACGACTGCTGATAACGTTAGATTCTTATAATTGTGGCGTAGCATACTACAGAAGTAGAAGAATAGCTGAGCTCAGTGTTTAAATTTAAACACAGATCATCTCAGCTGAGGAAAGAATCTTCTGTCTGCTGCCTGGCTTGGCTCTTTATACGTAAATTTAATTTATTCTTTGGTAGCTGTTTATCTCTATGCACAACGTTTTTTCTCTCTATATATCTATATTTTTTATTATTTGCGTATTTGTATACAATTTCGTTTTTTGTTTTTGTTTTCTTCCCTTGGCATTTATTTCCGTCTTCCAATAATACGTTTTTAACCATGTTAAAGATGACTCAAGCCTCTGTCTAGATAATGTTAAAACCACAACTACAACAACAGCAGCAAAGATCACTAATCTTATAAGTAATATTTTTAATGTGATTATTTATGAAAATTAATACTCATTGTTCATTGATAGCAAATGAATGTACGTATGTCATCGCGTCATCAGTCGCCACAAATTTAATATGCCAGACCCTTTCAGCAAAACACTCACAAAAACACTCATGCAAAACACAGACTCACTCACATATTCACACCTGTTGCTGTGGCGCTTTTATTAGCTCGTTATTTTTAGTTTTATTCATTTTTTTTGTTTTGTTTAGGAATTTAATGGCCAAAGAACAAAAAAGTTCGTGTAACATTTATCCACAGTGCTTTTCTACGCACCCTTTTTAATTACGTCGAGCTTTGTCTGGGTTTACTACATGCGTGTATTACCCTCATGGGTTCTATTTTAAATACCCTTACATAGGGCTTAACAATTTTGTGGTGGAGCTTGTAATGTATTAAGGAATTCACCTTGGATACACCTTGGAAATAATAATATTAAAGGTCGATTAACAGATTTATCCACACATCGACTCAACTAAGTGAACTCTGTCAGTTTTAAAACCAACTCGATAAATCTTGGAGTATTTCTGATTATTTGCTGCAAGCAGTCCGATTGGATAACTAGATAGCCATAGGAATAATCAAACTGATTGCTATGGGAACAATCAAACTGATTGCTATGGGAACAATCAAACTGATAGATTGTTGCTTTGGATATGAAAGTGTATTTAAACTGCGGCTTTCCATGTTAGCTTTCTTACTCGTTTCCTCTTCTTCTATGTTCTTGTATTCATCTCTGACTGAGTGGCAGGTTCGAATGCAGAAGGTCTCGTTTAGCACGAACTTAGTGTTTACCTTATGGATGCTGAAAACAACGCTTTGCAGATGAGTCACAGCTGGAGGCTAGTACAAGTACTTCAGTCAAACAACGAACTTGCCACAGAGGCTTGGTGGCAGGGACGGGGGTAGCTTTTGCAGCAAGTGCAACATAAATCGTGCTAATTGATTATATCGTAGAGTATTTGACAAGCATTTTTCTACAATTTACACAAAACATGCATAATTAATAGTTATTAAATTTTTATTGCTTTTCAAAATATATTGAAAATTAGTCAGAGTTTGAACAATTAGCCTTGCCGAACAATTGTCATAGAACTATCCAATATGCATACAAGCCAATATTTATCCTTGAGCTAAAGTTGGAGTGAAGCGTGCACTGCGAAAAGCAATTATTTTAAAATATATTTTATATTTAAGATCTATGGCATCTTAAAAAGTTATTGCACTTGTTATTGTATGAGTGAAACTTCTGTTTGGTTTTCGTTTTTTCTCAGCACATTTAAGAATATTTTTGTTGGCTTTTTTTAAACGATCTGAATAATATTGATAGACTGCTCATGTCCTTTCAGTTTTTGGTCCAACACCCAAACAGCTAATTAGTGAGTTTATCTGTCAATCAGATTATTTTTATATTTATGCCATTAAATAAAACTTTCCCAAAATTGTTATATTAAAAATGAAACTTTCTTTGCAATTCATTGGCTTTGAATGATATTAAAATCAGCTTTCTGAAAGTGTGTCTACAAAATAATCACAGCTTCAGCATGTCAAGTATAAATAAAAGGGCTGTATTACTATAGCTGTTCAATTTCTTCACACGATTCAGTGGTTTTTAACTTGGTCATCAGATCTCAGCTGAGTTTATGCCTGGAGGCAGTAGCTATTGTTGTTGTTACTGTTGTTGCTGTTGGTTGCTATTGCTGTCAAAGACTGATTACACGGTGGCAATTTTCAAGTGCCCGCCACAAAGGCTTAACCCAGAAATTAATGATATTTAAATTGCCAGTTCCTTTTGCCGATATCTGCTCGTGTGTAGTGTATAACAAAAGGCAATCGCTTTTTTTTTCAGCTTTAACTGAAATTTCACTTTTCATTTCCTATTGACCCCATTTCATTGGCGCACTTCTTTCTAATTTCATTTGGCTAAGCATGCTTCTTCTACTGTTTGCTTCTCAAGTGCCCCGCAGTTCTTCAAATAATTTTTATTCTATTTTTTTTGGTTATTTTTAATATTTTTCGTTTTTTTTTTATTTTTTTTTTATTTATTTATTTTTTTTGGCAATTTTTTGGTTGCTAATCGAACGTTGAATCTGTCTGTAATGTCTTTCGAAGTACTATTTATGCCGAGTCTGCTATTTTGGCGTTTTGCTGTTTGGCTGCTTTCTGCATCGATTGAATTCTCATTAGGCACATTCACACGTGCACACTGGCTCCAGATCCCTCTTCAAAACTGGGTTCCCGGGGCAACTATCGCGCGATGATGACTTTTTGATTTCGTTTGTCTCCATCACTCTCGACACTTTGAATCCAGCCCACAAAAGTGCTTTTCTATGCCCTGCAGAGGGGTACTGTGATTTCGCAGAAATTAGGATATGTCTGTCAACATAATGTATATATATATATATATTCCTGAAAAGAATCGAATTGATATATATCCACGTATCTCTCCTTATTTATTAATATAACTACGTGCACTGTGTCAGCTTTCAATCTTAATTGAACTTTGGATATATCTGAATTATTCTACTATTATTTATACTCTGAACTCATTAAATATATGAAAAAGGGTATAATGAAGTTGTGTAAATGTATGTAACACGTAAATGGATTGATAGCCAATAGGGTATATATATAAGGTATATATACTCTCGATCAGTATCAAAAGGCAGAGTCAATGTAGCCATGTCCTGTGCATCTGTGCAGACGGATTGTATGAATCTGCCGATCTCAGAGATCTCGTGCAACACTCACCGACTATCCCCGTTTCGCGAGTTTCGATACGAATCTATATCTAATAACAATAAAAGACACACTTGTAAATATATAATCTTCCCAGGCATATTATTGATCAACCGTAAAAAGTTCTTAAAGATCAAATATATTCTTAAAGATCTGAAATCAGCAATTCTTTGAATTCTTATTGAAAAGTTGGGTTCAGGCAACCCTATGTTATGACATCCAATAAGCAACATCGAACTTATTTATTATATATAGCTATATTATTATTGATATATGACCAGTTAAACTGCCTTCTGCAAGAGTATTTACAATTCGAAAGACTTGTATTTTTCTGCAGTTTATTTCGCTTAGATTGCTTGGGTTGCTTGTACATTATTTTATTAGGTTTTAGTTGATTTTTTTTCTTATCCATTGAGCCTGAAGCTATATATTGGTTCAATGTTTGCTTTTGTCCAGTTCTGTGTCTGGGTACTTCAGTTCAATTAGCTGTCCTTGTGGCCGCCGCTACTAACTTGGCCCATTTAGCGGAGAGCCACCACATTAGCATAAAAACGCATTTGTACATACATATTAAAGTGGAAAATATTAATGTATTGGAGCGTTAATAATATTGTTTATAAATAAATCGATGACGTTACCAATGATTAACAATCAGACAATACAAATTGTTTACTAATAGTTATAAACATCGAACGGAACAACTTCGACGTAGACGACTGATGAGAGTCTCACAAAGATTCGCATCGGCATTATTCACATAAATTACAATATACAAATTTTGTGGGCCTCTACCAAAACGTGAGCAACAACAAACAACAAAAGCAACAATAATATTGAGGCTCAATAATAATAAGCAAATAAATATATAATTACATACCCGCTTCGATAGCTAAATGCATAGTCAAGGACGCTGAAGGCCATTCAACGGCGCTTTTTGGGGGTTGTGTGCACAAAAACTGCCTTTCCCTACCGCATTCCCGGCACCTACCCCCTTACTGCCAACTCGTCCATAGCCCGTTAAATCCAGACCAAGTCAAACACACAAATCAAGACATAGTAGCAACAGCAGCAGCATCAACAGCAGCAGCAGCAGTATTAAGCCAACAGATTGATGCTGGCCAATCAATTTGCCACAAGCGGCAGCCAAAGGGGGCGGACAAAGCCGCAAAGCAGCTGCAGCAAGGCCACGGCCAAAATGTAAATAGCCTGCAGCTCATTACCATTAGCCAATGGTTATTCAGTGTTGCTAGTTGCTCATTGCTCGCTGCCAGTTGCTAGTTATTACACTCAGAAAATACAATCACCTAGAATTAACTCAACATTTTTTCTATGCCAAAATGTATAGAGCGATAAATATATATTTTTTTTATAGTCTTTGTTATAATCGGCGGATATCAAACATGGCTGGTGCATATAATTTGAAGAATCCAGAGAATTCGGGGTAAGATCTGAGGAAATAAAGTATTTATTTGTTATTTAAAAGATTTCCAAACTGGAGCTGGTTCAGAAGAGTGCGTTTAAATTCTGGGTTATCTGATCTATAAATTAGATAGGGGAAACCTACTTTCAGGAGGGCTACAATATCATATTGTTCTCATAGTTCCAATACTCGATTCTTTAAATTTATTGTCAAATTAAGATTTACTTCTGGTTTTTGGAGCATTTTCAATTCGGGCCAGCTTTTCTGCAATATGAAAATTCTCTGAGTGTAGTTACTAGCTGGTCGCTGGGTCGCTTAATTGTTGGCTGCACTGCCGCATCGTTCAGTTTATTGTCTAAAAATAAACGCACAGACACACTATCGACATGGCCCAAAGCCTAAGCCTGGGCCCAAACTGCGACCCTGCGTCTGCTTCCTGCTGAACGTACGTATTTTTTTATTATTATTAATTAGCAAGGCCCGATTGGGAGGAGGACGCATATGGGGGCCGATAAATCTGACAGGAATGCGGTGCGACGGTAAAAGCCATATAGCATATATACCACATAAGTGGCTATACGGCCATATGCTGTATGCCATATGCTATATGCCATATGCCATATGCAATATGCTATATGGAATATATAGGATGGGGTGTTGGCGCTTTGGCGCCTCTCATCAAGGCATCCAGACAGCCTTTGGATAAAGCCAGTTGCAAATTAATTGGCAATGGCTTCTTACCAAAGACAGTCAACGTTCGATCTTTTTTTTAATGGCAACACTTAGGTGCTGCTATAAATAAAACCACTTCTACCTTCGCATCGGGATACTATCCTACAACTAGTTTGTACCTCATTTTCATTGTCAATCCTTCCCGTGTGTGTCTGTAAGTGTGTGTGTGTGTTCTAAAATGAAGAATTTTCCACTGCTCATTAAAAGCAATGAACGGGCCAATGCCATGAACGTTGAATCTTTTTTTTATTGATGCAATCAAATTGTGGGAATAAACCAGACAAACAAAATAAGAAAACCTCTTTCAAAATGCAGCCACCGGCAATGGATCTTCTTCTCGTAAGCTCGTAACGCATATAATGTCCATCTAGGAATTGGCAAAAAGCCCAAATGACGTGTGTGTGTGGGTTTGTTTGTGTGTATTTATATGGCCAGGACTCATAAAAGTGTAAGCTCTTTTCTGTTCAGCTATTTTTGATGCTGTTTTTACTCACTTTTAATGATGTTGATGATCAAGAGAACAACTAAACAGGAAATGCCCATTCTTTGACTTAAGTGCTCAACGGTCATCGGGCTACAACTCTATAAATTGCTACGAAATGGCAACTAGAAATTATTTAGCAAGCTCTTTGGTATTGCAAATTTTATCTCACAAGTATAGAAAATAAATATAAATTTCCGTTTTTTCAATTTCAAACAACTTGCGATCAGGTAAAAACTGTGCAAATGATGCAAATACGCAGAAATAAAAGCTTCCTTTCGGTTTTAATGAATTCAAAAAAAAAAAAAAATGAAAAAGAAAAAGAAAAAAACCATTAAGCATCAAACTTGAAAGAGTGCGTCTAAGTGGCCAACGAGTCACCGAAACTATCGCCAACTTAGTCTTTACTGCTACCATCAATGATTTATATATGAACCCTCAGCCATTATGCGGGCAGAACTGGGAACAAAGCGAGCTACTAGTCAACAGCATAGAATAGAATAAAACACTGCCAACTTAACTGCCGAAGCACTTTATGTTGGTTGAATAACACTATAAACGCTTCTCCTCTGGGGAGCTGCTCTTTCCCTTCAAACTAAACGCGCTTATTCATAACATTTATAGCCGCGGACAGTGGCCGGTTGGACGATCTTTCTGGCGATCGCATGCTGATGATTAGATAAAAAGACCGCGACGAACGCAACAGGCCGGATCTAACAGCCGATCCACACTCAGAAAAAAAACAACATAGATTAATTGTGTACCCTGATGAAACAACAAACGCTGTCAACGTTAACAGAAAGAAATTTACATTCCCAACATTCCAAAGCGTATGACTTTTTATTGGGTTAAATTGTATACGATTATTCTAATTTTAAGACACGTAATTTTTTGCACAAGATATCCGCTGCTTAAACTAAGATATTATTATGATTTTTTGAACTGAAGTTGCTATTTTAATCCAATAGAAAATCGTACACTTATTTTAATAACAAGAATACTTGTAATAAGTATTTTCCAGCTCCGATTTTGACAACCTGATTTTCCGCCTGTCATTTATTTATATGCAAAATTAATGCTTGATTTTGAAAGGAAAACTTATTTCCATTTCACATTTCATTCATTTTATGCAAAATGAATACCATATTTTGAAAGTAAAAATTATTTACATAATCAAATCAAATCGAATTATATTATAAATTGCAAGAATAAAACTCAATCGCATATCATACTTGATTTTTAAAATAAACACTTTTCTCTGAGTGCAGTTACTCAGTTTATGCCACAACTGAACGCAGGTCGTAGTTCACTTTTCTCAGCACTGAGAATTATAATTAAAAGTAAAAGAGACACTCCCGACAAACGGTGCCAGACGCAGACGCAGACGCAGAATTAGAATTAGAATTATGTTTCCTTAATGAGACCCACCAGCTGCTGCTAAACATCATTCGATATGAGCGACTGAGATGAGAGAGGGGTTCACTGAACTTGTGCCCCGGCTTTGGGGCACTTTCCCAACCCAATGCAAAAATTAAATAACAAAAAACCCAAAAAAAAAAAAAAAATCGAAAAAAAAACACTCAACGAATCCGCCTTTAACTGTAAATATATTTAAAAGATTGTGTTTTTCACTGAGTGTTGGGTTGTTGGGTTCGTTCCTCGAAATTTGCATATATTGTTTTAGATTTTGCATTTGTACAGATGCTGTGCGAATTCGCAGCTATAAGTCACGAGTGTTTACATAACACTACAGTTCTTCATATGCCATGAATGAAACTGAACCGTAAAGCAAACAAACTCCGGCTTTACTATGCCGCTAGCCAAACACACAGAAAGACACACGTATAAATTTGCATCAGTTTCGACAAGCCAAATTAATCAAATGCCTCAGGTTGTGCTGCCAGACAGGTAGACAGACAGACAGACAGATGTACAGGCTGAGATAGAGAGAGATCCCCAGTAGCTTTTGGCCAAGTTTACGCCCAATTATTCAAAATACGCCAAGGGTTATCCAAAATCTCAAGTTTGACATATTTACTCAACAAACCAGCCGCAAGCTACGCTCCAGAATACTCCAAAGTTCTAACAGATCTACACTCGTATAAAAAAAAACATTCTAGAATTTTTCAAACTGAATTTCAAAGACCCAAGGGATTATACAATTTTAAGCATATGTGTTATTATTTTTATATAAAAAGGTGGAATTCTTGAGTATTTTTTTGGATTTTGAAAATTTCAAATTTTTATAGATTATTAAAAAAAATAAAGTAAAGTAAATAAATAATATAATAATCTTGGAATTGACAATTAAGGGCTTCTACTACCCAAAATTGATATAATAAAATCATGAATTATTACTCAAAAACACATATAACTTCTGGATTTTGTGCTGAGTGTACGTTCTAATCAAAAACTTTTACCTATTTAGGGCGTCTGCGTGCGTTTTTTGAATGTGTGTGAGTGTGTGTGTGTGTGTGTGCCAAATGCCAAAATAGCTTCGTGAATTACTTGGAGGCGCCATAAATCAGCCAAGTGGGGCTATGAATCTGGCAGTTGGCGACTGCCGGCTGTAATTGTCGCATTAGAAACGCCAACAAAACGCGCGAATAAATCAACTAACACCTACGACACACAAAAATGTTATGGCTGGGATGGGATGGGATGTGGGTGCGGGTGCGGGTGCACATGTTTGAGCGTGTAGCCGCACTACTGTTTTACAATTACAACTGCTGGGACAAACGAAATTGAGCATAAATGCCAAAAGCGGTCACGCCTCTTTTCATTTTGGCATAATTTGTCGCCCATTTGGCCAACAGAGTCGCGTTAATCGCTTTTTCCTCAGGCGTTGCGCATGCGCCGACAGCATGCAGCATTCATCAGCCTCAGTGATCATCAAGTAGCTGCTTTCGGTTTTACATGTCACGTATGTGTGTGGCTAAGAAGCAGTCACCAGCTGGATGAAATGCACTTCCGACTTCCGCTAGCAATATACAAAAAATAATACAAATAAAATATACAACCAACTGCCCATCAATAGTTGATGGCATCACACTCAGCAAAAAATATGCTTTGCAATTTAGATAATTACTTTTTTAGAACAGCTGGGCCTAGTTTTCAGATATTTATAATTTTTTATTATTTACTTTAATTTTAATTTAAGATTCCTTAAAGCTTCAGAGATTTTCATATCACTCTCCCTCCCTGTCTCTCTCTATCTATTTGTCTAACTCTATCTCTATCTCTTTCTAACCTTTTACCTTCTTTATACAGCTAACTTCAAATTAGGTTTACTGTGTATTTCCCCAATTCTTTTTACATATTAATACTCATATTTAAATATTAAATATAGAAACTTAATATTTATATTAAAAAATTATGAATACAAGGAAAACCCAATAATTCCATGAATTCAGGGATTATAAAAGTTTCGGAGGGTTTTCCATAATTCTAGAGCATCTGTATATTTTTTCAAAGTGCAGCATAATATTGATCGTTATTACACAGAGATTTTTTTGGGCTTCAAGGAAGCAATTACCCGTTTGGAAGACAAACCACACAAAAGCCAAAAGCAAAGATGATGATCAGCGTTGGACTTCAACTTTGAATTCGACGGTCGGCCGGTCGAACGCAGTTAAATAAACCTGGCTCAATGCAAAACAAATACGGGGTAAGTGTGTTTAAAACGTTAACAACAACAACAACAGCAGCAGCAAGAAGAAAAAAAACACCAAAATAGTTTTTAGAGGCAAATTGATTCGACAAGTATTTAAGTTTAATTGAATTTGACGATATATTTTGCTGCAAAACGCTTCAAGGCTGCTGATCTCCAGCTTCAGCCTTTGCCTCTGCCTCTGTCTCTGCCTCAGCGTCAACATCAGCTATATAGCATCATAATCAGCATTAGACTTGCGCACGACTTCATTCACACACTCATACACACACACACATACACAAGACAAGCACACACACGTGCAAATAATACACAAAGACAATTAGTCAAAATAATATTTTGTATATGCGATTATTGGTAATCTAGGAAATCTGCTTTGGCATCAAGCAACCTTAGAATTTTACTTTGTGGCTTAAAAATGTATGCAAGCAATTTCAAGATTGGGTTAGTGTTGCCCATGCAAGCCAAGCTGTGGCTCTTTGGCTCTTAACTTGGCCAACCCCAATGCGGAGGTTTAAGGCGCTTTGCGATATTTCCGTTTGCCAGACGCCATTAGAATCCGCTTTAGTGATTCCCTCGGATGATTACACGATATTCGAGTAGCATTAAGTTGTCAAGTGTGGGGTGCTCGCAACGGGGCATCATAGTTTCCTAAGAACGATTGATATTGCCTTGATGTCGTTGTAGTTTGAGCTATGATTTATTTTTAGTTTAATACATATCAGCCTAACGCTTGGGAACATTTATTATCACCTTAAAATTTAAAATTAATGACTCTTTCTTATATTGTTTTTAGTTTTTCCTAGTTATTTAGTTTTGGTTTTTTTCTATATGCAAATAACATTTATAACGCTTGTTTTTACTGATATAAAAATGTATTTTTTATTATATCTAATTTATTATCATATTTCATTCAACTTTAGCTTGAAGGTTATTATTATTATTTTTTTGTTTATTTAATTACACAATAATTCCCGCTAGTTTGTTTATAGCGCACTCGGGTCTCCACATAGACTTAACCCGCGCAATTTTTGATGTATTCTTTTATAATTTTTGTGTTTGGTTGTTTTTGTTGTTATTGTGTTATTAATATGAGTAAGAGTTGTTTTGTTGATGATTTAGGGTTCTAAGTTCGCCAAATCCAAAGCAAACCAGTTTTTCATATGTAACTTATTTTCGTTTGTTTCACATCGACTTTTTCTAATGTTTTGTATTTTGTTTTTTTTTTGGTTTGGTTTGGTTTGTCAGTTTTCTGCCCCATGCATGGCATGTCGTGTGTTCTCTGTGTGTTTTTCTCTTTCGTTAAGGTCTATTTCAAGGTTCAACGGCCGCATCAAATGCCAAGCGCTTAATGGATCTCTCTCTGTGTGTGTGTATGTTGTGTCTGTGTGTGTGTGTGTCTTTGGAGTTCTTCAAGCTCTTTGCAAACGCTGATCTCCTTTGAATGCCACACAAATGATATGTCCGCCGTTGTCTCATTAAAGGCTTACGCGATCAAAAAAAATATATAAAAATATGCAGGCGCTGCTGCACTTAGAGCTCTTTAACATCAACATCAACTGATGTCTTGTGGCAGCGTCATCAACGCCAAATTGACATTCGAAATGCTTTCCAAAAACTTCACTCAGAAAAATAATATGGAAACTGTGTACAAACATTGTAAAAATGCGGCCAAGGTCGCAAACATACAGGTTTTATTTTTAAAGTTCGTAAAACTAACCAGACATTATTCTAAGATGAAACCAAATGAGGTTGAATAACGAAATGAGGCTTTAAAATCTAAGAAACAGAAAGTTGTACACACATCCTAACTAAAAGAATGTTTGAAATATTTTTTTCTTCTGCACATTTTTCTTGTAGGATTCTTCCTACAAGGTATAGATATAGTTATAGTTGAATATTTTCAAGAAAGAATTGAAGTTGATTTTGGGAACAGTCCGTTTGAAATTCCATGCCCTGTAAAGAACATCATTTTTCTGCAAGTGCTTTGATTCGAAACCCATTTCAAGTACAGCTGTCAAACTATGTTTGAAATGGTCGAAAACTCTTCTTCCTCAGTCAGTCAGGGTCCCATTGTCGTCGCCTCAAAGAGTCAACAACATTTGACAGCTGCTAATTGGCTAACACAACGGACAAGCCAAGTTTTTTTGGGGGCACCCACGCAATTGGTGGGGCAGCCACAGCAGTAACAACCACAACAACTCACGCCTCTATGCCCCATTCATTCATACATATATTCGCGGGCTTTATTAATGGCTTTTCTATTGACATGATTTTTACGCACGCAGCCAAGTTAACATATTTGTCTGTTTGGCTGTCAAGGCCAATTGCATTCATTTTCATAATTTCATAATAATCGCACAATAATTTAAATTAAAGCCATGCGCCTCTGCATTGTATTTATCACTTTTTTTTTATTTTTTATTTTTTTTTTAATTTCGAATTTTGCTCACGCCTTACAAAAAAGAAATAATGGAAATACGGGAAAAAATTCGATTGGGCTGCCATTCACTTTTCACCTAGTGAAGCGCACTCGTAAAAAAAATCGAACCCATTCTCGGTAAAGCTTTGCTGATTCTTATTTAAAAACGTTCTCTAGCAATTGTAACGGCACTTTTGTTACCATGCGCTGGGCAATTTGTTATTTGCTCTAATTTGTATGTCGGCAGCACCGGTGGCAAGAAGGCGGTGCCAAAGGGGCAACAGGGCGTGGGGGCTCGCAACACACAGCTGACATTTTTGCTTGTGCACAAAGCAAATACCAAACTGTGCCTAGCATGGCTAATTAGATCGCGGCTAAGCGTGCGCGTTAGCAGAGCATATGTATACACTTAGCAAAAAAAAAAAAAACAATGCAAAGAATTTTAAAGTTCGTACTGAAAAATGTATTGTTTTATAAATATTTTTTAAATATCCAAAAATACACTTCTCGCAACTCGAAATGTTTGCTTAATAGAAGAAACAATTTTATGTTATTTGTTTCTACTTTTCAAAAAATCGCGATTGTATTTGTGATTGTATTTTTTGTATCTATATTAATTATACAATTTTTCTAAATTTGTTCCACAGATTCCATGCAAAGGGTGAAAATGCTTGTGATAAAACTTTGCAGTTATTCAGAATGCTCAAGTTCGGAGATCTCGATGAAGAGATACCCTGAGCCCTTGGAACGTTATTAATATTCAAAGATGTAAATGTGAATATGGTTTAATGCATATTTACAGATGATAAATATTATGTCAAGGTAAAAATATTCTGCATTATAATGATATCCTTTCACTATTGTGATATTTACTGTTATCAGAAATCGATTTTCCAAAACGGGGAAATGAAATAAAATCGAAGTGCTCACAAATTGTTCATTTGTTTGTTTCTAGCTCCGATTGTTTCTGAGCTCTGCTTATTCAAACTGATGAATGATATGTATACCTAATGGGATTAGAGATGCTTCATTCGAGCTATTATATTTACTTTATTATACTTTTTTTCAGAATATAAAAATATATAAGTCGATGAAAAACTATTTTGAAAAGCATTTCTGTTTTAGTTTTGATTTCATTGACCTTATATTATATTCATAAGCATTTTATTTTGCCGAGTGTAGATACATATGTATACGTAAGTATCTTGGGCGTTTTTGAAGTGGGTTTTTCTTGCGTTTGACCCACGCTGCTCAGCCAAAAAAAAAAAATATATATATTTATGTATTTACAATGCTTGAGTTCATTGTTTCTGTAGTGTTTGCTAAATTGTTGCGAATCTGTTTTGCAAAATTTCACAGCAGATGACACAAAGATTGCTTATCCTCTTGGGATTATTTGAGATGACAGGCACGTTTGTTTGGCCATCGAAGTGTTGGCGTCATTGCCTTTGTTGTTCTGGCCATGTAACTAGGCCAACATTTCGGGTACTGACTGCATTTTAGCCAAGAAATATCACATGGAATGGGATGGGGAAGTTGGGAACTGGTAAATGGCTCTGGGGCATTTCGTAACACCTGGCAACTTAATTAACCTTAAGTCGCATAAAATGATGCGTGTCGTGGTCAGTTAAACCTTAAAGCGCATCGCTGAGATATAGAGGGAGAGAGACGAGACGATGAGAGTGGCAAGAGCCTTAATGGAATAGTACACTCCATTGCCGGAGGCCTGTTTTGTGTCCGACGTAGACGAATTGCCATCTAGTGAGGTGGGCGTGACTGGCCATTTCAAAGTAATTAAAAGCGTACAGTTTTATTGTTTTTGTTTTGTCGGACGCAAGGCACAAGAAAAATCCGCTTTTCTATATATAGTTAATTGCATACAGTTTCGATTGTTATAAAACATTTTTATTGCAACCAGAATAAAAATCAACCATATCCTTGAAGTCTTAAAGCGTTTTTTAAAGCTCAAGCTAGCCAGCCACTCAAGGACAAACTATAATAATAAAACCTGCATATTCTTTAGCTTCTTGTTTTGTTTCCGAAAGCATCAGTTTCATCAGTCATGACATCAGTTATTGGGGATTTTTGTGCGCAGTTCTTTTCTGCAGAACTCGTCTTGAAATTTATATATTTTTTTCGGTACTTAATTTACCATCTGCATAAAGACAATTCTTTGGTTAAGACCATTAAATGATAATCAGTTGCAGTTCCTTTCTAATGCGACTTTCCAAAAAGAACTGTCTAAAATATTTCAAATGGCTTTCTTTGTTTTGCAAGTGAGTTATTAAAGCGTAATTAATAGTATTTTAAATTAATTAATTTTGCATATTTATAAAACAATTAATGAAGTTTCGCGGAGCATTTTGCGTCATTAGTGAGAAATAGAAACAATACCAATAACAAACATAATCCACAACAACAACAAAAGCAACAACAACAAGAATGCTGTTTGTTGCTCATTGAGCTCTAAAATTGGCGTGCGTTGAAAGTTATTTCTGATTGATGACAAAATATTAAAATCAAAGAAATTAATGAATTCCTTGTAAGCCGACAAAAAAACACACCGAAATAAGCATGAAACAAACAAAAATCATTTCTTAGACATTCAGAACTTTTGTTTCTGACTACTTGGCTGTCAGTTTAACCAAATACTTTGTAGATATTTATTTGTTTTCCAAAAATTTGTGTCTAATTGTTATTATGTAAAATTATATGGTGTTCTTTTTTTTATATTTTTGTCTGACCACCTTGGCGAGAGATTTGCATAGATAACTAGTTGTTGAGAAATCAGTATGACTAGAATGTTGCGTGAATCAGCAGCTTCTGCGTGTTACGATATTATGGTGTTTTCCCCCCAACCGAGTGCTACTATTTATATAATGATTACGAAATGAATTTACATTCCAAACATTTGATGTGCAAAGCGAACAAATCTATTAGTGTACCTCAAGCTCGACATTTGTGGATCGACACGCCCCAAGTCGTTGACTTGAGCGATGACCAGACGCGAGACTACCAAAAGAGAGAGACAGAGAGGGAGAGAGAGAGAGACAGATAGAACACCGTTATCAAGATGCTTATCCGGGCTGAAAGTTTAGCAGTAGCTTGGGTGCTGACCGCCTCGATTTAGCCACGATAAATGGCAAAGGGCTAACGACCTTAAGCAGATTTTTTGGCAACATTTAATAGCGATTGTCGCCGGTCACCACTCGCTATTAAAAAGCAGTGAGTTGTGCAGGTACACTGACAAAAAATTGAAATTATTGCAAAAGCAACTTTTTCTTTTATTTGACTGCTCTTAATATGAACGTTTTTTTTTTTTTAAATTGGGTTCGTTTATTCTAGCATTAATCAAATCTGTTGGCATCTTAGTTCTCATATTCATTCTCATTTTTTAAAACACATTCTTGACTTTAAACAGAAGATTATACTTAAAGATTTAGTAGTCTAGAACGAAAAACTGATTAATCAAGATTTGCCATTTATTTTTAATGTCTGTATTTTCGGGATAACTTGATAAATTTGATTAATTATCTGTGGGTTCTATTTTATTTAGTTTATGCAAATCTCAAGATTTTTTTTTCATTTATGTAAAATAAAAATGATATTTTAAGATATATTTTTTTTTAATTCAACACTTTATTTAAATTAAAAATGTGTACTTAAATTTTGAACATGTTTTTTTCAAATTACATACTTATTCTAAAGATTTTTGTGCGTATTTTGGGACATACTTTAAGTATTGCCATTGAGCAGTAAACTCGGAAAATACAACGCAGTTGGTGGCAAGTTCGTGTTCTAAGTCTTTTGTTTGACACGCAAATCTTTCGAACTTATTTTGGGCAGTTAACACCCTAAAAGTGGCAATAAAATTGATTTTATAACTAACAACACCAGCAAATGTTATTAGGCACCGGAATATGTCATCAACAACAATAATATCAACACCCGAATTTCTTGGGTTAACGAACTACGTATTGATATTAATTAATTCATACAATATGCGCGGGCTCAAAAACAAGCAGTAAACATATGCACAACATATTGATAACGACGCACAAATTAAATGCCTGTTGAATTTGACTTGGGGTCTCTCTGTATCAAGTGCCAGTTTGATGCTAATCGCCCGACATTTTTCAAAAATATATACAACTTTGCATATAGTTTTGCATACCCTGTAAATATAACAAATGGGTAAAAGGGGTGTTATGAAATTGTGCAAACTTATGTCACAGCCAGAAGAAAGTATTTAATGTTATCAATAACTTCTAAATCGATAACTAGAAAATAAATATGAACAAATATTCCAATTGTTCATTAGTCAAGTGTGATTGATAATGAAGAACAAGAGAGAGATTGCGAAGGCGAGCGAGCAATATAATCAAAGTCAGTAATTGTAAATAAAGATAATAATGCACACACAAACACAAAACTATTTACTGGTTATACCGTTTACCTAATAAAAATGTATTAAAAGGACAAATATTAAAAATAGAGATGCGTGAAGGGTATCTCATGGACGATACTCGATATTTGATTTTTTTTTACATATTATTTGTGTCTGCTTATGCTGCGCATAGTTTGCTAAATGGATCCGCACATCTTAGATTGAGTTTTTCATGTAAATATTATACGATTGAGATAAATTAGTCAGTCAAAAGAGCCAAAGAGACAGACAGTCGGCGCACGAGTTTTTGTTGCCTGCTGCCTTTTGTTTGAAGCGCGTGAAAGCTTTATTTTGCGTTCATCGCAAAAAGAATTCAAAAGCCTTTCTTTTTTTGCTCTGTTTTGTCAGTTAGAATTGGGCGCAAGCGTTTTGAACAATTGCAAAGCTAAAAGGCTTATAGGCTTATAGCCACATATGTGTGTTGAGTCTAAATATCGCAACGCGTTCGAAAGCGATCATTTCCAAAGCTTTCCCTTGACGCTCTGCTGCTGAAGGTCGTTTTGTGACTGTGACGAATGTTGAATGATATTATTGCATAGATCGATTTGATCTGGCACTATGACACCGAAATCTAACTAAAGAAAGCAAAAATGAAAAGTAAGAACTCTTGCAAATATTCGCAAATTGAATGCCAATCAAAAGTTAACCCAAATCAATGTACCAGAACTTTTCGAGCTGTTGAAAGATTTTGTATGAAAATCGTACATGTTTGTCATGATATCTTATCAAAACTTAGCTGTCATTTCATATTGTTATCGTAGAAGCCATCTATCGAGGATGAAGACAATAAATCAAGACTTATTCAAAGATGTCTTTAAATGCTTAATTAAGTTTTTTTTTTAAATTTTTTTCTTGGTTTCTTTGGCTGGAGCTGGCCTTCGCCAAAATGGTAATGAAATTTATTCTGCACACTAAACTATATTTAGTAATTTCGTCAGATTGTATTCGACTTATTAAGTTCTTTTTTTTTCATTTATTTATTTTTTTTTTTAAATTCTTCTTTGCCATCTTAAAATCAAATTTTAGTTTACTGTTTTCAGAGTTGGTTAAGTTAAGTAACGCCCGACTCCAACTCTCTAATTTTTTACATTTTGGGTAAAGTCATTCCTTTCAATTTATTTCTATGATTTTTGATGAAAGTCGCATCCTTCTTCATAAATATTAATTTGTGAATTTTGAGTATAACATTCATTTACATAACTATTTAACACTCAATTACTCTACAATATTTATGCATAGAATAATTTTGCACTTCCTGACACTTACGCCGATTAGCTAAGCTAAGAACAAATGCCAAAGTGGTTTATAGCATCTATGATTAACGGTAATTTAGCCAATTAACAGCTTACTGTCAAGTTGAGATCGTTAAGATGTGATTGCGAAATGTAGCAAATGACGTTGTTGACTTTTCGGTGACTATTGCCGCTGACGATGTCGATGACGATGACGATGACTTTCCTGCATTGAAATGAGAGCTAAGCTCTCCGTTTGCGATTGCGATTGCGATTCCGAATGCGATTGCGATTGCAGGTGTGACTGTGTGTGTTAACAATAAAGGCAAATTTGAGCTTGAGCTTATCTTCAATTTGCTAACGAACAGTTGCCAAAGTAAAAGAAGATAATGCAAAGAGATTGGGGATTAAATTGATTGTGCAACTGGGCGATTGGCGAAAAACACGCAACGTGCCAATGTCTGATAAATAAAGATTTTCATCAGCAAGATACAAAAAAAAAAACTCTTACTGTATTATGCATGGGCGTAGCCAGAAGGGTGTTAGATGTTTTCTTCAGCCTTTTCTATGCTTTTGCACAACTTCATTATACCCTTTTAATTAATAAATATTCTTTCAGGGTTCAAAATCATTTTTACGTGTGTCTCTATTTGGCAAACAATTTTTTTATGAGCAAATAGCATTTTGTCAGTTTTGAAAATTTATTGACTTGAACATTTAAATCCATATGAATTCTTAGTTTTGTAAGTTTTGATATGACATGCTTAGCATTGTATATGTGTCATCCCCCATTGGATACGATCATGTCTGTTCGGCAGCAACAGCACCAGAAACAATTGAAACAATATCGTTATTGTTGTTGGCCAAAAGCATTTGGCGTTTGACCCATTTCCAGAGTGCACGCGACGCGGCACAAAGGCGAGCGACCCGTTCCATTCGGCACTCTTCACTTCACGATAGCGCCGACAAGTGTTTGTGTTTGGGTTGTGGGTCTTAGACTACGGTCACAAGCAACAACCAACAAGCAACAAACGACACCAAGAAAAACAACAACAACGGCAACACCAACACCGACAACAGCTGCTGTTGAAACTGGCCGTTCAAGTGGCGCTTAGGCTGCTTTTGGCTGCTTTTGGGCCCGTTTTGTATGTCAATTGGTGGCGTTGAATTTAGCCGCTGGCGGTCCGATCCGATGATCTTCCTGGCCAACAAAATCAAATGAAACAATTTGAATGCGCATAAATTTGCAAAGAAACACCAAATTCAATTAACTTGGGCGAAATTGTCGTCTTTGCAATTTGGACACTAATTGAATCACGCTTCTGCCATTTTTTCCCATTTTTTTAAAAATGTTTTTTATATTATTCTCAATCATTAATTACTTGGCTCCATGGCGGATGTGTTATCCGAGTTATTCCGAGATTTGGGTTCAGAGAACCTTTGTTCCCTGTCTGTCAATTAAGTAGCTGTAAGTTTTATTAAGCTACGCTTCATGAATGAATCAACGCTAATCAATGGATAATCTTCCCTCTATTTATAGATATGATTCAATAGTACATTCAGCGAGCGTACGACTAATCTTCAAGTATGTGAATGCGATTATTTATTATCTAAAGTACACATAGTGCTTATAGATAGCTGACAAGCAATACAGAACATATTCAATAATTACTTTTAGCTTGACGGTTGTTTGACATCACAATAGGATATCTTAGAATCAAATGTTCCTTGGTTCACCTTTTACATTTATTTAATTGATTTTTAATTGTATAATAAATACAAAAGCTATTAAAAATATATTTGATGTTGTAAATTAAATGTAAAATATATGTAATAGCTATAGGGTATATTCTAGTCAAACACTAGAATTATTTAGTGTATCCTGTAATCACAGAATATCATCTTGACAAGCATATCTTAATCTGTTGCATTATCAACATAAAGTGTGTATAGGGTATCTCTTGATAACCCATTAACCATCAGCATATTCTTAGTTATCTAGTATTGGGATAATTGCACATAGCTTTGGGCCGCATGCGTCCTGCATTTGGCTAATACTTCCGCCACAACCTGTGGCACGATGATGGTCAACTTGCAACAAAACAACAAAACAACAAAGTAACACAGCAACGAGGCAACAACGGGTCTGTTGCATGTGTTGCTGGCAACATGTTGGCAACCAGTGCAGCAACATTTAGCTATGCAATCTCCAGCTATTTTTAGACGCATTTTGCATTTATTAAAATGAAAAATTATGCAGCTAGCGCTCTCTTAGCCCGGGCCACAACGTGTTCCTCTGTTTATGTATAATTTAATTCGGAATCTTTTTTCGTATTTATTTGGATATTTTTGTTTTTTTTTTTGTTGTTGTTGCATTAATGTGTTTTTGACGACACGCCACACCCGTTCCCGCTCGCACCGATCAGCTGTGCAACTTGTGCATTACATCATATTGGCTAACTCTGATGCAATGCGCTTAAAACTTGTCTTACCGGCTCTTAAAGTCGGGTCTGGCTGGGTTCAGTTCCAATTCGATACGCGAGCGCCACAATTTAAATCCTCAGTGTCAATGTCGCACTCTGCACCGGTACGGTCTGGCATCCATGGAAATCTGCATCCAGCTCCAATGCGACGATCGACCCTGGTTAACTGCACTTTAAGTTTGGCGCTGTGTGCTTGTAATTTAAGCGGCCTGTCTAGCAATGTCATTTCTGCTGTTGATAACAAGCTGCACACTGCGCGAAACACACGAAGTATATCTCGATCTTTGAAATGAATACGGAATAAGAACTCGATGACGAAGACATTTAACTATCCCAATTTAGACAAATTATAATCAACTACAGCATGATTCTTATTATAATAGCGAGTTTCTTTAATCTGAATGAAAATATTGATAATATTCTATAAGCAAGAATTTTGAATACTGATGCAACTTAAGCACTCAAAAAATTCCAATAAATTTGTATTTTTGTTTCTCCTTGGATGTTCTCGAATTCGCTATTTGCTGTAATCATTCTTGCATCATCTTGCGATGCCACTCTGGATTCTTAAAATAAAATGAATCAATTAGGATACATATACAAAATTATTTTATTAACATCAAGTATGTTAACATATTTTTCTTGCCGTGCTGTTGCTTTTGTTGTTGCTGCAGTTGTTCTTGTTGCTGTTGCTGCGTCTGTGGCAATTGCAGTTGTTGCCACATAAATTCATTAGAAATCCTGCCTGGTATGGCATATCTGATAACCGAGAACGCAGAACGCAGAACGCTGAGAAACGCTCAATTCGGAGTGCTGAGTGCTGAGCGCCTATGCAACATTGACAGAAACAAGCTGCAAATATTACTTCTTTTTTTTTTTTTTGTAATAGCCGCAATTTGATATATAGCCTTTATTTCCTGTTTATGCTGATGAGCTGATGGCCAGCCAAATCTCTCTGTCTTGGGTCTGAGTTCAAGCAGCGGTTGAAATGGGAAAGAAAAAATTTTGTTGGTAAATGCAATTTGGTTGCATTTCATGCATATGACTCAAACGACCCAAATTGCATGGCAAACAGCAATAACAACAACAACAGCAACAAGCTATATTTAAATTTGGCAAATAACTACAACAACAACAGCGATAAGTAGGAAGAAGAGGAAGAACCTGTTTGTTATTAAGTTTAGCACATAAACAAACTGCCCCCAAGAATATAAAGAAGAAGACTAAACATTTTGGTTAGCCTCAATAAAAAAGTTGAAAATTCCTAGAAGTTATGATTAATAAAAATGCACGCAGCCTATACCCTGTACGTCAGCAAAGGATGGATTAACCCCGACCACAGAATGTTTCCGGAATGCATCGGGGAACTTTTGCAGCATTACTAGAGCGATGATTCATATTACTAGAACTTTTATTTACTTTATTAAAAGAACTGGATGACAATGCATAGCGAAATTTTCTGAAATGAATCAACATTCCAAACATACTCCATAAATGTAAAATATAAAATTATAACTAAATAATAAAATAAATATTGTAAGCTTTATACAAATGCTCATCCATCCTTCCTAAATAATATCGCACGATCAAAATCAAATTTTGATATCTGCCCAAGCTCAAAGCTCATTTTAGCTGGCATCTGCTTAACATATTAACTACAACATTTAAGAACACCTTTTTAGGGTATCTGCTAGTCAAATCTTTTTGTATAATTAGTTGTGTTTAGCGTTGTGTGTGTAAGCTGCACCCACCTGAAAGCTGTAAAAAAAGGCGCAAATGTTTTGGAATTTCGAGTGACGACGACTTCAACTTACCACTTGTTGTTGGTGTTGTTTTTGATGGTGTTTTTGTTTTTGTCTGCAGTGAGAGTCGCTTGTGTTCCAGCCTAATGTTTGTTAGAGAAATCGATTAGAACCAACAACAAGAACCACAAAGCAAACGATTGTATTTGGCTGCACTTTAAAAAATATGTGCATAAGAATCATAAAAATTGGCACACTTTTAGTAATCCTTTTTTAAAATAGAATATTTTAATTTCATGTTTTGGGGAGTATATAGATTAAGCTGGCAAACCGAATCGTCTTATGTTTGTGCTCCCGGGCGAAGGAAATTAAGATTTGGAAATAGATTATGGATTGAATATAACCTTAACCTAACCTAATTAAAATTTCGAATCAAAAATATTAGATTGTATTTTATATTTTAAAGAAGTGCTCAGAAAAAATATAAATAAATAAGATATTGTATGTTAATATAATTTTTTTACGACTACATAAATTAGCAAGAAACCTTTTGCATAAATCTAGAAATTATACGAAAAATTGTCTGAGTGCATAAAGTTGGGCAACTTGCAACTTGCAGCTTGCAACGTTCTACGCGCAAACTGAAAGCTGCAAAGCGACCAATGCAAACGCATCTGATGCGCGATTCTGGCAAGTCATCATCAACACTTTGATGAGCTGCTTGCTAAGCGCTGCGTAAAGGTGTCAATTTTAGCACACAGATGCCATTTGACCAGGCTCGACTTTCTACATAGCAGCCGCAACAAGAATTTGCATATAAGTCTAATTAGCGGTTGGCAGCGAGAGAGAGAGACAGGAAGAGGAAGAAAAAGAAATAGACAAAACAAATGCCGAAGCAATGTTTGCGCATCAATCAAATGATATCAAATTTTGATGTGCACATGATTATTATTATTTTGATTGAATGCCATTGTCAATGTGTTGCAAAAAGGGGCGACACTACAAATATATGGCATATAATATATAATTGCAAGTGCTCTTCACTCTGTTGTTGATGAGTTCTCAATGAGCCAAGCTGTTGAGTCTATTTCTAGTTGTTTCTTCCATTTTTTTTTCTTGGCAGTTATGCAAATTGCACGCAAACAAGTCGTAATAAACATTATGCGATGTTTGGTTTCATATTTCGAAAATTAATGGTCGTTACCAAAACGAGTTTGCATAAGGCTGAAGAATAATTGCTCGTGCAAAGAATACCCGCACACACCACAAACACACACAGAGCACACATACAACTTCCAATAAAAAAATCATACTTTAAAACGATCAAAAATATTATAAGCAAGCCTTTCACCGATTGACTTTCGAAGGTATTAGAATCAGAATGAATGCCTCGACTAATGAACTAATGAAAGTGAAGTGAAAGTCATTTGCATATCGCATACGATATCTTTTTAAATGGCATATCAAAATGTTTGTGGCTTTGATGACACCGGTTCGTCAAAGTTTGTTGCTTGCAAAAAATAAAAAAAATAAAATGAAATAAAATCGTAAACTCAGCAAATTTTCAAAGCAGTTTTAAGAAATTTGAAAAATCTTTTACTACAGCGAAAGTATATGGAAATGCAAATTGCAGTGCAAAATCGTTCTAAAAGTTTTGTGAAACAGAAAGTAAATCGTAATTCAGAGAAAGTTTCTTTTAGCCATATGTTTGTTGATTTGGGCGCTTCATTTGCTTATGCCGTAACTTTCGGGCCGTGTTTCAGACAGCAGACGTTGTGGCAAAATGCCAATGTCTTTGAGATTTGGGCCCATTAATCATTAGACAGAATAATAAAAAAAATGTTAATGATGCGCGCCCAATGTAACTAAAAAGCCAATTCTAATTTTAGAGCCTGGTTCGGGCTCACACTTAAAATAAAATTTACTTAAGATAAATACGAATTTAATTTTCTTAAAAAACTAAAATAATTTGTGGCCTCTTCAATGATGAAGGGTGATTTTTTAATTAACAATTATTTATGCTATTTTTTAACAATGGAAATTCCTTATTTTAGAATTTTAACGTTTTGGAAACATTTTGCCTTTAAATGGATAAAATATTCTACATTTTTATTTTTTTCTGCCATTATGCCAAAAATGCAATTCCTTTTGGAAAAAATATTTCTTTCACGCGGTAAACATAAAATATATATGTTTAAAATTAGAGAAAAGTTACGGTATTTATAAAATCAGAATGTTTTAAACACACTCGATTTTACAACCAACTTTTCCCAACTCTAAGCCAGTTTTTTCTGTGTGTAGGTTTTAGTCAGTAATACGTTTAGTATTTATTCCAAGCATCTTGAGAAGCTGATACAAAGTGGGTGCAATGAACCCTTAAAAAATTCGACGACAATCCGCGGCAAAGGAACGTCCAAAAAGATCGCAAAAGAATTAGTTGATGATCATTTCTTTATTTTTTTACATTTTTTCTGGGGGTTGGTAAAACCTTGAACCCGATGTCGACATTGGCTGGCTGTAAGTCAGGTAGATTTGCCTTTTTCAGTTTTTATTTTGGGCCAGCCTTCACTTTATTACAGTTATAAAGCTGATGAATGAAAGTGTTGCAGCCATTTTGGCCAAGAAGCGTTTTTTGACCATTTTCGGTTGATCATTTGTTTTTACTTTCTAAATTGGCATTTGCTACACATGAGCGAATGAGAAATAATCACGGCCAGCGATGAACTCGCTTGAACTTCCGACAAGTGTTAAAAAATATACTTTGCATGGCTCCGAAAGATGTGAGATATGTATTTATGCTGGCCAGTGGCCAGTGACCAAGAAAGGTGAATCACACTTTCTCCCCAGGCAGCAGTGGTTGGCAACAGAGAACTCGCTTACCTTGTGTTGCATGAATTATATGTCGCCGATCAGAATGTTAAACCTGCAGCGCACAACAACAGCATTAAACCACAACAACAAGAATGAGGCAAGCATCCATGCCATCCCGGGCCAATAATCAAGATAAATGTCGGCCAGCTCATGGGTGCGTTGCAAAAAGCCCCAAAGAAATTCTCGTCTTGATGATGACTAATGGAAGAGTTTTTGGCCTTATTCAGCTGGTTTTACGGCTTATCAGACTAGGGTTGCATCAAAACGGTGATTTGTCTCGTCACGGTGATCAGCAATTTTATCACATTTCATATTTTTTTCTTCAGCGATTTGAAAAAGTGTTTAAATGTTGGATTTATCAGCAAAGAATATATGCTGATCTTTGACAGAGATCACAGACGCAGTGATCACTTATCAAATTTATTATACTTTAGGCTTAGGCTGTCATCCCAGAAGGAATTAGCACACCTTCATTCCAAAGCCATTCCAACCATGAATTTATGTTCATCTTTGACAGGCAGCAGTGCTGAACTTATCAAGAAACTTGTCAAACATTTAATATCAGTTTATAACTCAGACTGATTTAGTACGCCTTTGTTTGATAAACATATCTACATTAAATTAATGTTGATCTTTCTTACAGCTATCAGAGCTAATCACGTATTACTTGAAAAAATACAAGATTTTCGTATTTATAATGGAAGATTTAAGCTCAGATAAACTATTCATAAAGATTTAATGTCGATTTCAAGGTTTTCAGATAATCAAAACTCATCTGATCACTAAAAAAGAGGGAAGTTTAGTATATTTTGCTTAAGGCTCAATTGTTATTATTTGGAGTTGAACGTCATATTAATCTAGTTTGTATATTGATCTTCAACTTATAAGAATTGAACTGCATAAAACGGATCTTTAGTATGAAATCTAGTCGATTAAAAAGATATTATGTTTTCGATATTATTAAATTAAGTGTAACAAATAAGTTAAGTAACATTTAAAATAAGAATACAATTAATAAATTAATGATGATTGTTCATAAAATATATACATTATTAAATCAAAAATGTGTATCAAAAAGGAACTTATATATTTTAAGTTTTGATAATTATTAAGGACGAAGCTATGATCTGAAAATTTAAAATAGAATAAAAAATTACATAGTTCCGCACTGAGGACATTAAATAAATTAACTAAAGAAACTTATATTATTACATTTAAGTTTGCTTCAAGAAGAAAAAAAGAAGCAAAATACCCTTTCATCAACTTTTACTGATAACTTTTGAATAAAGAAACTAATCACATGTTGCTTAATGTCTAAGCTGTGATCTAAGAAACATACAATTAAAACTTTCATTATTATCTGTGTCTATACTAAGGAGTGTTTTTTAACTATTTTCTTTCATTTGTTAGTCTACATTTCTCTAAAGTTGAACTGAGTTGCTGTCAGCGAAACTTATCTCTCAGTTAAATAGCAGAAATTGTTTGTGTTGTCGAATGGTATTTTGGACCTGTGACTTCGACTTGTGTTATCTTTATTGTTTTAATTAGACGCTGTGTTCATAATGACTCGACTTGGTTGACTGGGTTATTTATAGAACTGGCCAACTACAGTATCTGCACATCATTTGGCCGCCGTTTTGTGTCACTTAAGCGCAGAACTCATAAACAAAACCCATATGCTCCAGACACACACAGATGTACATTCATATGTGGTTTTTACATTGCTGCATCTGTATCTGGCGCGTGTATCTTTGAATCTAGGCAGCCTAATGGCCAACACATGTGCCCCGCGATCGAATTCGACAGCCAGTCTGAGTTGCAGTTGGAGTCTGAGCCTCAGTCTGAGTCTGAAACTGAGTCTGAGTCTCAGTTTGAATCTGTATCTGACTGCAAGTCCAAGTCTGAGCCATGATTTTTGTCGTGTTCATGCAGCACAAACCGTTTTCGTTTTCAATGCTGGCCCTAAAGGCGGTCTACTCTAAGCTAGGATGTATGGGGGGAGTGCGAAGGGTGTTTAAGTAGTGACACTAACTACACTCAGAGAAGGATATTGCCTGAAATTGACAGCAGCTTAATGCATCTGAGAGAATGTGAATGTCAAAAAACCACGATTAAAATTTAAAAAGAAAATCAGCAATATTATTTTTAAATTCATTGGTTCAAATTGTCAGACCCGAAACTTGATATTTTTCTAAATTAGGAAAGCTTTCAAGAAATTATTATATTGTTTTTTCTTTTTAATTTACATTGTAAACAGAAATACAAAAGGAATTTGAATTTATAATTTTCGCCAATATTCTTGCTTAAAAAAACATATTTCTTTGAATTACAAAATATATGCGACAAAAAGAATAATAAAATAAGAATTTAAAATTATAATTTATAGAAATGTATTAGTTTTAATAAGTACTATTTTGTATTCATTTCTCGACTAAGTCAAAACGTTTTAAGAAACAACTTCAGAATTTATATCTACTTTTCGGAGCGATTTTAATTTTTGGCTGATTTTCAAAATTCAAGTTCTAAATCAGATTTGTTTCTCAATGTAGGGGCACTGACTATGCATGGCATGCATTCAACACACGATACTTGAAATTCTTAGCAGGCCGCCATCGTCGTTGTTGTTTTTGTTTGCTGTTTGTTGTTGTTGTTGGGTGCTTGCTACCTGCGTGAGTTTGTGTCCAAAGTCTTTTGTTTTGCAGTCGTCTGCGAGAGTCGACTATCGATCGAGCCTGATCATCATCATCATCGTGGTTGGACTCTCGGCATTGGCATGCTATTTTTATTACATTATGCTGCAAAATAGTAACAACAAGGGACGCAATATATCCCATTCCCTTCTCCCCACACCCCCCACCAGATTGTCAACGCTGGTTTTTGCATTGTTTTTCATGCGCAGTCCATTACATGATTTTATTATGTTCCTGGCATTCGCAGCGTCATGTAGAAAATGCGGCTGCGCTTTTGTTTTAGTGGTTGTCACTTTTTGTTTGGCTTGTGGCTAGTGTGCCAAGTACCACAGCAGCAGCAGTACAACAACAACAGCAACTCCCAAGACTCCCCAGTCCACGTTCAGGTCCACGTTGAAAACCAAGTCCAAAGAACAAGTCGGCAACACGCACGCTCTAATGAGCAGAAATCATTTAAGACGCTGCTATTTTTAGTTGGCATTTGCTATATATAGATAGCCAACTGCAGGGCAACTGGAACTGCTGCTGCTGCTGCTGCTGCTGCAACGCAACCCGAGGCCAGCTTTATTGGGCTTCCAACTGGGCAAACTGGGCAAACTAGCCAACTGGCACTGACTGGTTCTCTGCTGTGCTGTGGTCGGCTTGTAATGCGATCTAATGCATGCAGGAATTTTTCGCATTTCAGCATTTAGCAATGCGCCGAAAAGCAGCAGTCGCCATGGGTGTTGAACCATTATGTTCTTGCCAAGGAATGTGATATCCCACTTCCCCCAGTACTAAGATCTTCTAACCATGCGCCCATGGCAGCAGCAACAGCAGCAGCAGCAGCAGCAACGGCAGCAACAGCAGCAGCAACGGCAGCAAAAGCAGCAGCAGCAGCAAAAGCAGCAACAGCAGCAGCAGCAGCAGCAGCAACAGCAGTTTCTTTCTTCTACTACTGACAAAACACATGGAGTTCATTAAACAGACTATCGGTCAAGTACCTAAGAACGGCGTCTGCGTCTTTTGGCTAATTGCGCGTGCGCAGCCAACGGAAGCGACGCCAGCCAACCCAAGCAGACAACTCCAAGTTGAAAACCAAAGCCAAAAGCGAGCATCATTTGCAGCAGTCATTTCTTCGCCTTCTTCTTCTTGTTGTTCTCCTCGAATCCAATGCGGACATCGTGTTTAAGCAGCTGTGGCGGGCACTTCTCATGCTAATTAAACCGAATTGGGCAGCAAAAGAGCGAGAGGGTGAGAGATGTGGAGAAAGAGAGAGAGGAGCACACAACAAGTGAAGTGTGGTGAAAGAGACCAAAAAAAGAACGGTTCTTAAATCCTAAATCGTTTGCCGACAACAACAGCAGCAGCAGCAACAACAGCAACAACAAGAACAACAACAACCACAACAACAGCAACATGTTAATTTCAACTTGTGCCGCTGTATTTCGTGGAAGAGTTAAGAGCACGAAAGTATGAATTACAACTGATGCGCAAAATTGAGTAAGCCGCCAAAGACGAATGGGGCAACGGACGAATGAGCAAACAAAAAGGAAGCACTTGCAATGTGTCTCTCTCTCTCTCTCCCTCTTTCTCCCTATCTCTCTCAATCTTATTGGTGACTTACGCGTAACTGTGTCCAAAAAGTCGTTGCACTTTCGCATCTCTGCCGAATTTTGTTTGTCCCGTTCTCTGCACTTCAGATGGAACTTCCCCGATAAGCTAATGACAGCGGACCGAGCGGCCTTTAGTCAACCGAAGATTCTGTCGTCTGTCGTTTGTCGCTCACGGACACTTTGGCGAGTGGATGCTAAAAGACAGCAGGCTCTACTTTATAATATACCCTTGCAGATGGGTATTATAATATTGGCATATCATGTGATAAACAAAAGTAGTCCGGCTACGTTAAACTTTTAAAACCTCCCGCACAGTGACCAGTCCCCAGATAACTGAATTTCTCCAGTTTCACCTCTTTAACACTTGTCAATCACTCTTTCCATTAATAGTAATATCTATTCAGAATTAAACTACAAAGAACACACCACTCCAAAATGTAGGCTTACACTCTAAATGACAGTAAATAAGCCAAGTTGATAAATTTGGAAAATATGGGAAATCTATATCTTATGATCGTCTAAATGCGAGTACTATAGCTATAGCATTCATAAGAAAGGTAAGTTCATAAAAAAACAAAATTGTTAAAAAATAACATCGTAAGCAAATTCGCAAATGCTCCTCCTAATAATTAAACAATATACTTAAGTAGAAGCACTCCCTGCTACAAGGGTATATCATATTTCGGTGTGTTAAAAACATGCGTTTTCACTTAATTTTTTTTTTTTTGCTTCTGATGAACAGCTATTGGAGCTAAAAATTACGGTTATGCATACATTATATACAAACTTATTTGCTTTGTTGGATAACGAAGAGGGAGTTGGAGGAAGAGGGTGGGTTGGATATACTGGCAAATATCAAGCGTTAAATTGAAATTTCAAAGCTGCAGCAAGGCAAAGCAAATAGACTGCAATGATAACACAGCCAGCAGCGAAGAGCAATGTCAGTTGATAAACACGCCCAGCTAACCACACAGACAGTCTCGAAAGAGGGGCAGAGAGGAAGGGGGGAGGGGGGACGGGGGATGAGCTGGAACGGCGCTTAATGCACTGCAACATTAAATGCTTTTACCAAGGATTTGCCGCCCCAAATCCAAGTCGAGCAGCCCAGCAGGCAAACAGTCGGAACAGACTAAACCAAACCAAACCAGACACCAACAATGTCGTCGTTAGAAAAAAAAAAGAAAAAACGTTTATAGAAGTAGGCGAGGGGTGAGGGAGTGAGAGGTGGTCGCCAAGACGTAGCTGTTGGGATAGACGGTTGCCAGTTGGCGCTGCTCGTGCGACATTGAAATTGATGATGTGCCTGCCAGCTACTTCTGTAGTTTTTACTGCTTTCACTTTTTTTGTTGCAGCCTGCATTACCCATTACCAGAATGGTTGAACAGGGTATCATGAAGATGTGCATGTAAAATGCTGCACTCGATATCACTAAAACTATGTAAAGGAAATATATATTCTTGATCAGGAATATGAGCTGAATCAATATAGACCTGTCCGTTCTTAAGAGGCGTTAAGCGTTATATATCTTTCTTTAACTAACTGATTAATAACTGATGACCACTGTAAGGCCTAAACTTAGGCAGCTGAAATTTATAACACTTAATATTTATACTAATGTTCAAGGCATAGTAGTCCGATGTTGGTGGTTTTTTGTCAATAAATTGGAAAAGAAAAAGTTATTTCTTTCAGCTATACATAGTGATCCACTTCGGCTCCGACATAGAATCCATGACAGAGAATCCAAGTTTCATCAAGGAACTAGTTCGCATGGAAATAGGCAGGCGGACTGACATGGCTATATCAACTCGGGTAGCGATGGTAATGCTTTATGGGCTTGTAAATTAAAATATACTCTGCTAAGCTATAAAAACAGCAACAAGCATAATTTTTAGTATCTTGTTTACAATTGTGTAAAACCAATAAATTTTATTATTATGTATTTGTTTATTGAATGTTAGAAAAATAATTGAAATTTTATTACTTAATTTTAAAGCATAACAAAAAAACAAGCAAATGTTAACAAAGGTCAACAAATAGGTAAAAACAAAATATAATCTTAAATCTATCAATAATCCTATTTAACTCCCAAAGTTCGTCATTCTTTTTAATTATTCGGTCTCGGAACTAAACTTGCGCTGGAGTAAGTTCCCAATCCAACCAAGCATAGCAACTAGCTATGTTAATCTAATCTATCGGATGGATGACGCCTCAAATGTGTAGTTTAGTGCAGGAGTAGGAAAATTTGTTGAGGGGGATAGAGTCCTCTGCGGTAGCTCAATGAGCCAATATGGCTCACGTGGGTCGATGGGTTCTAGTTATCATTGCATTCAAATTCGAGGAGACACTTTTCTATAAAAATTACTGTTTATTTTACAGGGTACCACCCAGTCGAGTACTTTTCGACTTGAAGGCTCTGCCACTTCTTTGTTGTTGTTTTTGTTTGTGCCCTAGCATTTTGGCCAGACACGCAAAAACTTCCCCATTGTTTGTTGGGATGGGGGGGCAAGGCGGCTAAAGCTGCGTCTGCTTCTGATTCTGCTTTTTCTCAGAGCTCATAGTTACTGGTTGCTGGTTGCTGCCCCAAACTGAGAGTGTTTGCGTAGCCTTTAGTGCTGGTTGCACTTGATCCCCCAAAGTGAAATTAGGAAAAGTTTCAATTAAAAAGCATTTTAGTAATCCACACTTAATGCCAATGCAATGAAAAGCTTTCTCGCCTCGTCCTGTCTACCATTTTTAGGGGTTGGCCTCGCCTGTTTCTCGCTGCCAATTGATGGCAGCAAAACGACTGAAAGGGGGTTGTCAGGGCGAGGATGCGGTGTTTATTTCGCTGCATTCCATTCTTGGCGCTTTTTCCTGTTATTTTTTTAAGCGGGTCAACTGCAATTTACTGGGGAATTTGTTAATGAAGCGCGCTCCATGGCAACGATGATGTTATTGCTGTGTGTGTGTTGTGTGTTGTGTTTTGTGCTATCAAGTTAATTGAATTGTTAATTGGAAGACAATCGTGTGGGCTAATTGGTGTTAGTTTTTCGCTAGATATTAAATAAATAATATGTTCGAAAAGAATGTTGACTAGTGAAATATTAGCTTGACATGTTTTTAGCCAACTGTAAGCTCATTAATTATTTATGATTGGCAGCTTAGCTTAAATTTAAATGGTATTGACTGACAACTAGTGTTTATAATTTATTCAACTTTAATTAATATTGAATATTTACAGATGAACTTCGAGTAAAGAAGTAAAGCTTTTAACTTGAATCAAGAACAAGATATCAAGATAAAAGTGTTAATTTAAAATATTAAAATAAATTAACTTTACTTAACTTAAATTTTAATACAGATTAACATAAATTTACTTAAAATTTGTCATCGGTTTTTAATAGGCGTTTTTGTTTTGTTTTTTTTTTTTTATATATGACCTTAGGACTGGATAAACTTTTTGCGTTTTTTGAGTTTGTCGTTGGCGCCGAAACTTAACTGATTGAAACTCAGAACCGGTACCCGAACCAAAATATTACGTTTGTTGCCAGTTATAGTAACTGATTTAATTAGTCTATATAGTAACATAACGGTTTCCATTTATACCGAACAATTTTGGAAACAATTCATAAACCCTACCATAAATGGGACCGAAATACGATTTGGTTTGACAGATTGGTATTAATTCCTTTCCATTAATCTGATTTTGAAGATATCTGCTGTCATATGTTCTATTTCTCATCAGTTTTTAGCACTTTCTAATTCTTTCTAAATCTGTTGTCCACTAATTCGGACTCTTTTATATAAACCGAACATTATCAATGCTAATGCCCAAATTTATATTGCTCTATGAATAGTCTTAATTAAGTATTTAGTTTATTCGGCGTATTAAATTAGTTGTTTCTTAAACCATCTTTTCAGTCGTTAAGAGCACATTTATGCAGATTTGATTATTTATTGTCTTTTAATTTTGACTACCAAACAACAAATATCTTTTGTGTATTCTATTTTTACTGTCAGACCAGTAAGCCCTATCTGAACATGGCACATTCCAGATGTTAAGGAAGTGCAATTTTTCGAACACCACTTGCATTAATTAAATTTTGTACACATTCAATTTATTTACACTTTGTACGCTAACCATAGCGCATTCATTTGAATCCTGAGGCTAGTTTACCACTATAGATAACTCATCAGAGTCTATAGCATTTTCCCAAGCAAATCGCTTGACTCTCAGTTGCCCTTTTTCAGCAGCATGCCTAACAACTGCTCGAGGGTAATTGAAAACGCACGCATTCATCTAACAGCAAAAAGAAATACAGAAAAGAATTGTAAGAAAAATTGAAAACCAAAACAGCGCACGAGCATAAATTCCCCTGACGAAAATGAATGCTGCTGCTGTCGGCCGTGGCAAGAACCCTAAGCAAGTGCAGCATTGCAACAGTGCAACAACAGTGCAACATGAGCAGAGTGAAACACTGGCGCATTAGAAATGCAACAAATCACAGCGGATGGCTGCATTCGAGCGTGGCTATTGCCACAGGAAAGAACCACAACCAGAATCGGCCAAAAGCCATGCAGACATATGAGAGTACGCACTTTGGGTGCAACCGCCAACAACAACAATTGCAAAAAAAAGTGCCTGAACAACACCAGCAACAAGAACAACAAAATTCACAAACAAGAAACAAAAGCTGTCCTACTTAAGTCGAATATATCATTCTCTTACATAATTATTTCTATTCATTTCAAAAACTCAAGCGATTATTTGTAAGAGAGATTTATTATATAGAAGGATCAGAACCCGAGTGTCCCGAGGTCTGTTACGTAAACTATGAAGTTTGGTAAGCAAAAAAGTTCATGATATATTTGTTCGATCCATCGAATTCATCGATATATATAATACCTTGACGTGTACATGCAGGTAAAGAGAGAGAGAGAGAGTTTATCTAGGATATCGATCTATGCTGAACAAGCATATACAATTTATGGATAACTGAGATGTTTCTTCAGTGTGTTACCAAAGTCCACGATAAAATGGCAGTAGCCTTCAGCAAAAGGGTATCAAAATAAACGAGGGAGACTGCAACAACGACGACGTCTGAGTTGCATTGAGTTGCCCGGCAGCGTTTTTCCTTCCTGCAATAAGTCAACGCAACGGCGACGTCGGCAGCGGCGAACAAAGCCACGCACACAAGAACTGCGCTACAAATTGTATCTAGTTACAATTTGCAAACTACAAACCGAGCTGCAACGAGTTGAGGCAAGGTGCCGGCGACGCCAGATGCGGTGAGGTGTGTTGACTCAAAGTCAAAATCGCACACGCAATACACTTGTGCAGTGGTTGGTGTGAGGAGGGAGAGGGTCACGGATGGATGGATGGATGGATGGATGGGAGGGCGGGTTGCAGGGATGTGTTGGGTAGCCGGCAGGACGAGTTGGAAGCTGCTGCTGTGCGTGTTGAAGCACAGTTTTTACAGTACTGCCTGTTGTTGTTGTTGTTGTTATTCTTGTTGTTGCAACAGATGAAAGCAGTTGCACAGTTGAATCGTGGAGTGTTCTATTGAAAGCATTTTTTTGTGTACCCTGTAAGCAAGCAAAATGTGTAAGGTGCCTAAGAAAGCATCTACAATTGCAGTAAATATATTTATTCTTGAGTCTCTATCTGATGTCAGATATTATGTGATGTGCTGAAGAAAGGAAATATCGATTATTATCGATTGTTTGTATAGTGTGAAGTTTTGGTGAAGATGAGGTTTATATTTGATCTTTGTGCATTCATAGCAACATAAATACAGGGTGTCAGCTAGTGTGGCATCCCTTTAATGCAGCACTCCTTCTTCTGTATTTCTTTTTAGATACCGCTTTGGCAACGCGTCGTATGCGCAATTGTGAACCAAAAGCAAATGCAATGTAATTTGCAATGGCAGTTGTTAAGACTTCTTTTAGCCACCGTTCGGGGCAATTCCCCGAACAGCCTTGCCAAATTGGCCGCTGACTGACTGCCGACGAGCGACTAGCTGACTTGCGACTGCCTGTCCACTGCCTGACTGCTAACTTGGCCAGCGAATCTAATGCGCTTGTTAACGCCAATTGCCACAAGATGTTTTTCTGCTGCCGTTGCTGTTGTTGGCAATTTGGCCAACGGTAGCGTTTAATGTCCAATTCGTTATGCTGTGGAAAAGTCCGCAAGTGGAAAATCAACTTGTCGACGCCGCAGTAGAAATTTCAATTAAAGTTGCGCCCAAAAGAGAGCTTGAGAATGCATCACAAGTTCAGTCAGCCAGCCAGCCACAAGTCAAGTTAAAGCCATGCCCAAAAAGTGTTGCTAACAAAAGCTGTCACTGGCAGCGAGTTGCACTCGAGAGATGCCTCGCCAGAGGAGACCCCAAAAATTGTTAATGGGCTCGGGCCAAGTATACTGAAGTGTGTTCCCTCTCTCTCTCTCTCTGACACACACACTCTCTTTCTCTTCCTCTGTCTCTCTCTCTCTCTCTCTCTGTCTCTCGCTCTTTCCTGTCTTTTGAGAAGCGTCAGACTGTGAACGATGAAAAAGCCAAAAATTTAAGCATTAAATGTAAGTTACACAGACAAATAGTCAGACACTGTGGCAGACACACTGTCTCGCCAGACAGACAGACACAGAGAAAGAGAGTAAGAGAGAGAGAGTGAGGGAGAGAGAAGTATGAAATAGAGGCTGCACACATGGAAGTAGCCAGTAAAGTACATAATAATAATTGCAAAACAAACTCAAAAACCATAAACGAAACGAGTAGAAAATTTAGCTTTTAATTACAGTCACGTTTAAAATAAATCTCAATTTAATGCCGATCAAGATTCATTTATTGTGTAATATGAAAAGAATTGTTATTTTACGTTATTTTTGTAGATTTATTACTATCTAGTTATTACGAATAATGATTATGGCATATATATTAATTTATAGGTTTCTTATTCTGCAGGAGTATATAAATAAACCTGGGCCTAACTTTAATCATAAAATCATCATAGTTTTGGCGGCAAGACTTACTTACATTTTTATTCAGAAACTATATTTCTATAATTTACATAAATAGACTGACTTTTTTTTAATAATACTGGATTACCATTAGGAAATACGATGCTCGGTCGCCTTGCATGCCCCTTTCTGACTACGTCCATGCTTTGGCCCCGAAAAATGAAGCAGCTGAAAAATAGCCGGCAGTCATTTGGCGCGAAATTCAATTCCCGCCTGCGCTGACATGAAAAACGCTGTGTGCGTTCTCTCCGTCTCACTCACTCTCCTGCCCCTGCCTCCCTCTGTGGATGGCAGGCTGCTTGCAGTCTTGATGATGATGTTGATGCTTGTTGGATGCTGCTGCTGCTGCTGCTGCTGCTGCTGCTGCTATCGTTACCATTTGGGATGCCTGATTCGTTTGCCACACAAATCCAACTTCACATCTGTGTGTGCTTTATGCGTAAATATGTCTGGCAAACATGGCGTATGGACAATCTGAGAGTTGTGTGCGTTCTGCGCTTATTGAAACGTGACTGTCGCGGCAGGAGCTCAGCTGCCTGACTCGCATCCCCTGCCCCTTCTCCATTCTGCCACACAGTCTCTCCTCTCTCTCTCTCTCTCTCTCTCTCCAGCACTGGCTCTGGGCCCTTTTGCAAATATTTATGCTTTACATTTCGTTCGGCACATTGTTTGAATTTATTTGTTGGCATTGTCGCTTTTGCGATTTTGCTGTTGCGCAGTGCGATGATTATTGTTACTGTTTGAGTTTGCTTTCTGGTTGCGACCAGACGTGCTCATATCGCCACTGCCCTGCTCTGCTCTGCACTGTTGTTGTGTGGGGCATTGTGGTTTGGGCCAACAATTTGCAACAGTTTCAAACTGACTGACCTCTTTATTTATGGTCGCTATCTATGTGAGGAACTTTTCGCACCGAGACACTTTAAAAGCGATAAACATAATGTCTGGCTGGGCATTGTCTACCGCTTGTCTTTTGCTGACAACGTAAAACTTACCCCCAAATACCACAAATAAATAAATCTATTTGACTTGGGATCATTTATAACTTTGTTGCACTTCCTGTCTCGCCTGTCAGTTTTCTCTTTTTTCACTGTAGAAGAGTTTGGAATTCATATTTTTGACATTGAAGTTAAATAAATGCAGATTTTTTAAGCTTTTTTATTTATGCTTCTTATAAAGTGTTAAAAGTAATTAAGTTAAAAAATTGAAGACAACTTTTGAGACTTTATATATATGCGAAAAATGTTGTCCTTTGAGATGCTCGCTATTTATTATAGTTAAAATTAAGAAATACAACTTTCTATTTTTTCTTAAATTATCGCTCTTAAAGCATTTACTTCTGTCACAAATCCTATGCAGCGCATTCATCAGTTCATTTAAATAAATTCCGTAAATGTCCAGTTTGCACACAACTCTGATATATTTTTTCCAAATTTTATTTGTGTACTCTGATATTTGTTGACTTTGACATGAAGAACACAGTTGTAACTGATATTTTTGCAAATGTGAACAAGTTTATTTACAAACCCTCTGAAAATACACGCTAGAGTATCATTTATTTCAAATATGAATGTAAATTTAATTAACTGTAAAGGCACAGCACAAACAAATCCTGCTGAATGCAAATGCAAATGGGTTCCGGCCTTGAGCAGATTCAAGTATGCAAATTGGTTAAATTGTATATTTGCTGCCAAAATTTCACGGCAATTGCGAATGGAATTTTGTCTTAAATATAGAAGAAGCTTGGTTTTTTCTTCTTTTTTTTTTTGGCTATTGAAAAATGTTTGCATAAAATTAAAATTCATGCGCAAATGCAAGTGCTGCCTAAGAGTTGCCAAAATAAGACAATGAGCTGCCCAAATAGCTTCTAATTGTTGTGCAAATAGACAAGTTGAATTAGCCGTTGAATAGAACCAGACCACTGCGGGGAACGGGGTATTTCCAGTGCTGCCTGTTCGTAGGTGTCAATAAAAATTAAAAAAAAAATAAAAATTGTTGAAAAGAAATATAGACAAAATGTGTTAAATTGTTAAACAATGGCTTATAATATTTTGTATACAAAACGCTTTGGGTTTGGTCAAAAAACGAAAGGCTGTTAACGAAAAAATTTACATGCTCATAAAAATTTATGTTCAGTGCCGAAACACGCGACAATCATTAATCATTAATCATTATCCATTCAAAAAATAAAAAAAGCAAAAAAAATCGTTTTTTACCGTTGCGCTTTTGGGCCGACAAACTTGACCCTGAAATGCATTCAAACTTGAATTATAATCCACCCACCCATAATAACTTTTGTCTCTGGCCATAAACATGCCTTGTCGTATGTTGCAATTTGCATTTGACCCCCAATCATTGCTACCAATAATAATTGTTATTGTTTTCGTTGCTTTTATAGTTATTATAGTTATTGGTGTTGTTATTGTTGTTGTTGAGGCTCTCATTACACAGTCGGCCGTTTGTACGTGCCTCGCAGTGTTTTTTCTTTTCTTTTTTCATTTTTTTTTTTGCTGTTTGGGGTTATTAATTTTGCCTTTTGCCATTATTATTTGGCACTTTTTGGTGGCTTAACACCTTGTTGGTATCGTTTTGCCTGCATCTGGCCAAAAAGAGTCAACGAGCCGTGTAAACAGCGTGAGAACTTTATTTAAGATTATCAACAAAAATGGACTAACAACATGTTTTTTTTTTGTTTCCAACTTGATATCTTGATTTGATTCTTGATTCTTTTGTCGTCTCTATGCGTTGTTGCCTTTTTGTATTTATTCTAGCGATTTCCGCAGTTTTAGCTCTGATTGTTCTACTTGTCATCCCCCTCAAGCAGCCCCAACAAATGGCAAACAATAAAGCAAACTTATTACAACATACATATACATATATATATATATATTTATATATTTTTATAGATACTGGGACTGGGACGCAGGGCAAATAGACAAACAAACAAAATTAACTGCTAAGAACTAGTACAAATAATGTGTAGGCGAAATATGACACGACCATATACTCTAGTATTGAAAATGAATGATTGGAACATGAGTTATGCCATCTTAAATCTAAGAAGATATGTAAGTATACATACAGATGCGTTCAAAATAATTATATATATATATATGTATATGTATATATAAATAAACACAGGAAAACTTAAAAATGGACTTACAATGCAGTTAAGAATTAAGACAATTTTATTTAAATATAAGCAATCACTACCGAAGATAAATAGTAATTAAGTGGCAGAGACTATGAAGGGAGTTAGGCATATTTGGAGCAGAAGCATTTTGTGCAAAAGCAATACTACTATTTTGACCGTATACAAAAATAAAACTCATTAAAAGCATAAAAACTTCAACTTCAGAATCGAGAGAAGTGTCTAAAATGTGAGAGAGTTAGCCAAGGGTTTGTATTTTGAGAGTTCGTAAGAAGAGCTGCCATATCCAAATACTGCTTGTAAGACAGGGTATGCTAGTTAAACAAACTTAAATACATGAGTGCAATTATGTTGCTGTCCAGTTGGAAGAAGAAGAAGAAGAAGATGAAGAATTCCAAATACATGTTAGAAGTACATAAGTATCCCAACTGACTGCTTTTTTTTTTGTTTTGAAGAGAAAGCAGATGCTGTTTAAGGGTACGCTTATCGGTGGGCAACATCGGTCGTCGGTTTTACGAGTTACTCACTCCGACTAATTGGGTCAAACACTGCCAACATATATTCTCAAATCAAAGATGCTAATTTCGGTTCGACGGGGTTTGCTGCTGCTGTTTCAAGATTTTGGGATTTATGTGGGTCATAAACTAACGCCAAGTCTATAAACGGGTCTGTTCGAATTTGTTAAGCAGCTCGAACATAAAATGTTTGGCAATTAAATGCTGATGTTGCTGATTTAACTAATTTAATGCCGGGGCGTGGTGCCATTTTAACGACTTTTCAAAACATAAATCCAGTGCAGCCCAGCAGCAAATGCTGATTTTTGACAAATGCAAAACAGGCGCCAGCTTTGCATAGTCCAAATGATATATGGCCATCCATATGTATGAGTGGCAGAAAACTGCTGAATGGCAACATGCATGAGTGTGTGTTAAACTACGTATGTGTGTTGCAAGTGTCCATCATGCACAGAGAGAGAAAATGACTTAGTACATATTCTGTTCAATTCGAGTAAAGCTTGTGCGACATAAGCCTGATTTACTCAACCAACAACGCAGAGAGGCTATCTTAGGCTCGCTGAAGCACAGACAGGCAGGCAGATGGACGGATTGCTGAACATGACTATATCGACTCGGTTAGTGATGCTGATCCCTGTTTCCATTGTTGCTATGAATTATATATGATATATTGGTCAGATTCAGCCCAAGCAAACACTTTAAGTACCTTTAACAATATCAAACACCAAATTCTGTTTTTTTTTTCTCCCTGTATACAAGTCCTTAAACCCTGGATGTTCATCTATATATATATATATATATATGCTATATCTCTATTCCAGGGCTCAGCCATTCATTAAAAAACTGACTGGGCGCCTATTTGATATGCACTTCGCATTGCAACACATTTTTTGTTTGCAGTTTGTTGCTGCTGTTGTTGCAATTGTTGTTGCTGTGGTTGTTTTTTATGCTTATCCGATCTGTTTTGCTAATTCGTAGCACATTCGAGGCGCCAAAACCAAAGTTGCCCCGGCGCCCGAACGTGTGAGAAATATGCAAGTTTTATTGCAAAAAAGCGACTTTATCGTCTTTAAAAGCACAGCAAACTGCATGGAAAACTGCGGCTGCTGCTGGAAAAACAGTTTTACACAAACCATAAGCAAAATGATTCATGAATGACAATATTATTGGACTGGCTTATCGACTTGTCGTTCTAGCTGTATTATTACTGTAACAGTATGCACGTTCCGCGGTTTCAAATCGAGGAGCGTTTCATTTTATAGTTTGGTTTGACTTGGCTTCGATTACAACAACAGTGTTGCTGAATGCCTTCATTAACTGAAATATCTCTAATATGAATTAAATGTTGGGCATGTCTTCAATTCAGACTCAGATTGAATACTTACTTAATTACTTCATTCTTCACACAAAATATGAACAAGCAGAAAGGAAACTAAGAAAGTCATTTCAAAAATGAACCGTGATATTCTCAATTCGTGACTAAAAGTCATCAATCCATTCTGGTTAGATTACAAGGATTATAAATGAATTATAAGAAGCATGTATTAATAAATAAAATGTAATTGAATTAAACATAAATGATTTAATTACACACATTAAAAAAAAGAAGAAGAAGAAACCTTTCACAGCTTGAACATAATTAGACTCCCGTCTTTGGTCATTGTTGGCTAATTGCATTTTCACATGGTTCCCAGTGGATTTTCAGCTACAACTAGCAAACTTGACTCATTTGTAATGCAGTCGTCGTAGGCCTCTGTTAGATGGTTTGTGTTGTGTGTTGCGGCCAAACAAGAGCCTAGAATGAAAGAGAATAGATAGCCATTTGTTATGCACGGGCTGTGGCGCTTGTCTGGGGCACATTAAAGGCGCATGAATGGCCTGGCAATAAATATTACAGAAAATATTTGCCTTTATGGCATGCTAAGCGTACTTTAACAAACAGCAACAGCAACAACAACAGCAACAGCAATTGCGACAGTAAGCCACCATAAGCCTATTATTTAATTTGCAAGCGTTTAAAAATGTTTAAAAAGGGTTGCCAGGAAGAGGGGTACGGAGGGGGCTGCGGGGGCTACTCTCGTGCAAATGAACTTTTAAGGCGACTATAAAGTAGACAACAAAAAACAACTTTTTTCGGCAAATTGCACGAAACAACTGCAGTGGAAACGACGAAGGGACGCAGTGGGTGAGGTGGGGCAGAAGGACGCGATTGTCTGCCCGGGCATCATCAGTCATCACCCTCGCAGTTTTTTTGGTTGTTGTCTTTTTTGAGGGTTGCAAAAGCAAGAAAGTTGGCAAATAGACAACGCTACAAATACAGATACAGCAGATACAGATACAGATACTTTTTGCAAACAAGAACTTGAACAACTAACAAAGATATGTAGCTAAGCAATTCGTAACGGTCAAAATAATATATACAGATACAGATACAGATACAAATACATATGTATATTGATGTATAGATACACACATCCTGCATCCAATCCTAGCCACTTGGCAACAGCATTAAACTTTGATGACTGCTTTGTTGTCGATGCTGTTGTTGTTGTTGATGTTGTTGTTGTTGTTGTCTTTGTTGTCGTTGTCGTTGGCGACTCTTCTGGTTGTTTTCCCAAAATGTTGAGAGTTTTCACAAGAAAATCAATTTACAAAGCTACACTTTCATGTTAAATCAATTGAACTCAGGCGTGCATTGACTGTTGTTGTCAGGCTCTACACTGCGAGAAAAGCCGACAAGTACAACTTGTACCTGAATGAACACTTATCTTTTATGACTTGATAGGATTTAAAATACTTAAGGAAAGTGGATAAACCAATTTTCGTTCTCAAAATAAGTTTAAGACTTAATGAGAAATTTACAGCTGAGTTCAAGCAGATTTCAATTTCACTGTATAATTTTTAGATTCATATCACAAGCCTATTTAGATATTGAATTGAAATTGAAAATACTGCTTTAAGTAATCCAGTTCTTGATTTAAGTATTTACTGAACATGTTTCAAAAACACATTTTATTTATTATGCTAAACTTTTCTTCAGATAGATATAACTTTAGTTTACTTATACTTAAAATAAGTATTTCATTCACTGACCTTTGATTTTCTCTGTTGACAATATTTATGAGCATTAAAATCTCCAAGTGCAGCTCTGTTGTCTGAGAGAACATAATACAGATATATATATATATATATATAAAGAGAGAAAGAGAGAGCTAGCTGACAGATACCGTTAGCGTTATAGCTAAAGCTCAGCCCATAGTTTATCTCACTAACAAGGCTAATTGGTCATGATGCTTGACTCTGCCGCACATTGCCTGACATTGCCACACGCCACAGATGCTGAGTACCATCAGCTACTGCTGATGTTGCTGTCGCTGTCGCTATCTCTCAGCTGAGCTATTGTCCCTGTTCCGTTCCTGTGTGCGCATCCTCGTTTCCTCGTTGCCGCGTTGCCACGTTGCCACATTGCCACGTTTTCCTCGTTTCCACGTTTTTCACGTCCACCCACAATCGCGTCGTGGACACGCGGTGACACCTGTCACATCACACAATGAAAATCACTCGACGAGCGCTTGTACAAACATTTTTTTGTCGCTTGACATTCTGCAGTTAAACTGAACGCGAGGCGACTCTTGGTCAGTTGCTTGTCTAGTTAGTTGGCCAGTTGGCTAGCAATAGATGGCCATGAGGCTGACGACGATGATGATGATGCTGATGCTGATGCTGATGACCATACTCAGAGGTTACTCAGTGTGCAAAATTTGAGTATTCAATCAGCTGGAATAACTGTGCAAGAGATTTGACTATTTGGCATCTCTCGTTTCTGAATTGGTCAATAAAAAGAATATATACAGCAATAGTCCTTTGGCAAATGGTTGGCATAAAATGAACAGTTAGTTATGCTGGTGGCTTAAACGTTAGAAAGTAATGCCATCAATAGTTCTCAATCAGAATCGATTGCCAGCAGTTAAATTGTTAGGTTTCCATTAACGTTTCAATTCGATAAGTTAATAAAAATTTAATTATGAAATTTATGCACCTCAGATGTCTTCTAAAAAGTGCTAAAAAAAATGTATCTTTTATGAATGCATTAAAAATAGGTGTAGAGTTAATCTGTGGAACATATAAATATCAAAATGGATTTTTGGCTTTAATTCTGTTTGGTTTTTTTTTAGTTGAAAGTCTACAAAGAGCCTTCCTGTGATTCGATACCACTTCTGTTAGCAAAGATAATAAAAATCAGAAATAATTCATCGCAGCAGAGAAACTTGTACCGGTTCGTTACTGCCAACTGCATAGTTAATCAATAAGCCATGTTGGAATTGGCCACTTCAGCTATTGAGTGCTTTTGCTCACCTTCGAATTGTGCTCAACAATTGGTGACCGATTCAGCAGCAGGCAGAAGCTCTGCAATTCGATTGAACCTCAAAATATAAAAGAAGCATAAAACACACAGAAACTACAACAAATGCACTAGCCAAGGCAAACAATACACAAAGCCACCCAACAACTCAGTGCCATCTGAGCCACCATCCACTGCTCTTGCTTTTGTTACTGCTCCTGCTCGTGCTCCTACTCCTACTCCTGCTTCTGCTCCTGCTCCTGATGGCTGTCGCTTTTGCTGTTGCTGATGTCGTTCATTCACTGCGCACTCTTTTGCATGTCCGGCATTTCGCACCAATTGTTGCCATTAAATTTGCACGTATAAAGCGAAAAATGCCAAAAAAAAATAAATATATATATATATAGAAATTGCACGACAACGAGACCAGAACACACAGAACAGAACAAAATACAAATATACACAGAGAGAAAAACAAGTGCAATAACTGTTAATATATATATATTATAAATATATATTTGCTGTGATCAATTTTTTTTTTTTTGATTGCTTTGCGAAAACCAAGACTAAAACTGTACTATAAATTTAAAAAAAAAACCGTTTGTTTGTTCCTAAGAAATCTATATATATAGTTATCCGATTTAGATGATGTGTGAGAAACATATTGAAACGCATAACTGATGAGTTGATAACTTGGCGAACAAAAAAATCTTTCATACGGAAGTTTATCATTCGAACGATCATTCCTATGGAAGCTATATGATATAGTGATCTGATCCAGTTCTGATAGCACCAAAATGCCATTTTACAATTTTGATCAACCTAGCCTAAAAACTAAGGAACTAACTCACACAGAAACTGATAGACAGACTGCTATTTCAACTCGGCTACTGATTCTGTTCCAGAATACACATATACCTAATGGGATCGGAGAGATCAACTTCAGTGAGTTCTCTTAATAAATAATATATAAAATAAGACTCTTACAAAAGCCAATATTCAAATTGAATATTGGTCTTTAAAAAAAACCCCACACAAATCATTTGCTTTATGCTTTTTGTTGGATAAATTTTAATTGCGCTTATATCAAGTAATTCGCTAGAATTACAAATGCTTGCTTCGTGCTAATTTGTGACTAATTTAAGCGCGGTCAATTTTTGGTGCTGTGTACGCTGAACATCGAACACAACACACACAAAACAAGAACGACAAGCGACAAATGCCGGCAACACGTAGCCGGCAATCACTAGAATTGGCAATAGGTTGGTCGGAAGAAGGGGGGGCGACTAGGAACGAGGAACGAGGAACTGGGATTGAAATTGGAATTGGGATGCTCAGAACAGTTGTGGGTGGGTGAGTGTGAGTGTGAGTGTTTTTTGTTCGCTTTGTGTTTGTGCTGAGCAGACTGCGACAAATTTCACGCTCAAATGTTTGAAGCGCGCCGGCGCAATGCGAGAGCAGCATCCACCAAAGGATAAGAGATGAGGCCAGCAGCAAAAGGATGCCGGCAAAGCGGAAATGTTCAGTTCATTAGCGAAGCGTGCGCGTCGTGTAACGGACGTGGTTCTTCTTAGCCAGTTCTCGAGCCGAGCAGTTCTTGCTTGCTATTATTGGTGCTAGCCGTAAGTCGCGTACTTTCCTCTGTGTTTTGCTGTGTTGCAAAGTTGAAAGTTGCTTTGTTGCTGCCACGCCGTCGCCGCAGTTGCCGCTGTGTTTCGAGTGTGAGTTGTGGAGAGCGCGCGCGCGACTTCTTCTCAAAGTCAAAAGTCACACTCGGAGAAAAAAAAAACAATAGAGCGCTTACAATTCTAAACTCAAATACAAACTTTGCTTTAGTACAAAAGTTTTTTTTTTAAGAACTTTCTTATCCCAACTTTCTTAATGCGTTCTTAATTGAAATCAGCAATTTAGTACTTATTTAAAGCTCTTCAGCTTATAAATCAATGAGAATAACATTTTAGAATTAAAGTAACCAAGCTTACGTCAAGAATTAATTTAATTAATTACTTTAATTGAGAACAAGTGCGTTTCACATTTATTTTAAGTAAACTATTACTTGAAATAAGATTTTTTGGAGTTCGATTCAATGACTTCAGATTTTACTTTTAGTTCGGTTTTTAAATCAAGATAGACTTGTGCTTACTTAATAATATTCAAAAAGACATCGAAACTGTAACTATTCCGTTCTATTTAGACTTAGTACAGGACTTTTCGCTCAGTGCATGCAAAAGACAAGTGCAAAAACAGCCAAAAGCGGACAAAAATTCGCCAACTTCAAAGCGTAATTAAATAATTAATTAAATCAAACAAAAGGCGACTAACAAGAATTTCGCAAGCAATTAAACAGCCAACTACAAAAAGCCGGCATTTTAGGCCTGGCCAGCTGCAAAGGTCAATAATCAGCATGAGAGACAATAGTACACCCCACAAATTTTGGCAGTACGTGGGCTCCAAATCAAATAAAAAGCCAAAAACAAAAAAACCGGTTGCTCTTCTCTACTTCCATATTTGTCTAAAACGAGTGCTGCTTAATTAGAAACACCTGTAAACAAAAACTGAAAGAAAGAAAAACTATACATATGTATTTTTAGTTGGCTTGCAACTAAAATAAAAAAAAAGAAAGAAAAAAACCGCAAAGCGCCGCTTGATGGCCAACTGACTGACTGACTTGCAGCTAAGGCAACGCAATTGCAGTCGGCATCTTGGCAGCAGCAGCAGTCACAGGCACAGCCACAGCCACAGCCGCCACAGCGCAAGCCGCATCGTAGCCATCATCATCATCATCTCCATATCAATCAACATCATCACGAGTAGCAAAAGTCGTTGCCGCAGCAGCGCAAATTCTTCTTCGTCTTGGCCATGGCCAAGAACTTGCCACTGCCACCGCCACCGCCATGACCACTGATGCCGCTGCCAAGAACACGAACATTGGCCAAAGAGCATGGCCAAAGTTACAACGCGCTGCGTCTCAGTCGCAGCCTCAGTCTCCGTCTGTGTGTCTCTGTCTCAGGCAAAGCCGGCTTGTGCTCTTCGGCGTCGCGCCGTGGCGTCGCTGCTGCTGCGCTGTTCGCGTCGTGCTTGGGGGCTGCCAACTTGCTATTGCTATTGGTTCTGCGAAATTGCTGTGCTTAAGCGTGGGGAATTCTTGCAATGCATTGAAAACGCCAGTGCTTATTCATTGACCACAGCGCAGTCGGCGACGAGCGCACTTGCAGCGACCTAGCACAGTGGGTCCCAAAAGAGATGCAGACTCAAGTTCTAGAAATATTTTCTCTCTCTTAAAATGAAAGCAGAAAAGAAAACATACGATTTACCTCAAATGCAACAAGAAGAATATTCAGACAATACTCATTTCTTTTGAAGTTGAAAATAAAGTCAAATATGTGGATTTAAGAAACTGGAATCTATTATATAAAATGAGTGATTTTTCTTAAGAATTTCATAATTTTGTAATAATCACAGAATATAAAAAATATTAAATTTTTATCAAGCATCAGCTGGGATTTACTAATTCAATAATCTTTTATTATTGTCCACTGTGCGCTGGCGTTGGCGTCGGCGTCAACTTTGCGAGATCCAAATGATGAGCAACTTTGTTGCCGTCACTGAGCATTTGAGTGTGGTTGCTGCTGTCTGACTGTGTCTCAGTGTGTGCGTATATATGTGTTTGTGTGCGTGCGAGTGTGTGTGAGCTGTGTGTTTGCGTTCACGTGTCGCTGCTAACGTCGCCGTCAACATCTCTGTCGCAGTCGTCGCTGTCGTGTTATTGCTTCTGCCTTGTGTTTCTGTGTCTGTGTATGTGTGTGAAGTTCTTTTGCGCTCTCTTAGAGCGCTTTGGCGCGAGTCTGGCGCTCTCTCTGCCAGCAGCATTTGGTTTGGCCCCGGCCCGGCTTCACTTGGCATGTTCGCTTGTCGCTGTCGCTGTTGCTGTTCGAAGCTGCTGTCTCTGCTTCTGCTGGCGTCGCAGTCGCAGTCGCAGTTTCTGCTGCCGCGACTGCCGCTGCTGCTGTGGTTGTTGCTGCTGTCGCCGATGTTGGTTCGTTCGTTTCGTTTGATTTTCACCAAAAGCCGCTCGACGTAGGCTATATAAATAAGCGCTGAGAAGCTATTGGGTCCGAGTCTCTTTGAATTTTATGAAGCGGTTGTATCTTGGTGGTGCCCCCACAGCAACCAGCAACTAGCAACCAACATCAGCAACCAGCAACCAGCCAACCACAGCAGCCAGCAACCAAAAACGAGCAACATAGAACCCGAGTTTTGTCTCGTTTTTGTCGTCTGCGGCCAGCTTCATATAAAATTGTCCAGAATATCTCACGAGACAATTTTATCCAAGAAGCTAACGAACTTTTTTTGACACAGTGGATTATTTTAAAATCTTAAAAATATTAAAACAAACGAAATACAGTGATTTTTAATAAAAGAAAAGTTAAACAGAAAAAAAAACTAATAAAAACTGTTAAGTTCGTGCGCGAAATGTTGAGCAGCGTGCAAAAGGAATAAGGATCTAAAAACTGTGCAAAAAAAAGTGCAAAACGAATCTTAGAAATATTAACAAAAATTAATCAAAAAGATAAAACTGCAGTACAAGTGTCATAGTGTTGAAAAAGAATTTTTCAACGAATTCTTTTCGAAAATATTTGACGTGCTGTTCTTGAGTGAAAAAGGTGAGTTATCAAAGTCCTTTCTAGACATTTTAATCTTACAATGTAAATGATAAATAAATGATGGATTAATAATCTGAAATTGCACTTGGTGTAGAAAATAACTGTTTAAAAATAAGTGTTTGAAAAGAAAAAATCGGTGAAGCACACAAAAACCCGAATTATAAAAAATAACTCTGTCAAATCTAGATTTTTTTTAAAATGTACGAATCTTCCAAGAAAAAAATTTGATACACATTGAAATATATATTTTGAAATAACGCGAAATATTTTTTGAGTCTCATAAAAATTTTTGAAAATAATGTAAATTTTGATTTTGTATTTTAAAGATTTTGAATAAATAAATTGACATTTTGAGAAATAATGCAACGAGTGTAAAATAAAAACTCTAAGTTTAAAAATATTAAAATAAAAAAGTTGTTTAAAAAAAATTTTAAATTTTAAAATTTTGTTTAATTAATTTTTAGAACCATAACTTAATATATAAAATTAGATACAATCTAAAAAGTTTAAATAAATTAATTTCATTATTGAAAATAATATACATTCTATTTTATTTAAAACAATATTGAATTTAGTACACCATTTTACACAACTTTGATAAACCGTATTTTAAAATTAAAAGTGTACTTTTGAACATTATTTAAAGCCAGATTTGTTATAAAAAATAAACGACTATGAATGCTATAACAATCGCATTTAAAATGTTGGAAATGCTTTATATACTTTTTGCTTTAGCACTTTGTTGCAATGATAAGCACATGTGCACATGTTGCATAACTTTTGGAAAAAAAAACTAGTTCGCTCAACTAGTTTGTTAGAAGGGCGGTGGGCTGTGGGCTGATTTTAAATTGATGCAAATATCCAATTAGGGCTATTTCCATTGCTGGGGATTTCATTGAATCGAATATAGACTAAAATGGGTATTTCTTTAATATTGTATTACAATTTAAATTACGTTTGTAATTAATTAAAATCTATTGGGAAAAATTAAAGCCAAAACCCAGCCAGGCGTTAAAACGGCCAAGTTAAGTTAATGGCTAAAAAGTTATTCATTCATAAAAACCGACGTTGACTGCAGCTGTTGCCGCAATTTGCAAACATTCATTCATATTCTCGCTCATTCATTCGCATACACAAAAACACACACACACACACATACATTTACAATTGCCGTGGCGCCTCGAGCCGTTGCACAACGTAGCCCCAACTCCATCCCCCCTTGCCCACTTGCAATTTTTATGGAAAATAGTTTTTCGTTCGTTTGCTGAACTATTTAAATTATGAAAGCCCATTTAACGGGTACTTGGTTGCCTGCTCTTGGCCAGCTCTTGGCCTGCTCTTGGCCAGCAAGGTTGCAGTGCAATTCTAATTAGAATTTATGCCCCACACCTAAATGGTTAAGGACTCTTTTGTCAGGCTCGTAAAAACCAAAAATTGTGCGCCATGTAAAAGCTTTTAGTTAGCCATAAATAATGCTAAAAACTATGGCAGACCAAAACGAATATAAAGTGCAAACCAAAAACGTTATATTTATCGTTGGCAAGTTTTTCAAACTGCTGTTGGGCCAATAAAAATTGCCGCAATATGGCATCCTGGCATCCTTTACTTATTTTTTTATTTTTTCTTTTTTTTTTGCCCTGAAATCGAAATGACTTTGGATGTTATTTGGTTTCTGCCAGAAAGAGATAGAGAGAGATTTTCATTGGCAGCTGGCCAGCCATAAAGCTAGCCTGATTCAGGGTTAGAGTTAGCAGCAGGTGTTTTGCCCATTTCCCTCATTTTTCTGTTGCCACTGCACTTTTGGCCAAAAAAAACTGTCCCTTTTGCATGAAAAGTGTGTTTGATTTATAGACAACATTTGTGGATTGGGATCTGAAAGTGGAGTCTGTCTGCAACGCCAAAAGCTTTACAGATTTATTGATGAGCCCACAAAAAAAAAATTGGCAAATGGTAAAGTCTGTTTCAGTTACTATCCATCCCACTCTCTTCATGTGGTTGCTCAGCAGTTTTTGCCGCACAGCAGCTGCAACAGTTTTCATTAAACGTTTGTAATATGCCTGAGATTTTTTGTGGCAACTCAGTAGCAAATTGCTACTGTGATTTTTTTCTGCTTATTATTTACTTTTTTTGATATCAAAAATCCTAACTAGAGTGTTAAATGCTCATTTCAAGAATGTTTTACTCAAATTTAAATAGTTTCCGGTTTCTTTCTTAAAGAGTGTCAAATTTTTCGACACTTGACTCTAATATTAAGTGCTTGAGTTCTAAAATTAATCCAGAGTGAATATCTCTTAAGATGTAAATTTCTTCAAGTGTAGCAAATTGGTTCTGCGACCTGTGTAAGGTTCAAGCAAACGCATTTTCCTATCAAGCTGTGATGTTTATCGGAAAGAGCGAAGAGAGAAGCGCACACACTGCGTATGCTTAATGTGTTGGCCAAGAAACACGTGCGTGGCAACAGTTTGATGAACTGATATCAATGTGGCAATTTCAAGCACTTTCTATAGATACTTTCAGCATCTCTGGCAATACCTTTTCAAATTCTTTTATCTCCGTTTCTTTGGCTTATGCTGCTTCTCGCTTATTATTTTGCGTGCCAAGGCTGAGTTAGTGTCTTGATTCAGTGCCTTTCTTTTGTGGTTGAGTTTCCTTTTCAGCCGCTCTTTTTTTCTTTTGCACAAAATTATCATAACAATTAAAAGCGATTGCAGTCGAGGCCACGAGAAGAACGCAATATTATAAGAATTATGATGTTGGCTTTTTTTTCTCGTGCTGGTAGGTTCTTTGACTTTATGTTAATTTATTTTAATTTTCGACGTCTTTTTTTAGTTAGAAAGAAAGACACAAAAGCAACTGCGAAGCAGAAAAAGAACTCACCCTCCTGGTGCTTTACCTAGCCAAAAAAAAAATAGAAAAAAATAAGTCGAAAGAATGAAATAAAAACAGACTTTAAAATTGTTAATTGTCTCCGACTATTTTAAGTTATGATGAGGGCAACATGTCGCTGACATCAGCTAACCAAAAGGAGCCTGAGACTGAGAACCTGACAAATTATATAATTATAGCCTCAATAGGGTTTGGTCGCTATTTTTGCCGTTAGATGATGCCATAATTAAATTATGCAAATCATATGCTGCGCTAATTGAGTAAAAAGCTGCTGCGGCTTCTGCTGCTGCTGCAGTCCAAAAACTCTGGAGCTAATTCCTGAAGCTATTTGGGAATAAATTTTAAAATGTTGCTTGAGCATAGTTATATTTACGATACAAGATCTAAATTTCCAGCTGCAAGAACAATGCGCAAATAATAATAATAATAACGCAGAAAATTCGATTTTCGTTATCTGGGCTTGGCATCACAAACGCATTGACGTTTCAAAAAAAATAATTTTAAGGAAAATACTATTACTTCTACATACATTTATATATTCAAAAGATATAACAAATATCTATTGTATCGATCAGCTAATACCAATTAACCAAATGCATGTTCAAGCAGCCCACAAATCAATTGTCTCTGGGCGATAACAGCTTGCGAATTAAATGATGACGGCCGCTGCTTTACTATTGTGAACGCTTTTGGCCAAATTACCTTGGCTGCTACTGTATATATACATATCTATATTTATGAGTGTTTTTTTTATATTATTTTGTTTGTTCCACTATTTGTTTATCGGCAGCACTTGAGGCAACACACAAAAGCCAAAGTGTTGCTTTTTACGCATGTGTGATTTTTGCAGCAATAATTGAGTAAATCGGTTTATGTGCAGCATTAGCAATTGTTGTTGGCCATTCTAGTTGTTGCTTGCGATTGTTGTTGTTGTTGTTGTTGTTTAAAGAAAGTAAGCGCAACTAAGCACATTACGAGTTAGCCATAAAGCGACACTTGCCGCACATTACGCCCAAGCGCCAAGGTTAAAGCGTGTGGCACAGAACTATCAGGTGTTTTACTACCTGAATGCCTGGCTGCCTGCCTGCCACAAGAACTTCGCCGTAAGTGTGTCGCGGGGCGCGAAAATTTCTCTAACCCAAATTGTTGTCGCCTCGTTGTTTGTTTTTGGTTTCGGCAGCGTTTCGATCTGGTTTGTAGCTGCTTCTTCTTCTACTGCTGCTGCTGCTGCCACTGCTGCTGCTGCTGCTGCTGCTGCTGCTACTGCTGCAGATGCTTTTAAGTTCAATAGCCAAAGAAAGTGTCTGGGCGATAGAAAGAAAAAGTGCGCAGTCTGCCTTCTCACTAATGGGCCACGTTTTCAAATACCGACACAATTACCCGTTGCCCAGTTGCAACTTGCAGCTTGCAGCATGCAGCTTGCACTTTTGGGCCCATTTGTCGTATACGTAATGCCAGTTATCTGCAACTATCGGAATGCACTTTGCCGTTGCCATTTAATGGGCCCCCCAAAAAGTGTGTTAATGCTCAGGCCATTAGCTGCAAAATGTATATTTTATGGCCCGCAAGGATTTTAGCTTAATATGCCGTTATGGCCAACGCCTTTTGGTATTCGGCATGCCACTTAAAATTTAGAAAATAAATGTATTTATATATATATATATATAATACCCGAAATGAGCGTTTATAATGACCAATAAGGCCAGAGTCACAGCCAATTGGTTGTAATTCAATGAGTCCAATGCGGTCAAGGTGTCAACAGTGTCCAGCAGTGTCAACAGTTGCCTGCATTTTGTTACTATTTGTTGTTGTTGCTGTTGTTGCTTAGTGTAATATCTCATATAAATTTGGCCAATTATTTGCTGCTTATTAGCTGTCACAACTAATGCGTGCGCGAATCGGGCCAAAAACCCAAAACAGTTATGCGCCCAACAATTAAGCCAACGGCGCTCCACAAAAAGAAATAGGTAAAACATTTAAACAAAAAAAAATAATATGCCAAATAGAAATGGAATGAATGTCTTTTGGATATCCAAAATGCCCATAAATTAATTCAATCGCCTCAGTTGCTGTTGCTGTTGCTGCTGCTGCTGCTGCTGCAATTGCCCGCTGGCCAAAATCAAAACCAAAATCGCTTGGCCATTTCAAACGCGAATTGATCGTATCTTTACCGAAATGAAAAAAAAAAGCGAGAAATTCTTTTGTGAGAAAAATATGCGAAAAGTCGACGAGAGCTATCGTCGTCGATAAAGCCGTTGGCCAAAAACTTCATGAGCTGAATAGCCAAAAGAAATCAGTAAGCTCAGGTTCCCTATCAAATAAAAAAAACCAAAATAAAAACAACAACAACAAAATTGTGACCGTAACTGTTGGGGGGAGGGGGCGGGGGAAATTTGTAAGCTTGTAGCCAATGTGGCATTGGCATTGGCAATGAGCTGCTGTTGTTTTCGAATATGTTTAGCTTTCAACGTTTCTTGAATGAAATTAATTTCTTTTGTATGTATATGCCCCAAAGTAAATAAGCAAGCAGAGTAAGCAATAAAAAAAAACGTCAAGAAAGAACCGTTACTTTTTGCCAGCACTGTGTTAGGGCACATTTAATGAAAGCTGGATGCGACGCCTAAACTTATTGAATCAATTTTGTATTTTGGTTAAACATAAACTGTAAACACAAAATCCTAAATGACGCATTTAAGAAAAAAAAATACTTTCTCTTTGGGATTTCCAGCCAAAATTGTTTAAGATCTGTTTAGGAGATTGATTGCTTCGATTTATTGGCTTAGCTAGCATTTCATCTTATCTTATTTGAAGAAGCTGTGGGCTTATATGTTAAATAGATTTAAATTTTATTTTTGTGAGAAAATGTTTAAAAATGTTTTATTGCCATTTTGGTGTGGGATTTTTATTATTTAGAAGTAGCTGAATATTTTAGATTATGCTTTCTAAACACAAGAAGCTATATTTTTAATTTATTTCAAGCAGACTTTAAGTTCTTTGCTGTTCTTAATATAGTTGAATTTTGACACTCAACATTTTATTTTTTCTTTTTATTTTAAAGATACTAATCGAATTCGTTAGAAACCAATACTTGTAACATCTGATAAATAGAATTTGTAACACGTTTAAGTAATTAAGATTGTTATCAATACAATACACACTTAAGTTTATCTGATCTCTTCGGTTAGCATTTAAATTGGCAAATTGACTTTTCAAATTTCAAATACAATCTTCTGACATTTCTCGGTTGATCTTGAAAAGAATTTGATTTATATAGAAATATAGAAACTCGACAAACAAAATTTGGCCTTACTTCTGTTTGACCTGTTTGGGCCCTTTATGTTTTTTAGTTTAAGCTTATGAATTATTAATGCCCTTTATCGTTTATTTAAATTTTTAAATATAGCGGAATTTAACAGATTACGCAGCTTTGGGAATAAACAAAAATTCCCCTCTCTCAATTAGTCAGCAGCAAGTGTAGCGAATGAGAATACATATGTGTATTTAATGTCAATCAGTTCAATTAAACAGTATGCATACCCTATATGACGTACTTGCTGCTGAAGCTGTTTGGTTTTGTTTGTTTGTTGTAGTTGGTGTTGTTGCTGTTGCTGTTGTTATTGTTGTTACTTTTGTGGCACACGTTTAACTTGAATATTTTGTTTGTTGTTGCTGACCCAAATTCGTGGACTTGACTCTTGTTTTCTACTTTGTATGGTGTCGTTTTTTTCGGTTGTTGTTGTTGTTGTTGTTTTTGTTTTTGTTTTTGTGTTTGTTTTTTGTTGGTTTGTCGGCATGATTTACATTTCATTTCTGTTAGATTACAGTTCGTGCTACAGATCTAACGCGCTTTTGGCTGTCGGCTTGATGTCAACTAATGACCGAGCACCAAAACAACATCAACAAACAAACACTTAACAATTAGCATTTAAGCCAGTAAGCCTGAAAGCATTCTTAATCACTTTACGCCAACTAATACCCAATGTTTTTTCTGCTCTCCTTTTCCAGGTATGTAAATCAGTTTGGTAACAAAAAAAATTGCATCGGTGGACCAATTGAGACATCAAAACTTTATCGCTGCCCATAAAAGTATGCAGCTATAAATTGGTTGGCAAAGAAATTGCGGCTGCTGTTGCGATTTAACTGATTCAATTTGCATAAATAAATAATTTAACAGCGCAAACAATAAGCTCAAGTCAAATTGACTCGCAAAAGGGTAACTGAAATGCAACCAAGCACAGCGAGCATAGTTTAAGGGGCGTGGCTTTTAGCCAGCCTCTAATTTATGCAGCAGCGACAGAAACAGGAGCAGTAGAAGCAGCAACAACAGCAGCAGCAGTTGCCAGTTGCAAGTTGCCTTGAAGTCAGCCAAAGAGCGGTTTCAGGTTTCAACCGAGAGCAACAATAAGACACACACACACACTTGGAGAAAATCACAGAACGAAAACTAAGTATAGCATGTTCAGAGTTCTTCTCGTTCGGTTCTGCAAGGCTGGCTTACATTTGAAAAAATTAAAAATTAAAAAAAAAAGTTTTTTCGAGTGCACATTTTTTTTTCATGTAGCCAACAAAGAGTGGCGTTGACTGCTTTCATGCTCAGACGCCCCCCTAAATAACAACAACAACAATGTGGCACTCATTATTGAAGTCCGTGTCATCAGCCACGTTCGCTTTATATGTGTGTGTGTGTGTGTGTGTGTGTGTTATCCTACTGCCACATCCTTATGCTTGTGGCAAATTCCGATGCTTGCCGCTTTTCCATTGTTTGCATACTTGACTCCATTGCCCTCAAGAGTCTCTCTCTCTTTCTCTCTGAACCGCTCCAATCCCCTCAGCCATCACAGCTTTAAGCATTCAATTAAAACCACTGTCATCTGTGGAGACAGACGATACGTTAATAAACAATGAACTCTATGCATAAAATAAATGTGCTGCCATTTACAATTGGACAGGCAGATGTTGTTTTTTTGCACTTTACTGTCCAGACACATTTGACAATGAAATACCAAATTAAATTCAATATTTAAAATGTCAGGGATAGTGTGTGACTTGGTATGTATACTTTATAAAATGGAGTATTTATTTAGTCAACTTCAGTATTTGAAATGCCAGCTATTCATTTTATTTGACAATTATTTATAGAGAGTTTTTTTTGGCAGCGCTGAAAATCAATTTGCAGCCAATTTGCCGGCGCTAATAAATTGCATTAAAAATGCCGAAAATAAATTCCATTTTAATATAGCCAAATTGCCAACCACCCCAAAAAAAAATAAAAATACAACACACTCCACTCGAAAATAAGTTTATTAGGCTTCATGCTCAATTCACTCCTGCCTCAATTCTGGCATGTTCTGATCCCCTCCTGCCGAAATCCTGACACTTCATCCATCATTCATGTTAATATGCATCGGAGCCAAGGGGGATGTGTCTCAATATTAGGTTTAGCGGTTTAATGCCTTAAAGGTTATTTGGTAAGATGATTTTTTTTATTGTTGAAGTATTTCAGTATAATAAAATATTCTCTATGTCTCTACTAAATATGTCTTTACCCAAATATGGAATATTTTTATTAAAAAATATCTCATATTACATATATTTGATATTAAATCAACCGTTCACATTCTATCAATCAATCAATCTTTTCGCCAGCTAGACATGTTCAGTATATTTTTGTTCTATCAGTCTTTTGTGAATGGTTTTTGACATGGTTTTTAGCTTTATGACAACACTTGATATATTATACAGCATTTAATTTAATGCACGTAAATTCCCAAATTTGAGACACGCTTCAAAGCGCTTCAACACCTTTTTTTTAATGACTAACTATGTAAAAAAAAAGTTCTAAGATAGTTCATCAGCATGATGATGAGGCAGCTGAGTCGGTCAGGCAGCTGTGGGCGCATTACGGATATGCTCTTTAATTAGACTTGCCGGCCACACACACACACACACACACACTTATCTGGCTGACAATGCGGAAAAAGCCAGATAATAGCTCTACAATGCGTGAGTTCTAAGAACCCGACACATTTTATAGGCCTTACGAAAAACTAGTTGAGTTCTTTTTAATAGCCACTAACAAAACAAAAAAAGAAAATGAGCCATGAAATTCAATTTCATTTTTTAAACTTCTACCAAAAAAAAAAAACCCAAAAACAACAGAACATATTCTTGGAAGCAGTTTTAATGTCTAACCCCCAGTTTAAAGTGCAATGAACGAGGGGCTATTTCCCGAAAAAAAAGGGAATTAAATCAAGAACCCTTTTCGAATAGCCTATTCGCAAACCAAAGAAGCGAACAAGAAAACTAAACACTTTCCTTTTTTACTGCCAAGGGCTTTTTTTACAAATTTATAATAGTGTTTAGAGAACACTTTCATTTGCATTACATGACAAAACAAATAAACTTGTTCCACACAGTTTTCGGGCCTGCCCAAATAAAAGTGAAAACTGGCCAAACAGTTAAGAAAAAAAGAGCAAATTTATCTTTGAGATACTTTCTTGGGCAGGCCAAATCTCACGTTCATCTCTTAATGATGGCGCATCGTTTTAATTATATACGTGAAACGTGTACAAATTTCCAAGTTGTAGAAATGAAAATATTTCCACGCTTAAATGGACATTTATGCGGGTTATTTCGGTCACTGTAAACCTCTGCTCGCTTGATTAATATACACATATTTAGCTCGAGGTAAACACCTGCACTTTTTGCAATTTGTTGTTATTACTGGCCCAGGATCGAGTAGGCGAATAGGTAGAGCATCTGACGAAGATGTTGATCTTATGCCTCTAGGCGCCGTTTTTGCCGTCGATCTTCTGAGTTATTTCTCAAGTGGAGCGAGAGAGAAACACACACAGAGAGAGAGAGAGAGAGTGTGTGCGAACTCGCCTGACTAGCTGATTTAGGCTGCCTTTGGCTGGCTTTTCCTTTTCGGCATTTTATTTGTGTGCAAATGACCAGCTAACGGTATATGAATCATGACTTTGGCAGGCAGCATGATTTAAAACACTCACTCATATGCTGAGCGGCGGCATCGAACCTGAGGGTGTGAGTGTGCCCAGAGTTTTATGCGACTGCCAGCCAGGCAGCCTCAGCTGACAGTGTTGTCATTTTGGCTATTTAATAGCCAGCTGTAGCTTTTTAAGGAGTCCAAATATGTTTATTGTGTGTGTTCAGTTCGTCTTTTTAATGGACTGGCCACAAATATGTCAGGCACTTTCAAGTAAAGTTTGATTTCGTTGATATTGGCTGTACTCTTTCACATGACTATTGACATCAGAAAAAAGTATGTACTTTAGCAATAGGATCGTAAAAAAGTAATATCCATTTACATTTGTAGGTAAACGGTCAAGTCACTGCCAAGCCAGCCAAACTGCCTTTCTGAAATGTGTTTCACATAAAAGTTTAGTGAAAATGGGTCTGATCAGTTGGAATGACTATATCAAATAGACGTCATAAGATAATGAGCAATAATTATTGCTACCCCATTTGAAGTCATTCAGAACCAATGCTACATTATTTTGATTGTTTTTTTCTTTGTTAATAAACACAATAAAAATTGTTTCGCTATTAAAAACAATTGTGCCTTTTCAAAGTCAATTTTTGTTTAAATGTTCAGCTTATCTTGGCTATTTTGTTTGCCTTATAAATTCTGGTCAACACTGTATTCGATTCGCATCGTCGAGCTCCTTAGCTGTTTGTGCATATTTTAGCACATTTTGTAATGTCCGTCCCAGGGCCGCACAAAAAGAGAACCCAGAGAACTACCATAGTAGAGAGCCCAGAGACACAGACGACGTCGTCGACGTGTAGCGCGTAGAAAAACGTGCGATTTGAAGTTGACAGGCGCAGCTTTGAACCCTGCCCAGCTACATACATAGGTATCCGCTATAGCGGACCGGCTAGGAGTCGACAAGTCGACTAGGACCGGGTACCCTTGCCTGCCTGTAACCTGCCAGCACCCTGCCTTCTGAAATCAGCTGAAAAAGGCAACGTTTTTCATTTTTTCAACATTTTAATGCAATTTTTAATTTATTTGTTTTGCCGCGACTGTTGCGACTCTCGTCGTAGCTCGTAGCTCGTAACTCTGTCTCTCTCTCTCTCTCTCCCTCTCTCTCTCTCTATATGTCTGTTTCTCTGTGCTGTGGCTTCTCTATATCAACGCATATTTCTGCATTGATTGGCATTTCCTGGTTGCCAGGCATTAGACTTGGCCCAAGTCAAGTGAATTCCTCGAAGCGAACGGCGTCTGAGTAGGGACTACAAACAAAAATTGATAAAATGCAACAACAACAACAACAACAAATACAACAACTACAAAAAAGTACTTCTTCAATTGATTCGTTTTGTGATTTTACATCTCTATGAAAGGTACATATGTGTACATAGCTTAACTGGCCAATCAGTGAGTCAGTGAGTTTAGTTCTCATGATCTGCTGCTGACTTGCAGATTGAACCAATGACATCACGAACCTCAAAATAACATCCACGGTTCACGTATCCGGGCATTTCCACATTTAGTCCGCCTGTAGCATCCCCATCGACACCAGACAAAAGCTCAAAATGTTGGCATACACACTTCACTTATTTTATACGACTGCAAATTACTTAGTCATGAGTAATCATATTAATGAGAATCGAATGTTTTATACAAAAACAAAAAAAATCGCGCCAAAAACGCTCGCAATGATCCACTTTTCATAAATTGTACTCGCAAATCACGTAGCCGAAAATAAAAATAAAAATAAAAAAATCATTAACAATTTGACTAACTGTTTTCTGTTAGTGTTTTTTCGAGGCTTCTGGGCAACAAGTATTGCGTCAAAGAGTCAGAGAAAAATAGGAAGGTTTGCTGCCTGGCATAATTAGAACCAGTTTGCACATCTTGGCCAAAAAAAATAAAAATAAAACTAATAGACTTTAAATTCTGACTGCTTCTTTCTATTTCGATTTTTATTACTCAAAATTCGCAATTGGATTTATTTTGAATGTTGAATAACATTGACGAGTGACAAGTGACACGTGTGGGCGTCATTAGAAAAAACAACCAAATAAAAAAGTTGTTGGATTTTTTGGGCCACACAATGTCGCACTTGTTGTTGCTGCTGTTATTGTTGTTGCTGGTGTTATCTCAACCAGTGGGTTTCATATTTACAAACACGTAGAGCCAATAAGTGCCCGTCGTGACCCCTTAACTTATTTTTTTATATATTATATATATATATATATATATATATATATATATAGCTGTTTTTGCTGACAGACAGGCAGTTGAAGCTGTTCCCAAAAAGTTTTCGTCAAGCTCTAAAAATGGAAAACGGTTGATTTGATTTCTAATTCGATTAGTTTTCAATTCAGTTCAAAGATTATTATTAGATATTTTTCACTGATTTCCGAATAACCAAATTGCCTATAAGGTTTCGTGAGCCAATACTTATAACTTCTACTTAAGCAACACTTGAACCGGGACAAGCTGGCAACTGCAAGCCAATGCTTTATAATGTTTTATGGCTTCTAATTAAAAAAAAAAAGCTTAACTTAAGGTCATTAGTCAGGCGACAAAAAAACAAAAAGCGCACACTTAAATTAAGTGAGTGCAGCTGCAGTTTTCTATTTTTTTTTAGTTGCTGCAACGAGTGAAATCAGAACGCTTCTGCCTAGCAACAAACTTGACCCCAAGAAAAAGAGAAATTTGTGGCAACAAAAAAAGCGAAAAATACATTTTAAAAAAAAATTATGCTAACACAAAATCAGCGCACGATCTGCAAGCTGACCCAACACCAGCAGCAGTTGCAGCAGTGGCAGCAGTTGCACGTCCACATATATGGTGTGGCAGTTGTTGCATGCTGCAGGCGAGCAGCCGCACACGGTAGCTTGCATCAAGATTTGTCACAAATCAAAGCAGGCAGCCAACTAATCCAGTTCAAGTGTTGGCCAAGCCAAAATGGCAAATTGCCAACGAGCTGCAGTTGGAGTTGCTGTTGGTTGTTGCTGTTCGTTGTTGTTTGTTGCTTGTTGATTGTTGGTGTTGTTGTTTGGCGTTGGCGGCACTGGGCACGCTGCTCGTTGTTGCCGTCGTGCCAGGCATCTTGAGCAGCAGCAGCGGCAGCAGAAGCAGCAGCAGCAGCAACAGCTTCCGCATTGTCGCCATCGTCGCTGCTGACAAGTGACTCAGACCTGCAACGAGAGACTTGGCCAAAAGACTTGGCCAAGACCAAAGACTTCGACTACGACTGCGACTGCGTCTTCGCCTTCGTATTCGTCTTTGACTTCGACTCTGTCTGAGGCATAGTTTACATTTGGCGCGATTGTTTGTTTGCTTGTTGTTTGCCTGTTTGCCCGGCCTGGCCTGGCCTGGCCTGGTCTGTCTTTGCCACTAGAGACCGTTATATTTGTGGATCGTGCACAGCGGCGGCCAAAAAGCTTTATTAATTTTCTGCACACAAACCCAAAAGCAAGCAACTCCTTCGCCTCAATTGGCAGATTGTTGCTGCTATTGGTTACTGCGTCTGCTGCTGCTTCTGCTGCTGCTGCTGCTGCTGCTGCTGCAAGGTCGGTCATTTGTAAGGCCAAATTTAGCTTCACATGAACCGTGTACGACTCTGCAATAGTTCAAGTTAGTTCATCGGACTAACGCTTAAGTGACATTCAGTGCCCAAAAGACTTCCAACTCCCTTTTACTATGCACAGTAAAAAAAGCATGACAAAATTTAAAATACTACTTCTAAAAGAAGCCAGAAATTATTTTTTGTTATATATATTAATAAATAAATATTAATTACGATTCCTAATAAGGTTTTAGTGACTTCAAATCGTGTACATTGAAAATAAGTCACATTCAACATTCTTAAAACTAAATTATTTCCAAAAGTTCTAAAAATTATATTTCAAACGAATGGAAAATTGCATCAAAGAAAGGCATTTTTGACTTGCAGAAAAATAGACTTAACTATTTATTTTTTCCAAGTGAAAAGTCTTATATGCGTAACTGTAAAGAAATGCTTTCCGCAAATCCAAGTTCAGATTCCTTGATTGGTTTTTCTTCAGTGTGCATATAGAATTTTAATATGTTCAAATCGATTGCGAGAACATTCCTGTGGCATTTTCTAGCAAAAGTACTGCAAAGTTCAAGCCACAAGCAATTTGGGCAACAATTGGCCAAAACAATGCGCGCTTATTGGCAAATAGAAACTCATAGACAAAAACACACACACACACTTGGGTGAGGTGTTAGGGCCCTGGGGCCAATTTGTGGATTTATGACGATTGATTTTGACGTGGTCAACAAGGCAGCAAGTTGGCCAAATTGGCGGCAGGAGAAAAGTACAACAACAACGTTGGCAACAAAAATGCAATGCAATTTGCACCGTTAAATGGCTATCCAAGACGCAAAACCAAATTAACGCCAAGCAACAACAGCAGCAGCAGCAGCAGCAGCAACAACAACACCAGCAGCAGCAGCAGCAATCAAAGTGTAATGCGATAAGCCAGCAATTGGAATCGGCAACATAGATGCGGATACCATCACCATGTCGATTGTGGTCCCCTCTGCCTCTCTTTGTCTCCTCAACCATACACAGAGAGAAAAAATCTCAATTTCGATCCTAACAATCGACTGAGATTGATCTGAGAATTTGATATATTTGAAAGCAAGTAGTTCTTGATCCAATTACATATTCAGCTTGCATCGAAATTTGAGCAACATTTACATATTTTTGCTCTGTTAAGTTAGAAAAAAAAACCAATTTCGCTTTTCTACTCGCATTAAGAATCTTGTACTTCTTTCTAGCATTTCAAGCAAACATTTCTTTTAAGATTTGTAATATTTGATTGATGATTTTTGTTTAAGTTCTTTCTAAAACAAACTTGATGCAGGGTAGGCAGACTTTATAATAAAATGTCCTGTTTTTTTGCAGTGTACCAAACTCAGTTCTTCTTGTTCTCACTGTTGAATGCATGAGGTTAGGTCAGCCAGCTGCTGCTGTTGCTGATGCTTTTGCTGATCGGTATGGACTGAGATCGAGTTCGCTTCTTGTGTGCTAAATGTCAATTTGGTACCAGAATCCACACAGAAGAATCCAATTAAAGCAAGCATAGCTTACACTACACAGTTTCTGCAGCTTGCAAATTGCCATTCAACAAAGCCAAAAGCCGTCATCCACAAAGATAGAGGCAGGCAGCGCTTTCTGGCAGAAGCTGGCATCGATCTGCTCGTCGCTGGCTGGGTCGCGAATCGTTAGAGATGCGTGCGCCAAAGTATATTTGTGGGTCATGGTACAAATCTCCAGATGCAACTGTCGACAGGCAGACAGTCAGACAGGCAGACAGTCAGACAACAGCAGACAGGCAGACAACAGCAGACAATCAGACAGCTAGTTCTCTGTCTCCGTCTCTGTCTCTGTCCCTGCCTCTGTCTTTCTCCCTGTCTCTGACGTGAGACACCTTCTGATACATATGCTAACGAAGTCAAGTTCCCACCTCTCCCTCTCTCTCTCTCTTGCCCCCTCTTTCTCTACTTTTCCCTTTTGCAGCCTGTCAAAATGTTGCGCATGTGAAAATTTTCCCACCCTCCATTGAGGCCGCCAGCGCCTTTGCAAAATGTAAATTTTATTTCTTTAGCATTCTTCTATGCGATATACATTTATATTAGTAGTGTGCCGCACGGCAACACTGGCCACGCATGCTCACAATATCGCAGCACAATCACAATGGAGTTGCTCGAGCCTCTGTGTAATTTTTCAACCATAAGCAGTTGGCTGTCCAGTGCTTACCCTTTGTGCGCACCATCCCAGAAGTTCTTTTTCATTTATTTATTTATTTATTTTTTATTTTTTGCTGCTGTTGTTGTATTTTATTTTGTGCCCACCATGCTCGGGAGACGGCTGCGCAAACATTTGCATTTGCTTCACGCATGAGCTTGGACTCGCAGTTTGAGCCATGGGCGTAGCCAGAAGCAGCTACCTAGAGCTTGGCCAAATTTGACTATGGCAAATAACAACGTTTTTGGAGCTTGCTTGCACATTCGACTTCTTAAACTAATTTTACTACATTCAAAAACAACAGGAGAGAAACAAACTCTACAGATACATTTTGCTTTCGAACTTATATTTTACGTTTTTGCCGTGAACCCTCCTGGCTAGGTCCATGGCTAGAACTTGGAGCCTCCTGCATGCATTTTTCATAACGCATATCAACGGCGACCCATTGTTGGTCAAGAGCAGAAGACTGCTTTCTGCTGCTGCTGCTTTTGCTGCTTCGGTTGCTACAGCTGATGATGATATATTGCCATTTGGCCCTAGTCTCTAAGCCTGCTTTGCAAATTTCCCATGACCGATATTTCTTTTGCACGCCCCTCTACTTACTCACTCTCACGCGTGTGCCTTCTTTTGGGCAATTGGCAATGGGTAAAAGTTTTTTTTTCCTTCTTAGCGCTGACTTTTGGCTGCTTCATTCACAAATTGAATTTGTGTCACACACTTGGCCAGCTGGCTGGCTGTCTTCTGACCACCCCTTTATTTGGTCTTAACCCAAATACTCTTGAATGCTGCCTGAAATTGTTTACCATTTAGCCAACAACAACACCAACAACAACAAAATAACAACAACATCAACAACAAATGGTAGAATAATTACAGCAACAAGTTGCTAGTTGGCACAGAGGCACATGTTGCCTGTTGTTGCCTGTTTTTATGTTTTGTGTTCGCGTGTAATAGCTTCAGAACAAGTGCCATTTTGGCCAACAACTAATAGCCAGTTTGTGTCGCTTCCGTTGTCAGTCAGGCTGACTTTGATGCTTCGGCTCCACCATCATCAACATTATCATCATGATAATCATTATCTGGCTTGTGTGAGATTATCATTATTGCTATAGTCGCTCGTCGTGTCAACTCGTCATCAAAAGCTAAATTTGTGGCTGCAACATCTCCGTGGAGCAATCATTCAAGTTGATCGAGGCGGGCTCTCGTTAGAGGGTATTCTAGCATCTAGCTAGAGAGTATTTTAATTATGGATTGAAGTCTTGAAAGAATCCCCTTCCTTGCTACAAGCAAAACTTAAATAGATATATGTTAAAATTAGACAGATCAAGCCACTTTGATAGTTTTTACTTGTAATGCTTGTTGTTTGTCAAGATATAATGAGAAAACGTAGCTGGATTCCGTTCTGCAAGGGTATTCAATCGTCGGCATGGCTTTGTTAGCTTACTTTGATGTTTTGCTACTGCATGCGATATTGCCGATTGCCACAGCACGCAGCAAATGCAATTTGTGGCTCTCGGGACTGTGACTGTGACTGTGTCTGTGTCTGAGATTCTGACTGCCAACTGCGACTGCGACTTCAACTTCAGCTCTCGCTCTGAGTCTCTTCTCCCCACAGGGGTAGCCTGCATTTTAATGAGCACATTTCGCGCATTTATGATGAGACCCGCACTAGCTCTGCCCTCTGGCATTAGCTCATTTTATTTGCTTATTTCGTTAGCGAGCAAACGACACCGCCGGCTTGTCCCCAAAAGGCGGGGCTGGGTAAGAGAAACCACTCAGATTTCAAAAGAAGAGCAGCCTCAACACCACATCGACGAGGAGTCAGTGTGACCCCCCAGAAAGAAAAGAATAGGTGACAGAGCTGCTGCAAGTCTCAAATTTATCGATAAGTCCATATGCAATGGCAATGGGTACAAATGTACCAAAAGCTGGGAACTAAAATTGCTTAATTGAATTTCTGAATATCACTTCAATTGGTGCATATGTGAAAGAGCTATGCAAATTAATGTTCCGCATAATAATTTCAATTCTTGTTTTTATTTTGTGTTTGTTTAAAAAGCAATCCTCATATCCGTGATTAATGTACCATCATTTTGGTAATATTTATGAAGCAACTATCTTAAGTCTAAGCGAGAACACGCCACACTTATCCCATTGTGCATGATGGCTTGTTATTTTTATTGCTTTTTATGAAATTGTATAACTTACGCATGCACGCCCACCTACAGCCCAGCCATCTCCCCCACTCTGTATCAACTCCACAAAAACTCCACCCTCGAAACCAACTCCCCCCTATTAATGGAAATATGGTATCGCACTCACGTGTTGCATCTCGAGGGACTTGATTAAAGGCGCATAAAAGCAAATAAAAAAAAACTTGGCTAATAAATGAAAATATGAAACGTAGTCGTCGACGTAGAAGGAAGGACACTTTGCTGTTTATTATTATTGTTGTTCTTGTTGTTGCTGTTGCTGTGCTTTATGGCATTATGTGCTCATAAGTACAAGTATATACGGGATACACTTTGTCAACCGATAGGCTGTGATATGCCCCAGCTAATTATACCGGTCGCTTATAGGGGAAGAGAGGAAACAACTTGAGCAAGTTTTTTTCGTATTTGTGTTTTTTTTTTTTTTTGGGCGTGTTTCTGACATTTTCAATCAGAGAGCAGAAAAGCAGAACTACGCAAGAACTAAATATAACCACATTTTCGACCTTTTCATAAGGTAGTTTTCGTGGCGGAGAATATTTGGTACTTTTTGAGTGAGGTGGGGAGCCTGCGAGCCATGTCAGAGAAAATTGCACATCTGTCAAATCAGCAAACAAGTGATTTCCGCAAACAATTGAAGAAAAACAGCCAGTCAGGTTTGCTCTCTCATTCCCTTGTTCGAGGGGTGCCGACTCGACTCGGACCGAGAGGATAATGGTGGTGGTGCTGGTAGTGGGGGTTGGCAGTGGTTCTGGTGGTGGTGGTGGCTCACACAACAGTCAACAGTCACCCAACCCACTCGAGAACATTCCTTCCTTTTCTGCTGTTTGTGCACGTAAATTGCTTTTGTCGAGGCTATTGAAAAATTTGAACAAAAAAAAATAAATATATATATATATATATATAAATACAAGGATGTAAGGACATGTGTCCTGTCATGCTTTTTTAATGAAGTGCCGTCGTTTAAGAAACATATTGTGGCTCGATTTGATTGTTTGTCATTGTTAAGGGTTAAACGTTCGTGGTGTTAGACGGTCTAATGGATCAATCGCCTCTATATATACATATACATATACGTTTATATGAGTAAACAATACTAAATATGTCCCCCTCTCTCTCTCTATTTCTCTCTCTGTTGCAGTTACACACACAAGCAAAGTCATGACAAGAAAACGTTCGAGTCCGCTGGGACTCGAGGAGCTGGTGTCTCTTCTGGCCATGCTGCTGATGTTGCTGCCAGCGTTAACGCAAGCCGGTAAGTGGTTTATTATGTCAACATAAATTACAGTTAGGCTCTACTAAGTATCTAAGTGCCCAACCACAAAACGCCCCATCCCCCGCCCCCTCCATTGGTCATAGGATGCTCACATATGCGCTGTCCTGTCTACTCTGATTATGCAGGCCATAAATTTGCACACATTCGTGGCTCAGACACACTTGTCGATATTTTGGAGTACACTTCAAAAAAAAATAATAATAAAAATACCCATGAATACACTCACAAGTATTAATATCATTTAATTCTGAATTTACGAAATAAATTCCTTGAAAGTCGCAATGCCCCTAAATGACTATTCCAAAATATTTCAAAAAAATTGTCGTCAACAATTCAGTTAAATTTCGAATATCATCGATTAAAATGATTACCATTTTCTAAATTTACAAATCATATATTTAAATTCTCGAAAAATCGGCCTTCTTTCTTGATACATTTAAATTTGCGGAGTGTAGTGCGTTGCACTCATTAAAGCCGAACTGTGACAAATTGCTATCAGCTGCCAACAGTTGCTGCAACGACTCTTGTCCGGGGTCAGGGGTGGTCATCAGTGTCATCCAATCAAAGGCCTGCAAAACAGTACAAAATATATTCAATTACTTGGCATGCGAAATGCTCTGTTGGGGTGTCCAAAAACTCAATTGAGTCATGCGTTTCCATTTAAATTGAAATTGAAATTGAGGCACAAAATGCCATTGACATTCAGAGAAGGGTGGTCTCGATACACATTCAGACACACCGAGCAATACATTTAAAGCTACCGTCGACCGATACTAAAATAAATGCTGACCCTTGCCATAAATAAAGTCGTGTGCTTGACAAAATGGGTGGACAGCACATTTCCCATTTTCAGAGATGCATCTGCTCTGAAACGAGGTGTTAACTTTCACATTCTTCCAAAAGAGAAAAACGCTAGAAGGTGCAGCTATTAAATGGTCGATGTGCATACAAATTTAACGACTTGCTTAAACACAAGTTTATGGCAAATAAACCCAAAAAAAATAAAAAAAAATAAACGGGGAAGAAACAGAAATACCATTTCTCATGACTGCAGAATATCGGTCAGCAGCTCGACGTAGTTAATCACATGCAAACACAACAGACGAGCGCCAAGAACCAAGAACCAAGAACCAAGAACCGAAACTAAAACCTTAACCCATAACCAAATAAACCAAATAAGAAAAATCAACTTCCCTCGGCACACTGAAACTTCAATACTCTCACATCAAAGTTTCATGATTGATTTTGATTCACAAAACCGACTAATAGTACATAAAACAATAATAAAACTTTTAAGTACTAATGCCGTTTAAGCAAATTATTTATACCTTTATCAATCTCACATAAAAATGGGAAAACTTAAGTAACCTCTAGCAATGGTATACAAAGCGAAATCCCAAACATTCTTTAATGGTCATTTTTTCTTCAATAAACAGTGCAGTGCAACTGCAGCTGCTGACTGATTTTGACTAGTCGAAAACGATGGCCAAACGATAGACGACAATAGACCAAGTTCGTCAGTCAGTCAGCCAGTCGGACAGTGGAACAGTCTTGTTGACCCACATTTAGCAGTGCTGGAAATGTTCGATTCATGCATTTGACTTCTTGGAATTTTCATTAACACATGCCACATGTCGTTATAGAAAACTGTCCAAAAATAAAATGAGGAAAGAAAAGGAAAGAAAAATCCGAAACGAAAAACAGTTTTCGTGAATGGCAGAAAGAGAACGCTTAAGAGTTTGGGGAGTCTGCTAACTGATTAGAACCAAAACTATGGCTCTTTTCTCACCTACTTATTGTATGTAAAATACACACACACACACACGCAGAACGCTGTTACACTAACAAGCAAACAAATTGAATTCAAGCACCTGGGTTTGATGAACTTACAGAACCTTTACAGCTCGCTTTGAGACTGGTAGACTATCAAGTTGTTGGCCTGGACAGGAATTTCACAGCGAGCTGTGAGTAATTGAATTGTTCCTATTATAAGAAGAACACAACAGTACATAACTCTCAGCAACGATGCGATGCGATGACTCAACACACTCATAAGTCGTATCTGTGAGATACATTTGTATCTCATTCAGCTGCCGACATCAGTACCAGTATCCAATAAATCAATAATAGCGATGTCGAGTGCTAGATATAGCCATGATTAATATATGATGTGCGCATTGCTCAATAGTCCAAAGCATGTTCAAATACTTGACAACAAGTGCCATTTTGCGTCATAACATAAAAAGTTAAAAGCTCAAAGCTAAATGCCAATTGCCAACTTGTTGCTTGCCAATTGTTTTTAAGCTCAAGTTTGGTTTCCTTATCGTGTTTAGCCTTTTACCGTTATGGCATTAAAATACAAATATTATGTATTTCGGCCTTTACCGTTGCGGTCCCAAACGCATTCAGTTGGCCAGGTTATGCAATTTTCATGCTACCAAGTTCAACTTTTAATTCAAGCTCAAGGTCGATTCAGCTGTTGGCCGATTGCTTTTACTCTGCTTGTCGGTCGATTGGTGGCTCGACGCCAGCTACAACTTCAACTCTGAGCCAAGTTAATCGACCAGTCGCTCTTCGCTGTTCGCTGCTGTCGTTGTTGCTGTCGTCGTCTTCTGTCAGCAGTCTCCGGTAGCCGCAACACATTATCATTATTTTATAAGCCACACAAAAAAGCAGACGGCAAAATTTCAAGTCGCGCTGTCTTTCCTCTCTCCCTCCCTCCCCCTCTCTCCTTGCTGGATTTCGTGGGGCGTTTTCATCAATCAATTTCGAACCTGAGTTCCTTATACTTATGCACCCTTTACAAAGGGTACTATAATTTTGTAATTGAATTCAAATTGATTTAATAAAATTTTAATTTTCCTTTTAACAGCTTTTTAAGCTGGAGAAACTCAACAGTTACTCAAATTTTATTAGTCTGATTAATTACCCAATATATTGTTTTCATAAAATGTTTAATTGCTCATGATCACAATACAAGCTTAAGCAAGAGTATCAAATCTTCGACAATTGATATCCAATCGATCTTGCCTGGTTTTTTCTCATGCTTATGAACTATTAGACACAGGTGTGATTTGTGTTTTTATTTTTGTTTTTTTGTTTATTGTTGATTGGCATCTGCTTGACGATTCTTCAATTTGCTGATTCTTCTGCGGATGCTGCTGTTGTTATAGGGGCTGGGCATTTGACACCAACGAAAGTACTTCTGCTCCAGCTCTTATATATATAACTCTACTTATGTGCCATGGCAAAACTGATAAGTCACAGTCAGCGAACTTGAGACTTGAATCCGGGTCTGCGACTAATTGAAGACTCTCTTTTTAAGCCAGGCCAATAACTGGGCAAATATACTTGTATATATAAAATAATATATTTATGTATATATATACATATAAAAGTTATGATGATGCTTAACTGATTGCTTAATTTATAGCCAATTACAAAGGCATTAGGCGGTTGGTAGGTAGTGATTTTTTGAGCTGAAACTTCATATTTTTGGTTTATTGCGCATATAAATCGCTTGTTAATGGCTAACTAAAATCGTGAGTTTGCGGAAGTCAAATGGCATTTTTTGGTTTTTATTGCCACTTGCCGCGCATAATTAGCTTGTATTAGCTGGCCATCTTTTTCAGCCAGAACCAAACAACAACTATCGACCACTTGACCAGAACCTTCTGGACTCGCACTTCTGGTCTAAAGCAAAAACATCATTATGCTCAAGCATTAATTGCATGACTGCTCGCTGGCTTGTTCACTGGCTCATCTCATCTCAGCTCAGCTCGGCTCGGCTCGGCTCGGTTTGGATCGGCTCAATGATGATGATGATGATGATATCAGCAATCAGAAAGAACCCTCAGCAGCAGCCTCAGCAGCTGTTGGGGCTTTAATCAAGATTTGATGCTGGCTCGTCAGCAGCTTAGCCACGCGCATATAATTAACATTTTGGCCAGGTTCAATGTCAAGTGAAGCTGCTACGGCTTATCAGCTGCTTGATAGCCACAATCCCACAACGGTATGCGGCACTCTATTCAGGATGCCAATACACTAAAAGAAAAGAAACTACCAAAAAAAAACTATGCATTCGATTGCGAATTCATTTCTTATATTCATTTAACATTAAATACATTTACAATTTAGAAAAACAATTATTATCTGATTTTTGGATAGAGTAAAAATTGCTTCAATCAAACTTTCATTGACGCAAATGGAAATTGTAAATGTTTAATTTATGGAAAACATTTTTGTATTGTAGAACATGACACACAAACCGATTGTAGCCTCTTTCCTGTTTTGCTGAGTGTAGGCGTGGCTGGCTGCGATCGTAAATATTTCGTATGCAAACACGTTGACAGCGTCGTCGTCGTCGTTGTCGTCTACCTGTGCATATACTTATAGCTATGACTGTACCTACTTACCAGTACCTGTAGCATCATATCCACATACCAATAGCCACATATTTTGTAGTCGAACTTGGCTTATTTGCGTGGCAAACAACGGGCCAACAAACGGCTGACCATTGACCGATTTGGACGCCGTTCAAGAAGAAGCTGTGACTGAGTGTGTGTGTTGGCTGCGTAGCTGTGGAATTTCATAGCCACTTGAGCAACAAGTACGCGGAGTTAGAGATCACGAACTTGCGGGTTAAGCTGGCCCACACGATGCTGTCTTATTGGCAACAGGATGAGGCCATGCAGATTTTATGTTTGTTAGCCAAAAAAAAAAAAAAATGACACATATGCTGCTGGCCAACTTTCGAGCATCGGCGACACAATTAGAATCCGCCTAAGCTCCAGCCTTTTGGCCATAAATATGTAAGAGCCACATTGACTTTTGTTTCGGGGCCCACCTAAGACGCCCCGAAAGTCGTACATCAATTTGTCAAAATAAAAAATAGAAACGAATTTTTAACTCTTCGCTGACTTCAAACTGTTCATGATAAATTGACCATGACAGAGCGCAGAGTTATGATCGTAAAACTAAAAAAAAAAAATAAAGGAAGAACAAAAACAAAAACAAAAACACATTTATATTTCTTATGGCACTTAATTTGTTTTGATCTAACCCACGCGAGCCATTGGCCTGAGGCCATTGACCAGATTTTCCAGCGGGCCAAAAGGGTCTGACTGCACTTGATTTCAATTAACTTAACAGTGAGAATTGTTAATAGAGTCTGGCGTGTGAAACCCGGCAATGAATCAACTTGTCTAACTTCTTCACAGTTTTCGAGTTGAGAAGCTGGCGGAAGCGCATTCAACTCGATACGATTTTTATCAGCTCGAAACTGCTCAACTTCCTGTGACAAGGTCGTGAGTGGTGAGCGGGGGCAGTAGAGGTAATTTCATTAAAGTAAATAATCAGTTAGCGAGTGGCGTTTGTGGTTAACTGGCAGGAATTTGTATTTGTAACGGTAAGCAGAAAACTACACTCAAAGAAACAGACAAACCAAAGGCTAAACGCTTTGATGGTCGAAGTAAAGCGTTTTCACTCGGTTTATCTTATTTTAAACTTGTATTGAGAATTATCGTTCTATATGAAATCAGAATAAATGCTAATAAATACTCACAGTATTGCAGTATTGTAGTTGAAATGGATTTGAGAACGAAGCTGGTTGGGACACCGTTTTTCTCCAAGTGCACACAATTTGGCCATTAACGCCTTTTTGTCTTGACTTTTGCTTGACAATGAAAATGGCCTTAACTGATTGCTGTAATTGTGTTGCCAACTGCTGCTGCTGCTGCTGCTGCTGCTGCAGTTGCAGTTGCAAAGAAAGCCAACTCTGAAAATGCAAATCAAAATCTTTGTTTAGTAGAGCAAATCGCCAGCAGAGCTATGAAGTAACATTTCTCCGATTTCACATGATGATAGACCCGAGATCCACTGAGAAGTATGTACGGTGTAGTTAAACTATGCCATAACCATACCTCATATTATGTATGTTGTGTTGCTGCCTCTCCGTCTGTCTTTTTTTCTTTTTTTTTTTTGTTATTGTTTGATGTCATTGAACTTGAACCTGTTGTCGGCCAAGTTTGTGTCTATTTCAGTTACGTTTGTTATTTTTATTTTATTTTATTTATTTTTATTTTGTTTTTTTTTTGGCATTTTATGCAAGCTTTTGGCGTGAATATGCTAATTTATTGTATTTGTACAACACGTTGCTCGAAAAACGTGTTTGAAATGCTAATTAACAAACATTTGCTGTCTTTATTCATATTTATATCAATTAGCTGAGATTTGACCTAATTTGGCATGGGATTTGGCCACGTTAATTGTACATTATGATAGCCCACAATTTGGACACTTGAGCCAAAAAAAAAAGCTGTAAATAAAAACAAAGACCCTTTAAAGCCGCAACGAGGCAATGGCCAAGTGACTGCCAATTAGGCGTTCCTGTCTGGCGCCATCACTCACAACAAATTGTTCTCTAACAAGAAGAAGATGTTAAGGCAAAGACAGAAGCTGCATGCTTTAGACCGCAACGTACACTCAGAGAAAAATATGCGATACAATTAAGGAAATAAGATACCTTATTTTCTTGACCTCATTCAAAATCAGAGATTTCATTTATTTTACTGGATATTTTATGCAAAAATGTTTCTGAAAAAGTTAAATTAATTGTAATGCAATTTTCCAAAGGTTGGGCTGGGCTAATGCGATTCTCTGAGTGTAGTGCTGGTCAGCTAAGGTGTTTGCGGTTGGTTGAACGTTAACTTGAAGTGAAACATGTTCCTGGTCTTTGGTCTGCGTGTTAGAATACATTTTGACACTATTAAGTCGATAGAGGAAAGTCTTGCAGCGAAAGAATGGTAATTAGCCATGTCTCTAAGGCTGCTGGCAAGTATGTTATGCTCTTTACACATAGATCTTTATCACATGGTGCAATGACTTCCCACAGCTTTTCAATTGTGTAACTTTAGCCACAACTCTCTGGCTGGCCAAGCAGCGGGTTCAATCAACTCGCAGCCTGGCACCTTTACGCATGGCAAACCTACGACTCTCCAGTCTGCAGTCTCCCATCTCCAGGTCATGTTAAGTCACTTAGCAATGGCTACTAACTACTAACTACTAACCGAGTCTGAGTGAGAGAAAGAGAGAGAAGTGGAGAATGAAAAAGAGAGGGGTATGAACTAATACCTTGTATAATTATCGCTTTGCTGATCTTTTGTTCCTCGCTTTGTGCGTTTGCCAACATTGAATTTTTTATGCTTGAATCAGCTTCTTCCAGTTCTGCAAGCACGCAACAAATATTCTATATATATGTGTATATATATATTTATACACTTGCAAGAAATAAGGTCATTTTCAACTCAAGCCTAAAATGCAATTTAAAGTGCAGTACATTGGGAATTCCAACATAATCATTCTCTAAGTGTATATACATTCCTTATAGTCAGGCATTATCTGCATTCGCCAATCATTAGGCTAAATGCCTTGGAGGTTCTGCCGTGGGAGTAGATACAAATCGCCAGCTGTCCAGGGGGCAAGCAATTAGCGGGCTTAGAAATGCCACGTGAATCTCCTACCAAATGAGGCAGCATACACACACACACACACAAATAGTTACACAGACGTAACTAATTGAAACGGTGGGGCCAAACGTGAGAACTTATAGGGGACATTATCATCAATCTTCCGGCTTGTCAACAGGGACACGCGCTCGAAATAAATTTCGACAGTTAGACGAGAAAATGCCAGCACAAATTAATAAACAGTTACGCATGCGCAGCTGAAAATAAACTAGTTGCAAGCATTGATTGCCAGTTGCCACAGTTGCTGTAGAGTCTTGTCAGGCAGCGTTGATTATATAGCAACTTGCCTGTTATTTTGGCAAACTAAAACTAAAGCTGCAACAACTGCAATTGCAGTAATCAATGCGCTGTTATCAATAACAGCTTGCGGTGTAATAATTGAATGCCGAGCAGCAGGAAGAAGCATGCAGCGATTTGTTTGCCTGCCGCATTCGTAACGGACCGTAAGAATTTCTTCTTTATTTTCTCTGTATTTTTGTTTTCTTTTTTTTTGTTGTTCTTTTCGAAAATTGCACAAACAACAAAAATTATGATATATCCAGCAGCTTGAATCTGTGTTTAGTTTTTTAGTAACCGTGGGGCATATAAGCGTATACGACTGACAGGCAGGCAGGCAGATAGATTGATGGCCAGAAGTTATGGGGCTCATTAAAGCCACGCAGTGCAATCAGAACAAATCAAGCACACGACACATAAGCGAAAGGAAGGCAAAAACATTGTCTAGGATCAACTAGTTGAGCAGTGTGGGAAACTATGCAAAGCTTCCTTCACGCCCTTAACTGCTTAATTACAGCGCCTCAAGGCCACGTCTTGCTCTGTAGACAGATGCAGCCAGATGTTTAAAGACGAAGCCATCAGACTCATTATTATCTATTAAAACAGTCCGATGTGTAGTCGATGGTTAAAACAAAAAGCAAAAGTTGCACTGCACCCAAACTTGACAACCCAACAACCTGACTGACTGTCTAATGACATTGCCTGCACTACAACAGCGAGCCATCGAGGGATCACTTAAGCATACACTCAGGAAAAATAATACTTATATTAGCAGGTACAAGTTATTTGGTTGCAATCTAACAATGTAAAAAGTGCATTGTTGGAGATGCCATAGAAATTTCTTGATATTTTTGGAATCTCTCCATAATGGTTAATCGAATATTTTAGCATATTTTACTATCGAGTTTTGCCATCTTCAGGACAACTCTATTACAACATTCCGGTAAACTCTCAACACTATCATTGGCAAGAACATAGATTTCTATCACACTTAACTTTGGAAGTTTTCAAATGCGTAAATCAATTACATTTTTCGTTGATTAATGGCGAGTTTTTTCTACTTTTTCGAGAACTAGAGCATATATTAATATATAATTTGTATGAAATTTAAAAATCATATATTTTCTGTAAGTGCATGATCTGCTCCTGGGGCGTAGAGCAATTACAATACTCTCATATATGTAGACAACAGGCAAGCACACAGGATTTTGCATATTGCCTATGCCAAGACCTACCTAGACCTAGAACTCTCTGCGCAGGTCTTGGTAATTGTTTCATATGCATAGCAGGCAAGCAGGCAGCGTCATCATCGACATGATGGCAAACAGGCAGCAATTTCATGGCATACTCATCCTCGTCGTCATGACCAGCGGGCATAATTTACTTAGAACGAATCATGTCTATGGCTTTGCGCTGGCAATAAAACACAGCGTCACGCCAAAGAAAACCCAACTTGAGAGGCAGCAACTGCGTCCAATTTGGCTGCTGGAGCTCCAAGGAGCTGTTGCTGTCCGACGTCTACATTGCTACCTTGTCTCCGACATAATCATGTTAAATTACTCGCAAATTCATTTGCTGTACGCGGCGGCTGCTGCTGCTGCTGCTGTTGTTGCCTGCCTGTTGCTGCCTGTTGACTGCCTCTGTTGGGCTCATTGTTAGGGCGCCTCCTATTTCAACGCTGATGCATGCAACCAGATAGAGTGCGAGAGGGAGAGCGAGAGAGAGAGAGAGAGGGTTGTTAGCTTGTCGCTCACTCCATATTGATCGGAGTCGGCATTATGGAAATTATGTGATCAAGGCCATAGAAAATGGAAATTGTTTTTTTTTTCTTCCACAACAGCAACAACATTTGCATGCAACAGTTGCTGATGCTGATGCTGGTTTTGGCCTGGCATAATTTCTGTTTTCCGGCCTCCCATTGCATAATTGAACTGAAACCGCGTCGAGCTGGGGCCTTGTGCAATTATAGTTGGATTTATTGCATGTGCAGCCAGGATCAGCCCAAGGGTCGCCAGCAGCGCATTGTTCGTTATTTTTTTTTTTTTGTTAGCCATGGACATGGGAGCACTTCGACCTGGCTCTAATTACGTGCATCTATATCAAATGGATGTTAGCCAAGAGGCTCGCTATTGTCACCCATATGGCAAGAAGAGCCATTGAAAATGCGTTCTTTGGCTTTTTGGCTTTTTGGCCTTATCAACTAGCCATATATCTTGGCCACTGTGGTTGCTGTGGGTGTGCAGCTGTTGCCAAATAGCGGTAAAATAGCCGCACACCAAAATGGCAACAGCAGCAGCCACAGCCGAAGGAAGATTTGTGTTTTTCTCGTAATCTTTGAAATATTTGTGGCATGGCAAATATTTCACTAGCTGGGTTTCCGCATCGCACACACGCACACATCCACACAAGAAGAAGAGTGCAATAGTAAGGAAAAGATAGAGGGAGTGTGTAATATACACAGAGAGAAAATCAATCAGGTCTGCATGTACAAATATTGATTATCAAATCATAAATGACTTTCAGAGCTTGATCTAAAAATTGTTGTACTCAACTTAAGTAAATTGCTATTTTAACAACTGGGGTTATTTAGAAAGGAAAATAATTATTTTTGAGGTCATTCCAACGTAATGTTAGCAAGATATTTTTCTTACTGTGCTGTAGGTAGTAGAGAAGAATTGAAAAGCGCATCGATTGCTATCAACCAAATATTTAGCGAAACTTCCACTTTTCACATGTTTCTGTTGCTGTTGTTGTTGCTGCTGCTGATGTTGTTGCTGCTGTTGCTGTTGTTGCATCATGCAACATCCACCTACAGCACCACTAAATAATAAAGCGTAACCAGCAAAAGGCGTGCCCCGTTTTTGCCATAGCCATGGTCAATGCCAGAGACGCGGAGACAGAGTCCACAAAGAGTCGCAAAAGAAACGCGAGTTGAAGCCTAGGCCTACTTATGTAAGTAAAGCCTGGCTAGTAGTGTCTTGTATTTTATGGTTTGTGTACACATTTTTGCACACATGCGCGACCGGGTCATTCAACTTGCAGCAGCCATCCAGCCATGGCCACGTCGGGATCGCCGAGCTTTCCTAGAATAAACAAAATGCACGACTCTTTGCGACAGCAGCAGCAGCAACAGCAACAGCAGCAACAGCAGCAGTTGCAACAGCAACCAACGCCGCCAACAACTTTTGCTATGGCCCGAAGCAGAACTGCCCTGTGAATATGTAGCTAAAAGCAGTAAGATTCAAAGCTGCAGCCAAATCAACACCAGCAACAATAACAACAATAACAACAACAACAAGACCAACAACAACTGACTTGACTGAGTAACTGACTGACTGACTTCTGTTTGTTGGACCGACTCGACCATGTTTGATGTGTAGCATCAGCAGCCAAACGACAACTCATGCGTCTTGGTCATCATCATCGTGTACACCTTGCCCTCCCCCCTCCCCCCCCCGTACTCCTGCTTCCAAACTTCTATTTATGTGGCTTGTACCCATTTAAAAATTATTTGCAAAGGGTATAATGCTGTGCTGCAAATGTAATGTAACAGACAGAAACCAAGCCCATAAAGTTTATCTATTCTTCATCATCGCATCAAAAGTAAATCTGTGAGATTTTGGAAATTATTCCGCAGGCAACATAAAGCCGAATGATTTATAATATTAATTTAATTTCCTGAAAATAATATTTTACACGATTTAGTAAAGACTTGGGTACACGGTATACTCATGTCTTGCTCTTCTAACTCGAGTTTTAGTTGTTGCACTTGCATCGGCGCAAGATTGTTGCATAAGTTTGCATTACAAGGTGGGCCAACTGGGTTGAATGGTGGGGCGGGGTCCACAGCTTCTCTTGCTGCCTTGCTTGCTGGCGAACCGGCTGCATGATTGACTCCCATTGCAAGTTCGGCCAAATTCTTACCTCCCTCCACGTTCTCCGCTTTGCCGCCCTCTCGCCCACTGTCTGAGCCAATCCTTAACAGTTAATGTGTGAATTTTTATGCGTTGCCAGGTTCTCGGTCGTGGCTGTTGTTGTTCTTACCGCATAAAATGTAATTTACATCCGTTAGTTTGAATGAGTGAGACGTTGCAAGAACCACAGCAACAACAAACTCCTGTCTGGCCATTGAAATTGCTACTTGGATTTAGCTGTTGTTGCTGCTGCTCCTCGAGCTTAGATGCTTCCGCCAATATCATCATGTTTGCCGTTAGAAATTCACATTGTTATTTCGGCCTGGTCTAAGTGCCCCGCATTTGGAATTTAGTTCTTCGCTGAGTGTACAAGGCAAATTACAATTAATTTATGAGTTTCGATGGAGGGCTTGTATCCTAGAAAATGATGATATATGTGCTAAATTGTCAACCCTTCAACTAGGCGCTGTTAATCAAATCACAGCAAACAAAAACCATTCATATAAATGCAATTTGTCAAATCTTTTTCGCTGCTTTTGCCGCATGTTGCATGTTGCTGTCGTGCTGGCGGCAGCAACGAGCAGCAAGCAACAAGTGACCGCGCGCCTTGCAGGCTAACTGTCAGCTTAAACAATTTGTTTGTGCCATCGTGGAACACACACATACACAGGCAAAAAAGATCCTCCCCATGCCCCAAGAGACGAACTACGTGCCACAATATTCTTGTTGCTGCCGCTGTAGTTGCTGCTTCTGCTGCTGAATTTTGATTATGTGGTAATAACAAGTTGCACGCACACAATGCCGACCACTAGCTTGCTACATTTGATAGTTGTTTTTGTTGTTATTGTTGTTGCAGCAATTTGCTGCCAGTTTGTTGTCTATTTGCGTTGCATGCAGGCCATCGGCGTTCCTCGTCGTGGCCCTGTTATCATAACCAACTTGGAGCCTATCAGCAGTGGTTCCAATGTTTCCAGTGCACGGCCTACGCAAGTTTGCAAGCCACGTTCCTCGTCTAATTTCAATTGCATGCAGTCACAATTAGAGGTCTCTCTCTCTATCTCTCTTGCCATCTCCCTTTGTGGCATTCGGTGTATGTAATGGATAAATTAATTTATTATAGTCATGACGACTAACGGATATTGCCATCATACAAATTGTATCACAAGAGAACAGAAAACTGGCTCTCTACAATTTCTTAATTATATAATAAAAATTTGTTTGTTCTATCTTTGCCTATTTACAGCCCCACTACAGGAATACACGGAAGTTCAACAGTACCCGGGTAAGTGAGAGACAATAACAACGAAAGCTTGAAATGTCCATCAAATACATTAAATAGTAATTTAAATTAATTTAGCAAGAATTTAGTTGTAACTTATAATTCAATCACATTAGGGGATTAAATCATTTAACATTAATTGATCCTCAGTTATGGGCTCAATTAACAATCAATCGCTCTTAAGCGGCTTATCGTTTCTATAAGAGATACCTGACCAATACCTGATCCAAAGCTGTCATTTACCGATTGACCACAGAGTAGAGGGGTTACGGTGTAAACGTACCTTATTAGGCTGTTAGCTGAGCTGTGAAAAGGCACAGAAGTGGCCTAGTCTACTTGTTGATGCCCTGTAAAAATATATATAGTATCCCAAGGATATTTAGGTGGTAGTGGGGCGAAATGAGAAATAGTTTTTGTAATATTTGAGTGCTTAATCCAGCTCTTCACCGATAAAAAGAAATCGGTTTATACTTTTGGAAAGGCGTGCTTCTACATGTCGCATCCACAATCCCCATTTAATTCATACCCCTTTTCAAAGTTACACGGTGAATGAAATATAATGAAATAAACACTATTTTACGAGCTTTATGTTAAAAACGTGAGCAGCAGACACCAGCGACACCAAAGATCTCAATCAAAAATGTTGTGTCTAGCCAAACGACTCAAAGTCACAGAGGCCAACAACTCAAGCAGTCAATGGTGTAGACAGATGCGGAGAATGAGTTGGGGATAGCTACTGCAAGCCGCGCTTAACGTGTTAATAATGTGATTTGAAATTTATTGCGGGTGGACGTCAGTAAATTAGGTAAAAACAAATAATAAAAAAAAAAGATAAAGGAGAAAAGGTAACCAGTAGCCACAAGTGTGTGTGGTAAATGTTGTCCGGTATTTGACTTGTCGGTTTAACGACTTTGATGAGCCATAAAAGATATCTATAGCAGGTACACACGTATTATGACAGTTGATGGCGCTAGGCTTAATTTATGGCCGAAACGACATAGTAGCACACAAAAACCTGGCTTGAATGCATAACTGATGACTAGGGAACCACACTCAGTTGAAGAAAAGTGCTCATTGTTTTGACGGGAATTGCTCTCAGGGCTGCTCTAGTTGTATATATAAACAAGTAGTTAGACGGTAGACTGGGTTGGTAATGAATCGCAACGTTCTTTCTTTGGACTTATTGCAGAAGGCTGCTACTACAACTATGCGCATTATAATGAGGGTGACCGCATCATGACCAATGAGCCGTGTCTCAACTGCACCTGCCACAATCGCATGCTTATGTGCTATCTGCGCGTCTGCCCATTCACCAAGCCCATTGGTCACGATTGCATTGTGGAGAAGCGCGAGGATCAATGCTGTCCCATCATTACCTGTCCAGAGGGTAAGCTCTAATAGTTATTCTATGCCTCTAGATATATGTCCTATACGTGCTCTGCTTGCCATTTTGTAGTTCCCGTCGACGTGCCTTATCATACACCCGAGCCAGGCACCGAGCTGAGCATACCCGAAAAATTCGGTTGCAGCATTGAAGAGAAATTCTACCCGGAAGGTGCACAGGTGCCCTCGAATCCCAACAAGCCCTGCGAGCTGTGCTATTGCATTAATAATCAAACCAAATGCGTTATGCAGGAGTGCACCCTGCATGTCGATGGCTGCACACCCATCTACAACAAAGGTTCCTGTTGTCCAGTGCGCTACAGTTGCGGTAAGTCATGTTGCACATTATCCTGCGGGAAGTCATAGATATAACATAATTTATTTCTTAATTTAGATCATGAGAATGATGTTCTTGAACTGGAGGATCAGTCGACAACAACGACTACTGTTCGTCCAACGCCAGGCTTTATTCTGACCACAACCATGAGTCCATCCGTTTCCACGGATTGCATTCACAATGGCGAGAACTATGCAGATGGTGCTTCCATCGAAGGCAAGAATGCTTGCGAGCATTGTTATTGCATGCGTGGCGATATTGTCTGTGCCGTCCAGGAATGTGAAATGCCAATGACTACCGCCAGTGGCAAATCCTGCCATGCCATGCCAGCCGCTGAGGGCGAATGTTGTCCCAGCAATTATGTTTGCGAGGATGATAGTGCGACCACTGAAATCATTGAGATTACCACCCAAGCGATTAGCCGCGATGAGGATGGTATTACCACATCAGCACCAGTCAAGGATATTCACGGTGAAATACCCAAAGAGGATGTCGCTCTGCAGGAGCATATCGATGATCAGGATACGGTTCCTGTCACTGAAAGCCCCGTTGAGGAGGTTGGCAGCGGCGAAGTCGATCAAGAGGTCACCAGCCTTGCACCAGAGCATGACGATAAGGTTAAGGAACAAGAGCCTGCGCCTTCTACTACTGCTACTGATTCTAGAATTGATATTCCCGTTGAGTCATCCACGACGACCTCTGCTGAGGAAGTCAGCGGCGAGGAGGATGTTGTTAAGGCCACAACACCAAGCACACTGGAAGCTGCCAAGCCAGCCGAACCCACCAAGGAAGGAAGCGGTGCAGAAGAGGGTAGCGGTGAGGATGAAGATTCTACAGCCATACCTGCTAAGACAACCAGTGAGGAAGACAAAGACAAAGAGATGGTCAGTGCTACAACGCCTGCTGGAGATGTTACCGACAAGGAGGATGTTGCCAAGGGTACAACTCCCGCCGAGGATGTCAGCGATGAGGATGATGTTGCTAAGGGTACAACTCCCTCTGCAGATATTAGTGATAAGGAAGATTCTTCCAAGGGTACAACTCTTGCCGGCGAGGATGTCAGCGGTGAAGAAGATATCGCCAAGCCTACAACTCCAGCCAAGGAAGTCAGTGGAGATGAGGACATGGTCAAGGCTACAACTCCTGCCGGAGATGAAAGCGTTGCACAGGACACTGATAAGCCTACTAAAGATGAAAGCGCTGAAAAAGATACCGACAAACCTACAACGCCTGCTGGCGATGTTAGTGATGACACTGATTTTGTCAAGGCCACAACTCCAGCTGGAGCCGCAAGTGAAGAGGAGGGAGATAAGGCAACTACTTCTGCTGAAGACATTATCGGTGATAAGGATATTGTCAAGGTAACAACCCCAGCTGGACCAGTTAGCGATGAGAAGGTCGACAAGGCTACAACTCCTGCTGAAGACATTAGTAGTGATGAAGACTTGGTCAAGGCAACAACTCCTGCTGGAGCAGTTAGCGATGAGAAGGAGGACGAAGCAACGACTTCCGCTGAAGGCATTACTGGTGAAGAAGACTTGGTCAAGGCAACAACTCCTGCTGCACCACTTAGCCATGAGAAGGAGGACGAAGCAACGACTTCCGCTGAAGGCATTACTGGTGATGAAGATTTGGTCAAGGCAACCACTCCTGCTGGAGCAGTTACTGATGAGAAGGTTGATAAGGTTACAACTCCTGCTGAAGATATTAGTAGTGATGAAGATGTTACCAAGGCCACGACTCCTGCTGGCGCTGTTAGCGATGAGAAGGTCGACAAGGATACAACTTCTGCTGAAGATATTAGTGGTGATGAAGATTTGGTCAAGGCTACAACTCCTGCTGGAGCAGTTAGCGATGAGAAGGTCGACAAGGCTACAACTCCTGCTGAAGACATTACTGGTGAAGAAGACTTGGTCAAGGCAACAACTCCTGCTGCACCACTTAGCCATGAGAAGGAGGACGAAGCAACGACTTCCGCTGAAGGCATTACTGGTGATGAAGATTTGGTCAAGGCCACCACTCCTGCTGGAGCAGTTAGTGATGAGAAGGTTGACAAGGTTACAACTCCTGCTGAAGATATTAGTAGTGATGAAGATTTGGTCAAGGCAACAACTCCTGCTGCTGCACTTAGCCATGAGAAGGAGGACGAAGCAACGTCTTCCGCTGAAGGCATTACTAGTGATGAAGATTTGGTCAAGGCAACAACTCCTGCTGGAACAGTTAGTGATGAGAAGGTCGACAAATATACAACTCCTGCTGAACACATTACTGGTGAAGAAGACTTGGTCAAGGCAACAACTCCTGCTGGAGCAGTTAGCGATGAGAAGGTCGACAAAGATACAGCTGTTGATGAAGACATTAGTGATGATGAAGATTTGGTCAAGGCAACCACTCCTGCTGGAGCAGTTACTGATGAGAAGGTCGACAAAGATACAACTCCTGCTGAAGATATTAGTAGTGATGAAGATTTGGTCAAGGCAACAACTCCTGCTGGAACAGTTAGTGATGAGAAGGTCGACAAATATACAACTCCTGCTGAACACATTACTGGTGAAGAAGACTTGGTCAAGGCAACAACTCCTGCTGCACCACTTAGCCATAAGAAGGAGGACGAAGCAACGACTTCCGCTGAAGACATTACTGGTGAAGAAGACTTGGTCAAGGCAACAACTCCTGCTGGTACAGTTAGTGATGAGAAGGTCGACAAGGCTACAACTCCTGCTGAAGACATTACTGGTGAAGAAGACTTGGTCAAGGCAACAACTCCTGCTGCACCACTTAGCCATGAGAAGGAGGACGAAGCAACGTCTTCCGCTGAAGGCATTACTGGTGATGAAGATGTTGCCAAGGCCACAACTCCTGCTGGAGCAGTTAGCGATGAGAAGGTCGACAAAGATACAGCTGTTGATGAAGACATTAGTGATGATGAAGATTTGGTCAAGGCAACCACTCCTGCTGGAGCAGTTACTGATGAGAAGGTCGACAAAGATACAACTCCTGCTGAAGACATTACTGGTGAAGAAGACTTGGTCAAGGCAACAACTCCTGCTGCACCACTTAGCCTGAGAAGGAGGACGAAGCAACTTCCGCTGAAGGCATTACTGGTGATGAAGATTTGGTCAAGGCAACAACTCCTGCTGGAGCAGTTACTGATGAGAAGGTCGACAAGGCTACAACTCCTGCTGAAGACATTACTGGTGAAGAAGACTTGGTCAAGGCAACAACTCCTGCTGGTACAGTTAGTGATGAGAAGGAAGATGAGGCGACAACCTCCGCTGAAGATATTAGTGAGGGCGAAGATGTTGTCAAAGCCACAACTCCTGCTGGAGATGTCAGTGTTGCCGTGCACAAGGAGACGACTCCTGCCAAGGATGTCATTGGTGATGATGAAATCGTTAAGGCTACAACTCCGGCTGGTGAAGAACCCATTAAAGATTCTGAATCGGTTACAACTCCTGCTGCAGCAGTTAGTGGAGATGAGGATGTTGATCAGACTACGAGTCTTGCCGGTGAAGTTAGCGGTGAGGAAGACAAGGATATTGTCAAGCCAACCCCGAGCACAACATCTGATGAAGACGATACGGTCAAGGCTACAACTCCTGCTAAGGAAGATGAGACTAGCGTTGAGATTACCAAGTCTACCACTCCCAAAACTGTGGATGAGCAAGAGACAACCGACAAGGATGCCAGCAAGGATGAAGATGTCCAGACCTCCACCACTGAAGGCGTTAGTGCCCAGGATAGTACAGAGAGCACTTCAGAAGAGGAGAAACCAGCAGTACAGAGCACCACGGGTTCGCCCGTATTTGCTGATGAGAAGGAAGAGCAGGCAACAACTGCGCTCCCGACTTCAGATGATGAAAGGGAGCACGATCAAACAGAGCAACCCAAAAAGGATGCAGTGGAGTCGACCACTCCCAAAGCAACATCAACTGGAAAGATTGACGAAGACACATCTACTGAAGCAGAACCAGATATCGTGGCTTCAGTTGACAAGCAGACCACTGGTAGCGCCGACAAGCATGAGGATGAAGATGCAGCTACCCAAGCTACACCGGCCAAGTCTGATATTATTCCGGATGTGGATCAAAGTACAGCCAAGCCACACGAAGGAGATGAGTCGTCAACCGATAAGCCGACAGAAGTTTATCTGCCACCTGTCACCGAGAAAGTTGATTTCAGCACCGAAATTCCCTATACAAGTGACGAAGATATCACTGCATCCACATCTGAAGAGGAAACGCCAGAGCCAGCCAAGGTTACTCCCGTTGACAGCCAAAAGGATATTACTCCTACATTGGCTCCCGCTGCAGAAGATGAGACCACTGACGCTGAGATGCCAGACATGCAGCTGCCAGCAATTATACCTGGAGAGGGTGACTGCCTGGTCGATGGAAAAACCTATGCCAACAACACCAATGTGCCAGCAACAACACCCTGCGACGTATCCTGCAAGTGTATCAGCAGCATTGTCTCCTGCACGCCAATGGAGTGCAAAATTCCCGAGGACCGCGAGAAGTGTATCCTGGCTACTGACCTCCTTGACGGTTGCTGTCCAACTTACATTTGTGAGGGTGACTCCTCGACTGAACAGCCCGCTGATTCGACTTCAGAGGACAAGTCGACAACTGTCAAACCAGACGCAAGTGAAAAGCCTGTTGAAAGTATCGATCATAGAATCGATTCGACTGAAGAAATACCAAAGGATGTCATTATGCCTTCTGGCATTACTGAGCAGCCAATGTCTCACATTAAGCCCGATGACGAAACATCTTCAGTAACTACAACAATGCCCGGTCTGGAGGAAGACACAACTCCCAAAGAGATCAAGAAACCAACCGAAGATCGTCCGTCCGAAGAAGATAAGGATGACATCGTGCCTGTTACCGCTGCCCCTGAGAAAAAGCCAACTACACCAGAAGAGGATGCTGATAAGCCAACTGAAACTGAATTGCCAACATCTGATGAAACTGGCAAGCAACCTGCTCAGGAACCAATGACAACACCCGCATCGATCTCGGATGACGAACAAAAGCAGACTGATGAAACATCGGATGCCACGACAGTCGCCCCTGTTTCCGAGGAACAGAAACCAACTAAGGATGAGAAGCCCGTTGACGAAAAGATTGACACACCAGAAGATAAGATTACGATTACTACTCCTCCATCCGATGAAACATCTACCGAATCTGATGAAGAGCCGTCATCCACTGAGTCGCATGTCGGAGATCTTGATAAGAAACCAGTTGAAGAAGATCTTGTGGATAAGGTCACAACAGTGGCCCCGTCTTCTGATGAGGAGCCTACTGACGAGAAGCCCACTGATGAAACGTCTTCTGTTAAAAAGCCTTCTGATGAAAAGCCTTCTGACTCTACTGAAGACATCAGTGCTGATACAACTCTGCGCCCTGATGCCGAGGAGGACCAAGACACCAAGAAACTGTTTGTTCCAACCACTGAGAAGTCCACAGAACCAGAAGAGGATGTCACGAAACCTGCAGAAGCAGATGAAGAAACAAGCACCGAGGCTGATATTGAACAGAAACCAGCTTATGTATTGGACACTGCATCCAAGGCTCCAGCTACTGAGGAGGACAAAGAAACATCTGATGACGTATCCACAACTGTGGCTCCAACAACCGATGATGATGTATCGAAGGTTCCCAAACTCCCTGTGGACATCTCCGGAGCCGAACCAGCAACAACTGTGGCCTCCGATGTACAGGAGGGTGAGAAGAAACCAGCCCATGATGGAACAACTCCCACATCGGCCGACAATGAAATTGAGCCAGCTGTTACTGTTTCTCCGACCGTTCCAGACAAGGAAGATGCTGAGAAACCATCTATCGCAATCACACAAGATACTATTGTTCCTTCCACCATTAGCCCAACACATGAGAAGACTCCAGAAGACATTATTGATGAGGTGTCAACTGCTACTGTTGCTCCTGTTTCTGATGATACTAGGAAGCCAGAGGACGAATTGGTTGCCTCAATACTTTCATCCACAGAGGCCGACATTGATAAGGAAACAGAAGCACCCTCAATCTCGACATCTACACCTTCCGATAAGAAGGATCAAGAAGACAAGATTGACACCGCCACAGATGATGTACCAATTGAAGAAGAACCCATATCTTCGACAGATATGCCTACTTCTGACAAACCTGAGGATGCTACACAGATTGTGCACGTTACTGAGCAACCACAAACGCCAGAGGACACAATTACACCTTCAACTTCTGCAACATCTGTCCAAGACGACGACCATAAGGCTCCCGTGGATGAAGTTGACGAGGATCTGGCTGCCACAACTGCAGTTCCCTCAGCTCAAGACGACACCAAGAAGTCAACTGATGAAGATGCAACTTCCACACCTTTGGGTGCCGATGAGGACAGTAAGCTTGGAACTACCACTGTTCCTAGCATTGCAGACAAAAAGGAAGAGAAGCCATCTGACGAAACTGCATCAACCTCAGCGCCAGTCACAGGAGATGAGAAGGAAACACCAGAAGATAAATATGATGCAGCAACCATTGCTCCTAGCTCTGACGAGAAGAAGGAACAGAAACCGACTGACAAAGTGGAACCCGTTGATATGGGAGTTTCTGTGCAATCAACTGATGCGCCACTGGAAGATGTATCTACGGAATCTGGTGAGCAGCCGGAAGATGAACTTTCCCCATCAACTGCAAAGACACCCATCGAAGTGGCTACTGAAACAGCGACAAAGACGCCAACTGATGTTGAGCCTGAAGACTTGGACAAATACACCACAGTTGCGCCATCTTCAGAAAAAGACACTTCGAAACCACCTTCTGAAAAGGAGCCCACAACTTCTGGAGAGGAAGATATTCAGAGTTCAACAACTGTTCAGCCAGCGCCAACTGATGACAAGAAGATGCCACCATTGCCTACACCTCCATCATCAATTGAGCCACAAAAGGAAACCAAAAAACCTGTTTCTTCTGATGAAACTGACATCACAACTCGTCTTCCATCTACGGAAGATGATGGCGCACATATACCCAGTGATGTGGCCCCGACAGCAGCTCCTGCTGACGAAGATGAAGACAAGTCAGACGCAACAACTGTTGCACCAGCTGAAGAAGGGATTGAAAAAGAACCAGCAGATAAACAGAAACCAGAAGATAGCTCTGAATCCACAGCAGCTCCTCAGCCTGACGAAAGCGCAGAGCCCTCCGAAAAACCCTCTTCTACAGCTGCTCCCTCAAGTGATGGTCTGGAAGGTGATGAGTTTGATGCAACAGAGCGTCCCTCTGAGGAACCAGATAAGAAACCGATTGAACCGCAGATTGCATCCACAGCTACTCCCACTGAGGAGGAAGCTAAACAGACAAGCACATCAACTACCACTTCCATCAAGGCTGAAATTTCTACTCCTACTGCTGATGAAAAGATCGATATTGGTACTACGCCTGCAGGAGTTGCTCAAGATGGGGATGGAGTTAGCGATAAGACAGAAGATACTGGTGTCACAGAGCAAGCTCCTGTTGGTGATACCATTGCCACAACACCTGAAGCCGACGCAGATCAAGAATCACCAATACCGACCACGCCTAAGACTCAAACTTCGCCTGATACTACAGTCAGTCCAATTATTGTTCCTGGTGCTGAAGATGTGGATACCAAGCCAATGGACGATGGCATGTCACAAACTGACGAAGGAAAAGAACCCATTGAGGACATCGAAACTGCCACAACTTCTGCTGAAGATGCTGACAAGACTACCGTTACAGTTACTCCTATTGCTCATGACGTTGAAGCAACCAGCGAAGATAGCAAGAAACCATCTGACACCGAAGATGTGGGTGAGGAAACGACAGAGCCAAGTGCTGCTCAGGATGAAGACACCACTGATCAAACTACTGGTGCTAAACTGAAGCCGCCAGCACCAGTGCCAACAACGGATGAAACTGTCACTAAGACACCTTTGGACGAGGACGAACAAACTGGCAAGCCAGACCTGGACAAGGACACACCAGTTAAGTCCACTGAAGCACCAGAGTCTGAGGAACATACCATTAAGCCATCATATGTTAAGCCAAGCTTGGATTCGACTGAGGAGGGTGAGGAGTCTACAGAGTCGGAGGAGGAGCACACTCCTCAGGTTCCACACAAGGAAGACAAGGGAAGTGATGAATCCAAGGAATCCGGGGAGACAGCTACTGAGCCCGCTCAGAAGAAACCCGAGTCAGAAGAGCCCGAAGTACCAGCTGTTGTCTCTGAGATACCACATACAACAACAAAGCCGGAAGAAGCATCCACAGAGATTGCGAGCGAGGAACCCGCCACAGAGCAACCAGATATTCCCAGAATCACAATGCATCCATTGTTCGCATCGCACTTCACCAGCACCACCAAGGCGCCTGTTATCGACAGCAAACTGGGTGTGGGTGAAACGGAAGCTACACCAACAAAAGAGACGACAACCGAATCCCCGGTCACAACAACAACAGCAACGAGTCCACACCTGGAGCCCATCACACCACCAAGTTATAGCCAATCACCACAGTATCCATCCTATCCCGAGGACGAATACGACGAGGAGGAGGTCTTTGGACCAGGCACCTGTCGCTATGCGGGCAAGATCTATGTGTCTGCCCAGCAAATACCACGTGACGATCCTTGTGACTTCTGCTTCTGCTTTAGAAGCGACATCATCTGCTTGCAGCAATCTTGTCCGCCACCAATTGCTGGCTGCCACGAGGAGCCAATCTCTGGCTTCTGTTGTCCACGATACGAGTGTCCCGTCTCAATGGCCGCTGTGCTCAACATAACGACAAGTACAACAACCACAAGCACCACACTGCCACCACACTTCTTGAACTACTCTCACGGTGATGCCGTGCAACATACCGGCTGTCTCATCAACGGCCGTTCATACAAGGTGGGCGAACCCATCGAATCCACAAGTGGTCCCTGCATCAGCTGCACGTAAGTTGATACCTAATATTTCATTTTTAAAGTTCTAAACCTGGTTGAATTTAAATGATGATGTTAGTTAGCAAATGTAATTCTTCTAATCTGTAATATATATTTCCCTACTAATTTCAGTTGCGGTGGTGATGGCAAGATGAAGTGCGATCCACAACAATGCGTTCCGGAGCCAACAATGCAGCAGGTGATGGCTGCTGTGGCGTCTGGCCGTAAAAGATGAACCACCAGCCATGCACACTAAATATAATTTTAACTAATTTTTAAGCACTGCAAACAAACAATCACAGAAAAGAAAAGAAAAGTAAAAACATAAAAAAAACAGACGAATCCCAAATTGCACCCACAGAGCTGCATTCCTCACGTTTTTCGAAAGGAACAAGAATAACAACAAATGAATAGAAAATAGACTCCGGTAACAGAAATAGAACAGAAAACAATACGAAAGGTGCCAAAAACTGGTGAAAATATATGCAACCCACTAATAATATCAGATCAGAAATCGTAATAGTAACTTTAAGTTTTAACGCACTTTTTTCCAATTTGAATTCCAATTTTGTTTCGGATTAGGTTACGTGACGAAGCAACCAGTGATATTGTACTGTATACATAGTATAGGTGCAATTAATTTAGAACGCGATCACTAAAAAAAATTAATTACTTACAGCCCCCCAAAAAAAAAAAAACCCCTCCCTTTAACAATCCCCAGCAGCGTTCGACGAGCCTTGTAAAGTCGTTTCTTGTGTCGATAAATAATGCAACCGCTTTCAGGAGAGACTCAAATCCTAATTCAAAAAACATTTGCACAATTAATGACTTTACGAAGCCGCGACGGAAAAGCTATGGAAAAAGAACCGTTTCTTTTTGGTTAGCAATAACACTTTTTCTTCAATGCGCTTTTATAGAATTTTAGTCACTTTATATATTTTAAAACATTATTATTTTTTTTGTGTATAATTGTTGCTTCTAGTCTTCTTTTGTTTGTAAGAGCAACGAAAATTCGCGCACAATGAGAGATCAAAATTCAGAAATCGTTTGAATTGAGTTGAGATAATGCAAATAGTGCGTATCTTCTATGAACTTTTCCAAGCTTTTATACTTTTATATAAATACAATATTGTGTAAAATGAGAAGAATCGAAACGAAACTAGTTTTTATAGCAATTTTTACAAAAACGAACAAAATGAATTGCATAGTTTTTAATAATGGATTGAATTTAAATGTTTAAATATCACAAATCCATCTGTGGTAGATAAAGGAAGAAATGAAAAGTAATATAACTAAATGTGTTTTTTTCTGGGTTAACTGATGATGTTAACTCAATTTCGAATCGAATCCGAAGTAGGCTGTTGCTATTGCTCGACTGATTGAAAAGTGCACAAAAATAATACGTATATTCTATATTGAAGTAGTCAATAATTTTGTAAACTAATTTTTTTTACGAATATCAACCGTTGGTATTCAATGTAAACCGCGTAACAGCAATTTATCATATACAAATCAAACTAATTTCAGTCGCTTGAGCTTTAGATGTATGCCGAAAATTCGAAGCGTTATTAATTAAAAAACACACACAATAAATATGAACAACAATTAGATTTATATAATCTCTAAATATAGTTACAGTTTTTAAGTATTTAACTATAAAAATAAATAAATAAATTTTAATGTAGAACTTATTTATTTTAAATGTCTTTTAAGAACAGCTCTTGTGTTTCCATAATTATCGTAATTTATATGCAAGCTTTCTTTGTAATCTTATAAATAAATACAACGCTTTTTATTGAAATGTACACTTCTTGGGCGTATCATATTGAACGATTCTTAAAAAAAAAGACAGAAATTAACTACTTCGAAGGAGAACTTTTGTCTTGGTGATTTAATTGATTGCTTGAATCAGTTTGATTTTCGGTTACATAAACAGTTTGTAGTCGATAATTCTTTTGAAGAGGTAATGATTCTTATCGCAAGACGTCATCGGATTGACGATAATTAAAAAATTTAGCGGCTGTTAAATTCATACGGCTTATTTACAATCAGCAATTTGATTATATTTTCTTTCTTAAAGCTTTTATATTGTATTAATTGATAATTTTGAAAATATAATGCCAGATAGTTATAAAGTCCTGTTTTAAGACCAAAAATTATGTTCATAAAAAACTCGATATAAAAAAAAACTGTAACACGGGCCATTATGAGACAGCTAAACTGAAAAACATACTGCTTACTCACTGTTAACCTTTGTGGGTTTTGCGAACAGCTGTTCGGTAGCCGCTTGTGGCTGTCGAAAGAACGGAATTGATATATTCTGACGATGGTTATCGGCCATATATCGAAATGCAGAAAGTTGTGAATGAAAGTCAAAATTAAATTATTTTAATCGGCAAGAAACAGAGCACTTATCATGGGACTTAAAAAACAGATCTTTTCGTTATCAGGTTCCACAAACGAAATATATTACAACTTCGTGACCGAAATGTTTGTTCGATCTGAAGGCTGAGAAGTAAGTGTTGGAAAACGTATAGATCGACTACTATCGACGCCACTAAGCGGCTTGTTTTTCCCATCTCTATTATAGTTATTCTAGTTATTCTTGTGCAATTATTTAGTCACAATAAAATGACAAAATATAAACAAAAACTGCGAGAAGTTTGGCTGCACATGCCCGAGTTCAGAGCATGGCTACGCCGTGATCCGGAGGACTCATACAGAGCGCATTGTCGCTTCTGCAAATGCGGAGTAAACACAAAAATGTGCGACTTGCGCGCCCATGCACTGACAAAAAAACATAAGAAAATGAAAGCTTCAGTTGAATCCAGAAGAAATGATTCGGTAAGTCATGTTTGAGATGCATAGTCAGCTTAACATTACGTCAATCATATAGAGCAACGAGGAAGATGACCCCGGGTTTGAGGACCACAGTACTGAGTACAAGTACAAGCCGAAAGCGCCAAGACCGAAACGACCAAAAACCAATTCCAATTCCACGGACACCACAAATAACATTAAAACGGAAAATAGAAACAGCAATGGTCCCGATTACGAGGCCATTATTGAGGGTCTAGCGTTATACGAACCAGAGCAGGTATTGTTCTCCAATGGCTCCACGCTTTCGGACGATCAAATTGTCAAGTCCGAGAGCCAAATTAACATGGATGAAGAAATTATCAGCAATGCTGTTACGGCTGCCGTCAGAAACCTAAAAGATTCAGCTCAAATCTTTGGCGATTTTGTTGCTGATCGACTGCGCCAATTGTCGGAGAAAACATCGGAATTAACCAAGGATAAACTAATGCAGGTCCTCTTGGAAGCTGCTTCCCTAGACAGATCGACCACTGACGACTGACACCGAATATATAATAATTCGAAATGTATAATTTAAATAAAATTCACAATCAGCCTTAAGTACAAACAATTATTACTTGTTCGAAGTTTATTTTTATTGAAACTAGATTTGTATAAAAGAGTGTTGTTAATATTTCAATTATTTAACATTGAAAGTAAATGTGAAAATGCAAATATTACACGATTTTTATTAGTCTTCATTATTCAGTGTTGACAATTGAGTATTAATCTTAAATTTATCAAGAAATTTTTTTAAATATGCAATTTAGCGCCTGCCGATAAAAAAAATCCTCGATTATTGACCCATCGAAACCACATCGATAACTCTGAAGAACGCGGCCATTGTTGTGAAATTCACCCACCATAGTCACTTTATTTTTGATTTCGCTTTTGATTTGTTCGAACTTAACTGAAATGAGTGCCGATGAAGGAGAGCATCTGGAGGAGACGAGTGGCAAGAAAAATGATTTGGAAACTGTGACGTCTGGTAAACGAAAATTACCTGATGAGGAGGAAGCAAATGTGGAAACCAGTGAATCAAACAAACGAAGAAAATCTGAGGACAATCATGCAACAACAAGCAACAATAATGTTGTTGTGAAAGAGGAACCAACGGAGCAGGAACCAGGGAATGTGGAAACAGCGGCAGTTGAACCAGTGGTTGTAGAGCCTTCCAGTGAAGCAGAGCCGAGCAGCAGTAGCAACATTCCAATAGCCATAAAAACCGAACCACTCACCAATGCTGACAATGACGTCAGTGCGGCTATATCAAGTTCCGGTACAAGCACAAGCGGTGCAGCTGTAAGAACGGAGCCAACCATTGTTGTAAAAACGGAACCCACCAACAGCAATCAGTCTCCGGCTCCGCCTGCTGATTGCTCGGTCTCCTCGAGCACCTTGCGACCGTCTTGCCATTTTGGCATACGCTGCTACAGGTAATCAATTAAATCACTCATCAATCATGTAAAACTTAGTAAAACGCTTAACTACTCTTAGACAAAATCCGGCACATCGTAATTCGGAGGCACACCCAGGTGACTCAGATTATCGGCGGCCCAGTTATCCAATGCCTCCATTGGGCACGCCAAGCTGTCCATTTGGGAACTCGTGCTATCGCCGCAATCCGATGCATTTCCAGCAGTATTCCCATCCGCCCGATTGTAAGTAAGATGTTTGCAGTATAAGATGCACCCAACTGCAGCTAAAGGACACATTAGTTAATTCCGCCCAGAATATCAGCAATCGTTTACGGGAACGACGCGCCCAAGCACAAAGTTCATATGTTGACGCTGATCTCACATCTGACGACGAGGAGGAGGATCCATTTCACGAAGAGGGTGGCTCTGATTTGGATTATAAGCCGGGCGCAAAGGAAGCTGATGACGATGACGACGAGGAGGAGGACGAGTTGGAATTTAATAGCGAACGTCAGAATTGTGATGAATATGATTAGCATTAATGGTTTAAATCGAAAAACAAATTTTATAAAGGAATGTTGTTTAAATATATTTGTGTTGTTTTTAACAAAAGCAAGCAAGATGATATTTTAATTCAAAGTGATAAACTAATATTACATAATTGAAATTAATTTGAAATACCTTCAATTTTATAAAATTAAAAATGAATTTTTAGCGAATTCATATTTTGCTTTACTTTTGTAGCCCTGGTGAACATGTTTAAAAGCATCGATGCTTTAAATAAATGTGTATCAGCGACGTATCGATGCCGATACATCGATATTTTGCCCAGCAATAGGTTGCACTGCTGCTAAGTCGTATTTTTGCTTCGTATCTCTGTCACATCTGCCTGTGTCAGACGTGAAGCATTTTTTTCATTTCTTAATTGTAATTTATAAAAACTTGCTCGTCTATTTGCCGTGTGCAGTTTGGCAAATAGCAAACAAACAAAAACGGCTTCAAGCTGGCTGAGAAAAAAGTACAAATGGCTCTATGCCAAACATCAGTGGTAAGTCACATTTAATGCTAAATCTCCTCTCATCTATTGTATCTTTAACAAAAGCAATAAAAAATAAACTCAAAACACACAAGAAAACCTAACGTTGAGTTTAGCATCCGGCAAACAGTCAAATTATTCATGGACAATTGTGTATGTGTTTGACATATGGAAAGAAAATTGTTGCTGTCCTCAAAAGTGAAAGTTTCCCCTCCGCCTCCTTCTCCGCCCGATAGTTGCCTTCAGCCTGTGTCGGCGGCGGCAGCATGTCTGCTGCATTCTGTGCGTTTGTATGTGTGTGAGTCAGTTCGTATCGCTGAAGGATGCCTCGAACTTTATGTGTGTATGTGTGTGTTTAATCAGATGTTTTCACAGTTATACGCAAGAATTGAAAATAGCCACAAATAAGTGCAGTTTATTTCATTATCAGCATCAAATTCTTATCTTTGCCTTTGATAATAGCCACAACACAGTCATTTACCTATTGCATATTTTAATTCCAGATATGATGAAAAATGTGCGAATGTTTTTAGTTGAGTTGAATCAAAAATAGCACTCGAATTTAAGATACATGCAGTCACGCACACACACACACACACACTTATGCGTGTGCATGTATTGAGTTCATCTGCCAATCTTGCAATTTACTTTTTTGTGTGCTTAGAATCTAAGTTGACTGAATGACTTTAAGGCTGGAAGTGTACAAAGCTGAGGTAGAAGAAAGAAAACATGTCGTAGATTTAATACCCTATTATTTGTATGCCCACAGTTAACAGTTGTTGATATGAGGTACAAAATGTATTGAGCAACTTTAATCTACACATTGATAAGAAATATTTATAATTATCAAACGTACTTAATATATAATAACTAACACACTCTTGCACTTTGTTTAGCTAAAAGTCTATCATGCTGTTATTGAGGATGTTATCACAAATGTGCGCGATGCCTTTTTGGATGAGGGCGTCGATGAGCAGGTGCTGCAGGAGATGAAACAGGTTTGGCGCAATAAGCTGTTAGCAAGTAAGGCGGTCGAATTGAATCCGGAGCCCGGCGAGCCTGGCCACCATCCGCCGCCAATTGTGGCCAATAATCCAAAGGTAAGCAACGTGTATGATCGTTGCCAAGGTTATTAAATGAGTGACTTGACTGATTTGCAGCGATTTTGTCTGTTTCCATTCCACATTGTGTAATGTGTATTTGTTTGTATTCATCATATGTGTATATTTGATTTGATTGTTTGCGGTAATTGATCTTTTACACCTCTCAAAGCCAATAACAACCGTGTTGCTCTTCTCTCTTTATCTGTCTCTCTGCTCTGCTGCAATCAACAATTACAACAACAATCAACAATCGCTCGTGCGCACCACCATTTCCAACTCAACACCGATTGCTGCTTTTAAAAAATATATATGCATCTTCTGATGTATATGTATATGTATATGTAACTGCAATCATCGCAACAACAAAAAAAAAACACCCGCACAATAACATCAAAACACCAAAAACCAAAAACAAACCCACATCTATATGCATTTAAATTCTGCAGAACACCAAGGTAAAATTACAAGTACAAAGATAACTCGAAAACTATAATTATTCAGAGTCACGAATCGCTATTTTTAATGAGAGTCACAGAGTGCATCAATTTTTGAGCAAACTTTTACTTGCATTTGAATCTTCAGTGGTATAGAATTAAAATGACATTTAATTAACCATTTTTATTTGAAGTTTCGAATGTGAGTTTTAATGCATTTTTTTTACCAAATTTTTCTTCCGTTTAAAAGCATTCTTTAATATGGAAACTCCTATTGAAATATCAATTATATTTAATTTTAACTTTTTTTTTCAAAATGAAGATTGCTGAAATTATAATAATTTCGAATTTGAATCAATTATAATAATACCACTGTACCACTGTACTTATCTCCCGCTGTTCACATGGAATATCTTTACTAACTGCTTGTCGAATTTTGCAGGCTGCCAATGCCAAGGCCAAAAAGGCCGCCGCCGCTGCGGCTGCCTCCCAACAGAGTAGCGGTGCCGTTGGTGGAGCCGTCGGAGGGGGGCTCAACTCAAGCACAGACAGCAATAAACTGGCATCGCCTTCGGTTGCAGGGAAACCGCCCACGATTGGTGCAGCGGGCAGTGGCATTAAGAACGGTGTTGGTGCCATTAAGCAGGAAGTCACATCACAGAATCCACCGCCGTTGCATCCCACATCCGGTGCAAGCATGGTGCAGAGGCAACAGGCAGTGGCTGGCGGTGGTGGTGGGAACGTAGGTGGCCAGCCATCCATACCAATTGTTGCTCAATTGGATCCCAATCGTATTATGCCTGTTAATGTGAGTAAATTGAAAACACAATCGGTTCGCCCAGTTGAGCTTAATTCATACAAATCCTTTGCAGATAACGCTACCTTCGCCACCTGGCTCAACAAACTCGGAATCTCGTGTGCTCACCATACAAGTGCCGGCATCGGCCCTGCAGGAGAATCAGCTGACCCAAATACTAACGGCTCACCTGATCTCATCCATCATGTCACTGCCCACCACATTAGCCTCCTCCGTGCTGCAGCAGCACGTGAATGCGGCACTCAGCAGTGCGAATCACCAGAGTAAGACAACTTCACCAAATCTAAAATCTGAAATGCAACTCAACTCGACAATTGTTATTATTAGAAAATTTGGCGATTGCCAAGCAATTAGATGGCGCCTTAGATTCATCCGAAGAGGATGAAAGCGAAGAGAGTGATGATAACATAGACAATGATGACGACGATGACTTGGACAGAGATGATGACGAGGATGCGGAACATGAGGATGCTGCCGAAGAGGAGCCGCTGAACAGCGAAGACGATGTCACCGATGAGGACTCGGCTGAAGTATTTGAGACAGATAACGTTATTGTTTGCCAGTATGATAAAGTAAGCGGCTATTGCACTCTTTCTCAAAATGTATGCGAATTCATATATATAATTCTTGCAGATCACACGTTCGCGCAACAAATGGAAATTTTATCTCAAGGATGGCATTATGAATATGCGCGGCAAGGATTATGTGTTTCAAAAATCGAACGGCGATGCTGAATGGTAATCGGCGATCGATCGTCGGACAACAAAGAGCAAAAGTGTGCAAATACATCATATAAAAAATATATTCAAAAAAAAATAAATAAAACATAAACAAATAAAAGACATAACGAAATGCCTCACATTGTGCGCCTTGAACACGTTACTAGTATCTCCCAAACTACACAACACACATGACCAAAACCGATGTCCTACGACGGGAACCAATCTGGGTCCGATTGGGCATATAAAAATATATCTAAATTTAGTTTCAACTATGCATGTTTTGCCAGCGTCTGGTTGAGCCTGTTTCAATAAAAAAAAAACATTTGTAATCTTGTATGTATTAATAACACTGCTGCATATTATTGTTAATGAAACTGAAAGCCCATATAAGGAAACTAAGCACAACACGTATTGGCCAGAAGTGCAGACTTACGATTAAGAATATAATTGCTTAATGAAAAGAAAACAACAGAAAGACAGACAAAAATTGATGCTGTTTCCATGATTTTATCGTTATATACATTTGACACACCCAACAGAGATATGTATTTAAACTCATTTTAGAACCATTTGCCATCAATAAAACTAAAAAAAGTTACCGCAGTCTGCAGTCTTTAAAAATTGTATGCGTTGTAAAATATATATATTATTGTATTGTATATTTAAAATTACGTTTTTAATTAAGGAGTACAGCATTTTACAATTAAAACACTTAGAACAACAGCGCGACAATGGCGATTTGTTAATGTTTATGCTCTATGTACACTGCAGCTTCATGGTTGTATTCTTTAAATGTTTAGATTATAGACCCAATGTACATTTACAACGACCCGCTGACTCCTCCATCCCACAATCTCCGCTGCCTCGGGGATCGTGTTTGTTTTTGTTAGCACATTCCTTACCAGCTTAGGCTTAACATTCTAAATGACTACAGTGAATCGTCATCGTGGTGGACTTACTTTTCTAAAACTAATCAAATGTGTGAAATAATCAATATGCCAATTATTTAATGAACTTGGTTTTGCTTTAAAGATCAATCGATGTTGAAATGTTGTTCAATTTTAAATCATAATCTATACAGAGCCTTACGTTGCGCTACTCTCGGGGCACGCAAATTATAGAATTCGTAAAACAACTTAGTGTTATTATTTGTTGTTTTTGTTATATATATATATATATATATATATATATATATATATATATATATATATACATAGTATGCCTTGTAAATTTACTTCTAAAACACAACTGTATATGGTTTTAAGCAGTTGGGAGTCGCTCAGAGGCCATGATCTTCTTAGTTTAGCTGGTATTGTTGTTGTTTGTTTTGGTGGTTTTGCCCGAAAACGATTTTGTGCTAAGCACCAAAATTTGTTATAGATGTTAACGTGAGCCCGATCATATTAAAAATAGGTGTGCGTATTATTAGCATGCCTAACTAAATATTAAGTTGTTAATAGCGCTATATTGATTTCCTTGACCATCTTAACGCGATGCAGCATTCGCTGCAGGGCATCCTGGCTAAGCGCTTGCGTTGAATACCAAACGGGTGAATCGGGCACACAGGATCTTTCCGGTTGCAAATAGAAAACATCGTTTCGCGTCTTAACACTCTCCGGACTGCAAATGAAAACATTGAATTAAGACAATCCTACATATATATAAAATGGTTTTATATTGAAATACCATTTGGATAGATAGAATTCGTATAGGCGCACGGGACAGCGCAGTGGATTCTCCTCGTTCTCTTGCTGCTCGTAGACCTTTTTCTTACGCGGATTGGCATCTGCATCATTATATAATAAGTTAGAGTATTTAATTTTGTGCATAACTTATATTTATATATTTATTTGCTTACCCAGACCTGCCTGCGGTGGATAGAAACGTAAGAGCACATTACGTGTGCCGGGTGCCTTGGAATTCTGCGATGAACGTTTCCAATGCTTCATAATGTGAGAGAACGATAATTGCATATGCTCCTCAACGGTCTGAAATTTGTTGTACACAATATCAATTTAATAGCTCCTAATTGACAGGGTAGATTGTGCTTACAGTTAGATTAAAATGCTTGGTATTGAAGAACATGAGCGTGCTGAGCAGCACATGAGGCGAATGGGCGCCTAGTTGTTTACACTCCCACAAATGCTCCTCCTCCACGCGTGTGACAATGTATTCTATAAGTGGCCAATAAAGAGAGTAATCAGTTGAGAGTATTTAGTGCATTTAGTGGATAGACACTTACGCGAATCATTGTAGAGAACGGAAAACTTGCGCGCCACTTCATCGAGGCACTCCGTAAAACGTTCGTAATACGGATCATAGAATATGTTATCAATACGTCCATTCACATACAGATATTGCTGAATGCCTGTAAAAATGGTAATTAATATCGAGCCCTCGACAAGCAGATCTATATTCACTTACCCAGTACAAGATAATATATTGTATCTGGCGCATATTCTGTGCCATTGGGCTTGCGCACCTCCTTTACAAACAGGCAGAGCGAATAGTTTAGTTCGTCGGCGGTCATTTGGAGCAGTTCGGTTTTGAAAGGTCGCCGCCTCAGCGAACTCTTCTCGATGTCCGCATTCTTGGTCATCACCCACTGCTTCCAGGCGTTCACACCGAACGTATACTTGAGGAACATTTGCGCATCGGGCTTCTCCTGCGGCTGCTGGGCCTGCTGCGACTGTTGCTGCAGCGCCGAGTGATCCATTTCGCTGCCACGCTGTCGCTTCACAGGCGATCGACTGTTGCGCGATGGAGAATCCAACACACTTCCACCAATATTGGCACCGCCTCGCTTCCGACCACGCGGGGAACTGAAAACGAATAATTGTACAAAATGCAATTGCTTGCAAATTGATTCCAGACTTACCGTTGCGCCGCATCCATCATGTGATGATGCTGATCCAGATGATGGACAGCCATTTGGCCCATATCGTGACCCATAGGGGACTGACTTGTTATCGTATTGGCCGTCATTGATGACTCCAGATCAACAGTTGAGCTCTGATGGTGATTGTCATAGTCGCCGGTGGCCATTTTGAGTGCAATTTGTAGCATATCATCGCCGTAGGGATTATGGCTGGCGGTGCTGTCGTCCACCACTTGTTGCTGTTGCTGCTGTTGTTGTTGTTGCTGTTGGTCCAGGTTGTTCTGGTACTGCAGATTGACCAGGCCCGGATCGGGTTTGATTTCATTGTCGGAATCGGAGTCGGACTCGTGCTTCTCCTCCGCAACCATTTCGGCCATCATCAGCAATTCGGCCTCCAATGGATCTTCGGGCATTTTATCCTGTATCTTCTTAATCTCCTTTAGTATACCAGAGGCGGTGTTTCTTGTCGTAGGTATAAAGATCGGCACCGGTATCGGCAGCGGAATGGGCACGGGCACCGGAAATGGCGCCGAATACATGTACATGGGCTGTGGCACAAAGATCGGCACAGGTACGGGTATCAACACCTTGTTCGAGTAATCCTTCTCCGTCTGCGTCGCACAATCCCGCACAGACGGCGTGCACTGTGCAACAGCAGTCACCATCATCGGTTTGCAGCTGATGTTCACGTTGCGCACCGCCTTCGGATACGGCGGCACAGTGATTATCTTTGTTTCCGTTATGGCCGCGGGAAAATCACCGGTCGTGCCCAATGTGCGTCTCGCCTGCAGCGTGCCCATTGGCGGTGATGGGGAGCGTGCCACGCTATAGTCGACATGCTTGCGTGGTCGTCCACGGCCACGCACATCGCCACTGGGCGCCACCGAGGACGGCGCAATGCTCACCGTCAGCGGTGGCGGTGAATCCGGTTTGCGACCACGTTTGCGTCGTACAGTTACGCTACCAATACGCGCCTCTGTCTCGCCACTGGCCAGCGATTGTACGGTCGAAATGACAGGGACAACGGTGCCTCCCGCAGATTTCTTGCCAACACCACCAGCGCTATTTTTGAGTGTGGACTGCAAGCAGAGATCAAGTTAATGGATTACTATTTAAACATTAAAAAAACGCTAAATATTTGCTAGACTATCCACGTTTCCATATCACTCCAAAAAGTTATTACTGCAATTATAACAAATTCTGATAATAGCTTGTACAACGCATAGATGCAAATATCAACTTCTAATCAATATAATACACATTTCAGCCAATTGTTAACTTACAACCAATGTTTACACTTAGCTTTAAATCATTTATGTCTGTCAACAATTCAAATGCATTTGAAACGTAAAAAAAAGTCGCTAATATAACTAGGAAATTATTAGCTATTTTTAGCTATGCATAAAAATTGTTAATATTTTGTAAAGCACTTTAAAGAAAAAACTCTGCAAACTGCAAAGAAATTCAAAAAAATAACTGTCAGCTTATGTCTAGTGTAGTAGATGCATTTCCAAGACAGTCTGGCAATGTCAATGTCCTGTTTGTGTGTTTTCTAGCACTAGATATCGCTCAAAGCATCGTATCGATATCTATGTTTCTAGTGTTTGTGAGAGATGGCAGATTACAGCTGAAAGCTTACCGTCTGATGAGACAACTTCAATTTGACGCGCTTGGGCAATCCAGTTGGGAAAGGTGCTGCATTTTTGTTGACTCCACGTGACTGTGCGTTAGACTGCTGCTGCTGTTGCGCCTTGCTTGCGGATGTCGATGGCAAATCACTGTCTAGGGTGAGTGGGGTGCGGGCGAATTGATTTTGGAATTGCATCACACACTGATATGTACAAAAATTGCGCATCGATGCATCCGACATGGTTAGATGATATTGCGGTGTGCTGGTATTGCTGCAATTGTCACACTTGGTGACGGCACGTGCCGATATGTTACAACTGACACCGTGCATGGTCAGACAATTGATGGAGCAGGTGAGTGTCTCCTGATTGCCATGCGGCTTATAGATCATATCGAAATTGTACTTCTTCACCTTGCACCACTGGCAGGAGACAATATGGCGATTCACAATGATGTACACATTGATGCAGATGCGCGAGCAGAACATCTTAGGCGTCGCCTGATCATTGCTGTAGATCGTATACGCATCGGTGGTCTTTCGTTCAAAGTACTTGCAACACATCGCACATGGATCGGCATTCACATTGCTCACAAACTTGAAGGCCGAGAAGCATGGATTCGAACAGAAATAGTGTTCCTTCTCCTCGAGCAGCATCTCGACACGCACCGGTTTCTCGTTGTTGCAAACGCCGCACATGTCGGTGCGCAGCTTTTTCTTAGGATTGCACATGTTGTCGTAGCGTCGCAGGCAGACCTGCGAGCAAAAGTCTTTGAACTGATCCTTGTCACCGACGGGCGCAAGGAAGCCCTCCTGCCCGCTGCTGATATCCTTCTGGCAGCAAGAGCACGTCTTCAGGCCCTTCTTGTACGTGTTCAGGCAGGCGGCGCAACAAAACTGACGCACCTCGAAGCCAAACCGCACACAGTATTTGCCCAGTGCTATGGAGCTGACCTCCTGTTTGCAGGTCTCACAATTGCCGCCAAACGAACGCTGATAGCTGCCCAGGCATACCTGGTTGCAGAAGTCCATTGTCTCCCAAATGAGCTGCTTGTCATTCCCATTCATTTCCAGCCGACAGTCCGCGCACCGGCGTCTAAAGCTCTCCAAGCGATCGAGACGAGCTGCCTCCGCTTCGGTATTGGTCCGGGCCACCACATTCGTTTCCGGTTTCTTGCTCGGCGAGCGTATCGTGGTGGCTCCAATATTCCGCACCCTTATCGAATGACGCTTCAGTTTGTATTTGTCCGGCTCCTCGGCATTCAACAGATTGAAGCAATCATCGTTGCATATATAGAATGTATCCTGTTCTTGTCTGATGAAATATTTGCAATTCTTCAGCTCCTTGCACTGCAGGCAAGTCTCCTCCTTGACTGTCGTCGCCGCAGTTTCCGGCACTTCTGTGCCTCCTTCACTTCCTCCATCAGCGGGCGTTGCTGTCGCCGCCTCGTCATCAGCTGCTGTTGGTGTTGCGATATCCTGGCTGACCTCCTCGACGAGGAATTTCTTGCGCCCCAAAAAGTATTTGCCCGGATGAGCAGCCAAAAATGCATCACAGCAGGTCTGATCGCACAGATACTTATGGATGCCCACTGCTGCTGCTGTTGCTGCTTCTGACTCCTCCTCGGCATTTTGACCAGCATTTTCCGTATCCGTATCGTTGTTTTTGTAGCGATAACCGCAACTTTTCTCACTGTCGCATTGCTGGCACTTTTCCGTGATGCCCACAATCCAGCTGATGATTATCTTGGCTGCGGCACCTGCTTCGCCAGCTGCTGCACTCGATGATTCCTCATGACTGGGCTCATCGGCCTCGGGCGCATCCGCTTCCGGGGTGTCCTCGTCGTTAAGCGTCGTATTCACTGGATAATGAGAAAAATATATATATGATTTGTATTTTCAACAATATTTGTATAATATTTATCAGAGAAATATTTTAATTGCAAAGATATAATAATGGAGACTTGAAGAAGTTGAATAGATTTTTAAAATCCGACTATATTTAATTTCGTCGCACCTTTAGCTCTTGTGCAAACGCTGCTCCACCTTGCTTATCAGGCTGAGCTGCGTCTGCTGCTCCCAAATGCAGGATAAATTAAAGCAGAGAACAAGGGATTGGCAATTGTTGTTGGTAAGTAGAGCTTAACTTATCCATGAAATGCAAATACATAATTGAGAGTTGAATTACCATTTTCCACTCCTGAAGCATCCTCCGATGGTGCACCGTCGTCATCCACATCATCATCCTTATCGTTTTGTGTTTCTGTTGCAGCATCCGCCTCGGAGACGGGGGATTTGGATGCCGATTGCGTTTGTTCAGCGGCTTCTTCCTCTTCGGCAGCCTTTTCGGCATTTTCGCGAGCCAATTCCTTTTCGGCCTCGGTGACCTCCGTTTCCTGGTCGTCGGGTATGAGGCAAACATCCGACTCCTCCGGCTCCAGCACGTTCTCAACGGTGTCTACAAAAGAAAAAAAACGGTTATAGGCATAGATTTGCTTGGACTTAAGTCGTGCTCACCATCTCCATGCTCGGCTTCAGCAGCTTCTTCCAGCTGCTCTGCTTCAGTAGCTTCTTCTTCCAGCTGCTCTGCTTCAGTAGCTTCTTCTTCCAGTTGCTCTGCTTCAGTAGCTTCATCTTCTAGTTGCTCAACTTCGCCCGATTCTTCAGCATCGGCATTATCTGCCTCATCATCTGCTTGGTCATTGGATGCAACAGTATCGTGTTCCTGATCCTGATCCTGCTCATCTGTTCTGTCCACCTCGTCTCTGCCCTCGAATGGTGTGTCAAAATCAGCAGCATTGCCGCCATCAACCGTTTTATCGCCAGCTTCTTCCTCATCATCACCAATAGCAGCATCAGTAGCAGCATGTGGCGAATCGGCACCTTCTGAGCGCATCTCCACATCCTCAACATCGCCGGAGAGATCGGGGTCATCTACCGTATTTTTATCAAGCGCCGTTTCGGATTCAACCTCACCATCGTCTACATCCATTGCTTCCATGGAGGTGGGAGCACCATCGACGGCATCGCTGCCTTCAGCGGCGGCATCCTCATCGGCACACTTTAAATTTTCGAATGCATCTCGCTGATGCAGTGCATCGACATCATCGGCACTGGTATTGATATTGCAATGTTCCTGCTCCTCTTCACCTGCATCCGGTTCTTCATCCACGTCGGGCACTCCACCCGTGCTTGTGTTGGCCGGAGCATCATCTGCATCTTGTTGGTTGTCACTGTCTTTTGGCAGTGCCTGCTCCTGTTCCTCATTATTTGTTGCCGCAACGGTTTTTTCCTCCTGTGATTGAGCTTCCTCGTCCATTTCCAACGAACCCTCTGATATCTGCTCAAAATCCTCATCATCGCCCTCTGTAGCAGTTGCAGTTGGAGTTCCAACCGTTTTCTCGGCCGAGGCGGCCTCGGTGCTGACATTTTCAGCTGGCGCATCCTCTTCGGCTGTTGGCGATGCTGGCGTATCCTGCAGTGCTGGCGTTGTTGCCACCTTCTCCCTTGAATTCTCCTCATCCATTTTCGATGTTTCTGATTCTGGCCTGGCACTTGAATCGGCGCCAAAGGAATCTAAACTGGATATTTCCTCCATGTTAGTTGAGTTGATCGATTGAATCTCGTGCAAACTTTTAAACACAGGTCACAGGCCGAAACATTAACTGCAATTGAATAAAGCAATTTAAACACTTTCCATTAATTGCATACATAGTTTAATTTAATGTAATTTATGTGTATGTATTTGCGTTGGACCCCATTGCTGTGTTTCGCGCGCATTTCATCCCCAATGCCTATCGATAGACATGCAACAGCAACGATAATTATCGAACACTGTGCGAGGGCCTCACACCACACCGCCTAAAATGTGTACAAAAAGTCACCAACACAGACATGCATACACAACACAAGCATACTGATGTGATGGTGTACAGTGCACAAGAAAACAAAACATGCGCCCCAAAAAAAAAAGAAAAAAAATTAATTTAATTCAGTTGAAAATCCCCCCGCCCAACGCCAAACAATTGAATGCATTTACAAAATTGCAATTACTTTATGTCTGCTGCACAGTGGGAAGTATAGTCGCGTTCTGGCGATTGCGCCGTTTACTATATCTGTATATGAGGAGAACCGACGTCGGCAACGAAAATCCAAGTAGCGAACCATTAACTGCCTTTCATTGCTGTAATAAGCGAAAAACTCTTTCCACGTTTTATTGCACGTTTTCTCGATTCGAGTATTGTTTACTTTATATGCAATATGCAATTTATATTTTTTAAGCACTGTTACACTGTAACACCCGGAAAAATGCTGTACAGAAACCACAAGTTGAGGTCCACAAAGGGATGGCAAAATATATCGATGGTTTGAACTCGATAGTTTATTGCGTTTTTCACTGTTTGGACTAATATCGTTGCTTCTTTCGATAAATCCCACATATATAATGCATATACAGCTCATATAAAAAGAAAAAAATAAATTACATAATCTCATAATTATTTGTTGTCATTATTAAAAAAACTCAGTTTATGCTTCAGCAATTGCCAAGTTTACAATTTGTATTTTTATTGAATTTTGGGAAAAAAAAATTCTAAATACCCTAAACGACATTAATGATTTTCTTATTCATAATTCATCGATAACATTTTAAGCTATAATTTTTGTGTACTGAGTTTATGATTATATTGCGATACATTAGGGCTGCACGAAATCCACCCTGATAAGATTATACAAAACAAATATCCCAATTCGCATTTTGTTTACAGATGCAATTTAGCCATCTGTCAGTTGACATAGCTATGTTAACGCACATTTGAGTCTTGTGTGAGTCGAAATATTCGACTAATTTTAACAGTGCGCTCAAAATAAATTTTTGTGTACTAGTCCCTCGGCGTTGAAAAGAACGCTGCGAAAATATTTGGCGATCTTAGTAAAATGGGGAAATTGTTGCGCGTTGGTAAATGTTAAATTATTTGCAGTCTGATATTGCTTCAGCACTTCAATTAGCTCATCTCTTTGAAACGCCTAGTAAAGATTAAATATTTTATTAAGCTAATTAGTGGTTTTTAAAAATATTCCACCTCTGCCGCCAACCAATGTTGGATAACGTAGTTGAAAGCGTAAATCTGCAGTTCCATAAGACTTGAATGGCTTATCAGCTCTGTTGCATTTTCCAAAATTTTCTGCAATAAAACAAAACAGATGAACGCATACAGATATTATATATACAAATCTATAGTAAAAAAAACTTACTGTTAAGCAGGCATTTTCTAGATCGAAAATGTTGTGACGAAATGCCAAATTGAAGGCCGGAAATATGCCCTCGATTGGCCAGTCAATTTCCTTTAGCTTCTGAGAGAAACTGAACAAAAGATCGGGCAAATTGTAGGCACACGACAATATGAATATATCTCCAATTATAAGCAGATCCACCTGCGAAGATGTCACCTCCAACGTGTAAATAAATTCCAAAAAGATTTCAACACTTTCCGGCGAAACACCATGGATTTGCAGCACACCATTCCAATGCCTATTTTGAAAAACATCCTGCTCGAGTTTTTCGGATGCGGTTGCCAAAAATACACGATGGCATCGAAATTTCTTATAACACACATTCCCATCTAAAGGGGCATCGCCAGTATCCGAAGTTCTGGGCACATGCACCTCGCAATCGGCATCGATACCTTTGCGAAAGTACTCGAGTCGCCGCTGCTTGGTTGACGTTGATATACTGTTATTCGACTCTGGTACCAACAACTCGGCATATTCCTCATCCGAAGAACAATCCAAATTCTCTTGAGAATTTGACATAATGTACAACAACAAATTTTGTTAGCAAGGTTTCAGAATCGAACGAAATAATGTTTTGAAAAACTCTTTCAAAACAGGATGCTATGTACTTTTGTTTTCAAGCTAAATCTTTAGATTTTGCTAATCCAAGCAATCGGATAAAATTACAAAATTTATATGTATTGCAAGATACGACGCCTGGACTTGCTCCGTAATGGACACTCGTCGGACTGTGAACTGCACGTCTGGTATGGAGGAGAGCAGCGCAACAAGCAATGCTGTCGCCAGTTTCGTTGTCACAAAATAATGCTGGCATCCGCATCTGAAGTATTCGCATCAATGATCAGACATAAGGACTTTGAGCGAAATAACCGGATACTGTGTGTGGATGACGCCTCGCCGGATGCATATGAGACACTGCTGCTCTATATATACACCTATGAGATATATAATGATATCACCATCGAGATGAGCGCCGATCTCATCTATTTGACAAGCAAATATAAAATGCCCGACTTTGTCGAAGTTTACATTGGCAAGTTGGCAAACCAAAATTGGTCCATGTCGGCGGTGCTGCAAATCTTTCAGCTGGCCAACGAGCATAATTGGGGGACTATAATAGAGGTGGTGGGACAGGTAATATTTTATGTTCTATTATCCGGTTAGTCGGATTGGCAGGACTCAAATGGCAATTTCAGATTTTCAAAAAATGCTAAAACACTTAAATAGTAATATTTTGTAATTTGATCGGACAAAGGTCAAACTCTCGTTAGTAAAGTCCACTTTACACTACTACTATGAATTTGTACATTTCCTTTTGAAAAAAAGAAGCCGTTTAATGCATGTAGGAATATAATAACAGATCTTGCCAGCTAATAAACACGTTCAGCGTTGTTTATATGCATTTTTTAGAAGAGTCTCCGTTAAGATTTTAAATATATTGCAGAAAATTGTGCCGGTTGCAAGACAGTCGCTCAATGACAACTCCTTTCTGAAGTTCAGCGTTAAGGAGCTAAATGCGCTAATGGTAATTTTGAAAACCACGGGCATTATACCGGACAAGGAGTTGCTGTTGGCCTTGAAAAAATATCAGTTTCACAATGAATTGCGCTATGAAAATATGGTTTGCTTTCAGCAGTTTGTCGAGGTGACGCATCAATTTGACAACGTAATGTTCGAAGCAGATGGCACGTTGGTTATAAGCGACACAGGCACTGAATCGACGGAGCCTGAAGAACCAAAGGGTGCAGAAGGAGCAGACTTGCAAGTAGAGCCGGTACCCACTGTGACCGGAACAGGTTCAAAGCAATCAGAATTACGTGAAGTAACATCAAAACCTTTGGACGAAGCTGAACTTGAGCAAATGTCAAAATCAACTTTGGACATCACTAAGAGCAAATCAAAGTCGCAAGAATCGCAACCCTAAATGCAATCCAGCTCTGATTGGTTTTTGTATACAAAAGAGTTAAGGAAAAGTTGCTGAAAGTTGAAGAAAACAATCCAGTTTTGCACATTCCTTTGACCCCTTGTTACCACATCCATCTAGAGTACTTTTTAATAATAATTTTTTCAGATGAAAGATATAGAATCACACAGAGTTCGCCTGGGACTGGAGATTTTTCCAATCCGAAATCCATTTGGATGCGAATTTATCCTTGGTGTATTTAAAGCTGATTTCCCTCTGATTCAACCAAGTTGGGTGAATTGAACAATGTTTCACATTATTTACAAGTTTATTTAAGAATATGTATAGATTAGATTAAAACTTGTACAGATTGTAATTATTTTGTTTATTAATTAAACACAAAACTCGTATCATATATATATGTATATGTCGATTGACTTAAAATAATACTTACTATAGTTGTAAATTGTATAAACAATATCTTTTGAGAGAAACGAGCCAACGCAACAAATCTTATACAAATAGGTCAACTAATTAAATTGAATTGCCATAGTATGATAAATTTGGGATTAAAGAAATTAATAAATACACTTGCTTTGAAGCACAATAGGTTGCCCTACGATATGTTTGCTACTGCATCAGTGGCCGGCAGCAGATCTTGGGATCGACTCGTCATGACGACATCCGCGTCCTTATCTTCACTCTGAACAAAACTTGGCTTAACGCTGAGGAAATCATCGTTGTCAAGCACAACGTCGTCCTCGTCGGTTAGCTCCCGTTTTGGGTATTGCTTATGATCAGTGTAATCTCGCTCCTGCTCTGCCTCCTCTTCCAGTTCCTGATCATAATCAACATCATCTTCCATCGCTTCGTCTTCGTCTTCTGCATCCGGCTTTACCTCATCGCTTTCGTCTTCCTCCACCCCATCTTCCTCTTCTTCGTCCGCCTCCTCTTCCTCATCTTCCTCCTCCTGCTCATCTTCCACCTGCTCGTCCTCCGCCTGTTCATCCTCCTCCTGCTCATCTTCCGCCTGCTCATCCTCCGCCTGTTCATCCTCCTCCTGCTCTTCATGGCTGTCATCTTCAGCATCCATTTGTTCAGATCCGCTTGGCGATGCCGACAAACTCTCCTCTGCCGGAGATTCGGGCCGTTCCAGTTTACCATTCAATGTTGGTTGATTTACGCTGGCCAGATAAGGGAATCGTTCCGTGTGCAGCGTCTTAAACTTGCAGACGACCGCAATGCGAAGATTGACTATGAGTGAGAAGAGCTTTACAGCCGGGCCGATCTTCAGCTGGAAGTACTTTTCTAAATCTCTGCGTCCGATCATAAGCAATGCGTGTCCATCGATCTCCGCGTCGAATAGCATCTGGGCAATACTGGTGGACTTGAGGGCACGCTCGACAAACTCAAAGACATCCCAATTGGTCCAATGGAGCGGATTGCTCTTCACTTGAGACATGTCAAAGCCGCTGTTTGTCTGCCACAGGTGATAATTTCGCACAACTTGTGGTCCATATTCCGTCACAATGGATTTGGCTATTTGCAGACAGCGGGGATCAACTTCACTCTCTGTGGGCATGGGCGACGGTTCCCTGGGTTCCCGCTTATTCTCAATGGACGCTGGCATTTCCTCCTCGCATTTTAACAACTTGATCTCCGACTTGAGCTCATCCAAGCTGGCACGGGATTTATTCGCTTTCCGTTTACCCGTTGATTTATGCTTGGGTTGAGCAAAGTCTGTTGAGATGCTCCGGCTGCTCAACAATACTTCTGTGGATGCTTCGGTAAACTGCTGCTGCTTTGGTGACTCATCTTGAATGATATGGTCGGGAAGTACGCGTGGTGGCTTCACTGTTTTCGAGCGCCACTGCCGCCAGTTCTCCGGCGCATACGGACAACAGTCGCGCAGCTCGTGCACGTTGAGATTGAAACGTTTGGCATTGCCATATCCACGACATCCTTTCACTTCGCAGCGCATGGCTAGAGGACGCTGCTGGAAGCCCGGCGGAGTTTCGAGCTCATGCAAGGTGGCCTCACACCAGCCAATCGGATGCAGATCGGGACTATCATCCTCCAGCCAGAAATAATATTCCGTTGGCCAGCAATCCAAATGCAATTGGACGCGATAGCCCTTCCGGGTGACCACTGTCGCCGGGCGGATCAGGCACGGATTGCGTTGATCGACTACCTCGAGTTTCATGTGCGCCTGGAACTCCATGGGTTCGCGCGCTGCAAACAGCTCCACGGGCGCCGCAATGCCGCCCACTTCATTTATGTAATCCGTCCAGTTGAAGTTGATGTTTTGATAATCGGGTGGCACAATCAGTTGCTGGCGACCCTCGTGCCAGCCGCATGGATGTATATATGGCGAGTTGACATGCACCCAGAAATCGTAGCAATCGTCCCAGCCATCGAAATGGACACGTATGCGCTCATCCAACACATCCGCAATGGTCGCCACACAAATCTTGCCCGTATCATTTAGATCCTCCGCCTCCAGATGCATGCCCACCCGAAAGCCATTGATTAGTGCATGCATCGGTCCATTTAGATGGGTGAAGAGTGCCCATGGTGCTGCCTTTGCATTTGTCTTAACCAGATAACGATACCAGGTGAAACGATCCGGACAATAGTCCTTGGGTGATTGGAGAATGCGTGAGGTGCGCTCACACCAGCCGGGCGGAAAGATGTCCATCGAATCGGCATTGACCCAAAAATCATACATGCTCGAGTAGCCATCAAAATTGAGCTTCAATCGATAGCCACGCACCTCGACAATGGTGCAGACACAGAAGAGCGAACAATTCTCCGGATCGATTGCCTCCAGTTTCATGCCGCGCTCAAAGCAATTGGCACTGGTGGGAAATGGATTGAGGAAGAGATGAATTGGTGCCGCATTGCCGTTGCCCTTCATTTTTAGATATTCGGACCAGCGGAAGGAGCGCTTCTCAGCCGATGGCTTCTGCTCCTTTTCCCGCTGCTTCTGTTGGTGTACCATTGTCCCATTGGTTAGTTTCGCTGATGATGTTGTTGATAATGATGATGATGATGATTCCTCCATGCGACTGTGTTTGCTCTCGTGCCGATTGCTGGACGGGTTTGAGTGGCGTCGCTTATTAGCTCGCTGCACACAATACAGCGAGCAAAAGTCTACAAAAGATTACATGACAAAGATTAGATTTTGGTATCAGTTTGCATATTAAGCAGACTTTTACTCACGCTGCGATAAAAAATCGGATGCGGGTCCATGGCAATTGCAGCGCGAGCACAAATAGAGCAATGGATGGGAGCTGGTGTTGGTCCGTCGATTAGGACGCTCGAAGAGCGCACGCTCAAAGTAATTGGCTGGTCCACGACGTGGCTTACAGCGTTCCGTCAGATGCAGCAAATTGTAGCGATTGAGTCCGAAGCGCAAGTTGGAGTTCAGCAGCGTGCCGGGATGATGTTGATCAATCCATTGCAGCATGCCAAAGTTCTGCACCATGCTGCCCTTAAATATGGACTGCTCTGACTTCTTCTCCTCTTCGATAAGCCCTGGTTGCAAGCTGCTTGAGCTGTTCGAGTTATTGCTGGTGGTCGACACGAGAGGTGGTGAACTGATTGACACCTGCTCATCGCAACGGAGCGATTTCTCAAAGTCCTCCTTGGATAATGACAGCGTTTCGGCTCTTACAATGCTCAGCTTGTTTGAGTTGCTCAACGGTTGCTGTTGCTGCTGTTGGTGTTGCTGCTGTTGTTGTTGCTGCTGTTGTTGTTGCTCCTGTTGCTGTTGCATGACTTCCTCCGTTGGCTTCGGAGGTTCTGGTTGACTTTCTGGCACAATAATCACTTCCACATCGCTGCTCCTGCCGTCGCTGCTGCTGCTGCTAATGGTGCTTATGATGCTTTGGACGCTGCTCCGACTTGCCGTTGAATTTTTTCTAGATGCTTGTTTTTGTTCTTGCTGGTCTCTTGCAACCTGCTGATCCTGCTGCTGCTGCTGTTCCTTTTGCTTTTGCTTTTGTTCCACCCCCCTTTCCCTTTCCATTTCCTCGTCGCTGTCATCATCGTCTATGGTTATGGTTTCGATGGCTATCGGTTGCTCAATCACCACATCCACTTCCTTGGCCATAATGGCCACCGAATGACGGCGCTCTGTGGCATTGTTTTGCAAGCAGACGATTTCTGGATTCTGCTCATTCCCAGCCAGCGATTTAGAGCGTTGCAGTTTGGCTGAACCTTGTTGCTCAAAACTTGTTGTTGTTCTTGTGTTTGGGATTTTGCTTGGTATCTGCTGCAGTGCTGGCATCTTCGGAACCCCACTGGTCGTTTGTAGTGATTTCGTTAGTTTGGCACCATTGAGCGTCGCTGCTGGCAGCGCACTGATTTGGATCTCGGGCAGATCAACATTTAGACTTGGCATAAGCGTCGGAACGGGCAGATGCGTCGGGACGAGCATGGGCAGAGGCGTCGACATGGACAACATGGGCGTCGGCATGGGAGTCGCTAACGGTGTGGGTATAGCATTGCTGGACGCAGTCATCGAGATGGGCGTCAACTTGGGCATGGGCGTGGGCATGTGCTTGGGCTTCGGCATCAGCATAGGCATCGCAGTCGTGGACGTGGTCAAGTGCGTGGGCGCCGTCACAGGTGTGGGTCCGGTCACCGGGGTGGGCATGGTCAACGGCGTGGGCGTGGAAGCAGCAATTGTGCCGCTCTTTGGCACCGCCTGGTTGGCTTTTCTCTCCGGTGCCGGCTTAGAAATCAAGCTGTTGTTGTTGTCACTGTTGTTATTGTTGTTGTTGCAGTTGCTTTTGCTTTTCAGTGGCTTGGTAAGGATGAGCGCTCCAGCGTTGGCCTGCGCCTGCACCTGACCAAACTTTAAACGCAATTTCTCCACGGCCTCTTTGCTCAAAATAACTGGCGTACGGGATTTCAATGAGAGCTGTGGCGTTCCAGGATCACTTGCTATTGAGAGAGAGAGAAAATTTAATTAAATATATAGTGAAAATATATTTAGGTGTGTACACAATAATGCACACACACACTGTTTATATATGTATGCATTTTTAAACTCTGATAAAAAGAATATGTTGCTATTATTGTTGTATTTCTTGTTATGTCGTGTTTAATTGTGAGTCATGAATGCAGTTTGAGTGTAAAATGCTTGCCACAATTATTACATTGAGTCTGCTCGGCGATCTACAAATCTAAACATTATACAGCATTATTTATGTTGCCTCTTCGCTTGTGCATTTAAGTTTTCGTCGTTTTTTTTTCTTTTTAAGGCAGCTGCAGATGCAAAAACCTGATCATCGTTGTCGTTGTATTTTTTTACACGCCCGCCCGCGACTTTAATTTTTTTGCATATACATGACGTTGATAAACAACAAATATGAACTGCGTTTTGTTTTTATTTCTTTTTTACTTTTATTGTATTTACCCAATGTGACATATTTCAACATTTTGAAAAACCTGGCGTTGGGTTGCAAATGCAATTTCTTTTCAAGAAACTTGTCAATCGATTTCATGAAACTCAACAGCAACAGCAACAACAACAACAGCGACAACAATAAATAATAAAAACGAAAAAGCGTGAACTATATAATTCTTAAAATAGCCACATGAGACTTATTTTCGTCAAGCAACCAATTTACAAATGTAAATGAACAGCAGCAGTTAGGTAAACACGTTAAATTACAACAACAACAACAACAGAGCAAACCAAATAATAGTAATAGTAATAATAATAATAATAAAAGACTACGCACACACACACAAACGTACGCACACACGAACACACTGACTCTGACTGACTGACAACAAACAACTAAATGAGCAGGGCGACTTGTGGCGGCTGAACAAAAAAAATAATAAAATGGATTGAAAGCCACACCGAAATCGAATATAAAACACACTTATACATGTGCACATGTAGATAATATGTGTGCGCGATCGAAACTCCAAAAACAAAATACAACAAAAAAAACCTTTACTTATATTGTATATTTAGTGTTATATAATTCATACCTAATTTAAGTAACTGAACTTACCCGATTTCTTTGCCACAAGAGTTATAACATTTGTTGTTTGCTGTCCTCCTAACGTTCCCGTACTATTTACATTATTGTGAATGTAAACGGTTCCATTTTGTTGTTGTTGCTGTTGTTGTTGTTGTTGCTGCTGCTGCTGTTGTTGCTGCTGCTGTTGTTGCTGCTGTTGTACGGGAATTGTTGCGATTGCTGGAACAGACCGTATAACCACAGGCTGAGATTGAGTATTGCTGTTGTTGGGCTTGATAAGTGTTTTAGGCGTCAATAGGGATAGCAGCGACGAGTTGGCATTACCATTGGACGAGGCATTCGAAGGAACCAATTTATAACGAGGCTGTGCAACTGTTGCCGCATTTGCCTTCATTGGATTTTGTACAAAATTGACTGGAGTCAATTTGGTTTTCATAGCAGTTGTCGTCGCATTGTTGTTGTTGTTGTTATTAATCTGTTTATTACTATTATTATTAATATTATTATTATTGTTGTTATTATTATTGTTGCAAGTGTTTAGGTTTAGAGCATTACACGGCTTGGTGGGCATGGGAGCAATGGGTAAATAACGCCTCTCCTCAGCGACTTTGATTTGTGCTGCTGTGCCAGAGACAGCAACGTTTCCCGGTTTTATTGGCAACATCGTCAGTGGCACTTCCCGCTTTGTTGCTGCAATGCCTGTGTTGGCGGGCAACATGTTTTGTTACAATTAGCAATATATATACGGCTTTAGCACAGGCCCTGTTTTTGGCAGTTTTGAAAAAAAAAGCAACAACAACTTATATTTAAAGTCCACTCAAATGGCGTCTTTTTCCACTCTTTTTAACTGCAGGCAATAGAATTCGTACGTTGCCGCACAAGTTTTGGCATTTTATCCAATCACCAACAGCACCTTTGCCCAGTTATTGGTATTTTTTGTTTGTCAAATTTGTACACTTTTTATCCGTTTTATTTCACTATTGTGCTCGCAGTCTATTTAAATATTACACGTTTATAGTTCATATTTTGAGATATAACTGTTGATTATTGCAATATTAAATGTTATCACGCGCTAAATTTATTACAAATTTTAGTATTTTTAATTTATGGATTTTTTAAGGTTGCCGTCCGGTTTTTACCAAGGATGGCAGTTCCGCACAATTGCAATATTTAAAAATCGTTTCAGTTCTATTGACGCTTGCTTTGCTCTGAAATTAAGAGACACTGATTTAAATACAATGTAACCAGTATATTTTAAAATGAAGTGGTTGTTTTTCCTAAATATCTGACACTAGCATTAAAAATCATGCAATTAGTTTGCGCGCCCGTTTAGCAACTCATATTTTAGGCAAAGTTGGCAGCGCCCATATTGAATATTGATATCATTTTTAGGTATGCTGCATGGAAATTTACATTTGCATGGGCAAGATTTAAAATCAAAATTTTAAGTCCATTTGCATGGAGTTTTATTACGCAACACGTATCCTTAACTGAAATTACTGAAAATCATTGATGTTCGATCTATTACGTATGTATATTTACGCGTATGTGTGAATACTGATGTCAATGTCATATATGTATACATGCATGTACGCATACCTTATCTGGTCTTTTGCTTACTATGCCAAAATCATAATTACTCTAATTTGGTGTTTAGTTTAACAGTTAGATGATATAAAACTTACCAAAAAGCTTACCTTAAATATTTTCGGGTTCAAAATGCTGTAATCTAGAACAGAAGTTGTTGCTTCTTTAGCCGCTGGCTTTTTTTGTCTGGCTGGATTCACAAAACAACTAAAACCAAATGGATTAAATGAATCGCATCAATATTGGCAACTTTTGAATTCTGGCAAATAGACAAGCATTACCTCCATAAATGTTGTTTTGTTTGGCAATAGACGAAATTTTATCCAACCTTCTGTGCTCGGCGTATATGCTAACTGTTGTTCCACACCATAGACAGTGACAGGACAAATGCTCTTGGCTTTTTAATGAACTTTTAACACTTTATCAGCACTTGGTTTATATTAATCACAATTTGTGTGTTACTTTGAGAAAAACGAACTGAAGTTGATGTTTGCAGTGCAACGTTAAAAATTATAATGGCAAAAAGCATGCTTGTGTATTTTAATTCGTCGATCGAATGCTGTTCAGGTGGCAACTCTAGCAACAACAACTAACTCAAGTCGGTTATTTTTAAAACGTTAAAACATCACAGGATTGATTTTCAACTCATTTTCACACTACACTTTAATTGATATACCTTTTTCAAGTTGACAACAGCTAACTTTTCACTTTTTGCAAGTTTTGCAGTTAAAGATTTCGATAAAATGCAGCAGCAGCAAGAGTAGTATTACGACTTATTAATCACTCTATCCACTGGCATAAGTATTTATTTAAAAAACTTGTCAACAAAGTTGAATAAATATGTTAAATCAAATTGATTTTTCTTCGCTTTAGCGCAAACAAATTATAAAATTTTTGGATAAAATAATAATATTCTAACGTAAACCATCAATGTTCTTCTTCTTTTAATTTGCAATGAAAGTGAGTGTTGAAAAGTTTGCGGAAGACAGTGTTAATCAACGCATTTTTGTAACTAAAAAGTGGTAGTTAGTTTTTCATGAAATATCTTCTAATAAAATAAAGAATTGAAGTTAATTTATAACGGTCCAGGCATAAACACATTTTTAACGATGTCCATAATTAACAACGACGACAACATAATGGCGATTGATGAGGATCCACAGGGTGAGTATTTTTATTATTTGGGTTGTGGATGTGGAAGAGTTGGGCGCGTCCGGCTGTGGGTATAAATAAAAGTTTGTTGGTTGCCTTGCAGTTATTATCAACGATGATGAGCCGTCAACAGCGCATAATATTGCAAATGGTCGCTCCATGGATTCGCTGCGCTCTTCGTTCACTAATCACAGCTCAACGCCAGACTCCTCACATAATTCACTGGACACGATTGACGTAGGCCCGGATGACATTCAGGAAAAATCGCGTTTGATTACCCAAGTGTTGGAGTTGCAGAACACATTGGACGATCTCTCCCAACGCGTTGACTCCGTAAAGAATGAGAATCTGAAATTGCGTTCGGAGAATCAAGTGCTGGGACAATACATTGAAAATCTGATGTCAGCCTCATCGGTCTTCCAATCGACCAGTCCGAGTGCCTCGAAAAAGAAGTGAAAACCGGAGATGCAGAGAAACCCACACTCAACAAAATATATGCCTTGTCATTCATACATTAATAGCTTGTGTTAAAATGCTGCAAATTAATTGGTGTTTGCTAATCTGTCGAATTTGTGCACAATATTTTTTTACATTATTAGTTAGAGCATAGTTTACGCTTGTAAGTGCTATTTACATATATATACATGTATATATAAATATATATACACACACATTAAATTATTTATAAATGTAGCTAATTAATAAATCAATATTAACCCGCTGGTCATTCGCATGTTTGAAAGTGACTTCACTTTTTCGCGACGATTGGGCAACCCTGCAACACAAACAGCTGCCAGCTGGTCGTCGTTCGTCTTGTAACAAACACAAAACTCAAGTAAAGAAGATATTTTCATTATTACAAAACGCATTGGGAGCCCAAATAAACTGTGCTAGATCATACAAAGTTGTTTTCAGAGTAATAAATCGAAATAAATCGTCATTAAAGTAACGCACAAGCATTCAGTTCAAAATATTGTAAGCAATTGGTGGAAAAAAGGTGATTGCGAAATACGCAGCTAACAAAAACGAATAAATGCATATTGCTTTGGCCCCCCACTACAGCAACAACAACAACAATAATAAAGCGGACGAGCGCCAGTGTTGCACAACCTTCAGAGAAATGAATGCTGGCTGATTCGCACAAACACAGACACGCACATTTACTTATATCAGCTACTCGGTTATTGTTTTGTGCTTAAAATTATAATACATATTTCATATGTGTGTGCATTTACATTTGAATGCAACGCAATAAAGGAACAAGAAATCAACGGCAGCTCCTCGTATCAGTGCAGTCGAACGTCAACGCGTATGGCGGAAGCAGCAGCAGCATCATCAGTATAACAGTAAATAACAAAGACGGCGGCGATTTTTATTGTTTGAGTCACAGAGAGTGAAGTACAAATAACAATCAGAACAATCAGACTGAGATTTCGAATTAAATCTAACACACACACACGCATAGAGAGATCCACTAGAAGCAGCGCAACTCGAAATATCAAATGAAATATGTGTTGAGCTCTCTGCAAAAAACGTTGGAAAGTATTACTAATTCTTCTCTTCTGGGACGCACGGGAGAGCGTCGTTGCTGCCCATCCATCCATCCGCCCATCATTAGAAACGAGGATAGATCGTGTCGCGATGTCTTTCTCCGATTTCGATGCCATCTATGAGGACGAGCAGTTGGATGAATTGGAGCACTTTCAGGATCAGACGGTGATGCCAGTCCCGGAGCCGATTATCATTCGAGGTGCTGGCAACATGACCGTGTAAGTGTAAATATTTACTAAAGACATGTACATATTTATATATATGTATAAATATATATATATCTATATACATCGAAATATGCGTTAATTGAGAATGTAGCTCAAGGCTTGTGATAGCTAAATTCTCTTTTTGGGCGCGATTGTTTTGTTAACATTGATTGTGCGTTGGTGCGAATGACCTTGTTCCATTTGGCGCCCAGCTGTCAATTATTGACTTATATAACCACAAAGCATACAGAATTTTGTGCAATTCAATTGCTCGGCTTTTCTTGATAATACTTGCAACATATATGACGCATATTTTATATCAGCACAGAATTTGTAATTTTATTATGCCTATTTCATGTTTTTTGTTTGTTTTTTATTTTTTTTTTTGTCAGATTTGGCCTTAGCAATCGCTTCAACGTTGAATTCCCCTGCGGCCTATTATCGCGCGTTGCGCCCGAGGAATATAAAGCGACCATCGGTCGCATCAATGGCATCTTGAAGAAGACCCTGCCCCTGAATGTCAAGTGGCTCTTTTGCGGCTGTGTTTGTTGCTGCTGCACCCTCGGCTGCTCCCTCTGGCCCGTCATCTGTCTAAGCAAGCGCGTAAGATTCAATTTATATAATATATATATATAAGTTAAATAATAACATTTGATCCATCCTTGCAGACGCAATTGACACTGGACAAGCTGTTGGAGTGGGAGAATAGTCATTTATATCATAAACTGGGCGTACACTGGCGCCTGCATAAGCAACAATGTGATTCCAATTCCATGATGGAGTATGTTATATTAATTGAATATATACCCAAGACGCCCATCTATCGGCCCGACTAGAGATGGGGGCATGCAGTGTGGATCGTTGCTGTCGTTGGGTTATCGATATTTAGGGGATCGGTCGGGGTATATATTCAGTGGGGGGGCCTAATCGTAATTGTAAAATAAAACACTAGCAACTAAATATAATAATAATTTTCGCTTTAGGCGTTTAATCTTTGTGCAACACTAACACAACTATAGTTTAGTGAAACACACACACGCTCACACACACATGCGTGCACGTACACACACACACTCACACACACATATATATACATATATATATATATATATATATATATATATATATATATATATATATATATACCTACAAAACACATTTTAAGCTAGAGCTAGTTATATGGGTAGTATTTAGTTTAAACAAATTTTTGAGAGAATATAGCTATAAGCAACCAATTGATTTCTCGCTAGTTTACGGCGTCGATCTTTCATTTGCGTTAGTCATAAGTATGAGTCTGTTTTAAATACTGCATACTAAATACATTTCTTGTTAAGAAATTTATATGAGCTTTTATTTCGTTTATAATGTGTACAACATGCTGAAATGGAAGCCGAAATTTAAAATGTGTAAATGGCTATTGACCTGGTCAATGCAGCAAATGAATAGCTCAAGGATTTTGAATTTCTTTTATAATGTTTACCCAACGCAGATTGTAATAATTTTATTTTGAACGTAATGTCAAAGAACAGAAGAAAACAAAACGAATGTTAAATTAATGTTATTTAAATCGCTTAATAAAAAGTAAGCATTTAATATATTTAAACGGGTTCCATTTCTGCATCGATTTTGACATTGCTTAAATATCACTATGTATGCGTATATTCTGATGTTTCCAATAGCTAGCATATAGCACAAGCGTTCGCGATAATCCACAATTCGGGGACTACCAACCAGAACAATAAATACATTTTAATTAATCGTATTTTGACATTTTCTTAGTGCTTAAATATAATCAAGTCTTTTAACAATGTGGGCTTTGCTCTAGGAATATGTGTATATATACAGATCTATTTATATATATTTAAAGGCGTATATTTGTTATATAATTTTTACCTTTTCTTTTCTCAAAACTAAGGAATGTGTTTGGAATGTTTCTGGTTTCACTTTTTTGTTTTGATTTGTTTGTTTTTTTTTTTTTTGGGAATTAGAAATAACAATAATAATATATATAGTTTTTGTGATAATACTTGATACTAGGGGTTAAATTAACATATTTGTGCATCATCGCCCAAACTAGCGCTATGATTTGAGGCATCTTCGCTGGCTAAGGATGTGGACACCTCCAAGGCTGCATCGCTTTGATTACAATCATCACTGTACTGTGTGTCATTCTCCTCAAACTCGTCCAGCATCTCGTCCATATCCTCCATCTCCTCATTCTCTTGGTTTTCTTGCTCCTCCAGCAGCTCAACTTCCGGCTGCAATAATAACATATTGTTGGCTCTATCCTCTGTTTCCGTCTGCTGTTGCTGATCCTGCTCCTGTTGTTGTTGTGGTTCCGCCGTCTCCTCCTCCTCCTCCTCCTCCCCCGCCGGCAGCATGAGTTCCTTGGCTGTGCGTAGCAGTGCATCCGTTTGCTTGCGCAACGCAGTCATCACCAAGTAGTCCTGCTTCAGCTGGAACTCATGTTCGCGTCGCGCGAATATTTTCTGCTGGCGAAAGAAATCTTCGAGCATGTCCTTCTGCGCCGAGCGCATGGCCGTGGCCAGCTGGGTGAGCTCCTTCTTGAACAGATCCTCTTGCTGCTGCTTGCGACGCTGCGCCTCCTCGGCGACCAGTTTATGCTTATAGTCATCTGTCGGAACGCCAGACGATTCGTAGCTGCGATAATTGCCATGAGGCTTGTGCTCATGGTGTGTGGAGCTGCGCTGTAGCTTGACGGGCACAGGCGATTGCTGCAGGAACTGGAGACGTCGCTTGCGAAACGGATGCTGCTGCTGGTTATGCTCTTCGCTGAGCTGCTGCTGTTGCTGCTGCGCCTGGCGACTGGTTGAGGCATACGAGGGTATGGAATATTTGGGCATTGGCGGCGAAGGCGACTGTGGCGGCGATATGGACTGCTCCAGATCGGGTATCATACGTTCTGGCCGCAGCAAGTAACCCGTTTCCCGCATGGGCACCACTTTCATGGCACCCAACCTCGCCGGCTGCACGCTAATCTCGCGCGGGAATCGCACTGGCAGCTGCTTGCGAGGCAGCATCAATTTGGTAGTGGGATGCACAAAATTAATGCTACTGGTGCTCTGCAGCGGCATCGAGCGATTCCCCTTGCCACCAGCAGTCGAATTGAGAGGATTCCTGTTCAGCGCCGGCATCGGACGCTCGATCTGCAGTACCCCATGTGTGGGCGTGGATGCCGTCATTTTGGGCCCATCATTCGCAAAGGCAGCAACGCGCAGCGAAGTTGATGTTGTCGACGACTTCGCTGGGTACAACTGGCACTTGTTATCGCTTTCCAATTGGCCTGCCGGTGTTAGTGGTGGTGGTGGTGGTGGCGAGGGCGACGTGGGCGCCGTGGGCGGCGGTGTGTTGGTGCCATCCATGCCCAGATCCATTTCCGGCTCATTCTTAACCGAGACCATGAATGGCGTGTGCTCCAATGAGGACTGTGTCGCGTCCTGGGTACGTTCCCCGTTTTGTACAAAGTCTACGGATTCTATCTCTTGCTCGGATTCGTTGCTGGCATTGTTCATTGTCGTCGTCTCGTAGCCTATAAGAATGACAAAAAATTCATTTAATTTTGAGTACTGCTCACAAAGGAAATTATCCCAATTTTGGGAGATTGTTTGACAATTTGAATCCCACAAATCTTATAAAGAATACACTCACCTGTATCCACGGGTTCCGGCTTGATCAGTCCCAAACAGAAACCGAATATGGGATGCTCTACGCCGAGCTCATCTTTGCTATCGTCACTGTTGGCCAATGTTTTGGCCATTTCAGCATTTGAACTGTCCATGGAGTTGCCGCATTCGCTGCTGATGCCACTGCCGCTGCCATTGGCGCTGGCATTCTCGCGTAGCATGCGACAGAGCACCCGATATACTTCCTCAGGGACAACTTTGGGTATGCCGTTACCTTGACGGGTTGTTGTGTTATATGTGGACTTGAGGAACTTCCATTTGGTCCAGATCTGTATGCTGGACTTCTTCACGTGGCCCTTGCTGCGCATCACCTGCTCGATCTGGCGGAAGACCTGTTCACTCTTTACATTCCGATCGTTTAGCTGCTCCAGGGCGTTCATCTGCTGCATTATGTTGAGCATCTCAAGCATCTCGAGCCGACTCCACAGGTTGCGTTCGGGTCGTGGATGTAACTCCTTGCTGCCGCTATCGCCGGAGCCGTGGCCAACGCTTTCCACACTCGATATCACTGGCGGGGATGCATGTGCCTTAATCCGCATGGGCGTTAGCAGTTCATCCACATCGCCAACCAATCCATTGCCCGTGGCGGCTGTGTGGATAATCTTTCTGATGCTCTGATTTTGACCGGGACTCTGTTGCTGATTCTGTTGCTGTTGCTGGCGCATGTTGTGCTCCACTTTGCTCAGCAGACGCATTTTCGTGTGGGCGGCCACGGTCGTGGAGGTGTGGCCGTGCTTAACCGTAAAGCTATTGTCCTTATGGTTGTCCGGATCGGAATAACGCGGCATCAACATCGGTCTGTCTTTTTTATTTGCCTTTATTTTCGAGTAGTTATGTTAAAAATCTAAAAAAATATGACAGAATAATAAACGTATTTAATAATTGGTTTTTCATATTGGAATTTGATATTAAGTTCAACCTAACGATGCTTAACTGTATTTAATAACTTAATCGCAACTTTATTTGCCCCTTGATTAAGTTTTCGGTATTTCTGAAATCATTATAAACTAATATTAAGCTTCCAACCGGTTAGAATTTGTAGAATATCTAACTAAACCAGATTTCGAAACCACTTAAATAAATAAATCGAATCGAATAAATCCGTCAACCTCATCGATTCGTTGTTTTCGCTATTTTTGTAGATAGACCCATATCTAACGACGAATGAGGAGAATAACACTTCAAAATCTATTATAAATACATATATACATACATATTTTCATTTATGTATACAAATACATATGCAATATGTTCTCAGCTTACAAATACATACGAAATCTAAATAGGCAAATAAATATATATTTTTATCGATTTTGATTACAAATTTCAATACGAAATATGTATAAGCGACAATGGGGAAGGTAAAAAGAATAAACGTACACAAACACACACACAACACACAAACTGTCACACACACACACACTCGAAATCTATATATATATATATATGTGTGTGTGTGTGTAGCACCGAACTAAATTTAGAGATAGTGAGTAAACGATTTTAAAATGTTAATAAACATGCCAAATACGATTACGAGGCACTTGGTTCACTTTGGGGTACAAAGATTTCGTCACTTTTCTTTCGAACTGGAGTGTTATTGTAATGCTCGTAACAACGTTAATACTTCAAGTATTTATGCACGTAAATATGTATATAAGAGTTTCCGCCAGATGCGTAATGATATTCGAAGAAGCCACAAACTGAAACACAATACTTGGAATAATACAAAAAAAAGTACCTCTTTTTTGTGTTGTGATTCAATTTGAAATGTCGCATTGCTTGAGGATTGGGAAAAAGGAAGATTAGCTGGGAAGACGATGAAGAAGAAGAAGACGCAATTCGCTACTGCATTCGAAACTCGAAATCACTGAAAGCTGAGTAATTTTCCAGCATTTCAATGCTGTCCTAAAACTCACATGAGATTGAGAGCTTACAGTGGGCACACGCTAATTAAAAGCCGGTTGAATTGAACTTTAATGCATATACTTGCAGTGTAATGTTTCAATTATCGTTTACGCCCCATATTAGCAAATCTATATTCTTTATTATCTAGTTAAAATTTTAAATTGTATTCACGGTGATAATAACCATTTAATTCAATATTTCCTGTGCCCCACTGTAATATAGAAAATATATGAATTGAGAGCGTAACTAGCGCACGAAAAACAAGAGCGCGCTTAGCACTCGCTCTCTCTATCTTTCTCTCTCTCTCAAAACACACACTAACACACACACACTTATGTATATAAAACACACACAAACGTAAGGCACAAATTTACGCTTATTATGTTGAGAATATTTTTGAAGAAAAAAGAGAATATAAGAAAAACGTTAATTACATTTAACAACTATGGAAATGCTGGCAACTCCGCAAAATAACACAGATTCTATGCCACAATAACAATGACGACTCGAAATTCTACAAATGAAAGCGTTGCGTAAATTTTCAGTTTTGCTCTCACGGGATTTTTTAATAATAATTTAACTTAACTATTTTTCAACACACAGCGAAGCAGCGAACACCTTGCTGAACAACAAAACAAACGAACACACACACACCGACACACACACACACTTACATACGCTTAAACGGCAGCAAGCGAGAGAGCGAGCGCACTCTCAGCAATATGAAGAGGAAGCAGAACAGAATTTCAACCAACAACCACCACCACGATTTCAATACTGCGAAACTCAAAAATTCAAAAGCAACGAAAGCCTACAAAAACAAACTATATAAACCGAACATACATAAACCGTTCGTGTATATGGCGCTGCACACACACACACACACCCATATACATACATATATAATACAATACTTCGTCGTTATATTTCGGAAAGGCACAAATAATGGTTATGAAATGGAATGGTTTGTTAGTTGTTGTATTGAGATTGTGATTCGTGAGATTGACGTGCAGCGTCTATTGGAATTTCATGAATATGGGGAAAAATAACTATTGTATTTATCCAAATTGATTATTATGATTGGCCATTGCTAATCATATTTGTTTTTGTTTGATTTCAATAATATTTCTTTTCGTAATAATAGTTAAAGAATGCGTTGAATATTATATTTTAATTTATACCATTCGGGGGGATTTTTTGCTTTTTTGGTTTTGTAATTTTTCCAATTCCCAGAACACGAACAAAAAATGAGCGTTGGCTAAACTTAAAAGTCGCATAGCAAACGAGATTTACAAGTATTGAGAGAAGAAAAAAAGTAACCAAAAAGAATGCTTTTCGTTTCTTGTGCTCTGGCATCCCAAAGAGGAAGGGAGTGGATGAGGAGCTTAAATGCAAGAACAGGAAATTTGAACTCGCGGAAAAATGCGGAAAAGCATTGCTTTTGTCGCACACTGACGTGTCCATGTGTATGTGTGTCTATGTAATTATATCAAACGGTAAATTGTATCTGTTTATATATGCAATATGCCCGTATCATTTACAGGCAGACCGATTACTGCTCCATATGAAATAGTTTTTGTTGAAATAAATAGTTTTTGTTGATACAAAAAGAAAAAAACAAAAAAAATCGAACACACTCACGCACACACTCACACACATAGACACACACACACACACAGGCACTCTTGGAGAGCAAAGTGAAAAAATGATATATGTACATACATATAGTTAAAAATTCACGACAACAAACGAAGATGATTCATTCGGTTACGTTGTTGCTATATCTTGACACAACTAGCCAGCTAGAATCACGAATTGAAACTGAGTTTTGCAAAAAATGAAAGAAAACCCAGAACCTGCTGCTGAAATCGCTTCAGCGTTCGTTTCGCGACTCAGCTGATTTCACGCTAGAACCTTTGGGTTTGGGTTGGGAAAATGAGAACCACGCCAAAAATTGTATCACCCAGCATCGATATGCGTTTCAACACCATACGCTCTAACGCAAATTAAATCTCAAATTTAATGATAGTAATAAAAAAAAACTTGATTTTCAATATATTTATTTTAGCATTAAGCTGCTGGGATTTTTTAAAGAAGATTTAAGAAAACTATAGTTTTTATAACGGTTCAGGTTTTAAAAAGTCTCGTATTTGTAAGTTCCTTGGTCGTTAGAATTGTTATTTAAGTCTTAATAACTTCTTGAGACTTTCTAAATATAATATGTAGGAACTATAAAATATTTAATTGATACAAATTTCTTAAAGTTTTTTTTTGTTCTAAAGAATTTTTGTATATTTAATTAAATAAGAATATATAATACATAGATTGAATGAGAAAGTAATGCAAATCAGAACAGCGGTATGGGTATATAAGCATTAACCTTATCAGTTTGACATTGCGAGATGCATTCGGCAATCCAGATGATATTGCGGCACTCGAGCTCCTTCAACTTGATGTAGGAGTAAAAGCAGCCAAAGTGAAATTGCTGCATATACGATTTAACATTGTTTTTCGCCTCGAGCATGAGGAAATGATCATCCAACGTCATTAGATTGTCCGTATCTCTCTCGATGTTTCTAAACACTTTGGCATAGTTCATTTCCTTGCAGACGATCGAATGCACTTCCTCGAAATCTGTGGCCTTCGCTAGAGCCGACCGTGCAATGGGACACAGTTTGCCACAGGTGGGAAATAGATCTTCCCGTTGTGGGCCTTCCATTGGCGTATCGAGTGAATTGACAGTAATTGTGATGCAGTGACGATCCGCCCGGAAACTCAATAGATCGCACATCACATTCGCCGTAGTGCCGCCGAGCTTATTGCAGAACTTATAAAAGTCCTCCAGATAGGCCTTGAAGAGGACACTACGCACAATCTCGACATCGGTATGATTGATATCTGTCTTGTCGAATTTACCAGTTATGAATTTCGAGAGCGGTGTATCAATCAGTACGGCATTAAATAGCTCATCAATATTGCTGGCCACCTCGATGGCTTCCAATTGCTCGAACAGACCCAATGGATGACACATGGGCAGAAGTTTCTTCATCGGTCGATGATTGTGTAGACCCGCCATCAGTAGTGCGACATTATCAATCATATGCTCATATCGTATATAGTCCAGAAAGGTAGTCAACGGTTCCGTCGAATTTACACGTATGTAATTATATTGCGTCACAATTTTCTGGCGCATACGCGACTCAATCAGTGCCACATCGATTTGAGTTTCATTGTTTATCAATACTCCATAATCGGTGCTTTGTATGTTGAGCACTAGATCATCCAGCGTTAGGCATTGTGTTAGATTTATATACTCGGCTTGCTTGAGCATTCCATTCTTAAAGCCACGTACAAGTCCTTCCAAGTAGCCGTTTTCGGTGTTGAATGCCCAACCAAACGACATTTTGCATACAAATGTTATATTCGTTTTCAATATATATATTTTTATATAAATGTTATATTCCTTTTCGATATGTCGAAAGCAGTTGGCAATTGTACAAGAAATGATATATATTCAATGCATACTTGATTTAAACTAGCGCCAAGCAAACGTGCGGCGCGCGCATCGTTGTGCGCACTTGTGACAGCGTTGCCACTCAGCTACTGTTTGCGACTAGCTGGCAGCATCATAGTTTAACTGGCAACTCGCTGCATATGAATTTAAGCGCCAAGTTTGAATTTTATAATCAAATATATTTTGATCATTCGACTTAATTTGAAGAATGAAAGGAGCTTAAGCAGATTTAAATGAGTTTAGTATTTAAATGGACATATATGCTAATATTGTCCATTGTTTTCCATAATGTTTATGCACATACTCTACAAAGTTGATGTTTTCTCTCACTCACTGCACATGCGCTTCATTGGAAAACTGAGGGACCTGTTGCTTTTCCTGTTGACTATTTGTTTGTGTACATTTATTCAGTTTTCCTGTTACACTCGTTCGCTCAACATTATTACTTTGGCACTAATTTGCAAAATACACATTAAATTAAGAAAAAATCGTGTTCCTCTGACAACATAGCTACACAAAATGCAAATAAACATTTAATTTGCTTATTTGCTTAGTTATTATTTATTATTTTTGTTCTGATTCCTGTTGCGCGCTTTGTGCATAAAGTTCCGTAACATTTGTTGTCATAAATAATAATAATAACAAAACAAAATGTACTCAAACCAGTCCAATTCACAATTTTTGCCGCATTTAATTGTCGCTAATGGAAGCAGCAATGCATATTCTTGACATCAGACATTGTCCATATGTCCATTCTAAAAATAAAAACAACTCGCTTTAAACTCATAATTATTATGCATAATTATCAGTGGTAAGTTAAAACGTTAAGTGTTCAAATATATATTAAAATTAATGTTTAAAATAAAATTATGTAAATTAAAATTGCATTCTAATTATATTTGTGTGCCTATATTATTGAATATATTATAATACATTTATCAGTGGGACACCTTATAATTTTCCACAATTTATAGTCAATCTAATTTTTAACTTAAAATCATATATAAGTTATCACTTTGGATAATAAATTATAAATAAATTTCCCGTGCAAAGTAGTAAAATTGTTTATGGGGTATCTCATGGTCGTACATACTTTATGCATTCATTCCACTTTCAAGTACATATCCAATATTATACCATTTTTTAGGCATATCTCACGGTGACTCATAATTGACAACGCTGAATTTATCTTAAGATTAAATTAATTAAATGTGCCTTTAAATATTCTCTTTCCAGTAGTTTTTCTTCGTAATAAGCTCATCTTCTTCAAACTCAGCTCATTGTTGTGAGTGCGGTCACAGTGTGGGTCACAGCTACTATCTAAGGAACCAATCATTGCCACGTTGGGCCAGATAGATAGATAGAGAAAGGCCAATGGACAGGCGTCAAATATTGACAGCATTTAATACAGTAATTAACTGTTGGCAGGGACAAACGTTAATATCACGGCCGTGGTGTTGACAGGAGTCGTCATTGTGACAACTTCTTTGACAGTCCCATGCGGAACGCATTAGCACATCTTAACTATGTTATTTACGGCATAAGTGCAAATTATTGAAATGTCACGGGACTGACTGACTATACGACAGATTTACGGCTGTCAAAAACATCGTTCTAGAAAACTTGCACATAATTAAAACTGACATCATTGTGCTTCCAAATTGGTTTGTATATTTCTAACTTGTAAAATGCAGCTACATACTCATAAATACATATTCTCGAATATTTTTGGTAATTAATCCATTAGTAAGGCTTCCTACCACCGAAAAAATATGCTTGATAAAGAGACGTGCATTTCAAAAGTATAAAAGTTACTTGAATATGTTCCACTCTCTCAAAGAATTATTATAAAAAGTGCCCAAAAGAAAACACTGCTCACATTGACTAATAACGTTTTAGCTAAATTTAGATTTGTATACACCTGCAGAGGGTATTATAATTTTGTTGTGAAGCTTGTAACACATTGCAGGAGACGTTGTCAAGTAGAAATACAATTCTTTATTTTTGGAATACATTTTCTGAATTTAAAAACTGGCTAAATATTAAAATACTACTGTTTAATATTTAAAATAAGCAACAAAAAAGATAATAAAGGAGTTCTGTATAAATATATACAAAACTCACAGCTATATAAAAATTGTCTTTTTTTTTGTAATTTTAGGAAAATATATTCCGAAATACAGAAAAAACTCTGATTTTAGAAATATATTTTCTGAATAATAAGGTGAGTTACTCTTCGCATCAAAAGTATGACGAATTTTAAAAAATCTGTCCGATTTCTTTTTCTTTGAACATACTCATTTAAAATGAGTGATATTATACTTCTCATATAGCTCGGATTTTTGGATTTACGGTGAAAGTTAGATTTCGACAGGTTGACTCCGGCTTGCAACGGTGTGTAATCTTCGGTGTGCTCGAGATAGGCGTTCTTACTTGTGTTTACTTGTTGTTGAGTCAGATAAAGCACATTCATATTTACTGGGCTATGTGCAACAATAATCTAGCTCGTAAAAATAAAATGTCGGATCTTATGACTACGTATTCCCGCAACGACAAAAGGTGTTTTATGTTTGTTTTCAATTACGATTCAGGTCAGCACATATCAATAGTAAGGGGATTTTAAGACCTACGATTAATGAAATCATGAAGAGAAGCTTAAGAGTCTAATTATGATGGGCAACTTTATACATCACGTAAGTGGGTATCTTATAGTCTGGCACTCTCGCTTGTACTTTGTACGGTCTGTTAATAGAATGGAATTCGCTTTAGAAGCTCTGACAACACACGCCATTCTGACGAGAGTTGAGACAAAAGACTATTATTCAGTTCGCTTGATAAGATAATGTCGGTCTGGTTGATGGGTGGATTGGTGGATTGGTTGATGGATGGATGGATGGGTGGTACGTCAAGGCACTTCTCCAACTGTCCGAATATTTGCAGCGCTTAATTAATGAAAGTAACAGACCCTGGATAAGGAAGTTGCCAGCCGGACGGCCAAGTTAACATTATCGCAATATCGTGTCAAATGTGTGGGTTGTAAATCATTGTTGTGATTTTTATGAACTCAATCGAAACTGGAGAGATCAACGATTTGGCTAGAAATTTACGAGCCACGATTAGCAATGAACTGTATTCAGTCAGCTGACTGAGTTAGCTTCTTGATTGGGTGTTTCCCCGCTCGTCATTTATTCACTTTGTTGACTTTGTTTTTTTTTGTCATGCGACATCTGAAGTGTTTCAAAATTGAATATTGACAAGCGCATGTCCTCAATTATGTATAGTCATCGCTTCATTCTCACAAATTGATTTGGACATTTTCGATTATAATTTGATTTGATTATAAATTATCGACTTATTTGCCAGAATTGAGTTTAATATGATTCACTGTCATTGCTTATATTAAATGTTTATCAACGTCCAAAAGTAAGGAATAACATATACTCATGATACTATTTATGGTAAATATATATGCATGATTCATACGCCTTATTGGTTAATCATCAATGATTTGATGAACATTTTGAACAATATTAATAATATATCTGTAACAGGTTTTAAATAGGCTTTTTATTTAAATATAAATTAAATTTATTTTACATTCATTCGACTAATTTAAAGTTTACATATGTACCATATTGGTATAACAATATTGTGGAATTTCCATTTGTGGATATACAATACAAAAATTTTGAATAATGTTATAAGCTAAAGCCATTAAAAATGGATTAAAAGTAGCAAAAGGTATCATCCCATAAATTTTCGTTGCTTACACAAATATCTCTTCAAGGATCGGCATTTAAATTTACAGACGCCAAATTCTTACTCATAACTAAATAATTAAAATAAGACAAGTATATTTTAAAATTCTATTATAATTAGTAAAATAGAAATATGTAATAATAAGTTCACACCAAAAAATCACAAGTTAAATAAAACGCATTTTATTCTCACAGACATAAACAAATAAATCAAAATTTTAGTTTTTGATGGCAAAACAATGTGACATGCGGAACTCATTATATTATTTATGGGTTTTATAAGCAAGCTTTTAGCATGCTTCTCACACGATAACGATAAATACATAAATAATCAAAATTAATCTAAGAACGTATATACGCTTATGTTCATTCAGAAAACAATTAAATGTTGTGCACACTATTTGTAAATAAGTTGAGAAACAAAACAACTGGAACGCATATAGACCTAATGTCTGGCTTCTTCTGGTCTACTTGAATTTGGCTTATATCCAAAAAAGAATTGCAAACAGCTGCAAGCGATTAAATGTTGAAATATAATCATGCCAAGCGCACATAATTCAGGTTGAAACACACATACAATTGGAAATGGAAGTAAAGTTTTTTATCTTTTTATTTTCTTGACAACCTGACAAGTGCGTCTCCGATTGCTCATTAATCTCAAATTCATAGACCAGATACACAATATATAATATACTCGCACGCGATTCATATATAAACTACATCTGTTTGTAGTAATTTGTCGGTATTAAGCCATTTCACAGCGACAATTGTTTATTTTTGTCTTTTCAGTTTTCTGTTTGCCAATGTCAAATGTTCTTAGGCATCAGTGGCTATTCAATATTATAGAAACCAGAGGGTGTATCAAAAGTTATTTTCTTTTTTGAATCTCAGCTAACAATTCGACAGATTGAGCATGAAAAATGTACGCCAATTAACTTAAAATATTCTCTATTGCATAGATATTTATGAATTGAAAACCTGTAGAAAATACTCTGTATAATGACACTTGTTTTTTTGTTGTTGTTTTTTATATTAATGAAAATAAAATTTTTAAAAATATTTAATGTCTCAAATGTGATAGCTATATAAGATACTGATTGAATAATCGAATTTTTAACATTTTAAACAAAACATTATTATTCGAAGTAAGCAAAAAAGTTAGTTTATGTTTCAAGGAAAAATTCAAGATCAAAATGCAGCACATTATATATATACATATATATATATATATATATATCATTTTTTACTACTAGCCTTTAAATATAAATTGGTTCATCGTATTTCAGTTGTTATTTATTCAAATATTCCTCATTTTTGTATACAGAAATGAATTTGATATTGGTTCCGAATATTTTAGTTTTTACTTATATATTTCGTCTAAAGTGGAAAAAACAAATTCACAAACTATTTGCTTAGCCCTCGTTGGGATTCGACTTAGCATTTAAGTATGTTGTTATTAAGAATTAGTTATTTATACAACCATTTGCAAATCATTAGTTACTAATATATATATATATATATATATATTGTACTTATTTAGTTCTAATGAATGTCCGCTGAGACGGTGGATTGGCTGGAGAAGCATTATGGTAATTGGTTGCCTGGCCCACTTCGATTTCAAATTGGCATTGAGTGCCCAGCTTCCTTACCACAGCATGACACTTGCATCTTTGCCTTGAAAATATATATGTATGTAGACATATAGAAATGTACATATTGATTCAGACCATTGAAAGTAGATCAAGTTTTATTAGGTTCTTAAGTGCTTGGGCGACAGCGCGTGCAACCAACTACAGTTGTTAGTACAATTGTTGAGTGTGTTTAACTTGAACTTGACCCTTGCTCTTTTTCATCTTCTGGCATTGTTCCATTTTACTCAAATCGTATTTGTAGCTTAGAATTTAGTAAGATTTTATTGACATTTAGCGTCTGAACGAAATGATTTGTCCATTTTACATGCTCTCGAGTATTTACAATAGTTAAGATGGAAATTCAGAACCTCAATCGGAACATGATCTAAATAAAATCTAAATTTGAAAATATGAATTGTGTTAATTTTGTTGGCATATATAGAATTTAGATAATTTTTCTCTGACTATACAGATTATCTAACTCTCACTTAAATTGTTCTAACTGGCTTATACACTCTGCGAAAAATAAATATATTATAATCGTATCAAATTTTAGGAAATGTTTTTCGTCTATTAAGTTATTATTTCTAAAAAACAGAAAACAAATATTTTAAGTTTTCAGGTCGATTTTTAACGTGAGTGTCTGTATTCGTTGAAACTTGCAACATGCTCGCAAGAAACGATTTCAAAGACATATGCTGCACATATCAATGACCTCTCACCTTAAGGTGAATGGACACAGGACATTAAAAAGCCTGAACATTTCCAGCAATGAGGCTGGTCAGGAATTGATTGGCAATTCGGGAGCCGCTCAACTTTGAACCATGATAACAATGTCAAAAACTACAATATTGTTGACCTTTGTAGAGATTGACCTTCCTTGCAACACAGCTGATGGGGCGTTCAAACGCCTGACAACCAAAACAAATGTTTTCGATTTTGATGGTCAACAGCCGCACAAATCTATTCTGAGAAACGATAATGATGGATACAGTTCCGAAAATAAACGACTACATTCAACATTGGACTTGCGGCATGTGGCTGGTTGAGGCTACTGCGACAAGTGCGGGGTCAAAAGTAATGCTCCCCGCCAAATGAATTTGCTCATGTACTGCCGGATAAATAAAGTGGTAGCTTTAGCTAACTGATAAGCCTGTCTGGACTTGGATGAACACATATTTGTTCAACTATGCAACAATTTATCGTTTGCAGTTGCTTCTCGTTAAATAAGGCTGTCAAGGTTTTAATTTTTTTTTTACCTGTTTGCGGACTGTCTACTACATTAAACTATCAACTTTTTGACCAAGGAGATGTATTAGTCTGTAAGTTGGAGCCTGTTTGGACAGAGTTATATTAGCTAAATAATAATATACATAATGTTTAATTATCTTTTATGAGATAACTAGCAAATTGCCAGCAGAGTGGAGAATGGTTCTAAGGCAGAGTCAAGAGTGGAACATTATAAATTCTATCAGACTTTGTCTAGCTTAAAATGGGCACAATTATTTTCTGTTCAGCTCAGCTTGCACACTTAATTTAAATAATTTTTCAATGCTTTTATCAGAAGATAAATAGCAAAATTTCTAGTATATAGAGTTGAGCTGTCTCAAGATAACTGTAACGTTCTTAAAGTGCGCCTGCATTTGCCACAAATATTTATAAATGAGTAACAAACACACACATACATATACATATACACACGCAAATCAACAAATGTCATGGGACAAGAAGGTATTATATAGATATGATCATATATAGATATGACAGGCACGAGTTTGAATTTATGGGCAGATTTTGTCGGGCTTTGTCGGGCAGTACGCAGACGCTATTAAACCCACAATTATTTAACTATAATTATAATTTTTTGCTTTTTAAACAGAGTGTCGATTTTTGGATTTGAAAATTAGCGGCTTATTCACACATACTTATGATCTCAGGAAATTAATCTCCAGAAAGCGCTCCGCGAAGCTCATTAAATGATTAACACTTTTGGGTTTTATTTTTTAATCTCACTTCTCAGATGTCCGGTGACCTTATTGAGGTACTTCAAATTTCATTAGTTTATGAGGAAATAAAAATATCTAATTAGCTGTTCTCCCCATCTCTACTTAATGAACCTAAAAAGACAATTTCTTTTTTATTGAGACAAATTATCTGGCTACCTGATTTCTACTTCAATTATGCAATGAACAAAATATTCAAAATCCTAGTTAACTTTTCCCTACTTGTCAACTTTTTGAAATCTAAAATACTTTTAAATTTATCTCAAAAATTATTGCGACGCACGATAAAACACAACTGGACAACCAAATCGAATAAAATATGGAGTTACCGTATACTGAAGGAACGAGTCCTGTTAACTCTCTTGCAAAAAGGGTACAGAAACATTTTCAAATTTCACCGTCGCAATTTGAGCCTCCAACGAAACGTAGAAAGCTTAATTTTGAGAGCAACATCAACGACAACTTTACATGTCCAAGAATCATTGATGAAGGAGCCGGAACATCTAGTGGAGTTGAGTATGATCCGGAGTTGAGGGCTGAACAAAATCCTTATTACTTCGAATCGAATAAATTGCTATACTATTTGCATGCCGAACGTGCTAAGCGCCAGAATTATTAAAATATAAAAGCATTATTAACATAAAAACCAAAACGTTTATATATTATTATTGTATATATTTATTAATATTATTAATGGGGCGCTTTATAAACTGCGAACTGTAAGATCTATTGTGTCCCCAATCTGATCCTATAGCTCCTCCATCAACCCCAATTCCTGCCCTAATTTTTGAGTCTTTGTCGGGTTGAGGACATCTATGTTCCTTGTTTGCCCAGAATGTAACTGATTAAAATATAATTATTTTAAAAATACTAGCTTAACACAAGTAAGAAAGTCTGTTAGAGAAACGCCAAAGTTTAAATCAATATCTAAATTTATGCAAATAAATGTATATTTTCAAATTTGTATTCATTGACGTTAGCTCATCATAATGCTAATGGACGAGCTTACAGCTTACCTTCTATAAATAATAAATACCTGCAGACGTGAATTAAGTGGCAAGGACGAGCGAATCCTTGGGTCAATCTGCCACCTGACATGCAAATGAATTTATTTGCCCCAGTTCAATTGCAAAGTTATTGACAAAGTGCAGTCTCAGATAGATTGGTCGATAGCCACAAAACAAATGGAGGTCAACAAAGCCGTACAAAGACTTCACAATTGGCCGTTAGACAGGAATCAGAAACTGGACCAGGGTCGGTTGGAAATCCCAATGACTTATGTGGGGCACGCAACAAATGCTCAAGCAACCTCAACGGCTGTCTCCAATACTGCGGCACTGTTTTCTGATGCCTGCTGCGTGCCTGTGCCGCAAGGACTTGCTTCAGCATCTAGAGTCACAATAAAGCTGGATCAAAATGCTAAACTTAGCACACCACAAGTGGGTCGAGCAAAGTATGCAATGCTTAAAGTAATGTCTGTGTATCTATGTGTCTGTGTGTGTGTGTGTGTGAGTGTGTGTGTGTGTTGCACGGTTACATATACGTCTTTGGCTTAAGCACGTGTCTGCACATTCGTCTCGTATTTCCACGTTGCGCATTTCTATCGAAATTATTTTTGGAATAGCATTATGCGCTCATGCTAATGATTTCCTTAGATAAGCAAGAAAGTCGGAAATTTATTTAGGTGCACTCAGAAAAACAATCGCCCTGAATTCAAACAAAATCTCTCTGAACACTGGACTATTTACAAATATACTAAAATAATATTGCATAATATTTTAAGGGATTTTTTCCATTTTCAGAGATATATATCTTAATAGTAGAAAATATTTATAAAAAGTTGAAATGTAAGCCCTTATTTCTTTTTGTAAGAGATTACATATTTTCTATTGCAATTATATACATTTTTAACATAATTAAAATGATTTTAAATATTAAATAGCAAAACACCTGAAATTATACATATTTTCTTAAATTTCTGAAAAATATGCTCTCTATTTAAGAAAAATATCCCTGGAATAATAAGCTGAGTTACTGTTACCGCCAAAATAAGTGTGTTTTTCTAAAATTTCAGAGGGCATTTTTCATGAAGTGTAAGACAATAAATATGTAATCTACTCGACTTAGTTATACACTTAAATAAATAGTCTACTCCATTCCCAATGAGCTTCCATTTCGAGTGGAGCCTTTACTAATGATTTGAAACTTTTAATTGTCAGTTCTGAGAAGAAAGCCCACACACGATTATTTGTCTATATCTTAGCTGAATCTACATAAATAAATCAAGTGAATAAATAAATCATTAGCGTACGTGTGTCAACCTATAATTATATTAAACGATTTTATATAATTTGCAATTGTTAAAGCAATTAACACTCTCTTAGTAGACTCTAAACTCTTCAAAGACTTTTAACTTGGGCAAATTGTATATTTTCAGTTGTATGTGGCTTATACCCTGTATTCATTTAAAATGAATAATAAGTGCAGGAAGGTGTTGTGAAAATGGCTTGTAAAGATTGCAGAAGGGGACAAATTGGAGCCAAGGAGACATTTTCGAGAATAAAAAAGTAAGTGGGTATTTCTTAACTGGGTACTGGGTATGTAAAAGTGAGGCACTCTCGAGTTACGTAAGATAATAACAAAAAATGATAGAAAATAATTTATTTTTCGAAATAGTGGGATATTTATGATCTCACAGGTGTGAATAAAACAAAAGACTTAATAATAAATAATAAAAAAAAAACAAATAAAAATAAAAATACTAATTACTTGAAACGAAAGGTTCACTTAAATAAATTATGAAATTTTAATTTATTTTGTGCAATGATGTAGCATTTTATTTAGTATACAAAACATTTATTATAAGCCAACCGTTGGAAAAAACTCCCAGTTGTTAAAAACAAAATTAGTTGTTGGATATGCTTGTATATATGCATTTGTATAAATGAGTAAATAACGAACAATTGACGTCAGTCAGTGAATGCATTTGGATACACTTGTAGTATTCATATTTATTTATTTGCTCACGAAACTTATTTTCATATCGCAATAAAACACAATTTCAAAAGAAAATTGAATTCGATTGTAACAATAATTCTATTATACTCAAACATATATCAATATTCTGGTATAATCTATCAAAATGCAAAATTAATGAAATCATTACAGCCGATTTGTGGTCAGTTAAACAGAGTCATCAAAAAGCTATACGTATTTTTCTCATTAAAATGGTTATGAGAATGCTCAGTGTTCAATTTACATGCATTTTCATTGATGCAGCGACCTGATTGATATTTTAAAAACATGTTCTAAGAAATGAATCCAATATGAATGTAATTGGAAATGTGCGGGTGAATTTGTATGCAATGTATGCAAATTAATGTAATAATGTAATCGCTTTTTTTATTCTTTTGATTTATGATTCGTTTGTAAATGTAAATGTGAAATGAATCACAGGCATAAAGTTGTTACTATTGTTGTCGTATTTTACTCTTTTGTCATGTTGTTTACGGAACATGTGACACCTTGCACATTGCACTAATTGTGTTTGCATTCAAATATGTTCCGAGGAAACAATTACTTAGGCGCAGTGCAATGACTGAGATCGATTGTTCCACATCTCCATATACCCAGCAAATTTGCTAACATTCAACTTGTTTGTACTACAAACAAAATGTTTTGCGATAGTCGATTGACAATGAGTATGGAAAGTGTCAGAGGCCAGAATATTGAATGCAAAACAATAGATGGCATCTTAAAGCCATAGGTACTTAACTGGCTCACATATGTAAATCTATCATTTACACATACTTTTTCTATTTAGGCTCAAACCGGTTAATTTGGCGAGTAAGTTATTATAGTTATTATACCCCTCTTTGGCGTCGGGTGAACAAACCAAATAGCGTGCAAATTAAATAGGGGGAAAAAACGTGTAATGTGAATTTCACTCACAAGGGAAGTGAGTTAAATTTAGACAACGCTTAGCAACGTGACAAATTTATGAGTACTTTTTGTGATGTGACCATCTCTGTCAATCTGTTTAACTTGCCGTTCGGACGGTTTCATCACCTGTCTCAAGTTTTATCATCTTACAGCGCGACAGCAATAAATAATTATTATTGAGTCTTATATCGTAGGCGGTGTTTGCACATTGATCAATTTATGGCGTTGCGATTTTGATTGATTAGCTAGTGTAATTTTTGTGTCATGTCTGTTGCGCACTGCACAAATGAAGAGCTTCGAGTTGCCATAGAAATATTCATTGCCTACTTTGTGGACGGCATAAAGGAGTTGCAACTGCAAGAGGAGCTTTTGCAGTTGCGATCGATTCTCATTGTGAGCTTTTCGATGGTCTCTAAAATCTCAGCATTACTATTGATGAACTATATATATTGGGGGCTATTGATGCCTTTGACTGCCAGTTGCTCAGCATCGTTGGCGGCATTGTGACAGATTTCCTATTCTTAGCGTTCGCGAGCAAAAAACAAAAACAAAAACCAAAAGCACAAAACGAACAACAGCAACTGTAAAATGCCGAAGCCAAAGCCGAGACAAAACCGACTACGCCGATGTCGAACACCGACGCAACGCCGACGCAGACGCCTCGGTTGCCAACTCGATAAAAGTGTGTGATAGATGACGTTACCGTTACCGGTCGCGTTGCGTCGCGTCGCAATTGTTCGTCGCGGTTACTGTCGCTGCTGCTGCTGCTGCGGCTGCTGCTGCTACTGCCTGACAGCTGCTCACATTTGGATAATAAAAGTGGCAACGAGCACTCGAGCACCAAGTTAATTTGCAAACGCTGCTCATACGTTGCGGAGCAAAAAGCAAACCCCAAAAAAAAAAACAACACGTGTTCCCCCCTTCAGTTTACCCTTTGAGTTCACCACACTCGCACTCACACTCCGATTCACAGTGTGGCCAAAGCGCGTGCGTGTGCTCAGCAGTCCAGTGTGTGTCGGCCTTATTCGCATTCACAGCCAGCTATAGCGCTATCGACATCCACATCGGCATTTAAAACAAACACGAGCAGAGCAGTCTTCATCTCGTTGCGCTCCTAGTAAGTCAATTTTATTTCGTTCGCTTCCATCGCGCATTTTGGAATCGTGTCGCGATTTGTCGCGCGCTTCGCGATTAACGGTTATCTTTAAACAAGTACTAAAAATACAAATTATAATTATAATAACATAAAATTACACAAATTATTTAATTAACGCCAGCATAATTGAGCACTTAAATTGTTTGCAAAGTGAAATCTCGTTTTTATATATTTGCGTCTGCAATCCAAAAAACAAAAATAAATAAATAAATAATGTATATATATGCATACATTAGGTTTATAGTATATATGAATTTATGAACAAATTCCACATAAAATAAAAATTCTATTTTTTGGAAATTAAATGTATTTTACGAGCATTATTTATAAACAAACAAAAGTCCACGACATCAAAAAATAAATATTGTGAAAACTTGGTCAGCAAATATGTGTGTGAAAAACAGCCAAAATTAATAATTAATAGAGCGGCGTTTGCTATTTATTTATACGAACAACAGCTGTGAACAGCTTGATTTTAGCCAAAATAAAAAAACATAGTTATATATATTTATATTCAGTGTTTACCAATGAACAAATATGAAAGCTGAGCATAAATTATAATTTCATTTCTTAAATATGTTTACCAATTTTGAGAAAAGCACATTCAGTCTATAAATAATTCTATTCATAATTTAAAATCAGCTCATAAAATAAACAAGCTCAAATTTCGATTGAGAAATTAGCAAATTAATGAAGCAATACAATAAATAAATTATAACGAACAAGTTAAGACTTGTTGTTAAAAACAAACTTTACTTTTTTATGGGAAATGCAAATGAATAAACACAAATCCTCAACTGGTTTCATTTTGGCTTGCAGTACTCCAACCAAAATCGTCTCGATGATTGGGTCCACTGTCCCAAAACTAACGGCGAAAAGTGCTTCCCATAATTTTCCATTATAACGAATGCCCAACCAACAATAACAACAACAACAAGAAAAACAACAAGTAGCACCAAAGTAAGCCCAGCGGAGGAATCCAGAATTATAGTATAATAATGCCAAAAAGAATGATAATGGATAACTCCGAAGCAGTGGGTGGCGAAAGTGCCTGGTCCAAACTGCTCATCAGTGAGGACAAAAGCAAGAAGGCTGTGATTGCTAAAGCGAACATCATCACGAAGGACTCCAAGGAGTCAGAACCACTAAATGTGGAACAACTCAGGGGTGAAGCGCCAACCAAAACTGTTACAACGATTGCGGTCAGCTCGAGCGCAGATCCAATTACAGAGACGAGCACCAACATGGAGCAATCGTACAATCGGAGCGCCACCTACGGATCGGGCATGAATAGTGCCGGCGGCGAATCGAGCAACAGTGGCACCCTCCTCTCCCGCAAAGAATCATTCCTGGGCTCGTGCCATAGGCAACTCAGGAGATCCATCAAAGCGGTCAGCGAGTCGCCGGGACCATTAACTAGGTGAGTCTCGATCTAAATATATATAACTCGTATATATCAGAGGTGTTCCTTAAATCGCCATAGGGATTTTGTTAAACCAAAAAATAATGAGTTTAGTTAAAGAAATGAATACCTTCAGTTTGTCAAACCGAAACGAGTTTCGATAAGTAAAGTATAAAGATTCCGAAATTCTTTCTTTTTTTTTGGTATTCTATTACTATACTAATATTGTAAATTGAGCTGAACTGAGGTAGATATATTATATATGGCCCATTCTTAATATTGTATTGAAACCATTGAGCCGGTAGATTTTCTAAATTTCCATATGTAAAGTTAAGTTTCCAGTTCCGGTTTGAAGCCCTGATTATAACTAAAGCGCATCACAATCAACTTTAACAACTCATAAAAACTATAATTACATTTTTTCTAATGACTTCAGAAAGTGATTTTATGTTAATTCTATTTAATTTATTTTTTTATCGCTTTTTTTTAAAGTTAGTCTAAAGTTCAAAGTCATTTTGCATTTAGTTGTGCTTTAATATAGCATACTTTTTTGATAACGCAATTGACGCATGCAACTTCAACGATTTACAGGGTATATCGTTGTGAGTTAATATATATACTATATATATATATATATATATATATATATGGAGAATGAATATTGCGCATCCGACATGAATACACTGAAATGGGGCCAGGGCTTTTTGCCAAAGATCAGCGACAACATTGTTCACAGTGCCTGCAAAAATGTGCCAAACGCTTTTCTCTAATTATTCGTTGGCTCTCAAACTTCTGCAATAGCTCTTAGTACTTTGTGGCTGCTAGGCATCTAAGAGGTAGCAAATAAAGAGAGCGCTAGTGAGAGAGAGAGAGAGCGGTACACACCTGCTTACGATATTGATAGCGACAACTTATCTGCTTTGCATATGGGCAGTATTTGCGTATTTTTATTTAGCGTTCTATATTAAAATATATATTAGAGACTGGAATGCCATGTGTGATAATGTAAGCGTCTTCTGGTTCTGCCCTGATTCCAGCTGTCTTTGTCAGTCAGCGTCATTGTCAGCGTCTGCGTCAGCTTCTGCGTCAGCGTCAGCAATGCTGAAAGCGCGACACGCGACAAAAGATAAAACTTTCAGTTGATTGGATGAATGACAAAATTAAATTATATTTGATTTATGGCCGTCGGTGGGTGGACAATTAAATATGATTTCCGCTAGGCATGTAACTGAGCTTTTTCTCTATTCGACTGAGTGCAGCTTTAATTGGATTTAGCTTAGCGAATGATACCAAAGAATACCGAGCACTTTGAATGCTCGGCAACTTGAACGCCCCTGACATTCATATGCAAATAATGTGGCTTATCATACCCAAAAACTAGTTGAAAATGTGTAGAATGGGTATGATGATGCTGAGCTAAAGAATGTGATAGGCATAAGAAAGCATCTCAGACACCATACAGTATCTATATTCTTGATCAGCGTGAATAGTTGAGCCGATCCACTCATGTCTGTTTATATTAACGCGCTAATCTCAGCGATCATATTCGTAATCAAGTTGAATATCAATCAAAATCAATTGTCTATAGCAAAAAACTGACAATTTTATTGACAAAGATCAACATTTTTATTGGTTATAAATATACTCTGACATTATATTAATCATCTTTAAAGATTGCATCAAGATCGGCTCAGAAACATTTGAGAAAATCGCCTTTTCATATATACCAAATTACATAGCATTTTTTCAATGCATCTGCACATATTTATACATTTATATATATATATATATATACATATCTTATGATAGGTAAGGCATCTGCTAGTCGAGCGCCCTCTTTGTCTAGAGCATTCTTACTTATTTGTTATTGCTTTTGCTGTAGTCAAATTAGAGCATTCTTACATATTTGTTTTTATTTTTGCCTGTTTGCTTTTATCATAATTTTAGTTTAGCGTAATTGTAACTTCTGATGACTGCAGACAGTTTTCAGTTACACTTGATTATGCATGATAAACTGAGAGTCAACAACTCTTTGGCACCTTGGCATTAATTTGCATAAGTAAGTCAACTTTCCGCTGTAAACAGCAGCAGACTAACAGCAAAAAGAAGCTAGCAACACTTAATGCGCATAATTTATTAATTTGTATATTTTTTTGCAATTGTTTGCTCTTATAAGTATCATTAAATTAAAAACATGTTAAAGGCCCACACCGAGCCACATACGCACACACACACACACACACACACACACACACCTTGGCCTCAGCTTTATTTGGCCAAGTGCCAAGGGGATTTCCTCAAGTGGCTGTCAACTGCCAACAGCTGTTGCCGGGGCAACCATTATGCTGTATACCCTAATAATGGGTAATAAAATTTTGTTGTAAAAATGGAGACATCTGTTAAATTAATCAATAGTTGGGATTTCAAGGATAATCAATTTGTTTGCTTAGCAAACTCAAACGATTTATATATAGGTGCATATTTTATCAACCCTATATTGAAATCTAGATGCTACCAGTTCGATTTCGGAAAGGGTATCCAAAATACGGCAATCGCTTTTCCTTCTTGTCTTCGTTTTCTGATTAGGTCTTGTATGTTGACCACCTCAGAGATGTGCTCGGTGCTAACAGCGAATGCAAATTTCTCAGTGCTAAATATAGACAAGTAAATGCTTAAGCTTGTAGTTGTTATGCCAAATATGAGTGCCCCAAAATAAGCATAAATATATTTATTTTGCCAATTGCCAATCAATTTTTGGACAGACAGACAAATTCTGCTCTTTTTGATTGCTTTCTTTGTCAATGAGTTTTTTTTGTCACACGCGCCGTATGATTAATATTCTATTAAATTTTGTTTTGAAATCCGCGCTCGATTGCTCTATCTGCAATTGCTCAAATTAATTATAGCCAAGTGGTTTATGATTAATAGATTTTCTGTGAATATATTATTTTTCTAAAAAAAGCTTTTTCGACATTTGAATTATCTTGAAACTGAAGCTGCAAATGCGATAAAAAACACAATTGCCCTACAGCTAGATTTCTTAGCAATGATTCATTTGCTCAAAAATATACATTCACTGAATTTGTTTTTATCGAGATTTATTCTTCCTATTGTGTTTATGTGTTTATGTTTTTGGTTTTCTTTCAACTCATTTGTGATAACATATATATATGAAATACATTTGATTTTTAAATTCTAACTGCGACTGATTTTCATGTACTTAATGCTGTTAAGGGTACCATTAAATGATTATGTCAAGTCGTCAGTTTAAACCATCAATATAGATTTTTATTGTCATCGAATGTTATGGGTATATCATGTGATTACAATACCCTTGTATAATTTGTGCAAATATTGGTAAAGTATTAATACTTATAGTTTCATTTGATTTTTACTTTTCTTTTGCTTGCCGCTGATAACTGCAAATTAAAAAGTATCAGATAGAACGCAACGGAAAGCCAGCTATAAATTTGAAGAAAAAAAAAGCCAACAATATCAATTGCAATATTTTGAATGCTACGTGAGAAATTTTGAACTGCGCACACTGTCTACATAAATACTATATAGAATGTCTGATTTATTTATTTAAAATCGTTCGTGCTGTGAAAATTATATATATATGTGCATTCCAGGCAGAGCCGAATGTAAGCATCGCAATTGACAACAATGTTTAACTACGCCACCCTCCCAAGTGACCACGCCTCCCTCAACAGTTGGGTAAAGCTTGCGGTCAGTTAGCCGTGGCTTAATCGTTTTGTCGCAACAATAACAATAAATGCAACCGCAACGAAGTTAATTGCTGCAACAGAGGCCGTTAACAGTTGCATAGCTTTTTTAAATTTACATTTTTGCACACTGTTTACTGTGCATATTTACATGCATGTACATATATTACGTGTACGCGACGTAAGCCCAAATAACGACAACGCCAACGTCGACTGCGACTGCGACTGCGGCAGTGAGTGCGTTAATTGCCTTGATTTAAATGTGGCTGGATTCTTCTCTGAAAGCTGCTGCCCAAGTTGATAATTTTCAGCTAATTTTTTTTATTTGTCGAATCGGGTCAACGTCGACGTAGCCACATTTGTTTGTTATTGTTGTTATCGTACTTTTGCTCTGTATTAAAAAAAAAAAACAACAACAATAACATATTAGTTATCAGCTGTTGTATTTCATTGTGGTTTTATATTCGGCTTTTGCGACGTCTACGCATATTTCTTAACATTGCTGTTGTTGTTGTTGTAGCTGTTCTAGTGTTTGCATGTGTTTAGCAGTATGCTAAGGCAGCGCAGCGGCGTCTGGTGATATCGGCTCTTCTACTTGATATACTTGATTTTGAAATAAAAAGCAACAATGCCGTCAACTGAGCATTTCAGTTTCATTTCAACCGTCTTCGCAGAAAGTGATTCCACCTGCGCTGTCAGTTGACGACGGCGACGCTTCTGTTGCTGCTGCTGGGCGCTCTCTTTTACACTATTCATTCACTCTCTTTACATCTGCTCTTCTACGTGTTGTATGCGCTCACGAGCTCTCAGTTCGATGCACGATCGGCAGAGACGCTGTAAAGTTATTTTAACTCATCGGAAATGCAACGTTGTCAGTTGTAAATGAGACGCCGCTAAACTAATTACAAAACGGAAAACGCAGCAGTTAAAAAAATAAATTGTATTAAGCAAACAAAATTACCGTTAACGAAAAACCGTAAATAGTTCCGCACGACGCCGGCCGGAACAGACGCTGTGAAAATAATAATGCGCGTTTTTGTTTATTTCAAAATAAAAACAATATTCGCCTTTCCAACAACAAAAAGAACGCATTTCTGATAAAGAGCGAAAAGTTTAAAAGCCGCAAAACCAACAGCAATAAAACAGCAGCCTCGATAAGCAATATAACAACAACAAAATATCCGCTCCGAAAATTCTCACAGCCCTTATTTAGATCAACAAGCGATAACGTCATCCAACAGTTAACAGTATTATTCAAAACATAAAAAAAAAAACAAAAAAAAGTGCTCGAATCTTTTGTTTCCAAACACAAATATCAATTATTATAATTGTAATAGATTCTCAGCTGTCGCATCGGCGTCAAGGTTGTAACAGGAGCGGAGAGCCAGAGAACATTTTTTTTGTCTGTGTGTTTTTTTTTTGCTAATCGCTCGACCGAGGAGGAGCCGTCACTCGTCATCAAACATACACACACACAGATACAAACATATTTTGCATTTGTTTGTGCTGCTGCTGCCGTCTGTTACATTTTAGTTTCTGTCGCGTCAGCGACGCCGCATCTTGTCGCCGACCTCTATAAAACCAAAAAGACAAAACTAAAACAAACAAACAGTGTTGTATAACGGACACGTGTGCATTACATTCTAAAGCTTCTTCAAATTTGCACGCATTTAGCTTTGGGCAACATGAAGCGTCTTATGACCTGGGAGCGCGATCTTGTCGATGCTATGTACGAGTAAGTTACCAACACAAACACACACAGCTGTTCAACGATTTCATTTATCTTATCCGTAATTATTTTTAAGTAGTTGTACAGGTTTTCAAGTGCATTGTTTCTGTTTGATATGTAAAGCAGCATAACCTGTTGCCATCTTTCACATTGAACTTGTCTCCAGTTGTGTACAGTTTACAGTACAACTGACCAAACAAAAGAAAACCCCTCTATTCATGTTTTATAATATTTATGTTGGTGTCATGAGAATGCACACAGCCAAAAACATTGCATGGCAACAAAATTCATCGGCAGCAGCATTGGCAGCATCACTCTTATACTGCTGCAGCTGTTATTGGTTTCGAAGAGTGCGCATACTTTTTTGCTTTTTTTTCTGCTGCCTGCGCCGGCCGCTCAGCATGCTATACTCCATTGCATGCTCTCGTTCTTGCACCCACGCCAACTCTTGTACACGCATTCGCTCTCGCTCTTTGACTCTCTCGGACTCTGAGAGTGTGATGGCCTCAAGAAGTTTTTGACATTCGGCTCGGTCGCACGCATTGATCGTAAAACAGTCTGGTCGCTGAGGTCGTTGGGAGGGGGTGGTGGTGTGCGGATGACTGACAAACATGGTTGTGTGAATTTAAATGCCTGTATTTACCTTTATAAATAAATTAGAGGCCGATAACGAAAGCCACTCGGCTCACTTTGGCCACCAATTTGTGTGACTTAAAGAGTATCTAGGACAGCTGCACACTTTTATGTTTACTCAACTTTTCATATCTAAATCCATGGCTATATAAAATTGCTGTCAGCATTTGTATTAATGACTAAACAAATAGATAATATTTGCATAGCAAAGCTGATAATTTAGCTGTAGTTGGTTATTTTCTTTCGCAAGTGTTATTTATTTACCTCATGAAAAATTAATTAAAATTAATGCAGCACTCGGCTCTTTGCTATATACTTATACATATATATATAAAGGCAAATAAATTGTCAGACAAGTCTGTAAATTATTGTCACCTGTTTAATGCAAAAAAAAAGAGCCATTTGAGAGGCAACGAATGACAAACTGATAAATCAAGCTTTTGAGTTGACTGTACCTGTTTTATGTGTCTTTAAAAGTCGCCGCTATTTCGCATGCAACAACAATGGACTGCATTTTTCTGATTGTGAATACTTTCAACTTACAGTTATTTATTTTAAACATTGCAATTTTCCACATGTTGCACTTGCATGTAAATTGCAAATCCATTATAAACTATTATTACTGCTGCTGTTGTTGTTGCTGTGATTTTTCCATTGCGAGTGTTACAAGTTGTTTGAACTTTTGTGCAGACTGTACCACTTTTATTGTGTTTTAATTTACTCGCTTTTTTTTTTGTTGATTTAGAAAGCGTGTAGTCATTAGCTTAACAAGCGGCGCATGCTGATGATCGTTTTAGTGGCAGCAGCAGCAGTAGATGCTGTCTTTAGTGTTTCAACCAGCTGACGAGCCGAGGCCCTGTCACATGCCCCAACAACTGAGCACACTTATTCATACTCACCTCACACTCGCTGCTATTTGCCCGGCTTATTTCAGTTTTATTTACAATCATCCGCGAGACTGCGACATCTTTGTGAAACAGATAAACGCAAGTAAAAGAAGAAAAAAAGCCGGTCATGACCAAATCATTGCTGTTGATAAGCATCCTCCTCCCCTTCCACACCCCTCCTCCAAACAGGTCTCCCCATCAAATATACATCTACAGCGGATTTATTAGCACCTCGCAAGTGAAGCTTTCCATGTGAACCCAGACTCCGTTCATATTTGTATTAACTGCGACTCTTTAAAAATGCCGCTCGAGCGACACGCTTATTGGGCATGTCATATTCCACAGTTGCAGATACAGATACAGATATAGATATAGATATAGATACAGATACAGATATAGATACAGATACAGATATAGATACAGATACAGCTGGAGATACAATAAATACAGAGACATACTTTGCTTATTTGTTCAAGTCCTCTTTTGTTAATCGAGTTATTCGCGTTTCGCGTTCATGAGGAAAGTTTTAACATTGTTAATTCCATTTGTACACACAGACTTATCCCATACACCTTGACTTGTTTTCAGTCCGTTATGTTTTGAACCGTATTTAGCAATTGAGTCGTCTCTTTTGGCCATTTTCCAGTTCACACTGTGTGTTTATGTGTGTATGTGGAAAATAACCGGAGACAAGTTCAAATTGGATATCGATGTCGAAGCCGTTAATCGACTGGCAAATAACTTGGCTAATTATATGCTAGATTCATAAGGTATTTGTTTTCACTTTTTGGCTCGCATGTTTTTGGCGTGACCAAAAAATCAGCATTAAAGCAAAAACTTGATTAAAGAAAATATTATTAACGGCAGCAGGAAATTAAATGGCCCATTTATTTGACTATATGTATATATATATTTCTGTTAATTATCAATAAAAATTAATGCGCCTATCTTTAGGAATTCCACAGTTATAAGAAAGTTATAATCTTAATTAATTTATAGTCAAATATTCGACTTAATTATGAAAATTATTGAAAGGGCATTAAGCTCAAGCTTAGTTAGAAGTTTATAATCATAATTGCATTCTAGCATTAATTGTTTAGTGCTTAGTGATTCTAGTAAAATATTTTACTGAATCAAAGACAAATATTAAATATTATATATAAGCCACATATACTAATATGTTAAATGATCAAGAAATTTAAACTGTTTAAAAATGTAAATTATATATAAATATTCTAAATCATGTTGATCACGTGCCGATCATTACTTAGTTTTAGTGTGGATTTTTTCAGCACATTCTGACACAGTGTTATAAATAAAATGTAAACCAGTTCAGCTGACTGTTCTCACAAAACTAGAAGCAAAATTTAACGAGAGTTCTTTGAACTGTTGCTCATTCGCATGCTGATTATTGCAGACATCACAAGGCCATGTCTCATATATCTATGTGGAGCTTAAGCAGTTCCAAGAGTTCATAAAAAATGAGTTAGCATGCGGCAACTGCTTGGCCAACTAACAACATGTGTTGTGTTGTCAACAAGTTGGTCACATTTTAGACCTAATCATAGTTTTTTTTTGTTTTGATATGGCTCACATTGTAATCAACGCTTGGCTACTAAATATTCCGCCAGATGCGTCACTTCCTCGACGTCACTGATTAGATGCTAAAAGTTAAGACTTTTTGTCTTTGAACTTGAGTAATTTCGTTGTAAAATTAGTAATTGTATTATGACTGTTGAGTCTTTTCTAATACCGGGATACGTTTCATAGTTCATTTGATTAGATATTCACATTAAGAGTGCCAGTCGATTGGGGAAGAACACTTAACTTCGGACAGGGTCCAAAGCAGGTCAGCGGCGCCTTTGAATGATTACTTTATTTTATAGAGGTCTAATTTAATAAAACTAACAACTCGGAAAAAGACGCTGCTTTCACAACACAAAATTATACATAGCAGGGGTTCAGGATTTTCGATTGGATTTGATTTAAATATATTTTTTCTATGCGTGTGAATATGCATTATATTAATGGTTAATAATCACTGTGAGCCCAAAAGATTGTGAAAACATTCTCACACACAAGTTTATTCAACTTCAGCCCTTCAGATATAAAAATATTTAAAAAATAAAATAGCATATAACAGATCGATCAGGACACAAAGAGCTGGCCTCTTTTATGAGTGCGGCCAACTGAGTTATTTTGAATCGATCTAAGACCAAAAATCTCATAGATGGCGACCGGCATAAACCGGTTCGAGTGTAAAGCGGAATACATGATATCAAAATATTTATACATATATACATATATGCACATCCATATATATATTCTATATGCATGGACCTTTGGCGGGTATGGCAATTTTTCTGCGTTTCAAAGTAGACTTGACAAAAGCATACCAAAACATTTGCACATTTCTATATATATATATATACGCATATGGCAAAATATTTATATACATATGTTTTCATTATGATTATTATGTAAATTTACGTTTTTAAATGGGGATCGACGTGGGAAAAGTTCACGGCCAGTTCATTTGAGAGAGAGGTGACAACTATATAGCATATATGTATTCATGTATACCTTTATACAGACCCTCACTTCTGGAGATAAGTTTACTATATCAGCTAAGCATAATTATATATAAATTTTCAATAAATTTAAAAAAAAAAGAAACTAAATAAGAGTTAAATAATAATAACTCATAATTTCTAATAACATTTTTGACTCTTGCAAATCATGTATATTTTATATTAGTTATTTACTTTCACAGCATGTTAATTAAAAAATATTTGTAGCCTTATAAATAAATAATTTTTAAATTCTTTTGCCGAAGTTATTTCCACGATTCGAACTCTTTAACACAATTAGCAAAACGCGTTTCTAGTTTATATGAAGTATGAAGTAATGATTTGACTATTAGAAATGCATGAATAAAAAAGATATCACCGATATCAGCACACTCTTTTATGGCTGGCCAACTCATTGCTGATAACTGCAAATTAGATATAGACTCGTCTAATAGGCCGATCGACAAACAGACATGTCTTATGTGTAATTAGGTGGCAACAACGACGAACTGTTTTCTGTTGTATACTGAGAATTGAATGCTTCTTATTTGCCTGCGTGAGTGAGTGAATGAGTGTGTGTCAGAGAGAGATATCTGATGTGGATATATATACATATATATTTATATGTATGTGGGCCTGGGGGTGGGAGTGCTGGTCGTAGTACCCACATAGATTAAATTTGTATTTGCTTTGCAATTTGCCTGCCTTTCTGCCGCCAGGCAGTTGGTAAAATGTTGCTCGATCGCTCGGTTCACATTCGAATAAACACAACACAGAAATAGCCCTATTGATTGAAGATTGAAGCTTTGCCAAGCTGATCACACAGCTGTGTCGAGCCCTGATCATAGTTAATAGTGTGATAAAAAGTGTGTGTGTTGCAGCAAAAATGATCAGTAATGAGTTAAATGAGCTCTTGGGCTGGGGCTACTCGGCTCGCTGTCGCCTGTTGCAGAAGCATTGTCTCTGTTTTATTTTTATCACAATGACAAACTAGAACAAGATACAACAAATACATTTCAGTTGAGTTGAAAGTGTAAAGAAAAGCCACAATAATAACAACATCTCAATAACAACAAATAACTAAAACAGTATTTGCACTCGACGAGTATTCCTTAATTGTACAGAAAGTGTGACTGAAGTGGTTCACAGTGATTCACGTATAAAAAACAATTGGTTTAAGATGTCGGATCTACGACGAAGTTTCAGTCGTTTATCGATGATCGTTTATCGAGCAACGCATTCCAGTGAACAGTCCTGGCGCGAGGAGCTGCTGAGGTAATTGTTATCGCCTATCGATTTCCAAGAATTGCCAATCGATGGAAAATACATTTTCTTTAAACAAGTGTTCAGGATGTGAGCATTGAATAAGTTAGTTATATATGTTTATATCCACTATATATCTGTCTGGATCGATGCTATGTACATTTAATTAACGCGTTGTTTAATTGACTGCCGCCACAAATATTTGCATGCAGAACTGTTTACTGGCTACAGCTATAAATATAAATGAATACGAATCCACGTATCACTGGAAAACATCTGCTTTTCAACACCTAAACAAACATTAACATTTAGTCCACCTGAATAATGATCAAAGGTTAGCAAATTTGCATGTGACAGCTCTACTCATATATTATAAAGATATTCATAGTTATTCGTTGCATATTAATGCATTTTATTAAATATCTTTTTTGACGACATTTGCCATTTGAATTTTTGGCACAGCTTTAAACAGTGCAGTCGCTTGGGAAAATGAATATTTCTCTATAATATTATATGTATATTCTATATTAATAGTAAAATTAATTACAGTCATAAAATGAAAAGCAATCTCTCGAATAAAAGACTTGTATCTTAGGCAGAAATGCAGTTGAGATTTTCTTCTATATCGAGTGTACCAAATAACCAGTGAACACTTTATTTATAAAATATATCAACTATTGTTGTGACTGCACTTTCCATTGAGTTGGCTGCACTATTTATATAATAAGCATCCCTTTAATATATATATATATTGGAGGCTTATATATATACATAAATATATATATATTAAACTCAATATGGGTGCTCTTCTCGTGTTAAAGTGAAAATCATTTTGGCCAATGGCTGAAAATGACGTCAATCGTCTGATTTTGTGTGTTCGTCTCGATCGAAAATCACGACCTCGGTCAACATTTTGTGGCCAGAATACTTTTTACTGCAGTGTAATTTATAATTTTTTGGCTATCGGTCAATAACTTTTGAAGAGTGCATTTTACCGATTAGCCGCAACTTACGCACACTGTCCAAGGTCAGTTTTATAATTCATTGTATTATTTTTCTCTTTTGTGCTATTGTTTTTTATCTGGCCGCCAAAAAACTTTTAATTGCTAGCTGTTAGCAAACTTTACTTATCTGACTGACTGACTGACTGAAGCAACGATGAGTTTGTACAATACACATTTTTATTCTCAATCATTGTTAACTTAGTTCTTTGTTATCTAGCATTTCTTTCATTCAACATATACATTGAATACATTCCTCATAAACTTTCTCAATGTCTCTGTGGCATTTCAGTGAACTTGTTCGATTCCCAGTTGACAACCGCATAATGATCTACGGGGCCGCTCTGTCAGTTTAGTCAGACAATTTATCGTTGCGATAAGTAGAATGAAGCTGCAATTGGCAGAATACGAAGAAACGTTTCTTTAGCAACCGGTTTATTTAGCAAATTTTATGGGAATATCTCCGAATTCTTTTTTGCATCGTACTCAAACAAGCAATCGGGAAATAGAAGTTGCTTAGGCAGGTTCCTATAAATTATAAGAGCTCAATTATAATACCGATTTAGTGTTAAGTAGCTTGAGCTTTATTCTTCTACTCAACGAAAGTGAAAGCATGAAAGAGATAGTACCACTGATCGGCTGAATTTCGGCTTCGCTTTTGAGAGCGCCTCTCTTGAGCGTGTGCTCTCTGTGATTTGAGCAAGCTTTGTGTTCTAACTCAAGAGTGAGTGCAAATAGTGTGAGCTTTGAGTGGGGACTTTTGCATATGTCGGCAGAATAAGAGACTGAAGGGAACAGAGCACGGCACGCTGATAATGCGTGAATACACAATGGAATGGCGAAGAAAAATTAAACTGCAATAACAATAACAACAACAACAAATATTAGCTGTTGCTGTTGTTGTTGTTGCTTTAAAATATATATGAGAAATGTGACAATTTGCAGTTACACATTGTGATTACAGTAAAGTTGATGAGCGCGACTTTAACCGGCCTGCAAATTAAATCTTCCTCGCAGTGCCATTTTGACTCTTGATCCGTGATTGTGCGAGCTTAAAAGCTATCATTTTGTATTAAGTTGCTCAGTGCAGGACAAAGCGCAGAAAACGCCGAATTAATATTGCTTTTTATTATTATTATTATTATTATCAGTTGTATATTATTTTACAAAGTGATGTTAGTCAGACAAGTGCCTAAGTAATTTTCGGACTGTGCTTCTTCCTTCTAATGTTCGTTCGACTCGATTTGACAAATTTCGACTCTTAATGCTATTTCTTGTCGGCTTCGTGTTTGTCTTGTGCTTCACCAGCATTTCAATTCAGACTTTAAACTGGTAATTTACATAGTAGAAGAAGAAGACTGAATACTGCAATGTTTAATGGAGATAACACTTTGCTCTTGGACCCCTTTTGTTGCCTCTTGTTGCTTAATAATAAACTGCAAATACATATTAATGTTGATATCCAAGCTTCCTGTTTGTGCAGCAATTTCTGCTTTAGATGTAGCCATCTGTTTTTAACTGAAAACAATTATATTTATAGACTACTTCAATTGGTTTTCCAAGCTTTTATTTACGACACGCTTCAGCAAGAAATGTATATTTCAAGGCTAGCAGAGATTATTAAATAATAGAGTTAAATCAATGTAAAAATGCAGATGATGTTAGAATGAGTGCATATCGTGCATATCGTTAGTAGGTTATCAGTTATCAGTTATCAGTTGTCAGTTATTATTGATAAGAATATGTTTGCGAAAAGAGACAAAATTGTAAACAAATGAAATGTTTGAAGAACTTGATGTGTCCACTTAAAATTAGAAATAATCTAAGTCTGAGCACTTCTTCTTATTTATGAGTGCTTTTTGTTTTTTTTTTTTTTTGTTTGTTTCTCAACTGTGTAAAATAATTGACTCTCTTCAATTTGGTTCTCTTTTCCACGCGCGCTTCGCTCTCTTCGAGTAGGTATCGGCAGACGCGGTTCAGCTCGCGTCGTGTGCGGAAACGTGTCGTCTTCAAGCATGGCGAGTGCAACGTGGTGCAAGGCAACGTGGCAAAGAGGCGTCGTCGCTATCTGCAGGTAAGCAGCTATATATGTATATATATCAAACGAGAGACATCTCTGCAAATGCGGCAAACATGTGCCGCTTATGCAAGGCGTGCAACATTTAATTTTAGATATGCCGCGCTCCATTTAGCCAAATGCCCCCTCAAAAGGGGCGCGCAGCTCGTTACTAATCGAGCAATTCCAGCTAAAGAACTCAGAAGTTTCAAGTTTAAAAAATGAACTCTTTGCCAAAAGTCTTTTTATTCAATAAATATTGAAGCTTGAGCCGAAAAAGTGTAGTTTACCTTGAATATCTACAGCATAATGGGATTCATCAGATTATCTTTATCCTTCATCCGCTTGGCTCTAATTTGCATGTTGCTTGAAATGTATCTTTAGCGATGTATTTTATGAACCCGAACTGTTTTGAGAGCCAACTAATTTGTCTAGCCTAACACGTACTAACAAGGTGCTATTTCAGGACATCTTCACCACACTTGTGGACGCACAGTGGCGCTGGACGCTGCTAGTGTTCGCCGCCAGCTTCGTCATCTCGTGGGCGTTCTTTGGGTTTATTTGGTGGACGATTGCGTATGCGCACAACGATCTGGAGTACTTCAATCTGCAGGATACACAGCCCGAACTGATTGTGAATATGACCCACACGGTCTGTGTGACGGAGGTGAAGGGCATTATGTCCGCGTTCCTCTACTCGGTGGAGACGCAGACAACGATTGGCTATGGCAATCGTTATGTGACTGACGAATGCCCCGAGGCGATATTCACCATGTGCATACAGTGCATCACGGGTGTCTTCATCCAGGCCTTCATGGTGGGCATTGTGTTTGCCAAGCTCTCTCGGCCAAAGAAGCGCGCCCAAACGCTGCTCTTCTCGAGAAATGCGGTGATCTGCCATCGGGATGGAACCCCTTGTCTGATGTTCCGTGTGGGAGATATGCGCAAGTCGCACATCATTGAGGCGCATGTGCGGGCCCAGGTCATCAGGAAGAAGGTGACCAAGGAGGGTGAGGTGCTGCCCTTCTATCAGCAGGAGCTGCACGTGGGCGCCGATGGTGGCGAGGATCGTCTCATGTTCATCTGGCCAACCACAATAGTGCACAAAATCGATAGGAATAGTCCGCTCTTCATGCTCTCCGCCTCCGACATGCTCAAGGAGCGCTTCGAAGTCGTTGTCATGCTGGGTGAGTAGCTGCTAAACACTTCTTACTGATGATCCCCGACTAATATGCCCCATTGTTATGCATTACTAGAGGGTGTCATCGAGTCCACTGGGATGACGACGCAGGCGAGAAGCAGCTATTTGCCATCGGAGATACTGTGGGGCCATCGGTTCGTCAACGTGGTGTCCTTTCGCAAGGAGACGGGCGAGTACGAGGTGGACTACACCCTGTTCAACAATACGTACGACGTCGATACGCCGCTCTGCAGCGCCAAACAGCTCGACGAGCTCAAGTCCGAGTGCACGAGGAGTGCCAAAAGCGGCATAGGTAAGACAATAAATGCCAACCTAAATTCTCCAAAAATTAATATATTTTTATTCTGTGGTGGACAGTTCCGTTTGCGGATCGTACGCTTTCGGCGGCCAGCATGTTGCAGCGCATAACATCGGCGGCTTCTGTGGACCACTTGGATCCGGCGAGCGATGAGTCGCTGGACTCGGGCCGTCTGCAAATACGCTCGCATTCCATACCGAACGGTGTGCTGGCCCCTGAGCTGGAGCCGCTGAACAATAACAATAACCACAATCACAATAACAATAATCATAGCAGCGGACACAGCAGCCACAATCATGGCAAGCCAGGTGCACTGTTCACGATGGGCGGTCATAATATCGCTATAACGACAACGGCGCCCAGCATACCCAACCTAACAAGTATTAATGAGAGAACCAACTCCGGTAATTCCATAAATAGCAGCAACTACAGCAACAGCACCCTCAACGTTGGCTCTGGCAGCGGGAGCAGCAATACCGTTACCAGTACCGGTGGCAATGGCAGCTCTCGCCCAAAATCGAATCCTCGAAGATTGAGCATTAAACAGGATCAGCTGCCCATCGATTCCATGTGCTGAAAATTATTATATTGTGCCAGGCCAAATGAGTTTATTTTTTCTTGTCGGCCCCCCGATCTGATGTGTTGTATTCGTAGTGTAGGCTCGTAGAATTCTAATTAGGATAAGTGAATATAGTTTAAACAACAAAGCAGAGGGCGCCTCAAAAACGCAGCTCTGTGACTAGCTGTGAAACTGAACCCTAGACCCCTTTATCTTGTCACCCCAAAATACCAATATCGATTGATTCCTAATCCCTTGGATCGTTTCTAGTTTGTAAAATTTAATTTGATGATTCGTTAGTGTTAGTTTTAATGAATTTATTATACATATGAACATTAAAAAATTGATATTAAAACCAAGAACGATATGCAATTGCACAAAATATTGAAACCAAAATGCTGCAAATTCCTCGTTAACTCTTAGACAATTGTAAAGCTCATAAATGATATTTAGTGCAAACATGATGTTACATGAATTTTTAACTACCTTAAACGATGATTGTTCAACATCTGATATACTCAATGATTAATTGTGTAGAGTAAAAATGAATAGGTATTCAAAAAATTTTTAAATATGCCACAAACACTGGCTGAAAACACAAATGAGCTTCAATTGTTACAAATATAATGTGTGGACAATAAATGGAATGAGCAAGTGAATGTTTGATTGATGTATTTTATTTACATATAAGTGTCATAAAGATTGTAAACATTAAAGACCGAGAATATATATTTAAACATACACTTGAACGAAATGTAATTTTTCACAATATTTGGATTGGGGTTCTAACGCATCATGAACTATTTTTGTACACAGGACATGTGTTTTTAGCCTTAAGGATCTATAAAAGTCACATATGGCCAAATATTACACGATGAGGTAGGTCAGACAAAACCGCACAAAATCAGAATGTAATCCATAACTTAGTTATCTTAAGGACTATCCGGATGACCTTTCACATAAAAATAGTCCTTTTACAGGAAAAACGACTTTTCTGTGTATACAAAAATGGTAATATTTCGTCAGTATTCTCGCGTATCCTTGCAAGTCATATGTCAAACTACTCATACTAATTATGGATACAAGGCGGTTAAAGGACACCCAAATTAACTCAATAGCTTCTGAGCTCTCAAGGATTTTGGGTTTTTGGTCCGATTATTTTCGCCCAGCGACTGAAAACAACTATTTGGTTATCAAAAAACCAATTCATAGAGTGTGTCCTTGTGAATCAACAATAATCTGTAAGGATATGGCGGAAATGGAAGTATTTCTCTGAACAAATTAATTGTCCAAGCTTTAACTCAACCTAAAAGTATGCTTCAAAATTCTTGATTTTATCACAATAATTTTCAACATGGATTTTAATGGACATCCTGTAAGTATGCTATACATTTTTCTATTTCCCACCGGTGATTATACAAAAGTCCTAAAATGATGACGTTTAACAAAAAGAGGGCCTTGAATAAATATAATTAACAAAACACTTGTCTATACGGTTCTTTTTTAAGTTTCTTTCCTTTTATTTAGTTTTTTTTTTGTGAGGAAAATGTTATCGTTTGTCAAGCATACAAGTTTCTCCGTTTAAATAAAAATACATGAATATAGAAACATTTATACAAGTGTGTACTAGATTTATTTATGTTCGGCCTTCAAATATTTCCTTCATTTGTTTGTCAAAAAGTAATCAATTAAGTTGTTTGCATTATAGTATAACGATTTGTAATCTCGAAATCTCGATTAAGGAACTCTTAGATAATCCTTATCAGCTGCTCTACTCTGGCGATGCGTTTCTAAAATGTTTCTACTGGACTTGTTGCGTCGCTAAATGAAAGAAATGCTTGAAATATTCAGAACATAAGTACTTTACTTTATATAAATTTATGTTAATATTATATGTAAATGTATTTCATTACGTATGTAAGTGTATGTGTGTTGTGTGTGTTTGTGTAAATGTTTATAGACATAGTAAGTAAATATTTAGTACAATTTACAACAAATAATTTCGCGTTTTTGTGTTTTGCTTGTATATTTTGTTTGCGCACTTGGTTTTTGTTTTTTCACTTTGCGATAATTATTTTGAGATGCGCGAAATTAATTGCAACAATTTAAATATACATATATGTAGACATATGCGTATATATATATATATATGCATTAGGTGTATTTAACAATAGTTTTCTTTCCGTATTTTTTTTCTTCTTAGCTGATCTGTTTTAATATTTATAAATAAGTTCGTGTTTCTATGTAGTTAAACCATTTTGTTAGGCAATAGGATATTGCAAGAATATTAAATATTAATATTTCTCTATTTTGTTTTGGACTTAATTAATGTATATGAACGAATCGGTTCATTAACCTCATTTTGTGGTTGCTGCTTACTTTCTTCCTTACGATTTAAGTAAAATTTACAATTAGCTCTCGCCTAATGCTCGAGTGGATTACATTGATGATAAACACTAAGTAGTCTAAATTAATTTGTATGTATTTACAGTTTTTTGTTTTATTTTTATTTTTTTACCTTAAATTATTAGTAAATAATATGCTGTGTTGTTTTTTGTATGGTTTACTTCTTACTTTGTGTGTCTTAATAGCGAGTCTATAAAATGTCCAGCAATATATATATATTTTTTTTTTTCCAACCTTTACAAAACTTGTGTCTAATAGCTATTTATACATGTGCTCACTTTTTGCTTAATTTACAAACTAATCTTAATTAAATGTAAATGGTTTTTTAGCATCATATTTCTGTTGGACGACGCGTTGATAGTTTCTTTGTATATATATATATATATGTGTGTGTGTGTGTGCGTATAAGGATTTTTTTTGTAATTTTTTTTTTTTAGAGGGTTTTACAAATTTATTTTCAATAATTTGTTGCTTGTCAGCAGCTGCTTTTTTTTTAACAAAATGATGTAGATTTCATAAAGTTATACAAATTATTTATCACAAGGCATTAAAATGTTCGCTGTGGGTTTCATAATCATTCAGGAAAAGGGGTGCCAAGAAAGGAGCATTTAAAAATTATATAAAAAAATGAGGGAATTTAAAAGGATTTATAAATAAATAACAAACTTTGTTGACTAAGTAAAACCATAAGTGGGGGAGCAGAAGAGAGAGGGGGAGAAGAGAGAGACGAGAAAGAGAGATGTGCACTAAGTTAAAAATGAGTTGAATTCCATTGCAGGAACTCACGACGGCTTTGCAGCAGAACTGTGTGCAACCAAATGTTGCCTGCAACATATTGCGTACAAGCGACAGACAAGCAACAACTTAATATTATAAGAATGTGCCAAACAGACAGAAGCAGCAGCAAACGTGGCTTAGTAATACAGGTAACTGTTGTTGTACAAATCGTAGCGATAATCGTACGTTTGCTGTTGCTGCTGAAATTGTTGTTGTTGCTGCTGCTGCTGTTGCCGCTGCAATTGCTCTTGCTGCTGCTGGTGCTGCTGAAGCTGCTGTTGTTGTTGAAAGTTCGACAACCAACCCGTTGTTGCGGCAATTCGCAGCAGATACTTTCATTCCTTGTGATGCTGATGCTGATGTGGCGCCTGCTGCTGCTGCTGTGGCAACAGTTGATGATGACCCGTTTGCTGCTGTTGCTGCTGGTGCAAGTGTGGCGGCAGGCGCGATTGTTGTTGCTGCTGCTGCTGCTGCAATGACGGCATTGTCTGTGCTGCCTGATGATGACCCTGATGATTGTGCAGCGACGACTGCTGCTGCTGCGGCGCCTGTTGTTGTTGGCCATTAACGCTACTGCTGCTGGCCGAAACGGCGCTGGCAGCAGCTGTTGCTGTCGTGCCGTTGTCGACCTTGTCGCGTGGCAGCAAGTAAACGGAACCATCAGCAGCCTGCTGCAAGCTGTAATCAGCCGGTGAGCAAGGATTGCCTTCGGGATCGCGCAGATACTGAAATCCAAATTGAGATTAAACATAAATAAAAAAGTCAAAAAGAAAGAAGACTCATCAAATCTGAGGACTCACCTGGAAAACATGGCGATGCAGCATGGAGAACTTGTTGGAGATGCGTTTGCGTTCGCCCTCGAGATGATCGCGATCGTGATTCAATTGCGACTTGCGCTTCACCACCGTATTCACCTCATCCTCGAGCGTCAGGATCTGGTCGAGCTTGCGCTTGCGGCAATTCTGTGCGGCAACCTTGTTCTTGCCACGTCTCCGTATGTCACGGATCAGCGACAACTGATTCTCGCTCAGATCATATTTGGACAGACGCTCATTGAACTCATCCATCGGCAGATTGATGATATCGCCCACCGGAATCGGTATGTTCAACGAACGTGCCCGCTTCTCATCCCGCGACAGATGCTCATCCTCGGTGAGATTCTCCTCCCCGGATTTCGATGAATGTTTGCTGCCTGCAATTAGCTTCTTGTCCCGCGGATGTGGTCTGCTCAGCGACCCACTGCCCTGGGGCAGAGTTCCGCCCGTTCCTTGGGGCAGCGCATAGGTGTGATTGAGGTTGACAATGCCCTGCGCGGGGCGTGGCATGCCATAGTCAGCGGTGAAAGCACTCGCCGCACTCATGCCATACGCCTGATGATAATCCTTGGTCAGAGTGGGCGCCATGGCGGCTGCCTCACCAACGCTGAATGCCGCAGCGGCACCTGCCTCATATTCATACTTGATGCTCTGTTGTTGCACCTGCGGCGGCGGCTGTTGTTGCTGCTGCTGTTGCTGCTGCACCACTGGTGGCTGCTGCGTTGCTCCGGTTGGGGTATGTTTGTGCAGATCCCTCTTGCCATACAATTGATGCTTCTTCTGTGCCACGGGCGGTTGGCGAGTGTTGGTATTGGTGTTGTTGTTGTTGTTGTAACTAAAATCATAGGGACCAACGTACTTGGCCTGATGATAGTCCTGTGCCGAGTCGCTGCCCTCGCCCCACTCGCCGTCGGAAAGCGATGGAACACGCTCGGATCCCATCGAACTAACGGCACTGTCGCTGGACGCGTCCAAGCGATCCTGTGCACCACCACCACCCTGAGCGCCAGCAGCAGCGTTGGCCAATAGATCGCTGGTCATGCCACCAGTGGCACCAACGACCCCAGCAGCGGCACCAGCAGCAGCTCCTGTTGCACCACTCATCGATGTGATGCCACCAGCAACAATAGCACCCGGAACAGCAACTACACTATTGGGATTCGCATGACTCCCGCCATTCAATGTTGAGCTGCCCGCGTTGCTGACATGTCCACTGCTGGGCAGACCCAGCACCGATGAATTGTTGCTTGTGCTGTTGTCCACCATGCGACAGAAACCTGTAAAACAACAAAAAACATATCGATTAGACACAGCAGCAAAACAAATGAAATTTGACTTGGCGAGCGCACACTGTACTTGAATCTATAGCAATATCTTATCGGTTTGATTATTCAGCATTATTCTGGGCGAATCGAGCGACATACAAAAAGACACCAAAACGCTTATGTTAAAAGTGTGCAATCATTTTACGTTGCTTATCAGCTTATCAATTGGGACTTGGCTTATCGCTAGAGGCTGCCAGCGAGCAGTGCGCCTAACATATTTCCAACGTCTTACTTTCCATTCCATTTATACATATATATATATATATGTATATATATATATATGTATATATATATATATGTGTATCTGCTACATCGCAAAATGTATACGTGAGCGGAAGATGTGTTCTAAATTTATTTTTCTTTTATATATTTAGCATTTATATGTTAAACAGCAACCTCTTGAAAAGCTATAAAACATTCGTTTGACAAGCTACGAATAATAACAGGAACTTAATGATGATTTTAACAAATAAATACACAACATTAAATGTTGCACATTCATTTGGAATCGCTTTAATCTTCTGCTCTATTTTATTTAGTTATTTTTTTTGTTTTAGCTGTTCTTGAAAAATTATCTTATCGTTTTGTGCGCTGAAGCATGTGATTTTATATGTAATGCTTTAATTATGTTCACACGAAATATTTCTTCATTTTGGCTATGATATTTGAAAATATTGTAGAATGTTTCCGTTCGAGTTGTGAATGTGTGAATTATTCTAGTTTCAGTTATGACAATTTTAAATATATAAATAATATTTATTAAATTATTGCTTTTAAAAAATAAATAAATGTGCAAGTTAATATTTAATGAGTTAGAGCATTCAATTAAAATCTTGACCAATTCCTAATTCATTTCCGGAGCTGTTACTGTACTAAGACTCATCTCAAATCTATTAAATTTTAGCTTTTTTTTTTATTTATTTTTATTTTTTTGTATGTCTGGCTTGGCTTCGGTTTCCGCTGTCAGCACAATAATTGTGACGCACGAATTTGTGCAGAGATGTCAGCAGCAGCAGCAGCAGCAGCAGCTAAATGTGCAAGCCCATCAAACTGATAAGATATGTGAAAACTGCTCCACTATGCCACTGCCACTGGCACTGCCACTGGCACTGCCACAATCATTATCACAATGGGTTGCGGCGACGCGCAATTAAAACCAATTCTCGCTTCATTATTCACTATTCCAAATGTGAGCTGATTAAGCTAACCTGTTATAAGTACATACATTTATACTATTTATATATAAAGTATACATAGTCTATAAGTACGTCTGGTCTACCGGCATGGCGCAAGGTCAAGCCCATAAACATTGATGACTAGGCAAAATACTATACAACATTGTAGGTCGAAGTTATCAGTGAATGGACAAGAGAGTGCATGCATACATACCTACATATATACATATATACATACATACCTACATACATACATACATACATACCTACATACACAAACACACGTACACATCATGTGTAGACAACGCCCTGGAACATGTCATGCTCAAAATCAACAGAGCCATCCAGACTAATAACGGAAGTTATATATACATACATACATAGATAACTTTAAAAGTTTTGCACGTTTTAACCGCGCCACGACAAGCGTACATCACTTGCCTTTGTCTAACAGCGCAACGATAACGTAAACACGTAACCCAATAACGTAATTTCATTTTTCTTTGCCGAATTCCGAATGCCAAAAATGCAATGACTACAGAGAGAGAGAGAGTATGGAAGAAGGAAATGGCGAGGGTGGAAACATGTGACAATTAGTACACGATACATGTGTACATAATACATACAAATTTGTAAATTGAGCGCGCTAGAATAAAACATCGAATAACTCAATGATATCGTGCAACTGTATTTTTGTGATATTGTGCTTTTAACGTTATTGCTCCGAACAGATGACTCAGCAGTTTAAAAATAGTAAACAGCGCAACAGCGGCAAAAAAAAACTTGCTGAGCGCGCATTAGAGAGTACGTATGTACGTGTGTAATATGGATGAGCGTGTATCGCTCACGAGAGTGCCAAAAACTGAGGGAGAGAACGCGAGAGAGAGCGCTTTAAGAACATTGCCGTCGTCGTCGATCGTTCGCTGCGCGCAACTTTGCTGATATCAGCAGCAGCAGCAGCAGCAATAGCCACCGCGGCAGCAGCAGCAGAGCTGTTTGCGCAGCATGACTAATGAAAAAAATTGTTACGCGGCAAATATTTAAATGGGTTTTCGGGCTTTCGATGCCCCTTCTTCTATTTATTTCGCTTGAGCATATAAAAATAAAACACACTGCTGCGCTGGCGGCCACCACCCGCACACACACGCTCAACAAGGAGGGGGCGCCGCCTTTAGCAGCGCTATCAAATATTATGCTGCTCATTTTCACACTCTCACCTGTTGATTCTCCTCTACTATTTATTCTGATCTGGGCAGCCGTTTTTGGGGCTGTTTCTCGTGTTCGTTGTTAATGTGCTCGATTATTTTAAGTTTGTTGTTCGAATTTTGCGTTTATTTTTTTGATTCATACAAATACATTATTCGCGCGTCATCAAATGTTCTAAATTCGTAATTTACCTATATATATATATATATATACATATATATATGTAGATTTATATACAATTTGGTGTGATTTTGCTTTACGTTTCATTTATCATCAAAAATATTATTCATTAATTTATGTTAATTATACTAGTTTCCATGTCACGTTTAGAGCACGTAATCGTTTTCTTTTATATAACTTTTGTTTGGTATTTTTTGTATTGTATTTATTATATTTTATGTACATTTGTACATATTTACTTCACTATCGTATTCGATTGTTCGTGTTCGACTGATTGACTCGGATTCGTGCGGCGTTCTTGTTGCTTTGCTTTTCTCATACTCATTGCCGTTTTTTTTTTGTGTTCTTTTTTTCGCCTGAAATGAGCGCGAAACACGAGCGGACGGAACGAGCCGATTGAGGCAACGATTGAGCTCGCGCTGCTGAGCAAGCGTTTTTCACTCAAATTTAAACTAATTTTACGAATTTTATGCTAATCAAAATACGGTAAGGCAGTGTAGAGAAGGGAAAGCCGAAACAGCCAAATATGCCAACACCAACAGCAACAGCGACAGTCAAAAAAAAAACTTGCGAGTTCTTTATACACTCATTCGTTGGTGTGTGTGTGTGTGTTTGTGTATGTGACCGTCAGTCTATGTGTTTTTGTTGCTTAGCTTACGCACGCTTTTTGTTGTTGCCGTTGTCTCTGCCTGCGCTCAACTTGAGTGATGTTCTGGAGTAAAAGCTCTCGAGTTAAGCCAGCAGCGCATGTGGGTGTGACTCCAACTGACTAAAACGTCTGAGGCTCTGACTTTTGCAATAAACTCTCAGTTTTTGTTCGTCTTATAATTATTAAACAATTCAAGCTGATTTAGAATGAGTATGCTGATTGCTTACACATAATAAATATGTCCTCTTCACGTAATAATAATAAAATTAAGTGGATTAATTGTTGATAATTAATGAAATCAAATTAGCAGATACTGAGAACTGCTGCAGATAGCGGTTCTTAATAAGAAAAAAAGACTGCATATCTGGCAATTGATAACATTTAAAGCTCTACGGCGATAGCTTTAAGCTTTCGAAGCTTGAATCGTACGTGTTAAAAGGTGGTAATGAAAAATTAGAGTTGAGTATTTTTGTTTGCAATCAAAGAGAACAATAATTTCCACAAGTTTAGATAATATTGGATGTGTGGACAAAGCCATTTGAGAAAATTCAAATTAGTATTTAGAAATTAAAATAAAAATAATATTTGCGCATTAGATTCACCTCAGAAACCGAAATGTTTTTGCTGGCGATTAAGTTTTATGAACAGCTGACGTCATCGCCAAAAAAAGATGCCTGACTTTTTAAGTACTTAATAGTATAGATAAGGCAAACAGGTGTTAACTTTTAAATTTGAGAACTAGACTATCGAAAGATCTTAATCAAAATTATTATAAGATCAGCAATTACTTATCAATTGATTAAATGATTGATTGCATGGGGAATTAGTCATCACTTACTTTCCGTCATATCCATCAAGTGGAGATCCTCATCGTTAAAAAAGGAATTCATTAGGCCATCCGTGTGATTCATGTCCGACGAGGTGTTCTGCAAATAAAATCATAAATCGTAAACAACACCACTCATGTAAATACCAAATTGTGTTCGATCAAATCCGATGATGATCACTTACCGCATAATACATCATCTCATGTTCCATTTTGTAGTTGCTACTAGCTGCGGCAGCGGCGGCGGCAGCAGCAGAGGCAGCTGCATCAGCCTCATGGCTGGCGTTGGTCAAATGCATGCTGGATGAGACCGCAGAGCCGAGATTGTGGCCATAGTGCGGCTGGCTGGAGCAGAGATCGCCCAAAGTGGAGTTCGCATGCAACATTGCCGCATGGTGACCGTGACTGTGTCCGTGACTGTGATGCGGCGGCGGCGGTGGCGGCAAAGATGGTGCTGCAACAGCAGCCTGTCCATATTGCTGTGCAGCACTGGGTGGCATTCCTGGAGCAGCAGCGCCAGTTGGACCCTGATACGAGTAGCCGGTGTAGTGGGATGCATACGGCGGCATATCGGATACTCCACCGACCACGCCCATGGTCGGTATGGGGCTGAAATAGGTGGCCAGATCCATGGAGACGCTACGATTCAAGCGCTGCATGCGGCCCTGCAAAAAATCAAAAATCAAATTGTGAGTAAAGTGAATATGATTAATATGTGATAAATAAATAAAAAAAAAACAACTCCAAATTGTGTGTTGATGTATTAACAGGCCGGGAAGGGTTTACAAAGAGGAAGAGAGAGAGAGAGAGGAGAGAGACTCGATTGGGAGTTGAGAAATATACTAATAAATAAGCGATCAATCATGCGAGAGCCCCGTTTACGGAATTCTCTAGAAATAAACAACAATAAGCCGCAGACAAGGCACGAAATAAGTACAAAAAACCAACAACAAAAAACATACACACAAAATAAACAAAAATCAAAAAACTAAATTCAAATTGCGCTGCAAGTAAAAACTTGACTTGAATGCTGTCTGTCTGCTGTTTGGGCCACGTCTGTAAGCCAAAAAAAAAAAAAAAACGTGCACAATGTATCAATCTGGCGATTTTGGTGGACTCGAAAAGATCGATCAACATGAAATTGAAATAAAAATTCGTATCTGTTCAATTTTTGACAAGTGCCGCAGTCAGCGGTCGTTGTGAAAAAAAGGTTTTTGGCCCGTATCTCTAAATACGTATTTGTATCTGTTTGTGGTACTTTGGTGTTTGGTATCTGGTATCTGTTAACTTGTATATCTTGCATCAATATATGATCGACAGTTCGTGCTGTGAGCGTATGACTTCATTAGTTTAGCCTTTGTTATTCTTAATTATGGCGCTGGTTTATTTATTTGTACAACTAATTCCAGTAGATGTCTCTCTCTCTCTCTCTCGCCATCTCCATCTCCAAGCAACCATTATTGCATACTGTGAGGCGTGGGCGCCAGGCAACTCAACACACAATATATATGCACATACATTAACACACACACACACAGAGAAGATCCAGAGAGAGAGATAGAGAGAGAGAGAGCGAGAGCGAGAGAGGAGGGAATTCTCAGAAACAATTTGCCGCAATTAAGCGCTAAAAGCCGAGGCGTCAAACATTGCCCCAAAACGTGACGTTGATGCTGATGCACTCGACGGAGGATGCGGTCCGTTACCGGCCCGGCATTGACATTGAGTCTGAGAGATTGAGTTGCAGATAAATATCAATAAACGTACCGATATCCAACAAGTATAAAATAGTAGGTGCCAAATGGAACAAGCAACAAGAAAACGAGCAACGAGCGGGAACCGAAACTTGAACCGAAACTCAACTGAACCGGTGAACGTTGAGCGTTGACTGCGACTTTGACTCCTTGGCGCGTTGACGTTGACTTGTTGCTGATGTTGCTGTTGTTGTTTTCGACTGAGAGACAGCATTGACTGACAGACAGCGCACAGATACAGATGCAGATGCAGATACAGATGCAGATACATTTGCCGAGTTACAAATCCAAAGCGAATGCAGGCAAGAGAGAGAGAGAGAGAGAGAGCGAGAGAGCGAGAGGCTGCACAAGCAAACTTATGCATTTGTGTGTGTGTGTGTGTGTGAGAGGTTTGTAAATCTAATATATGCCTCAACACGCTCCTGAGCGGCAAACAGGTAAGACAGCAAAGCCAGACAACAGACAGGTAAACGGGGCGTTTACTTTTGCCCAGAGTTGCATGCACAACGATTGCTGCTGCTGCTGCTGCTGCTGCTGTGTGTGTTGTGTGTGCGTGTGTGTGTGTGGTGTGTGTGTAATTTCAATTGTCACTGTCTTGTCATTAACTTCTGGTGTTAGCTTGGCCAGCTACTGGCCATTGTTTGTCTCGCGTTTCACACGCAAAGCAAATCAAACTACAGCGGCTTAGATACGGTAGCTACACACTTAAACAGATGCACACACACACACAAACACACATACTTAAGGCGTTACCAAATTCTTTCATTAAGAGTTTGTTATTTATTGTGCCGTTATAGTTAGAACTGGAATTGTCAATGCACCGTTTGTTTTCAAGTTGCTTGCCTGAGAACTTTTCGAAACTTTTGAGGGAGGCTTACAAACTTAAATATAGTAATTAGCTAAGCGGGTTAACTAGAAGCAGCATGAACACAATCAAAAACCAATAAATATGATTAGGATTAGTCAAATATATAAATATATATAATATTGTTCTCGTTTTGCATATATAATCTTGGCACAAAATGATACACAAGCAAAGGGCTAACAGATAATTGCCAATTTCTGTGTATAGCTCTTTGTTATCATAGGCAGAAATCACCAACATATTGAAACTCTAAGTAAGCTCCATTAAATTTCATTGTATTGCTTGGCGTCTTGTTGTGAATACCCCTACTATTGTTGCCAATTACGTATCGCATTAATCGATCTTGATAAAATGCTTTACTAATTGGCCATGTTGAACTACGCCAAAAGATTTAATTGGTAAGTAGCTTCTTTTCTGGTACTTTATATATTTTATGATGAAATTACATAGTTGAAAGAGAGAGAGAGAGAGAGAGAGAGAGAGAGAGAGAGAGAGTTCGACTAGGAGATACTCTTAACTTGGATGTGGTATATATATTTAAAATCTATTCAGAAATAATATAATATAATACTTAATGGTCTCGGAGATGCCACCTTCTAAACCTTACCTACTTTTGGCCAACTTCATTATAACCTATTTGGCCCATTTGAATCATTCACTGGTTACTTCATTTAGGCCAATCGCTCTGTGAACTTGAATTTATTGTTTAATATTCAGTGTTATTATATTTGAATAGACAGCGATTAATGTTTTTATAATGCATTCAATTCTCTGGCGACTTTCTCCATATCTCACACATTACTAGCCAAGTTCATTGTTCAGTTTAGTGTAGTTTTACAAGACTCTCTGCCTTCATCTCTGATCGCAGTTGTTGTTGTTGTTAGTTTTTCTTTTGTCATTAATTTGATTTATGTGTGCGCAAAACGAGTCTCATGACTACAGCGACAGCCATAAAATTGAATTAAAAACATACACACAACCAGAAGAAATCTCAAGAGCGCACAACAAAAAACAAAAAACAACAACAAAAAAAGGAAAAAAAATCTCGAAGATGCTGTAAAATAATTAATAAAGTTTTTTGCGTTGTTTGTATTTTTTTTTTTTTATGTTGTTGCGCTTTTGCGCTAAGCTTTTTGTAAATATTTAAAATTCACATAATTAAAGCTGAGCGCAGCGATTAAGGCGCTAGCGAGGGGGGCAAGGGAAGGGCTCTGATGCATGGCATTAAAAGATACTTTTTTTTTTCCAGCGCGCTTGCTAAATGGAGATTTAATTGCAGGAGCTACTGCGTCTGCAGTCGCAGTTAAAGAGCCCATACCAAGAGCTGTAATCAAGACTTGGCAGGGGAGAAGACAGAAGATCAGGCGTGGGGGAGCGAGAGGGGGGGGGGGCAGAGTGCCACCGAATTCAATAAACACTTTGCCACGCGGAAAAAGTCAAGTGGCGACAACAACAACAACAACAATAAACTGCAACAAAAGCGACATTAATGAACGCGCAGCTAAGCCAACGTTTTTATTTCTGTTTTTTTTTTCGTTTCTTTTTTTTTTGTATTGTGATTGCAATTAGCAAAAGCCAAGAGGCAAAGGGGCAGGGGTGGGGTAAGAGATGGCTATGGGGCAGCTTGCACAAATGGCAAAATAAATGTTATCAGGAAGCTGACACTTTGCACATAGTACTATTACATAATCATAATCAAGATTGAAAAAAGAGTGACTATCAGCGAGACATGTCGCATAAGGCCGCCGTAGATTGCCTAATGATGCTTTCTGGCCAACAGACAGAGAGAGACAAACAGAGAGAGAGAGAGAGAGAAGGTGGAGTGCAATGGAAATTCCATAACGGATTTGCAAGCGCTTCCTGCGAAAGTGGCAAAACAGATCATCTGGCTCATTAAAGTGGCTTTATGGCAAGTGCAACACAAGTAGCCGACACACACACAGACACACACAGACAACCTGCTGTGCATTCACAAAAACCAAACGGGCAACGGGCAACCCAACTAGGAATAGGGATACGAACAGAGGTGCCTGGGAGGTAAAGGGATCGTCTCGTCTTTAATCCGTTTTGTGGCTGACCACAGCATGCACAGGCGGCAAAGACTTTAACCGTAATTGCCGCTGACTTCATGACTGCTTCTGCCTGTGTATCTTTGTATCTGTGTATCTGTTGTCAACTGACAGTTCGTCAGGCATCTATTGAATAGTTCGTTCGCGCATTGTCTGGCTTCATTAGATGCATGCGCATGCGTTCGTTGGCCGAAAACCAAACTCAGTCTGTCTATTTAGCCGGCAAACTCATTGAAGCAGTCGACAAACAAATCGGTTTTGTGTGGTTTGATTCGTGCTGCACTTGTTTAGCTGGATTTGTGTTGGGATTAGGCCAACAGACACTTTATGAGCTGTTAACAGCCGCTTTAAGCCCAAATAAATAGCTCAAAGTAGCTTATCGAACACATAGTGCAAGTTTTGTATTTGATTTTAATCTAGTCTTTAAACTGTTTAAGAATCAGTAAGCAAAATCATTTTAACATTTATTGCTTCAGATGAAAGAAACAACTAGCAAGTTATATTCAAAATTCCTTCATAATTCAAGCGATATTTCGAATATGTATTTCAAATATGTATTTCAAATGATAAATATGATGACTGCTATATAAAATCTTCTGTTTGAAGTTGTTATTATTTTTTATATTATAAAAATGCTCAAAAAAGCATTGTTTAAATGGTATATATATATATATATATATACAGCAGTACAGTTGCTGCCTCAATTATATAAATGTGACTCACATTTTGCATCGAATCGAAATTGTATCAAGAATGTGGCCCAAGGGAATGGAGGGGGAGGGGGCGGGTATCAGACTGGCTTGCAGCTACAGCTACGCAAACAAGGCAACAGAAAAAGCACCACAGATCACAGACACAAATCGTGAGGGACGCGCAGCCTAAAAGAATCTTTACAAGGCTTGAGCGCAGCTGAAGAGCAACAGTAACAACAGCAACAGCAACAACAATTCTGTAGGTAGCACCCAAAGATGAGGCAACAACAATTGTATATATTTTATATGTTTCCACATTGCTCGCCTCAATCTTTTTGATGAGGCAGTTACAACAAAAGCCAAAAGCAGACAACCAGCAACAGATTGACGAACTTATGTGGCTGGAACGAAACGGAACGGATGAAGGCAGTCAGCGGATGACTGAAGAGGACAGACGAAGGGGGACGAGGGGGGATTGGATATAGTATACAACCAGATTTGAAGCTTTGTACAAACAGACAAACAGCTAACGAAATAAAAAAATAATAATAAAATGAATAACAACAGCGTGGAGAGCAACATCAGAGCCCAAGATCAAGTGCTCGAGAACGGAGAGCACGTGAAAAAAGCCAGCAAGAATCAGGCAAAAAAGATGGATACAACAACAACAACAACAAAAAAGCACTCCAAAACGACGTGCAAATGATCCTTGAAATGGTCATTTATATATATATGTATACCTATATACTACAGATCATACATATATACATATACACTTTAAGCTGCGCATCCGCCAGTTTGGCAGGATTAGGATAAAGGTACTCAAACAAAATATTGAGAATTTGGTGCTGAAAACAAGTAGAAATTTAGACAACGTGGACCAAAGAAACTACATCTATTTGTAGAGTATTTCTAGTTAAGTTAAGTAAACTGAAGACTTACACAGATATTTTGAAGCTAAAACTATAAGAATAATGTATCGCTGAAGACAGCGTTTTTCTTGGAGTGTTGTTGTGTATTGTTTTGGCTTACCTGATGATGGAATCCAGCTGGAGTTGGCGGCTGACGCTGAAAGGCGCTGCCGGTGGAGCTGCCCATGCTGGCATAGTTGGCGCTCGCCTGCACCGCTCGCTGGTGGGCAACCACCGCTTGATGGTGGGCATGATGGTGGGCGGCAGCATGGTGGTGCGAGTGATGGGCATGGGGATGGGGGCCGTGATGGTATGGCGGTGCTGTGGATTGCAACATTTCATCTAATTCCTTTTTGGACTCCTCATCTAAATCGAACAGATTCGAACCGACCGAATCCTGCAGATCCTCAAAATCACTCGAAGAGAAACTGGCCTCGTTATCCTTGTCGCTGCACTTAAGATTCGGATCGGATCCAAATAATAAATCTTCACCAGTCTCCGAAACAATACGCGTCGCCGGTTGACTGCCCAAAGCGGCAGCAGCAGCAGCCTGCGATGTGGATGCAACCGAATCGTTCACTAACTGAACAGTTAACCAACATGAAAATAAAAGAAAGTTAGTTGAAGTTTTCAAAAAACCCGACTATTTGAGACTTAAAAACTTACCTCCTCGTCTTCGAGTGGAAGTTGTTGCAGCACGTCGTTGAGCAACTCATCCAACGGTAAGCGTATGTATTCACCTGTGGGTGGCAAGAACGATCAAGCATTAAAGTCAAGTCATCTTGGCATAAATCAATTGAATAATACTATAAATGTGGATAAGACTGGCTGACCCCTAGAGAGGCTGCACACAACAAATTCCATTCCCAAATAAACGAAATACTTTTGGAACAAAGAACAATTTTTGTAAATATACGAAAATATTTTGATCGTTAGAAAATGCAAACTCTCTCAAAAAATTCTCTAGAGTAACAACAATTTTTGAGCTCCCAGGAGATCGACCCATTGAAGGATAAAACCAGTAGCCACTTCCCAGTGGAATTAAACAGATCCCAACGATAAATGGCCAACAATCATTAATCAAAAATGTGCACAAAAACAAAAAAAGATCGTCTGACGGAAGCAGCTGAAAAATGGTCAAGAAAAATATTTAAAAAAAAAGCAGAAATGCCAATAAATAAATGCTTAATTTATGATGCGTTTTGACAGCTCCGAAATCGAGTGTTAAACACAATCAAAATCAAATATTAAACGCACCCACATACCAATTCTGTATCGCTTACAATAGATTGATATATAGACGAGAACTAAGCAAACAAATATTGACTTCAGTTAAATATTTGCATTTGGCCAAACAAAACGAAAACAAAAAAAAGAAATGGGGAAACGAGCAGGGCATCAAGAGAAAGGGAACATTATCAGAAAATTACTACTTAACATCGCCCGAAAATTCCATGGAAAGGTAAACCAAAAGTGGTAGTAGCTCGAGTACCAGACTAAATAATAAATATGGCTCAGAGGAGTTGACCTAAAAAAAAAAAAGAAGAAAAATACTCGTGGGCAAACACATCTAGATAAAAATGTGGTGGAAACGAAAAAAACAACAAGAACAAGAAGAACAAGAATGAGAACAAGAAGAAGAAGAGAAATTTGTGGGCTCAAGTGCTGTGACGACGCTCACGACCTTTGCCCGGGTTCGGAGCCCACTTGAGTAGGGTCAGAAAATTAGAATAAACATGGCTGGAACAATTCGTTTTTATTTTGTTGGCCCGTTTTATATGTTATTCTTACGATTGGTTACAAAATACAGTCCGATTGCCCGATCCCGTTTGCGACCATTTTGTGGCTTAATACAACGGCTGTCTGTGTCTGTGTTGGCCATGTTGTTTCTGGGTCTTAGCCCTGTTATTTTAGGCCAGGCATTTAATTTGTTCTTTTTTTCCCAACTTTTCTTTTTTCTTTTTTTTTTTGGTAACAGTTTGTGGCAGAGGCATAAAATGTTCAGCAAAACAACAGCGCCTAGTAATTTGACGATGTGTGTGTGTGTGTGAGGTGTGTGTGTGGTGTGTGTGTTAACTGTTTGCTTATCGCTTTTGGGCTTGTTGTTTGTCTCCTAGCAAATATGTTGCCTGCTGCATGTTTTGCTTGGCTTGCCCGCATTGTTGTAAAATGTCTATAAAAATATTATTCGATTTGTGTTTTCTTTATGTGTGTGTGTGCATGCCTGTGTGTGTGTGTGTGTGTCTACCGTCTGTCACCAGCAATTAAGCGACAACAGGCCCAAAAAAGGTGTTGGACTTTTGTATGCGTTTAGGGCTTAATAATATATCCGTCATTTGTGGTTGAAAGGCGTTGATGGAACACACTTTTTTCTTTTTTATTTTTGGTCTGAGCCATGTATTTTTAGTTACCTTTCAGGAAGTTTCATTCCATGAACACTTAAGCCAATAGACACTTGTGCTTAGGCGTGTCAGTATTACTTGAAGGTGGGGCCAATCACAATATCAGATTCTATGGCAACTAAACGTGATAAACAAATGCTGACCGCATTGAAATCCATCGATAATCGCTTCGTTTAGCCAACGAATCATGTATTTAAACATTAAAAGAAATTTTAATAAAAGTTGTGGTCAACTAAATTGTTTTAGAGCTTTTCCTTCAAATAACTATTGAATGATCAACTGAATACTAATTCAGATACTGATATAGCAATAGTTTGGCCAGAACAGCAGGTATTTGACCCAAACACGAACCCAATCAATTTCAACTCATCATAAGTCAAAGTCTTCACACATATGGTGAACAAGCTATATATAAAATAAAAGAAAAACCAGTTAGAAAGAAAACAGCTTGTACTTGTCCACAGTTCTAGAAAAGTTCTCGTAAACTGGTGAATATAACATGACTTTGATTATAAATATTTATTTCTGCCGCTTATGCGACGGAAACCAAATTTCTAAACGTGAAATTCTTTCCTTATAAAGTATTATTATTATTACTAGGGGGGAAAACTGCACCGCGACCTATATGATCTATTGTGCCCTCTTCTGAGCTTATAGCTCTTCCATCAGCCCCAACTCCCGCACGAATACGAGGATCTTTGTTGGGTTGAGGTCTTCTATGTCTTCTTATAAAGTATACAAGTATTTGCATAAATACGAAGTTCTTTAAGATGATTTTAGCTAATATATTCTTTTAGATTTTTGCGCTCAGATAAATTTCAGTGAACTGACTCTTTTTACCAGATTCTCTTTAACACAATTAAGAAAAAACGTTGAAAACTAAAAACCGTTTATGATAACAAGAAAAAACCTTCTTTTTTGTTAGGAAGTCTTAACAAAAATGTTTTTGAAGCTATTCTGATTTGAATAATTAGGTAAATAAATTGTGACTTTAGCGCAATTTGGTCTTTTTTATTTGGAATTGGAAGGGGTAAGGCCTAACTAAATAAACCTTTAAAGACAAAGCTAGCTTGACATTCGCAGTTAGCACAGCTAAGAACCGTTCTTGCGTTCATATTTTCTATAAAAGTTGAAGTCGCAAATGTCTCAGAAATTAGCAGAGAAGAGCAGACAACTCACAGTTGTGGCAGCCTATTACAATATCTGTGCACAACCCACGCACAAGCAAATGCTGTAGACACTGCTGACAGCAAAGTTGTAAATCAAGTGATGACTAGCTGACAAAATCGAATCAAAATAATGCGGTCAAGTCGATAGATTTGTGGCGAATCGCTTGAATGGTGGTGTGTGGTGTGTGTGTGTACAAACCTTTTCTTCATGCAATATTGCAATATGAAATATTTGTTGTAATCCAAACAAAGGCAACAGCAGTCAAAATTGTGAATTGGATTGGGTTTTTTTTCTTTTTCTTTCCTTTGTTGTGCAGATTGAACACAAAATTGTTGCAATAAACGCGCTGATTGTTCGATTGTTGTTGTTGTTGCTGTTAGTTTTACGTATCTTTGACAATTATATAATGTCGTTGCAGAATCAACAACAACAAACACAGCAACACAACTATAACAACAAGTTTCCGCTTTAGACTATTTGCACAATTTGATTGTTCGATATTGAAAATGAAGTTGATAATTTTTGTATTTTTTTTTTTTTGATGTTTGGTTTGAATTTGTTGTTTTTATTTTTTTTTGGTCGCGTTGTCGCTGATTTTTTTTAGAATCGCACAATGGACACTTCAGCGCTCGGTTTTGGTTTGTTAGGCGCTATTGTTGGCTGTAAGTTGCGCCCTGTTTAACAGTTTGAGTAACTTTGCGTGTATTATTTTTGATGTGACTTTCACTTTTGTATTTCGCACACGTTGTGGTTATGTAGTTGCACTAATTGTTATGCATAATTGCATGTGTGCAAAATACATATGTATGGGAATTTTGTGGGACACAGTTTTTATGCAGTTTGTTGCCAAGAGCAAAATCCATTGACTTTCTGTGCTCAAAAGTCCTTCTTTTTTTGGTTTTATTTGGCTTCTTATGCAAGCACACACTGAACAGACAACACCACAATACACAGCACAAACGTGGCTTATTCTTCTTCTTCCTCTTTGAGCCAAAATTCTTTCTTTTTTTTTATTTTTATTTTTTGTTCGTTGGTAGCAAAGCGCGCGCGTCAAGCGTTGAGCGTTTCTCGAGCGTTTATAAAAATTCAAATACGATTCTAAATGGCTTGACGGCGGCTTCAAGCCATGGCGGCCGCAGTCGCTGTCGACGTCAGCAGCGACGCTTAAGCAAAAGAGAAATGGCGTTGCCATCGTCACAGGCGCAACGTGTACGCGTGCGAGCGAGACAACTCTATAAACTTCCTCTCACTGTGTATGTGTGTGAGTGTGCAAGCAGCAATCCAATGCTGCTGCTGCTACTGCTGCTGCTGCTGCGACGCAGCCTTTGTTCATGCGCACCAAAGCAGCAAATGTTTGCATGCATGTGTGTGTCTCTGTGTGTGTGTATGTAGAGAGGCGGAGCTTAGCTCTATGTATTTTTGTTACTTTTGCTTTTGGCCCGCTTTGCTGCTGCTGCTGCTGCGGCTAACATGGACGCTGTTCGCTTCTTGAGAAGAAACCAACAAAAAAAAAAAAACTTCAAAACTGGTTTTTGCTCTGTTCTATTTGACGCGTTTTCAGCTTTACAACTTTTTTTTCGTGTTGAACGGATGGGGGGCTTGAAAAAAACAACACACGATCTAATCAAGTAATTAAAGTTGCGAGTGTGCTCTAAAAAAAAGGCGGCAGGATAAAGCGGTTTCTATAAATAGAGCAAAAGGCAACTTTTAATTGGTAACATTTAATTGGCTAATGCAAATTCAGCAAATGTACTGCATGGCCAAAACTTACTTTCAAGTCGAAGAAGAAAGAACTGCTAAAGAAAATATTCAAAGTTTTGAGAGACCAAATATCTTTTAACTATTACTAAAGTTAAAAAAACAACTTTAACTATCGAAAGCAACTTTTCCAAAGCAATCAGAAATCAACTAAACATTTTTAAAGTTCGCATGCAAATTTATATTTTAAATAAACGCATAAAATATATAGAAATAATAAAAAATGCATAAAACAACTCCCATGTCATTTGTTCTATGTAGAATTGCAAGACATTTGTGAATATAATTGCAGTGCAGCCAAATTCCTTCTTTTATGTAGAACTCGATTAGTTTTCTGCCAGGTAACGCTGCTTAAAGAGCCGCAAACGTTGCGTTAATGCGTCGCCCTCCGTTTGCAGTTGCCTTAATTTAATTTGCCAGTTTTGAAGCGATTTCAATTGGTTTTCGAGTCCAGTCAACTCGTCGTTTAATTCCTGGCGATTCTCATCCATTTGCACGCTGAGCTGTTGCATTGAGTGCGTCAGGTGTTGTTGCACCTGTTGGCTAAAACCAGTTGCCGTTTGTTGCACACTTTCGCGCAGGCGACGCTGCATGTGGCGCGTATATTGTGCCTTGTAACTGCGCTCCTGCGCCTGTGGCGTCCAACTGATCAGCTCGTAGGCATAAAAGGAGCCAGTCACCAGACTCAGTCCGAGCAGCAAACGCCAGCCGAGCGTACGTGCCAGGATTCCACTGAGCAGCAACATGGCGCCCAACGAGCCATCCGTATGCAAGAGCCAGTAATCTGTGGCAGCTTTAGACTTCAGTTGCTCCTGCTTCAAGCCATTTAACGACTTTGGCGCCGGCAGCATTGGCAGCGGCAGCTTGTCCTGTAGGCGCTTCAAAATGGCCGCCATGCCCCAGGAGAAACGAAATTGTAAATCGGCATGAAAATCACACATTAATGTTTGACAATCGAGGGAGCAATAAAGTTGCTGTGGCACCTCATCAGTTGCGGGCTGCACAAGTTGCAGCAACTGTTGCTGCAGTTGCGACTCCAGCGGCTCGAAGAGCTCACGTTTTAAATGAATGCCAAGCAAGCGTTGATATTGTGGCTGGTGTGGGTGAAGGGGCAGCTGGAAGTGGTGCACAGCAGCTGGCAGACGCAAGATTTGGTCGTGCAACAACTGTGCGGCAAGCTTGGAAGTCTCCACGCTGAGCCGTGCCACTTGCAGTTGAATTTGCTGCTTTTGTTGCACGCTTTCCACTTGCCAGCCATCGTATTTTTTGCTCAGCTCAACTTTAGCGGCGCTTTGTTGCTCGCCGAACTGGGCCAAACATGTGGCCAGCTGCTGCAGCAGTTCGTGCAACTTGTGCAACATCTCTGTGGCACCCACGCAATGCTGCTCGAATTTGGTTTTCAATGCGCTTTGCGTAATGCATGCGGCAAACTCACGCTCAAAGCTAAGGAACTCCTCGTAACGCTGCTGCGCACCTGGGGCATGAATATGCGTCGCCTGCTTTTCTCTGTGGCGCAACGTTTCCATAGCGGACACATGAAAGATGCGTCGCATGGCCAAGTCCAGGTTGTCATAAATGCCCAATTCATCGATCAGCAGCTGTAGGCAGCGCTGTGTGTGCTGTCCACGCACCAACTCCGCCAGCTGTGGCTCCAATGTGGCAGCCACATCCCAGCGATTGTTCAATATGAAGAGATTGGGTCGTGACAACTGCCGAGCGACCAGCTCAAAGAATTGTCGCTCCACCCGCGACATGGTCGACTCGGCATTCAGGACAAGCACAAAGACATCTGCATTCAGGCAGTGTCTATCGATGCACTCATCCAACTGAGCAGTGACATCCACACCAGGCGTATCCAGCAGCACCACATCGTTAGCGAGTAAGTCACCGCTGCTGCTGGGAAAGCGCACATGGAGCAAACTGTGAGCAGTCAGTGCTCCAGTTGAGTGTGCACTGGCCAAATCCCGCAGGCAATCGATGCTCAACTTGTCTCCGTCTCCATTCTCAATCAGCACATGAGCTGGCTCGTCTCTCTTGCTGGCTGCCACCTGGCAGAAGCAGCTTGTCGTGTGTCCCATGGCACTTGGTAAGATTCGCTTGTGCAACATGGCATTGATAACGGCGCTCTTGCCATTCGAGGTGCGTCCAAAGAATGCAACTTTCATGCGCTTTCGCTGCAACATGGGGCAAATGGCTTTGATTCGGTGTATGCAGCTCGAAAGTTGTTCCCGAATACATCGTTCATTGAGCAGATTCTGCTTCCAATTGCTGGGCATTGCTTGCACCTCCTCCAGCACTTGCTGCACATGTGTTGCCATATCTTCGTATATACTCAGCAGGTCCATTTTGGCCTGGCCAAAGTCGCTCAGCGTTGCACACATTTTTAGTGCATTTATTTTTAATAGAAAAATATAATATTCAGCTTTGAACTAAATCTCTAAGTTGCTTTAGACAAGAAAATATATGCTTGTTTGAAGAGTAAACTTTACTGAAATGTTTTTTATTTGTTTGAGCTCAATTTGAACTCACTGTTGCAGCAAGGGATTTTCATTAAGTTTTTTAAATCTACATATTTAAATAGTTGTTGAAATTGGTAGAAACAAATATCGTAAAAAATGTGCCTCAATCAGAAGATACTACAAAAAATACGCACTTTTGTATTTAAATTAAAATTTATATAAATATGCATGTATAATATTTAAAAAACGCCTGATCACACCCAGCCAATTAGTGAGCCCAACAAACTGACCCAAAAAAAAGAAAAAAAAAAACGGTACTCAACATTTTTACTCAATAAAAAAAAACACCCAAATTTATTTGGACAAAAATTAACACAATTAACGCAATCAAATCGGCGCCTGTTGTTGTTTTTGTATATTTTTGAATCAAAAAGGAAATAAAGAAGAAAAGAGCAGGCAATATATGCATTAGTGGGCCACTGAACTAATAGACAAGAGCGAGCAGCTGGCAATAATAATAATAATAATAATAATAATGACCAACTACTACTCTTGTTTGGATTTGGTAAACTTCAAAAAAAAGGCGCGTAGAGTTGTTAAAAAAAAAAAAAAAATTAGCAGCATCATCAGCAATGCTCGAGAGGCTCGCATAAGTTCAAACTTAGGATGGAGATACACACAACACACAGTACACACACACAACAAATACACACACCACATGATGATATATTGAACGAGAGACAAGCTCGAATATTGTTTGGATCGTCGTTGCGAGCGTTTTTCGAGTGCGCCATTACAACTTAATTAGTTTAAATTGTTTGGTGGCCCGCTCTTGATGCTCAAAGAGCTTGCGCCGCCATTGACTAAAGCAAGATGTCTAAAAGCCGAAAGAGAGTGGGAGTGGAAGAGAGATGGCTGTCGAATGGAGGTCGCTTCCGGTGAAAGAGATGTGTTGCACACACACACACACACACGCACACAACATTACATTGTGGCTACTTATTAGGATTGCACTTGAATATTTAAGTGGCTGGCCAACACTGTTCGTGCACTGACTTTTCACTTTCGCACACTGTCTACCGACGACGAGAGACTAACGCGATTGCCGACTGCAAGTGTTGGTTGGTGGTTCACGACATGAACTTGCATTTTGGATGGCGAGCATAACCTCAACAAAGATTTCGAACGCAACAATTATGACAGGACAGATCTGGCAACGAACCAAACGAACGCGATAGTGTCAACAATGAAATTGCTGAAAACACACTAAACACAACACACAACAAACAACACACAATCAGTGTACATGAAAAGAAGCGTAAGCTTTACTTTACTTCACCTCACTTTACATGAGTTGGCATGATGAATGAACTTTATGAATGAGTGAAATTAACCCATATCTGAATAATTAACATATATAATATACATATTGTAGAGACTCGCTTTTAAGCCCAATAGCCTCACACTTTGGGTCAATTGGCTAATTAAATTGTTAAAGAAATTATGCAATTCTCAACTAGTTTTGGCAATGAGTCGCTCGCTCATCTTGTTAGTGCAACTTCTCAACTCCAGACCCATGAAGCACTTGAAAGCGATACGATTATGCAGCAAAATGTGTGCGTCTGACCGGTCTACAGTTACTCTCTCCCACAAGTCGCCCTCCTCTCCTCCTCTCCCTCCAGCACTCCATCCCTCCTCTGTTGGATGTTGTCTGTGTGTCTGTTTGTTGGCCTGTTGTTGTTTTGGTCGGCATGTAAAATTTTTGTAAATTTGTAACGTAATGCTGACCAAGTAGAATTTTTGAACAATTTCTATGCAGACAGCCAGACAGACAGAGGGACAGACGACGTATGAATATAGCCAGCAGGGAAGCGGCACACACACACACACACACACATACACTGTGTTTCTGAATGTTGCAGTGCAACCAGGCAGCCAGCGAGGCAGTGAGGCAGGGAGACGGGGCGACAGGGAATGGTGGGAGCACCAGACGCATCCTCAAATAGGTGCGCCGTCGCCGCCAGCTGTTTTATAATAATAATTTCCATCATCTTTTTTTTTTGTTTTTTTTTTTTTTTTTTTTTAGATGTGGGCGAGGTCGTTACAATAAGTGGAACTTGTCTGCACTAGAAGTGAATATAGAACTAGAAAGAGAGACCGCCTCAAAATATGGGCAATATAAATTATAATTATATTCGTAATTCTTATTAGTTTATGACAAATATTGTGAATATTAAAAATTACTTAAATGAGTGATCAAAAATTATCAGAATAATTTTTATTTAGGGTAAAAATTGTGCAATGAAAAATGACAGAAGTTACCCAGGAAAAACCAATCTCAAATATTTCATAGATGATTGCATAAGCTTCTTCATTTCTTTGTTGCAATTACAAGTTACGACATTTTGCAACACTGCAGTACAGTTGCGCCAAACGTTGCTAACACAAGCAGCTCAAAGATGAAAAATTAGATTTAATATAAATATTTTATAACCCTAAATAGCTTTTGTTGCAACTGTACTGGGCAGTGTTGAAAAATATCGCCAGACCTTTGATGAACATTTTTGGATGTTACACACATGTGGTGAATGGCCTTTAGCCGTTTGGAGAGACATATTTGAGCTGTGGTCAATAAACTTGCGTAGCTTGGCAGCCAAAACTGATTGCATAATGGAATTTAAGCTACCATATTTATGGCTATCTATATATATATATATATATATATATGTGTGTGTGTGTGTAAGCGAAAGATCTATAACATAATTGAGAATAAGAGCATTTTTGTTGTTATTGACTCTGGTTGGTTGTGTTGCTGTTCATTTCGGACACTGTCAAGTCATGCTCCAAAATGTTGTCAACTGTATTATTCTAAGAGGCCAACAAAAAAAAAAAAAAAACAATAAAAAATAATAGTAATAATCAGACAAACTGGTTGAATTCCAAACTGAATCAATGTAATCAGATTTATACATATATATAAGAACTGTACTGGAAAAATGGGAAAGAAAAAAACTTAAGGAAAACAAACAGCATTGATTACGACAACAGCGAAAATACAAAAGACGAGACGAAATCTAGCAAATGGAAGATGCCGTGCTAGCAACTTAATTATGACAATGGATCTCGTCAAGACATATGGCCAATGACAGGGCGTTATGTGCCAGGACAATGGCTACAACTACAAAACTACAACTATCGACGACAACAGCTTCATTAGCGACAGGATTCGACAAAAAACAAAAAAAAAATAAAAGGTGACATAAAATGTAAGTGTAAAATGGATGAAAAGTTGCTGACTCTACTACTGAGTGAAACATAAAGATACCTGTAGTAAATGATCGCGCTACGTGATCCACAGAACAAGCAGAATCAGCAGAAAACTAACTATAAATAACTATAATATCGATATTCTCTCAAATGTGTGCATGCCTGAGCATTCAATAGTTATGGGTGTAATTGAAGTGAAACAAAATTAAAGATACAAAAATGACTTTCATTTTGGTAGTAGTAGCCGGGCCCAAAGCAATGCCCAAACAATAGATAATGCCGCATATCGGCAGCAGCAGAGGTTGGCGGCTTTCGGGCAAAGGGTCGCATCGACAAATGAAAATAGATACGGATACCTATTCGTATTCGTATTCGTTTTATTCCATGGGGAATTTGGATACGCATTGGAACAAAGGCGTGTGAATGCGTGTCTCGAATGCGATATTAATCTCAGGGATACATAGAGGCCGGGCCAAGCTGTTTACCGACGCTGGCGCGCATCAATGGATTTTTAATAAATGCCCAGTTAAATGCGAGTTGTAGTGCAAATGAACGAAAATATTATTAATAACCAGAGGGAGCAAGTAGGAATGCTCTAGTCGAGAGTGCGCTGACTTGGAGATACCCTGAACACATCAGTGGACTTTTAATAAATGCCCATTTGTAGTTTAAATGAATAAAAATTATTATCAATGATTACAAGTGGCAATGTTCGTCTGGCGCTGAAGTTATATTCCCTAGATCGATTAAAATATATAATCTAATATTATATAATGTGCTTGAGAATACACACATACATATAGATATAGAAGAAATTGGTACACTTGATCTATAAATAAAAAAAATGCTATAAATATTAAATGATGCTTTTATTGTTATCGAAAATCGATATATATATATAGATATTTGCGGAGTCAGCTAGCGATAAATTAAAATAAACTATGTCTGCGCTTAGTATATGACAACTTACATTGATCAAGTTGGCTGTTGACTCTGATCGAGAATATATATGTTCTATGGGGTCAGAGATGCTTGACTGCTACCTACTTTAGCATAAAACTATTATACGATTTATTTAATTCGTAGTTTAGATGCACTTTCAAATTGAATTTGAAAATTGTACAAAATTTCATCAAGATTTTGATTTTGCATTACAAACTGCGTGATAAGTCGAAAATACCCTCTGCAATATATATATATGTATATATTAAAATACCAATGAATAGCTAACGATAAATATATACATGAAATATATGAAATACAAATACGGGCCACGTTTTGCCTACGACAAGCAGCTTATCTTTGCAGATGCTGGCGCTGTCGCTGCTGTTGCTGCTGGTGGTGGCTTTGGCCATTCTACAAAATGGCTGCCAGGCTGTGCACAGGAGCAGGGGACTCGATAAGCCTGATCCATAACAGGAAAACTGCGGGGCTGGGGCTGGCTTGGGTGAGTTTTCAGCCCTCTAGGGCCTTATATACAGCTTATAGGCCAAAGTTGAAATATATCTTATACAAACACACGCACACCCTGGCTCTGCTATATATACTCACACACACACACACACAGTTAGCTGTATATATATTTATATATATTATAGCTGGGCGGTTATTTTTTGGCGAATCATGTTTCGTTCATTTTTCAAAAGAAAAATGTTGCATGCGACGGGCGGCAGCTACTTTTACTGCCACTGGCTGTGCCACTGCCACTGCCACTGCTACATCCAGCACCCAGTTTCAGTTACAATTTCAATCCCAATCCCAGTCCCAGTCCCAGCTCGAGTTCCGCAGGCCCGCTTCTTGGGCTGTTAATAATAAAAGTTCGTGTGCGTGTCAAAGTTTGTTTGAAAAGCAGCCGCTTCGATATGAAATTGGGCGCGGTGCCAAGCAGATTAGCAGCCCCAGCAGCAGAGGCAGCAACAAAGCCCGCCCCAACCAGCCAACAGCCAACAGCAGCAGCAGCGGCTTTATCGATATCAGACAAATGGAGCATATGAAGGTGGAGAAATGTCGAGCGGGCGCTGGAGGGAGGTAAGAGCGAGCAAAACAAAATATAACAAGTAGAAATGTGGCAAACGGCATTTATAGACTGAGCAATGCTCTGTTCTCACACATAATCATTTTTTGTGTAAACCCAACTTGTATTTAAAAACAACTTTTAATTTAACACATTCTTTTCGTACGTTTTTTTTTCAATTTAATTTTATTTTTGAATTGCAAAGAAAAATATTTTAAATAACAATTATTAACAATTGAATAGGGGACTTCCTTGAAAGATTGTACCTAAAAAATAGTTAAGCTTATAGCAAAAATGTTCGGTTTATTGTGAAACCCATTCGAGATCATCTTATTCTTGATTTAAGAATACTCTATTAAATAAAAATTGATAGCACGTTTTGGTGACGCAAGATTATACTTTTTTTTTTGTAATTCTCAAGAAACTTAAGTAAATATAAACATACGTAAATTAACAATTATTAATAATTGAAAAGGGGACTTCCATGGAATACTGTGCTTAAGAACGCTTAAGCTTATGGCAAAAATTGTAACATTATTGTGAACAACTTTGAAGATTTCAAGTTTTTATATATCATTTTTTTTTTTGTTTTACACACTTACAACCTGAAGTATTTTGCATAAGAAGCATATACAACAGTTGTTTTGTTTAACAGTGTAGAAAAAGCCCATTTTTCTTTTAATTTTCGTGCCTGTCAACTCAAAATGCCTACATTCATTTATAAAAACGTCCCAAAAACACACGCGTTACCACCCCCAACCCACAATCCCAGCCCCCACCATAAAGCTAACTGCCTCCCACATTGCTATAACTGCAGGATAATCCATTTACGTTGCTCTTAAGAGAGTAACGGCAGTTGGCAGCCATTTTGACAGACTGTAGCAGAAAATCGTATAAATCCTAGTATATATTTTGTTATATATTGGAACAATGATAAAAGTTGTTCAATTTTAATACACAACTCATCTACTTATCTGCAGCTTCGATATGCGAAAGCGAAATGTAACACAGCATAAAGATATAAGCCCAATGCTATGTATCTTGGATAAGATAAGAATCGTCTATAAATCTGGACTGGCGCTGTTTGTGCGCAACAAATTATAAGAAATAAAATATTCTTGGGGAATGGAAATAGTTGGTAACCAAGCACCGTACAAAGCTAATTGCGACTTACCAGTTTCATTATCAATAGTAAATTGAATTCCTTTCCAAACAGTCGGCAAATCGTCCAGATCAAGCGACGGCTTTAATTATGAAATTATTTAAGTTTAATTATGAAATTATGGATAACATATTTTAACCAAAAAGCTTGATAATCTAAATTTCACAAAATTCGCTAAGGCATTTTTATCAATCGACAAACGTATTGAATAATCTTTAAGGAAAGCATTGGCCTTGTAGGTGTTCGCAAATTTATCGATAAGTGCACAGATAAACCAAGAGTTTCAATTGAATTAAACATGAACTTGGCATTTATCGATAAGTATATCGATCAATAAAACAAAGAATTTCAAATCTTATCGACTTTAAGCTTTCTGCTCACGTTGTAACAACATTGTGAAATTCACTTGTAAGCTTTCAGTTATCTCTACTTGCCTCATCTTGCTGTAGATCGGTCAAAGCCTTTAGTTTCTCGGCGTCATCATTATTGTCGGCATCCTTAACGGTATCCTCGGCGTGATCCTTTTTAGCCTCGTCCTCGGACAGAGCGCTCTGCTTGTCGGCACTGTTGCCGCTGGCAAAGGAGGCATTGATAATTTGCTCCTGATCGAGACTAAAGCCCAAATCGACATCCTGCTTGTAAAGCACTTCAGCGATTTCGCTTTCCTGTAAAACAAAAAATACAAAAATTATTAAATATTACAAATTCGGCACATTTGTTTGTGGTAAATTGCGGGCACAACTTTTTTTTGTTTTTGTCAACTGTGATATAATTAATATAATTATTTACAAGATAAGTTCCATGAATAAAAACCATCATATTGCAGACAAATTTTATTGATTATGTTCTAGTTAATGATTCACTGCTTTCTGATAAATGTTTTGCACTTTGTTTTTTAAATGTTAAAAAGTAAATTTCTTGTACTCTTAAACCTCCGTCCAAATGCGTCCGTTTCTAAAGAGAGACTGATTAAGTGGGTACTACGATTGAGTGTAGGAATCCATGTAAGAAAACCACTCTGTCTATTTGCTCTTAGTATATATTTTTTAATTTTTATTGCTGATAACTCGCTTGACTGCAGATAAAAACCACGTCGCAGCCACACTTTTTACTGAAGTATGCTGGCATATCTATGGCTCTTTATCAGTTTTGCAAAAACAAAACTCAAAATGCTCTTTTTGAATTGTTTTGTTGTTGCACAAACTGAAAGAGTGCCTTAAATTATATTGCTTATCAAGTTTGACGCTCTCTTTTTGCTCTCTTTTGACAAGCTTATCAGCTTTATGATATATAGAGAGCTCCATATTTAAGAGTGAAATAAAGAAGAGTAAAAATAGATTCAAGTAATAAAATGAAAATGAAAAATCAAAAGCTGCAAAAACAATTTAATGAAAAAAACCTTATTTCTAAATGCAAATGCCGCTCGACTGCGAGAACTTCAACTCTATATGTATATTTATGGGTGAAATATTTCAAAAATATTTTTGCAAAATCATGCGGTCAAGCATTTGGACCTCAAATTAAAGCGTTAATGATGCATTATTAACGCTGGCCGTAACCAGACTTGCCATTTTAATCCTTTCTACAGTCAACTACGCTGAATCAGAAAACTGGGCGTCTTAAGCCACAAACACAAAGTGCAACACGGATATTTTGGGCAGGTAGAGTCCAAGCCCGAGTCCATGTCATTTGTGTGTAGTGTAGAGAGATAATCACAGGATAATGGTGTGCACATTAGTGAGCAACTTGCTGAAATGTTAAATGTTCGACAGATCGAACAGTTCTCAACGCGCCAATGACAATGACACAACACAAGTAAAAAATAAATAAAATAAGAAATATTCTGACAAGAATGCTGCATTGATGGCTTAATTAAAATGTTTCAATATCTATTCGTAGTCATAGGAGTCGTATTCGTATTCGTATTCCTGTATTCTATTCTATTTTATTTCTTCTTTTTTTTTCTTTTTAATTTTCCAAGCGACATTTTTTTTCTCGTTTTTCTTCTTTTTTTTTTGTTCTCTCCCCTGCCACTACTCGCAGTGAACGGGAACATTTTCTTTTTAATGAAATTGTTTGTGAGGCTTTCTTGAACTTTTCTGCGCGTTCGTGAAACAAAAAGCAATCAATCATCGACTGGGCATGTAACTGTGTGTGTGTGTGTGCGAGTGTGTGTGTGGAACCACGCCTATCTCCTGGATTAGTCAGCATATATCCAAGCGTGGATGGCGGCGGCATCATTGGTCTTTACCCGGTCCACAAAAAAAAGAGAAGAGAAAAAAAGGGCCGCCGTCGACGTTGCTGCTGCTGCTTCTGCTGCTTGGTGAGCCCAATCAATTGCTGCCGCGCAACGCTGACAGCGACGCTGCCAGAGACGCGACTGCAGCACCCCTCCTGGTTAGGCTGAGAGAGTTGCTATATACAAACACACATATATATATATATATATATGTATATATATGTGTGTGTGCGGGATTGGTGCCCTTCTTGGATACGGTGCACATGCTGCGCCTTGCGCATGTTCGGTAAAAATGAGCAATTAAACGAGCGACAGAGAAAGGGACAGCTAGCGAGGGAGGGAGGGAGGGAGAGAGAGAGAGAGAGAGAGAGAGAGAGAGAGCGAGTGAAAGAGAAGAGGCGAGCAGCAGTGCATGGCAGGGAGGGGAGGGGGTTTCATTTGATTACGAAAAGGAAATCAAGCCCTGCTGCTAGCTACTGCTGCTTATTAGAGTCTATTGTCGATGGGTTTCATCTACGAGTAGAGCAGGCGGCATGGAGTAGCTGCTAGCAGCAATCACAGGGTATACACTCAATTAAGGGGTACATACAGGGTATATATAGTAATAGCAAGAAGTAAATCGCTGAAGAGTGTATATATAGGATATGTTTGTTAATATTTAAAAAATAAATATCTTTTAATTGTCATACGATATGTAGTTGCTGCTATTAACTCAGCAATCACAGGGTATGCACTGAATTGAGGGGCCTTTATAGGGTATGTTTGGTAATTGCAATGAAATATAAGTCTAGGATATGTTATTTCTTCAACCATTTAATAAAGATAGAAGATTTGCAGACTAGTTTTCAAAGGCCAACAAAAGATGATGAATAATGTGTCAAGGTATATTCGACTAAGATCATGTATCATTAAAGTTGGCTTTTATTGTGACACGTTATCTTTCCTTATCGATATTGGTATAAGTATATATTAAAGATATTCTCCAGCTTCGATATCCCTTGAGATCGACTTGCTTACACAGGGAGACACTTGGAATTTTGTAATTGCTTGGTTGAAAATATGGTTTCTATTCGCACATTTGGCATTCCAAAATAGCTGTAGCCTTATCAGAGCCAGGCATTTGAAGCAACTGCTTGACTGTAGCAAATCTATAAATAAATTGAACTTCGACTACAAAGTAGACTATATTGAAGCATTTTATATGCAACACAGATCAACTTTCGGTGCAACAATCAAAACATGAATGAAAAGCCAGACGAAAATAAATGAAACCTTGCCATTTTATTGTACAGCATATAAAGATAAGGATCCCGAGCTAGATCTAGAAATTGACTTCATTGTCATCTTGCAAATAATGTTGATAACTCTCTGCTTGACTTTTTTTGTTTTTTGCTTTGTTGCAAAAACTATTTCACCATAAAGCAGTCTGGCGATAAGCGACTTAAAACTGATAAAACATATTTTAAAATCTCAAAACTGGGGAGCACACACACTCACATATATATATATATAAATACATATATATAATTATAAAATAATCATGAGACTATTCATTGGGATGTGATTGAACCTGTACGAGAATAGCACCATAAATGCCTTAATATTAATATTAAACTAATTAAGATTAATATTTACAAATAAGACAGCCCACGTGTATTGTTTTTTTTAGCTTTTGTACACTCAGAGAAAATTGGGCTGGCAAAGTAAAAATACGACTGGGATGCAATATATAAACATTTTGCCATTAAATATTAAATTGAAATACATTTAAATAACTAAAAATCCATCTTTGTTCAAGATTGTATTTATCAAATTAAATCAACTCTTGAAATTATCTATATGTAATTTCTTTGAGTGTAGGGGTAATCATCATTGATAAGGCAGCCTGGGCGGGGATCGATAAGTCGACAAATAGTAGAAGAAAAACAACAAATGCTGGCAACACTTTTCTTCTTGGAGAGTTGCCAAGTTTTGTTTAGCTGTGGTTAATCAATCAATGTTTTTCTTTATTATTGGGGGGAGGGGGGATCAAAATATTGACACTTGCCGCATTTTGTAGCAACAATTAGTGGGCTATTAAAGTGACCACAAAAAAAAACAATAATAAATAAAAAACCAGGCTTCGATGCGATGGCAAGATAAATGCATTTTTGATCCTCGGCTCTTAAATTCTAGGCTTCTTGGCGGCAAATCAAAAGTCGCCAAGTGAAAGCAAAACGGCGGCAACAGTTGGTAGAAAGTGCAACAAAAGCAGAAGATGAGAAAGGAAAGGCTCAGTTAAAAATGCCGAAAATGAAAAAAAAAAAGGTTGCCAAACGTCATTAATAAAGCCTCGGCAAAGATTTCTGATGACACCTGAACTGACAGCCGCACGAACGAAACGAAACGAAACAAAACTAAACGAAACGAAACTAAACGAAGCCAGATCACTTCACATACACAGACACACACACACACACACACACACAGATGCAGACACAGACAAACTGCAAGTGTGGCGCATATTAATCATGTGCTCGTCAAGCCTTCAGTCAGTCAACCCGGCAGGTAAGCAGGCAGTCAGTCAGTCAGTTTATTTCTTCTTCTTTTTTTTTTGCCCACCAACAAAGCAGCCAAACTCAAGTGGGCAAGTGTCTCTGTTTGAGCAAACACATATTGCACAAGTATCCTGTAACTATTTCGCTCTCGCTCTCCCTCCTCTTGCGGTTAGTTAGCAAAAAAAAAAAAAAAAACTCCCCAAACTTTAATAACCGTTCATTTGTGTCATCATTCGGCTTTGGCTTGCATTCGATTGTGCTTTCATTACTAACATTTGCACTCGAAGCTCAAAGCACTCACACATACACACATGCCGGTACGACGCCCATCAATCGATTTGACATCTGAACTTTTTCGTATCGCGCGCACACACACACACATATACAGTCAACACACATTAGCAAAGTAGTTGGCTAGATGAGCGTCGCTTAGTTAGCTGCTGTTCCCCGACAGGGGGCAGCACCTTAATGGTAAGTTTATGCACAGTAGTCCGTAATTAACGGTATTTAATTATGGAAATTAACCATTGAGCACTGTGAGAAAAAAGTCAGGGGTTTTTTCGTGTTTTTTTTTTTCATCTCCCCTTTGGCATATTATTTTATAATCGTTGATATTTTTTGCACTTTTTGCGCATTTGCACGTGGTAATTAGGTGGAAATGCAGCGTAATTACAATCAAATGATTTTTCAATTTGCCAACGTTTCTTTTTTTTCCTATTTTCGATTTAGCACCCAGCCATGTGAATAGAAAGTTGTAATTATTTAAAAACGAACCGCCAAATAAATGTGCATATGTTTGTACTCCTCGTTGAGACACATTTTAATTATTTATTCTCTTCTCTTTTTGCCTGAATTCCCAAAATATTAATTTGCTTTCCGGGTTATTTCTTTGATTTTTTTCTTATTTTTAGCGACACGTTTTCAAGTTGTGTTTTACACTTGCAATCGGCAATAAGCAGACTGAAATTTCATTTTGACTTATTGACGTTGTTTTTTTGACTTTTTGTTTTTGATTTTTGTTGTCTGGTCTACTGCTGATTAGCGGAGAGCTCCATAAAAAATTTGATTATTTGAATTGATAAAGTTCTTGTTATGCGCTCAGTTAGTAAATGTACTCAAGTATAAGCGTCAAATGAGTGATAAGCATGTTTTTCATATATATACAATGATAATCAGAATTTGAAAATCCATTCATTTTATTATATTGAAGCTTGGTTTTTCAAAAAACAGAGTATTTTATGCTTTAATAAATTACACCAAAACAAAGCTCATTCCATCGTAAAAAGCTTTACAGCATGCAAGTTACAAAAGGTGTGGTTCGTGTGCCGACTAAGTGCTTTCGTAGACAGCATGTTGCGTGGTGGTGAAACTATAGGCAACAAATGTTGCTAACATGTCGCAGTTGCAGTGGTGGTGTGGTGAAGAGCATGTGCTGAGTTAAGAGAGCGTCCGAGCGAGAGAGCGCGCTGAATATGAAGAAAAACTTACAGAGTGGTGGGTAAAAATGCCGGTAAAAACAGCTGTTTGCGTTATTTTGTTACGTTATCAAAAAACCGGCGCTGCCCAACAAACAAGATCGAAAAGGGGCGCGACTGAGCAACAAACAGCAAAAAGCGAAAAATAAATATATGCTGAGCTTTACAAAACAAAAAAATTGGGAAGTTAATCACTCGTCTAAAAATAATCAGCGGTTAAATATATATATGCTCTGTGCATGACTGATTCACAAGTACAGCTTTCAAATTGTTGCTGTAACCTCAAAAGATAAAATGGGTGGCGACGAGGTGGAAATGAAAAGAGGAAAAAACAAAGCGAAGTTCAACGAAACCTTTGCGCGCTGCTGCGATTTGTTTTTTTGTCTCTCGCCAAGTTTATGTACAACGACACATAGACCCCGTGTGGTAGGATTCGCATAGCTGTATATATGAGTGTACATCTGTTGTCCATATAGCTGGTGTTGATATACAACAATTACAGTTTCATATCGAGATGCTTTTTGTGATCATGTGAATGTGAATGATCATCAGCTCGTATCAACTCAATTTTGCATATTTTAAATTTACAAGTTTTTAAGCTTTTGCATATATGCAAAAATAGGTCGGCACCATTAAACACAAAATCTCCACCAACAGCGGACACATCACTGTACCTGCGTGTATGTGTGTAAAAGTGTGTGACCTCATCTCAACCACAATCAACACACACACACACATGCAGAGACTACGCTTTACAGGTGCGCGAAATGTGGGAAAGAGAGAAAGAGACAATAATCTGGTGTTGATTAACGATCTCATCATCATCATCATCATCAAAATCATTAAAGCTGGCACAGTGCTGTGTATCTAATTAGAAGAGAATTTCTCATTTTCTGTGCTGTCCCATTTTCTCATATATGCAAACTATTAAAAACTACTTCATTTAAAATATGCTAAATTGAGTTGATTTGAGTTGATGATCTTTCTATATCTTATGATTTCAAAAATAAATTTCAAAAGAAAATGCAATTGTTTTAAATTAACACAAGCTACAAGGTAAAAAGATGAACACACATATATATATATATCTAAATGCATAAATACAATTATATAAACATGATCCATAAAACTGTCGGACATGGAAGGACAAAAATCAAAGCCAAACATGCAATGCAATTCGGAAAAGTGAGCGGAGAATGGAAACAAAAACAAAAACAAGCAAAAACACACAAAAAATGTCAGCTAATTGACCCATTTGATATAGAAGCATATCTATTAATACAAAATGCATATACAAATATCTATATACTATATATATTGCATATGCTTAAATGCACATTTATCGCATCAGCGGCAAAAATGGAAAACATTTCGTGACATTATCTACAAAATGACAACAACAAAAATACGCAAAACAAAAAAGCTGAAACAAAATTAGTCACCCCATACAATGAGTGTATATATATATATGTATATATAAACAACAATTCAGAAGTATTTAAATTGCAATTTGCATAAATAAATAAAATAATTTAGCTGATGGCATTCGGGGTTCGATTCTTAAATTAATTAAATTATTAAAATGCGAATTCAAACTTTTTCATACACTGCAAAAAAATTATTTCTATTGATTTGCAATTTAAATAATATGAAAATGCAATTTTCAAAAATAAATAAACCAATTTAGTTGAAAAATAATTAAAATACAAATGCCATATTTTTTTGTACACTGCATTAAAAACACATACATTTATTGCTTGATTTGCAACATTAAACAATATAGCTTTCAAAAATTCAAATCTCGACATAAGTATGCGAATTTAGCAACCCCATTCAACATGCACGTACAGGGTATAAGTAAAAAAAAGCGCGTATGTTTTGCACGCAATTTATGAACATTTAAGCAAAAGTTTAAAAGTTATTTTTCCATTATAAGCAATGATTATTTTAAATCAATTTATTCATAAATGCAATTTTGAGTCAAAATCCCCGTCAATAAATACAAAAATGAAAACGAAGAAGACACCAATTTTTTGCATCGATTTTGAAATGACCCGATTAAAACGGAAAGCTCGTCGAATATTTATATTTAGAAAGTGGCATTAGTTCAAGCTGGTATTAGAAACAGAGAGATTTGACTTTATAATGAGCTGACAGCTGGCAAAAAATGCGCAACTGATTCCCCCAAGCCAAATTGAACTGGCAATCGACACTGTAAATCATCCCCATTAACTTATTATCAAATTTGACGTATTGAATATATATATACAATGTGTATTATCTGCAGATTGAGATTTGAATTGAACTTGAGAATTTTGTCATTGATTAATAGTTGTGTGAACTTTTGACCCTAGACGCAAGATGCCAATTTTCCAACTTTCAGATAGAATTCCCAAATTACAACTGATTTCGAATTATTTAACTTAGATGAAATCGAACATTGAACTACATAAATCACTCTTCAATGCTAAACTAGAACCAAAATAAAGCCAAAGCCAGGTAGTCAACTAAATAGTCGAATGTCTAGTCCAATGGAGAACCACAAACGAAGACCAACATTAAAATGTGCATCCGTTGAGCAAGTCAAGCAAAAGGGCAAACGCTTCATTAGCAAGTCAAAGTTGCAAGTAGCTGACGCCAGGCACAGACTATACATAAATGTGTGTGTGCGTTGAGAAATCGGGACTATATCGGTATATAATTAAAAATATTGTTCTCTTTCTCTAGCTACAGTTTGGTTTTAGAAATACAAAAAACAAAGACAATAAATAAGTTTAAAAATATATAAATGGAACGGAGTCCAATTAAAATCAATATATTGCTCGTAAGCAAGCTAAATGATATAGTAATCTGAGTTTGGTAGGATAACTTGTTAAAAAGCAATAGTTTTCATTTACAAGCACTCAAATTTTAACCAATTGTTGATCTTTCTGTATGATATAGTAGTACGATCTCAATGATTTTTGGTCCAAGTGTAAGAAGCATACATAATTGGGAGACTGGAAAAGTTTTGTTGGCATATCTTAATAAACAAAAATGTTTTGTTTTGTTCCTACATGAGATATATATATATATATAGATATCTCCATAGTTTTTGTTCCATGGGAGCTTCTATGGGAGCTATATGATATAGTAATTCGATACGGCCAGCTCCGATATATACACTGCCGGCAGCATAAAAGCTGATATAACCCAAATTTCATCAAGATTGTTTCAAAACTGCTGGACTAATTAGCATAGAAACAGAGGAACCGAAAGTTATATCGACCCGTCTAGTGATGCAGATCAAGAATGTATATATACTGTACGGCAATATAAATCGAGACAGCTTCGAGATGGGACTAAATATATTCCTTGTTGGAATATTACCCATCTCTAGTGAAAAGTTGTTGGAAAAATAAATGGGTTACCTCATCGACGACTTCGACTTCGTTGATGATGCCGAAGGGTTCGTCGCTGGTGAGTCCTTCCACTTCGCAGGCATTCGCTGCTGTTTCGATATCCGAGTTATTCTCGCCAAAGAGCTGGCTCAGCATCAGATCCCCCTCATCGTCCTCATCCGCATCCGGTCCGAATTGTTGTACAGTCAAACTGCCCGCATTGCTGGGATGCGGCGTGCTGTCGTTGAGTGCGTTGGGCGCATCTGCTGAGGGATGTGGCAGGGCATTGCCTGCGAAGCCGTTCAGGAAGGCAGCCAGGCTGAGGTCCAGCTGCTGGGTGTTATTGTTCTGGCCATCCTTCAGCGGTAGATGGGCATACGGACTGCTGTACGGCAAATCCCCATAATCATGCAAATCGGCGATGTTCTGTTCCCAAATCGAACGCTGATCCTGCTGTAGATCGGGCGATAGAAATATATCCAATTCCGGCGAGCCAACACCCGGTGTACTGCTATTATTATTATTAAGATGATGATGACTCGTGGTATCAATGTGAATTTCACCGAGTGCTGCAGCTGCTGCTGCTGCACCCGCCACATTACCCGTCGAGGCGGCGGCAGCCGCTACTGCGGCCCCAGCCGTCGACGAACCGGTGGCGCCACTGCCCGGACTACTCTGCAAATCCTGCAAGGCAGCAGTTTGAACGCTGCTATTCCCAGTCGTATTGTGTAGATTCATAACAAAGGTGCTGGCATTGAAGCTGCCCGTGGGCAATTTGTATTCCTTGGCACTCGATGCGCCCGCTGCTTCCACCAGATAATGCAGTGCATCATCAGCATCGTAGCCCAACAGATCGTCCAGGAGTGGTGGCGGCAGCGTTATACCCTTGCGATTGCCATACGGCTGTTGGGTCTCAATCATGGGCACGGTGCGCAACATTTCCAATTCCCAGCCGACGCCATGGGGTAACTCCAGTTGGGCATCCCAGCGACGCAAGCGGATTATGCGCGTATAATCCGTGTCCGCATGCAACAGACTCAAGGCCAGTGCCAGTTGCAACATTTTCATTGCATACGTTTTCTTGTTTGAGATCATTTTTGTGACTGTGTGTTGACAGATCAAGATTGTGGGGGTTTCAGTGTGTGGGTGGACAGTTGTTGGTCTCAGTTAATTGTTGTTGTTGCTGCTTTTTTTTGTTGTTGTTGTTCTTGTTGGTATTGTTGTTGACCCCACCTCCTCCGCCACCACACGCCCGGCCAGCAGAACAAGCCCCCCGCCTCCTTCTCCTCTTTCTGCTGGCTGCGCCGTCCGTCCGTGCGTTCAGTTCAATAACGTTTCCTTGCGAGAACGATGTCTGCTTTACTTGAGACCATATATGCTATGTGGATGTGTATATATGTGAATCAAGTTTTCTCTATATGCTGCGCAAATTCACAATTTCACGTATTTGTTTAAATCGCAATTCTCTTCGCACAACACAAATACACAACAACAAACGATGGCCACTTTTGTTGTTGCCAATGCGCTTTAATAATTATTGAGTGTCGTCCTCGTGTCTGTTATTCTCTGCAAGCAGATAGATAGAAAGATGGATGGTTAAAGGTTAAATATTAATTACTTTATTAGTTATATGAGATATACATGTATGTGTGTGTGGTGGTAATGTGTTTGAAAGAACTCGTCAAGGAAATGCACCAGGAAATACATATGCAAATGCGTAGATTAATTCAACAAAAACGAACACTAAATATTTCCGTGGTAATAAAAAGAATAAACGTTGACTAGAATGGCTTTTGTTACTATACCAAATACTATAGAGCATTAATTAACTAAAAACAAAAAAAATCGATTCGGAACGATATTAAAATAATTAGAGTAGTTGTTGATACTTTAACTAAGTAATATTATGCAAGTAATTATTATTATTTCGGCATTAGAGGAATACAATTGATTGAAAATAATTGAGCAAGTAAATCTCTTACATATACACATATATGTATATAGACACACATATATATATATATAACAACTAAATCAAAAACAAAGCAAAATGTCAAACAAAAATTCATGTTTTGTGTCTAGGAAAAGTTTAATTAATAAACATTATTGAAAATATAAATATTATTAAAAACCAGATATTTGCTTGTATATTCTTTTCCTTCCGATTTTACTTTAAAATTCGATTTCTGAGGTGAGCCTAATGTTGACCTCTCCACTCCCGCCCACAAGGCTGACAGTTGCCCGAAAACATGTGAAGCATGCGACAGACAGAGATAGCAATAGACAGGCTGCGTGAACTTGAACTTGTTCAAGGTCTCTCATAAAATTGATATGAATTTTGGGGGGTGGGGCGAATGGGAGGTAGACAAGCACGACGCACACACAATAAAAAATAAAGAAATAGAGAGGCAAGTTCAAGGCGAGTCAAAGAAGGTGCCACAAAAAAATATTTAAAGCCCATAACAGATATAAACACTCTTTGTTCCAAGTAAAATAAAACAATGTTCGATGTTAGCGCAAACAAATCTTATGGAACAAGTACAAAAAAATGCACTACACACAATAAGCTTTTAACGAGCGTTAATAATGGGGGAGAGTGAGATGCATGCATGTGTGCATGTGTGTTGTGTGTCGGCATGTATGTGAATGTGTGCGTGTGTATATTTGACAGTGCACTCACCTTTTTCTCTCCATATAAATTCGCTTTTCGCCTACAAGAAGTGCTGTTGCTGTTGCTGCTTTGGCTACCTCTTCTGCTCCTTTCTCTTCTTCAACGGTAAAAACTGCGACGCAGTAAATGTTGTGCGTTATTATTGTTGTTATTGCTGCTGTTGAGGCGGCTGCGAAATTCTGTTGGGTGAATGATATTTTACCGTTTGCATTCAACGACATCGCACGCCGTTGACGTTGACGTCGCTGCCGACGTTGGATGTTTCTGTATTCCCTTTCTCTCGTTGTCTGTTGCTCTGCTTTCAATTTTCAAATTGCACGCGGCTGCTTCAAAAATTATTGGGCACTTTTCGTTTCGGTAATATGTTTGTTTTATTTGTATATTTCATAAATCAACATTTATTAGTAGCTGCAAAAACGTATTTATTTTTTTTTTTAATACTGAGAATTATAATAATACAAATTGATTGTGTTTGCACGAATTGTGTTATTTTTTGCACAACGTCCTTGAACTTGGCCAATGGACTTTCATTCTATCACTTTCCAATGGCAACGCTTTCTGCTCTCATTTGCGCACGATAAAAAGCTAAAATGTCTCACACACACTCACAGACAGGTATGCATATGCAAAAGTATATGTGTGTGCATTTTATTGACATTGCATGCGTCAATATCAACTGTCAAACAAACGCTGTCCCTGTCAAAACACACTCTTCTTACGCACTTTGAGTGGGAGTGTGTTTTCTTCTTCTGTGGTGAAATCGTCATTTGATAAAAAAAAACGTTTTTATTTATTGTTTTCTTTTTGATGTTGTTTTCTTTTTTCGTTTAGTCTATTTCGCAATAGCAATGCTTGTTATGCTTTATGCCTGCTCCTCGACGTTTGTCTCATTGTTTGCTTTTGTCGCCGCTTTCTGCTTGCTTTTGCCTCTTGGCCAGTCTCTGTGACTCACTGTTTTTTTTTGTCAGTTTGTCAGTTTCTTCATTCTCAACACAAACACACACACACACGAACACGTATGTTTAAATGCATGACATCAATTAACTCATGCAAAATAATTAAACTCTTATGACAATCAAAGCTCACACACACACGCAACACGCACACAAACCCACCACTCAACATATGACATGCATACCAAGGCAAAAACAATAAGAACAGACACGTCGAGGAACAGCAACAGCCAAAGCTGAAGAAGAAGAGCGACACACAAACAAAAACAAACACAGACACAAAAGCAGCTCATGTAAATGTTATTAACATTGTGTATTGTTTTTGTCGCTTTCTGAAGAATAACAAAAAAAAAAGAAACTTCCAGAACAATATTTGTGTAATTTGCGCGCATGAACTTTGCATCACAAATATTTAACAAACGGCGATTTTATGCGGCTTGCAACATGTCAGCTGAGCGCAATGAGACGAGCAAGTGCGAGCGAGTGAAAGAGAGAGGGACAGAGAGAGAGAGAGAGCGAGCGCATATTGCTGAATTGAGTGGCTTTTGTGGCTCTGTTGCTAGCCTGTTGTTGCTATTGTTGTTCACCACACCACATCACAATGAGCTTGCACATTTATTTAGATTCGGCCTTATTGCAAACATGTCAATTTTATAAAGAAAACAGAGAACACGAGGTAATTCATAAAATTATTCTCCGGTTAAAAACACACACATAAACATCCGGGCACACACACACACATATGCAGTTGTTCTTTTTTCACTTTTTACGCGGCTTCATTCGATTATTATTGCGACTTTCTCTTTGCGTTGCGTATTCGTTAGCTTACACATAGAGTAAATGCGATAGTAGAAACGTGTTTTTTTTTCGTATAGTTTTGTTTTATTTTCACAATTTGTTCGCAACTCAGGAAACGTCTGACAAACGTCTGCTCGCCGCGATTTTAAAACAACAAATACGATTTATAGCAATTATGCTATAAAAGCACAGTTCTGTTAGCCTTGCGTTAGCGATGTAACATTCGTTTGTTATCGCACTGAACTTTTAACTCAAATGGTACTGTTAGCGCTCAATTGAGCTGCTAGTTTGCTGTTGTTACTCAAGTGATCTGTTAACTGGCTGTTATTGCAGGCAAGATTCTTTAGCATTTGGTGAATAGAAATCTGGGTTGAGGTGAAAAGTAAATGGAAAAAAACGTAGCTACGCATTAAAACAATGCGCTGCGCACAAAGCTGATAAAAGTGGTGTGATTTTAAACTGAGCTTTCGAAGCTTTTACATCCGTGACGATACTCCCAGTGGAAGCTATAGCAAACGACTGCTGAAAACAGACCACTGTTAATTATTTAAATTAACCTGTGCCCGCAATTTCAATATATTTTAAGTAAACTAAATAAATGTAAGGAATAAAACAATTAAAAGCATTTTCAAGCTTACCAGCGTATTGAAATTAAAGCCACAGTAGAGCATATTACGTTCAATTTTCTTCATTTCCTCAGAGCTTTTCGGGGTTGTTGGTGTTATTGGGATTATGGTCGTTGTTGGTGTTGGTGTTGTTGGTTTTGGTGTTGTTGGTGTTGTTAAAGTTGTTGGCAATTTAGCCGGTGTGCTTGCCACAGTTGGCTTTATGAGCAGCTTCGGCATCGGTTTGATCACCTTCTTCGGGTTTAATTGGGTCACACTCGGATCGGGAGCCTCGAAATCCATTACAGGCGACAGCGATTGCATTCGGGGCAAATCCTCCAATTCGATCATGATGCACGATTAGATTATCTTCTGCCGTTGTGAGTCAACCAACAACTGCAAATACAAATTTCAAATCAGCATTGCAATTATTTCGAATACATACACACATGTACATACATACATATATACATATGTAGATATGTATCTGCATGTATTTGTATTTCGCTTATAACTTGCCAAATTTAGATAAAAAATGTGTCCACAAAAACAATATATACACTTGTGGTCATAATAATAGGTAGACTATGTTTCACTTAACAGTGTTTTCAGTTTGAATAATAAATGTCTGGAGAATATCAATAAATACACTTGTGTTCACATTAATAGGTACACTAGCAGCTCTTGAGTTAATATATCAGTCTGATTAAAATTTGTCAGGCGACAAGATGTCGGTGGATAAGAAACCAATCATAGTTTCGTAAAAATCCGGCGTACTTATAGTTGTGATCCAAATTGTAAGTACGCAGTACGAACGTATGTGTACCGTTATCGGCCATGCGTACTATTTATTCAGCGGGGGGTCGGCACTTTCCGCCTACTTACACGAGGTATAAGCGAATCCTACCGTATACCTGCCTATAAACCATGTAAACACACACATACACAATATAATTATTATTGTAGTTAGCTTACATACATACATACACACTCAGAAAAATTGTATGTAATTGTTTTTTTTAACAGCAAAATTGGAGAGAACTTTTAATGAATGAAATAATTCAAGATATTTGGAATTTTAATCGATTTGGAATTGATTAGCTAGAGTATTTATTTATTCATACAGAGCAATTTACAATTCCTGCATCGATTAACATTTCCCCTGGGCCTAAAAGCTATTTCATTTTGTGTAAAACTTTTGCGTGTCTGATTGACAATATATTTATAAGGTGTGTACTTACATCTGAAGTGTATACAAACACAAATTTTAATTTATATACATGATGAAACATCGCAGAATAGACAATATGAAATGATAAGAGCACATGTAAAAATTAAGAATGCTCTAGTCGAGAGAGCTCGACTAAGATATACCCCTAATGTGTAACCGAACTTGATGAAATTTGTACAGATGATCAAAATTGTACTCAAGGTATATAAATATGCTAACTGAAAGATATATCTTTAAAATTGTGACTTTAATTGCTATCGGAAATCGATTTTAATCGATAATGGGGAAACTAGCGCATTCAAACTTGATCTGTGTATGTAATACGAATGCTTTGTAACTCTTAAAGTCTTCTATAGTTTATACAGAAAGACAGACAGACAGACAGATGTATTTCTCTTGGGAATATATATTTCTCATGCTTGATTCTGTCTACCGCCTGTTTCATACTTTGCCACAGCAACAATAAAATGGTTAAATCGTTTTAGGGCATACAATATGGGAATATTTCACATTTACAATAAAAAACGAGTAACTCTCAATGTGTACCATAATCGTTTTATACGCAAATGTGAGCGATAAGATCGTCGTTAAGTCCGAATATTGATAACTGGTATGGCGATAGTTATACATTATTTGATTAGACAAGGCGGTGCGAACAAATACACATTTATTTACACATATATATTTATATTTATAAATTAAATTTTCATTTTTATAGCATTCACACTCGTATTATCAAATATGCTCGACCGAAATGAAAGCCAAAATTCTTACTCATTATTTTTAATTTTGATTAAAAGTTGTACTGATTCACCTGCAACACTCTTATCATATTACTTAACACTAATAGTCAGGAAAGGTAGCTGTTTCTTTATTCAATTCTGTTTTTATATATTTTAATTGTAACTTTTAACAACTTTATGGTTGTTATAACATTTACCCTTATTATTATTTGAACTGCCTTGCATAGATTTATTTTTTAATTATAACAAAACAATTTGTTTGGTTTCGAATTAATTATGAAACTAGAATTGGCATATTTTTAAATTTTGTGATTTTGGGAAAACCAGTCTTATCAGGTTTGTTATAACTTGTCTAAGGTAGCTTTAAGGGAGGAGTTTAAAATGTATACCTCAAGTTGTAGTTTAAAACTAGTCAAAAAATAAATAATTGATTTACCTTTTTAATAGGCAAATAGCTTTTGGATTAAACTCGTTCAATATTGCAATTTCATTTGCCTTGTTAGCCAAGGCCCTTTTTTGCAGCAATCTCTCTTTTTAGATGAGATGCTGCCCAACTGAAGCGCACCTCTTCAAATCGAAGATTTATCTAATGCTGCCAACGTTGCTGTGGGGAAAGCTTTGGCGAGCTTTGATTATTTTGGCCGATATGGATATAATGAAATTCGCCCAAAATCTTACGTATACACATATTAGACGTGTTCGGAGCTAAAACTCAAGAGCATTGTCAACAATGCAAATTAACAAAGCTTTCGGCGCAGACAGAAAAACCAGTTTTTTTTTATTATTTATTTCAATATTTGAGACGTTTCTTTATTTAAGCTGTGTTCCGAGAATTACACAGTTAAACAAGTGTATGCAGGTACAATTCAGCAGTTTATTATAGTTATTCAACTCGAAATAGGTACGAAACATTCCCATGTTGACATAGGCCATTACAGATCTAAGTACAAATCGATGGTTGTCTGGTTTTTTTTTATAAATACTTTTTAATGGAACTTCGTACAGTTGACGAGCTTAGAATACATTGGAAATGATCGTGTCAATAATATTAGCACTCTTCAATAGTAAGCACATTGTTAGCTAATAATTATATTGGTATACTATATATATATATATGTATGTAGACGACTATTAAACGGAAATAGTGAGTAGTACAGTAGAGTACCAATTAAAGTGACAAACTGGTAAGCGTTGTAAGCTATGCCTGAGAGAACAGCAAATCATGTATTAAATATTGTAATTTGGCTTATTCCAAGCGATAAACATGCAAGCGTCATAATACATATTGCTACGCAAAATTCGCTTAAACAACAAATGAAAACATTTGATTATTTTTAGATTTTTTCCCTATAAATGGGTGGTCGTGGTGGGGTGGCATGAGTTGTGCAAGTGTGTGACAAACAGGTATTTGTATCGTATTTCTAACAGATCAATATATAAATTGAAGTATTCTGATTAAATGGAAATTTTAAGCTAAATTACTGATCAAACTTAGTATTCGTTTTATGATCAGATTCACAATTTGTTAAGATCTATCCATTTCATTAGAAAATGGGGTACATAGTGTGATTTTAATTTTAGAGTATGTTTTTTAAGACATTAACTATTTATTTTGTTTTATTTATGTTTATTTTTAAAACTTTGAAATAAACACTTGGAGTCGAGTAATTCTTAGCTATCTTAGCATAAACTTGTTTATTGTGTTTTGTTTATTTTGATGCCGCGCAACATATGTTACAGGGAATCTGATAGTCGGCATTCTACTGCTGCAGCGCTTTTTAAAGTGGAGGTGAAGGGCGCTGCTCCAAAGTGTGCACAACACACACGATGACCACATGCCGGTAATTTATACAAATTCAATTTTCTATTCTATGTAAGCATGAATGTTAACAGTGGCAGCGTCTCTGTTCAATATGCTAAGAGAAAACTATTTGCACAACTCAAATTCAACACACACACACAGACACATGCATATATATGTGTGTGTACAAATTGGCATTAATATGGCGATCACTGGGCAGTCAATCTTGATGCTTTATATTTCCACTGCACATAGAAACACACAATACACACATACACACACACTAAGAAAAAGGCGCGCTTAGTTTTGCTGATTGTTGACAAAGGGTGAGAGGGGGGAGTGGAGTGGAGTGGCGAATTCCCCCGTTGACATCGCACTTAACTTTAACGTCGCAATTTTTGGTCTAGCGAATTTTTTATTTTATTCATAATTTTCTATTTTTTATTTTATTATGTGCACATAATAACAGCAATACATACATAAGAAGATTTTTTTCACTTCCCGCTCGGGGTTTGATTGTTCAGTTTTGACAAATTGTCAGTTGTTTACACTTTGATTTTGTATTTTGAGGAGCTTTTCACGTTATTTCGTTTTTGTATGTTTACGTTAGTTTCAAAACAACAGCATTCCACAGGTGCGCGTGTATGAAGAAAAAGCTTAAGAGAGCAGCAGAGCGGCAGAGTAATTTGTTGGCGTTTTACAGTACGGTTCACAATATACTGAGCGATGATTGGGACGAGTGCCAAGGCGAATGCCGCTAATCGGTTCGGTCAGCTGGTGGTCGTTCGGGTCGGTCGGTCGGTTGGTTGATGAGAGCTTTCCTCGGGCCCACAAAACAAACTACGACGACATCGACACGCGACGTTAACAGCACCATACAAATAAACAACAACAACACAAAAAAACAATCAACTGTTCTCTCAGCTGATATTCTTGATTAGAGAGTGAGAGAGAGAGAGAGAGAGAGAGAGTGCGTTTGAGTTTGTGAGTGATATCATTAATTGAGCTGTTTGCCATAATTTTCCCGATTCTGTCAGATAGTTTAACACAGACGAGTGACAAAGATAAAGGTAGCGATTGAAATAGACATACAGCCTAGATACCCTGTAAATAATAACAACAGATAAGATATGTAATGTTTTTATCTTGTCTTAAGGAGATCAGTCTATCTTATCTCATATTTTAGCAACAAATAGTTAGGTTTAAGTCTTGATATACAACTTATGTTCTTAACTACAAGATACATCAACAGTTGTAGTTAGAATTGTAGGTATAAGTGAGCAATGCATACCCATTTTTATACTCTTACTTTTTTTTTAGCTATCAATATATTGACTTATTGATATTCGATCGTTCTTCCAATCAAGGTTATTTCGTAATATTCGTAATAACACCTGAAATCAATTTGAAATATTAAATAAAAAACACATTTTATGCTCTTTTTTTTTTGTTACATATTAGTTATCATTTTATTTATATGTATTCCCATTTGACTTAATATACATAAATATATATATATATTTTCATACAATTAGATTTACGTCTTTAAAGTTGCTTTGCCTGCTTTCCATCTACGATTCTTCTACACAATTTTCTTATAAAAGGTGATACAATACAAAAAATTCATATTAGGTTAGGCTTAAATCGAATCGCAAATAAATTTCATCTAATAAAATTAACTAGACATTTTGATTTAGCAAACTAAGTGGGTTAACTTATCGAGGGTCTATTTAAATCAATCTGAATTGTGAACAAATACATATATATGTGGACGGATATGCGCAAGTATACAATTAGATGTAGGGTATGGGAGAGGATATATGATTGAGATTGAAATTAAATCATATAAGTAACAAAATAATTAATATATATATTTACATCGAACCCACAATTTGTTTCAATCGAAGAAAGGCTTTTCAACATTATAATGTTATTCAAAAATTGATGTAGATGATTTTGTAAAACTTTCTAAATCTTGAGTTTTAGTGTATGTTTGTATTCGGTATTCCGTTTTATTTAAGTTTTATACATTTCTCGAAAACAGTAAAATCGCTCCAAAACTTGTTGCTAAAGTTTGTTGCATTTGTTTTTGTTGTTGTCTTTTTGTTGTGTGGTTCTATTTACTGCTAATCATATATCATATTTATGTGTGTATGTAAATACGCGTATCTGAGCAGATTGTACGTGTACGAGTATCTTTGAGTTAGTCTTAATATTTAGCAAAGATAAACAACTAGCCGCAGCATAAAAAAAAACCCAAAAAGCAAACTAGTCCAAATCAATATATAGCAAAACATTTGCACACCAAATTTAAAAATGTTTACCAATAAATTTATATATAAGTGAGAGAGAGAGATAGAGAGAGAGAGAGAGAGAGATAAGGAGATCAGTTTCAGATTGAGTCAAGAATCAAGACAACTCACGATCCCGAGGCACGGCACTGATAAACTTTGCACACATACAAATATTTATATATACTAAATGTATATGTTTGTGGCGACCATATAATCGGGCAGGCCAAGTGCTCAGCGGTTATCAGCGCTACTGTATAGCCTGAATAGCAAGCTCTTCAAATTGAAAAAGAGCAATAAGTCAAGATGTACCATGCTGTCGACAGAAGAGATAAGTGCCACAGCTGTACCCGACTAGACTAGTCTGATTAAAATTACATTCAGTCAAAAAAAAAAATATAAAAATTATTAAAACTTGTCCTAGAATTTAGATTTACAGATCGATGTCTTATTTTTTTTAACTACAAGTTTGATTTTTCTAAAAACAAATATAAGTCTCAAATTAATATGTGTTTGCTACATTTAGTTGACTTGGAAGCAGCGAAAAACGCATTTAAATTATAAAACAGAGTTCAAGATTGTAAATTAATATTTTGATCAATATTTGCGGACAATTTTTATTTAAATGAGTTTTTTAGAAAATTTCTAGCAATATTCAAAAAATGTTGAAATTTATGCCTTTCAAAAAAAAATTAATCCTGTGAAAAGAAAGTATTTTTGAAAATTATAAATATATATATATATATTTAGGATTGTCGTTTAAGGTGAAGCGTTTCTACATTGAAAAAGGTATTTCACAAAGTGTTAAAATCAATTTAATAAATTGGAAAGTATTTTAGTTTTTGGGTCGAGTTTTAAGAATAACGATCATATTTTCTTGTAAGTGTAGCCACTTTAAATATACACCTATTATTTTAAAAGAACTTAATAAACCGAAAATGTATCTATTAAAATATTTAAATTGAAATATATATCGCACATTAAAATCTCTAATTTTTTTTGTACAGAAATTAGTATTTTCAAAAGTAGCCACACTAAATATACACTTTTTAACTTAATTAAATGAAAATGCATCTATTCAAAAATTCAAAACATAACACATTAAAATCTGTAATTTGTTTGTACAGAAAATAGGATTTTGTGAAATTCAATTTTTTCGGGTGCATTAATTCCTAGCGACCACTATTTAGAGGCACTAAGTATTCAACTAATCTCAAAGCAAATCAAAAGAATCGAAAGAATTTTAAATAGAGTACGCACATGTTTATAGTTATTAATATTAATAATATGATGTGCATAAATAAAAAGTGTCTGACTTTTAGCAGAATGCTGATGCTCTACAATGCTTTAGTGTATGTACAATATGCATGTAGTATGTAGTATGTATCTCTTTTTAGGGAGCTATATAATATCGTTTGTATCCATTATAATGGCCTTGTATTTCTTTGTTTTTGTTTGTTGAATAAGGAAGAATTCTGTGATATATCAATGCGCACATATACATTTACATATACACACACAGCATACTGATTAATAAACGAGACTTATGCAACTAATATACTATTTGCTATACATTTATCATAATTTGTATGTTTATGGATTTATATAGTTGTTTCTGTTCGTGTTATATATATATATATATATGTATATATATGTTTTTTTTTTTGGTTTTGTTTTGAGTTTGTTTGAAAAAATATGTTTATCTGTTTTGCCTTATTTTCTATATTACTTGGCTCTAAATATGCTTCTTGTTTTCCTTTTCCTTTTCCTTTTTCTTTTTTTTTTTGTAAAATATACATACATATACAATATAGATAAATATCCTTATGTTCAGTTGTAGATTATAGAAAAATGGCATCAGTAAGATTGCTGTTTCCTATATATATATATAGGTATGTATATATATTTATGTGTATAAGTACTTTAGAGATTGGTGTGTTTTTCTTTGTTTTTCTTTCTTAATTTACAGTTGAATTTTCATGTGTGTGTGTGTAACTAAATCTCAAGTAGGAAGAATCAACCAAAAACACAACATACAACATACTTTAATGGAGATCTCAAGACCCATTTGAATGGGTAATCGCAAAATGGCAAGTTTACGGTATGGTATGGCAATGATATGGTTATTATTATTTCATTATAGTAATTACTCGTTTATGCTTATAACTCCAGAAACTAGAAATACGCGTTATGATTATTTTGTATGCATTTTTCTTCTTTTTTGTGTTTGTTTGCGAGGAACATAATTACAAATGAGTTGGGAGCTGTATGCACTCCCAAGACCACAGAACATAATTAACTAAAATCGAATAGATATATTTGTTCTTTGTTTGTTCGTTTAATTGTTTGTTTCTAAATGAAATCCTCTATCGATGCGAATGCAAATTACTTTCCACCCATTTGTACAGCGCTGTCTGTGATCTTGCCACCCATTCCACATTCGAGGCAACACTGCTCAGCGTCATGTTCAGCACAGACATTCCCTGGCCACGCCCGAAACGGTGTACCAAGGATTTCAGCTGGGGAAATATAATATTCACTTGATTATAGATTTCGATAATGAAATAGATCTTATTGATAATATACTCTGATACCCTGATTATATACTTGAAACATGGAATGTCAACGGAATTGTTTAAATCGAGGTGCTACAAGGAAATCGATAATTTTCAATCGATAAGACTACATAACCCAGAATTTTAAAGCTACAGTCACCAATCTTGCTTGGCGGATTATTGGCGATGTCTAAGAATCTCAAATATGTATATATTCCACAGTTTTTGAGCGGCGACTGTCAATTATCGACACAAAAAATCGATAAATCTGTACGTATAAATCGATAAAAACGATAGTCTTGCACAGTTCGAAAGCTAGAGTCTTCAAATTTTTGAGCTGAATTGCTAGTAACACCTATATGTATATGGTTAAAATAAATCAGAGTATTACATTGGTATCAGAGTATTTCGCAGTCGGTTAAGTCCGAATGCAATGTTCTCTCGCGTTGTTTGTGGTTTGGATCTCGGTCTTACCTCATCGTAATCGAATTTCGTGGCGCCATATTGTGTTATGGCCGATATCACTTTGGCAAAGCTAATGGTGCCCGGTCCCAGGCGCTTCTCCAGCTCAAACCATTTGGCCTGCAGAAAGCGGCAGGCCATCGCCCCGCCGGTGGGCGTGCCCGCAATGGCCTTGAGCACCTGCACCACCTCCTCGGTGGGCAGCATTGTGACATGTGAGAGCAGGCGATTCTGCAGCCAGGCATCCTTGGTCCGTCCCAATGCCCGCAACAGTTGCATCCGCTCCACAAATGTCTCCGAGGTGCGCTGCAGCGTCACAAAGCGTTCCCAGCAGTGCTGCCAATAGATGTACTCACCGGATAATATGGAGCCCGTGTAGACCACCTAAAATGGAATGTTATTTTGAAAGGGAAAATCCACGGAACCAGTTAATGCGGCTTACCTCTCGCAAATTGGGCGATATGCCGGATCCATTGTAATACAAATATTGATTCAACATATTCTTCGCCTTGGTGATGCTGTCAATATCCTCCCACAGCACCGAGGACAGCAGCACCTCAGGTCGCATGAGTCTATCGAAAGGTGTAAGTAGTATTTGGCTTAAATATATATTGATTCCAACTCACCTGGTTGCCACATCGCCCTCATCGATCCAGCCAACCTTTTCCATAACCGTGGATATTTTCATTTTGATAAACTCGCTGAGCATGAGGAAACACTCGGAATACTTGAGGATGCGACGCCACTTCTCCAAATGCCGTACAGCCAATGCCATGGGACCATAATGCGTCTCACTTGGCAAATATTGAATCATGTTCATTGTGATCTCACAGGGCAACAGATTGGCGTGGCACAGGGTAAATGCATCCGATAGCAAGCCAAGACGATCCTGCATGGATCACTTTGATTAGTCAAGGACTTAAAAGTAGTTGCTTAAAATGTGTACAGACCTCGCTGCTGAAACGTCTGGGATTAATGGACAGCTCCTCGATGAGACCAGCCCAGTTGTCATCGTTGTAGACAACGCGATAATAGCCATTCTGTATGGCATTCACTTTGATCCACTTCACATTCTCCGGCACATTGAAGGTTACTGAAATGGAGAAAGTTGTTCGAGAGAAATTGATATGTTGAGTCAATTTGTTGTGCCTGCCACTCACCATCGACATTCTGCATCCAGAGGGTTTCACTGACGTTATTGATGTCCGTCACATAGGTGACGGGGAAGATCCACTTGAGATGTGGCACGTTCTTGTGCTTGCTGGCCTGTGTGGGTGCCACAGTGCTGGGCATATCGGTGGCATTCACCGTTGTCTTGTTGTAGTTGTTGCCATCGTAGGAGTCATCGTGTATGGCCAGAAACTCAGCGGGCTTAAAGGGTCGCTGCGATATGGAAATGCTGTTGCCCAATTTGGTAACGGTGAGCAGTGGAAAGCCCGGCTGATGTGTCCACAATGTCATCATGTCCTTGATATTCTTGGAGCCATTCGCCTTCTTGGTGCATATGGTCCACAGATCCGTTGGCTCGGCGGTCCTAAAACGATTCAGCTTGAGGAACGTGCCCAAACAGCCTCGAAAGCGATCCTCCCCGATAGCCGTGTGCAACATGGAGAAAATGGCAGCCGTTTTCTGCACAAAGAACTCCTCGTTGTTGCCATCGTGCCGGGTGCCGTTCATTATACTATCCCAGCCCTGAATGGCATCGATATCCAAGGCAGCCGTGGCCATCTTTAGCAGATACATCTCACGCAGTGGCCAACTATTTTGAAGGGGAGCCAGTGCATGGATGCCCAGATACTGAATGAGACCCTCCCACAACCACACATCCTTGAGCACCTTCCTCGAGGTGATGCCACCAAAGAACTGACGCACCATTGCCTCGGCAATGCGAAGAGCACTGTACTGATTCTGCTCCGAGGTAATCGAATTGGGATCGGTAAGGAAAGATGTCTTCAGTGTGACCAAACCCAATGACGATATCATATTGCGATCCAGTGAAGGCAGTGCCACAAAATCGACCTTGGTCAACGGATAACTGATGTCCAGCCAATTCTGCAGATATTCTAAAACATCCCGCGACGTGTGCAGTATAAACGAGGAGCGTTGCAGTAAATCTCTGGGCGCATAGAAGGTGTACGAGGGTGCTCTTTTTATCGAGGAGCTGGTCGACTGTGATAACGAGGTGAGATTGGAGGGTTTCCCATTGCCATTGATAATTAGGGGCAGTACTGTTGTCGTCGTGGTGCTGACATTCTGGAAGGGCGTCAGATTCACATTGAGCGAGTGCGTCAGGGCAGTGATATTCCGCACCGGTGGATTCTTGCTCTTCATTTGGCTGTAGTTGCTTAGCTGGGATGGCTTCTTGCCACTGCCAGCGGTGGCTGGCGCCATTGTTGTTGGTATGTATGCAGCAGAGGGCTGCAGCGATTCCCGCTGGAAATCGCTAACCACCCAGGCAACGGCATCGGCGGGCAGTGGTGGTGTCTCAATAAAGTCATCGCGTAGCTATGAAAGAACGGATATCAAATACATTAGTACACCGTTAAAAATGCGTTCTTTAATTTAGTTAATATTCCTTTTTGGCAAGCAAGTGCATTTTTAGTATCGTTTTCGTGCCGCTTTTAAATGAATAACAAAAAAATTATGGACTTAAAAGTGTGTTGGTGGCGGACAATAAAAACACTTTCCATAATTCATTATTAATTAAAGATTTTTTTGCTTTTAATTTTTTCAATATTTTTTTTTGTTTCTTACATTTTTTCCCAAGTTTTCAAAGAGACAAGATTATTTAAATTAAGTTTCACTTTTGGAATCCATAATTGATATTGTAAGAAGACCATTGAAACGCTTTCTTCACTTTTAAGTTTATTTTACTTTTCTTTCCATTAAAAGTTAATAGTATAATTTTGTTATAGTTTTCTGCTTACCAGTCCAGTGCCCATATAAAAGCCCACATCCTCTGTGGTATGCACAATGGAGTTGGAAAGACCTATGTGGAAGCGATCACGAAACACGGAGACACGAAAGGGGGCACGAATGTGTGGCTCATCGAAACAGGGAAAGGCACGACGAGCACCATTCGGCCTGAAGACTGTGGCGGCCAGCAGGCTGCAAGGGATGTAGGATTATAATTTGATGTGTGTGTGTGTGTAATGCTTTTAATCAGAGTTCAAGTCTTACCGTTCCCGGCCATTGAAGCTCTCATACTGATCCACATAGAAACCCTCTGGTTCGGGATTCAATTTGGAATACCAGCGCAAATTCAACGTATAATTGGATTTCTTCTTCAGCTTCTCTTTAACCTCAATGTACAATTGCTGGCGTGGCGGAAATTCCAATACCTTGACTATCTTCAAGGCATAACCCTTGGGACCGGGCGTAACCAGCGCCTGTGCAAAGTAATTCAATTAGCTAAGAGTCCATTAATTGGCATTGAACAAACTCACCTTTTCCGTTACATTCAGATCCTGAATGTGCAACACAATAAAGTTGGTTTCCTTCTCGATGTACAGATCGATGGTTACTTGACCTACCGGAAAATTGCATTAGCCGATGGGAATTCTGATGGGATTTGATGTGATGTCTCACCTTTTACGTCCAGTGTTGTTAGATTGGGGTGTATTGTCACCATGTAGCGCATGGGTCTCGCACTGCTCGGTAGCGTCTTCTCCAGCCAGGGAAAGGGTTCCCCGTTCGTTGCAATCGGATTGAAGGGCTGTGTGTTGTTTTCTTCATCCGTTTCATAGTCAGTCGACGTTTTTGACGCACACGAACAGTCTGCAAAGGCCAAACACACAAATGCAACGTTGAGATACAGATTGGTTTGGGCTCTTGTTATGGGGCTCTGGGGGGAGTTTGTGTCTAAGCACATAAATGTGCTGCTTTGTTAATCAACTGCGTTTTACACGATTAACAAAGAGAACGAAACTTAAAAGGGAGGGTATCGGGTAGAAACGCTAGGGGAAAAGCTCAAATTTGTTTTTTATCTTTTAAAGGGTAGAAAATTATAAAATGCTGGCATAAAATCGGTAGACTGTGGAGTGGGTTTGTCTAGGTTCGCTACCATATCTAAGGGGTAAAATCACACAGAATAAAAAAAAGAAAACAATTGAGAACAAAGAGATATACAACTTTAAAAAGTAGGAGAAATACTTAAACTAGTCTGGCGCATGAATTGAAAGAAGATTTTGATGGTTATCAAGTTTTGACGTATGATTAGAAAAACTAATTATCCATGAATTCCAATAATTATGCGATATTTTTTATGAAGTCAATATTTTTTTTCGTCATTTAAAAAATTATTCTACTGAGAATTGGTTGAAATACTTTTGACTAGTTTTTAAACAATTTAAAACTATTTCAATTTGCTGGAAATGTATGTTGATTAATATATAAACTAACTAAATCTGAAAGGAACATATTCCTTAAAGGAATAGGAATGATTGGCGTATAGTAAACGATTTAATTTAAGTACTTTGTCATTATCATTTCTTCTGCTTCGATTGTTAAATGATGATGTCGAATGATATTAGTCAAAAGTCAAAAACATTCTAAATATAGTTTTATAATCGTGGCAATCATAAAGTTGTTGTATTCTCTTTTGAATGCTTAAATGTATATATGTATTTTCATAGAGATTCGCTATCTAAAATTTAAAAGATGGATTAACGATTTCATTGATCCAATACGTAAAGTTTTTCAAAAAGAAAGCACTACACATAAAACAAGCAAATGATGATAGTTTTGAGAACTATTTGAATTTAGTATTTCGCGCATTAGAACATCAAGACAGAGAGAGAGAGAGTTATTTAAATTATAAATAAATGGAAAATTTATATAATGGCAAATCAAATGCACTAGGGGAGTGGAATATTTAGAAAGAGTAGTATATAAGTACAACAAATGATTGACAGCAGCATGCCGACAGATAATATCGTAAATATATATAGTATATATATGTAGATTTTGGAGTGTTATTTACCGGTTAGAAGAAGTGGGTTGGAAAATTTGTTACTCACATTTTTACCAATCAAACAAGCATTTAAGAGAAATTTGTTCATAAAGTATGTTCATAATATTTTTGTTTTACAGAAAAAAAACAAAGAAACAACAATATATAAAAAAAAAGAATATCGGTAAACAAATTATGTATACATATTTATATATATATATATAGCGTAGACTTAAGAGTAGGTATATATTAAATCGATAATACAAAAAATATATATATGTTTATGGATATTTATGTATCAATTGTGAATGGCTACGTAATAAAATCATGGCCTTTTTTAGCGTGTTGCAAGCTGCTCAGAGGCAATCAATTAATGTGAGCAAAAGACATTAAATTGACATGCCAGTTTTATGTGGTCTGGCCACACAATGTTGTTCTTTGCACACACACACACACACACGCACCCATACACACACACACACACAGCCATGCCCGCATGTCTGACGCTTTGGCTGCGTAATGCAATTAGCCTTCGATGCATCTAGCCCCATTAGGTATGCAACAGAAAGTTAATGTGTATGTTTGTACTCTGCATACATTCTGCAATGAAATATACACGAGCCCCGTGCATATCCCCAACCCATCCATCCTTATTGAAGTGAGTCACATGCCCAGCTCCTCTTGTAACATGCAACTTGCCATAAAGGCACGCCCCCGCGTCCAGTCAGACAGCTGGTAAGCAGCATATATGGCCAGACTATTATGATGGTATTTGGTTTGTGGTAATACTATTAAAAGCACATTACAACAGACGAACCAACCAGCAGAGCATATTGCATATGGATATGGATATGGATATGGAAGGACAGCTACTCTGTCTCTGAGTATAACTATAACCTTCATCAACTTAATGTGTTGCAGTTGCTTGCAGCAAGTAGTAAAAACAATTTCACTTCATGAAAACATTGCATATTACGACAACATAAGGCGTTTTTTTCTAATTAATTTTAAATTTTCCTCATGATAATCATTCAATTTGTATAAGTTTCAAGCTACTTGTGTTGCTGCAATCTTTAATCATACATATTGTAATTATATTATAGCAATTAAATTTTCGATTTAAGAGAAACAGACATTGGTTTTTAGAAAGAGACAATCTCTCGTTTCAGAAATATACTTTCCAAATAATAAATTGAGTCAACCTTGACGCCAAAAGTATGGCGATTTTCTAAAATATTCAGTGTGATTTTTGTTTCTCTGAATGTAAGGAGTAGTTATGACTTGTATCCACAAGCATGTCACAACTGTTACCCTGTGCTGTCAACTACAGAACATATCCGTCAACAGGATGAACTGTGAGTTACATACAAAATGCGACTCCCTCAATGCCATGTTGTCTTTGTTGTTTTGGCTATGAATTGAAACAACAACAAAAGAAAAGCAAAAACAAATAAAAAATAAAAAATGGAAAAGCAAAGAATTGCAACCGAAATACAAATAGACACAGTGCAACCTACCATTTTGCGGTCCAGCGTAGGCAATGATAATGGCCGTCAGCAGCAGGGAGCCAAGGACGATGCCGGCAACGAGGAGGGCGCGTCTCTGCGAGCAGACAGCGACTCCTGTTCGCGTCTGGCGACCACCGCTCGATTCGCCACCTGGCAAATGTAATTAAAGTCACCGATAGGAGTGAGTCATGCCGCAGAACAGGAACAGAGCGAGAGAAAGAGAGAGAGAGGGAGAGAAAAAGAGAGTGAGAAAAAAGTCATATTAAATTATGTAAATATTTCAATGTCAATTGTTTGTACTTGTCTCGCAACTGCAATTGAAGTGCACTCGCAAAAAATGAATAGCACTTCTGGTACTTAATTGAATTCGACATCCTTAAAAATAAATTCATATTTTAACAAATTAAATTTTAGGTTTGATTTGAGTGTAATTTTCCTCATTCTAAAACAGCTGCCATCTTAAAACTGAGATATTTTGTATATCAAGAGATGGTTTATCTAATTGTACTTAATAAATTCAAAATCCTGCAGAACGAATTCATATTTTGACAACTAAACATATTTTTAATAAGTTAAGATTTTCCTGCACAAATTCTGATATCAACTTAAGCTCAGCTGATATCATAAGATTTTATAGAGAAGTTGAAGTTATAATATAATGGTATATGTACTTCACATAAGAATATCTGTTGAGTATTAAGTATTAATATTATTAGTATTGTATTAAGACATGTTTTAGATTATGCTCAGAATTTTCGAATTTTTCTTAAGAATTTTTGTTGATTGGTTGGGATTTGATAGCTGTAAACCTAAGTTGATTTACCTGATAGAAATGCACAATCATCTAAATCCGGATCATTTGTCATTTCGATACGCTCGCGCCGCCAAATTTTCGAACCTTTTCGACCACCGCCAACGACCGAAATCTTAACGGGGCCGATATCTCTTTGTCTTCCGGCCAATACGTTAACTTGACTGCGTTGCTAAAACGCCGCGTTTTGTTTCAATTATATAAATATGTACAAGGCTAAAATGCAACATATGCCGCACCTTAGGTCGAGTAAATGCTCAGCTATTTTCGTTCAATTGGGTATTAGAAATGAAATCAGAATTTTATATGCGCCACAAACTGATTGCTGGACAATTTTGAACCCTTTTCTCTGGTCCGTTCCAGCCAAGCCACGTGTGCGCCCTTATACATATTTTATGTACTAGCCACATTTATGAAGCCAACTTTCAATTTGTTAGCCTAAACAGTCTGGATTCTTACATTTTGCCGCAGTAGGTAAATAAATGGTTATTGACTGAGCCGAAAAACGCTCTCCCTCCCCCGCTCTCTCTCTCTCTCATCGAAGCGTCGACTTGATAATCTGATGTACAAATAATCGTAATTTATGCCTCCCTCTCCGCCCCCACTCCTCCGGCAAAAGCATAAAGAAAGCAAAAAAGATGAGAGCACAAACTCTCCCTCAAGCGGATTCTTGATTTCTGTTTTTATGTTTCGCTTTCTTTTTTTTTTGCTCAGGCGCCAAAAGCTGCCGCCCTTCCGGTCTCGACATTGCCGCTGCTCACCAGCCGGCGTTTCGTCTAGTCATTTTCCATTTCCATTTCCATTCCCATTTTCATGTCTGCGTCTGCAGTTTTTCGCTGCTCGCAATTTCAATGTCGCATTGAATTAGTGAAAAGCGCTTTCAACGCCCAAAAATTCAACCCCCAAAAATTGTTGTGGATGCTTTGTCGACTTTTATACCACCAGTCAGTGGGTGTATATTTGTGTGTGTGTGTTTGTGTGTGTGCGTGTGTGTGTGTGTGTCTGTGTCTGCTTTCGAGCAGCACTTCACGCTGAAGTTGAGCATCCTTAGCGAATTTCTTGCGGTTAATAAAAAAAATATGATATGCTTGATTCCTTTCCGTTTTGGGGTAAAAAGTAAAGTGGGTTTTAAATATTTAAAATTGACATCTGTCTTCGGCCGAAGTTAATGCAAAAAATATTACTCATCTATTTTTCACTCTATCGAATGCACATTTTTCCTTATCTGCTGATAAGAGTTAAAGCAAGTATATTTAGTATATATTAGATGGCACGAGTTCGCTGAATTTTATGATACTTTATAGATTAGATTCTACAGGTTGCCGCGTGAAAAGCAAAAAGAGGAAAAAACCTGGGAATGCCCTTATCTGGTTTAATGCTTTCGATTTTATTGAGACTAAACTTTTTTTTATTAGTTACAGCTATATATATGTATATATATATATATATGTATATATTATCTCACATCCTATAACTATTAATTATAATATTTTCTATTTATAGCTATTCTTATGTTCACATATCACGCATACGCCCTTTGTAAACAACATAAACTGTTTTTGCCTTTATAATTACTGAATCCGTAATTTAATGCCTGACAATAACAATGTGTAATGCCGTTGTTATATATATATATATGTATATATGCATATAAATAGAGCCTTGTAACCATTGCTGGCTGTGCTCTGACCTGAGTGCACAAGGTGGCAGAGGTAGCAGTGCATGTTAATACATTAATAATAATTGTATTGTTTAGACGCGTTCTGCATTTGTTTACATTCTCATACATATCATTATCGAGGCATTGTTGTTGTGCTTCAGCATCAAAAGTTTAGCGCCTACGCAGCGTGCGCTCTCTCGTAATGCAAGAGAGACGGCAGAAGAGAGTGAGAATGAGGGAGTAAGTGTCAACTGGAATGTAAGCAGAGAGCGAATGCAAGAGAGCGCACAAGAGAGAAAAAGAGCGAGCGCGCGAGAGAGAGAGAGAGACTGCATTCGCTCTCGATTGGAATCTGTGTTTTGAAAACGTAAAGCTCAACAGCTCGCATTTCCTCACACACATTTGTCCGCTGTGTGTGTGTGTGTGTGTGTGCGTGCGTGTGAGTGTGAGTTCGGCGAGTGTATAAGTGAATTTCCTGTTTTGTCTTAGCTTTGATTATGCGGCGTTTCTTTCAGCGAGCAAAAAACGAGCGCGTTTCTGAGTGCTTTCTGAATGCGCGTATATATGTCAATAGTGCGCTTTCCAGTCCTATTCTCTTTTTCTTGTTTTTTTTTTTGCCTTTGCTTTTGCTTTGTATTTTACGAACTGGCTTTTTCTTCAGCTGGTTTTCTACTTTTTTTTTCGCTTTTGCTTGCCACTTGACTGATTTGTGAGTGGAGGGCTCAGTGCAGCGGCTACTTTATTGGTTAGTTGTTGGACACTCTAAAAATGAATTCGAGTCGCCCAACTCCGTGGCCATTTATAGGGTAAAGTGTATTTGTTATAGGCAGCATTTGCTTTGGCTTGTTGCTGGTGGCTGGTGAAAGGTCAAAACATCAACAATTAATCAATGCAAGTGACGCGTCTATTAAACCAAAAGTCAAAGTCATTTATTCATATGGCTGGCATTTGGACTTGATTGGCGTTTGGCTCTGACCACGCGAACTTTAAGCTTCATATTTACTTTTCACTTGATTCACTTTAAGGTTGCGTTGAATATTTCACGTGCCCGAAACTCGTTGAGAGCTTTTTAACAGCTAATTAGCTTCAATTAACAAAAAGCCGAAAGAAATTGATTCCTTTGCTTTGACTTTCTTTTCTTTTTCTTTTTACTTTCGTATTTCGTTTTTTTCTTTTCTTTTCGTAATTTTTTTATTTTTTTTTTTGGCAAATTCTATGCTCTTTTCGATATCGCAACGCACAGTGGGTGGGGGGCAGTGGACAAGGGCAGCACGCGACTCATTTGTATGTGTGTGTGAGTGAGTGTGTGTGTATTTGTATATGTGTGGAGTTCTTATTATTTTTTTGTGTGTTTTTTTATTAACACGGGGATTCGTTTTCTATATTGCTTTCGCTTGATACGCGCTTTCCGATGCGTTTGACTGCGCGTACATTTTCCAACTGGATGCTGTTGGTGGCTTCGTGGCCGTAGCGTCTCCGGCTGCGAAAACCATTTTTGCAGCAACCCCTCGCAACAAAACAAATGAAATGTCCACCCAACAGCCCAAATGTCCAAACCATGCCACACACAGCTGAGCAGCGCATGCTCTCTCTCACATCCGCTCGCACTCACTCTTCCTCTCTCTCTCTATTTCTCTCTCTCTCTCTCTCTCTCTCTCTCTCTCTCTCTGTCTCTGTGTGTTCGCAATTTTTCGACTCTCACCTGCAAAAATGAAAATGAAATTTCTATGGGGCACTTTTAGCCGGGTTTCCCTTCGACAGAAACGGCATTAATAGTGGAGTGTTTTGGTGTTGCCAGGCACATCCGAATCGAAGCTGACAACCCTTAAGCACCGCACCGCATCACCCAGCAGCACCCCACATGTAAGAATCCCCCCACCCCCCATATGCATTCAGTTGCTGTTGTTGTTGTTGCTCTTGTTTTCGGCTGCTGCTTCTTTATCATGTGTTAGTCAAAGGTTCAATCGGCAAACATTTTCCCACTGTTGCTGGTTGATTAAGGGATGGCTGCTGCTTTCCTATGTATATGTTTGTATGTGTGTGTGGGTGTGTGTGTGTGTAGTTGCTATGACGCGCATTCCGCTTCAGATTTACGAGCGCACGTAATTCAAGCATTGATGCTTTGAAGCTGCTTTTTATTGCCTACTTTGAGGCGCCATTCGGCAAGCATCGACACACTCATTAGATTCTAACGGCACGCTGCCAATCTCTCACTTTGGCACCAAACACAAAAAACAAAATTGCAGTAAATTTAAAGTACCAGCTAACTGCATTCGATATATATATTTATATATATTTATATCTGTGATCAATTAATGCCAAGGATCTTTTTTAAAACGTTTTGAGCGCTTGATACTTGGAATTATTACACAAAAAAATTAAATATTTCTATATGCATATATATCCATATCTATAGCACAATATATTGACAATATTTAAATATAAAATATTATATAAATAAATATACTTCACAATTGTTATATTGACCAGTATATGTCCATACTTTGAATAATCTTTTATTTTGATTAAAATAATTAATATTCATTTTAGATGTTTTTGATATGGGACTATGTATGTAAAACACTCGACAAGTCTCTAAAAATTACAATTTAAATTGTGTATGAACATGAACATGATGTTCATGCTCATAAATATTTCCCATAACCTTTGGCTTCTGCAGAGATATTCAAATTTATGTCACTCAAGTTTTAGATTGTGGAGATAAATTTAAAATATGTTTCGAGCTGACTGAACTTATGCTGTGAATCTCTCCCTGAAGACGAATCACGACCGAATTTTAAATATATTGAAGTAAAGATAAAAAACATTTGACAGGTGCAAGTAAAAAATATATTTGAATTATTAAAAGAGGTCACCAATTATAAAACCCTCAACAGGGCTATAGAAAACTTAGTTAGGCATCTCAGTTACGATTTAAAAGGTTTGCTCTTTATACATATATATACTCAAACAAAATTTAATTAATAACAGTAGGCTTGCAAAGTGCGATTATTTCTGCCTAGCCCCTCAAGGCTCTTGTAGCACCCATTACTCCGAGAGTGTTCTAATTTGATTTGGATAGTGCCAACCGCAAATAAAATGTGCCATAGTTGTGTGTTCTTTACCTATTTGCTTTTCTTTTTTGACTCTTTTTTCTTTACTCGCTGAGGCAAGCTTCAAAAAAGTTAAGCGTAAACAAAGTACCAGCAAAATAAAGAAGAGAAAAGGACAACATTTTACAACGGATTGATGAAAAGGCAAAAGTTTTTGGGCGCAGCGCCAGGTCACGAAAACTTATTTGATATAAAGGGGTGGTTGGGAGTTGGGCATTGGGGGGTTTTCATGTGCCAGACTCAACAGGGAGCTTAACTCAATGAAATCTTTGTCACGTCCCCATATTGCCAGTGTACTCAGCTTAAACAGAGAACACACAGAGTGTTTATTAGAAAAACCAAAAACAGCCCAGTTACAAGCCACAAATGTCAATTGCGAATTGCCAACGAGGCACTTTTTCATCCAGTTTCGACTACAACAAGTCCTAACTAAGTAACAATTCAATTTCTAGGGTTTTTTTTTTCAATTGTTGTGCCCCTCCACCCGCCCAGTTCGTTGTGAATGTTAGTTAACGCACTGCGTCAGTGTCGGTGTCGCCACCATTCAGCGTGTCCAGCACTTACTCAGTATTTGCTGTCGCATGCAAATTTACAGCCCCCGCAAAGCAGCGTTTCAACTTGTGAAGAGCACACACACACACACACACACACACACTTGGATACCATGTATAAACTTGTGCCTGAGTGTGTGTGTCTGCGCGCACTGAAAAAAAAACGATGGTTTAAAAGAGTTTTGTACAAAAACGGTATTTTTTTTTAAATTAAAACGCGTTTTTAAAACTAGAATTTGTAATTTTCTTAAAACTTTTTTTTAATATTTTTTTTAATGTTTTTAAGCGAATATTTAAAAAGTTAGGAGCTTGCGGATCTAATTTAGAAAATGGAAAAAAGTATCCGTTTTGAAAACGAATGGCAGCTTGAAGACTTGAAAGTGCGTTTAAACTTGGACATTCTACATGACAGTAGTTAAGTCACAAGAAGTTTGGCAAAAAATTATAAAAATCTAATTACATAAATTTAAAAGCAAAAAAGAAAGAAAACAAAGAAACAAATTAATATTTTACAACCCAAACTAGACTCAGAAAATGTTCAAATTTGATTGCTAAGTTTTAGGGAATTTCACCCTTGTTTTTAGAATTTTAGAAATTTATTTTCTGAACAAGAAGGCATGCAACGCGTGCCACCAAAAGAATGGCATTTTGTAAGATTCAGATCGATTTTCGTATATCGATGATTTTTTTTACTATCACTCTATGAAAACTGTTTCTATTTCATATGATATGAAAGTTAATTAAGTTACAATTCTATTTGTATTTTGCATAGTGTATGCTGAGTGCCCAGCTTTAAACCACGTCAAGGGCTTCGGGCCCTCGTTGTACATGGCCACAAGTGTCTGTAATGGAGAGTGGCGAGCGGGGTCTGGTTGCTCAGGGTGCGAAATCGAAATGTGGTGGTTAAATAATCGCTGTTTATGAAACAATCAATAAATTTAAGCTGCTGTTGTGGCAGTAACTGCGTCATGTGCTGCTGCTACAGTTGTAGCTGCCTCGAGGCACTAAATATATGTATAAATACTTTGTCGTACAAGCAAAACTCTTGACTAGCCCAGCCAAGGGTTGTGGGGCCTATGTAGAGTGTGGTAGGGGTGTGTGTGCGGGGGGAGTTAACAAAAGTCTTGAAACTCGTAATTGCTCGATTGAGTGCTTGGTAATCTCAGTACTTCATTACAAGTAGTTGAACGGCACAACAGCCAATAATCAGGCATTGCAATAAAATTAGAATTCATTGATTTTCGTCGAGTGTCAAATGTAATAGAAATGAGCTCATATGGACCATTAAAACATTTTATATTGCCCAAGTTTTGTAAGCACAGTAAGTAGGCCAATGGGCTTTATTAGTTCAAGCAGCAGTTAATGAGAATGGCTATGAAAATATCACAAAAGGTATATGAAGACACTTTATAAAGAATCCATTCACTGGCTTTGATGACTCTGTTAATGTCTCTTAATATGCACCATAAGTTTGACGTTTTAATGTGTAATGTTAAAACTCATCCATAAAATAATGAATGAGTCCTTAAGCCAGAATCAGAATCGGAGCCTTAAAAACATTACCAATCGATTGCAATTGGCAATAAGGCAATGCCAATAATAGAACTTGGCTCTTTACACACAACTTCAGCATGAATAAGCGTAAATATGACTTGTGTGCTGTTCTCTTTGAGAACTTACACGTTGCACACTTGTGAACTCAATTTGTTGAATGTTCGAGGATTTAATTAATTGGCAACGCGTGCTAGAGCCTCACTCAAGGCACTCCAGGACCCACTGAGCCCTAAGGCTCAATGGCTGGGATTTGATTGGGAACTTGATTGGAGCAAGTCATCAATTGAAATCCATGGAAACCATGGAAGTCCGTCCAAACACAACATAACTGCCAACTAATTGTGCAGAAATTGCAATTGGGTTCAGTCGGCTATGTGCAAAGGAAATGCTTTCGAGTGCTACAAAAAGTGCGCTAGACCGCAAATAGAGTTGCCATTGTGCCGGGGATCGAGGAGTGCAGCTGCTCTTGCACCTTCTGTCCACCCCCCCCAAGATTCCATAAAAGTTGGATTAAAGATTTTATTTGCCAAGCTATTCAACAATAGAGCACCTTTGACACCTTCCTTAATCAAATTGAATTTGGCTGTAGGGCAAAAAGTAGCTGACAAGTTTGCAGTATAAAAGTTTAAATTGCTTTTTCTGTGAACTAAATACAAACTCAAAGTAATGAGTATTTTCGTCATTTTTTTGTAGAGAATAAAGTATTATTTTGGTTTGCTTAAGTTTTTCTAATTTTTCGATCGGTTTGCTAAAATTGAGGTTCCTAGGCGATTTTCGTCGGTTATTTTATTGTTACCCTTTTGATTTTACTTTTTTTGTTTTCATTTTAAACCAGTTTGTTTTAATTTAAAATTATTTTGAATTGTTCAAGCTTTAATCATTTAGAGTTCGTAAGCCGCACTTAGTTCGTATTAAATAAAATAAAATAAATAATAAGCAGATTTAGCAAACACAAGCAAAACTTTAGATATCCAGTTTATTTTAAGTTTTTCCATGGAAAACCATGAGTAATTTTGGATGATCTACTTTGCAAAACATGTGTAGTTTCTCCCAAGCTGAGATAACAACTGCGTCCGTGCCACTGCCCCCGCCTCTGCGCCTGTTCATGCCACTGCCACTGTGCTTGCCCTGATTGTTGTTTTTCCGGCTGACTGACAGGCGGACTGATGGACTGATGGACTGACAGACTCGCAAGACTCGCAAGACTCGCCTTTGCCAGCCGCATTTTCCATTTTCCATTTAATTACTGAGGCCTGCGGGGAGTGTTCAACTTTTGCGCTTTGTATTTGCATTTAATTGTGTATATGTGTGTGAGAGTGTTTCTTTGTGTGTGTGTGTGTATGTTTATTTCGCTTGCGCCATTTTGCAACAATAATTTGTTGCATGGGCAGGCGCTGTGCCATTTTGCAACGCCATCCGTTGACTTCCTGCCTGCAATGCTTCAAGTGGCCTGACCCAAAAACACATTTTATCCGTTTCTATATATATATATATATATAAATGTATATATGTATATATATCTTACTTTCACTAAGGAACACACACAAACATACACACACACACACACTCTCGAACCCGCTGCTTTATTGTTACTGTTAGCCCCATTTTTTTTGTAGCTATTTTTAACCGGGATGCGCCGGGACTTCTTTATTTATGTCAAGTCGCCTCAAGTGTGTGTGTGTGAGTGTGTTTGTGTGCCTTTGAGAGTGTGTGTGTGAGCCCTTTCAGAATGCAATCAACATCAGCGCATCCTGCAATTATCAACATCAGCAACAGTGGCAGCAGTAACAGTAACAGCCTCAACATCGACAGCTGCCACATCTCAGATGCTGCTGCCACCAACTCCTTCTGCATGCCCTTATGTGAGTGTGTGTGTGTGTGTTGCCAGCTTGAAAGGTAAACATTCGTAGCTGCCTTTGAGTGGGCGTTGAGCGTTGAGTGCTTACTCCAGTTTATGCATTCTTAATTGCGACAGGCTGACAAGCACAGCACGTCCTGCTCCCGTGACACTGATTTTGTTGCAAGCTGTTGGAGGGGACCCGGAGGGTGGTGGCAAGCACCGCAATAACCGCAAAAACCCATTTCCCATTTGCACAGCGCCTTGACGCCTCTTGCCAACAGCGTGCAACGTGCAACGTGCACAAGGAGCCAAAGATTTGCTGCAACAGATAGTAGCACAAATTGCCTTACGTAGCCCTGCCCCCCGCTTATTGTGCAAAATGCAGCTACTTTTTTGGTTGTCACATTTCACGCATTCAAATGTTGAATTTCCCACTAAATTTTTAACTTCAAACGGTTTGTTTGCCCCACATGCAACACTTGTCTAGACACCGAAATCGATAATTAAAATTAATTATGCTGCCTTTTGACACGCTGCAGTGAGTGAAGCCATTAGCCGTGAACAAATGTCGTTAGTATTTTGTTTTGTCTTAACGGTCATTGACTTCCAGAATATTCCCTTTTGCATTATAACTTTTCTGCTGATGAAGCGCAGACAAAAAGCATTAACAGCATTTGTGCCTCGGTTCTGCAACTGGCAGTCGACTTCGCGGCATCTCTGGAAATCAATTGGAATACCTACACTCGGAAAACAGTCAGTTAACTTAAGTTCGTTTGGGTGTTTTTGAAACCTGTCTACATTAAGCTTGTGAAGTACTTGCCCCACAAATTTCATTTACCATTTTCCTCTGAGCAGTAGTTTTGTTTGCACTTTGAATGAGTTAAAAAAGTTTTCCTTAAGGATTCAATTGTTATGTTGCATAGTCGCAAATCTCTTGAGACCCATTCAACTTTTTAGTTAAATCATAAAATGAACCGTTCGCCTTCTCAGCAATTGTTTCTTTTCGATTGCATAACATCAACTTTGATTAACTTTGTTTTATCTACCTTATTCTGACATTCAATGAATTTGAGATTTTTTAAGTTCGTGAATAACTTAACTTAATCAGCAATAGTATTTCATTACCGAGAATTCCTTTTACGTATCTCATTTATATAATTCTCTTCTCTCTGCTACTAAAGAATTAAGCTGTAGCAACTTGCTAAAGCGCTTCTCAGATTAGGGCACGCTCTTGTTTGATTAAATTTGCTGGTAATTTAGAGCCATTAAGAGTCGCTCCTAAAAATATTCTACTGCCTAATAAAACACACATAACATAATGTAAAATTAATATCCCCCATGGCGTAATTTCTATATCCATCTAAGCTCATATACAAATACACACACACCCATAAATAAATACAAGTGTGCATTTGAAATGAGGAATAAAGTAAACCAAAAGCAAAAATGTGGAATTCCAAATGTCTGAAATCTGAACCGACTGAAGGCGTGCCTGGCCACTGTAAATGTCCGTCCAGTGTCTACGAGTTGGTCTGTCCGCATGGCTAGGTTGTCAAAGGACGGATAGGGCTAAGGGGTCCGGGGGCATCTTTGAAAGCAACATGCTGCAAATGCCGCCAAGTCGCCGCAGGCGAAACGAAAAATACAAAAATATAAAATGAAATATGAGAGAATTGTGGTTATAATAAAAAGCACGCAAAAAAAAAAGAAAACAGAAAAATAAAGCAGGCGAAGTAAACAGGACGAAATGGAGACATTGCTGACATTCATTATTTACTTGCGCCTGGCCGGGCGCTCAGCCAGGTTCTCTGCCTGTTTAAGGCCTTGGCCAACGGGGCGTATGAGCCATATGACTAACGGTTTCCTGCAGGATACAAAATTAACGCCACTGCTCAGACAGCCGAAGACAGACGCAGCCAGAAGCCGGCATTTTGTCTCGCTTGCATTTATAATGCTTTTGTTTTGCATTCGGCATAATTAAGAAAACAACCTGATGAGGACGCGGAGTAACTGGTTGGGAAGGGGAAGGTGAGGGGGATGGCGAGGGGAAGCTGAGTTTAAATTGCGTGGAGCGACAAATTATGCACAAGTGCAATTAAGCACTTTGCTTTTGTTTATCACTGTGGGATGCGGGTGCTGCAAGCTTTGATCATCTTAAGCACCTCTTTCTCCCATCCTGCTCACCTCGGGGCAATTGCAATGCAAATAGTGTGGGAGGAGTGGGGGATTGTGCCACTTACCAAAGGTGACGCCATTCGTTTGCTTTTCCTTGTCTTTTTCCTTATCGCTCTTTTCGCCGCCCAACGGCTCCAGCTCGATGCCATCTGTGGTGGCCACTTTGTAGTCCCGTTTCGACATGTTGCCACAGCAGAAGCCACAACATAACATCTGACCAAATTTGTAGGCTTTTGGCTTTAGCGGCGCCGTCTTGAATGAAATCTCTTCTGGCCAGTTGGGGAGGGGGCAATGAATCAAATTACTCCAATCCTCAATCGAACAGAGTCGTCTACTCCTTGTCGTCCTTCAAGCGATATGTATGAGTGTTGTGTGTGTGTGTGTGTGTGTATTCAAAAGAATATGACGTTGTAAAGTACGAGTGTGTATAAGAAGACTACGAGTCGGTGAGTAGAGTTTTGGATTGTTCGGTTTTTTTATTATGTATTTTTTGTTCTCGTTGTTGTATAAATTGGTCCAGCTCACGATGTGAGACAATATGTTTGATTCTTAATTGCAGAAGCTGAAATCAGAGAAAGAGATGAGTGTGAGATTATATGGAATTATCTATAGATATATTTAAACAAATATTGCCATAACATATTGATTGTAAAATACAATTGCAAGTCAACATATAAACTTCATAATTAAAGCAATACTTTTCAAGTTTTCTTGAATATTTGGATTAAACTCAAAATGAAATTTTTCTTTTTTAAATTTAAAGTAGCAAAAAGATACAGTCAAATCAGATAGCTGGGTCTAGACAAGTAACCGCCAGTAGACAATAGACAATTTAGTGAGTAAAATCTTCTTTCTTATTGGTGTATATATACCATATCTTTATGATTCGTGACCAAACTTCAATGTGCTTTGCGAACATATCAGAAAAGCAATATGCCCTCAAGCAATAAGTCACGTTTCGATTTTGCTGCAGTCGCAATAGTTTGAGCTTAGATTAGAACCTGCTGTTGCATCAACTTTTATAATAATATATTTTATGTATGTATTTATGGCATAAAGTAGACGGCAAGTTTTTTTTAGACTGGCACAAAGAGCCGGCACTTTTAGCGACGTCGGCGTCGACAACATTGTTCGAAAGCAAACAAAACGAACTTTAATAAGAGCACTCAGCACTCTTGGGGGAACTCCTTTGCCTGGCGGCAGGACTTGCATTTGTAGTCCAGCACTTATTGCTTGTCTTAGTTGTGGCACCCTCCACACTGCTTTGTTTGGCAACACATAAAACAGCAAAAAAGAAAAGAGCAATGACAATGTGTTCCATTCGATAGCCTTGGGGGCCAAACGTAAATGTAAAATGCAGAATTGAGAATGGTGAATGGTGAGTGGTGAGTGGTGAATGGGGCGAGCCCGACAATAATTGCAAACTGAAGTCACAAAGCGGCCAACGAGGCGCATACGTAATTCCCCAAGTATCGAATAGGTGCGCCACACAGTTCAATGCACGCCCATTTAAATGGAACACCAAGCCCCAGTCGGAGTCTATGTATATCTAAGAAAATTTGTGCATAACAAATAATTTCCATGTTTTCTTGAGATTTTATAAGCGACCTTTCCAAAATTAACTTCATTTAATATTACTTTTTAACAAAACTTAGTTTTAGTTATATTTTCAACTCTTTTGAATAAATGAAAAAGCCTTCGAAATAATTTCCAAGTTTTCGATATGAATTTATATTTTTATTTTTGATTTGAATTGTATTTCAAACTGTTTTTGAATATTATTTTATAAATCAGAAAAAATATACATTTTTACATTCTAATGCAAAAGTTGTATTTAAATGTTTTAGTCACATCTATCCTGCCAAAAAGCAAAGGCAAAACATTTGTACTTGCATAGTTTTTTTCTGAGTGTAGTCGTGTACACTTCACACTCCATTGCGACGGTCGCCAGCACTCCATACAAAAACTCCATTCGTTTTGCAATTGTTTGTGCTGTTTGTTAAAACACAACCTCATAAAGCACTTGGCAGAAAGCATTGCCAGTGCACTGTTAACCGGGCTAACCCCGCACAATGTGGCATACCAAACCAAAGCGTACAAAAAGCCAAATAACAAAGGACCACAACCAAAATGAATCGAGCAAACAACGCAATGCTGCACTAAATACATAAGTCGAACCTTATATACGCTTTCAAAACCAATAAATAGTTATGAATATGGATTTAGTTGCAATCATTATGAAAGTAGAATGTCATTGGAAAAGCTTTAAATTTTTTAAATAAATTTCATAATATTTGTATATGCAACTATTTGAATACATAGTCAAACAGAAAAGTCCTACTAGATATTGAAATTAATAATCAACCTAAATCTTTGTGCTTATTTCAATTAGAAAGGATATTCTTCTTCACATGCTCTTTTTACCCATTATTTATATAGAAAAAGAATATATCTCTATATTAAAGTAGAGCCCTACTTTTTAGTATTTATTTAAATTAGAGAAGATATATGTAGTTCTTGAAAGTCCTATTTTGCTCCAATGCATATACAAAATATATACTTTTAATGGAAATAGTTCAGCGAACAGGTTACAGGTACAGTTATGTCCAAAAGCTCAGCAGCAATGCACATGGCTTAACAAAATGCTTATGCCCTTTTTCATGCCGGCCATTTAAGCCGCAAGTTTGTTTTGGCCTGTCCGTAAAGTGGCCGGAATTAATGGCAAAATGGCGTCAGCTTGTTTTGTTTTGCTTTGCTTTCCGTTTTTTTCTGCTTGTTGCGTTCGTTGCATACAAAAAGTTTGTGGCATTGAGGGCCGGCTCAGGAAACAGGCACAAAAGACAATGCAGCCAAAAATAGCCAGTACTGCATAGAAGCAAGTTTGTGTGACTATGTGCAAGTGTATGTGCTGTAGGTGTGTGTGTGGTGTGTGTGTGTGGTGTGTGTGTGTGGTGTGTATGCGACACGTGCCCAAATTGTGCCCCAAAGTGTCATTTGTTATGTTACTTCCGGTCTGCCGCGGCAGAGTAAAAAAAGAGTTCAAATCAAGGATTGGCTTAAAGCTACCCTACAACCAAGTTAAATCTTTTATAATACTGAATAATCATTGGGTAATTATATATATAATATATATATGCATTTTTTACAAAATTCATGTTTATTTCAATTAAAAGCCGTTTAGCAAAAGGAAAACGTTTAAAAATGTGGCCCAATGGAATATGGCAATTAAATAGTCTCTCGAGACAAATTTATTGATAAACCGAGACGTATGCTTGTATGTTTGTGTGTGTGTGTGTGTGTGTGTGTGTGTGTGTGTGTGTGTGTGTGTGTCACGTAGTTAGCAAGAGATACTCGCTTCTCTATTCTTTGGTAGATTTATTTCACATAGGAAAATATTGGAGGCAACTAAAAGAACCTATGGGAGAAGCGCTTTAGTCACTCGGAAATTGAAAAAATTTATTCCTATTTTCCATACTTTCCAATATATAACATTTGTAAATAATCCTATTAGTGGTTGGAAATCAATAGAATTTAAAATATTCGTAGTATAATAATTCAGGCTTAATGGTTAGCATTGGGTTTATGTTTTATAATGACATAAAACACATAAATAAAATAATTGGTGTGACGTGTTTTTGGGGGGTGATGTCAAGTGAACAATTCTGAACGATCTAAATTATTGTTGTTTGAATGTAAATATTAATTATGAATATTACTATTTGAACATAATCATTTATTTCTAAAAATGACTTGTGAATCGCAAGCCTGCTGGCTCTTAAGCAAGCCCTTTAATAATTAACGCTTGTTTATTGAATATTGCTCGTAAATTAATTATTCAATTTCCGAGTAAAGCTTTTATGCTAATTGAAAAAATGGATTTGAGCATTGCGAGCAATAAAAAAATAGGCTCATCAGGTGCATGCATACGAAAGCTTTAGCACGAACCAAGAGCTTCATGGGTACACAACACAATTTTGAAGGCCATAAGGTGCATGTGCAGTGTTCTATACACCTATTCCTCCCCTCGAAAGTCGAAGGTCAATCGACACAAATTCGATGGCGGGGCAATTAACGTCAGTCCTCGGAGTGTTATTTTGTGAGGAAATCCCTTAACTGACTTGAGGGCTCTCTCCGTTGCCATTAACTGTGGACCGAGACCCACTGGGAAAATGGGGGGAAATTGGAGTGACCTCGACTTGGACTCCTGCCTGGGGGGTATTAACAACTACGCACTTAATAGCGCTGGACAACTTCCTAATTTTGATGTTTTTTGTTTTTGTTCTAGCAGGTGTCACGTTCTATTTTTAGGTGGTAATCAATCGGTGGGGGTCAGCGAGGGTCGCGTCTCTGATTGTTAGTAAATTCGGCTTGATATGCATGCTTATGAGCATACAGCAACCTAACGGCACACACATTCTAAAATATTAATGCCGAACAATCGTCATGAATTATTAAAGGACATAGACACAGCGAAGCCTGCGGTTAGGAGGCAGCAGAGGAGACACTGTTCGACTGAGTGTGTGTGTGTGTGGGTGTGTTTTGGCTTTTGTGTCTGGGGCATGTCAATTAACTTGTTCTCATTTCAAAGCCAACATGATAAACACATTTGTCAATGCCAGGGCCAACTGACAAACAATACGAACAGCCAGTTCAAATATGTACAACAACGGAACAACGAGCAATGAACAAAACAACAGCAGCAACGAACAACACAACAAAAACAAAAACAAAAATAAAAACATGTGTAAGCAAATAAGCTTTTTACCAAGTCCAAAAAAGTGTATGCGTTGAAAATCCTTCGGTTTCAGTTGTTTTATTTTGTTTTGCTTACAGTATTTGGGCGCCAAGTTTGTTAAAATGATGCACACACGTATATATGCATATATATTATATGGATATCGTTGGATATGGTTTGGGGAAGCTGTGGAATATTTGCATATTCTCTGTTGATATTTGTTGTTGAATTAATTTTGCACTTGAAAACACAAAATAAACCGTGGCGAATATAACACAAGCAACACAATTTTTATCCGTCTCTCTTCGTTTGAATTATTGACGACTGTTTAATATTCTATTATTATTATTATTATTATTTTATTATAATGCACAAAAGCGAACAAAATGCGACTAGTTAGCGCGAAGGATAAACTCGTTCTGTTCACAGGAGTTGAGCAGCAATGGGCAGCTGACTACATTTTGAGAGTGCTTTTTTATTTTACTCTCTCTCTCTCAGTCTCTCTCTCTCTCGTTTGCTCTCTGGCGCGAAAGCTGCTCACGAGTTGGTCCTGTGTCAGAATTTGTGCAGTGAAATTCCAAGGGAAACTGCACAAGGGAGAGGCTGAGATAGAGAGAGAGAGAGAGAGCGGGAGAGAAAAGCCGCTAGTAGGAGTTAGCGCGTTTCCCAAAGCCCAACCACCCCAAATACACCCCCAAAAAGCATCATCATCATCTGTTAAGACGCATATCAACAATGATTTTGTTTTGTTCCGGCCGCTGTGCGTGTGTTAAAATATAATGCTCTATGCTAGATAAACAAAATATTAGGGGTGTGTAAAGAAGTCTTAGGGTGTTTGACGCTGATATTTGCGCTACTTCAAGGGCTCTGTGCGATTTCAGCAGCAGCTTGACATAAATGTAAGCAACAATAATTACATTCCACATTACTGACTCTAGCGCAATAGCGCATTTATTTCACAAAACAAATAATTCATAAATAAAATAAAAATATATTAAGGCTAAGCTATCATCTTGACAAGTTTTACATGAGTGATATATTATCTGTTTTTACTTAATCTAAATTTTTGCACAGCAGTTGGACAGCATTTAATTAATATAATATATAATACAATCAAAATTAATAAAATAATAACGACTTAAACAAATCGATTTAGATTTAATTTACATAAACGTTGGGACAATTGGATCATTTCGATCGCAAGTCAATCATTTCATTACCCTCCATATCTTGATTTTTCGGCGTATCATCGGGCTCCAGAAGTTCACCATCAAAGCTGCACAAAATGTATAGATTTATCAAAGAGATAAAGTAATGGCAGTTTTAACAAAATTTCAACTTACAATAATTTGAAATCGCTAACAGCGCACTCCATTTCTTCAGCACATTTTATGTAGAGTATTTTAAATGTGTCGGTTTTTTTCAACTGAATTATCAATGGTTTTTTCCACTTATCTCCCTGTACTTTCAGCTGGAATTTCTTTGGCTTAACCATATTATTATCATCTTCCTTGTGTTGAACCACATTTTTAGCCGATTTCATGGCGTGACCACCTAAAAAAATAAATATTCAGAAATAAACGTTATCCAATTGGAATTTGATATACTTACTCAAAATATGATAGACCTTAAGGCCGACGTTTTGCGGCGACTCCGTTGGTCTGATGAATATATCCTCCATGTTTATAATAATATCATCTATGGGCACATTATTGCGCTTGGAAACTTCTTTGAACATGTGCGCAAACTTTTGATGTTGTCTCAATTTATAAAGTTGGATTTCACCAAACCTGAAACAAAGGCGTTTGATAAAGTCGATTTATACATTGGATAGTTTTTGGGTAATGTTAAATACCAATTCAAATTGATATCAAGGATTTGATTATCATCATCAAAATTATTTGCAGGAGTAGGTTCTTTTGCCTGATCCAACAATTGATCACCGTCATCATCCGAGTCTAGATTTACCTGCAATTCAATTAATATCGCTGTTATTTCTCACTTTTAAATAGAAAATACACATCTGTTTACAAATCCTTCGATGCGTGGCACAACAGCGGAGACCATATCAATGGAATCGATAACCTGTGCACGAGCAGCTCTCTCCGCTATACTCCAATGAGGGTCAATTGTACTTGCAGCTGGTCCTGTCTTCTTTCGCCCCCGAACATTTCGTCTCTTTGGCGGCAATACTGAAGCTACAACAACATCTGGTTCCTTCCGCTCGCCCATTGATGAACGTGTGCGACGAGCCACAGGCAACTGATTGATTTCGTTAGACTGTCTCTCTTCCATTTCAAGGATCAATTTCGAGACGGGTGATAGCTCACGGGTCACCGCAGGATTGGCTGTAGACAATGTTGTCGTTGTTGGCGAATCCTGCTCCTGAAGTCCAATGTTGTCTGACTTCCCTTCATCCGTCCCTGTTTTTTGTTGCTTGTCAGTCTTTTTCTGTGCTGTTTTCTTTGTTTTAGAGACTTTTGCTGGTTTCTTGACGACGGCTTTGCTTGTGGTAATAAAATTATAGTCGGTTTGGCTTAAATCCCCTTCCGGCACAAACAGTTTTTGTGGCACAGCTGAGAGCGGATTTTGTTTTAGCTATGTTCAATTTCATATACTGCATGAATTAACTACTTACCAATATTCTGTTTCGGTGGTAAATTAAAAATATCACACTCATCGTCAGACATTCTGAGTTGATATTTATTGATTGACCTTTCTTGCAGTAAAACTCAGAATAACAAAAAAATGCCGCCAAAATAGAAACAACTAATGACGCTAAAAGTTACGGCTTGTGCGAGTTTGCTTATCGATTATCGATAACTTTCCAGCTGTTGGCAAACACCAGTGTTCACACACAAAGAAAATATTACGAGCCAGAAAACGTTTGAATTTAAGCACAAAAATAAATCTTTGAGATTCTTACATTTATTTAATTCTTTAAGTTACAAAAATATAGTTTATAGTTAGGGTTTGAAAAATTCAACATCGCCTTCTTTGTGCGGTATTGCTGGATCTAACCCGAAATTCATTTTGACAACATCACAAAATACAGATAGAAATATGAACGCATCCGCAAAGTGATTGATTACAAAAAGTATTTCACGATTCCGCGACTTCTCGATGCTGACAAGGGTTTGAGCAACTAGGATAACACCTGTAAGCACCTAAATATATAAGGAAAAAGATTTGTTATTTTTTTTTTTTGCTATACAAGTTTTTTATTAATATTACAAATCTTACAATAGATAAATCATCATTACTTTTAATACTATTTAATTGTTAAATCTATTTGTCAATAATGCATAGATTTTTATATCTATTTTTATGGTACTTTAGCGTGCTGATCGATGAGTCTAAGCGGTTGGGACGAATACTCGATGCCGAAACCGGAAATTATAACATTCATCACCGATATTACAAAGATGACCACCAAAATGATATCGTTCAATATTATTGCTGCCGTCTGGTCTTGCTGCTTGTTAATATTCAGACTGCCGATGGCCACAAACAGAATTCCGACCAATAGCTGTGTAAAATTAAAATTGAAATTTGAGTTAAGAATGCGACGAATTTCCCCAATCACACAAACAGTTGGTAACGGTCCACTACTGATAACTCTATATTGCCTCTAAGTAATTCTTAAATATAATTCTAATTCACATTGTTTAAAAGTTCGCCTTGCGGCGGGGGCAGGCGACTATCAAATGCCGATATGAAAAGATTCAACATTGTTGTGAAAAAGGCGAAACCGGTGCGCACATGATTGATCACATTGGCCGATTGATGGAACTCTGGCTGGTGCAGTCGGCAATCCCGCAATAAACTGAGCGACAGGCTAAGTACGCCCGACAGTATCTAGTATGGACAACATTGAAGAACCGTTATAGTCGTTACAACCCCGTACAAGTCGCAACAATTGCAAACGGAAATTCATTTGTATTTACCTGCATCACTATCGACAAGCTAATTAAAATCAGCATCAGCTTGTAGAACTGATGCTGTTCGCCAACTTGTAGTATATATTTCAGCTGGGACGCATTTGCCGTTAGCAGCGCTATATCCAGCATACCCTGCGCAATTGTTTTCTTTGTCGCATAGCGATTCGCATCCATTGCCTTCATCTAGAAAATAAGAAATTGTATCTTATTAAAATGTAATTTTCATTTTTCACTATAAACACACGGATGATGCCATTTTCAGTGCCGTCTCTTCGAGTCTTCAATTGAGTGTGAAATAATCATACTGGTCTAGTCGAAATGTGTAACTTTTCTTATCTGTGCAATTGGTGCGATACATGATATTGTGTCTTGCTGATAAACTCAACTATCAACTCAAACCAATTAGCTAAAAGTGCAAATTTTGTTTTCTGCTGTATTGGGAACGAGGATGCTTGCAGCATACCATCAAAAATTCAAATGTTTTTATTTGCTTGATATTTTCCAATGTTGATAACTATTCTTAATGATTATAAGTCATTTTAATACTGCATTTTCATTATTTGTTTACTATATAGATAGCGATTCAGCGAATAAGTAAAATTTTTGTTGATCAATTTTATGAAGAGAAAAATATAACAATTAAAGAAATTTGTGCGAATTTTGCTGTAAGCTAGATTCATTTTTCTTGAAGCTAGATTGTTGACTTTATAACTGCAATTTAATAATAATAAATAATAGTACGAAGTTTGAAATTCTTCCGGCACCATCTAAAAATGCATTTACTGCATCAAAAAATATAATTAATTCAGTATAATGCAGCTTCCATAAAATAATCTGATTTATGATCCAGTAATTACTATTGGTAGTCTGATGTATTGAATACTTTACAAAATATAAGCTCATTTCGTTATTATTATAAAATATACACATATTTATACGACAAACATTTTAAAATATTTATTTGAGTTAGTTTGGATAGTTGCATGCTTTCTAAATTTCATACCTGCCATGCATACGTCACAGTTTTCTGCAATAAATAAGCAAGATATAAACTAAACTAATGTACTTGAAAATTCATTGAAATGGTTTAGAAATATTAGACAACATGTTGATATGCGTTTAGTATAATTAAGCAGTTAGAGACACACACACAGATAAAACCACAAAATTGTTCATCTGACTTCATTACTAAATTTGCAAAAAGATACACACTAATTCATATGAATCACCATAAAGTTCTTCGTTTCTCTTTTATAATTGTTTTGTGAATTATAAAATCGATAGGCTGACACACGACTGTCAGGAATGAATATTTTATACGCTTGGCAAATCTGAATTGTATATTAGATATCTGTATGGGCATATAGGAATGCATAAATACATATATATGTATACATATATATTTATATATATATATATATATATATATACACGCACACATGGACACACATCCACATACACAAGGGAAACGGGTATCATTAAGACAATTAAGGCAGCAGTTAAAATACTATGGGAAGTGCATAGCTCATGGACATGTGTAAAATTCTCAGGAACTTAGAGAAAATCAAGGTTAATATATGAAATGTGCATTACTATTTAAAGTTAGTATGTAGATTAATTGTTTGTGTTTTTGCGTAAGTTGACTTACCTCATTTTCGTTTACCCGCTCTGCCATCTGAGCCATTGTAAAGTTTTCAATACGGTTCCACGTGGCTGCTTTTCAAAATAAAAAACCAAAAGCCACAAAATTCAATGCAAGACTTTTTCACTGCCCGTCACAAAAATTGTAACAAACAATTGTTGGGGGCTTCAAAATAGAAACTTGTGAATGGCCGTTGCCATAGAGATTGGTCGCTTGAGACACAACCAAACGATTAAGCAACCGAAAGCCAACTGAATCCAATTCGAGTCAAAGAGAGCGACACAGCTGACCGAAAAAGAGAGCAGTTAACTGAACAATCGAGTGAATGGCTCAGATACATATGGCATTAGGTATGACTAATGTGTTTGGTTTGAGCATGTGTATGTCGTTAAATCTCTATCTGTTAATCTCCCATTTGTGAGATCTGTATGGGAAGCAGCACTACATAAATGATTCGATTTAATAGACAAATAGATTTTAGTTTCTTTATTTTCTATGCTGTGAAAAGCAATATATTCAATAAATAGCATTTTTAAATACTTTGCGCCTATTTATGCATATATTCAACATGCATGCAATAATTGTTACGAAATTTGAGGATACTTTTGATGTTAGCTGACACATGGTTTCATTTGATACAGAATTTAATAAGCCTTTTACACATACGCGTTTAATTAAATAAACCAACTAAAAAGTCTTTCGGTGCACGGCACGCAAACCCTCCTCCTCGAACTCCCGCTTCGATACCCACATCTTCTTGAATGTGTCGAGCGATGCCAGAATCGAGCCACCCATCCATGTGGAATATAGACGTTCCTGTGGCGCAGCAATCTGATCGGATAGACACCCTTATTAGAATATACCATATATTTAGATAATTGAACTTTGCATTTACCCTGATTTTCAGATCCTTTGCCGAGTGTTTTCTCAGCTCGGACAGCAGGCGATCGCCGAAACCTTTGAAAAGCGTTGAGCCACCCGATAGCACAATGTTCTGATAGAGCATTTTCCTGAGATCCATATCCGACTTCTCAATGGAATACATGAGTACATCGTGTATTCCCTCGCACTCCTCGCCCAACAGATCGGGACGGAAGAGCACCTCTGGTGCACGGAAGCGAGCCTGTCCAATCTCAAATGTCTTGCCATCGGGTAATTTGTAGGCAAACTTCTCAGTCTCCACAGCCTCCTCCTTTTGCGGATTGGTTGCCAAGTAGCACACCTTCTCCTTGATCGAACGCACAATCTCGAACTCGGCAGTCGAACGGAAATTGAAGCCCTCCCGTCGTATGAGTGTTTTCAGGTAGCGCGTCACGTCCCGTCCAGCGATGTCCACACGCATAATACTGTGTGGCATGGCAAAGCCCTCATAAATGGGCACAGCATGCGTCACACCGTCGCCTGAATCAAGCACAACACCGGTTACACGACCAGTAGCGTAACTGAATGGAATAACATTTTTTATTAGGTTTTAGTTGAGATATGGACAATTTGGATGTCATTTGAGTTTAGTTTAAAATGGTATTTATCCAAACTAAATGAGAATATATAATATAAAGGAGTTCGATTGCATCTTAAATTGCTTAAGAAAAAATGGATTAAAGGCTACCAATATTGATAGTATAATATAAAGTCTTCATATTGACTTTTTATGTTTACTTACAGACTGAGGACCGCCTGCATGGATACAAAGAGCGCTGGTGCATTGATGCCCTCAAAGAAGAATTCGGCTGCCTTTTCGCGATTACGACGCGGATTCAATGGCGCCTCTGTCAACAGAACAGGATGATCTTCCGTAAAGGTGGCCAATTGTTCCTGTCACAAGAAAGCAATTTGATAACCTGTTGATTGTTGAATTCAGTGCTTTACTTACTTTACTATATATATAGCTCCAAATGCGCTCCATATCATTCCAGTCCGTCACTATGCCGTGCTCCATGGGATAACGTATGCTTAGCAGGCCACGATGCTCCTCCGCCTTGGGACCGACAAATATGTCGCCCTCCAAGGCGCCAGCCATTACCCGCACATGCTTTGGTCTGCCAATGCTGTAGGAAAGGCATGTAAATTGCTTAACTGGGAACTGGGTGTTTAGTATATTGATTAGCAATACTTACTAATTGGGAAACCTGCACTTTGGAATGTGCTCGCCAGCAAAGCCGGCTTTGATCACACCGGAGCCCTGAAAAAGTATTCATTTGGTATTTAATATTTGTTTACAGATCATACATTAATTTAAATTAACACTAGTAACATATTTATTACTATTTATTTTTGTTGAAACTATAAAATATACACATTATGGGTTCGAGATCTATTCCCCAGGCAGATATATTGGCTGTTGCGAAGAGTTCACGACTTGAGCGCAAGCCAATCTTAAAATTTGCACCACCCATCGGGCTCTCATGTGTGAACTATCAGAGTCTGGGCGGGATCGATCAATTCTACTTGGACTGTCAGAATCACAGGGATTATTATCGCGATCCAGTTGATAAGGTGCATCGTCCGCCACGATTCTGTCTGCATCCTGGCCCCTGTGGAATTTTGCCTGATCGTAACATTGAAATGCTAAAGGCACCCATCAACTGGGTGCGGGAGCCCCAACCCGTTGTCTATCCGGAAAAATATAATACTCGCTTGCGACTGGATGGTGGCATAAGAATTGCAGCTCACTTTTGGACCAGATCTGCTCAGGCTTATACACGTTAACAAATTGTATCTTCGCAACGAAATTGCATTGTATTTACATTTGTTAATCTTTCAAAATCTTCGAAACAAACTCCATGAATTGGCAATTAGTCATTCTCTTAAACAGTTGAAATGATGGTTGAGAAAGTTTTTCGAACAAAGGGACGAAGCACGGGGAACGGGGCAGCTTGGCTTATTATTCGTGTGTTGGTTTGGTGATGTCACTTGTCGTTTGCCAAGTGCTTGTGGGAGCGGTAGCTAGTGGTTCATCTTCAAAGATCCATGCAAAATAGTACTTACGTTATCAATGACCACAGGCTGATTGACGACGACATCATAAGGCTCCATATTGTGCGTTTATAAAAAAGTTTTGCTAATTTTTCTTATTAAATCGCGGTGTCGTGTGCAGTGTGACCGCGTCGTTTATTGCGTGGAATACCAACATGCTGTCCATGTAAAAAAAAATACCAAATTTGTTAAAGTGCGCTTTCACATAAATTGAATTATGTTTTAATTCTTATGTGAAAGTAGATATTTAGACTTTAAGAGTCAATTAAGTGAAATAGCTTAGAATGCCCTTGTTTGTATTTTGATTGCTTCGAATTCGATTAGGCGCCACATGCATTGCATAGGTGCCGATGACTATCGATACTATCGATGGTGTAATCGATTGTTTCGCTTTATTTTTAATACGAACATTCTATTGTTATGGCTGCATCACAAACGAATCCGGAAAAGAATTCCGAGCTTAAGCCACCGCCTGGCCTAAAATCGTTAATTGATCATTTGATAACTGTGTATCCGGATCAGCCCAATCCACTGCAGGTGACGACACTGCTTAAGTACTGGCTGGGTGGCTCCGATCCCCTGGACTACATCAGCATGTACAGCAACAATGGTCAAGGAGCGGGGGACGAGGAGAGGATACTTCCACACTGGCATTATGTTAGTTTTGGACTGAGCGACTTGCATGGCGATCAGCGGGTGCATCTGAAGGAGGAGCATACCACCCGCTCTGGCATGGGATTCGAGTTAACTTTTCGATTGGCCAAAACGGAGGCAGAACTTCGCCAGCAACGCGAATGCCCAGATAAATCCATTAGGCCACCGACCTGGCCAGCAAATCTATTACAATCCATTGCTCGCTATTGTTTCCAAACTGGGAATGGTTTGTGCTTTGGCGATAATATTCCGTGGCGCAAGTGTTTGGATGGTGGGACAAATTCACGGATGCAAAGTCTGCTAGTGGCACAGGATCCTCAGCTGGCCAGCATTGACACACCCTTTGGCACTGTGGACTTTTGCCAGATAGTCGGCGTCACCGAGGAGGAACTGGAGCAGGCCTCACGCTGGAATGGTCGTGGTGTCCTCAACTTCCTCGCCAAAGATGTGCAGACTGGTGGGGATTGGCTGGTGACGAATCTGCAGCGCACAATGAGCGTATTTGAATTGTTTCCCGAGACGCTGCTCAATCTGCAAGACGATCTGGAGAAGCAGGGCTCCGATTTGGCCGGAGTGAATGCGGAATTCACGTTCAGGGAGCAAAAGCCAACCCAGATGATTAAGCAAGAGATTGACTTCCAGAGCCTGAACGAACGCTGCGCCAGCGATGAGAACAATCGACCACTGACAGACTCCCAGGTGAAACGCGAGGAACCAAGTTTTCCACAATCCATGTCGATGAGCAGCAGTTCCCTGCACAAATCCTGTCCACTGGACTATCAGCCTCAGGCGCCCGATTGCATATCGCTCGATGGCATTGAGATCACACTGGCGCCCTATGCTGCGAAGTATCTGCTACTGGCCATAAAAGTAAATCAAAAATTTAATTCTTCTGTATATGATTTACTTTATGTTTTTATTTCTTTCCAGGACCGCATACGTCATGGTCGTCATTTCACATTTAAGGCCCAGCACTTGGCCTTAACCCTCGTCGCTGAGACGGTTACAGGAGCCGCGGTTAGCGTTAGTGAACCGTTTGGGGTACTTGGCTATTGGATTCAGGTGTTGATACCCAATGATCTGGTGCCGCGCATGATGGAAGCATTTTGCAACGCACAACTGAATGGGAAGACGGAGCCGACAAAGCGTCTCGAATTCGATTGGCCCGATAAGAATTTTAAGCTAATTGTGGATCAACCGATTTGTGCGGCGCCGCTGCCCGCAGCAATGTCCATTGAGGCGCCCATCAACTGAACAGCTTATTTAATACTAGTATTATAAATTAACTGAAAAATGAATCTTCCACTAACACGTAAGTTTAATATATATATATATTCAAATATACTCATACATTTTGTATATGTAGTCTCAAAATATATAAAAGTCCACGTATATATTTTGCTTTGTATGCTTGCTGGCGCCGGAGTCAATGTTTGCTGATTATAAGATGTTTTTTTTTGCTGCTAGTTTGATGTGTTTGGACACGAAACGGATATGGTCAATTTATACTGGCATAAAATGCCGCCAGTTTATGTTGGACTTCAGTTTCTAATTCTGGGAATTGGAATCAATTGACAATTATTATTTTTTGGTCTCACCAAATCCACAACAATTCATTGATGTGGCTGTCTGCCTTTCTCACTGTCTGCCAATTGATCATGTGATTTCAGTAAAAACGGATGTATCTCAGTTTGTACATCAGTTTTAATTGTTAAGGGTCCCCATCAATGGAATGCGTTCGCTCTTGTAGCATTTGTTTTTGTGGACATCTTCGTTGCGGCCGTTGCGTTGCCAACGGTTACCGCAGACTTGAACATTATTTTGTTTACTACAGAGAGAACGAGCGCTCAGGCGGCTGGTCTCACGTTGTCAATTTGTGCTCCGATTAGGCGCCTCGTGAGTGACAAATTTCTTTCAGTTTATTTTATTTTTTTTTTTGCTCGTGTAAAATAATTGAATTATATTTCATTCCGTTGCCGGCAACGTAAGCGTTCGGTCGTGTTTTTACCTCTACGCAGTTCGCGCAGCGACTTCGTCTTGCACTTGTTCAGTGGCGTCGATACGCGCCTCGCAATATTCCAACGGGATCGCCCCAAAGTATAACAAATTATAGTGCATTTATAAATACATCGATTAGGCGAAACACAACCTCTGCCATGTAGGTGAAATAGGTGAAATATTTCTCTGTATTTGTTTGCATTGCGTAAGCAGCGCGAGGCTACCGTTGATTCTTGACTGTGACCGCATTCCCCCCTCGCATTGTGGGGACGCCTTCGTCAGAGAGACACGTGCACATTGATAATGTGTCTCACCTCAAAACTTAATAGTTGTACTTGCAGACGAGCTGCAAACAGAAACATCAACAGATTTACAACATTACATTAAAGTGGCTTCATTGTTTTTGCTCGGCTGTGCATATTTTCTAAAAATGTTATCAATTTCGCTCGAATAATGCTAGTCAAAATATTATTATCGCAGACATGCAAAAACCCAAATTCTTGCACATATTTACACATATATATATATATGACTTCTGGTTTTTTATGCAACTTACATATATGCCTATATGTTGTATGTGTTAAATTTCATTGGTCATGACCATGAAGGAAAGAGTTCTTGTTTAAATAAGTGCTTGGGGTACACAATTTCTGCACTTGCACCAGATATTTTTGTGCTATGTTGATATTGACTGTTCTTGAACTGTGCATTTATTTATTATTGAGAAAGTAAATACTTTGTTAAGCTTACAGCTTATGTTTGCCCCTGAACCAATATTAATTATGTTTTCAATGGTTCTTTAATATTAATTTGTGAGATGTGAGTGATAGTAATATTTGTCGGACTGAAAATTAATTTATAATCATTGATTTTGATTGTGTTTATTAAAAAATTATCAGAAATTAACATGGCTAAATTTCATATTTTTGACATTCTTTTCAATTTATTTTTGTAAGAAAGTTTGTGATAATAAGATATTTAAAATATTATATTTAAAAAAAACAATATTAAATTATTTTGAAGTTTAAAATAATTTGTTAAATTATTTGCGTATGTTATAAACTTGTGAAATCAAGATTATAATACCAAACTATTTACCTTTTGAACAGAAGCAGCTTAAAGTAGAAATCTAGTTTTTATATATACAAAATATATTCGTTATACATTTTCTGATTTGATATACATGTAGATGCATCAGCTTCTTCTCATATTAAAGTGTACAAGTTCAAGAACCATATCGAGTCTCCTAAATTACATTTGTCTTAATTGCAGTTGACAAACCAGCGGGGCATATAATGATAATTACAATTGTATTTAAGATCGCGTCAGTTTAGCAACTGTGTTGAGTTTTTTTTTTTTTTTTTTTGTTTAGATACGTTGACTGCTTGGGTCGTAAACCGCATAGCCGCAGATCATATAGTGTCAAGTGAGAGACGACTTGTAATCAGTTTGAAATTTCAGAAACCACTCAAAGCCATGGCCGAAAACGAACCGCTCGATGCAGCTGCCAGTCAACCGAACGGACGGATATTGAGCGCTGCGGAACGCTCAAATGGACACGCAAAGCAGGTCAGTAACGGACATGGAAATGGTCAGGTGGTGCACAAGGAGAAGTCCACTAATGGGAAACATGAGAATGGTGTCCAGAAACCACAGCATATCGAGGCGCCCTGCTGTCGAGATATACACGGCAAGGAGCCGCCGGATGGCGGTACTCGTGCCTGGCTGGTGATGATCAGCGCCTTCCTGTGCAACGGCGTCATCTTTGGCCTGATCAACACTTACGGTGTGCTGCACAAGCTTTTAACCGAACGACTAACGGCACTGGGCGATACGGAAGCCAACAGCAAAGCGGGTAAGCCTCTGTCTTTTTTGATTATTGATATCTATTGGTATGGGTGGGATGGAACAGCTGTATACGGAGAGAAAAACATCAATATTGATTGTCTACCCAAATCAAGCACATTTTATAGATAAACTGATTAGAAATTGTATTAGGTCTCATAATTCAAGTTCTAGATACTGTTTTAAATTTTGTGCCGCCCATTTTAAGTATACATTTCGTAGCAAGTACATTTGATCAACTTTGTGAATATTTTAATTATATTTCTTTACTTTTCTCTCTGTGTAGCAATTTGCGCACGTACTTAATCCTTTCAAAGCAGGGCCCAAGGCAAATTGATTCGGAATTCGTGGCAATCCTCAATTGATTGTAATTATGCACAGATTAAGTTGATGGGAATTGAACAGTTGTTTTTCACATCGAATGTGTATTAATTACTTGAACATTGATTTATGCACAAAACAATTATGTACATATGGCCTTCATCACATACATACTTACTATATATACATACATATAATATTTGCATGAGCGATAACAATTTTGAGCTTAAGGGAAAATTTCTGTGTATTGCATGCGCTGATTTGTGCCTATCAATAGCATCTTTGTCTGAGTATGATGTAAATATTCATATTTAGTACTTCTTTCTACTTAAATTCATTAGTGGCCAGTGCATTAAATAATTAACACTTGAAAATAAAAAAAATCAGAAGAATATAAATCATAAAACAATTGGACACCGTTTAAAATATATACATATATATATATATATATTTTTTTTTTCAATTGATTTTGAAATTTCTGAAGTTATTGAAAAGGTTGATGGAATTTGTTACTTAAGAGCTGGACAGTTACGGACACACTATCCCGCCAGATATATTCCTGTGTCGCTTGAGTTCAATAAAACTTGGCACATGTAAGAGTACCCATATATATATCAATGTATATATATATATATATATATATATATGTGTGTAGATGCATACATATATGCATATATGAGTCGCTGTGCAAGAGCAATATGTCGACGTCAAGTGAATTAAATTGCTGAAAGTTTATTGGATCACAAAACGTTATTCAACACGGCAATGACGATGTCAAGTCGCTGGAGTCGATGAGAGTTTGCAGCTGAATAATTTTGCGTACTCAACTAAAGGCATACACCCTGCAAAAAGAAAATATGATCGAAAGCCGACAAAAAGCGCACTGAAATCAAAAAATATATAAGAACATACTCAGTTTTCGGCATAAGATTCTTAAAAGTGAAAGTTCTTGCAGTGGACAAGTAAGACTATGTTATATATGCATATCACCTCTGGAAAAGTATTTTGTTCTTTAAGTAACATATTTTTTAAAACATATAAAAATAATTTTTAAAAATGTTCTGAGTTGTTATCTAGAAATACGTAAAATGCCTGGATCTTTCTAAATTCTTGAACATATTTTTTTCCGAGTGTAATACACATAATAGAACATGCACGTTTTTTGGTGTGAAGTGGTCTGGGCCGGAAGAGGCTCACAATATGTGAATCGCAACTATTGATAGAAAAAAATTGATGACGTCGTGTGTGAAAGCAAAGCAAAGTTCAGTTGATTTAAAACTTGTTTGTCAAGGTTTGTTCTTCGGGGTTCGCTGACATTGTCCATATTGTCCGCGTATGGCGGCTTTTTGGCTTGGTGAATGGGGTGGTAGGTGAACGATGCTTCCAAAGAATACCAGTTGCATTGGCACAAAAGACAAAAGACAAAAGCCGCGTCCAAAGACGCCACATAATGAGTGGCACAATCGCACAGGCCGCATGCCACATGCCACTGACCCAGTTACTTGGTCGACTGGCTTTTGGCAACGACTTGGAAGCCCTCCAAGTGCGTCGACGCTTGACAGCGATCCTCCAGCATTGGGTCACCAGCTAGAGCAGCTCTAGCGCTGGCTCACCTGACCGGTTGAGTTGAATTAGTTCCGCTATATGACTAAAGCTTCACTTAATCCGAGTCCAATCCACCGTATTACAAACTTTACATTTTAACGTATTAATTGCAAGTCGTATTTTAAATATACCAGTATATATTTTATAGTAATCAAGAAGGAGTTCAGATTGATTTATTGTAATCAATAATGAAACTCATTATAATGAATTCATTATAATTTATTCAATTCATAAATATAATCTGCTTCTAGAGTTTAAACGTTGAGTTCATGGGATTCGATACAGTATATATGTAAATACGTTGTTGTTTTGATTTTTCAAATGGATTAAAGACGTCACAATTGTAATGAATGAATGCCCGAGCAACTTGTTGTATGATTTGAATAGGGCCGTACAGTTTATGTAAAAGTGATTGTGTTTAAATTGGAAGGGTTTTTTCGATATACATCTGTACATTGTTGATGAAAACAATTATAAAAAATGCACTTGAAATATGTGATAATTTATGCATTTGGAAAACGGGCTAATTAATTGAAATACAAATATTTGAAATATGTAAGTATATTTAAAATATTTCTTACTATGATCATATCCTGTGCGTTTTTTATGTGCAATCATCGAAATTTCCCATTAAAAGTTGATGCAATGTTTGTTGTGATGCAGTCAGTTTGGTGTTTTGTTATTTTTATAGACCCTTGGCAATGTTTCAAAAAAGTATTATCTAATATGTGGCACTCATACACTGTCTCTCTCTCTTTCTCTCTCTCTCTCTCTCTCTCTCTCTTTATTCTCAGTTCGCTCAGGCAAGTATTAATGTGCACAATGCTATTAACTGTCACTGCCTTTCTCTCTTTCTCTCTCTTTCTCTCTCTCTCTCGCTCTCTCAGTCTATCTTTGCCTGCGGTATTTTGCCGACCGGGAGCCGGCTTTGACTGCGTGGCATTGACATTGAAATGTGGCTGTTCTGTTTGTCGGGTTGCCATAGCTGCCGAAATTGCAAGAGTACTATATCCGGACGGAGCGTGTTTAAGTGCATGTGCGAGATACAATTTGTGTGTGTGTGTGTGTGTGTGTGTGTGTGTGTGTGGGTCTGGGTGTGTGGGCTGAATATTTTTGACGGTATTGATTTCACTGGGGTGCTTGGCAAAATGCGGACATGATTTGCACAGCCTTCAAGCGAATGTAGGTCAAGTCTAATTTTACGATAATGCAAAATCTAAAAATAGAGAAAAATATACATTTCTGTATAAGATAAATATTATAGTTGTATATACCTTTCTTCCGTCGATTTAACTAGTATTTGTAGCATTCTATATGAGCAACTAATCTATTGTTCTGTTCTTCTTTGAGCTGTCAGTGAACAAGCTAATTTTCATAGATGGCAGCTGCTTCATTTGCATTTAGCGATACTGAACGTTGGCAGTCTTGATTCCTACCCATGCTGACTTATCACATTATACATTATCACGGCATTCGGTCATTTGCAGTATGTGCTTATCAAAAATGGGTCGTTGATGCATACATTGGACTAAGAACTAACCCAAATCTGTCAGTTAAACGTGTTGTTCACGTTTTAAAACTACGTGCGAAAGTGTTGACTTTTTATGCATCGATTGCTAACAAATATATGTAATGACAAAGTGCATTTTCCACATGGAAAGTGTCTGACAAATTATTAAAAACTTATATGCATATATTGAAATTAAAATATGACATTAATTTTCATTTAGGAAGTAAATGAGCGAGCTAAAAAAATTTGGAAAGTATTAAAAAATATTGCTGACTGCATTTCACAATCAAATCTATTGAAACCTTATCCGCATATATCCAATAGCTATCACAGTTGAGTCACACGATCGTGCAATGCGTGCAAATTAAATTGGACTTCAGTTATGAGTTGCACAGCTTCAACTGTCGGCTGCTGGCTGTGCAGAATATGGAAAAAACAGTTCAGTTCACAATTAACCGCAATTACGTGAGATTCGATTATGTAAATTAAACGATCGGTATGCCGAGATATACAGTCGAATTTCTCTAAGCAAAACCACAACTTAAAGACTTCAAGTTAAAGAAAAAAACAATAAAAACTTCCCATCCAGGCGTATTAAATTGTTATTATTATTATTGTTGGTAGACAACTATTTTGTTTATTTTATTTTTATAAAATATATAAGCCAAAGAAATCACTTTATTCATCTCTTGCAGCTCTGGTTGGCTCCTTGACCATAGGCACAACATTCTTTCTGTCGCCAGTAGCTGGTGTTCTCACCGACAAGATTGGCCTGCGACTGACGACCTTTTTGGGCGGTATGCTCGCTTCGGGTGGTTTGTTTCTTTCGTCCTTTTGCTCTGATAATATAAGCGCCATGTATTTTACTTATGGCATTATGTTTGGACTGGGCGGAGCTTTGGCCTATACGCCCACATTGGCCATATTGGGACACTACTTTAAGCGCTATCTGGGCAAGGTGAGCGGTTTTGTTACGGCTGGTTCCAGTGTATTTACGGTTATACTGCCACCTGGATTGGATAGTCTGCTGAGAATCTATGGCCTGGAGACGACCTTAAGGGTGAGTAACTTGAACATAGTTGACGAGTAGTTTCTAATTCGCTCTTCCCTTACAGCTGATGAGTCTCATGGCGGCATTTATAATAGTCTGTTCGTTTGTCTACAAGCCCCTGCATCTGCCAGTGGACTCGCCCAAAAAGAAGAATGGACGTTCGCGATTTAATGTGTTTCTACGGTCCATTGTCAATGTGGATATCTGGAAGCGGAAGCGTTATGTCATCTGGGCCTTGTGTGTGCCACTTGCGCTATTTGGTTACTTTGTGCCATATGTGCATATGATGAAGTTTGTGGAAAGCGCGTTTCCCGGCAACGACGTTAATCTGCCCGTCATGTGCATTGGCATTACGTCTGGCGTTGGTCGCTTAATCTTCGGTGTTATAGCTGATATGCCGGGAGTGAATCGGATGTATCTGCAGCAACTGTCGCTTGTTTGCATTGGTCTGGTCACATTGCTGCTTCCTTTGACCAGTTCATATGTGGTGCTCGTGACATTCGCCTTGGTCATGGGCCTGTTTGATGGCTGCTTCATATCGCTGCTGGGTCCGATTGCCTACGAGATTTGTGGACCCTCGGGTGCAACGCAAGCGATTGGCTTCCTGCTTGGCTTGTGCTCTCTGCCCTTGACTATTGGTCCACCTGTTGCTGGCTACATATTCGACAGCACCGGCTCGTATACCCTGCCACTGATATTGGCAGGACTGCCGCCCCTTGTTGGCTCCTCTCTGCTATTCCTCATGCGTTGCGTTAAAGATGACTCGAGTAGTAGTAATACGAATGGAGTTGCAGGCTTACCAAATGGCGACATTGAAAACTCATCCAATGGGGATTACCGCTTGAATGGTAAGCTTAAACCTATAAATTTCTTATATGGATTAGAAAACTTCTTTTTATATTATTCCATTTCAGGCGTAAAGTCTAGTGCACCTCTCATGGGCGAAAATGGAACCAATGGATCATTGCCTAATGGATCATCAATTGGTTTGTACTAAATAAACATAAATACATATTATGAGATGAAGCTTTGTATACTAATTCTTTGAAAAAACATTGATTTTCGAGCAACAGTGTATATATTTATAGATGAATGCCTTTAAATCTCCCTTAAATCATCTTTCAGCCGTGAAGTCCAGTGCACCGCTCATGGGTTCCTCCATAAATGCGAATGGAAGCAATGGCCTAATGTCCAATGGACATGTGGATACGATTGACTCAACATATGGTTCGTACTCAGAATCTCTAAGCCCATCGAGCAACGACCTCGGTCAACGCCCAACTAGTATTACTGCCTGCTGCTTCTCCGATATTTGCGTTCATCCCAGTAGTTCGACTAACAAGCACAATTCGATTCCCATCTCATCTCACACTGCCTTGGTTAAGCACAGTTTCAGATCTCAAACTACGCTAGACGATACTAAGAAACGCCGTTATAAGTATTCCATCTATTAACCACCTATCTAGATGGTTTAAGCAACTTCTTTCGCATTCTAAGGATTATTCCGATCGATATTTAGATATGTGTGTATATAAATTTTTAAATTTTGTTTACAATCTCAAATTCTGGTTAAAGACATTTTCTTAAATATGAATTTCTAACAAATTGTAGTTGTAGTTTCAACCTATGTAGTATTATTTAACTGGAATCTTGGTATAATTTTTTATTGCAATTAATTCCATTTGTGGGGCCATCATATTTTCATCTTCATCGCATCACATACACAATGATTAATATGCACCTTATGCTTCTGTATGATTAAATAATACTGATCTAGTGTTAAATGCTTTGTAGTTCTTAAGTTGCACTGGAAAACCTTTTGTAAAAAAATAAATGCTCACAATTTTTGATTATACTAAATAGTATATTATATATAGTACTATATATATGTAATTTACTGCCGCGCATTGTGTTTTATAATACTTATACGTTTTTTTTGGAAAATGCATGGAACATCTAATAGTGATTTGTAATAAATGACATAAGCTAACCATAACTATCATGTGAATCTTTCAGAGCCACTCACTGACAGGCCCGGATCCTAGATAAAGTCGCTGTCGTCTACTAACTCAAAATTCCACAAAACTTTATCATTGAAACTTCTGCCATTTTAATCTGTTATCATATCGCTATCAACGTATTTAGCGCATAAAGAAAGGTGTTCATTTTGACTTTACTGTACATGAGATGAGTGAAGATGATGTGAATGTACAAATTATGAATAGACCTTTTGTTGGAGAGACTTGTGTACTTTTGATGTACATAATATTGTAATACTTATTTTTCATAAATGTATACTATAGGCTAAGAAATATTTCAAATGCAAAAAAAAAGAAACACAAAAAAAAAAAATAAATAAATAAATAAACTAATAAATATTATAATTAGATAATTGCAATGACTTTCTCTTTATTAAATTTATTTAATTAATTCAGCAGTTTACTTTAGACACTAAATGTGAATCTTTACTTTGACTTTTTTTTTTGTATATTAACCTTTTCTTGTTGACATATTTTAACAACCATTTCAAATGAGGAACTGTTCGCGTTTTCAGCAACAATTTATTAATTATAAACAAATAAACAACAATATGATCGCTAGGCGGATAGGCCTCCATTAAATATGTGGCAACAGGCAACAAATAGTTGGGTGGCTAGGCTTATACAAGTCAGTTAATATATATTGCTACCTGACTCGAATTGTCCAATTGATGACGTATGGGCGCAATTAGCATAGTTCGAGAGAATGTGACTGGTTACTGTTACCCATTTCTGTAAATTACGGCAATTTGTATGCAGTCGCTATCGAAAAATCTAATAAAAAAAAAAGCATGACTTGAGACAATGATTGTTGGGGTTCATTGATGCGTACATCATCTGCAGCCTAGGTGAATTCAAATTTGTAGTCAAAATTTAGCAGCACGCCTCACACAATACACGCACGTCTCTCGGGGCGTATCCGGCGTATAAAAAGTCGCTGCGAACAAAATCTAATAATTATAGTATTGCCGCGCTTCCATACGTTCAGTTCGATCAGTTCGATTCGGTCGGAAACAGTAATCGCGACTCCAAGTGGATATATATTTTGACACCTCTAATTATGTTGACGTGGCAATTGTGGATTACGCTGCTCTTTATTTTGTGGTTCTATTTCTTGTGGACGCGTCGCAGATTCTATTTATTAACTCTAAAGATACCGGGTCCACTTGGATATCCAATACTTGGCATGGCCCATAAATTGTATCGTAGAGAAAGTACGTTTTGAAGTGACCAATTTGAAGTGGCATCAATGATGAGTGTTTGTTTTTTGCTTTGATTGCGCAGATGTGTTGCGAGAATTTGGAATCTATTTGGAGAAGCATGGAACAACCATATTTTCGTGGCTGGGTCCAATACCATTCGTAATTGTCAGCGATCCTCAAGTCATACAGGATATTTTCACTTCCCCACATTGCGTTAACAAGGGTTTAATCTACAAGGCTGTCGATGATGGCGCTGGCTTGGGATTATTTAGCTTGCCAGGTACGCAAAATGAATGTGAAATTCCATAAGCTGTGTACAAATATCTATCAATCATACAAGCCTTAGATATAATTATAAGCACCAAAAGTTAAGAGACAGACATTGTTTTCTATTAATAAAATATTTACATCTATAACATGGATTGAGTGAATTTATATTTCGATTCTAAGATATTGCATTTTTTCCATAAAAAATGTTTTCAGTAATATAAAATATTTTAAATTAATTTGTGTTATATTTTATGTAAATTTGTTTTAAGAAGGTGTAAATAATATACTTAAATTGAGAGAGAATATTTACATAAATAGAGAACACACATTTTTGACATTGTGGAAAAACACTTAAAAGATTTTGCATAGGCGTATCCAGGTACTTAATTGAAATATATGAATTACAATTTGTACCCCACTCTGGCTATGTTATTGAAACCTTGAAAACATATCAGCAGTAAACTTTTTATGATTGAGCAAACAGACTTTACTTTTTCTATCAATCTGACTTATCTTTTTGGTTGATTGCAGATCCCCGCTGGAGCGTACATCGGAAGTTGCTGAATCCAGCATTTGGACATAAGGTGCTGCTTAGTTTTCTGCCCGTGTTTAACAATGAGACGCGATTTCTTTTAAAACAGATGGATACGCTAGTTGGTGAAGGTGAAAAAGATATAATCCCTCTGCTGCAATTCCTTACGCTGAGCATAGCAACTCGTGAGTTATGATTATAATAATTTGGAATAGATTGTATTTGCACAGAGAACGCTTAAAAATTGTTATTTGTTGTTTTATTGAAGTACAGAAACTACAATGGGCAGTGATGTAAAGCTCGATGAAAACCTAAATAACAGCAAATTGATGGAGGATTATCAATGGTGAGTCCTTTTGAACTTGACATAAATGAGTTTTGCTATTCGATAATAGTCTTCTGGAAACCATGACAGATATGTGCTTTTCTCCTTGGTTGATCAATAAAACGGTACGACAGGTGTTTGGCAAGGACGAACATTACTCGGTCGCCAAGACAGAAATACGTGAATTCATCAGAAAGGTAACAATACCAGTATTATTGCAATTTGTATAAAAACCTTAATCTCTGTGTGTCTTTCAGATAATTGAAAAGAAAATGGCTAGAGATTCGGAGATAGGCACTCAATCGCAAGATAAAAATATTTTTCTAAATCTAGCTGTTGATTTGATGAGGCGTGGCACGTTCACCTGGGAAAATGTGGAAGATGAATCGAATTTGATTGTGTTTGGGGCATTTGAGACGACTGCCAACACGGTAGCCTACACATTGATTCTGCTTTCCATGTTTCCCCAGTATCAGGAGAAGGCATTTGAGGAGATTGTCGCTCTGTTTCCGGAAAGCGGGGACTTGGATGTGACCTATGCAGATACACAGGAAATGGTATATTTGGACTTAATTCTGAATGAGTCGATGAGAGTGATGCCGCCCGTGCCAGTCGTATCGCGACAAACGTCTCAGGACTTGCTTCTTACCAACGGAATTGTCGTTCCGAAGGGAGTTCAAATTGCTATTGATATTTTTCACTTGCATCGTAGTAAGAAAATTTGGGGCGAAGATGCGGAAATATTTAATCCGGAACATTTTCTGCCACATTATTTTCAAGAAAAGCATCCCTACGCTTATATACCCTTCACAAAGGGCATACGAAATTGCATAGGTACATTAAAATTTAATACCTATTTGTACTCAAGACTTATTCGAATTTTTAATTTCGTTATATTTTCTTAAGGTTGGAAATATGCTTTGATTTCGATAAAGGTGACCTTGGCTAAATTGATCAGAAACTACAGATTTTCAACCAGCTTTAAATTTGAAGACCTTGTGTTTATCGAGGATATAACCATTAAGCTCAAGAAAGTGCCACAACTGGAAGTACATCGGAGACTTTGATATTTTATGATATATTTTGTAATAATTAATTGCATATTGTATATATATATATATTATGATTTATTTTGTTATATTATTGTTCAATGGGATAATCATATGAATTTGGAAAGTTTATGACGTTGTTAATATATGAATTGTACTATAGAAATCACATATCAATAAATAAGATTCCTACATTCCTACAAATAAAATTGTTTCAAATAATATCGTACCTTATCGATACTTTTCAGGCTTGTCCAGCACTATTTTCAGCCAAAATAGCTTCGATGTTATCGCAAAGCACGATATATCGATATAAGTTGTTAGCTAGCCGGCTGTGAAATAATTGTATTTAGTGGTAATTGTGTTGCAATGTCGTCGCTTACAGATGTCTTGGATCTAAATAAAACGGAATTGTTTGCTAAAATACGCAATGGCCTACCGATTGTGCCCCAAACACAAAACCTGCTGGACTGTAAAGATGATCTGCTGTATGCGTGGGACTCCAATGAATCCTGCCTGCTGGTCACAAATTGGCGCGCATCTTTATTGCAACAGGAAGCGACGAAGCGTGCCAAAGTCAGCTATCAGACGCTGATTCCATCGCACACAGTCGGCCTGCATGTAGAGCGTGTTAACGCCTCTCAAGAGGGCTCCTTGGTGGCATTGAGTGGACCGCGAGGTGTCTTCATCTTAGAGGTACCTCGACGATGTGGACCCGATGGCAATTTCATGGACGGCAAGCCCTCAATCACGTGTCGTACATATAATCTGGATGCGCAGCTCTTCAAGAGCAATCCGCAGCTGGAGGTGCGACAACTGCGCTGGCATCCGGATTCCGTTTCCGATTCGACGCTTCTTGTGCTGCTCTCGAACAACACAATCCGGGTATATAATCACTCAAAGCTGCGTCATGTGTGGAAGGTTGGTCCACACTCAGTAAAAACAAGTGCAAATAGCTCTCTAACAGATTTCGGTGAAACGTCGGTTGATTTTGACATTGCACCCGCTGTTAAATCTCGCACCACAGCTGAGACTAAAACAGATGACAGCTTGGCCAATAGTTCAACGGCAACGGCCAAAGCCAAAAAGGAGAAGGTGGAGTGGCCAATTGTTGTATTGCGTGAGAATGGCAACATTTACATATTACTCGCTGGGATTGACTCTGCGATAACACGTCTCCAGGGACCCATTACAATAACACCGCAGGCGAGCGCCAATTATGGATTGGAGTCGTGTGCTCTGCAGATTATACCTTCATTGCCGCCAACTGTAATCATTGCGGAGTCAACGGGCAAGTTGCATCATGCCTTGTTGCTGGAGGCAGAATCTGCAGAGCTGTCGTTCAGCGAAGTGGATGATTTTTTGCTCATCGAGCCATCGGAATGGACACTGCACGTGACCGAAACCGTTGAGCTGGAATTGGGTCTCTCAGCAGCAACTGGCGACGCTTACAGCTGCCCCATACACTTGAAACGAGATCTTATCAATGAGATGCGTTACTTTGCCTACCACAATGCTGGATTGCACATCGTAACTGTGAACTTTATAGCTGAACTACAGCGATTTCTGGACAGCGAGGCAGAGGACAATCAACTGATTCTAACGACACCCTCGAGTGCTGAATATATTCTGTGTACCAAATTCGATTCCACTGAGCACACAAATCCAGTCCTTGGCATAGCTCTTTTGCAAATGCCCGCCGGACTTGTTCTATTGTTGAGCAGCGGACAGGTTATCAGCTTAAAGCTGGTCATCGATGCCCAACTGCTCGTTACAGTTCGGGAGAAAGTGCAGCATACATCTAATGATACGGCAGTGGATCAGCAGGGTGGGACTTCATTCGCGGACGATATCAAAGCGCTGCTGCAGCGTAGCGTAAGTCAGCCAATCCTTGCGGACAAGCTGGCAACGCAATCCGCCCACGAGCGTTATGAGCTGCTCAATCAGGCGATCGAGGTGCTGCGTACCCAATACTTCAAGCGACATGAGCTGGTGCGCTCGGAGTTTGCCAAGCGCATCAATTGCATCAAGCTGCAGAGGAAACAGCAGCTAGAGGAGATCAAGAGTCTGGAGAACGAGCGAGAGATTATCAGTGAGCGAGCCCACAAGCTCGCCGAGCGCTTCGAGGAGATTAGTGATAACCAGGAGGTGCTCGTGCGACGCTGCCAGAAGTTGATGCAGGATGCGAATGCCAAGCTGCCCAACAGCATTCGTGCTGAACGTGAGTTTGCCTTGGAGGTGTCTCGTATCAATACAGACACCAAGACCATGGCGGCCGCTTTGGACAAGGCCAAGAAGGGGTTGAGCAAACAGCGCTATCATATTGCCAAGTCACAGGAGAGTGCCAAGACCGATGCCTATAAGCTGCCAGAGAAACAGCATCGCACCATCACCGAGATCTTGACCCAGCTGTCCAGTGAGATCGAGCGGCAGATAACTGATGCTAAGCGTATAAATAAGATTATGGGTGTATAAGTGAAGCCTAAATATGTATCCTAGGTTAATTTCATATAATGTATTTGTGCTCCTGTTAAAAATTGAAACAACATTTTCATATTTGTATAATTAAAACTAACAAAAATAGACTTGGACGTAGTTTTGGATCACGGCTTATATCCAGATACATTTTTGTTTACAGTTGGAAGTTAAATAATTTCTCGGATGTTTATTAATATTTTGATTCTGCTGCACGTGCCTTGTGAATACAGATGAGGCCGTAAACAAAGCTAGACGTAAATTGTCAACAACAGAGATAGACATGCTGACGATAATGAAAGCGTTAAATATAAAAACAACAAATTTGTCATAAATAAACCTCCCGACTTTAGATTATTACGAACAAGAAGGCTTATAAATACGCACTACTTTAAACTGCACGCTTTTCTTTGTTTTTGTGAGGTCTCTTTTTGACCAGCTATTTCACATATGGATATATACACTGGATATGTGTATGCATTCATCCTCAACATATGCACATTTTAAACTACGTTCAATTACAATATGACATACAGTTGTAGTTTGTATCTACACTAGGAAAAATAGTTGTTTCGATAAGTTAAAATTCTGCAAGCTAAGCAAAAACTGCGACTGATATTTGCTATGATCGGAATGAACTCAAAAAAGTTCCTCAAAGTAAGGAAATAAATTTCTATTAATAAAATATTATTTTCTTTGACAAATTTAATATCAAAGCTATCAATGACTTGACTAAGTTTTTAATCTAATTCAAATATTTGTATTTTGATTGTAGACAATTTTCACTGGGCTTAATACGTAATCCACTTGTAGGAGAAATAGCTATTTGTTTATGCATGTGTTTGTTGAACCTCCATCGAAATCGATTCAGAAAATTTGAATGTCTAAGGTGTTGTATATAGGTGATTTAAAATTCTTTTTTTCTTTTTATTTTATATTTTGCGTTTCAGTTGCTTACTGCGCTGTCTGTCAACAGTTTGTAAGCGAACCTTTTGGAGTCGATGTCGTGTCCAATTGTGACTTGTAGAAATGACATCGGTAATTCTGCGCCGATTGGCTGTGATCTGTACGCAGATGTCGAACTATATAAAAACCAATTCACCCTTCGTGATTGAGGCGCTAATGGTGTCGCTGTGCTTTGGCGCCATTATAAGCCGATACATAGTACTAATATAGTTGATGAATATACCATAATCATGTGAATAATAATAAAAATGACAAATCGACAACTTTCTCTAAATAGAACTAAATTTGTATTTGTATTTGTGTGTGTGAAAATACGAAAATTGTGCGTGGCAACACATAAAATGTAAGGAACTTAAACCTTAGTGGGCTTCTCAATCAGATGTATATAGAATGCGGGATTCTCCACGACATTCATTTCCTTAAAATCACCAAAGAGTTTATGTTTGGACTGGCTGCCAAAGATTTCTCGAAGGATATCCGTGAAGCGTTTCAGCTCATGCGGAAAATAGGAAAGACGGAACTCGCTGGCCAGCTTGTTACCCTCGATCTGATAGTCCATGGAAACCAGAACTGGCTTGCCGCAATAGAACAAAACGGATGTTTTTATGTCCGCCGTATGGCTTGTCTATAACATTGAAAAAAAAATAAATATATATATATATAAATGTATATGTATTTGTATATAAATATGCAACTAATTCGGTGGGGCGATTAAAATTGTTGATGATGATGGTGCTGTTTTCGTCACTTTGTTCGTGCGAGCTTAGCTTTTGTCTATTTAAAGCGAGTTTAAGTGAGTTATCAATTCGACGATGATTGGTCATATTTAACAAATTATGAACTCAGCACTCAGTCAATGAAATGTGTCGTTTAATACTTTTTAATTGGAAATTATGTGTGAACATGACAAGTAGGTACTGGGAAACTTACGTTATAGTAAATGCTCTTAGCGGGTGTAGCGCCAGTCTCCAGGATGTTATCATAATTGCGATGGTCTATCAGCAGAATGCCACCGGGCTTTAAGCATTTCTCAAAGTTCTTGATGGCTTGCTTGTGTTCACGCTGATCACCAAAGCTGTCGGTCAAATGGGCAAAGGAATTGCCGAGGCAAATGACGGCATCGAAGCCAGCCTGACGATGTTCCCGAATGTCATCGTACAGGGTTAGCCAATTTGCCTCCTCAATGGCTATGGGATAAAGGTCAGTCCTGGGTAAACACTTGCAGAATTTCCCTACTTACTCCAATTGTCAAAGGCAGCCTCCTTGCGACGATTCCAGCGCTCCTTCAGAGCGTATTTCAACATTTTATCGGAGGCATCAACGGAAGTCACCTCAAAGCCCTCTTCCAGCAGCATTATGGAGTCAACACTATATATATTTTTATACATATATATATTTACATATATACATATTTATATATACAAGTATAGTCGGCTTTTTGTCTTACCCCGTGCCGCATGCCACATCCAGGATGCGCTTGCAGCCCTTCTTGCGCAACAAGTCGACCAAGAAGTTCTTGTAGTTGTCCGTGCGAGAGTTCTTATCACCGATGAAAATCTCCCACACTTTAGCTGCTTTACCATCAGCATATTGATCGCGCACTCCTTCGGCGGAAATGCCATCCGACCGGGTGACGAACACACTATCAGCTGAGGTTGGCATCTTTCAAAACGTTTCGCCCTGGCCAGCAGTTCAAACAGAAATAAAATTTCAATTCGAAATTACTTTCCATATAATCTCCGGCTGGTGAATTGCAATCACCAACAGCTGCCTCCCCATTTCATACACACACACACACCTACATAAATATATATTTATATATACATACATACAAATATATTCTATCGCAATCTTATCAGTCCCCACCGAAATTGACCCGAGCTGGCAACGGTTCAGTCCCGAGATCCAAAGCAACATCTGCTCCAAGCGTACACGTTTTGTTTTTTTTTTTTTTTCGGTGACTTGGCTTTGACCTTGTTGTGCTTAGTCCCGATTAGCCTGACTCAACGTAATTGAAATTATTTTTTGACAACAATACGTCATGCCATATCAAAGAAGCTCCCAAAAGTAGATATTGTACTTTCAACCTGCATATTAAAATAAATCAATTGATTTGATGTGGTCATCATGCTATTGAAAAGGTTAAAAAGTCAATATTGATAAGCGAAATGAAAAAAAAAACACGCTCGACAATTTTATATATAAGCTTGATTCACTTAATTAATCAAACTATTAAAAACTATTTAACAACAACAAGTCTTATCACATTTTGTTCGCCAGAAAAACAACCTTTTTGACCAATGCAGGGGGTAGAATGATTTCGGAATAAAGTGTGTAACGCATTGAAGCAGTCGTTTCCGATTCTATAGTAAATATACATATAATCTTGATAAGCAACATTATCCGCTTGAATATTGCAATGTCTGCCTGTCTGTGGGCTTTTTAAAAGTGCAATGATACAGAGAGAGTTGAGGGAGTTTTGCTTTGTAATGCACGTGAGAATGTTTTTTGAACTACAACAATTATTGTGGACTGGGTCTTGTCGTCATGTAGAAATACAAACATTTTATACAAGCATATATGACACAATAAATCCGCTCAATGATCAATTGCATTATCCAAAGGATTTGTTGGTAAAATTTTAAAAGTTTCCAGAATCGAATGTGTAGCATTAGTTGTAGATTACTTAGATCAATAATTGGCACATATAATTTGACAAAAATAACTTGACTTCTCTTCCAAAAATAATTTGTCATATAGGTTCGATTTATTTCAGTATACTTAATAAATATTGCACTGCTTTGATAATTAGGATTATATATTGTTATATGTTATATGTTGTTGTGTTGGTATTCGTATTGCACGTGTTCGTTGTTTTTTTTTTTTTAATTTCTTAAGGATTAATGTCACGAGTTCGTATAGGTATATTTATAAATAGCACAAAACTTTAATAATGTCAAGTCATGATTACGTTTCCCAAGATAATTATTTACAGCTTATAGGCCACAATTATCTTGGGAAACATAAGCGGTCTTTATAATAATATATGATCCCTATATAAGTAAGTGTGTATATGTGTGGCTGTGAGTATGTTGTTTAGATAACTTAGCAACTAACTACATTTATTGTATTCAAACTCTATGGCAAATACCCTAGCGAATCCTCGAGAGATGCGCTCACGGCCCGCATGGATTGATAGCTGGCCATGCGACTTCTGCTCACACTGCTTCGAATGGAGGCAGCCTTCTCCAATGCCTTGATGTTGCTCAAAAGATCGTCGGCACTGCACGATTTCTGAGATCCATTCATGTGCATCGGCAGGGATAGGGGTATGACCATGGGATTGCCAAGTCGATCGCTGCTGAAGGATTCGCGTGTGCGATAGAGGGATCGGCGCGAGGCGTTCGAATGGCAACTGCCGTTGCTGGACCGCATCGCGGGCTTCTGGCTGATCATCGGTGGACAGAGACTCTTGATGTCCGTCGTCTGACTTAGTTTCATGTCGGCAAACACAGCGGCAGCCTCCACACTCTTCTTCACGCTGAGTGCCTCATGGGGCTGCACTGGCTTGCTATTGCCACCGATCGTAAACAGTTCATAGTCCAGGCCCAGTTTCTCACTGGGTTTACCCTTCCTCGGCGCCGCCCGTGATTTGGGGCGCTGATTGAGTGAATCCTCGCTAACATTGGCTGCATTTGCAATTGCACGCTGCCGGAGATGGGAGCGTTTGCAATAGCATTTGCTGGCACTCACACAGCTATCCGTATCGCACCAGGTCGTCGTGTCCGAGTGCGCATTGGCCGAGTCGTGCTCCAGTGTGCTGTTCGGCTCCTCCTCCACCATGGAGCAATAACACTTCTCATCTGACTTGCACGAGATCAACGAATGCCGGTTGCCACCAACCGTGCCAGTATTGACAGTTGGCTTACGTGAATTAGCCATGGCCATGTTTCTCTCATTCTTCTGCCGCAACTTATGATTGAGATGCTCCGTGCGCAGGCTGCAGTAGCAGCGATCAGCGGAGGCACACGTGCAGGATTCCGAGTCATAGCTGCACTCGGAACAAGAGACATACCTATTTCGATTTGATGTATTTTTATTATTAGTTGTCATTCAAATATGTTTCCATATTTCATGTAGGTTAGTCATTTGTGCTTACCCACTGCTGCTGTTACGATTGAGTCCTTGCAGGGCATGTTCATTGCGCACCACGGATACATCCGATCCACTGGTTGCCACCCGATTTCGTTGACGCGGCTGCGAATGGCTTTGGCTAGTTGGCGGCCCAATGACGATGGGCGGCGTTAGGCGTCGCTTGTTGGACTCCTCTCGGATTGCCGGTGGCTCCTTAGTGCGTGCTGGCTTGGCCAACTTGCCGCGACAGGAGCGAAATTGTCCCAGCTGAAAGACTTTCTTCAGGCTTTTGGTGCCAAAAAACATGCTCTTCGGTTTTTTCTAAAATCCCAATTGATATACGTTTAAATTAAAAACAATATTTAAAATTAAGAATTCTTATTTTTAATTTCTGGATAGCTCTAATAATATCGAGTGGAATTTTTACCTGTGACCCATTTCCGCTTGTCTTGCGCTTCTGCTTCTTCTTCTTCTGGCGACGCATTATATTCTTGGATCGCTGAAAGAGCTCGTCCTGTGTGAGTGTAACGGCCAGCTTCAAAAGGAACTCCTTATATATGGGCTTCAGATCGTTGAAGGACATGCCATCGGCATCGATTATGGCATATAGAATATCGTCCAGCGAGTGCAGATTCTCATGGAGTCGAAATTCATTGAACAGTTCACTGAAACCAAGTGGGGAACTAGAAGCACAATTCAAACGATGCCAATCAACCAAACCAAACCTTCTCACCCAGGTTGCAAACTATGTTAAGGCCAACCCACTGGCCAGCGTCAGCTTCAGCTTCAGTTCGTAGACGAGAGCTGACCCTGGCCCCTATGGTTAGTATAAATACTCACCCTCCACCACCACCGCCGCCCAGTTTGCCGGAATTTGTGCGCCTTGCCGCTCTCGATTTGTATCGCGTTAATCCACCCGTGTTGAGAAAGCTCCCCGATCTCGGTATTGCTACACGTGTCAATATATCTCCATCGCCGGCAGCTGCTGCAACTGCACTGGCACCCACAAGATCGCTCATCTTGCGGCCATTGGGCGTTGGTGTTGTGGGTCGCTTCACATGCCCGCTGTGCTGGTGATGCAAACGATTTACATGTCCATTGCTGCACATGACGTTATTGCTTGCGTTGTTGCCTTTGTTTCGGCCGGAACCACTCTTGTAGATTCCGGGAACATTTGGAGCCGGTACGGGCGGTGCACGTTTCGTCTTGTGCGATTTGCGTTTACGTTCCTCCGTCGAGGTCTCGATCTCGGCTGCCTCATTGATCACATTACTGTTGGAGCTGAGCGAGCTGCTCGAGACGCGCTTCTTGCGCGTGGAACGTGACGGCGTCGATGCCCCAACACCCATTAGCTTGGGACTCATGCCGGCCAGGCTGCTGGTGCCAGCACTGCTGCGAAATGAACTGCGACGACCACTGGGCATTATCTGTGATCGTGACAGATAGTTGGAGCTGGTCATCGCCGAGCTGCTCGCAATGCTGATGCAACTAACGCCGTTCTGCTGTCGAGGCGTTCGTCGCTTTGTGCTCCGGTGCGAATTGGTGCTCACATGCGCCATCAGGCTCTGATACAGAGTGGCTGCTATGACAATCGCATCCTCAGTGCTCTTGCAAATGAAGCCGTGGCATTCCAGTATTTTTGGAGCGCTGGCCGAACGCATCACAACAGCAAAGATCGGCGCATGCATGTGCTCACTTTGCTCCACAGCCAGTTGCTCAATGCCGCTGGGAATAGAAATGGTTAAAAAAAAAGTTTAACTAAGAAGACACTAAGAAAAATAAAAATCTGGAATAGAAAATACTCATCTAACACTCAGAAAACAATCTCTATTCAATGAGGTAATTGCTTACCTCAGTGGCTGGAATAATGCAGTCTTGTCTATATTGTCTGGATCGGTAATGAGTGGCAAAAATGCCGCGCCTCCATCCGTGTCGGATATGACAAATTTAACTGCCGACCACACAGCAATGTTGTGAAAAGGTGTAATATTGGAATCGAAGTCGTCGCTGCTTGAAGATGACGTTGCGCTGATTTTGATTCGCAATCCTGTTGCACAAATATCCAAAGCACCCGATTTGAGCTTCTGCAGGAATTGTTTTGAAAACATTTAGCAAAATGGAAACTTCTTAATTATTTGTGTAATTTTGCACCTTTTTCGTAACCTCAGCTAGATATAGCTGACGCAGTGGCTCTTGTAATCCTTGTAGACTGGTCACCTTATCCTTAAGCGGCAGACTGCCTAGGCAGGTGACATCGAAGCTATTTGTGGCATCCTTGGCCACATCGGTGAAGAGCTGCTCGATTTGAGCCTGAACGCTGTTGCTAATGCGCTGCACATCGTTCTTGGCCGCCTCGGCCAGCACCTTGGCCGATTCGCCCGTCTCCTGCAGGAAACTGCTCAGCGATGGCGGCTTATCGCCCGTGGTGCTGGCCAGCTCACTACGTCCATACATGATGATGGAACGCGTGCGATGCGATCCCCTCGGATCGTCGAGGCGGTTGCTGCGCATTGATCTGCACACAGAAATGAAGGAATTTTTATAATACTTTTGTAAATAATATTACTATTAATATTATTATTTATATTATAATTTATTTATTAATAAATAAATATTATTATTAATGTGCTGCTGTACATTTGAATATATGTATTTATATGCGTACAATTGCGCCAATAACATGCTTGACATTTATCAACACTACTATCGTTATTGCTATCGTGAGTTAAAATATCGTTCGGAAGAAAAACATAATTACTAAAATAAAACTAACAAACTCTTCAGCATGTAAAGACTTGAACATTGTTCTGTTTGCAAAAATCACATAATATGTACGTTCAGTGCTAAAAATTGCAATCCCAAAGTCATCGACAGTTTTGCAATTTATCGATGAGATGATGTAGATAGTCTCATCACTATCACTTTATACTTTTCGCAAAAACAGCCAATACATGAAATGAGCAGCAATCCGTCGCGAATATATGTTGAGGAGGTGGCCGTTGATCAAAATGCCAGTCTGGACCTCAACTCCACAGAGGAGTCCGATGGCAATATAGCAGATATGGAACAGTCGATGGACAAAAGTGGAACATTTGAACAAAGCGAGACACTTTCTGAAGCCGAAGTGACGCCACGATCACATGTTATGGGCGAAGCACACAGCACGGTGTCCGATGATGAAGTTGAAAAAGAGGAAGAGGAAGACAGCAGTTCGAGCAGCACCGAACAAAGCGATTCGAGCATCTCGCTTAACAGCGAAAGCGATGCTATCGAAAGGGAGCACTCACCCAACACGGTGGTGGATGTAAATGATGTTGCCGGCAACGAGGATATCAACTATGCTGATTCCGACAATCAAATACTAGCCGAGATGTTGGCGGCGACCTATCCCAAACCTGATGAAGCAATAGACGCAGAGGTCGGGGCCGAGCAGGAAGTTGAAGAAGCCAAGGAAGATGCTGTGGAAGCAACTGAGGCGGACGCCGAGCCAGACTACGAAGTGGAAGTGGAAGTGGAAAATGAGCCGGAAAATGAGACTGAGATCCAAGTGGAAGTGCCCGAAGCAGTCGATGAGACTGCCGAAGTGATGTCACCCATCAACCGTCCTCCATCTGCCATTGATATGGAGGTACAACAACAGCCTGAACAATTAGAAAAGCGTTATACGCTAGCAATGAGTCAATATGAGCGCATCTCTGGCAGCAGCATAGATGAAGGCAAGAGCGATGATAATGAGGATGGTGACGATGAGGAAGATGATGACGATGACGATGACGAGGACGACGACGACGATGACGAGTATGACGAGGATGACGAAGATGATGACGATGACGAAGATGATGAGGATGACGATGATATTGTAGAGAATGAGGCCAGCTCGGTGAATAAGATAGCTGCAGCGTCCGATCGAAAAGATACGGATTACTGCAACTTGCCGCTAAAGAAGATCGAGATCAGTGCACATCCCGAAAAAGTCTACTATATTCGCCGGCATGATGGCACAGTTCATGCTGGTCACGTGCTCGAATCGCGCGTCACAGATAATAGCAGCAGAACGCCCAACGAGTATTATGTGCACTATTTGGGCCTCAATCGTCGCCTGGATGGCTGGGTGGGCAGGCATCGCATTTCCGACAATGCCGACGATTTGGGTGGCATTACGGTGCCCAGCACGAGCACCGGGAGCAGCGGTGGCCTAACCGGCGGTCACAAGCGGCAAGGCAATAAGGATTACTATTTGTCCGCATGCGAGAATCATGGCTACGATTACAGCGACAAAAAGATGACTCGCTATCAGAAGCGACGCAACGATGAGATCAATCACGTACAGAAGAGCCACGCCGAGCTGACCGCCTCCATGGTGCAGCTGGAGAAGGAGCACGAGCAGATAACTAAAGTCAAGTATATTGATAAGCTGATCTTTGGCTACTACGAGATAGACGCCTGGTACTTCAGTCCCTTCCCAGGGGAGTACGGCAAGGCGCGTGTTCTCTATGTGTGTGAGTTTTGCCTGAAATACATGCGTCTGGAGAAGAGCTACAGCTTCCATTTGTATGATTGCAAAAAACGACATCCACCTGGACGGGAAATCTATCGCAAAGGCACCATAGCAATCTATGAGGTGATTGGCAGGGAGCAACCGCTCTATTGCCAGCTGCTCTCCCTGACGGCGAAGCTGTTTCTCGATCACAAGGTGCTCTACTTTGATATGGAGCCCTTCCTATTCTATATACTCTGTGAGATCGACAATGATGGCAGTCACTGTGTTGGCTACTTCTCCAAGGAGAGGAATTCGCTCGATAATAACAATGTCGCTTGCATTCTGGTGATGCCGCCGCATCAGCGCAAGGGCTATGGAAAACTATTAATTGCCTTTAGCTATGTATTGTCCCGCAAGGAGGGCGTCATTGGCAGCCCGGAGAAACCGCTCTCGGATCTGGGGCGTCTCAGTTATCGCAGCTATTGGGCCTACACACTGCTCGAACTGATGAGGGAACGTTGCTCGGCCGAGCAGACCACCATTAAGGAGCTAAGCGAAGCCAGCGGCATCACCCAGGATGACATCATCTACACTCTGCAGTCAATGAAGATGATTAAGTATTGGAAGGGTCAGAATACCATCTGTGTCACGCCCAAAACCATTAACGATCATCTCAAGCTGCCTCAGTTCAAGCGACCCAAACTAACCATAGACTTAAATTGCCTAAGCTGGAAACCCCTTAAAAAATAATTCATTTACTATCAATTTAAGCAATCGAATGAATTTTATCATAATCATTCTCATTATTTTTTCAGCGCATACATCCCACAACAGTAATATAATCAAATGTATATTTATATTCAATACTCGTAATAGTCTTACATAGATGTCTAAAAATTAATAAATAAAAATAACTCTTAAACTAAACTCTAGGTATCTCTCAAGGGCTGGGTAGTGACACAAGAAGTGCTGGACTGAGTCCTCTTCTTCTTCATTAAGGCTACTTTTGCAGCAGTCATTATGAGGAATGGACAACCTCGTATAACACGGATCAGAAGATTAGAAACTCCCCCATTTGATAATCATTGGACTTATGGAATTACAATTAATTTCACAGATTGCTTTAATTGGCTTTTATTGAGTTTTGATTGATTGTTAAGTGCGTCTACAGCAATGAAAATGTAAATATTTTGGAGTTTTGCGGTAAGCTCCACAAATCGCATTTAGAATTGCCTACTTATTTTGTAAGAGATTTGAGTGGTTCTCTCGTTTGTGCGACAAACTTAAAAAGTATTTGTGAAAGTTTGGGGAAACAACAACAATTTTGCAAGTTGATTTAGGTATGTATGTGTGTGTGTGTGTGTGTGAACATCTTTTACGCATGCGCTCTAACTAAATGCATAAGAATGTAAATTAATGGCTACTTATCAATTGGCAACTGGTCGTCGATTGGCCAGAACAACATCCTGTTGGAAGAGAAGTGAGCGAGCATTAAACACAAAAGGGGCCAAATGCTAAACAACTGGCACACTGACAACTAATCTGCCAGGGAGAATATACATACATCTCTATATATATGTACATGTACATGAAAGAGATGGTGCAGAGGTGCACAGTGTTCTCAATAGAAACCATTCGCTTTACCGCTAGTTGACATCAAATCGGAAATGTCTCTTTTTTTGTGTGTTTTTTTTTTTTTGGGAGAACGTTGGCGCGTCCAACTATTTTGAATATGAATGAAAAATGAAGAATGAAGATGTTGTTGGCGCTGCGTAAGTCAGACTATTATTTGACTGGAGTGTGGAGCGCGGTCGGCAGCGTTTTCTTTTTTAATCAATTAAGTAGTTCACGCGGCGAATGTGTGTCAAAGCTATCGATGAATATTTACATATATACATTAGAGCAAGTGTCGCTTGACTCCAACTTGCCACATCTCTACCCCTCTCTCTGTCACTCTCCAACTAACTCTCTCTCTCTCTCTCATCTATCTGTGTGTGTGTGTGATGAAAACTAACTGTTTATTTGTTGCTTATGGAAATGGGAAACGGTAAAATGAGCGCTGATGCTGCGTTTATTTATGAAATGTATTATTTGTGTGTGTGCGTCTGCGTGTGTGTGTGTGTGAGTGTGTGTGAGTGTGTGTGTGCGTGTGTGTGTGTGTGAGTGTGTGTGATTTTGTGTGTAGTGTGTATTCGACTCGATCAGTCTCGAGTGCTGGGCTGTCTGAAGTTTTGAGAACGAAAGTGCTTTCCGTTGAAAGTTGTTTGAAATATACTCAAAAATGAGCTCCAATTTGAATTAGCTTGTGCTAATTAGAGAACTGTGCAAATCAGATATTTAATTTCTAAAAATATACCAATATTTATGTAATATGCTAAAGATATGGATAAAATGATCTCTTCATAAAAAATGTAGTCAGTTTGTACATTAAATGGTATTGGTAAGTACTGCGAAATATGCCCAGTTTCAACAACTAACTACTTTTGCATAATTTATAATACAATTCATGTGCATCCAATTTAGATTTCTATGATATGGAATTTTTAGCAAGTTGCGAAAATACTTTCGACTCGCACTCACCTGGAATCGTCAAACATTAGATCGATCTTAAGTTTGTATATCGAATTTCGACTGACACTCGAATTGTTTTCGAGCTGATCGCCGTCCAGTAGCCGGAATCCGGATGAGTTGCTATTACTGCTGGCGGGTTTGCGGATACGCACCGAATTCATTTTTGGCACTGCCACAACTGATTGCGAATCCAACTTGCAGGAAGTTACCATCATCGAGATCGATAGTAGGTGAGAAGAAGCACACGCGAAATGCAGCAGCCGCAGCAGTTTGAAGTTGAAGCAGTGGCACTAACTGCGGCGCATACCACTTTAGCTCTTTTTTGTTTTTGTGTGGTTTGCAGTTCCTTTTTTTTTTGGTTTTTTTTGTTTGTTTTTCTTATTTTATTTTTCTATTTGGGGTTTGTTTATTTGCCTTTTGTGTTATGCTTTTTGTGTTATGCTTTTTGTTTGCCTGTAATTTGTGTGCAATTAGCGGCAAATGTATTTTAATTATGCACATTGAATGTTAATTTTCCATCATTTTTAGCTATAACGAATTGTTACCATTACACAAGCGCACACATACACGCAGACAGGTATCCGATTGCACTGCACGAGATTTATGTTTTAACACTTTGCATAGACCGAGTCGAGAAGAGAAGAAGAAGAGTTCACGTCGCCTCCTGAGGTGTTTGCCTGGCGTGTTGTGTTGGCTTATTAATTAACTGCTGGCTAAAAGCTAAAAGCACCATCAATGAGAAAAGCCAAAAAGCAAAAAGCATATTACAATTGGTTTAAAACCTATGTACATATATAAATAGTGTTTATATCGTGTTTGAGGGTGGCGTTTTTCCTATAGGAAAAACTATTGAACATATTTAATGGTTGCATTTGTGCTGTTGATGTTTTCGAATTATGGTTATTGTTTAGTGGTGGTTTTTGGTTGTTCGTTGTTTCACTGATAAATTGCCCCATAAAATGCGATTGTTGTACTGGAAAAATGTTAACAATTTGCGGCGAGCTGCTTAACGCACAACACCAGTTGCAGTTGCAGTTGCAGAAATAAAACACAAATAACAAATATAAAACAAACACGCTCAAGTGTGTGACGCGTCTTAGGCTGCATCTGTTAGATACTTTCACTATAGCAAGAGATATTTGCCGTAATTAGCAAATGCCGTCTGCACCACACAAACAGACACACGTCACACACACACATACACACATACTCACACAGAGACACACACAAATAAAACACACACTCAGTCACTAACAAGCACACACAGATACACGTGTAACCCATTTGGCACTGACATTTACTTTTGCCTTATTGGAACTCCATTTGGAAACACTAAATTAACTGCACCGCACAAAATTCATCGGCAGCAGTAGACCCGGTCAAGTTGAATTCTCAATACTCCCGATACGGATTTATAAGCTCGGCATCTGGGCTCGTTGGATGCCACTCAGCGACTGCGCGAACGCGTACGTTCAAATGTCGATGAGCGTCAAACAAAAAAAAAAAAAAAAAACAGAGAAACAAAAACCACCAAACACAAAACTTTGCTTTGAGCCAACTTCGCCGACCATTTCGAACGAGCCGGCTTACGAACGCTGAACGAAGTGAAGTGGCCAAAAGAAATGGGCAAGCTTGGTGGCCAAGCAAACGTAACGGCGGCGGTAACTCCAATCTATCTGTGTGTGTGTACGTATATGTATGTATGTGTGTGTGTGTGTACACAATAACAATAACAATATTATCTCTGGCGTAAGTGGGTAGCGCGTCTCAGCTCACCTCTTCATATGCTCTTACATATCTTTCTACACTCATCCACATACTACACACAATGATTGTACACTCAGCAAAATACATGACCTAATTTTATTTGTCCAATGTTGTAACAGCTAACTCAGTATTGCATAGAACCCAAAGAAAAAGGATCTTTTAGTAAATCAATTATTTTAGAAATTTGTGGTTGACAACATTTATTTGAGAGTGTGTTTCGATATTTGTATAATTACTGCATACGTGCAGTAAACAGCATTTTTTTGTTTATATTTTATATAATTAAAAATTAGTATTAGCAGATAACGTAGCAGCACCGGTAACAACTCCGGTAGCAGCTACGAGGAGCAAAACAAAATTATGTGATTGCTTTGTAATATCACAAGCTGTGCAATTCAGATGCTGTGCTTTCGTTCTGCTCTCGTTCTGTTATTGCTACAACTATAGATATAAATTGACATCTTTTTGCATTAACTACTGCTATTCCTCTTGCAATTTCAGAGCAAAGCAGAGCGAAAGATTGAGACTAATTTCAGTTTTCTGATAGTGTTTCTGCTATATCTTTGTTGTAGCGATGAAATAACAAAAAGTAGTTTTGCATTATAAATCACTGAAGGTAGCGTAGCAATTTCAATCACTACTTGCAAGGGCTTCTATTTTGCTGAGTGTATTTACATATATAGTAAATGTAGGGGCAACAATATGGGGCTGCTGTTGGTTGTGCTGTTGCTGATGAAGACGAACGAGTCCACTTGGATTTTCAACATCAACAATCACTTGGCAGATGCTGAATGGGTGCTTTATGTGGCCGTAACTCCATTATATACCCAACAATGTTGGCATTATTTACACTTGCTCGTGTTTTGGCAGTCAACAACAAACACAACACAATTGCTGCAGCGATTTGCATAGATAAATAGTTGGGCATTTACGCAAAAGATTTTTGAGCAATGCTCTCAGTTCAGGCACCTGTTGCAGTCCAGGCCCAATGTCAATAACAACTTATTGATTTGGGTTTGGCGACGTTAACCAGTGGATTTGGAGTCAACTGTGGCCGGTGCCCAGTTTTGGTTTTTGCCATTTGCGCAAGCTCAAATATCTGTGACGGAGTCAGAGTCGGCATTTTCGAAATCAATGACCGTGGTCAAGTTTATACAATAATTGCGATGGCTGTGGACTCGTTTCTGGACTGGCTTGACTATGCAATCTCATCAACAGCATTTCATTTTTATTTTTATTTTTATTATTTTTTTTTTGTTGCTTTTGCGCTTAATCTGTAACATTAGTTGAGTGCACTCTAGCATAGAAATGCACCTTAGAAGAATATGGGAATATATGTATGAATGAAGCTATCACATGATAAGTATATATCCGCAGGGCAGCATAGGTATTGCATGTGCTCAATGCGATTATGTCGATAAGGGGGCTCATTCAAAAATTAATTAACAATATTGTTATGCAGCTAGAAACTGAAATTAATTGAGGTAGCCTGTAATCAAACATAATTTACGATGTGGTATTAATATTAAATTGAATGGTAGAATAATCATTCGTATAATCACATTAATTATATGCAACAATCTGAATTATACTGTCGAAACTTTCATATTAAGCTTCTTAGTTTTTTGTACAAATTTCTTGTAAATTATCTTGATAATCAATTCGTACTGCAAACCCATATAATTGTTAATAATACTTGTACGTGTTTTGTTCAAAAACGGACATTTTACCAGCAAATAGTTAAAATATTACAACTTTCCATTAGATGAAGCTTTACCGACAGATTTATGTATTTGTGTATATTTGTTTTATTTCTTTAATCACAGCACAAATTATATTTTAATTTGTGTATAATTTTTTGGTCAATTTTTAAAAATGTATTTACGTAATTTAATTGCCGCTTTTGTTTTGCAATTGATCGGTTTGTGATGCAGCTGCAAATTGTCATGTGTGTTGTGTATTCATGAGATAACAGTTAATGACAAAGTTACGACTAATTAAATTGTGTCTACATACTAAAACAAACGGCTAATAGCCGACTATTGTGTGACTGCCTTAATAAACTCTTACTTTTATGCCGGATGGCAACGGAGACGAATGCGGAGAAGAGTAAGTTGACGTTGACTGAGGGCCGGAGGGCTTCATCTGCTGTGCAGCTCTGTGTGTGCACAACATATGTTTATGGTGTGTGCCGCTTTTCTTTTCGTTTTGATTAGCCGAGTGAAACAGTAAACAAGATGCCAACATGCCTGACAGAAAAAACTTGTATCTCGGTTTTACTGTACAAGAAGGGCCCAAGACACTGTCATTTACAACGGTTATTTGTTAGCATTTATTTTCAGGTAGAACTTTCAAATGGCTTTTACTTTTAATAAATTCGTCTCTCGTGTCAATATAGGTTACTAACTGATTCTCTATGGAATGTCTTAGAATTTAATTCCAATTTTTTAACTGTCTCCATTGAATGTATTTCTCTATTTTGATTTACAATTGAATTTAAGTTATTTTAAATACTAACTCTATATGCATATAGGAAGTATCTTACTCAGATTTGTTGTATTTATATATTTTCCTAACCACTAATTATTGATATCCCTTTGAATATACTGTACTTACTAGTGTATATCTAGTCGGACTCAACTGCTTTAAATGACAAAATGCATGCGTTTTGCTTTCGACTGTTGGGTGCCGTTAATGTGATTTATCTAACAAATATCATATCTGTGATCATCACTTTCTCTGTCTTATTCTGTGTGGCTTGTCTGTTTTAAATTGTTTTTAGGTTTGTTTTATTTAATCGCAGTTGCAAGCAAAACAATTTTAAAATTAGTCATACATTATACTCGGCTATACTCTGGCGAATGCAAGCATGCTTGAAGATACAGATACTGCTACAGCTACACACATCTTCAGATAAAAACGCACAAGTGTATATGAGTATATAAGAGTACATACATATAGATATATATATATATACATAAACATATACATAGACATACATTTACAGAGTTAGAGCCCCCCCTTGGACTGTGTTGGACACGGTTGATTCCTTTAGCTTGGCTCTTGTGTCTAGCATTGCGTATCTGAAATGTGCTTCAAGCGCAGATTAAAGCAAAGCCATTCAATAGAGGTGCGATCAAACGACACAGACAACGTTTTTCATTTTATTTCATATAGTATTTCAAATATTTTATTAAATTATTTTTGACGGTGCGAATCCCCAGTTGCATTTGTCTGTCATCTGATTGGCACGACACGCAACCACCTCTGCTGGGTAGAGGCACTAAAGCGCTTTAATATAGCGTTAAATTTGTAAATTTAGAAACTTTCCTATTGGCTATGCTATTATACAACAGACATCATTTCGATACGATAGTAAAGTTATACCTAGAGAACATGCTTGCAGTATGAACTAACAACTGCAATCAAATTGCAATAATGTAATATTAGACAAACGCTGAGGCCCCCAACGATGATGACGGTTATACTCCTTATCACGATCTAACTTTCTAAGTACTTTAGGTACTCGCACTTAAATTTGGGTTATTTTCAGACGACAAACCCCAAACTATGAAATTCACATTGCGTCACGAGTCTCGGTAGAAAGACACAAAAATGCTCCACAACAATTGTCACATTGTACTCGTTACGCCATTTCGCTATTACTCCTTCATCTTCTTCTTCTGCGTCACCTTCTTCTTCATCATTTTTTTTAACACGTTTCCACTTTTTAACAATAACAATACAAAACATTCGTGCAATTCAAGCACTACGATGACAGAGTTGCGCATATTAAGAAAAATTAAATTCGTGAGCTTTTTTATTTTACAACTCGCGAAAATTGTTTAATTTGTTTTTTATAGCGTGTGCCAAACAAATAAAGACTATTCATGACTATTCAGTTTGAAAATAGTGAAACTTAAATGGGAAGATGATGAAGTGTTGAACAAAATGGGATTACTTACAAAACCAACCAGGGACTTTAAAACTGTTTATATTTGGTACCTTTTTTATTTCGTTGAACTTGCAATTGAATTGCAATGCCAAATCAAAAGTCTAATTTTGTGACACATATGTAATTTTGATCTGTGTTTAATAAGTCAGTGTAATTCTCGGGTTTTTTATTGTGATTCGTTAAAGAAGGTAATTTGCTCTAAGTTTTTGTGTGAGTGTCAAATTTGTGAGCTTTAATGCCTGGTATAGTTTTGGGTCTTTTTTCAATGAAACGTCCCTAACTCAAGCAAATCGACGTCAACTTCAAATACTTTTTGCAATACATACATAGTAATTGGTGGAAAATGTAGAAAATGTACTAAAACCAACATACTTACACACACACATATATGTCTACTCGCAATTTAAATAGTTAGTAAGGTTTGGCGAACAATGCACCCATAAGGTGAGCATTACGGCGTAGATAATGAAATCCAACAAAGAAATTGCTCAAAAAAGCGTGACGCTTGGCGCTGCTGATGAACTCTGCGCCATAAATTGCCAAGAGCCTACATATACATATAGTATATGTAGATATATATATATATATATGCATATCTGTTGGCCATAAGGTCCATCTAATTGCAAACCTTTGCGGTATCTAGATATCTAGACACAAAAATTCTTATGGTAATTCATTTTGGCCTGAATGTGTTTTATTGCCATAATTGCCTGTTGAATGAAATTTTTCGGTATTTCCATCTGGTTGTAATTTAGCAATTTTCTTTCTTTTCGGGTGCTAAGCGACTTTCATTTATTTCGGTCAGCTGAGTTCAAATGGCGCGTGTTATGTCGGTCAGTGGTGGTGCCGGTGTTGTCGGTGGTGCCAATGCAGCCCACGTCTATCCACTTAGTCTACAATACACTCATTCCTCATCCATTGGAGGCGGCACTCGCTACCAGCAAAAGCGGAAAATTATAGGAGTCGGAGTTGGAGTTGCTCATTGACACCATCAGATTGCTGCTAACTGTTCTCTTATTGTGTTGGCTCTTTGTGCCGTTGTCGGTGGCCAAGTTGCTGTTAGATACGATCATCATTCATCAGCTTCTGCTTGTGAAGTGTGTATCGTTTATCACACTGTTCAGGGAAAGTTCTGCACCCGCACGAGTTAATTATCATATTTCTCAAAATATTTGAAAATTGTTGTGGAACTCGGATTAGGTTAATAGTTTTTTTGGCCAATATAATCAACTTGAATTTAAACATGTTCTGTTTGGAATAATATTTGATTCGAAATTGTAACCATAGAAATGAGTCAAAAATCAATCACCAGTTTTGATTAAGATTTCGGTTTTTTTGTTGTATCATGAATCTTGCATCAATGCATTCTTTGGTTGTTTGTTCGGATGTCAAGTAAATCTATAGAAATGTTCTTAAACTGCATTGCCAATCCACATGCGATACACGCATTCTAAAAGCAGGATTTTGGCTTAGCTAATTAATTGTGACCGTTATATATGTTATACATATGGCAGATGTGATTGTGTTGCGATTGTACCTGCTTTATTAGCACATTCTTATAAGTAGCTTGATAGAAATACAGTTAATTTGCAGTAAAGTGGTGATTGGCAATACCTCGACTTGTCTGCAAAACTCGTATAGAGTGTGTGTCGATATGCGTTCTGACTGCTACCGGCGAGAAGTTATGGCTGTGACCTACCTTTAGAACTGGAAGCTAGCGAGCGGCCAAACACAAGTTGCACTTGCAACAGCTGCCACAAACGGCGCATCGATGCTCCAGTTTGAAAACCATAGACCTGTCACGCAGCCACAGCAGCAGCCCCAGCATTCACAGTGTGTTGAGGAGAAAATCGGAAAATAATTGCATTAAAAGTCGAGATCCCTCCTTGAAAGAAGCGCGAACAGCAAATGCGGCCAACAAACAGTCTAAAGGCGGTATGCGGCATGCGGCGTGCAGCACACAGCAGGAGGCAGCAAGTGGCAAGTGGCAAGTGGCTAGCTGAACTCGTTCAGCAGGAAAATGGTTTGTCTATCTTAATACACGTACAATTGGATTGAGGAACAGTAGCTTAAGAAATACCGCTAATTGAATGATTGTGTTTGTGTATTGCAGTTGTTTCTGCTATCAAATATGGACAAAGTACAGTTAAAATGTGCTCACATCAATTTTGTTCTTGTATCTAGTGACAATGCCTAATTAATGTAGACTCAAGCCATGTCATGATAATGCCTAATTAATTCTGACTTAGGTAGACATTTAATGAGTAGCCATTATTATTTTCATCATTATTACGATTATTACATGGACACAAATTATTGTGATTAATTTTAATTGTGGGTCAAATTCAATAAATAAATCTGTGACATTTGCCACCTATGATGAACAGATCATTGAATTAATTAATATAATTTTCACCTAAACAAAAGCAACGACACTCTTTAAAAATTCAGCTCGAGTTAATATATTGAATTTGAATTCAAATTTACCCTAATCACATCAATAATAATAATAAGCCAACAAGCCGATTGATGAATATTAATTATGATAGCTTATCTTTGGCCTGAGTTGAAATTAATAAAATTCAAATTGACTCTTTGTTAATTTTTACCAAATAACATTTAACAAACCAAATCGAAATGAACTCACCTAATTTGCATTCTTATATCACATCCCAATATCCATTTTACGAATATGCATTCGGTAGATCCAATAGCATCCAAAATGTCTCATATCGTATAAGCAAAAACAATGATGAGCCAAAGGGTAGTTGCCTTTGTGAGAATAATTGACTTCACTTGTAGTTCTTGGCGATTAACACACGCTCCCAAACACACTCGGGGGCAGTTAGCATTTTCCAAAGCGAAACAACTGCAACCGATTCAGCGACCGAAGCGCGTGAGGCCAATAACGAGACTAACTGCTCGAGAGCAATTTAACAGCGTCCAGAGCGTCCATCGAGGCGACAAAGCGTCGTCAGTCGGCCAAACGGCCAGCGAGTTTTCCATCCCAGCTCAGCTGAAGACATTGGTTGTGGCATAGTCTTCGGGTGATGTGCACTTACTCGTAATCTCATTGGACTGGAGGCAACTCTGTCGCGGTGTTGACAGCTGGCGGGGATTAGCTAAAATTCGTGGCTCATGCCCATAATACAGACAGTAATAACAACAATTTGTAGTTCTTATGTCAATGCTATAATTGAATTAACTTACTGCAGGCATAGCTTTAAAATCTGAACTTAAGTTCGCATGATCTTTAATTAAGTATACGCAATTTGAGTAAGCCATTTCGATGTTACACACATAAGAACGATTAACTCAAAATGATCACAAAAAGATTCATTTGGTAACCAATCCCACTGGCGACTTTTTCTTGCCTAACAGTGTCTCTGTAAATAAGTATTTTGGTTTAATTAGAGTAGGTCAGCGTAGCCAGATTCTGACTATTCCTGTCTACCTTGACCAACGATCCCAATTTGAAAATTTCCTGTTGCCGAATAGTGGAAAAACTCGCGTGGGTACTGCCCCAATTGGCGTGTGCTCATTTGGAGGAACACTAAGGCGGGAGCGGTGCGAGAATAGAATTGACCAATATTTGAGTGAACCGTTAGACAGAGGCGCTTGCAGCTCAAGGTGGCCAGCCTGGTCATATTCATTTATGTCTCCTGCAGAAATACCCAGTCGACAGAGTTGGCCACCTGAATGGGAAACAGGTTCGCTACGCGCCTCCATCTCGAAATGGGTCAATCTTTAAGAATGCTGCCTGTCAGAATCTTTGGCAACTACAGTTTCAAGCCGGTGATGGTCTTCGCTGCAGACCCACAAAAGATAGGCGGGCTCCTGTTCAGCTTCTCTGATATTTTTTTTTGCCTCAGTTGTGCTAGAGGTAACTGTGTCAGTTGATCGAGGTTTGTTTTGTAGGATTAGTTGCCCGACCAAAGAATCTTGTCAGGTTTTTCTTAATTGGGTCACTGAGCAATATTTACGGCAATCGACATGAGCTGAGTAGCATAATTAATGCTAAGAGCTTGCTAAATTCAAATCGGTTTAATGAACGCCTGATAGCAAATAGAAAAATATAAGCTTAAGTCTGCATTTGTTTGTCTTAATTTCCAAATCTTCGAAAGCATTGAGTGCATACTCGGGACTTGGAATTAATCAGAATTAAAATGTGTGGTTTAACTAATGATATCAAGCAAACACCCGTTTGCAAATCCAATTGAAGTTAACAATGAATTTAGTAACAAATAATCGAAACAATTTATTTTTCCATGATGTGAGAGAAAAAAATGGAACAAATATATCAAAAATCGTTCCTAACTTTGGAGTTCAAGGACCATCAATGGACAGATTGAAACAGAGATCTTTCATTGCCTGACAGTTGAAATAAAGTAAGTAGCGAAACTGCTTCAAATAATTTAAATAAGAGAGCAATTTTTTCATATATTGCATCTTCCTGAAAGTATGCCACATTTCTTGATTTTCGGCAATCTATCCAATGCAGAAACCAAGTTTCTTTCACAGGTGTGTGCAACCTGCCAAGAAACTATGTACTGTGTTTTCCTAAAAGTATATCGTATTTTTTTATTTATTTTGGCACATGTCTTTTCAGCAATCTGCACAGAAAACCATATAAACTGACCGCGAAGGGTCATTTGTAATTTGTTTTAAGTGTTATTTGTGTAAACAATTCCATATTTACTTATTTTACTATAGAAATATCGCTAAGGAATATGCTGTGCTTGCTAAGTTTTTATGACAATACATTGCACAAGCAAAGGCTACTACTATTATTATTTAAGAGTAGTGGGAAATCACCATATGCTTCTCAAAGCACACCAAAAAAATATTTTAAATCAACTATGGCGGTGCCATTGTGAATGGTACTGCAAGCAGTGCATTTACATACTCTATGAACGACAAAGCAGTACGTTTTTCCTATATTAAATCGCAGCCTGTATGTATGCAACACTTTTTTGTCACAAAAGCAGCTGCTTCACTTTGATTGTTTTAGAAAATTCCGAATTTATGTTTTGTTTTGTGGAATGCAAAATATGTTTTATTTACTTCATAATTGGCGGTTGTAACGAGGGCTATATATATGTTATGTCTGCATAAATATGTACTATTTACAAAAGCATATCACACCAAGATCCAGATACATAATTTATTCGCCTTCACCTTCCGAATCGCATGTGGCCGTAGTCATCAAACTGGTCATCTCCGTTCCGTTTGCCAAATCGCATGTGTCCATAGTCATCAAACCGTTTCGGTCGCTCAATTTCGTCGTTCTCCACCAGCATTTCCAATTCGATGGGTATCTTGGACCGTGTAATTGGGAAAAACCTGTGTCCGAAACCGATGGATCTCAGATTGCGCCTGCTGTTGCCGAAATGGACAAGCGATGGCCCTGGCACGTGGCCAGATTCCAGCTCCAACTTGGGCTCTAGCTGCAGCTCCTCCTTCGCTGGCTCCACACTGCCAGCATGGGAAAGAGTCGGCACAACCAGGAAAAAGTACACTGTAAACCCGAGCAGCAAAAAGGCGCTAGAGTAACACATCTTTACAGTTCTCCAACTGTTGAATGAGTACCAATTCAGCACAAAGAGCTTCAGCTTTTATAGCCTGCATTGCTCCTTCTTGGCATCCTTTGACTTGACTTTGATGAAAACAAAATAAAGCGAACATTTGAACATTTTAATATTCCGCGACCAAGCTCAAGAGCAATAAGATTACAATTCACCTAGCGTAGTCATAATGTGACAGTTGATTGACGTGATTGGATCAACAGAATAAATCCCACACAGCTTCGCTGATAATTACATTTAAGCACGCTGCGTTTTGAGCAGTAACAAATGTTGAGCAAATATAATAGTCTTTAGCTGTTGCAGCATTTGGGATTGCGTTCAGTTAAATAAGCATAGCTTTATTAAATCTGATTAAGAATCACTATTTGCTTGTCTTTACATGAGAATATAGATAAGTATTGTATTGTAATATGTTTAGCTATTGTTCGGATTTTGAGATTGAGTGGGGGTTATTTAAAATGCATTTCCTTATACTGTAAAAAATTTTTACACAAAATACAATCTCACTGTTGATATAAATACATTGTCGACCTTTCGGTTCAAGGAAAATGTGTTAATCTATTTGTAAAATTCCAATTAGTATCTTAAATTTTTTCAAGGTCTAAAAAGGTTATTTTTTCTCAACACAAACAATAAAGACAAATATTTCAAGCATATGCATAATTTTAGATACATCTACATAAATCAATTCGATTTGTCTTTCAACTCCAAACCGCATTCTTAAGTACCCTCCAACAAACCGTTTCTTAACAGATCAATTACAATGTTGGTGTTGTTTTTGTTGTTGGAGGCATCGCAAAGACACGAATCGTGGCCCTTTTGTGAGTTCATTGATGACGGCTTTAATTAAATGTGTGCCGTCAAAGGTACTTCACTAATAGCCAAGCTGCATGGCCAGGCAGTTCCAAGTTAAGCAAGTTGCTCGAGACTGGCGTGTCAAGTGTTGACTCCCTCCAATTGACCGCATTGAGCCGCCGTTTTGCTCTGTGTGTCTCTGTCTCTGTCACTGTCTCTGTCTTTGTCTCTGTGGTTGTGTTAAAGAATTCCATTTGCTGACCGGATTGTCCGCATTCCAAAGATTCAATCGAATAGTAGACACACACACACATATGCATACTCAATCGCACACACACACACACATGCACACTCAATCGCACACACACACACACATACACACTCAGAGGTACATAAAAGACCAAATTAACAGCTATAGAGAAAAGTATCTACGAGTTTATCAATAAACAAACCGCAATCCAAAGCCGTTGCCTCAGCCGCAGCCCAATGCAGCGGCTTTGTAGACTTGGACACAACACACACATGCACAACATTCTCTAGTTGTCAATACTCCATACAACCAGTCGCAGTGCTATGATTGCGACCCAGAGAGTCTCAACTCAAAACTACTCTGTGCAAAAACAAAACACACACACACACACACAAAATTGGTGAGCACACAACAAAAGCCTATGGCCAAGACAAGCATTAGAAACAAGACAAAATCCACAAGCAGCAGTAACAACAATTTTGTGGGCCGCAGCCGGCACATTTGAGTCTATGGTTAATGGCCAAGCTGGAGAGCAGTAAGCCGTTTCGGACAACACCACCACCACCACCACTATCAGTGGTGCTGTTGCTGTTACTGTGGTGACGAGGTTGTTTTCTTGAGACCTAAGACTTGCAGGTGTTTCGAGGTCTCTCTTTAGATAGTAATTCAACGGAGTCGTTCTTCGGATCGAGTTTATACGCTTTTTAAATGGCTCAATGGTGTCGCCACCACATATGTCACAGAAATAAGGAAATTCATTCACTAAAATGTTAAGTACAAAATATGAACTCGGTTTTAGTTATACTCTGGTAGGCAAGTATTTGTATACATATTTATTTAATTTTGTATTTTTCCAAACATTTTTCTCAAAGTTTGCATCACGTTTGCTTCTTTGTTCCAACTTATCGTTTAGCTTATGCATTCAGGTGTCGCAAACGTGAGATACTTTGAAATGATTTATAAAACATAAAAAAACAAGTTTACTTTTGGTTTAACAGCGAGATATGTTTTTTTTTTGCAATAAACAAAATCTAGAGCAGCGTTTATAGCTAAACCACAATTAAATGTAATGTAGTCTAAATGGTAAATTATATTAAATGTATGTTCTCTTTTTTTTAGATATGTTTGTTTATGTTTTTTATTATTTAGTGATAATTATTTGATGTACCGAAAAGAAAATGAGTGCAATTGCATGTACAAAATGATCGATGTTAAATGAAACTAATTTATTATTTTTAAATAATTACAGTTGACAAAAAATATGAATATATTTCAAATTAAAAAAGTAATTAATTCGAATGAGCAATTTCATGTTTCTGGAGTTATTGAAATTCTAAAGTGACACAAAAATTGATAGTTACTACGATTTTAGCTAGATAAGCTAATTATATATTCCATGATATGGTAATTAAGTACGCCAAGGTGTTCTTGCCCCACTCAGAGTGGGCTCATCCACATTGGGGTTGGAGAGGCTGGACCACACCATACCAGACCCACTATATATGTGCATATAAATAAGAAAACTTATGGAGGAACCTGTGTTCAGCAATTTGCCTGCTTGACCAGCTGCCCAAGTCGGCGTTGTGGTATTCCAGTAAAACTGGAAATGGAAAACGTTTTCTTGCCGCATTTTCACATTGCATAAATGTGGAATTTCCATAAACCCAGCAACGACAACGACGGCGACGTCGACTGTGCCGCTGACACACAGCGAGTGCGATCACCAGAGCTCCTTGTCACAAGTCATCATCCACATTCACATCCCCATCCACATCCACATCCACAACTCCAAGTCCACATACCTCTTGCGCCGTGCATAACTCGTCAGCATAAGCGCCGACTTGGAGTGGCTTTTAATTGAAAATCTCTTACGCAATGCGGCAGCAACGGAGCGACCATTGAGAGACATTAATTTTTTTGGTAAGGGAACTGGAACTGCCAATATTGATTTATATGCCACAAGCGGCTGGAAAATATATGTACATTTGTATATATATGCGTTTAACGCCTGCCGGCAATTAGGTAATACGCACGTAAAGGTAAATGGCTATGGGTGCATGTAAGCATGTAAGCATGTAAGTAATAGGCATAAAGCATCTACCTGTAATTACTTATTGTGGCCAGCAACGAGGACAAACCCCGGCGACTGATGCAACTCGCCTTTTTTTTACGACTTTTATGTTGTTGTTGTATGTTGTTATAAACTGCTTAAAAATTAACCTGTTCAACTGAATTGCTGCCCGGTATGTCTATATCTGTATCGGTATCTGTATGGTTGTGCATGTGTATCTGTATCTTTTAATATACGACTCACATGTGCCCCTTTGCGAAGTGGAAGTTAAAGTTGAAGTTGAATTGCGATGATCTTTGCTTTCGGCATTACAAGTAAGTAGCGTCAAGCCAAAAAAAATAAATAATAATAAAAAAAAAAAAAAAAAACTGGAAGTGAAATCGGAATCGCCAGCTTTCAACTTTAAAGCGTCTTGCCGAAATTCTCGACACTCGCTCACTGCGATTTCATCACTCAACATTCAAATATGTTGAATGGCACTTTCGCTTGCTTTTGAATCAGTGTTTTGCATTTGAAAATGTCACAAATCTACCTTTGTACGTTGTACTTGCAGCCTGTCAAAATATGCATGGAATTTACATGTAAATTCATTTATGCATAGCTCGAGACTCGAGTCTACTTTTAGATCTGCATAAGCCCCAACTATTATTCAGTTTAGTTGCTGTTGTGGGAGTTCAAGCCTGTCTGTCACATAGTCTTACCTCGTCCCTTTTTGGTTACCTCCTCGAACCGCTGTGCCAGTCAGTCTTATGCTGATTGACACATGTGTATATATGTACCTATAAATGTATGCAACATGCAACGCATATCTATTACTGCTGTGGTTGTGCCTGCTAATTGACTTTAAGGTGTGCTAAGGCCTACGCCACAAAATATTTATTAGTTGTCGCTAAACTCACATATCACTTTTTTTAAAAATAGATGTTGGCTTATGTTGGCCTCGTGGAACTTATTATAATAATTCAGATAATATCCGTTCAGAAAATTATTTTTCATATTGATTCACTATTTGATGTGCTCTAAAGAAGTCTTCTTGAAATGTTAAGTAAGGATTATGATTTATAAAATTTTAGACAAATGGTTGCTATAAAGTACTTTTGAAATAAACAATAAACAAGATCTTGTAAGCTTTACAGAAATCCTGAAATAATTTCGGAATTTTTGTGGTAGATTTTATTTTTTCCTTCTAATTTCGAAGCTAGCTCTTAAGAAAAATATAAATACACACATTTTATGAACATTTTATTTATATTTATTGTACATATTTATGTCATTACGATTATACACACATTTGTATTTCAGTTACATTTGCGCTTTAAGTTACTAATATGGACAGAATGAAAGATATGTTTATATATGTAGGTAGTTCTATGTAGGTCTACTCATAAGTGCTTGTATTCACTAGCTCTCTAACATTCTATTCATTCCTTCGAAAAATATATATATTTTACATTTGTGCTCGAAATACAACAGTTCTAGGGTCAAATCTATTTTTATTTTTTTTTTAGAATTTACATAACTTGTTAAGCAGTTTTGTCAAGTGTAGCGTATTATATTATTCTACATTATGTATTATAAATCGGTTATATGTTTTGTTTCTTGTCTTTACTTTTATTTTTGACACCCACATCTGGTTACAAATTATTTGATTCTTTTCTTGTTTTGTTTTTAATATATACTTAGAGTATAAACATAATAAGGCACACATATTCATTGTTGTAAATTGATTGTCAACTCGATTTCAATATATCGATATCGATATTGATAACGTTTTCCAATTTCGTTTAACCAATTTTTGTTCAAGTCTGTCTTGGTCGCATTTCAAGTTTTGCAATTGTTGATTCGATTTCATTTCTAAATTGACCAGCATCGCTAAAATGTTGTGTAATTCTATATAAAGTTCAAATCGGCATGAACTATAATTGGATGCCTGCGTTTCTCCTTTCGGAATGCAGCTGTTTATCTGCGTGGTTTGCCGAAACTGCTAGCGGGTCCCAGGGGTCCATATATCGCATGCGGATGCTGCGGATGGCCATGATGCGGATGGGCTGGATGGCCTGGAGGACCTGCTGTCCCATTCGACATGGCCGCCTGTTTGCGCTGCAGTGTCGCCGGACCTGGCGCCATCTGTCGGCGATCGCCATCGTTCAAGTCCAGTCCGGCGACCATTTGAGCAATCTCACGCTCCTTCTTCATGTCCGGCGGATTGAACTGCAGGCTGGCCAGCGAGCCGTGACTGCGACTGCGGTGCTCCTGGCGTATGGAGTAGCTGAAGGCACGCTCATTCAGGTGTCCCTTGCGGCGATAGATGCCAGTGCCACCCGGGGACGGGGACTCTGCACCTGAGGCGCCCGAGTCATCCAAGCCATTGCCCATGGACGCGGCCATTTTGCGGCTGGACATGCTTAGCGGTCGGGGTTCGCCAATCAGCGACTGTGCCATTGAGGGCGGGGGCACGCCACCCATGGCGAGCTGCTGCTGCTGTTGCTGCTGATGGTAGGCGTAGATGGGGGGCACAATGGGCATGCCGACTGGAACGCCACCACTGCCGCCATTCTTCTTGTCCTTCTTCTTCTTCTTGCTTGTGGAACGCGATGGCTGCAGCGTCGCATATTGTTGTGGCATCATCATGGGTATCTGTAGCGGTGGCATGCCAGCCATATGCTGTGCATGATGCAGCTGCATCATGTGATGATGATGTGCCTGCTGATGTGCCTGCTGATGTGGATGCTGTTGGATATGCTGATGGGGTAGCTGATGCGGATGCGCATGATGTGGCGGTGGTCCCTGTGGAAAACCGCGATGACTAATTGTGTGGTATTGGCGTGCAGCATGTGGTCCCGACACCGGACCATAGATGACGCTAGCTGGACCAGGTCCTGGTCCAGCGTGCACTGGTGAACGATGCAACGCCGCCGCCGGATGCATGGGCTTTGGTCTAATCAGTGTGCCCGACAAGCTCTGGCTGCCACTGGACTTTGAAGACTTCTTGTCTCGCTTCGTCTTGCGCTCCTCCTTAACTGGAGGCGGTGGCACATCAATTGGCGTACTTATCTGGCGCGCTCGCAACGGTCTGCCCAGAGTCGAGGTGTTGCCCGAAAACAGTTCGTACGGACTCTCCACGGCACCTATGTTATCCAGCTGATCCTGTGAGCCGCTCCAAACCTTGTGATTCTCATCGCCATTGTACACTGAAGCCTCCCCATCATCCACGGTGACATTCAGATCGGCACTGCTACCGTAAACTGTAGAAAATAAACAAATAAGAAATCTTAGTCTTGGATTTTTTAGAGATTTGAAAATTTGTGCCAATATTAAATTTCAAAAGTGCATAGCCAAACTATATATGCCTATAAGCTTCAAAGAATTTTTAAGCTTCGAATTTAACGATTTCCCACGTCTCAAAAATTTTAATAAATTGGTGCTGTGTTGATCTTTTTTTTTATTTATATGTATTGAACAAAAGGAATGTCATATATGATTATTTATACTCTAGATACGCATATATATTTCTATATGCGACAGGTACACACAGAAACATATAAACTATACATGTATAGCAAGAGCAAGAAAAAAGCATAAAGTTAAGAACCAGTTAAAAAGATATAAGATATCATGCAATCGAGTGAACTGGAATGCAGGTCTGTCTTAAGTTACAGTCGATAGCTAGTTGACCTTCGCGGCCAATGGATGCTGTCCGCTAAACTATTAATGTCCCCCAAAGGCAGTGGTGGGGGAAGTGGACGGCGACAGCGACGGCGACGGGGATGGAGACGGGTAGGTGGTGGGCACAGGTGGGGTGCAATATCCATGGCCGCACTTGTCTCACATTACTGCAGGTGCTATCATTGTGGCTGGCTGTTAGTTAAAGCGCTGATTCACGCCAAGTGAGGAGGGCGCTGGGCAAAGCCAAAAGGCAAAAGGCAAATGGCATTTACATTAACCAAAATGGCTAGAAATTGGCCGAGCGCGTCTAATGCAAAAAAAAAAAAACACTGTCGAAAAATGGGCCAAGACCGTCAAGTGCTGACGTTGGCCGCATTCAAATGAATCGATTGTGAGGCAATTGAATGTGTTCGCTCGATTTGACTTTGACGACTCTTTAACTGTTCCCATCGCACATCGCACACACAACTACTAATGTGTGTGTAAGAGTGTGACTTGGTCAGTTAGGCAATGCAAAAGTTACAAACAGATACAGATACAAATATATAGTAGAGACACAAGCATGTGCGAAGCCGTTACTATTGCCTTTGTCGCCATCGCCATCGCCGTTGCCGTTGCTGTTGGCAATGAAGGTTGGCGCGATTCTGCAGCGCATTTGGGCCATGGCAGCAATGGCAACGGCAACGGTTTTGTAATAAATAACGGTAATTTAATAACTTGAGCGCTGTGGCTACACCTGCAACCTCCCCTCAGTTCCTGCCACACACAAAACTTAACAACAAGACAAGAAACCAGCCCAACCCAGCCCCAGTCGCAGTCGCAGTCTGAGCTCCGTCCGGCAGACGACAACAAAGCGACGAGTCAGTTATATTTTGCATACTCTTACAGTGTGTATTATCATTTTGTTGGGAATTATGTAACGCCTTAGGGCAGACTTATCTGATGCCGTGATATGTAGATATTTTGATTAGAATCTATAGTGGAGACAATCAAGCCAAGACGTTTTGACAAACTAGACTCGTAGTTTTGAAGCAGTTTTGCTGTCGGAAATTATGAGATCGAAATACTATATCATGTCGTTGCCATAAGTCGGTCTTTTTTTAATGTGAATAATTAAATTTGGCTGTGAGAGTATCTAAAATTCGGCCAACCGGAGATAGCTGCTCATTCTTGTTTTTCTTTCATTTTTTTGTTTATGTGTCTTCAGTATTCGTACGTTTTTGTACCTTTGCTTCTTAGCCATGCCATAATTTGGTTTGGTTCCAACGTTTTTTGCTATTCTACTGCTTTGTGGTTTTGTCGCTGCTTAAAGCATAAGAAATCGGCGACTAGCTGTGGAGTCTATTGACCCCCGAGACGCTGGCTAACGTGTGTTCGACTGACTAACGTAGAAAATGAGAGCGAACTTTTTTCTTCTTTTTTTTTGGCAATAGAGCAGCTCACATTTGCCCTCAGCACCCAAAAAGAAAAAAAAAGAAGAAATAATGTATGTAAATTTATGATGTTAAGCGGCAAAGTCTGCAAAAAAAAAAGTACTTTTGTTGTGAGAACCGCTCAGCCGTTTCAAGCGTGGCTTAATTAGCGTGTTTTCACAGAGCCAAATGTCAAATGCATTTTATATACGTATTAATGCCCAAAAGAGCTGGTCGCCCCATTTAGCCAGTTCTCATATAACTTCTGCTGTTTTTTGCCTTATATTTTATATATAGATCTGCATCTTGGCTAAATTTCATTTTTGGTTTCAAGCTCAGCGTCGATATTCGAAAGTGAATTTTAATGGTTTTGTGTTGTAGCTGAAAATATGTATCAATTCTGCGGGCTGCAACTCAAATTTAAATGGGTAAAATATATCAAATACATATACATAAATATATATTCATATAAGCACTTATTTCCGCAATTTAAATTATTTTACTAAGAACCGAAAAATAATTCTTGCTGCGAAATCGAAAATAATTGTTAAATAGCAATTCAAAAAAATAAACAAAATTCCAATTAAATTGAAAAATTACCAATGTAATAATAAAAGGTATAATACTACTACTGATCTACACTATCTTATCCGAGGCGTCACTCGATTTAATCTGGTGAAACTCAGTGCACGATTTCACTTTGAAATGGCGTTTAAGCAATCGATTTGTTGCTTTTACCTCTCTACAAACATAATCTGCGTAAATGCTTTGCGGAAGTCAATCAAATTCCTGAACAATGCTGTACTGGCCGAGCTGGGCCACTTGGCTTTAATTTTAAACGCTTTGGAAAAAATGCAAAAATATATCTCGTAATTACACTTCCAGTTGCAATTTACGCTAATTTTGCTTTGAGCGTGGAAGTTGGATTTATAATTTTTAATTGTTTTCGCATTTCGCTGGCCGCGATAATTACGTGAAATTGCTGCAAGTGGCTAACGAAGGCCTCCTGCTTCTTGCTCCCTGCCATTTACCCCTCTTCTGTGTTGCTTATGTCATAAGAAATGTGCATTTTTCAATTCACTCACGAAAAGTAAAATGAATACTCTCACTTAATGTGGCGAGTCGACTCGGCGCATGCGTGCGTGAAAATTGTATTTCCCCGTTTTGCTGGGCAACAGTGTGCGGCCCACGTTAGTCGCCGATGATTCACTCAGGCGAACAGCTTTGGCTCAAATCGAGGCAGAACTCAAGCCCAAATTCAATGTAGTTTAAGTGCAAAAAAATTGAGAAAAAAAACACAAGCTGTTGGCATTTAAAGAGCGTTTTTTCAATGCAAAATTCCGAGCGGAAAGGGGAGTGCCAGAAGCTGAAAACAGCGCCTTTTGTATTTGCCTCGACTGATGCAAAGAAAAAAAAAACTGAGTCGAAATGTGGCTTGGAATTTATTAGCTGTTTTTTTTTTTGTACATTGTTGGTTTTTGCCATTTCGTTTTCCGCTGGCACGCTTGCCAGCGGATGGTTGCCCCAATGCTCCAAACCACCAACAACTAACCACCATTGACTCCAGCTGCTGCAGCTGCAGAGCTAGAGCTGAACTGGGACGACGCCAACGTATGTCTGTATATTGTAGAATGCCAGACGAATGAGTAGTGGAAGCACCTTCGAGACCATAAATAGCTAGCCATTATATATGTATGCTCAATATTGATATGCATTGGGGTCTGGAGTTGGAGTTAAGTGTGGCTACGGGCACATCCGACGTGAGAGACAAGACAATAAAGATTAAAAAGTTATTTTTGCAAGATTTCACAGAGAAATCTGTCACCAGACGTGCATAAAACCTAAAACATAAACATATCATAAATAAAGAAGAATATAGAGAAAAGTGCACAGTCATAATAATACAAATAATAATAATAATAATAAAAAAGCAATATAAAAATAATAATAAAAAATAAAAATAAAAAAATATATTAAGTGCGATTTCTGTTATTAATTAAATGCCGTTAAAAATGGCAATAGTAGTTTTATTTCAATTTGAATAATTGATGTAAGTATTCATTCATTATAGACACTCATTCAAATAATAACTCTATTAAGCAAAATTACTATCAATTCCAAAAATAACAGCATTTAAAGATCAAGTAATGAAGAGTTTGTGTGTGTGTGTGTGTTTGTGTGTGTGAGAGACAGAGAGAGAGAGAGAGAGAGAGAGAGAGAGAGAGAGAGAGAGAGAGAGAACGAGAGAGAGAGAGGGAGGGAATGTGGGTCAAAAGCTGGAATTCGCTTAAGTTTAATGGAATCATTTTCCGTGCCACAAAAACTTGCTTGCAATCATTGAAAATAATCAAAATCAAATTTCCGTAATCGAGCCATGCTCAAATGCAATTTAACATGGCAACAGCAAACAACAGCAACAACAAATGTTGCAAGTCAACAAGAAATTTTTGCCGATTGACTGCAAAATGCAACATGCAATGGAGCCCAAGTCATTCAACTGCAACTGGATTTCGGTTAATGTGCCTGCCAGTCTCTGCTATATCTGCATAGCTTCTCTCTCGCTCTCGCTCTTTCTTTTTCCGCTCGCTTCATCTCGCTCTCTGTTTTCAATCTATGTAGCCATCTATATACTATTTCACGCTCAGTCTCTTGCCAGCTTCTTTGCATAATAATAATGCAACCAGCCAGCGATGCAACAACAACAACAACATTAACAACAAAACGTTGCCATCGCGGATGCAAACGATGCTCGTAATAGCAGTGCAAATGTTGAACCGCTCCTCAACGGAAGTTGAAGCCGGTTGCTACTATTACTTCTTCTTCTTCTTCTGCTACTGCCGCCACTGCTGCTCCCACCTCCGTTCAATATTTCAGTCATGGTCAAGTGGTCATCCTGTTGCTGCATATTTGCATAATGATCATCGACATCTTTCCCCAAATATATTTACATTATTTTGTTACTTTTTAGCAATTGCCTTCAATATTCCAATTTATTTCCTAATAGAATTTTCATCAGTAACTTATATGATGTCTACCCAAAACACAAGATTTTTGAGCTTTTTGCCCGCTATGTAGGTCAAATTGTGTCTTTCAGTTGAAAACTGGAATCTGGTCTTGAACAATGTTCAACGTGTTTCGGTTTCTTTTTGTATTTACTTTTTTCGGTTGATTTTGCCATTTAAATGGAATCACAAATCCGTCGAAAAACGCATCTGCAAATGGCTTGGATCAACAGACCTGAGGCGCGGCCAACGAATATGCTCAAGTGTAGAGACTGGAATCTGTTGGCCATGTTGTTTATCAATGGACCCACAATGTACGCTAACAAACTTGGCCAACAAACGAGCCATTGGTAGTTGAGGTCGTGGTAAAGAGATAAGCTGTTAAATAAATGTTTTTCATTTAGCACACTTTTAAGCCATTAAAGCGCAATTGAAATTAGTTTATTTAATTAAAATTAAAATTTGAGAGAGTGAGAATGTGTGAGAGACAGAAAAGCAATTACCTAGCTGACAGAGAACGTATAAGATTTCTCATCTTGATGCCGGCACAACACACGGCGACATCAACCTCAATTCAAAGTGTGGCAAATCGAGAAAAGAAACAATGCGCGGCAGCAACAATAATCTCGAAACCGTCTACAAGCAAATTAACAATGTTAATTAATAGAAAATCTACGACTTGGCCACACAAAACAAACACACACACACAGACACACACACACATATATATATATATATATATATGCACGTGTGTGTGATTTTATCACATATCTGAATAAAGTTTCACTTGCTCACACGCTCAAATTTTAAGAATTCCTCCCCGTTCGCCACTTAGTCACGGGTTGCGCTCTGGGTCTGGGTCTACTTCCACTCAATTTCACACTTCCCAGCCAACTCTATACATATATATATATATATATATATATATATACATATGTGTGTATGTGTATGTAACTTCCCACCACCACTCTCAAAGACAACAGTGAAACAAGAAAGTGGCGAACTGGGCAATAACCAAGCCGAGCCAACTCAAGACCAAGAGCAAGACCAAAAACCTGGCAAATGGAAAACAGTCATAACAACATAAACCCTAACCCAAAATTTTCTCACGCGTTCATCTCAATTTATGTACTCACTGGGCGCACACACATATGTACTTATGTATGTATGTACATATATATATATATACATATATATATTTATGTGCACATGTGTGCCCTCGACTGGCACTTAAAATGAAGCTGCAGCTGTAGCTGAAGCCGAAGCTTTTGCGTTGGCGGCGCCGACGTCCGCTAATCTGCACGCGACCACAGTTCCTGTCGAGTCACAATCGTACAGTTATTAAGTTATTCAACCCGTACATGTGTGTGTATGCGTATGTGTGTGTGTGTGAAATCTGGGTATACACAAAGCAACTGCACTTGAGAATGACAACTACTGTCCAGCGGAGATTGACAGGGTGCCGCTGTGTCAAAGTATGGGCTGTGTGAATCCAGCAAAATGGATGGCAACATAATTAATTATGCAAATGCATTCAGATACACTCAGAAAAAATTCCAACATACAATTAGAGTTTAGAAAATCACTAAAAGACGACAAATAGTGCTCTCATTTTCAAAAGTTTGAATATTTCGGAACAATAGTAATATAGCTAAGCTGAAAATTTCTAAGAAATAAAAAGGTTAAGCATTTCCAAAATGTATGTAAAAAAATAAATTTTAATACATGTATTTTGAAAATGTTGAAATTGTCTATGACAAGAATGAAACATTCATATGAAAAATATATGTTGTAGTAGTCCGAAAATGATGATTTTTTAGGAGCATATTAATACTCATATTGAAAAGATTTGGTTCGGAGATCTGGTAAATCAAGCGAGTATTACATATTTCAGTGTGGATCTCTACAACCTTTGATCAAAATTTGAGAAACATATTCATCCGTGTAAAAGGTGAATTCGGTTCGGATATCTTGAAAGACTAAAATGTAATTCATTTTTCAACCAATGGCTCATATGGCATCTATCAGATATAGTGATTTGATCCGGCAGGTTCCGACATATACACCTCTTGCAGCAAAACTTATATTTATGGCAAGTTTAATGAAGATAGCTTCAAAACTGACAGACGGGCATGGCTATATCGACTCGGCTAGTGTTGCTGATCAAGAATATATACACTTCGGGCGAAGACGTCTCCTTACACCTCATTACACATGTAAAAAGAAAATTATAATAAACTCTACCAGTCTTTCCGGTTTCTAGCTCGTCTTTTCAAATTAAATGTGAATTTTTTCTCTCAGTGGGACGAATGGGACGAACTTTATTAATTAGCCGGAGAGTACGGTTTGCAAGTCACTTGATTTGCATACTTAGTTGCGATGATAAGGCAAAGAAGGTACTTTTGTAGCAGCAGGAGTGCAACCAGTAAGTAATTTTCTTTCATGCATTAACTCATGACAATTACAAACAAATTGGTATCTGGTTTGCTTAGACACCACTTTCTTTCAGAAAAATTATAGTACAAGTAGCAAAGTCTTTGAGTTGCATTTCAACTTATTAAGCATGCAGACATTTGTGGCCAGGGAGGAGTTGGCAGGTCGAAAGCGAAATGCGGCTAATTTGAATGGCATGACTACAGATCGTTTTTCGAAATGAAGTTAACTCAACGTGGCTGCTGCTTTTGTTGCTGCTGCTGCTGCTTTCCTCAACTCTAGCAATTTACATGCTAATTATCATAAGTTTGCTGTATAGCCAAAGCAGCGACAACTTCAACTTCAAAAGCAGACATTGACCAGGCCAACAACGAGGCCATTAAGCGGCGATTTTTGTGTGTGGCTCTGTCGACGAAATTTAAATAAGTGGAAAGTATTTAAAACTCTGCGAGTCAGCGAGCAGTGTTTCTCTGTTACCAGACACCACCAGCCAAGTAATCGGCAAACGGCTTTGACGTTCCGTTCGTGTTTGCCACTTGCCGGGCCCTCCATCCGTCATCAGACTCGGCTGCTCAGCCGTCATGCGAGGAACGTGCATAAATATTGTCAATAACAACAATAAAATACCTGTACTGCACCCAAATGCTTTCGTCGGCTCTGACAACATTTTCTATTTTTCAACAATGCTTGAGGCGTGTTGAAATGCTTTTTTCTTTGCACATATTGTTAGCTAGCAAGTATAAGCGTACAGCTCTATATATAGATATGTATATATATATATATATATATATATATATATATATATGTGTGTGTGTGCTTTTGTGTGTATTTCAAGGTGAGGCTCATCTTTTGTAGCTACCTAAATGATAAACAATAAACCTTCAACTCTGCTGCTGTTTGTATAATAGCTTAATTCTTATATTGAAATTGCGCATTTAAGTAACTAAATAAAAAGTCCAGCAACAAAAAAAAGTGATTGTCAAGTTATAGATGATAAAAATCATTAGCTGACTTTGCTTAAATTGCTTTTATGGCTGGTAATATAATCTTAATTAAGATCTCTTCAACATAATGCACAATTAGGCTTTGATAACTAAAAACTATTGCAAATAACTCCATTTGTTAAATATAAAATTTGTGCTTGAAATTCTGTCAATAAATCCTTAAATAGATAATCTTTTTTTTCGAGCAATAGCTTAAGTGATTTTATTCGCTCGTTGCCAATATGTAGACATCAGCACTAATTTCTCCATCATAAAGCTTGACAGATCATTACGTCAAAGTGATGAGACCCTTAGCAAGAGTATACAAAGTTGCTCAGAAAAAAAGTTCAGTTTGCTGGGCTGGGCTGAGATCATTGCTAAGATGGTAGGCAAAAGCAGTTTGCGTTTTGACTAGAAATGTTTCCAGCCGTGATGGAACGCTTCGTGACGGTCACATGCAGCTAATTAGACGACATGCGAACTATATTTAGACAACTGTATCTGCATCTATCTCTGTGAGTTCATCAGTACTGCTGATGCTGACTGTTCTCAGGGAATCAGAACGAAAGACTTAGGCAACGAACTTGAAAGTGTTGGTACTCACAATTTTTGACTGATGTGTAACCCTCGGCGTTGCTGCCAGTACTGCCACCGTTCATGCCATTGAGCACATGTCCATTCGATGTGCGTCCCAAGCTGTTTAGCGTTGTGGTACTGCCTGCTCGCGATCTCCAGCCGCCCTGTCCGGCCAGATGACGATGATGATGACCGTTACCATGCCCGTTGGCCAGACCAACGCTGGTGAGGTCGCCATTCGATTTGCTGCCGGCGCCGGCGCTCTTCAAGGTGCCATAGACGCTGCTGCCGCCACCGCCGCCTGTGCTGCCCGTCTCCAATTGCCTGGCATAGGAGTTATCGGCATAGGCATGGAAACAGCATCTGACTAGAGCGTTAGCGGCCGCCTCCCGCTTGCAAATGAATACGTGGCACTCGAGCACCTTAATTCCCGTGGTGCGACGCAATATGGCTGCAAAGATGGGCGGGTGCTGGGCACGGGGCATGCGCGCAAATGGCGAATCCAACGGCAGAAACTTTGGCTCCGGATGAGCATTGCCCCGCTCCGGTATCAGCACTTGACGCACTGCGGCACAATAGTGCAGCGATTCGATGGGAAAGAAGCGTGTGATCTGCTTCAGATTCTCATCGACATTCTCGAGCAGTATGCCATTGGACCAAACGCTCAGCCAGCTATCGATGCCCTTGGCACCGACAGCGCCCTCTGACGGATAGAGGCTACGCAACGGCTCCTGTATGCCCTGGAGACCGTCCTTGCTCTGACGCGGCACGGCGCTGCCCAGATAGAGCACACGGCAGCGGCAAATGGGCGTCGAGTCGCCCATTCTCAGTTAAAACAACAACAACAGCAGCAACCACAAGAACTACAAAAGATGGAGAAAAACAAAAGCGTCTTACGTTGAGTGTCGCGTTCTTTACGTAGCGTAACGGCAACGTAGGCGCGAACCGAGACCGAACAATGTGGATTTTCTGGTTTTGCTTTATATGTTAGCCACGTACAAACACACACAGATACATGTGTATATGCCAATGTGTGTAACTGTGTGTGTGTGTGTTTATTTATTGTGAGCTGTATTCGAGTGTGTGGTTCTTAAGCCGTCACGAGAGAATTTTAGTTCGCTTAGGTAAGCGGATATTTCTTACACTGCCAGTCACTGCATTCACTAACAATACACAGATACACATGCATCATCGCACACACACATACTAACTGGCAACACACAACCACAGGCAAACAGCAAAAAAACACGCGCTTCACACACAACTTTTTTTGCTATATTTTTCTTCTTTTTTTTTAAATTTATTTTTCGTGTTTTGTTTCACTCTTTTTGTATATGAATTGTAAATTCGTTTTTCATAGAATCGTTACGTTTCCGCCTTGGAGATTATTCTCGTTTTGGGAAAAAACAAATATGGCGTCATGGGATTCTCTGAGTTCTGTGGTTTTCCGTTTTGAACATTCCGTTGCGATAATATATATATATATATAAACACAAATATTGTTGACACGATCAACAACGTAATTGTGTTTGTTGATTAAAAGTCGCTTTTTTGGGCCTGGCTTTTGATAAAGCTCTGCCTCTGCTCAAATTATTTCTGAGTATTATGAATATTCGGTCCGCTCGAGACTTGCGATCGCGACGGCGTCTCACGGTGAAATGAATTACAATAACGTGAGCGGTACGGCGCCTACGTGGTATTTTCAAGACATACATTTATACATAGAGTCTTCGTTGCGAGAGGTCTTCTCAAGCCGCTCAGCTGCGCTCAGTCAGGTAGACAAATGAGCGAAATACTGAGAGAGAGAGAGAGAGAGAGAGAGCGCCCAGACAAGTACCTGTGTTGCCCACCAGCTGCTAGAAGGTGCTGCTGCACAGGTAGGCAGAGGTAGAGGTAGGCAGCCGGTTGTGGATTGCATTGTGAGCCCAAGAGATTATAGTAGGTCTGCGGCTCTCCCAGCAAAATAAATTCAATAGAGAACAATATCTTTGTAGCTCTGTGTTAGATTACCGGTTTATCAGCTTTGCAACGGCGATTGCGACGATTTTTTTGTTTGTCTCGCATAGCGAACTCAATCAGCCGGCTGAGTTCTTTTTGCTGATTATGATTGTACATACATACATATAAATTAATAGGTGTTGGTCAACATTCTTTGAGGAGAACCTGATACAACGTTCATCTTTTGTAATTTAAATGACGGCACTCAAAGGTCTAATAATCTTAGGAGTGGGCCTAATCTGTTTTAAGACGTCTGAATAAATATTGTGTGGTGAAAGTGATTTTAATAGATACATTGTACACGGTGGTGTTGTTCATAATACAATTGAAATTGCTAAGCAGAAAACAATAAAATAGTATACATTTTGGCTTTAACAATAACTCAGTATAAGAAAGAAAGTCAAATTTGAGGGTATTATTATGGCCAACTTCACTAACGCAAATTCCACTTTGCCACAGCTTTTGTCATTTTGTTTTTGTCTCTGCTAAAAGTCGCCGACGATCGCTAAGGGGTTCGTGTCTTCGATACTACCCTGCAATTTTATGAGAAAAGTTTAATAATTATTTGCAAGACAAAAATTACTGTATTTCAAGCAGTTCATATTACCTTAAAATATCATATTTCTACTTCAAATTGCAAAGAAAACGGGAACAAATCTGGCCTATGTGCGTCGATCTTACGGTCGACAGCCGTCTTACCTAATCTAACCTTCATAAGTTCAGTGCCATATAACGGGATTGTCACGATCTCTTTATTATGCCATAACTCTTTATGGGCCTTGTAAAATCCATATTGATTTATCTGAAATGATGTATCTAAACTATTTTAATGTTAGTAACATCTTTAAGTCTTCAGTCATTCCTGGTAAATTACGCAACATAATTGATGATCAAATGTATATAAATTATATATATATATATATATTATTTAGGGTATACAACAATTGAGGTTTTCTGTTCCTAAATGCCGAGTGGCGAACTTACCTAGCACCAAATAGAAAATGAGGTGTGAAAAACAGGGGCTTTTCTGGAATTTAATATCAGATCTTAATCAATCACTAAAGCCTGTAAATGCACATCTAGTTTAACAGGTGTAATGACGAATCCACTGGAGCGGTTTATATTGTTGGGGGTAAAAACAAGACTACGATAGCTGCTTGTTTTTACTTTGACAGCGCACGTGCTGCAATGACGCTAGCCTTAAGTATGTAAAAAATAATAATAATAAATATAAATTATAATTTATGCATATTCATAAGCCGCGCACCCGAACTTGAGCTACAAAAGAGCAGCACACGACGACTTGCGCCTCATTCACAGTTCAGCTCGCGATCCGAGCTGAGAGCTAAAGATCAAAAACCGATCTGTATATCAAAGACCGATTTTATTTGCGGAGATACTTCTACGTCTATATTAGAGACTTGGACAGGATGCAGCTATTTATAAGCATTTTAGGCCTATTGTTATTGGGCATTCCGTCGCTGGTTTTGACTCGTAAGCAGTTCGATTTTAAAGCTCTGTATTAACTGAGTCACAGACGAGTATTCCCATATCGAAAAAATAATACATATACTTTTCAAATTCTTGTGAAATAGCATCTGTGCGTATTCGAACAGTTCGAACTAGTTAAGCGAGTTAATCCTTGATCAATAAAACTAGCAAGTCGATAAGCTAAACAAATGCTTCATCTTTTCAATTTTAGAGACAGATAACAGTTGTTATACTCCCACTGGAGGGAACGGATTTTGTGTGCCGTCACAGCAATGCAAATTTGTGAAAGATCTGCAGTCCACATATGGACGCAATGTGCCTCGTACTATAGTGAATCAGTTAAGACAGATGGCCTGCATTGGTTCACAGCGATCGGTAATTATTGATAACAAATTAATAAAGCCTGATAAATGCTAAAAAAAATAAAAACATTATCTCCATTACAGATATTCTATTTGTGCTGTCCAAGCAATGCAGTGATCAAGGCCCAGAGCGATGGCAATGCCAAAAGGGAAACACAAAACAAATCCACGGTGGACACACGTCAATCATCTGCAGATCTTAAGCGCATCGATCCAAGTGGCATGAAGCTACTCAACTCGGTCACCGAATGCGGCAAGAAAACAAATACCAAATTATCCGGTGGAGATGAAACAAGAATTGGCGAATTCCCTTGGCTGGTGCTGCTGAAGTATGAGACATCCGGAAGACCTTTCCTGTGTGGGGGTAGCTTGATTACCGATCGATTCGTCTTGACTGCCGCTCACTGTGTGAACCAAGCTCGTAAGCTGTAAGTCCTGACTTGTTAATTATCCAAACACTTTCTTTACTCATTTCAAACTTCCTAATATGCAGAATTGGCGTGCGCATGGGAGATCACGACCTGAACAAAGAAGAAGATTGTCAAGTTTTAGGCGGACGTCGAAGAGTGTGCCTGCCACCGTACGAGGAGTACGGCATTGAGTCAATACGATCGCATCCAAACTACGAGTCCAATAACAATGACATTGCACTCATCAAAGTAGACCGCCCCGTTAACTTCAAATGGCACATCAAGCCCATTTGCCTGCCCATCGATAAGAACTCTCAGGATATAACCTACGATCAGAGTTTTTACATTTCGGGCTGGGGTCGCACAGAACAAATAACAGCATCTTCTGTGCTATTGAAGGCACTCGTCACGCGAGCGGATCTGGATGTTTGCCGCAACTTCTACGTTAATGGGACAGTTAGCGAGAATCATATCTGCGCTGTAGGAGAAAGCGATAAGCAGACCTGCGCCGGCGACTCTGGTGGACCACTTTTCTTTCGCAATCCCTTCAAGGAAACCGTTCGCTATGTGCAGTACGGAATAGTGTCACATGGAGGATCGCTTTGCGGCGCACGAGAAAATCAGCCCGGTGTATTTGCCTCTGTACTGGAACAGTTGCCATGGATTACGCAAAATCTTTATTAATGTCCCCCGAAACTGACTTTTGTACTTATATATTATACTCTATAATATTTATTCTTTAGTTTAGCTCCCAATGCCATTGTAATAATCATATTTTTGGTTTTAGTTCGTAGTCTTTATAAAAATATATTTTATTTGCAGTACGAAATTAACTATTCAACGTTTGTAATTTATTGTTTGGAACTGGCAAAAAAAAATGAACAAGGAAGGAACAAAATGTTATTTGTCATTTCTTCAGTGGATGTTCTGAGATTGTTTAAAATTGTTTATCTGGTTACCTTTGGCTACGCCTGTAACAGATTAAGTAGGTTAAAACGGTTGTAAGCCCGAAGGTTGATACACATAGGCCATGTTTGGCCCGTTGTGTATCTAATGTGGATTCCTCCTACACTCGTGCATTAAAAACACAAAAGTCAAAGATTTGACCAGCCAGTTGCTTTTATAAATTTCGCTATCCTGGCAGGTCTCATATTCGCTAGCTCTGATAAGATAGTCAGGCAATGGCTTCCCAAGGATTGCCGACCATTTCCTTGTAAGTGCTGGGCAGAAGCAGAAGAAGTGTTCCGGAGATGTTTGGTATGCTGTGCGACCGCAGTTTGCATTTCTCTATTTATCATTTGACCTGCGTCTACTTTCTTCCTTGATATTGAGCTTGCAGGTAGCTAAAGGCATACTTATACCTACCTTATACGTGAGGAGGGAAATTCCTTCCTAGCTAGCTCATCAGCCTGACAGTTGTCAATATATGGCTGTCAATATATATGTTGACATTGCCGGGACTGACTTTGAGCCTTTTTAGGGAATTTAGTGATTCTTTTATAGCAAGTACTTCAGCCTGAAAAACACTGCAGTGTGTCGGAAGACTGAAGGACATCTGTATATTGAGTTGCTCAGAGTAGAAACTTCCGCCTACGCGGTTGTCTAGCTTTTATACACGACTGCCGGTGGTCCGGGAGTACCATGAGTCCATTCCTCCCTTAGGGCGAAGTATGTACTGAAGGGTGTTTCTATTTGTACTACTGGCACGCAGTAGACTGTTTTCGAAGGGATGTTTGAATTTCCTTCTAAGATAGATGCATGTCGGTTTTCTGAGCAATCCACGATAAGGACTCCCTCAGTCTTACGGCCGTGAGTATTGCATTTTCTGTTCCTTGTCTTTCCTCACATGGAAAGTTCAGGATGGCGTCTTGTGCATCACTGGGTGATGTTCATGTAAATTGACTTAAAAAAAAGAAATTAAAGATCCATAAAAAAGTTTTAATATAAAATCTCAAGAAAAATGTATTGCAATCATACAAAAAGTATATTCATTTATCTTAAGGACGTATAATTGGAAGTCTCTAGCTCTTATAGTCTCTCAGATCCGCGTGTTCAATACAAACGGATACACAGACGAGCAGATAGAGGGACTTATATATATATCGGCTGTATCGACTCGGCTGTTGACTCTGATGAAGAATATATACACTTTATATGGTCGGAGATGCTTCCTTCTGCGTATTAAATACATTTGCATAGAACGATTATACACTTATGCATTTTCAATGGGTTCCGGGTATGAAAAGCTCAGAAGTATACACATTTTATGACTACTGCATAACTTATTATAACTCAAAATTATTGTCTTACTACCTATGAAAACAGTTTGAATTAATATAGTCATTACTTAATAGGTTAATGGCTTGTTTATAATAATTGTTTTGTAATTTTCTACGCATTACACAATTGCCAGCAGTTGTGAGTAACATGACTGGAAAGTTAGGGCCCCTATTAATAATAGCACACGAATTTAAAAATGTTGCGGTGAGAATAAAAGTTGTTAATTTCGATTTATTCGGTCGCTTTATCTAAATCGTCATAAGCAGATTTGTATGTAGATGTCAAGAATACAACATAAATAATCTTACCTGCGTCTTATTGTTTATATGTACACTCGAAAAAAATACAGAATTTTGTATTTCAATTTTGTTGTGAAAAAACGGAACACATCGTATTACCATTGCTTAAAGAAAGTATACTGTACTTTCAAATGTTCAAATTCAGGACTTCAAGAAATGTTGAGTAGTATCCAAATTGTTAAATCTAAATCAAAATCATCTGAAAGTTTTTTAATATACAATTAAATCGTTAAACACATATTTGATGTACAAACATTTTCATCATGAGTTTTTTTAGTTGGTTCAATAATTTAATAAAGCAAAAGTATCGTTCGATTTTCAATTAAAGTTAGTCAAAAAACTTTTCTGAGTGTAAACAAAATGAAAAATAAAATAAAGAATACATAGGAGTTGTATCTTCTCATGACACTTTTCGGGGATTTCAAAAAGCAAACAAGCTAATTTCAATTGTACGTGTGATTGACATTTCATTACCTAAGATTGTCCGCTCTTATGGTTTCCCCAGTGATGGGAATTCCATGAACCATAGCGAAAGGAAGTCTCGGCAACCCACGCTGAGCTGCAGCAACGGCGTGTTCAATGAAAAGGGGAACTTATATTAGTAAATAAAGAAATGGTACATTAATCCAAGTAATTAAAAAAAAGTACAGCGAGTGGCGAACTTACCTAGCACCAATTAGAAAATGAGGTGTGAAAAACTGGGGCTTTTCTGGAATTTAATATCAGATCTTAATCAATCAACTAAAACCTGTAAGTGCACAGCTAGTTTAACAGGTGTAATGGCGAGTCCACTGGAGCGGTTTATATTGTTGGGGGTAAAAACAAGACACACGCACGTGCTGCAATGACGCTAACCTTAAACCGGTTCTTGGTCAAAGTTGAGTATGTAAAAAATAATAATAATAATAAATAAACATGATCTGTAATGACTCTGGGTAAATTATAATTTATGCATATTAATAAGCCGCGCACGCGAACTTGAGCTACAAAAGAGCAGCACACGACGACTTGCGCCTCATTCACAGTTCAGCTCGCGATCCGAGCTGAGAGCTAAAGATCAACAACCGATCAGTATATCAAAGACCTGTTTTATTTGCGGAGATACTTCTACGTCTATATTAGAGACTTGGACAGGATGCAGCTATTTATAAGCATTTTAGGCCTATTGTTATTGGGCATTCCGTCGCTGGTTTTGACTCGTAAGCAGTTCGATTTTAAAGCTCTGTATTAACTGAGTCACAGACGAGTATTCACATATCGAAAAAATAATACATATACATTTCAAATTCTTGTGAAATAGCATCTGTGCGTATTCGAACAGTTCGAACCAGTTAAGCGAGTTAACCCTTGATCAATAAAACTAGCAAGTCGATAAGGTAAACAAATGCTTCATCTTTTCAATTTTAGAGACAGATAACAGTTGTTATACTCCCACTGGAGGGAACGGATTTTGTGTGCCGTCACAGCAATGCAAATTTGTGAAAGATCTGCAATCCACATATGGACGCAATGTGCCTCGTATTATAGTGAATCAGTTAAGACAGATGGCCTGCATTGGTTCACAGCAATCGGTAATTATTGATAACAAATTATTAAAGCCTGATAAATGCTAAAAAAAATAAAAACATTATCTCCATTACAGATATTCTATTTGTGCTGTCCAAGCAATGCAGTGATCAAGGCCCATAGTGATGGCAATGCCAAAAGTGAAACACAAAACAAATCCACGGTGGACACACGTCAATCGTCTGCAGATCTTAAGCGCATCGATCCAAGTGGCATGAAGCTACTCAACTCGGTCACCGAATGCGGCAAGAAAACAAATACCAAATTATCCGGTGGAGATGAAACAAGAATTGGCGAATTCCCTTGGCTGGTGCTGCTGAAGTATGAGACATCCGGAAGACCTTTCCTGTGTGGGGGTAGCTTGATTACCGATCGATTCGTCTTGACTGCCGCTCACTGTGTGAACCAAGCTCGTAAGCTGTAAGTCCTGACTTGTTAATGATCCAAATACTTTCTTTACTCATTTCAAACTTCCTAATATGCAGAATTGGCGTGCGCATGGGAGATCACGACCTGAACAAAGAAGAGGATTGTCAAGTTTTAGGCGGACGTCGCAGAGTGTGCCTGCCACCGTACGAGGAGTACGGCATTGAGTCAATACGATCGCATCCAAACTACCAGTCCATTAACAATGACATTGCACTCATCAAACTTGACCGCCCCGTTAACTTCAAATGGCACATCAAGCCCATTTGCCTGCCCATCGATAAGAACTCTCAGCATATAACCTACGATCAGAGTTTTTACATTTCGGGCTGGGGTCGCACAGAAGAAAAAATAGAATCTTCTGTGCTATTGAAGGCACTCGTCACGCGAGCGGATCTGGATGTTTGCCGCACCTTCTACCGTAATGCGCCAGTTAGCGAGAATCATATCTGCGCTGTAGGAGAAAGCGATAAGCAGACCTGCGCCGGCGACTCTGGTGGACCACTTTTCTTTCGCAATCCCTTCAAGGAAACCGTTCGCTATGTGCAGTACGGAATAGTGTCACATGGAGGATCGCTTTGCGGCGCACGAGAAAATCAGCCCGGTGTATTTGCCTCTGTACTGGAACAGTTGCCATGGATTACGCAAAATCTTTATTAATGTCCCCCGAAACTGACTTTTGTACTTATATATTATACTCTATAATATTTATTCTTTAGTTTAGCTCCCAATGCCATTGTAATAATCATATTTTTGGTTTTAGTTCGTAGTCTTTATAAAAATATATTTTATTTGCAGTACGAAATTAACTATTCAACGTTTGTAATTTATTGTTTGGAAGTGGCAAAAAAAAAATGAACATGGAAGGAACAAAATGTTATTTATCATTTATTCAGTGGATGTTCTGAGATTGTTTAAAATTGTTAATCTGGTTACCTTTGGCTAAGCCTGTAACAGTTTTCTCTGGGTTTCGCCTTTGACAAGGAAATCAATCTCTCCCAGCAGTATTATATCGACAATACGTTCATGTAGATTAAGTAGGTTAAAACGGTTGTAAGCCCGAAGGTTGATACACATAGGCCATGTTTGGCCCGTTGTGTATCTAATGTGGATTCCTCCTACACTCGTGCATTAAAAACACAAAAGTCAAAGATTTGACCAGCCAGTTGCTTTTATAAATTTCGCTATCCTGGCAGGTCTCATATTCGCTAGCTCTGATAAGATAGTCAGGGCATGGCTTCCCAAGGATTGCCGACCATTTCCTTGTAAGTGCTGGGCAGAAGCTGAAGAAGTGTTCCGGAGATGTTTGGTATGCTGTGCGACCGCAGTTTGCATTTCTCTATTTATCATTTGACCTGCGTCTACTTTCTTCATTGATATTGAGCTTGCAGGTAGCTAAAGGCATACTTATACCTACCTTATACGTGAGGAGGGAAATTCCTTCCTAGCTAGCTCATCAGCCTGACAGTTGTCAATATATGGCTGTCAATATATATGTTGACATTGCCGGGACTGACTTTGAGTCTTTTTAGGCAATTTAGTGATTATTTTATAGCAAGTACTTCAGCCTGAAAAACACTGCAGTGTGTCGGAAGACTGAAGGACATCTGTATATTGAGTTGCTCAGAGTAGAAACTTCCGCCTACGCGGTTGTCTAGCTTTTAGACATCTGTGAAGAAGGTCATGGCTGCCGGTGGTCCGGGAGTACCATGGGTCCATTCCTCCTTTAGGGCGAAGTATGTACTGAAGGGTGTTTCTATTTGTACTACTGGCACGCAGTAGTCTTTTTTCGAAGGGATGTTTGAATTTCCTTCTAAGATAGATGCATGTCGGTTTTCTGAGCAATCCACGATAAGGACTCCCTCAGTCTTACGGCCGTGAGTATTGCATTTTCTGTTCCTTGTCTTTCCTCACATGGAATGTTCAGCATAGCGTCTTGTGCCTCACTAGGTGATGTTCATGTAAATTGACTTAAAAAAAAAAATTAAAGATCCATAAGAAAGTTTTAATACAAAATCTCAAGAAATATGTATTGCTATCATATAAAAAGTATATTCATTTATCTTAAGGACGTATGTAAACGATTGTTTGACTCTACAATCAATACAGAATATTAAATGGATTCAGATTGTAGATTCAATTTAATGATATAAAAATCACGTTTAAACATAATATATATTTTATAATTATTTATTTTAGTGCAATCTTCGTTATTATTTTCTTGCTTTTCGAAATCTTAAGTGCATTTTTATGAAAGCTAATTTTTTCAAAAGTTCAATCTCAGATTGACGTTTTGTACATTATAATTTAATCAAAATTTTTCTGAGCAGCCAATCGTATACGTCTGTGTAAAGTTGTTATTTCTGTACACGTATGCATAAGAGACCATGCTAAGTTGCTTTTTCCCAGATACTGATTAGCATTATGAATCACCCACCAACCAGATTATTTCGTAATAATTTCGCAGCGCACTTATGAGAAGTTTGATTCATTTGAAAATTCCACAGAACTTAACGTTTAAATCAGCTAAATATGTATGTTATTTAAATTGAGAACTAAGTTTAACAATTAAAGATCTAGAATTGTATATTTGAGTGTTTACCCAACTACAGTGTTATTTATTTTACATTCAATTTGGTAAGGTGCTTCACCACCTCTATCTCTGAATCTTTTTGTGTGTAGACCATTGTTGTGATACTATTAGCTCGAATGAGTGCCAATACTAAGAAAGCTCCTCACACACCTTTTAATTTATGACAGGTGCTTGTGAATTTGAAGTCTGGTTCAGGTTGGACTTAATTGCTAGCTCGTAGTCACAACTTTGGTATGCCACAAATTGCGATTCATTGTTTTGTGTGTATACTACTTGCCCAGCGACTAATCTAATCAATTGCATAAATCTAGCTTAGCAATTAATCTCAGCAAGTTCAATTCAATGTGAAAACCTCAGACGATAAATAGTATTACATTCGTCTTCATGTACTCTTTATACAGAGGGATTTCCACAATGACATCGAATCAATAATTAATTTTCTGAGGATTCAATTTCAGTCCGAAGTATAATACCCTGCACCGTTTTACATATATACGTGTTAAATAATTTTTTATTTCGGGCTGATTTTTACTTTAACAACCTAGCAATTTAGTTCAGCTTGAACACCCAACCTATCTTTTCCATGGCAAATATAGACGATTTCAGTCAAAGTTGTATAGAGATAGTTCCCACTTGGACTGATGTACATTAATAAACACGGGGCAAAAGTGTTCTATATAATTTAGCAGGTTGAACATGTCTCCTTCAATATGACAAAATTTAAATACCCTTCATGTAAAAATAAAGAGTGTCAGCTGGCGAGGGACTAAATTGATTTGAAATTGGAACAATGACTTGATATTATCTAATCGAAAAACTTTCTTTGTGTTCTCTGGTCAACCACCAAAAATGCCTGAAAGCGTCGTCCTGCGCAGCAGAATAGTTTTGGCTTTGGTTGCGAACAGTTTACGGACAATGAACTGGACACGTAATTTGTTGGTGGCGCTGAAATGGTAAATTAAGGACACGTTATATAATATACATTTGCATATTAACCATTTAAGAAAAATAAATAGGTCACTCTATTTGGGAACGTTCTACAAAACGATACCGTTTATAGGCTCTGTCTCCAAATCGCTGATTGAGAGTTATATTTCCTCTTCGGTGTCTTTTAACTTGGATACAATTTAGTATGTAATTGAGATCATGAAAATGAGAGTTCAACTAATGTGAAATTGCAGCCTCAATTGGAATACGTCGTTTCCGGCCATAACCGTTTGTGAGCTATACAATTCTGAAAAAATTTGGGACGTAAGCGATGCGCACTTTGGACAAGAACATGATTTCCATATCGATGATTTTATCAGCGAAATTGCATTCTTTCGAGGCCTTTGCATTAGCTGCGATAATTGTCATGAACTACACTGTCCGGATAATTTTACGCTGCTGTTAGATGTGGTAGTTTTGGACAGCAACAGTACAACCGTAAAAATAAAAGTGCCCCAGATACTAGAAAATCGCTCTTAGCTCAAAATAATACACGATGAATGAAAAATATAAAGCGAGCAAATTCTAAAATTTAAGGCATACATTTTTCCGAGTGTACTCCAACTTTTCTTAACTGATCTAAAAATGTACATAGTTATTTTTAGTTTCGCAGCAAATGTAATGAGCTGATTATTAAGTGTCGCTACCTGAACACTTTATTCGACTGCTGCGATCAGTTTCTGCCCATATTAACCGAGTACGGCGTCTGCTACTCCTTTAACTCACATCAGGCGACAAAAGTAGCACAAGTGCAGTACAAGAACAATCGCATAACAGGAGCGGGACATCTCAAGTTCCATGCAACGGCTGATGTTCAGGTGAATGTGCATGCACCCATCGATGTGCCATTTCAATTCTCGGAGGGCATGATCCGGGAATCGGTGCTGCTAGGTAACAACAAGGAGCTCATCCTAAATGTCATCGAGGTGTACAATCACGAGAATGTCGAGGAGTTGAGCAATGAGCAACGCCGTTGCCGCTTCAGTCATGAGCATGTCGAGCAACGGATCGGAATCTATGAGTTCTACAGCTACTCCGGCTGCATTGTGGAGTGCACGGTTGCCCTACATCTGCTCTACTGCAATTGCACCAGCCACTTTATGGCTGTGCCCAGCCAGAACTCGTTGCCCGTCTGCGACTTTCGTGGCCTGATCTGTTTAACGCACATTCACGAAAAATTGATGGCTGAACGAAAGTCCTGCGACTGCATGAGCTCATGCGAGGAGCCCGAATATAACATTATCTACAACACACCAGATGAGTAAGTTGCCAATAAATAATAACATAATATGAATAATATTCTAATCTCAGCTGCACAAAAAGTTATTCCTGCTAGTACTACATTTTCAACAGATTGCTATAAATTGTAGTAGTTCGATGTTAATAATATTTGTTTCTTAGCCAGCCATGTAATATAGACAAATGTCCGACCGATTTCAATATATTGACTCCCTTCAGTTAACAATGAGATTTCAACAAATTTTATCAAATCTGCATAGAAAGAACCGGATTAATATAAGTATGATGCTTACCAAATCTATATGTAGAAATTTGTCTACTTTAATGAGAGGCAAAATAATAAGGCATAAAATTGACAATTATTGCTAATAACCATTCGTATGTGTCATGTTTCTTGCACGTTTGCAGCAGCCAGAAAGTCGATAAGGATATCTCCGACATACATGTGGCACTGGTGGAGCTGCCCACACAGCGCTATGTGCGTCGCGTGGCAAAAACGCCCCTGGACTTATTGAGTGAGTCATAGTTGTCAGCTGTGTATATATATATGTATACTTTTCATTTCAGTTTCATTTGGCGGCTTGATAAGTCTCTTTTTCAACGTCTCTGCGCTACGCACCGTGGAGACCATATTTATATTTTTGGAATATAGAAAAAAGATCTTCAACTGGGCAAATAGATTCTACATTGGCACTTTAAAATATTTACAAATTTTGATACAGTTAAAGTAAATCACAAAATGTTTTCATTAAATTCTAGCTGTCTTTCAATTGCTCAAGTGAATGCATACTCGTATCGATGTGCATGTTGTTTTAAGCGGATTGAAGAGTCACCAAAGTTTTAGAAACTGCTCATTCTTTGCGGCACATATGAAGAATCTGCCGATGGACTTATCCAAGTTTTTGGTGTTATCACTTCCAGCAAAGTATCCATATAAGTGGGCAAGTAGACATAGCTTGAGAACATCAAAAGTATAAACATAATCAAGACAAAACCATCTGCAAAACAAAAGCATTATTTGTTATTATTGTGTTTTAACAATCTGTCAATTCTTACTTATTAGTTTCTTTTCCCAAGGCTCAAACATATTGATGCAAGTAATCAGCTCATATTGTCGATATAAATGGGCCGCAGTATGTTTTAAATTCCACATCTTTTCGTTATCAAACTATTGGAATACAAAACTAAATGCGTGTTGTTTAGCGTAAATAAATAAAAGAGTGCAGTCTAAAAATGAATATAAAATTCAATATACGGCACCAAAGATGTATTGTTTTCTTTTGCACAAACAGCTGTTTGTAGTGTGACCAACTAGTTTTTTAAGTGTTGGTTAAAATGCTGCACAATAAAGTGTGATAGCACTCAGCTTCTGTCAGTTGTCAAAATTTGTGGCTTGGCGCCAATGAATGTGTTTTGAAATTATATTATTCCGCCTGTAAATTTTATAATATTAGATATTTACATATTTCCTCAATTTTTAGAGCAGCGCATATGCCAAAAATAATATTTGTGCTTGTAAATTCCAATTTCTCCACCATCAGCTAATCACCCTTCAGGTAAAACCAAAGATAAAAATATTCACCTGAACCTGATTCAGGCTAATTTTATGTGTTCAAAGTTAAAGTCTGTCTGAACTAACTAGATATTTAATCGATTAAATTCCGTTAAAATTGAAGGGAGATATGTCGAATTGAACATTTATAGCAACTTTTCTAATTAGTTGTAATGGATTGTGTCCAATTTAAGTGAAATGTTCTGCCAATTTTCATTGACCCACAGCCACATAAACAATGATCCATGTATTTTTTTCTCACTCTAAAGTCTAGACTCTAGAGTCTAGACCATTTGCCTCTCAACGAATGTGTGTGTGTGTCTTAAAGAGGAATAAAATCGAAACAGGATTTAAGACCATTGCGCCATAATTCGCACGGGGAAGGTATCAGCTTGCTAGGCCAGCCAGCTGTGCTTGTGCTTTTTGTACGAGAGCAAGTGCTCGCAAGTGGACGACGACGACGACGCTATCGATTGACAGGCGAGCTTGTGGCTTGATTTATGCGCACAGCAGAGGAATGTGGCAAAGTGTAAAAAATGTGTTTAAAGTACAGCGACACCCAGTCTCCAGTCGCAAGTCTCCAGCCCCAAGTCTCGAGTCCAGAGAGTCGCTTCAAGTCACGCATATTCAGCGACAACTAATTCAATTTCCCACTTGCCATGCCATAAGGTGGCGGCTGTTTAGCCAAGTGTGCACGCCTAATTGGTAATGCGATCGGCTTTATTGAGGCGCAGGCGCAGGCGCTGTTGCTTTTGCTGTTGATGTTGGTGGTGCTGTAACTGAATCTATAGACGGAGACGTTGTCGCTCGGCTATATCGCTGTCGCTCAGCGTAAATCCCATTACGTGCAATCCGTTTCGAGCCATAAACATGTTGCCGCAGCTGCAACAACCAACCAACTAAACCCCCAACGCCTCCTTCTTCTTCATCTTCTTCTTTTTCTCTTCCTGCTCCTCCTTCACCTGTTTTGGGCCACGTTGGCTATCCTGGCATCCAGCAGCGCAACTTGTCGCTCGAACTTAATTGCCTTGGTTGCGCTTATGACTTTCGTGTGCAATGCATCCACATCCACATCTACATTCACATCAGCAGCTCATCGCTGTTGTAGCTGTTTTCTTTGCTGCATTATTAGAAAGTAACTTGCGAAAAAGGTATCAGCATCAGAGTTTCATATCGTCATCATCCTTATGGCTGCTTGCCTCAGTTGTTGGCACTATTTTCGACACCGCTTTGGCCTGCCATAAATTGCCAAATGCCAGCGTCACGGGGCCCTGAAATGCACTCGACGCGCTCTCTCAGCCGCTAAATTAGAAAAAAGTCGGTTGGCTAATTTACGGAGCTGCTTCTCACCAAGCATCTGCCTACCTTTGCCAGCCTGCCTGCTCGCCTGCCTGCCAACCCGAAAGTCCATTTTCCATTTTGTACGGTTTTCAATTAAAGCAACTGAAACAACATGCGACCTCGCGCGCTCCCAAAGTTCACGCCAAAACTGCAGCCACAGCGTGTAGTCGTATCTCGGCATTTACACCCAGAAAAAATCAAGTGCCCCATTATCTTAGCTTAAGTTGAAAGGACAGTTGTCCATTCTCATATTCATGCACTTAACTTAAATACCAAAATGAAATTTGATAGTTGATTCAAGGATTGTTTAGTTTTGGTTATTTTTAAGAACGACTGATAATGTTGTATGAATTCATGTTGACAGACAATTTTTGGGCAAATGCAAAAGCTTTTCGAACCCATTTTAAGAAAGCGATTTCTTCATTTTAGTAACAACATTTTTCTGAGTGTATATGTGCCTTTGTCTCTGCCAGTGCCGTGCAACTAATTCCGCAACACGGCTGCGACGATGGCAGTACCCGATACCATTTTTCCAGGAATAAAGTGCACTTGCCATGTGGAGAGAGAGATAATCAAATGTTTTTTGGGTGCCCAAAACGGACTCGCAGTTTGCATTATTGTTCTGAGAAATTGTTATTAATTGAGCTGTATACGAGTATATTGATGAGTGGCCGGTAGAGTCCAAAAAATTAACCTCAGTGGGTGGTCGAATGTTCCTAATGGCCTAATGTATTATTGGTCGTAGTCCATTTGTTTAGTTTAATTTGGATTGGCCATTAATAAAACAAGTGGCTCGAATCGAGCACCGAACCGAAGATCGCGCCTCATTTGCATGCGCTTAATTTATGCCCATCAATTAGCTGATTAATTTATTTGGCGTGAGACGCAAAGCTAAGCGACTTGTGCTTAAAACGCTTGTCTAATTAGATAAATGCGCTACATTAATGTCGCCTCATTTATAAAGCGTTGCCTCTGAACTGTGGCAAATTTTTTGATTTCCCGTTCATTACAATTAATTTTGCGATAAGCTCAACTGAGGAAAACATGGTCGAAGGTAAGTCATAAAATTTATTTCCGAGTGATTGTTTTTCTTCGCAGCGTCAGATCTATGTATGCCAATCAATTCCCATCCCAAATTAGCTTTTAATACTGTTTATAAATGCCACCTGTCCAACAACACGGACATGGCTCGATCTCAATCCAGCTCCTGGCCTGCCAACTCTTAAGAGCTTTGTCTGCCATCGCCAGGGAAATGGAAAATATTTTAATTAAAATACAAACTAAACGTTTACTGTAAGCGATGTTATCCGCTGCAACAGCAAAACTGCAACTAGCAACAAGGCGAGTCACAGCCACAAGAGTCAACGATTGGAGTTGGAGAGCTACCGGCTGCGTGTCTGGCGCTACAAATGCAGCAATTGTTGCATGCAACAACATTCAACATGTGTCGCACAGCGCCTATTTGAATATATATCAAATCAGTTTAAGATAATTTTCTATAACAGCTACTAGCGACACAGCAAATCGCGAACATTTCTATTGCTTGGCAAGTTCGTTGCCCAAGTCTTTCGTTTTTGCTAAATCTTTGGCAGTGCATATTTTACGCGCTGCCTGGCATTGTTGTTGCCAACGTTTGCCAGATTCGAAATTAAGTTGTTTTGCATAAAAGCACCATAAAAAGGCCGCATGGCAAACGCACACAGACCGAAGCAGGCACAAGGAGGCTAAAGGAGGCAGCAGCAGCAGCAGCAGCAATTGTGATTAGAACGACACGACAGGCACGACATGAGCGCAGGGCACACAAGACATATGACGCTGTTTGCTCCTTACGAATATGGACAACAATTGCCCCAACAACAACAACAACAACAAGAAAAGCAGTAACAACGACAGCCAAGACAGCGACGAAAATTGCCAAGTCAACACGAGCGACGTATGTCAACAAATGGCACTGCCATTAGCGGCCAATCCAAATCGTCTACACCGAGAAAAAAGTAAAATAAAATAAACAAAAAATTCGGTAAGACCGAATTTTGAAAGTCTAGGACGCTTATTAATCTTGGTTTTTTTAAACTTCTTCGTATGTTAAGTCCAAATTGACTTGATTTATCTTCAACTAAGAGAGAGAGAGATAAACATAGAGAGAGGCAGAGATAATTTAATTTATTCACTTGATCGTTATTAAGCTTATTTGTTGCTTTAGCTTAGCTTAATTATTTCTTATTGCTTACTATAATATTACACTATATATTACTGAATAACTTTCAAATCATGCAAAACTTGAAGTGAAAATGTAATTTTGATGAGTTTTTTGTGTGCCAAACATAATAATTTCATGCTCAATTCAAATACTTTAGTTATATTTTAAAAACGATTTCCAAATCTGAAAATTAAAGATGACTAAGAAATGAGCTTAATATTATTAGGCTCCTTCAGCTAAATTTTTTTTTCTGTGTAGATGGGATTTGGCTTCCTGTAGCTGGTAGGCAAATGCTAGGATAGCTATTCGAGCTGCTGATCACCAACGGCAGCAAACAGCAACAGCGGAGCGGCAGCCGCTTGTTGCAACTATTATCAATTTAAGTTGGCTAATTGGTTTCAAATTTATGGACCTGTATTTGATATTTATGTCGTCTGCTGAGAAGCGAGCGGCCAACTTCAGGCTGTTGCCCCGTTCACCCGTTCGTCTGGGGCATCGTCGCCATTTGGCTGTGGCATGCTGCAAACAACGTAATTGGCTTTCAATTTGCAGCAAATTGTTGCAACAGCCACGACAACAACGCAAAAGCAGCGCTATACAGCGAAACATATTTAGATTATAGACGGATAAAGTTTATGTACGTTCTGCTCTGTTCGGCTCTGTTATGTTCTGTTCTGGTCTCAGACAAGTTTCGCTGACTTGCTGCCTCGATGCCTGGGTGCCTGAGACTTGGGGTGGACGTTTCGACTTCTTCTTTTTGCCAATTCTCCGCTTCTTCTACCATAATTCCAATGAGTTATATGCCCATCATGTGCACTCGGGAACCCTTCAAAAGTTGAAAACGTAGTGCGCGTTAATTAAAAACCAACAACAAAAGCGCCAAAAATGCTGCTAAATTTTCGCTCCTCTCACTCTCGATCCACACAAAAAAGGGCGGCCAGTGCTGTGTTAGCTGTGTTTGACTGTTCCCTCCGAGGGTTTAGCTGTTCAATAACTAAATAAAACACTCAAGCCGGCAAGCTGGCCAAAAGCCGAAGCCGCTTCGTCGATCGTTGCCACAATCAAGCGAAAATTCCTGGCATTTTCTGCTTCATTAACAACGCACAACGCGGCCATTTCGTTTTGTTCACGAAATTTACGCACACACGACATACACTCGCATACACACTCGCACACACACACTCACACATACACATACACAGACGAGCAGCGATCAAGGTACGAAAGTCGCCACGTTTTGCGACTCGATCAGCAATTGAGCTTAGTTTTGTTTTCGGTTTTTTTGGTATTTTAATTAGAAACCAAACAACGCAAAATGCATTGCTCTCTGGCCGTTTTGCTTTCCTCTCGCAGGCCTTTAAGCCAGGTCGCTGATTCGATGCCTTGTCGCCTGACTTGTCCTGTGGTTTCAGCCCGCGTTTCGTTTTCACATTCAATTAGCGCATATTTCAAATGTGGTTGCTGCAAACGCGGCTGGGAATATTTCAGTTATGCCAGGCAAAATGCACAGGAAATGGCATCGATACGACCAAAGATCGAGCAATACTTAAATTGTGTATATCGAGATCAAGTCTGGCTTTGCTATATATATAAGAGAAATCGCACAACTCCATCATATCATTGTTTTGTTTTGTTACACTAAACTATATTGCGTGTTATTTGTGATAACTCATTTGAGTAATTTGTATCTATCCAAAAAAATGTTTAAAATCACCATTATAGCATCAATTTGAAAGATCTTATCTCCATTATTGAATTGCATTTATTGGTCTTTCTAAAATATAATCATACATAATAATATATTCAAGCATTTCTACACCCAAACAATATACTACAAAAACAATACGACAAAATTTAAAAACATATCTGTTTCTTGATTTTCGTACATTTGACCCAATGAAAATTTTATGAGTCCTTTCAAATGTTTAAAGCTTGTCAGTTGAACGGAAATTCAAATAATGTTTACAATTATGGTGACCACTTCATACGAGCTCCATTCCCAAATTTCAAAGAGGCTTCAATTGTTAATATGTTTTACTATCATAATTGATATTGCTTTATTGCTTCTAGATCAAAAGTAACTGCTTACAGAGTGCACTGGCGCTACATAAAAATAATAATAAATAAATATTACTATGTTTAGTATAATACATACAGTATGTGGAATTAAATTGTTTTACTTTATACTTAAATACACAGCTATTTAGTTTATGGGCAATCGATTGATTATTGCAAACGATAAAAACAATTTGTTTTGTTCGTTGTTGTTCTTGTTGATGTTTTTCTTTTTAAGTCCTACCTGTTGCGGCTTAAGTTTATCTCTCGATTTTTAGACAAAATACAATAACGGTAACTACAACTTTACAATTTGTATGTACAACTTAACAACTGATTGCTTATTCATTAATTACACATTACATCTCTGTACCGAAAAAGCTACAGAGCTATGCTATTATGTACAGGCTCCTGCATGGGGCCACAAAGGATATACATATTGGTTATATACGAGTATATGCGCGTCCTGGTTTATACTACTAAATATCACACTGTGTAGGATGTTGCTTAGCGATGGAGAGAAGAATTTGAAATTACACTAACAAAGAATGCAACACAAAATGCTAACTACGCAGCCACAACTAACTAACTAACTAACCAACTAACTAACTAACTAACCAACTAACTAGATTATATAACTAACTAGAATATATAACTAACTCGATAGCTAACTAACTTATACACTAATTAAATACTCTACTAATGCACTTTGAAAACGCGCCCGTGCTGTGGCAATGGCTGGCTGCATCATAATCATCATCATCTTCATCATCATCGAAAACGGAAACGGAAATGCCATGCTAAATGCCAGGAACTTTTAAGCGGAAATGAGCCGAGGGCTGTTGGGTCGTGAGATCGCTGCCCATTCATATTTGGCCCCCTCCTCCTTAGACCACCACGGTGGTGAGGACATCGACGCTATCATCGCTCGCCGTCGGAGGCAGCGATTTACAGTTGATGGAACGCTTGCCAAAATCCTTGCGCGGACTCTCCAGCGAACCGACTGTGTTCTTCTTCATATCGGAGTTCTGCGTCTTGTGCAGCAGTATCTGTGAGCTGCGCTTGTGCGCCTGCTTCAGTCCCGTGCTCACGTCCAGCTCTCGCTCAAAATCGCAGGGTGGGAACAGAGGCTGGGAGCGATGAAGCGCTGAACTGCTGGCCGCTGTTGCCGCCAGCTCTGGCGCCGGATTCAGGCTCAGTTCCATGCCGGTGCCGGCACGCAGCGATGTGGTGCTGCCTTTGAGTGGATTCGTATAGCGTCGCAAGTTCTCCTCGTTCTGCAGATTATTGGACTTCTCCTCCTCGTGACGCAGTGCGTCGATCGGTGGTGTCAGATTCATGCCCGAGCTGCTGCGATACGCCAGCCGCTGCTTCCAGTAAAGGCTTATGAATATGGAGAAGCCCACCAGCACAATGAAGATTCCACAGAGGATGCCAATGAGCAAACTGTGACTATTGCCATCAGCCACACGAGCCGTCTCCAGTTTGACCTCCAGTATGGACGTGAGCGCAGCCAGTTTCGCATGCTGCAGCTGCAGTTCATTGCGTCGCTGGATTCCATTCAGTTGGCGGGAACTGAGCAGTTCACCCAACAAGGCCACCGCCACAGGCAGCTGCTGATCATTGAGCTGGCTGGAGGACTGTAAGAAGAAAAGATGCTATATTGAAGAGTTGTGCCTGTATTGAATATACTACTACTATAATACTACTATAAATAACTTATTGTGAAACTTATTTATTATTATATTTAACTTTATTTCGACTTACCACTGTCAGTTCGATGGTGTCATTGGTGCCCGTCTTTAGATCGCACAGCACCATTAGCATGCCCTGCTCCTGTGCTGGACTCGCCGGCGGCACCATCGGCTGCTTAATCAGTCTGGCCGCAAGCAGAACTCTCACCAGCGAACACAGACCCTCCACAGTCGCGCCCTTGCCCACACGCTCCAGATCCAGGAGTATGGTTAGCCGGGCACAGTTTTCGTTCACGAGCGCCTGATTGGGCCAACAGCTGGCCTTGGCTGGCAGACGAGGCGGTGCCACACGCCTTGACGGCTCCAGAGCGCGACAATCGCCACGCACACTGCACGGTGGCGCCAGGCATGTTTCTCCTAAAGCTGGCACGCACACTTCATGCTGTTTGCAGACGCCGGAGAGATTCGAGGACTTGGACAAGGGATCGAGCTTAAAACAATTGGGCAGGCCACACCAGAGATTCGTGCAGCGAGAGGTGCCATTCTCGCAGATACAAGCATTGCAATGCTCATCCTCATCACTGCGACCGGTAAGTGCAGTGTCCAGCCAATTCTGGCTCTGATTCAGGGCGGCATAAGGTGAAATGGTGTTGCTGGCATTCAAGCAGGCAGACTTCGGATCGGAGAGTACTATTAAGAGAGGTCGCAATTTTTAGATAGTTTAGATAGAAAAGCCTTGACTGAGACACTAGAAGGTTACAAATTCGAGACAATCGAAAATTAATTTTCACTACGGGGGTTAAATTTCCGAAAAAAAAATGGCTTAAATGCTTGAATAAATGTTTGACCTTTTTAACAAAAAAAAAAAGAAGTTAAATAACTATTTTTCTGTCTGCGTCGAATTTTACAATCTTAAAAAATATATTAATTAAAAACTTCAAAACGTGGAGTGTCGAAAATTAGATTTAAGCCATAGAGACGAAAATCTAAAGTGTAAGACAAATAATAAAATAATACATCGTTTTCACGAATCTTATACACTTGAAGCATTTTAAGTAGAACAGATAATACAAAAAAATGTACATATATCAATGAAGTTTTCCAATGTTTTGATTACCCTTTGGGAATCAGCAATTAAGTTGAGTTCCATACACCTCAATGCTCTACTTACATATCTCACAGCGCAGACCATGTCGTCCTGGGGGACAGATGCATGAGTAGCCGCCAATGCCATCGATGCAGGTGGCGCCACCTTGGCATGGCTGGGGCGAGCACTCGTTCACGTTGATGCGACAATCTGGTCCCGAGAAACCCTGAGCGCACAGACAGCGAAACCAGCCGGCGCCCGACTCGCATGTGCCGCCATTGTGACAAGGCTGTCCCCTGCACTGGTCGATGGCCTCCGCGCAAAAGAGGCCCGTCCAGCCAGGTGCACACCGGCAGTGCGGCTGCAGCGCCTTGTCCGGCGCTCCGGGCATGCAGGTGCCACCATTCTGGCACTGACCCGCATAGCAGACTGTGGCGCGTTCCGAACAACGTTTGCCTATTGAAACAAAAACAAAGCACACAAAAACAAAAGACTTAGACAACGAACTTGAGCGAAAATCAAATAAGATTAAAAGCAGCGACAGGATGTTGGCTATGCACAAGCCAAGGCCAAATTACAGCTGCAACTAATTGAAATTGAAAAGTAAAAGTGAGCTGACATAGATCGATGTAGCTGTATTTTTATCTACACTAATGTATCTGTATCTTTTAGTCATGTATCTGTGACAAAAAAGCGAAACGCGTGAAATATGCAAATCGCACACATCGAAAACAAACATAAATCATGCGAAGTTTGTGACTGGCTGGATGTACATAACACCCGAACACAGATGAAACGCGCCACTGCCCCACGGCTCAAGTGCCACATGTGGCAAACTGAGACCAATGCGCACATTATTACCGCTCACAGTTTGCCGCATTCGCCACAAATTGAGGCTGTAATGACTGCCGACTTTCAATGTTCAAATAAATGCGACCGACAATTTGAGTGACTGTGTGAATGTGTGCTGAGTGTACTAGGTGTGTGTGCTTGTGTGTGTGTAGCTCACTTAACGTGCTCAGCTCTCGTCTTGCGCTCATTTAAAGCTCCCAAAGCGTTTATAATGCGCCTGTGAGACAGTCGCCTTACAGCAGGTTTTTATACACTCACCAAAAGCATTTCAGCTATGCGAAGTGGCATAGAACATTATAATTTATTGCATTTTTGTCTTACAAAAATTGGTCTGGCAGAACATGACATTATTTGCAAAGAAGAATGGATTAGCCAAAATAAAAAATGTAATAATTATAATTATAATATCAATGCAATCGAACTATTTCATCTCTTCTCTAAATATACAACCTATTAATATTTAATACATCTCTTATATATAGGCTATTATCGGCCTATCTATCTATCTAACTATTAAGATTTCAACTGTTGTCTATGCTTACTATCCATTAAGATTTCAACAGTCGAAAAGCTTGTTTTCAGGTTGCCAACATAGGTCAAAGATAGGGCAATCAAGTCTCGCCATGCTCAGGTGCAAATTGTTGTTGGCTGCACTTGTTGCGCTCGGGTTTTGACATTCACTTAAGCCAGCCAGCAGCAACTGCAAAGACTGCAAAGACTGACTGCATCGACTCACCTGTCCAGCCGGACATGCACTCGCATGTAAAGTCGCCGTCACCGTCAAGGCAGATTCCAGCATTTCGACAAGGATTCGGCGAGCATTCGTTGAGATCTGCAGAAAGTTAATGAGTTTGCTGTTTGCTGTTTCTGTTCCGATTGCAGTGTGTGCATGTGTGTTTGTGTGTAGGCTACTCACTGTGCTCGCAAAAGGTGCCGGTGTGGCCCACATGACATTTGCAGAAGGTGCCCACGTCGCTCATCTCGCAGCTGCCATGACCGCTGCAGGGCTGTCCACTGGGCGTTGTCATCGTCGTCATTTTAGTCGGAGTCTTTGTCATCGCGGTTGTTGTTGTTGTTGTCACTTTTGCTGCTGTTGCTGTTGTTGTCGTTGTCACATTGATAAAGCAGCCCTCTGTTGGTTGACAGACAGTAGTGAATTAGGCTTATGATTATTTTTGGCGGTTCTTATTAAGTTGCAGTCAGCTCACCATTGCAGGGTGGCTGCGAGCAAAGTGGACGTAGCTGCTCGCAGTGTTTGCCGGCACGGTCCGGCGGACAGTGGCAATAGTAGCTGCCGGGCGTATTGAGGCAACGGCCCTGCAGGCAGGGAGATGGCGTGCAATGATCCTTGGCCTCCTCGCACAGAGTGCCCGAGTAGCCGAGCGGGCAAATGCAATTGAATTTGCCAACCATGTCGACGCATTCGCCACCATTGCGACACGGCGATGTGGCACATTCATCGATGTCCGTCTCGCAGTCGCGCCCCGTGTAGCCGGCGGCGCAGGCACACCGATAATCGTTGACGAGATCAATGCAACTGGCGCCATTCTTACACTGACCTACACAATCATCCAAATTCTCGGCACATGTGGCGCCGCCCCAACCCTCGAGGCACAAACAGGAGAACGACCCAGGCAGATTCAAGCATTCACGCGCATTGATGCAAGGCCCATTTGCCGCAGCGTTATTTGAGGCGGCAACGGCACTTGTCAAAGCGGCTAACAGTGCTGCGGAGCTGCTCAGATTACTGCCAATGATGGCGCTGGCGGTGGTGGTCAGTAGTGTTGTTGCAGCGGGCAGAGATGCTGCATAGGATGCCTCGCATTCGTTCACGTCCACCTGACAGACATCGCCGTGCCATTCGGGCGGACATTCGCAGCGAAAGCCGCCGATTAGATCGACACAAGTGCCACCATGCTCGCAGGGACCTCCAGCGCACTCATCAATATCTAAACGAGAGACAGACAAACAGTCACAGAGAAAGAGAGAGAGAGAGAGAGAGAGAGAGAGAGAGGAAGGGGGGAAAGTCAGTAAATCAGCGATTGGTTAAGTGGCAGCCGCAACTCAAGTGCAAATGTGTTGATTTTGTTGTTGAGCGAGCTCAACTTCAACTCAAGCCAGGCCCTTGTCCAGCAGCAGGTGGCTTTAAACGCAGCCAAGAGTCATTGAACTGCTGCCAAACTCACGTGCAGATTGGTAGCTGCGTGCATTGCTTATCACTTGCCTCAAATCAGCATCAGAAAGAAGCTGGCTCGACTCACGCAACTCATTTGTTTGTTTGCTGTAAAGAGCAATAACGGAAACCCCCGAAAATTGTGTTAATCTGACCCTTGGCCTGCCTGTGTGCCTTAATGAGCACACTGTATTGTTCTCCCATGATATGATGTCTAAGGTATACTTTTATCTTACTGCATTGCTTCAGCTGAAGTTTATATCTGTGTATCTATATACTTATACAAATTTCTTTTCTTTCTTGATTTAAATTTAAATATGGCATTTTTTTTAATTTTCGTAGTTTGATTCCATTATTTATTTATGTCAATGTAGACTGTATACACTCCATAAATTTTAAAAGCATTAAACAAAACAAAAATGAAACTGTCCAATTTCCATATTGGTATGCGTTGAATTGATGGTCGGCAAGTTTGTTGCCTAAGTCGTTTGATATTAGAGCGGCAAACTTAATTAGCCTATGGCTTATTGCACTGCCTATCAAAAATGATTTGAAACGAGTGGTGAATGTGTTGTTTCGGTCGTGCTCCAATTGGAATGCAAAATCAAATTTGCCAGACCACCGTGGCAACAACACACAAACCCAAACACCAACAACATTAACAACAACAATAACAACCAGGGGAAAAAAGTATTTGGGTCTGCGTGCGTGCTACGTTTCATTTCATTTCGCTACAGTCAAATGCGTTTGTGCTCAATTGCATGATCGAGTGGCAACAACGAAAACAACAACAACAACTTGTTGTTATTGTAGCTCTGGCTGTGGCTAATCGCGTGCTGCAGAAAATGCGAAAAATTAAATCAAAACTCACTTATTTCACATGTTGATCCCGTCCAGCCGGCAGCACAGCCGCAAGTAAACTCGGCCGACAGCGGCGGCAGCTGTTGGGAGGCGCCTCCACTGCTGCTGCCACTGGCTCCACTGCTGCCACTCGCATTGTGCGCCTCCTGCAGCAAGCCGGCGAGGCTGCGTATTGAATTGCGTCGGCTTATCGGTTTGCCCATGGAGGAGCTCATGCCGCGCATGACGCGATATGTTGTCGGCCGCGTTGCATTCGTTAGCTGCAGAGTAGATGCAACGAGTAGTTTGTAGTTTGCAGTTGGCTCTTTTGTTTGCAGCATAGCGAAATTAGTTTATGGCACTGCGGGAATATGTCTATAAAATGGGGTCTTACCTTGAGGGTGCATGTGCCGCCGTTGCGGCAGGGCTGTGTGGCGCATGGATGCTCCACAATTTCGCACTGCTCACCCGACAATCCTTCGGCGCATGTGCAGCGATACTGATCCGGTGCGGTATTCTCGCAGGTGCCGCCATGCTTGCAGGGTTCATGGGTGCCACAGTAATTTAAATCTGTGTGCGAACGAAACGAAACCAATGCGATACAATACTTTCAAAATGCCACACAACATCGATATTATCATGATGATGTCGTTCGCCATGCACCATGCACCATCCACCATCCACCAGGTGTTGCCTTTAGCCGGTAATTGCCAAGGCTCCACTTGGGTCGCTTACCTTGATCGCATAATATGCCACCCCAATTTGTATCGCAAACGCATTTCCAGGCGCTGCCATTGCAGGAACCATGCTTGCAACCGGGATAGACCATGCACTCGTTGCACAACGGACCACGCCAGCCGGGTCGACACCTGGTTGTGTGATTATGGCAAAAGAAAATCAAGTGATTAGTTTTCAAGGCAAGCACTGCATGTAATCCACTTGATAATCTATAATCTAGCGTATAAATCAGCATCTAAGTGATTTTATCATCAGAGTTAACATTTAAATTTTATTGTGCTAAATAAAAACATAAATCTTCAAAAATAGTGCAGAAATACAAATTTGAATTTTTTCTAGAAACGGAAACGAAATCTTATATTAGATAGAAAGCAGATCACTTTTGAATTGATTGAAATTAAACTAATTTTGTATACGAAAATTATGAAGGAAATCTTATTCAAATAAAACAGTTGTAAAATAAAATGAAGTCCTTTCAGCTGCATTAGGATTATAGTATTTAATAGTACTTGTTCATTTCATTTACATTATTTCATGCAATAAATCCAAGGCAATATGTCAATTTGCATGGGAACGCATATCCAAGTTTTCTAATCAGTGAATTGGGTCACTTTGAACTTTAGCCTTGGGCCTGCAACCAAACAACCAAATTTGACCATTTCGACCAACCGAATGGATTTGTGTTTTGGCCGTTGATGCTGCGATTTTATCGCTGCAACACGCTAAAGTGCAGGGATCAAAGTTAAATTGCCTGGCCAACGAGTTATCGCCGCCAGCCGCCAGTTGCCAGCCGCCAGCCGCCAGTTGAGGTGCTAACTCTACAAGCTGGGCATGACGTTCAAGGAGATAGCCGGAACGGAACGTTCGAGGCCCAGTGGTACAGTCTACTGGTGCAGGAGAGACGATGTGACGTTGTTCGATGTCTATAATTTATGATTTCATTAAAACAGCAGCCTGTTGTTATCTGTAAATGAATCTATTGCAAGCGGCATTTGCGGCGAGCGCAAATGGGCCAGCAACGTGCAAACAGCAAAGTAATTTTTCTTCTTGCTTATAATTGTTGTTGCTGCTCTTGCTGTTGGCTAAAAGAGGCTGTGCGAAAAGTCTGTGAACGACGAACGACGGAAATCTGCTGCTGCTCCAAGCTTGTTGCAACATTTGACTGGTTTTTTTTTTTTGATTTGATGGTTTCTAGGCCACGCTAATTATTGCTATTTAGAATCAGTGCGCCAGGACCCAATGCCAAGGCAAGCGTATATAGCAGGGGAGTGCAGGGAGGGCGGTACAGGCCAACAGAGGGGCAGACAGTTACTGCTGACTGACTGACGGGTGAATCTGTGGTTGTTGCCTCTGAGAAATGCAATCATGGCCGCTGGCTCACGTATTCTGTGTTACGCTCAAACATTTACAACGGCAACAACAACAACAACAAGCACAGCAACAATTCCACAAAACCACAAACGTTTTTTCGTGCTGGTGCCGCCTGCGGCTTTAGCTGCTCCTCCTCCTTCCTCTTGCCACATTGCCATCCTTTGGCATGGCAGGCAACCGTTCATGTTGTGTTCTGGCAGCGGGCATGACCATTCACTTGGCGGTTGGCGGTCGGAGTTGGAGTTGAAGTTGGAGCAATGCAATGTCGACTAGCATTTGGGCATCGTGCGGGTGTTTGATTAGCAGAGCTAAGAGCTAAGAGCCTCCTGATCGGAGACCGAGACCAGAGAATTGCCCAGCGAATTGTGAATTGCACTGTGGAAAGTGCAACATAGATGGCTATTGATTGCAGATTGCAGCTGCTTACAACTTCATAGCGATAGCATAGAAGATTTTATTATGGACCGCGGCTAGGCCAAATACCTTGTGGGGAATTTCAAATTGTTTTTCTCCCATTGCATTCATTATAAGTTGAATTATATTTAAGATGTCAATAAGTGGATGGCTGCTCTCGATATCGACAAGTCTACATTTGTACTCAATAATAATAATGATATGACAACATTTATGATCCATATTGATTAGGATTAAGAAAGAGTCGATATTACGCCGATATTGGTCATCAATATCGCCTGCTCATTATTATTGAATGGATATTTTTTGTTATGATCTGAACTGATTTTCAAAGGAATTAAAGTTAATGGTCGTATTAGTTTTTGTTTCCCATGGCATTATTGCGAAAAATTGATGCCTAGTGTCACATGAAAGAAACTTTCCCAACTAACTTTGAATGTGGTACATTGAGCTTGACAACTGTTTACACATCCGCTGGGAGTATTATGATTGTTGTTGGCAAGCAGCAAAAAGTAAAAAGCCACCCAAAGAACCCCATTTCTCTATGATGTGCTTAATTGTGCTATAAAAAGCATAACATCCATTATAACTGTGCCTGTGTTCGAGTCGCTGTCGATGCCTGGTCAACATGGCCAGCAATCTGCCCCACGGGGCCCAGGCCAGGCCAGGCCATTAAGCGCCCCAATGTTGTACGACACACGCAGCAGCAACGGCAACAAAAAAAAAAGTGTCATAATCACATCGTTAAGGGGATAGATGAGGCGGGGGGAGAGGAATGATGATAATTATAGTGTACTTACTCGCATTCACCGGGTCGATCACACTTGCCGTGAATGGGATCACAGCCGGGCTTGCAAATGGCCTCCTCACAGTTGACGCCCTGCCAGCCATTCAAGCAGAGCTTCTGACCCTCCGAACCGCAAGCGTAGTGACCGAACTGATCGTCCCGCGGTCGGCAAAAGGTCGTGCAGGTCGTGTTGTAGTAGGTAACGGCGCATTGCACCCGGACGCGATAGGTGATGCGCGCGTTGCGACCGATGTGGTCCAGTGTCTTCCACTCCGGCGACGGCAGTATCACGCCCGAGTATGATGTTTCTTCAATTAACCTTTCCGCATCTGCATTTTGGCATTGTCGTCGTCGTCGTTTTTGTGGTTGTGGTCGTTGTGGGTTTTGCATCCCAATGACAATTGTTGGACAGCAGCCACAGCAGCAGCAGCAGAGTCAACGATGGTGGCATCAACGTTGGCGTTCCACACAAAAAGTTGTCAAGGATTTGGATAGATTTTTGGGGTGAAGGGAGAAAGGCAATGTTTTAGACATGGCTGACAACATTTTGCGCTCAATTGGCTGGCAACAGTTGCTGCTGCTGCTGTTGTTGTTGCTACTGTTGTCTCTTATTGTTATGGGCTGCGTTTGCTGTGCTAATTAAGCCAAATGCTCCGCTCAACAACACACGATCAGCAGCAGCAACAACAACGGCAAAAACAACATGTTGCATTTGCAATTGCCACCGCACTTACCTGGATAGGATGTGTTGTACATGTCCAACGCCTGGAGTATCAGCGTAAACGACTTCTGTAATTGAACGTTGCAGCAGCCAAAAAGAAAAAAAAAAGAAGCAGAAGAGGTTAGTAAGTATTCAAAGAGGGTAGCAGCATGGACGTAGCCACGAGGGGCACACGAAATAAACTTTTTATATAAAAAGTATTCAAAAACTGTTTTTGCTAAATTATACTACAGCACCTAAAACGCTGTAATTTTAACAATATATATAATATAATGTAGTTTTCTGATGTGCTAGGCATTAAAGGGGACGACTGCGAGTCCATTAAGTATATATTTATTCTTGATCACCATGACTGGCCGAACAGATAAACTTATGTTCACAAGGGTATTTCACCTTCGGCTTGCCGTTCTTTTTTAATTGAATTTCTACTTATTATTTGCATATGCAGTAACCTGTTAGTTCGGATAAGTCACGCCCCCATTAGCTGAGATTCTTGCTACGCCCATGGCAGGAGATACAAGGCAACATTTTGGCATTCGTCTCTCGTCGCAGTGTTGACGCTAATGGACAGTTTAATCTGAAGTTGGGTTTTCGGCACAAGCAGCCAGTGATGCAAATGAAGACAACGGACCACAAAGCGAACAACGAACAACAAACAGACAAACAAACAAACAAACAGCGAGCAACAATAGACAGAGACAGAGACAAAGACACAGACAAACCCAAATGCACAAACAAACACTTTAATTTCACGCAAAAGCGAAAACAAACCATCAAAAACTTTCTAAACATTGCCAGGGAGTGGATTCCCATTCCAGTCCAAAGCATTTGCTGCAATTGGCTGCGCAAAACAAATTTCTGTTTCTTTTTTTGTTTCTTTGTTTTTGTTCTGTGAATGCGCGCATAAAAATTGAAGACTCGCTGTTTTGTTTTTGTTGTTGTTGTTGCTGTTGTTCTTGTTGTAATTGCCAACTGAGCAGAAGATTTCTCGTGGCACAAAAAGCAATTAAACGTCCACTACGACTTCGACGACGACGACGACGTTGTCGTCTGCACCGCTGGATGCCAGGAAATGCTCATTTAGCAATTTGCAGGAGGAGAGGCAGCGAGGAGGTGAATTGCAACTCTGCTTGGCTGCCGGCTTGTTGGCTTGTTCCCAAGTAATTGGCCCGGCGACGCGACACTAAATCAGTCCAAAGCAGACATTGCCTAATTATAAACAGTTCAACTCTGGCCGCTTCTTGCAACTTGACACAGTTTATCAAATCCATCCAGCAATTGTTATTGTTGTTGTTCTTTTTGTTGCTGCCCACTGCTCGAATTTCCAGTCAATTTCCCGCTGTCATAATTTGAGTTCTCTCAACGCTCTTTGCTCTTCCGGGCGGGCGCATGCTAAAAATCTTGACTTGCCTCGATGACAGCGGAAGTTTTTCAATTGAAAATGGCGTTGAATTGGTTTCGGATTTCAATATTCATGTTCAAACAACAGACACGAGCCATTGAGAGCAACTGTCACTAATCGCAAAGTGTGCTAATGAGGGAATCAAATAGCAGTTAGAAGTGATGCAAATGTACAAAGATGGGCTTTTGCCAATTAAAAAAAGTATTATGATAGAAACCATGAACAGATACGTAGTTCCCTTTAGTACATAATTTAATTAACATCCTATAAAACATATTCTAAACGTCGGGATCTACAATTTGATTTATACTTAAGGCAATAGTACTCGTGCCTTACCAGTTGTTATTACCAAGAGTTAAATTTTAAAATATTTCTAAAAAATTTAAAATAAAATAACTTTCAAAGAAGAACGCTATTGATATGAGCAAGCCAAAGGCATACACTTCCATTATTTTTAATGTGTTCTGTGTTCTTTTACCATTCTAAATATTGAAAACTAGCTAATAAATACATTTTAAGTAAACAATGAAGAATCGAAATGTTTATGATACCAGTTTGCAATCGATTGTTAATTTGATCAATTCATCGTCATATATTACGAGTGATTAAAGATTAATGTTAGACACAGGAAATTAAAGAGAAATATAAATAATAATATAAAAAATAATATCTATAAATAGCTAGATCTTTTGCTCTACTCAGATCATTTGAATATTGGCGAAAATCAAGTAGCAATCAAGACACAATCGTTGAGCTTTCAATTGGCCACTGAAATGTTTACAAACTGTCAAGAACTTGACCATACTTGGCATTCATTCGGCACATCTACAGCAGCAAGAACAACAACAACTGTGTTGGACAAATAACCTACCCACTTTCATCCGAGTTTTATCAATGACAGTGAACCATTTGCGTGCTATAAGCGAAAGCTTTCGAACATTTATACATCTTCTCTATTTTTTTCATTGTTAAGGAGGCAACTCCAAATTTGGCTTCATGTGGGGGCAGTTCAGCTGAAAATGGAATCTATGCAACTATGGGAATGCCATTCATCTGGCCTAAGCACACATATACATATATACGTAAATATATACATGTATATGTATATGTATATGTATTTGTATAAAAGTAGAGCAAGAGCAACAAATTCCACTTGAGAATTTTGTGGATGATTGCGCACGCGCACTCCAACAAAACAGTTGAAAATATTGTCAAGTGAAATTCATATTTGGTTATTTTTTCATGTGTTTTGAATAGTTCGATGGGCCCTGTTGGAGTTTGTGTTTGACAGTTACATTAAAGATGCTGCTGCTGATGATGATGTTGTTGCTGTTATTGTTGTTGGTGTTGCTGATGCTTCAACTTGTTTTAAGTGTTTGAAGTATTTCATAAGTCATGTTTATAAGTTTTAACGTGCCATTCACTCAATCAACTCAGTCGCAGCCGCAGAAGAAGAAGTTGAGGAAAAAAAAGTCATTCAATAAAAAGTGGGACAATTGCGACGCATCAGCAGCAACCACCAGAGACAACAACATCAACAACAACAACAACAGCAACAAAAGTAACAACTCGCTTATATATCGGCAGCTTGATTTTTGAAGATTTCGTGATTTTGTGAAAGGCTTCTTGAGATGGAGCAAATATTGCTTCGTTCGTATGCAGAATTTGCCAATGCCGACGCCAGCTCAAACATTTGCCAGGTTTCGTTTGGTGCCAGGCATAAAGCACACACACACATACACACACAGACTCGCTCACATACGACTACATGTGTGAGAGTTGCAGGCAGGCAGGCAGTCAAGGCAAGATTAAAGCGAAACCATAGCGAAGCGTAACGTAACGTATCGCCATCGGGCCAAGCGAGCGAGCGACAAGCGCGACAAGGTAATGTTCCCACGAAACAGGTTGTCCGCACTTCAGGCCACGACCACGACACTGCGCCCGCCGCAGACTTAGATTCAGACTCAGACTCGAACTCGGACTCCGACTCCAACTCGAACCCAGAACACAGACACAGTGTGGCCCAAGCCTCACACTCGAAAAAATAATAGAAGAAAATTACAAAATTGGTAATTTCACAATTCCAAAATGCAAAACTGCAAAACTGCTTAGCATCTGAACAAATTCTTGACTATAGCAGACAATTTTGATTCAAACACATTGTTCGTAAACTCGCAATTTCACAACGCAAAACTGTTTTGGGTTGAGTTTGAATCCAGAATTTAAATTGTTAAGTTCTGAATTAGAATTTTTAGACATGCTGACAATATTTCTCAATTAAATACCAAGTACGCGTTTCATGTTTAGATTCCGAATGATCCATAATAATTAAGAAATATTCAGAAATTAGTGTTGCTTGAATTTTGGATGAAGGCTTTCTTTCGTACATTTCGAATATAACTTTTCTCTAAGTGCAGAGCCGGCTTTCTGACGCATGCGCGCCGGCTTCCCAGACTTGGCCATAAGCAACTTTGGCGAGTCAGTCGCTTAATGTAAACGACGGCGCATGCGCATGCCGACGTCGCTGTCGCAGTCGCTGTCAGCGTCAGCGTCACCATCGGCGTCGCTGTCAACGTCTGGCTTATGGCCATCAGCAGAGAATTAGTTGGCAGTGTCGACGAAGGCGTGTAATTGTTAACCAAGTTAGTTTGGTGCTTGTACATTACCAAAACATTGCCGTTTTGAGAGAAAAAAAAAACAACAGCAACAAATAAAACCTTAACTAACAAATACAAAAAACAAGAGTTGAATTCAACTGGCAGCTACGCCCAGGCCAAGTTACATTAACTGGCATGCATGAGGCAGCAACAACAGTACAAAAAGCAGCAGCTGTGGCTATGTTTTATAGCGCGACGGAACGAGAACAGTCGAAATATGCCACGTTTTAGCAGTCATAAGCCCGCATTATGCGCACTTAATTAATGCCCAGGCCCCAGAATGCTTGAGACGAGGGTGAGCCGAGGCAACCGAAAGAGGCTTAACACTAAAAATGAAAAATAAAACATAATTTTTAATTGCTTTTTATATTCGGCTACCGCAGCGAGTAAGCGGCTTTTTTCCAGTGGCAGCCAGCCGTGATTTATTTTCCCCACATACTTGTACAAGTATAGGTATATAAGTATATATATATATATTTAGTATTTTCCAAAGGTTTAGGACGACGCATCATGAGTCAACAATTATATTCAGTTTCAGGCAGCTCTATAAGCCGCCGAGGGGCGCAACTTATATTTTGGTGCTAGCCAAGTAAGCAACACACGCAATGTTTTGTATACCCTGCACAGACTAGAAATGGGTATGTATGTATGTGGAGAACAGGCAGTGCGATATATCCACGAACCCACCAACAGTCGAGTCGTTGCAGCTATGTTTGTCTGTCTGATCTCAGAGACTATAGAAAGTAGACAACTAAAACTTGAAATGTAGTTTTGTGTTTGCCATAAGCTTAAAGTTTGTTTATCAATAACTCATTCAAAACTTAAGATATCGGAAAACTTAAGAACCGTAGTAAATAAGAGCTATGTATGATATATCGATCGAATTGTGTAAGATATGCATACATATGGGAAGCAGGTCAATAATATTTCCCTATTCGGCCAGCTGCCCTTCATTCCCCAAGATTGAATACAGAGTATTTTTAAGAATGCGACTCTCTACTAAAAAGCTTTTGTTTTCATTTTTTGGCACTGTTTTGTTTTTTTTTTTTTGGGTATTTTTTATTTATTGAGTTGACCGGAAACCGTCTCTAAGTAGATCGCAAGAGCAATAGACTACTAAGCAGCTACTGCTCCAGTGCTTATCACGGCTGCACTTGCGGCGAATTGTTGCCGGCAGCAAAATGTGATTATCGCATAGAAATTCCACGATGACGCCGTCGTCAGCCACATCAGCTCCACAGTGGAGCTCCATGCGGAACAGTCGACGAGTCGACGAGTTGAGTTTGCTATCAATACGCCGTCAGCTCGTGCCAAAAGTGTGCGTTTTCATTATTATTAGTGTTAGTCTTGGGAGTAGCAGGGGCTTCTGCAAGGCAGCGAGGGGTTTTTGGTTTCGTTTCGTATCGTTTCGTTTGGTTAACCACAACAACAATGGGAAGAACAACTTACCGTCCAACGAAATGTGAAGGGTAAGACAATGGCACCCACGCCCGGATCGCTGAGCACAAAGCTGGAGCCGCCGAGTATCTTCGTTGTGGAGTTGCCAAATGAGCAACCCGTCGATATGCTGGCGCCTTGTTCGGTTGTTTGATACTCCTTCAAACACAGCCGGAATGCCGTTGTGCACGGCGAGCAGCCTACAAAGTATACAGAGAAAAAAAGGAGAAAACAAAAAAAGGAAATACATTCAAAACGTTAAACGAATTATAACATTTGTTTGATAATATTGAAAAATTGGTAAGAGCACTTAAGCATTAAGATTAATACAAATGCTTGAGTCCATATGGAATTGAGTTTGATATTAATAATAGATTGTGGCTTAATCATAATTTATGATTATTTCGTCTCTCTGCTTTCTTTCTTACATCTTTGCGTGGCTTTCATTTGCCCCAATTTACAGATAAAAACTTACCTTCAATTTATTTTTTAATCATAGTATATATAACTAAATTTAAAGTAGATAGCTCGAAATTTATGTACAATTTTACACCCAGTCTAAGAAAAAATAATATATACATATTTATTTTCTCTGTCTACCAAAATACCCATTCTAGCGTCTTATACTTATTTTAACATTTCCCATTTCGTAAAATCATATTTCATAGTTTAAGAATGATTGATGAAAAAGGGTTAAATTTTAAGAAATAATAATAAAAAACGCAAATTTCTGACAGTAGCTCAACTTTCTGCGCGGAAGTGATAACCCCAAGTCTTTCTGATAAAAAATCGTTTATATATAATGACCTTGAGCAGAATGAAACTTGTGAGTGATAAGTGAATTATTATTATTCCATGAAATGTGTGTCAAATTCGAATGTGTGTCAGTTATGCAAAGACTTGATATATAATTACATAAATATACATATGATAATTTAATATTATATACATATATGTTTATTTTAGAGATTGGCGTAACTTACCCGTTGTCTTGGTGGCTCGTAGTTCTGGTGGTACACCGCAGCAGTAGCCGCTTAGTAGATGGCTATTGGTATTTGAGATTTCTAATATTTCCAGCTCGAAGTTACCAGCTGCGGATATCTGTAAAAATCGAAAGGTACATCATCAGCAATAAGCCGCAACCAAAACATAACAAATCAACAACAATAAAAACAACAAAAAAAACATGTAAACACAAATTTCGAATCGTTCAAATCAATCATGGCCCATAACGAAGCCATAAGCTGAATAAGCGTACAAAAAAAAAACCAATTCTCCCCATCCCCCGCTGGTGCCCGGAATTCTTAAGCGTACCAATATCAAATAATATGCTCAACACCGCCGTTCAAACTTGGTTCGCAGAGTTCGTTCGCTTGTTGTAAAAACTAATAAGCCACCTAGGGCGCTCTGATTGGGCTACGGTAGAGGTTTTAATTAAAAAACACGAGAAAGAAATTCAAAATGGATGAATTTATTTGTTGGAATTTGTTATTGTTGTTGCTGTGGGATTTCGTAGGCAAATGAAAGGAGCGCCAGTTGGAGATTGGACTTGGAGCTGGAGATGGAGTTGGAGTTGGAGACTGGGCTGCTGTCTTGATAAATCTAGCGGCAAATGAAACATGAAAATAATGAGAATTATTTTCGAAAAAAAAACACAAAAGCATTTTAACTGTACACACACACACACAGAGCGAAAGAAGATTGTTCGATTTGTGGTTCAGCTCACTTAATCAAACGAGATATCCAACTGCTTGTATAATTTAGAATGCCTTTGTTGGCCAAAAACCAGCTGGAGTTGCCATTTGCCAAGCAAATCAGATAAAAAAAAGCCTATCGTTAAGCGAATTTGCCATAAAATTAATAACACATTAGATCGCCACCACGCTAAAGATAGAGAGAGAGTGAGAGAGAGATGGAGAGAAATTGCACATAAAGTTAAACTATTTCTCCATAATGGCTGCACATAAATTAGCTCCAAATGCAGCTCCTCGACCACTCCGCCTTAACCACTCTTCCTGCCCAGTGGTCATCAACTTTGTAGTTTAGGGTTCATTACAAGTCCAGCTTAAAAGCCAAGCAACTGCTGCAGAAAATATGCTAATGAAAATTTTTAGTTGTCTAGCAACTTTAATGGTTTCATATTTCACAAAATTTATTGTCAAAGGCGGCAGTTTTTAGTGGTAGTTGTTGGTTGGCTTTTGGTCGTTGGGCCGCCGTTTGGTAGCTGGCAGCGTTGATAAGTTTATTAGAAATAAATTGCAATTTAGCCTTAAGCCTGTCGCTGACTGCCTCGGCCCGAAGCAGGCTGTGGACCAGCCTGTGAACCTGGCTAACGGCAGTTGCCAGTTTTGCAGACGCACTTCTTGGCCAACTGCACCTGTGCAACGCCAACAAAAGAATCAACAAAAACGACTACAAAAACTGAGAATTTTAACATTGTGAGTTGAAGTTGTCGAGGCGGTTGTTGCTTAGCTTTGCTAAGGGTGTTTTAAGTTTGTCGTCAAGTTGAAGAAGACATCTCCGAACCCATAAAGTATATTATTAAGAAGTCTTAATAATCGAGTCTCTTTGTTGCATGTGTTCAAAGCGAGCGATGACTTTATCATCTAGCTTCAAGTCAACTTTTTAATAAAAGCCATCGTTGTCAGAGTTAAATTTACCAGCAAAAAAAACATCCTTAGAGTATGGCAAAAAGAATTGTATTTTTCATATTTAACTGCCATAGTAACAATCATACTTTTTATCAACTGAAGTGTATGCCAACTTCGGTGTGCCAAAGATATCTTTATACATATCTGATATTCAAGTTAAAGTTGTCTTCGAGCAGCGTGCATCGTTGATCATGCCATAGATCAATCAATGCAGTCAGTGCATGCCACTTGCCTCACTCCTGACGTGAATCGGTTGAGTTTCAGTTTGAGTTGAAGTTCGAGTTCGAGTTCTGTTTGTGCCTTTTGTTTGCCGCAGCGTTGTGCTGCACATTTGGTCAGTGCCCCAGCGGCAAGTTGATTGGATTCTTGATCGGTCGCGTCTCACGAACCGGTTTGCCAGCATACATACATTGATTGTGTGCCTGCTTACTATTTATTTATCACATTTCTTTTGGGTCCCCGCTTTTCATTCATGAGATCCCCGACGTCGACGAGTCGCCGAGTCGGCGAACAAGTGCAGCTGCTGCTGCTGCTGCCTCTGTTTGAGATTCTCGCAATCAAGCGCTAATATTCGAGACAAACTTTGACGTAATCAATTCGATTAGATAATGCCCATGAAATGCCACAAACAATTGACTGGCTGCTTCGATTAGTAATGCGGCGCCAAAGGAAACAAAATCAACTGCTTAAAGATTTGGTACACATCTTGACGAAATGCCACAAATTGAATAGCAATATTATTAAGAAACTATATCCTACACCTCAACAAAAGTTGTTTGCAATTGCACAAATCAATGTTACACAAAATTGGAATAGGTTTCAAATGAGTATCGCACATTGTGAAACCCGATGGGATTCCAAAAATGTTGGAGTATATCAAAATAAAAGAAAAAGAAACAATTAATCTGTCGACAGCAAAAAACACATTTAAATTACAATAACTAAGAACGTTGCAGTCAAGCATAACCGACTGCAAAATACTCTAATACCAATTTAATGCCAGCTGATATGAGGCAGCAAACCGTGCCAAAGAAAGTTTTTGTTTGTGGGTTTAGTTAAAAAAGTTGCCAGTAATCTTTCAAGTTTGAAATGGTTTAAAATGGTGAGGCATGCGATTTTAACGATTTTTTAACAATCAATAAATAATGTTTTTATACAATAATAATTTCGAGGATGTGCTACTTATTTTGTTATAATTTTTTTATTTTGAATTGAATATGTGCTTGCGCAAATTTAAGCCTTGTATTAAATGTAAAAAAAACATACTAAAACGCTTTCAATGGAGTTAAATGCATATTTATGTGAAATTACATTAAGTGTAATTATATTTTGATCAACTGGCGCCAGTTACAATAATAAGTTTTGCCCTAATGAGCGACAATTGCAGTGCGGAACGTTTTGTTGATGCTGAATGGCTTGCGATAAATACCAGCAACAACAAATACCAACAACAACAACAAGAACAACAAATAGCAACAACAAAAGCAACAACAAACAAAACGATCGTGGGAGCCCATTGCGAACCGCGTGAGTTTCGCCAACTCATTTCGTTGACTTTCGAAAAGGCAAAAAAAAATCAAAATCTTTATGAATATGAGTTTCAGTTGTTGCCGCCGCATTAAATGATGCTGTTTCTGCTGCTGATGCTGCTGCTGCTGCTGCCAGTTTAATACGCAGCTTATGATCAATAAATGTCAGGCCTTATGAGGGGATTTAGCTTTTTACGCATGTCAGGCAGCGATATGGTTCCTGGCCAAGTTAACTGGGTTAAATCCAATGACACTCGGCATTGAGTCGAGTCAGCAGTAATCACTGAAGCAGTCAGTTTCAATCAGATCTTGCGTTTCTTGGAAACGCACCATAAATCTGCTGTGGCCACAAAAATATTTAAGTTTTATTTGCTTAATTAACAACTAAATAGTTGCAATGGGTCTCTAAGCCCAAAACCAAGTGGAATGCCCATTTAGGCAGTCATTTCTCATTTGCCGCTCGACTTTTATCGCCAGCCTTAACCGAAATCAATGCACTCAACTTCTGTTGCTGATGTTGTTGCTGCTGTTATAGTTGTTGTTGTTGCTGTTGCCGCGGGGACTCAGATAAATGTGTGTAATCAATTTGATAGCCGCAGCGTTGGGTTTTTAGGCCTGGGCATATTCTAATGCCTCGTTTGCCTGCTCGGGCGTCGTATTAATCAAATTGTTGTTTGTGTTTATATATTCTTGATCGCAGGCACAGCGATTAATTTTATGTATCTTTGACCGTTGGTTGGTTGTTGTTGCTGTTTAATTGCCTCGCAGGCATCCGCTGGCATCTCAATACATGTTTAGGCACTTTGTATAACACTTTATGATGTCTACGCCCCAACTACCGTTGCTGATGTTGCTGTGGCTGCTGTTACCAACTTTTTGGGTTCCCACAGCTCAGCCAGCGGCAAGGTTACAATAATATTTATTTGGTAGACCAAACGATGCCTTGATTGATACTTTGCAGTCGCTTATAAAGTTTCCCCAAATTGTAAATGAGTCTATAAAGTATATTAAGATAGTGTAATACATATTCCAGATTCGCATGATCAGTAGTTTCGACCAGTAAGGGAAATCAAGTTTATAAGTTTCTCAAAACGTTCACAAATTGGAAGTTAGAGCTCTATTCAATTTTATGACTGTAGTAAAATTAATTGCAGCAAAAACGTTTTTAGAAACCTTAAATGGGTTTCAACTTGATACATATTGTGTCAAATTAACACTGTTTCTAAATTATATTTTATGGAGAATAAAGTAATTAATTGGCAACATAGAAAGTTAGAAACCTAAGCAATGTGGCCAGGAAGCTTGTGATAGTTCGAAACATCAGAAATTTTATGAAAAATGGAAAATTCCATTATAACTTATATAAATAGATATTTTTTTTATTGAATAATGCAAATATATTTTCATACTGAGATTAAATTATTAAATTCAGGATTGTATTTTAGACGTGCCACAAAATTCCTATAAAAAAAAGGCAGTTTGAACATCTTTGCTCACATTTTATTTAATTTGCTGTTTTTTAGATGCTGTATATAAAATTGACTAATAAAAACTAACAACTAAGTGCAATAATTTTTTTGAATATAATTATTTCACTTATTTGCAGCAGCTTGACGGTTATTTACTTCAAATCTAAGTTGTTGATTCGACAATTCAGTGCACCCTCATCAATCCATCGATCCACAAGCCAGCAACTATATATAGATATATGGCGGTTGTTGCCTTGAGCCAAAACTTCACAAAAGTTTAATCAACTCGTATTTGGCTAACGGGTAGGCAACAGCAACAACAATAAGAATAAAACCAGCAAACACCCGCATATTTAGACTAAAGATTGGTATTTCTATTTCTTCTTCTACCTATTTTTTTGCATGTGAACTGAACTTGTGAATTCTCTGGGTTTGTTTTCAGTTTGAATTTGAGTTTTGCTTACCTTATGGACTAACAATATTAAAATTAAAGCAATTATGTTGCAGGCAGACTTTAATGATCGACAATCGTCGATCAGCGATCGCAGCCGTTGTCGTTGCCTTTGCCTCGTTGCAGACATTCTCAGGCTGCCTGTTGTTGTTGTTGTTGTTGCTGTCGCTGTTGTTGCTGTCGTTGTTTCTGTTGCTGTTGCTGTTGATTTTCGGCGAAAATGTTTTCTAAACATTTTGTACATTCTGTGCGCGTTTTTCAACGTGTTTGCTGTAGACGATGCTGGTCGGCAGGTTTAGTTCCTGCTGCTGGCAATTGTTGTTGCTGTTGTTCCTATTGCTGTAGTTGTAGTGGTTGTTGTTGTTGTTGTTGATTTACCCACAACTTTTTGGCACAAGTAACGCACACAAAGTGGCCATTAATTAGCCCATGCTCAATTAACTATTTGTTTTATTTTACTTGTTTTGTCAGGGCATTTTTTTTTTGTTGTTGTTGATTGTTGTTTTTGTTGTTGCTGTTGTTTTGTTATTAATGTTGTTGCCACGCACTTTTATTATTGCTTATTACAGTTGCTATTATTGTTGTGCTTTGTATATGTACTTTTTTTTTGTATTATTTATTTCTCATTCGTTTTACACTTCCACTTGATACGCCGTTGTTGCTGTTGTTGTTGCTGTTATTGATATTGCTGTGGGGTATTATTGTTATTGTAGTTGTTGTTTAAGCAATTGTCAAACAAAATGGAATCGAAACACACTGAGACAAGTGTGTGTAAAATCCATTTCTCATTGCCTTTAAGCACGCATCATCAACGCTAATTGACACGCATTTGTTACTGTTGCTGCTGCTACTGCTTCTGCTGTTGTTGCTGCAACAAGTGCCTGCAGTCGACCGCAGTAACAACCGCAAAGCGGCGCAACGTGCTGCAAATGCAAATGCAATTCAATTTATGTTAATTTAACGCTGCTGCTGATGCTGCCGCATCTGTTGCAGTAGCAAGTTGCTTCTGCTGCTGCTTCTGTTGCTGCCGTGTCTTTGGCCACAAGCAATTTGCATCTTGTGCGCATATTAATTTACAGATATTTTCGCTCTTGCCCACATTATTCATGCTACCTAACCCTTTCCCTTCCCTCCTCTTCCTGCAATTTACTCTACATTTGTCGTGGCTGTCTTAAATAGACCTTTGCCATTTTCCTTATGTTATTTGCGGCTTATTTTGTTGATCGGGTGTTAATTGTCCATTTAATTAAGTAATTTGCTTCGCTTCCTCTATCTCTGCCCTCCCTCACTCCCACCACTCTCAACGGAAGTCGTTGCCTTTGAGTCAAATTTGTGCATATATTTATATATGCTTGGTTGCTGCAGCAAACTGTGGCAAACTGTCTGCGTGTGTGTGTGAGAGAGCGGTTACAGGCACAACCGGAAGTGGACCAAAGGGTGCACTTGACAATTGGCGCAATTGAAGTTGCAATGAGAAATGAGAAATGAGAGGGAAATGTAATATGACAGCTGAAACATTTCATATTATTTCAACTATGAGCATGCCAATTAGTGGAACTTTAACACCTTGGGCGACTTTTGGCATAATAAAAAAAACAAAATTATATTTATTTTTACTAAGCTCGAATTTCACACTAAAATGTATGTTCTTGCTGGCAAAAAGTTTGCCGCTTGATTCAAATAATATTAAAATATTTTTTACTCATTGATTCTACTAAAATGGAATTTAAAAAATAAAATTGTATATAAAAGAAAAAGAAAAAAACTATAACGAAACAAAACTAAAAACCAAACTGATCATTTTTCCACCCAATAGATGTAACTATATTCTCTGACTCATTATTCTATATTCTAATTTGTGGCAGCATCCATCAGCTGATTGCCGCAGCAAATGTCGCTGCGTGCTTTGTTATCAGATCATTTTCCAAGCAGAGCCTGGCAAAGCATTTAGTATTTAATTAAGTATAAAAAGCTCTCGCGCTCTTTCTCCTGCAGTTCTCTCTATCTCTCTCAGTATGCTTGTTGTGTGCTACTCGAAGTATATGTAAGCATTGCCCTCGATCTCTGTTCCTCTCTCTCAAGCCATTATCACTGAATTGCTGTTGTTGTTGTTATCTTGCATTATGCGCTATTTAAACAAATACATATGTATTTATTGTGCTGCTATTTGCTTTGCTTTCTTTCACTCGATGTGTGTTTCAATTCCATTTCGTTTTGTTGTTTTCTTGTGCGTGTGTGTGTGTGTGTGTGGGTGAGTCTGCGTTATCAATGAAACCGCACTGGACTATTGTGGATTCTCTCTCTATGTGTGTGTGTGTGTGTATGTTTGTATGCGTGTATTTTGTGGCACAAGATTCACAATCGCATTCACATTCACATTCACATTCGCATTCGCATTGTTTGCACTTTTACTTTAGGGCTTTTATTAACAAATTTATTGTACTATGTGGTCGGAGTGTGTATATTTATATATATATAGATGTGTGTATATGTATGTGTGTACGAGTAATTGAGCGCTATTTCCGTTATTTTGCATCACACGCATTGCCGCATTGCTGGAGAGAATCTCACGCTGTGTCGAAGATTTTCGTAGATTTTCGAAGCATTTTTGATTTATGTTAAGTTAAATCGACAGATGAAAAAAAACGAACAAATAAATAATCATATAAATTACACATTCACATTATGAGCAGCTGTCGATTGTGTTGTTGTTGTTGCTGTTGTTGTAGTATTTTTTGTTGCTATTGTTATTATGATGATTACTTATTGGGCTTTCTGCTTTGCCATCATTTGTTGTAATCAGCAAGCAATTCAATTTAATTGTAACACATTTAACACTTTCACATCCCAATCACATTTTCATTGATTATCATAATTATTGTTGTTGTTTGTATTTACACACACACACACACACACACACACTCACATACACACACACTCTCAGACACTGATATCGCACATAATCCAATTGGCATTTTAACCGTTTACCGTTTTGCTCATCACTGCTCGAAGCACAGCATTCGACTAAGCACCGCGTGTTGCCCACATTAAAATCGAGTCCTGCGGCGCTTTTTACCCTGCAGCCTGCCACCACCACGACCACCGCATGGGGCGGAGCAACTTACGCGACAGATTGAGTGAGAGAGCGCGAGAGTGCGAGAGAGAGAGAGCGAGAACGAGTCACTCCGAACCGGCAACAGTTCGAGTTCGAATTCGAATATCGTGATCGTCGTAAGGCTTCCGCTTGCTGCTTGCGTGCGCTTCAGGCGTCAAGTTGCGACTGATTGGGAACTACCGATTCGACTGGGCATTGCCGCTGGGCACATTCACTCGCGTCTCTCTCACTAATGCTCGCTCTTAGCATTTTGAACCGGTTTCACACGGTGGCGCGCTCACTCTCTGTCTCTCTTCACATGGGCACTCTTTAGCCAGACGCTGATTGGTCGATCGCCTGCAGCCTACGACTTGTTGTTAATGGAGTTGCCCCGGTCCGAAGTGCCGTTCGTTCGACTGCTGTCGGCTGTCGGCAGTCGGGCCGATCGGCTGCAGTTGCTGCGGCTGCTGCCTACACAAGACGCATGCGTGTGTTTGTCTTGAGGCGCTTTTTTATGATTTCAACTTAATTATGTTTATAAGCGCTTCAGCTTCTTCTTGCTGTTGTTGTTGTTGCTGCTCTAGATCTAGTTAAAATGCCGCAGCAGACGCGTCTGCAATTGCGTCGTTCAGGCGTTTCATTAGCGTTTTATGGCCAGATCGTGGCCAGCGCGCGCCTTGTTGACAACAACAACAACAGCAACAGTAGCAATGGTTGCATTGCTGCAGGCGCATAGTTAACACCTGAAATTACATATGGGGCAAAAGAGAGAGAGGAAGAGAGAGAGGGAGAGGGAGAGAGAGAGAGAGAGAGAGAGAGAGCGGGAGAGAGCGGGAGAGAGCTTTCCACAATCAAATATGATTTGTTTATTTTTCAGCTGCCCAATTCGGACAGCCAATTATTACCATTGCTGCTGCTGCCACACACACACACACACAGAGGCACTGCTGCCTTTTTGCCCAATTATATGTAATGTGAGTGTGTATAAATCAAATTTGAATGCAGTACTCTTTGCCTATCGATGTCCGCAAAACAAAAGACTTAAGCAACAAACTTGGCAATTACATGCCAGCCAACAGGCACAACAACGCGGCAGCATCTTTGTGCTGTTATTGCTATTGTTGTTGTTGCTGTGTGTTGTTAGCGGCTCATATTTCTTAGCGCGCATATCTAAATATCGAATCATGTCGCTGATTTGCTGTGCAGCACCATTGTTGCTTCAACTATAGCTGCAACAACTACCAACAACAACAACACACACTAAATCTCATTGTGCCGTTGTGACATGACTCTTGTTCGACAATAGATAAAACAAATTGACTTGGTGTGTGCCCAAAATGTCTTCTCTAGCCATACGATTCACCAAGTTGTAAGTTCCTAACTTGCCAGTTGACACACTCGAAGAATTGCTACTCAAATCCAGTTAATAATCGTTGTACAAGTTTTGGGCTAGTGAAAAGTTTAAGAAATATATTTTTTTATTCCAAAAATTTGTAAATCTTAGTTAGATTATTAATGTATTAATGTTAGTAAAGTTGAATTCTTAAAACATTCTCAAATATTTTTGTTTCTTATTTTAGCTACGCAATTAATTATATAAATGCTGATATAAAGAAATATTATTTATTATATACTGGTATAAAGAAACATATTATATTTGAAATTGAAAAACAACACGACTGTACCAGTCTTTTCGCTGAGTGTAGTTTGCCGCTTCTGCGGTGGGCGTATGAACAACTTGAAACGCTGGCAGCCGCTGCAGCATTGGTTCCTTTTGTCATCTTTGGCAGTGAGAAAACTGCACCACAATGCCCATTATCAACAGCATATCTACGAAATCCCAGAGCGACAATTGTACAAGCAACAACCAACAAACAACAACAATAACAAAGTGAGAAGAAGAAAAAAACGGGCTGTCCAAATATGTTGCAAGTTGGTGTTATTCTTCACACGGCATCATAAATTTCACGTATAATTGACGCTTTCAGTTATATCAAAATTGGCTAAAAGGCGACGACCAACAACAGCAACAACAACGGCCACTTTTGCGTTGGTGGCTCTCGTTGTGACCACAGACTCCAGGGATTACTTTTGCACCGAGTTGTGTGATTGTTGTTGTTAGTGTTGTTCTCTTGTAGCTGTTGCTGTTTGCTGACTGTGGCTTACATTGTGTTTTGGCTTACAGCTAATAATAGCCAGTTGGACGTACTGAGTCAGTGAGTGAGTCAGTCAACAACTACTTGGTGTCTACAGGTGTCTTTGGGGCCAATTTTCTTTTTATTTTGCGTTGGACGCGCTTTAATGGCATTTCTTTGTTGAAATTAGCTTTCATTTTTGTTTTTCTACTTTACATATTTTGTTTACTTCTTTGTGACCACATGCACTGTTTTTCTATTCAGTTGACAGCTGTACAAGTGGCACTCGAAAGATTTGGCAGCACACGCCATAAATCCCGAAATCAAACATATTGAGTAATCAACAAAAATGCGACCGACGCACAATTAAACGCGCCCTACATATTTTTAGCAGCTCAAGCACAACCACCACCACCACCACCGACACTAACCCACCCACCCCCGAAAAACACTACACAGATAGTGGCAACATTTTTGCGTTTATTTTCGTAGCACCCTCCCCCGGCGGGTTGGGCTCATTAGGCAAACAGTCAAATATGTTGGCAATTTTCAGCAGTTGTTGGTTTTACACAAACTCCAAATTTTATGACAGATTTTTCAAGTGTTTTGCGGTTACAGTGGTTTTTCCACCCTATATCTTTTCAGAGCGGTTATACTGAATGCTTGAAAGACGTTTCAAAAAGATTTCTAACGAACCTTAATTGAAATATCTAACGATTTCTAACTTGAAATATCTATACTTGTTAGCTGAGAAATTTTTATTTATACAAAAGAATTTAAGAAGTTAAAAATAAAATTTTTTGAGTAGTAAAAATTGAATTTTTTATGTTTGCAAAATATATATCTTAAAAATGGATATATCTAAAATTGATACTTTTAGATAATAATATAGGATATCTAGTAGTCAAGCCTCTGCTAATTCTGCTGCTTGTTGTTGCTTCTGTGGCAGTTGCAGGAGTTTAACTATGTGGTTAGGCCAGAGGGCAGACAAGTAGGCAAAGTGGGAAGTGGAAAGACAGTCCAGAAGCGGGCCAGTAAAAGAAAAACATTGCCTGAGGTTAGTTGTTTATGAACCTTTTTATTGCCTTCTGTTGGTCTTACAGATTTATGAGCCATATTTTAGTATTTCGCTAAGAATTTTGTGTGGTTTTTTGACATTAACAAACTGTTTGGAAAATCTACAGATGATTGAAAGCCATTGCAAAACGTTGAGATTTTTGACAAACTCTAGACAAATGTTTATATGTATATAAACATTCGCAATTGAAATTTTTATGATTTGAAAAGCCTTGAGAAAATTGTATTCCAAAATGAATAAAATTGATTTAGGATAGTTTTGCATATTATATTATTTAAAAATAAATTTAAAAGTCATTCTAAAATTTGGTTTGAAATTAATGGCACCACCAAATTAATACAAAAACTTGTGATGCACCCTAACAAAATTCATAAAGACAATATCATACATCAAAAAACCACCTGATCCACGAATTTGCACCACCTCAGAGTTGTTTGGCCCGCACTTGCGTTGTGTCTGTGAATGTGGCACATGTTTCAGGCAATACAAAAGGCGACACAGAGAGCTATCAAATCGGGCACAGGCAAGTTCATCAGGACGATCAGTGTACGCCTCATTTAACCCCCTCCCCCTCCAATCAAGACAAGAGAACCGCCCCTAAAGTCCATATACGAATGTAATGGCAAATCAGTAAGGCAAACATGTTTCATACGCATCAAATTATAACACGAACAAAAGCGATTAATTAGCGATAGGTCCTGTCCGCAAAGAGGGTTGGAGTCTGCAGTGTGGTTGTGGTCTGCGCCGACGCATTGTAATCGAAACCGCGCCAGGAAGGGAGCTGGATTTATCTGCGCGTGCTCGTGTTGCCAATCGCTGATGCAACTTGGCAAGCGTGAACATGTGCAACTGCAACCGAGTAAGAGTACAAGCATTATGAATATGTGTAAGTTCGTTCAAGACTCAGTACACTCAGAAAAAACTATAGGATTCATTATTACAAATGTCGTGCACCCATATATAGCAAACGGAGTAATCACTTTATGATCTAATTTAAATAATTGGAAAACACTAGTATATTTTTCAAAATTGTTGGAAAGACAGTTTTAAAAAATATTAATAATGAATTTCTTCTTCTACTTTTTCGAAATATCGTCTTTATTGTAAACTCAGAGTTTTTCTGAAGATTACAAATAAACTCAATGTTTTTTAGGATTCTTATTTCAGGGCACTAAGAAGAATACATTTTATCATTTTAAAATCCAATTACATTAAATTTTAATCATTTTAATTTCTCATAGGCATGAATTATATTCATCAAATTTTTCTCAAAGAAAGTCAGTAAAAATTTTTGATAAGAGGTGGTTCTTTGAATTCTGATCAGAAAATTTTTTCCAGAGTGTACTTATATGCGTGATATGTGCAGTTGTCTTTAGGCCCACAAACACCCCAAAAATACAAAAAGTGCTCCAATGCACACGTGCATATGTCATTTTTATAGCGCTGTTCGTGTTGCCATAAATCCATAACAATATGACAAGTACAAGTACTTTAGCGGCAGCTTCTCTCATGTGCAACATGTTTGCACGTTCACGCCAGAGACGCCCTGTCCCGAACCTGGAACCTGGAACCTGGCTGTGCCTATGGATGAGGATGGGGCTTTAACTATGGATGTGGATGTGAATTTGGCTTTGGCATTGGCTACCTTTACCTGATTGCGATCAGCAGCCGCCTGTGTTTCGCCAGGATGCTCATTTGTGAGCGGTGGCTGATGCTGCTGTTGTCTACTTCTCATTTAGAGTGGCTACAAAATATTTTGTGCCACTCGTCGCTTGACATGATTTACATGATGCACATGGAAGACGCACGTTTTTATTACATTTTCGTGGCTGTAAGTGCGCCCAGGCCAACCCCACCACCAGGCACCACCAACGACAAAAAAAAAAAAAACAACAACAACAAAACGACAGCGGCTCGACTTTGATTTCAAAAATGTTACGCATCGACTACGGAAAACCCAACAGCTGTGCGGGACGACAAGGGGTTAAGTGCGCATAATCATTTATCATTTTTCCCATTCCAATTTGGTTTTCTTTTTTGTTACCATTTTTCAAGTGCATCATCACCCTACCAAAAAACTACTACTACCCAACGCCCACTTGTTTGCAATTAAACAAAACAATAAAAATTGTGGCGAGTTTTTTTTTATATGCGTTGTTGATGAACCGCACTTGGTTTCAGTTTTGTGGTGGTGGTGGTTTCGGTGGTTGGTGATTCTGACATACGCATACACACTTGTCACTGTCCGGATGAGTGTCGTTTATTTCTGTGCGGCTTAAGTCGACAGTTTAATTTAGCTTTGGAAATTGAATTAAATGCTCAAAAGTAAAGATCGTAATCATAATCCTTATATGGCAAATGTAGTTTGATAAAATGCGTAATCACATCATTTATTGGATTTTCAAGCTTATTTGGCTTCATTAGGCTTTAATCGAATTTAAAGATCAAACATAGAAAATGGTTTGTTTTGTTGGTTGTTGATGATGATCGTTAGAATTTAAGAGTTATGTTTTAGTTGTGTTTTTGTCTTTGGTGGTCCCCTAAATTGGGTTTCCCTTCTCTCTGCTTTATATGTGAGCATCTTTAGAATTTTAACTAATTAAAATAACTATAAACCCATGCATGTCAAGTCCTGCAGTTGGCAGCATTTTCAGCATTTCATTGGAAATTTTAGTGGATAAGCAACACGCTAACCCGAATACTCTCCACCACGGGGCAACAAATGACTGTCAGACCAGTTTCGAAGGCCTTCGAACGGCAAAAGATGAATGGTTTGCTTTGGGCTTTAGGTTTTGGGCGTTGTTGTAGCCTGGCTTACTGACTATCCGACTTCTACTCCCGCCGCGGACTCATTGTCGTCGTTGTCGTCGTCCATGTCCGGTGAACCTCAACTGACAGCCAGCAGCAGCAGAACACCAGAATCGACAGCCGAGCTTGGTTTTTTTTCTTTTTACTACTACAATAAGAGCCGAAAAAAAAACAAAAACAACAACAAATATAACCAAAACAAACCGAACAGAAAAAAAAACTGAACTGAAGATCAGCTTGTACTGAAATTGCTGCAGCGCATCAGTCGCTGGCCCAAATGGACAGCTGAAAAGGAGGCTGGAATTTTTCGGTTTGGCTGGAAGCTTAAAACTTTAGCATTTTTAATTAGCGCGTTCTTTGTTTTCGTTTCGTTATTCGTTGCGTTTCACACACACCAACAACAACAACAACAAATCGATGCGATTCGAAATGTGTGTTTTTTTTGTTTTTTTTTTTAGTTTTTATTATATTTGATTTTTTACTTGCATGCTAATTTTAGCTGTGTAGATAGAAGAATGCTAAGCATGCACTTAATTCTAAGAAAAATTTGCAGTTTTGGTATTAATTGTAAATTGTAAACTATAGCTATCACTTTAAAGTTATTTTTATACAAAATAATTGGGTGTATCCATACAAATTATATTGGGCCAATTTGCCGGTTCGGTTCAAAGCAATCACTTTTGACTTTTTAGGTGGTTAAAGCGGCTGCCAAGATCGCTTTAGATTTAATTTTGGAACAAATTACTCCTCAAATCTCATATCAATCATAATTACCGATTGCCAATAATCCAAACAAATATCTTATGTATTTTACGTATTTTTATAGTTGCGCAGAGACTACTGCCAAGTAAGTTCTTAGGCAGCAATGCTGCTGGAAGTTGCTGTAGTGCGTCTGTCTGTCTGTATTTTTGTTTGTCGCATGCTTTGGACAACGATTTATAGCGAAATAGGCAACCAATTACGCAGGCATGTCTTCGTTTCAGCTGTGGTGCAGTTCTATCCACTGTCAGCTAACTGTTTGGCATCTAGCAACTGCAACAGCAGCAGCAGCAACGTCAACCGGCAGCATCATCGTAAAAGATTACAAACATAAATATCAATTACAGGTCCATAAATTTGAAACCAATTAGCCAAGTGAAATTGATAAGAGTCGCTTTTCGAACGCAGCAATTTACAACAATTTTGCCATCAAATAGTTTTGCCTGACAATGCACATCAAGTAAAACCGGGTAATCGGGAAACCACGGACCCAGACATAACCACAACGACAACCACTTCACTCTACTCTTTGGGCCGCGTCCAATGGACGCTTATGCAAACGGAATAAATGGCTAACAACTTAATACAAATTGAAAGCTCAAAAGCCAAATGTTTGGTTCTCACATTAAACGGGAAACAGCAGCCAGAATGAAGCTTGCAGATGAGCCATACTCTTAAGCCGGAGGGAAACAGCGACAGCGACAGCGAGCACTACTTAACTTTTCGACACCCAATGAAATTTTCGCACATTACTGCCAAAAGTATCTAGATGCGAAAAAAAATATCTGGTCGAACCGTTTGCCACTTTGCATGCAACTGCAACGCCGACTGCCTGCTGCCTGCCTACTGCCTGCCTCATATCTGCATCTGCTGGTAGGCAAATGCAATTTATTATACGTCTGAGACGGGCCAGACTCGAATGCGAGGAGAGACCACAACCAACGTGGAGATCGAACCCAGCCAACGTTCCCTCACACACGCAATCCATTTGCCGTTTTCTTATTAATACATTTTTATACCCTTGAAATAAATCCAAGATTAAAAGCCTAATATGGGTTGTGTGAAAATACGAAAAGATGAGCTACCATATTAAAAGAAAGTATAGTTTTATTCGATGCATAAATTTTTTACATTAAATAAAACTATTCAAACAATTTCCTCATTTTTTCATACAATTTTATCTCTATTGAAAATAATCTATCTTATATAATATTCTATTATATTTGTCTTAATTTAAATATTTTTTAAATCTTTAAACATAGCTCGGATATATTCACATTATTCTAGAAATATCTTTGGGAACAATAAAAACCTGTAAATTTTTAAAAATAAAATTATTTAAAAATACATTTTCAATCGATTTTCAATGTGGAGTGTTTCAGATATCCGATGCACATTTTACCTTTGCTTTGTGATGGAAAAATACACACAAAAGGTATACCCACAAATTAAAGTAGGAATTCAATTACAAATTCTTATTACAGGGTATGATTTAGTCAAATGCCGTCACACAAAAGCATTCCCACTTGTTAGTTTTGGTGGCGGTGGCGGTGGTGTTGGCGGCGTGGTTGGCGTTGCAATTGGTAAAGTTAGCAGACAGACATAGGGATCCAGGATTCCCGGCTTTGGGGCAGCAACGCCAGCCACAAAAATCAGATAAAAAATGCTTCGCACACGATTAGGAATTTTTAATTAAAATATTTTGTACTGCTGTTTGTAGTTAATTTTGTACAACAACAGGCACACAAAGTGGCAGCAGCAAGGACAGAGGGGATGAAGCGGGTAGCGGTAGCAACAAACTGCAGCATAAGCACCTGCATTTTATTGTTGTTGTTGTTGTTTGTCGTATGCGTGTAGAACAGCAGAAAGTACGAGATCCGATTTCAATGCCGCAAAGGGTGCCGAGTCTTGCCGAGTCCAGGCAAATGCTGTATCTTTAGCTGAGACTCTGGCTGTTGCTGATTTTCGCTTTCGTGCCCAGTGCCGTCCGCGGAGTGGACTCCCTTCGGGGAGCAACATTTCAACCTGCCACTGCGGTGGCAGCATTGATGGGCGTATACATGCGATTCTTTCCGTGCCTTCCACTCTTTTTTTGCTGCTGCTGCGTCGTTTAGCTTAACTCAACATATTTTTAAGTCGCAATCTCAGCAGAGTCTGAGAGGGTGAGACAGAGATAGAAAGGGAGAGAGAGAGTGCGGTGGCGGGGGCGCATCGATGATATATTTAGTGGCAGGCAAAACGAAAGACTTAAGCAACAAACTTTGCGATTACGACACAGCATGGCGCACACATGACTATTTGGCTGCTGCATCGATTCGTAACTGCTATCATATGTATATATGTAGATATATATGCATAGTATATATATTGCATATGTATATAGCTAAGGCAATTGCTGGCGCGACTCCACCCGATGCCGATCGTCGCACGACTTTTGTCTGGCCTTTTTATACCCTGTATGCATTAAAAGTAGCCAAACAAGAGTTTAACGATGTGATGGAAATATTTGCCACTGACGAAGGCATATAGTTTTGATATCATAAGATACTTATGCATATTCTTGATCAGCAACAACATCCAAGTCAATCTAGTCCTATACAGATGTATGTGCGTCCGAGATTTTTTTTGTGAAGTACATTATTATGTATGTATGTATTTGGAAAATTGTTTATTGTGTGGCCACCTTTTTGATTATGATAAATATTTCTGACGCATATTATATTTTTTCTAAATGTTTAAAACTTTATAGATCACGAAAGTTCACCCGTTGATTTTATTTGCGATGATTTGTGAAGTTATTACCTTGAGATAAAGTATATTCACACATTTGCCTACAAATTTAATGGTTACAATAAACACAGAATATATCTAACTGGAACAGGGTATCTCCCGGTTGTGAAACTCCCGACTAGAGCACACATATGTACCTGTTGTTTTTGAGTGCCTGTTACTTCTTGGTTGTGTTATGTGTTGGCTACACTACCATTTACCCTCGCACTTCCTCATTCCCCTTCGATCGCATTGTATTTTGCGCCGCAAATTGAAGATCGTGTTAAACGCTTAAGTCGTTTTTTGCAAGCAGCCGCAACAAAAACAACAGCCAAACACATACAGCACAATGCATCATTAGCGCTTGTGGCAAATGTGTTTGCCATGCACTCACACACACACATACTCACTGGTGCAACATCACATTTGGTGCAACAAGTGCAGCAATCTGAACATTTGGGTTCATTGCCTCCGTCGCATTGATTATTGAGCGTCGTAAATTATGACTAATTGAAATACAAATTCAAAAACAGGAATTGCCACAAATCTGGGCAACTGGCAACTGGCAACTTGCAACGCAACGCTGCAAACATGCTGCCAAACAAATCAGCAACACGTTCAAAACACGCACGCGATTTTGGCCAATAAATTTATCTGTTTGTCTACCCCAGACGATGCTTGTCAACGTGCCACCTTTTGTGCGGCATTTATGACAAATCTGTGGCATCTGCAACAATCGATATACTCAACGCACACGTGCACAGCATCCACAAAACGCTGCTCAATTCCAATTTGAAGTCTCGTCTCATTTGTGTTTTGGGTTTTTTTCTCTCTCTGTATTTACACAAAAAATAAGCGCGCAAACACTTTGCGGCAATTGTAAATATTTAAAATGCAAAATGTGTCAAATAAGAAAACAGTTTTTCAGGCCTTTAAGCTGCCTTAAGTTTCTCTTTATACTCTTCTTTGGCTGTCTGCCTGTCCGTCTGCTTGTATGTCGCCTAAGTAGAAGAAAAATGAGCCTCATATAAAGGGTAAATAAAATAAATTTACGTTTTGCGTGGCGTGAAAAAATGCGCACGCACAGATTTTGTAAATGAAGGCGAAATGAGAAAACAACAATATCGCGGGTGTACCAAAAAACATACATGTCAGGTAGTTTGGTGAGTTGGGAAGCGGATGGGGGATGGTATAATCTGAAACAAGACAGTATTCGTAACATGTACGCATTTAAGTATTTACTACTTAGCTTAAGTTACGAGGGCGGTTCGCGATGTTCCACTCACATTAATTGTGTCACGAAATTTCACAATTTCAAGCAGTTCACAGTATTGCAGACAACACTATTAATTTTTATTCTAAGTGCAGTCAAATTTTAAGCTTCCGTTTTTGAGTGAAACTTACTCCAAACTTGCACAAAATTTAACATTTTTAAAACTAAACTAGACATTTCTATCTGCGCACACTGAATTTAGCTGACCTTCAGTATAGCAATATTATTAAATTTAAGTCACTAGCAATACATCCAAGCAACATGGTCAATTATTACCTTGAGCCGTCGTCATTCTTGGCAGCTCTTTTAAGACAACTGGTCAGTTTATGCTTTATGTATATACGTATATCAGTGTGTTAAGTTTAGTGCCTTGGTAAATGTGCGCAACCGACGCCTATAAACTGTGTACTAGTTTATTTCCATATAACTGGCAAATAAAACCAGCAGCCGCAACTGTGCAAGCGTTGTAAACATTTCAACTTGTTTGTGTCTAAACCAATTTTCATTTTTTAAACATTTGCTTTTTGTATCTTATTTTTTTTTTAACATGCATGTCGAGTACGCGACGAAAAAAAGTGGAGCAGCCGCATTTTTAACTACTTGCTACCACTAAAAAGACATACAAAAAATACTGTTGAAAACGAAACCAAAGTCTGAGGCTCTAAGCAGCCAGCCAAGTCGTGTCTTTAATTGTGTATTATTTTCATTTCAATTTTAATTGCAAATTTGTGTTGTATGGGTGCAAGCCGGTTTTATGTAGTTGACCAAGCATTTCGGCCTGGTCAAGAAAAATGATTAAAAATGCACAGCAAATACACTTCATTATGGGCCATTTTGGCCGAACTGATGTCAGTCACAGTGGCCACATAATTCACTCAAGCTGATGCGCATGCAAAGCAGCCCCGATGGCGTTGTAGGAGTCAGGAGGTGCTGTGCGTGTGTGTGTGCCTGAATTACAAGTGCAACGCATTCCCAGGCCGATTTCATCAAAATGATAAAGAAGACGAAGCCAAAACGCCGCCGCCGACTAACTGACTGGCCGGGCTGCCTGAATGGCCGGACTGACTGGACTGACTTGGCTTGACTGACAGGCCCAGTGTGTCCAGTGTGCCTACTGTTTGTACTGGCTTTAGCCCTGTCCCTGGTCAGGGACAACAACAGACAACAAACAATAACAACAACAATGGTCGAAGAAACATTTAAGCACTTTACGCTACGCTCCACTTGAGCTGCGTTACGTTTCACATTCGAGTGCAAAATCAACACACAACACAAACAGCATATTACTCAGAGTAGAGATTTAAATGCCTATCGCAGCGACACATCGACAATCGTATCCATCCCCAACCTCCGTCACCATCGCCATGATCAACTTGATCGCCATTGCCATCGAAGGGCTGGCTGTGCTCTGTGGGCTGTGCTGGGCTTCTTTTGCCAGACGGTGGCACTTGTATTTTGGTATTGATCTAATCTATCCACGTTCAGCGCATGTACATTGCATGTTCCCTGTCGCTGTTTCTTTCTCTCTCTCTCTCTCTGACTCGCTCTCTCGCGGTTGTAATCTCGGCGGTGGTCTGCATAATGACTGGCCATGGTTGAAAGCAGGCGGTCAAACCGGGCAACTTGGACTTGGTCACAGTGAGCAAGAACAAGATGATTGCTACCCACGCAGTAGCAACAACAGCTCCTTGACTGCTTTTTTTTGGTTCTTTATTGAGAAATTACAGTCAGCCATAGAGAATGAGGTGTCAAATTTAAGTTGTGTTTGTCTATGCATAACTTTGCGACAAGTTCGTTGCCTAAGTCTTTTGTTTGCCACAACATATTTACGATGACAAATATGGCCATTGAGAGAGAGAGCGCATTCTGAGCACTATGCAGGCCATAGCTGGACAAACAGCATTCACGACGGGCACCCAATCGACACCTTTGGCAAACAAAGCCTTAATGAAGTGCGTGAACGCCAACCAAATGGAGTGTGTGTGTGTGTGTAAATTATATGGTAAAATAAATATCAATATAAATACATAAAAGAATTCCAATACCGATTTATGCTGGCTTAAAGACCTACGTTCTAACTCAAATTAAAAGCAATTCGAACACCAGCAAAGCTGAAAGAAAATGCCAAAATATCAAGGCGAGAGAGAGGCACACAAAACGAAACGTAACAATATATATACAAAGCCCGGCTCAACGACAGTTTGCTCCAAATTAAAAATGTATAAAACCATAAAGACGACAATAATGACAGCGCGTTGACGCTGACAACGACCATCGTTTGTTTGCCGTTGTTGATGACGATGATGATGATGAGGATTGGGATTGGACTTGGACTTGGAATTGGAATTGAACGGGGCTGGTATGGCATGCTATGGGATGGGGCACGGATTGCTGGCTCTACGCACGCACACACGCTGCACGATGACACAGGCAAATGTCTTTCTTTTCGGACAACCCAGCGAGGCGGTCTCCAGAAGTTCTGTGGGAAAGTGTAACACATAGGAATGGGATTAAGATATTATGTATGAAATAGTCTTGCTTATAATATACTCGTACAAATATTAATAATAACGAAACATATTCCCACTCATGTTTTTATCTTATCAATTATAGCAGAGTTAATAATATAAATTAATCATAATTAACAAACATATGTAGCTAATAATAGTTTATAATTAGAATTGTAAATAGTTCAGACTTTTCCATTTAATTTTTCACAATTTTAAGCTGTGTGTAGTTTAGTTAAAAATTTGTTTCCAAAGTTTATTTAGCCATTTGATAGTTATTTTAAGCTATATATTAAATGCTTTTTTTCTAAGCTGTCAAATAAATAAAAATATTATAAGACATATTACACATACACATTATATATATTAAGGAGTGTTGACACATATTAGAAAACAACATCAACAAATTTTAAACAACCCTCGTCCCATAGCTTGGTCGCTTGGCTGTTATTTTATTTTTTGTCTCTGAACCTAATAATCCTCATGACTCGCATATCAAATGACAACAAATTTACTCCAGACGCTGGCCGCGACTTAAGCGATTGCGCGAGAGATGGCTTGGGGAGGGGATACGGAAAGGGGAAGGCGAGATTGGTGAGATGATGCCGCAGTCGCAGTGTCAAATTGAGCGACAATGGGCGACAGAAAAGCGGGGCACAGTGGGACAGTGGCAGTCGGAGCAACTGTAACGTTTTGTTGCCTTTAGCAGTAACTTTTGTTCGTCTCTTCCCCGTTCCCCTCCCTTTTCCCATTGTCAATATACTGTCGTATGTGTGTGTTTGCGTGTGTGTTGTGCATTTGCCGCTTTAATACCTTTTAACACTAATCGCATCGAGCGCAACGCAATCAGTTGTGATGAGAATATAAATAAAAAAGTAAAAAAAAAAAAACACAAAAAGCCATCGGACTACAACAAAAAAGAATCTGGCTATACATATATCGTCGCCCTAGTCGCCATCGTTGTCGCTGAACAAGAAATAAAAATCGTTCAAGTTCTTTGCCGAGGCTGAAAACGGTAGAGACCAGAGCCCAGAGCCCGGAACCTGAAAAAAGAGTCTTCACTTCGAGCCACAGCCGAGCGTCCGAGTTGGTCTTTTTTCGGGTGAGATTTTCTCACGTGTTGTTTGCATTGCTTTATTTTTTTTTTACTTTTTTTATTTACCGATTTCGATTTTGTTTTGCTGTTGTTGTTGTTGTTGCTGCTGCTGCTGCTGCGTCAGTCGCGTTTGAAACTGGAGCTCTCCTCATCAGCATGAAACGAAGATTTTTATGAACGCAGTGAATTTTTATGTTTCCATGATGAACTGTGCACACGATCTCAGTTTCCAGCCACTGGGCGGCAACATGACTCAGTCTCCAGTCTTTAGTCTTTAGTCTTCAGTCTTTCCGACTCCAACTCTGTCTCTGACTCGGACTTGATTTTGGAGTTTAGCAAAAGGTTTCTGTTCATCTGTTTCCCATGTTTTTGGCGTTGACGGTATTAAAAATCATCGAACAGGAAATTGCTACAAATTCTTTATGAGATTTACTATGTGTATTTTTCGGCCTTAATGATTTCTATTTGATTTCATTATACACCATCCATTTGTATATGTATATGTATATGTATCTGCATGCGACTTGTATCTGTAGCTGTGTATACACATTTCGCCTCACTGATTTCGCTAGCATCACAGCACAGTACGTGGCCATGGCCAGGTGATGCGAGGCAAAGGCTACAAGTTCAGATTTAGCCACAGCAGAAACAGCAACAGCCACAGCAACAGTCTCATCCACAGACAGTTGAGTTTATTTTTTGCTGGAATTCCCGTGCAACACATGCGAAATCAGTAGATCACGAAATGAATAGCCATAAATACAATGCCAGGCAGCGTTGCTCGATTGAATGCATGGCCCAACGGACAGGAGCAGCAGGCACACATAGACAATCAGACAAAACAGACTAGCAAACTTAGCAGACAATCACACACATATAGACATATAGACGTATGGGTAACATTCTGCCATTTAGCTCGATTGCAGTTGCAAACATGCGATTTTGAAGAGGTTCGATTGGCCTCAAGAGCCAACAGCAGCACTCAGCTCCCAGTTCCCAGATCCCAGCTTCCAGCATTCGGATCACAGCGTGCGTGTAAATGTCTGGATTTCGGTTGTGTACTTTGAAATTGCGTTGCTGAGAAATAGAATCCAGCAAGTTGTAGGGTCTAATGCTGCCTTATGCAAATGTAGCCATGTAATAAAATAATTACACTTTGATTCCTTGATTTGCAAAACATTAAATTGATGATATAACATAAGTAGAAGCAGGAGTCTTTAGCAATCGGGGATTATTGGTCTTAACCCATTGAGGACAATTGTTGCATATAGGCAACATTTTCATCACATGACATTCAATTATTTTAGAAGTAATGATAACTGAATTATTTTTATTGTTTTTAATTATTTGAGTTTTTGGCCGTTATCTTATTTTGAATAGGACCTTCAATACAATTTAAGGCTATCAAATATAATTGTATTCTGAAAGTATTAAGTGTATATTGAAAAACATTTTAAAGTAGTCTGTCTAATATATAAATGTAATAAATAGTTCATAATTTTCACATTCGAAAATATAGAAACCTATTTAGATAACATAGAATAATAAACAGACATTCACTTGTGGAAATTTCCAATGATTCATTTTTAAATAAATTTCTGCTATTGTGAAGTTTCTAAATTAATTTACAATCAGTTTTAATCTGTAATCTATAAAAAAAAAACGGATAAATTTTCACTAGTTTATGGAAGTTGGTCAAGTATTTCCTTGTATTATTTAAGCGAAAACAAAAGCGTATGGAAACAACTTCAGACTTACAATTATAGTTATAATACATTTAAAGTAAAACTGAATTGTATAATTGGCTAACCTTGGGAACTACGCCGATTTACTTTTGAAAAATATCTGACAATGAGGAACTATTTAATGTTAGTGTCGAGTATCAAAGCGTCGTGTAACGTTTAATTGAACGTATGTCAAATATATGGCTGCAACATGAATGTTTGTGTTTTATGAGCATCAAACAAAATAGTTTCATAGCCAGGCCGTAACGCAGCAGTTTGTATGAGTGCAACCAATGACGAGGCTTAAATTTCCAGCTAACGATGATCGCTCGTTGCAAGTGAAAAGCCAACGCGTTACTGTGCTTACTTTAGCATTCGAGCAATTGGCTGCGGCAATGGCCAAATGGTATTGGCAATGGCAGCCATAAACTGCAATTTCGCAGCCCTGATGACACCCGCTGTTAGCCTGCAACAGCAACACAGCAGCCGCTCGCCGTAAAACGCTGAAAATTAATTAATCTTCACATGCAACTAAATTAACGCATGATTGCCGGTCAGCAGCAGAACCCTGAGGCCACAGCACACTTAAAAAATATGATAGGATGAATAATAGAATTGCGTAAACAGCCCCAATAATTTGTCAAACATTTTATTATTTATAAATAATTCGTAATATTCGTTGATTATAAATGTCTTCAAAGTGCATTACAAAATTATTTTACTTTCCCTTTCTGCTCAGAAATTAAAAATATCAAATTTTTAAAGACTTTCTTTCTAAAAATCAGGAAATAAAAACAATTTCTACAAATCAGTATTTAATGTGTAATTTTATAATTTTAAATTTATATCGCGCTATAAGTTTTGAAATTATAAGCCTAATTTTTGGAGAGAGAAATGAGAGCGTTTTAAAAATGCACACTTTGAGAAAAAGACGAGTCCTATTTGATTTTGCTAAGTGTAGCGAAACAGGAGACGCTTGCCCCAAGGCCTCCACTTCCAGTTACAGATGCAAGCTGAAGTTCAACGTCTGCTGGATTTATTGCATTTATCGGCCAATCGAATTGCGTTGCCAGTTTAAGATTTATACATGGATATTTATTATTTTTTGGTGGTGGCCCATGCGGAAGTTAAACTTGGCGCTAGACATCGCTGCTGTTACCAGAAAAGCTAATTAAACGTCTAGTCGCCAGCGACGCAGCCTCAATTTATTTGACTCGTTGTGGACTTGTGACATTAATGAACACGGCGTTGACATGTTCACAGGCACAGGATCAGCTAAAGGCAAACTCACAGGCAGAGAACCACGACAACGATGACACCTTTGGCCACGTCGCGACGTCTGACAATGGGGAATCATCAATTAAATTAGTTAAAGTTGTTTGCAGAACATTTGCACAGACTGCCACACTGGCAGTAACTGCAGCCCATTTGTTTTGCCATTGGATTTCGAATTTCGAATGCAATTGTGGCATGACGGGACTCATTTGCATTTTGTGCTCAACGCTGAAGTTCGAGCTCAACTCTCCGTCTGATGTCGCACTATGGTGATATCTGCCTCATTTAAGTGTTAAAAATGGCAGTAACATGCGCTGCAAAATGTTACTTTTTCGTGCCTCTTTTTGCCGTTGCTGTTGCCGTTTCTGTTATGTGTTGTCGCTTGTAAATGATTGCGGCCACGTTTGTTGCCTCAGTCTTTTGTTTTAAATATTAAACGGGTCTACAAATCGTTGCCAGCTGCTGCTTCGGTTGCTCCGGCTGTGGCTGCGCTGAAAATTTGTCATTTTTCCCGCGGTTTGGCGGCTCATTAGTCAGCAGTCTGTCGCACATTTTCGTGGAAGCCTTTTCGCCTGGCCCATGGACAGAAAGCTGCCACGCGATGACAACTCAGATTAGAGAGACCAGCCACAGAGCCAACAGCACTCATGCCAACACTCTGTTCCAGCCAAAACAGTCGACCCACAAAATGTGTCGACCGCTAAGGGCTTGACACTTTCTGTGGCGATTTTAATTAGAAACAAAACGTTTCTGCCACCGTTCTTTTTTTTGGACGGATGCCCTACAGCCTAATAGGCGGTGAAAACTGTTTCATGAAGTTGTGTAACAATCGAAGGGAGACATTTTTGATCCAATAAAGTACATATATTCCTGATCAGCATCAAAATCCAAGTCCAGCAATGGCTGTTTCTCCGTTTCCTTATCTTGTATGCGTCAATGTCTAACTGTACGAATCCAAAGATTTCAAAGCTTAATTTGGAATGAATTGTAATGCAAAAGAAGTTTATTTTTTTGTCAATAAAGTTACACTCTTTAAGAAATATTAATAAATGTCCTCTACTCCTCCCTAAAGAACTCGAAATGGCCAATACTTAAATGCCATCTTAACCTTTTATTCACTTATTTTCTAAAATCCACTTATTTCCAATTGCGACCAATTAAAATTACTAATATCAGCCACAGAATGTGGTATAAATAATATATTGCGCCGTGTGTGCTTCCTTTTGTGTGTGTACATAAAGGGTATTTACAAGTCTAAAACCCTCGACTGTATCATTCTTGTTCCTCATTTCTGTTGCCTTCTGGCCCTTTTGTTGCGGTCGCTTAAGGTTAAGCGCAACAGTTGACGCCGCGTGGTTCGCACGCCTCTCCCTCGTTGTCATTGCGAGTTTGTCTGGCTTGTGGGCAAGTTGGCCTAATGTGTTGAGCAAATATGCAGTTGGCCACTTACCACTCAAGAGTCAAATTATAATTTCATGGCTTATAAAACTCATATTTGTGTTGCGTTTGATGGAATTTAAGCGTCTGTATGTATTCTTGTGTGTGTGTGTGTGTGTATGGGCTTGTGTGTTATTGTGTGTTAAACAAAACGTAACTAAAAACATTTTTCACGCTTCTTTGTGTCGTTGCCTTTCGACAACTTGGTGTGTTTTCTATTTACTTGCTGTCGCCGACGCCGTCGCTGGGTAAACAGTTTTTAACGCTTAAATGCTAAAAATCATTGGCAATGGAAGAGGCTGCACTCAGAAAAACAATATGGCCTAGAACTGGGAATATCACCTCTTTCAGAAAGTGAATCTCTAAAACAAGAATTGGATGTTTCTAAAAACAAATTCAACATACTTGATAAATAATTGCTTAAGTTACTTTAAAAAAATAATAAAAATAATTCATATAAGTGAACTCCTTCTTTTCCGCACAGTTTTTTCTTTAATTCTGTTTCGTAAATTTATTCCAAGTGTAATCTAGGCTTCATTGGGTGAGTTGTTGTTCACTGGCAGCTGCGGGCAGCTCACACAGAACGAAGCGTAAAGAATTTCTAATTAGAAGTAAGACTCCAATCGGCTCGCACCCAGTGCGGGCCCCAAGATCTTTGACTGCCTCTTGCAGGCTGCCACAAATTGCAAAGGAAAACAAAGGCTATGATGTTGACCGTGCAAACAGCGCATCGTTTGTGTTGTTTGCGCAAACAGTTGGCACTCAACGCACTCGCTGCGCAAAAGAAATAACAACAACAACAACAGCAACCACAACAACGACTGCAGCAAAAACGGAATCAATCCGATCCCAGTTCACCCAAAACAAACCAAGGCTCAAACAGAAAAGGGGCGTGCATTAAAACACAATTAAAATTTAATGACGAAAAGGCGGAAAAACGTTACAAGCTGCATTGCAAATGTGTCGATCTATGCCCCAAACTGCCACAGCATGCCCCAAAATGAATTATGCACATACAGTTCATGAAACCACACAAAAATGCCGAATTTGGTTTTTCCTAATAACTACAACGCAGCCGACAAACTGGCCAAATACTAGCTACCGATTGCAACATGTGAGATGATGTCCAGCTACAACAGCAACAATAGCAACAACAACTACTTCTAAGACTGCAAACACAGGTCCATAATGGCGATGGCAGCGGCTGACAGTAAATTCGATTAAACCGCAAATAGGTTTGGCCAAAGAGCGATCAGCTGGCCTATGACTTGTCCAGTCAACGATATCACAACGATGCGAACAATGGGACTAATATATTTGAGCATATATCATTATTGCTAAACTCATTTTATATCAAAGTGCTTAACATTAATGCAAAGCAGCTATAGTAAAGAATGTGAAGTGCAGCAATCGACAAAGTGCGACTCTGAACTAGAAGACCTCATTAAAATGAAGAACTACAACTACAACTCGTTTATTAGGGAGAGCCATAAAGAACTCACTGCACAAATTGTAACTATTACTCTGTAATATCAAGCATAAGATATAACAATATAATATTAATATCAATATCTTATCGAGACATTGTAAGCTAAGAAGTTACGTAAACAAAATGTAGTCTCCCGATCTTGTGACAATGGGGTAGAATCATTAAAGCACATCATATCGACTTGTGTCGCCTTAGCAAGAAAAAAGTACAGTATCCCATGAAAAAATGTCTTAAGCTCGGAAGGCGTAGAAAACCAAAGTCTAAAAAAATTCTTGACTACACGCAAAAATCAGGATTGGACAGCTATACGCACAGAAGGGGCACAATAGATCAAACTAGGTTGCAATAATAATAATAATAATATATATGGCGTCATCACCGACAGTTAATACCCTCCTTCAAAAAATAAAAAACCAAACCCATATTTTTAAATATATTTATATATTTGACAATACAGATCGTCTTAGCTTGAAGCTTAAATATGTAACGTTCTTTCTCAACTCCCCTCTTTCTCTCTCTCTCTCTCTCTCTCTCTCTCTCTCTCTCTCTCTCTCTCCCTCTCTCTCTCTCTCTCTCTCAATCTATCTTACCATCTCTCGTTATATTTTTCTATCTCTGTGCTTCTCTGAGAATTAGAAAATATATTTACAATCATTGCTCACTGATAAGGCATAGTCCAAATATGGAATAAAACTTGATTTAATCTAAAAAGCCCACTGTGCAGCTGTGTACACTGCAATGGTATTGGCTAAAAGGTGCGCAATGGCAGCACAATTTATGATTTCATTAAAACAGCGAGTTTAATCGAATGAATCTGAGCTTGAAATGTGATCGACGGACAGGCCAATAAATGCTTTGCAGCTTCCTTTTGGCCGGGGCTAACAACTACAACATCAGCATCTACAACAGCCACAACTGTTTCTCAAAGGCCCATCCCAAAAGCCAATCTATCTTTCTATCCACTGGCCACAATAAGTGGCACAATCGTGCGCACTGTGGACGCTTTTTGATTGAGCAATGATCTCGTTGGGGGCCCGTTAGTGATTTTGTTGTGAGGGAGTGGGGGATGTGTTTCTATTTCTGCTCAATTGGAGAATGGGAGCAAGTCTTTGAATCGGCCGAAATTACCAACTTGCTATAAAAATAGCGAGCATTTGGAGTTTGCCATAAAATGAGTAAGTAAATCGCCGCCCAGCTCACGTTCCGAGCGAAATAAAATAAAATTGAAAAGCGCCAAGTATTTTTCTTTTCTTTTTTTTTGGGTGCATAAAAATAATATCGGCAACAGCGACCGATCCCCAATGGATCGTTGGATGTACAGGAGGGGGTCCATTGTAGGGAATCGACTCACGTATTTTGTGTTATACTTTTGTTGTTGTTGTTGCTGTTTTAGCCGAAGCTCACTTCGTGCGAGCAGCGCTTTATATATACAGATATATATATATATACATTTATATATATTTTTTTTGTATGACTGCGGCGATGATGGCGTCCATGTTGGCGCTCCACTCCACCTACCAGAAAAGTGGCCAACAATAACAGCGACGACAATCAATAGACAAACTTTTGGCTTGTTGTTGGTGTTGTTTTCTCTGTTGCATTGTAAATCAAACGGAACTGTGCAAAACAAGCGAAACGGTATTGTTTCCAATTGGCAAAAGCCAGCAAAAGGCACAGGGGAGGAGCTCACTGTCCCCCTCTTACATCAGCCCCCTACGCCCCACTCCGGTTGCCTGATGACTTTAGCAGATGGCCCCGACGTTGGTTCAAGTTGCCACTGCTGGCGCTGACAAGCAGCAAGCATGTCGACCATAGGCTACAGTGCACGCCCGCTAAAGAGTCTCAAGCTCTCGCGCTGTCTCTTTCTATGTGTAACCCTTTGACCTTTTTATGTTGTGCTCAAATCAAATCGAGACTTTTTCCCCGTGTGTCCGTGCTTCTTGGGCGATGCTCGCATCACGCCCGCTCGCTGATGTCTCCTCAATTAACCTCCTTTTTTTTGTGGTTACGTTTTCCTGGCTTCGAGATCGGGGCGTATGCGCATTTGTCGCCATTACATTACATGGCTGCAGCAGCTGCTCCATGCCGGAGTCATTTTACACATTGCTGTCTCTGTCAATTGGACAACAAGAAAAAACAATAGTAAAATTGTTACGTTGCCAATTGGAAATAGAAATTTTTCGCAGCGACAAAAACTTGACTCTACTTAAATTGAAATGGCTCTGGGTAAACAGTTAAGTAAACTGTTAACTGTTAAATGCAAAGTGGATGGAAATGCCAAAAAAAAGTGCTAAAAGTTTCACGAGTAGCCTTAACAGTTTGAAAACTGTATTGCCAAGCTATGTTTGGTGGCACACATTGGCTATAAATGGTGAGTTTATGTAATCTAATGTAATTTGTGGCATTATATACAAAATATTGTTGTTATATAAAGTGGTGATTTTAAAGATCATTTTTAAATGTAAATATTGACAATAAAGCTTGCTGTGCCAAAATTGATTCGAACTAATAAATATAATATGGCCTTAAAGCTTAGGACTTAAGCATTATATATTTTATATTATTATTTCTATTTATTTTTTTCCATTTAGGTTTACATAATTTAATTTGGAACTCGAACTTGCATGCTATATTTTTTTAAATTCTATATTTAGTCCCCATTAAATAAATATATATGTCATTATCTATGTAATTATACAGAATATACAGAGATTTGCTTATTTTAGTTCATGACATTAAAAATTGATTTGTCATTATACTAATGGGAAAAATCTTACAACTCATGTAAGAAACAAGACACAATAGGTAAATGTTTGTCATTGATGAATAGCACATCAATGGTGGAGATTTGTATTAGGATAACTATGCATTTTTTTATTAATAAACCTAATCAGGCGCACAATTTTAAAATAACGAGTCAGCCAGTTAAAATGAATTAGCTTAAGGCCTTGATATATGATCTAAAATCGACCTGATTTTATGGAAAATCGGTTTTGACGCCATAGGTAACTCATCTTATTAGGGTTTGGCTTTTTCATTCATTCTGCATATTTATTTTCTGTGAACATTTTCTATGAAAGCAAAAAATCGTTTTTAATATTAAGATTTATTTTTGTGTATTTTTAAGTTATTTCTAAGTGTAATTGCGAAACCCTTTGAAAGAAGTTCAATGAAAAATCATCTGACAAATTTGATTCAAATGGCAACTACGACTACCAAATCTGAGTAGTAAATTGAAATTAAGCAAATTCAAGCCAAGCCCACTTGCTACCCACCGTGCAGAGACCCCACACATAGACGATTAATTAAAACGACCCCCTCTCTCTCTCTCTCTCTCTCTCTATCCACACTCCTCGCATAGAAACAATAGCTACTGGTATTTTGTGCTGCTTCCCTGGAGACAAAGAGGCGTTGGGGCTGAGGTTAAGTGAGGTTATGTTATTTGTCAATTTGTTTCTCCTTAAGTAGCGACAAGAGCTTGTAATTGTTGTTGTTGCTGTTGCTATTGCCGTCTCTCGTCTGTGCAGCATGCAACAAGGTTATTAGGGTTAAGCCACAACGCCGCCCTCACTCAATAGCCCAAAAAAACACACCAAAAAAACGAAAAGAATTTATGCGACTTTCAGGCCCATAAACAAACGCAAAGTACAGCTTTGTCGAAACAGCTTTACCCGCTGCCATAATTTTTAATCACATTAACTATGCACAAAACAAATGGAAAGAGAAAAACGAGCGAAAAAACATGTAGCACTTGTCAGCACAACCGACAGACAATAAAAATCAATACGAGAAACCATTTTAAAATTAACCATTTGTAATAAAGATCAATAAAAAATTGTTGTTTGATTTTTGTCGCTTTTGTTTTTGGCTTTGTTGGACAAAACTTAACTTATTAATTTAACAATAAAACTGTTTATGCAAATTGTCGGAGCGTAAATCTTTTTGCCTTACCCGTTTGCTTTAGCGCGCCCTGCTCGAATTATAATCAAAAAGCAATTATAATAAAATTTAAAAGCTAAATTATGGACCTGCCTCATGCGACAAGAGGCTAATGAAATTATAAAACAAATGTGCCTCATTATTGGACACTAAAAGCCATTAGGAATTCAAATATTGCCAAACGCTTATAAATTTGGCGCAGCTTCCATCGAAAAAAAAAATAAAACAAACAATGCGAAAAAAATGGTAAACAAAAATTTTGCGCATCTATTAATTATGCAACCGCATAGATGATATGTTTTACTGAAATTTATGTGACAGCTGAAACTGGAAAACAGGCAACAAATGTCGCCCAAATGGCGTTTGCCCAAAGTGGCTCATGAATTATGTCAAATGAGGAAATCAGCTCTTGGCCAATAACTAGCTAAATGAAAGTAGCACATGTTGCCGGCTTTCTAGATCTGGGGACACACATACATACTTACCATATACATATGTATAAATATATACGAGCACCCTAAGCGTTCGATAGGTAGACCCAATAAAGTCAGTAACTTAACGGCAAGTTTATGGCCGATATACGACAAACTGTCAAATGGTCAACAAGCCGGGCAACAACTCATCGCATTTGTATTTATGTCTATTTGCATATATGTATTTTAATTTGAATATACGAGCTGAAGGCGCTGCTCAATGCCGCCGCCGCCGACGCTGCCACCATTCAAATAATTCACACCTCATTCTGATGCAGCACAGCGGGTGTTCCTTATACCCCCGCCCTGTCTCTTTCCACTCCACCTCTCCATTGCACAGAACTCTTTAGTTTATCCGCGTGCGGTCTTAAATGTCAAATATGTGTCCGATTCGAGAATTTCTCACGCTCATATTCCAGACACTGAGAAAATAATTCAAATGCGCAAAAAAAAATACATAAAAAGCGACAAACTAGTTGCAAGAATTGCCAACAAATTATTATTGCTATTAATATTTTTTTTTCTTATTTTGGTGCTTTCTTTATGGCAAATTAGTCGCGCCAATAAAGTGCCAAGCATATATATAAATTGATATGCGTATCTATATATATACATGTATATGTGTGTGTGTGTGTGTGCAGCAATGTAGTGTAATAAATAATAGAAATGCCGAATGCCATTCAGGGGCGTAGCGAGAAGGTGAAAGGCATCAATTGTCACATACAAACTTCATATAAAATAAGCATGGGATATGCTTTTCAGCCATTTACTTCTTTGTAGTTTAACAACTTTAGTAAAGCCTTTTTACACAAAATCAGAATAAAAAATAAATTCAATTTTTTGCTTGTAATTTGTATTTTATTCACCTAATATGAGTATTTTTTATTTTACTTACAATATTAAATTTGTAATTGAAAGAGTTATTGCTAACTAGCTTAGAATGTGAAAAGCTTTATTTGGTCAGATTCTAGGTGGCTTAGTGGTGTGGGAGGCAGGTTGTACGATTAGTCCCCTCTGGCTGCGCCCATGTTGCCATGCAAATAGCGCAACGGGCGTAGTATAAGTTTCTATGCCACTTCTCGCCGCCTGCTCTGGCTGGACGGTTGCCGTTGTCGGCCTCGGTGGATAGTCTGGAAAATCGTTGTTATTATTTATTGCCGCCGATATTTTTATGTTTCGCCGAAGTCGTGACTTCGCCAGGTCACACAGCCGCAGTTGCCAATGGACGTCAACGTCGTCGTCGATTTTACTTGCTTGCCGGCTCGACTGGCAGCAATCGGTAGGTGTGCTTCTGACCACCGACTGCTGCTGCTGCTGCTTCTGCTGCTGCTGCTGCTGAGCAACTGTTGCACACTTGAGGCGCACACTTCTCGGAACGCTTTTGAAACATCGCGTTAACTACCAAAACGTTTGAATCGATTGATCGAGCGAGCAACGACATCGACAACGCATCCACCGGAAGTTGCTGTCGCTGCCTGCCATTCAAAATAGTCGCACACGATAACAAAAAGCGAACGGACGGGTTTACAACAGCTGAGCCGTTGCTTTTTTTATTAGACTGGTCACAACTTGTAATCAGCTTGTTAACTGTTCAAAGATGATACACTCTGTCAGCCATGGACATCAGTGTGTCACTAATTATTCAGATACACAGATACAAAATGCACAAACGTATAAGCTCATTTATATGCGATGTCGTACTCCATGAGGCGGGAGTCAGTTCCTGTTGACTAATGTGCTCAGTCGCGGATAGGATAGCAGAGTCAGAGACAATGTCTCACTTTATCAACAGTATTTATGTTTGAAAGATACTTCATGTATTAATAATACTGAAATTATATTTTATAGCGGACATTTGCCACAAAAAGCTAGAATGATTTTTCAAGTAAAATACTGTCAATGATGTGTGTGAAATTTACTGATTAATATTACAAAAACAAAAAGCATTTAATAGATTTTTCGTCTTATACCGATCAAAATAGTTCAATATATTAAATTTTAATAGGATATAAATTAATTTTACAGGTTGAATTAGGCTAGGCCGGCGCCTTTTCGATCTATAGAGTGTATTAATTTATCAAAAGATATTTCCTAAACTAAGCTTGATATTTTAATCACAGAATTCAAGCTTATGTTCAAGCCCCTTGTTAAATGGCTAGTTTGTAATTTAATATGTAGTTTAATGTGCTTGTAGTGAACAAACTCATTTCTTGTTATAATACTTGAAATAAATTATCTCAGTTTTGGGTGGGGGATATAGGAAAAACACAAACGAACGCGTTTTAGTTGCGACATTTTGATGTCATTGACGTTGCGATTGGTTCGATTTGCTGGACACGATCAAGACGAAGTCGCTTACTTTCGCTTGGTCATGAATATTAAAGACATTAAGTAGGAACAATAACATGCGGGTAAACACAGCAAAGGCGACATGACTGGCGAGACTCAGAACAGGAACGGGAACTGGGAATGGCGAACCCCAAAAAAATTTAAGAGACGGTTTTGCCAGTTGGGCGGCACTTGATGCTCCTTGGCTTTGTGGGCTTGTGAAAATGTCTGCGCATGTCAAAAGCAAACAGTAGGGGCAGGGGCAGAACAGGGCAGGGCAGGGCAGGCAACCGGGCAGCAGACAACAACAAAGACAAGTACAAGCAAGTTGTAGTTGAAGGCGAATGCTGAAAGGATATCGTGTCGTTTTGTCATCGCATGTTTTCGCTGGCTGGGCAAATGAAAACGTGAGCCGTACTTTTAGCATTTGCTGCTTATAAATATGCATTTCTCGATACAATTTGGATTTTTTTTCCTCCTGTCTTTCATTTTTCTGCCTTTTTTCTGTACATATAATTTAAGCAACGAAACTCTATAAACAATGCCGAAGAGTCAGTCAGGCAGACAGTTCGACAAACAACAGGCAACTGAAGTTGCAATTTTGTTGTCAACAAAACGCCAAAGAGACGTGCCAAGTTGCGCCGGCAATCGACAGACAGACAGACAGCCAGTCAGACAGTTGCCATCAAATACTTGAGAGTTGTGTGTACGGTGCGGATTTTCAGATGCGAAGGGGGCTCATCATCATTTTGATTTAAACTTTCATCGTCTAAGCACTTCATCGATAATGCCGCCGACTGTGTCAAGTGTCTGGAGCCCGATTCCCATTCAGCGCCCCTTTGCTACATTTAAATCATTTATTAAAATTGAAGAAGGAAGAAAAGGAGAAGAAAAACGTTTAGTTTGAACTTTATACATATTTTACATACGATTAACAAGTTTCCCGATCATTAAACCCAATTGCCTGGGCCCTAAACGACGTTGGCCTATTGTCTGTGGGCCTTTTTCAGTTCGATTATTAATGATTTCCGCTCAATTTTTCATATAGATGAATGTATAGTGCAAGGTCATCAAAAGACGTGTTGATTACCAACAACAATAATAACAACAATAAATTAATAGCAGACGAAACGAGCAACGAGATAGACAACCCGCGGTTAACAAAAACCCAAATGTTTTTTTTTTCAATACCCTTACCATAAGGTGTAAAAAATGAGCATGACTTGTTCGAAGACTGTATACAGCATTTAAGATATTTTTAATATTATTAACTATGATTCAAAGAGGAGTAAAATAAAATTCAAATTTACTTTTTACTTTCCAATACTCTGGCTTATGAAGAGGTATCATTATGAACCAATCTAAAATGCATAGAATACTCTTATCCAATTATCCTACTTATGAAGAGGTTATAAAACACATTGAGATTTTTAATCAAAGATTATTATCTTCACCACTAAACCGAAAACTACTTAATATTTTATATCTCTGCTTAATGTAAAAGAAATTACCAATGTCAAAACATTCAAATCATCAGTGGTTCGGGTATATTTCTGTCGATGCCAGCAGATAGCTTTGGGTCTATGATGTACGCACACTTTGATGGATTGTGTGTGTTGTGTGTGCGCTTTACACAGACAAATCTATTTTCCATGTACACTTTACATACACAATTTTGTTTACAAACACCACACCATCAATGAGGAGGGATACTCAGTTGATTTATAACAATTTAAATGCATTAAATTGTACTGTAATATAAATTTGTCGATTCATCCAGCGTTAATTTCGCAAATTTGAATGATGAAAATTGGGTTTGCGATAAAAAGATACAGATATCGTGTAAATTATGTGCTGTTGAAAACTTTAGGCAAAATATGATCTACTAAAAGCTGATCGATGGGGTAAATGATAGCACTTAAAAGAATAGATTTAACGCTTGCTTAAGCATTCAGCACATTTATCAAGCTTAGATTTCCCGTGAAAAACTTTGTTGCAAATTTATATGTTGCCATTAAGATACAAAACGTTGCAGTCGCAGTTGCAGTGGCGCAGTTGACTGGGCTTATGCCAATGAGTGGCAAATGTAATACAACACTAATTGGCCGCTCATGAGGCGTCTAATGCCAAATGCAGCAACGGGCGGCTGACAGCTGCCCCAGACAATGGCCACAACAAGAGTCAGAGCCAGAGGCAGAGTCAAAAGCAGCACTGTGCCTTCAAATGAAACTCGTTAAATATTTATGAGGAGCACGAGGTGCATGCATACCACACACACACACATATATAGAGACACAGATGTAGCAACAGAATCTTGTCCAGATGTGTAGGCCATAATTGTGCACAGATTTTGATTTGGAGTTGCTGCTGCTGCCGATGCCGCTGCAAGTAGTAGCCGAGAGTGCGCACAGTGCAACACCGCTGTCTTGCCTTGCCCCTGGCCACATCAGCGCGCAACATACATAGCTGTAAAACAAGTAAGAATGTTCTTGACAAGGCTGACCGACTGGACTATACCCTGTACGCATTGGAGGCAAAATATTTTTTCAATCAAGAGAAACAAACATCCAGACGACTCACAAATTTCCTTAGATCATACAATATGTTTCCAATGTTCTATGGAATATTTATTTTGTAAACTCAAATTAAACTATATATTTATCGCTTGACGTGTTTCTTTGATTAATTTTGAAATTTTAGAAATACCTGCAATGAATGTTAGACGAAATATTCTTATTTTATTTGTTTAATTTTAAATATTTAATTTAAACAGTGCCTCTTAACTTTATTTTATTTTATTTGTAACTTTAATTTTAAGTTTAAGTACTTTCTTTTAATTGAATATAATTGCCCATTTTAATTTCAATGTTTTACGTACTTTTAGACCATATTAAAATATATATTATCTGTTCTAATATATACTACAAATCTAAGAAAAAAAACTATCAATTATATGTGGTATTTAAAATCAATATTTAAAATCATCTACTCATTATCATATTATGTTTTCAATCAAGTCAACTTCTACTTAACTCAGCCTTAAAATAAACTTTATGTGGTTGGAGTCCTCATTTTCTGTTGGTGGCATGTGCACAAAGTCATCATGCCCTTCTGCAACTCATGGGTAATGGGTATAAAGCCAAAGTGTAGAGTACCTGGCCCATAGCTCTCGGCCATGCACGAAGGCGCAACACTTGAGCGTTGCACGGGCTGCAGGACTGCTGCAACAGCAACAGCCACAGCTACAGCAGCGACAGCAACAACCTGTTTCGTGGGAACATTGCCTACTCTGGGCTTAACTCCACCTCTGACTCCGACTTCGACGCAGACTGTGGCACGGCGAGCTCAAGCTGCGGCTCGCGCTCAACTCTGGCAAACGTTCGCCTGACCATTGGGTCTCTCTACGTCTTTGACTCTGACTGTGGCCAGACTAGCAAACTGCCAAACTGACTGCCTGACTGACGAACTGGCCAAGCTTGAACCCGCTGCTGCTGCCGTTGCTGCTGCTGCTCATAAATGAAACCTGTTAAATGAATGAAATAAAGTGTTATTTGCTCGGCTCACAAATGTTTCGTTGGCCATCGAGTTCTTTTTATTTTTTTTTTTTTTTTGGTGCTGGCTGCTTGGATTATGCGAGCTACAATCTTCGCTCTAACTCAGTATGTGTAACAGCATGTGTGTGTGTGTTTGTGTGTGTGTTTTATGTGCTTGCTGTGCTCCGGTTGTTGGACTTTGCAAGCTTTGGAACGCAGCCTCAGCCTCAACATGCCGCAATCTGTACGAAGTTTAATTTGATTTCTTATGAGCAGCCCTGCTCCTGCATACAAACACAAATACAGATATACACCCACAGAGAGAGAAAACTCAAGTATATATGCTATTATTAAGCTAAAAGTAAGTAAGTAGAGTCGACTATTTTACTACTAACCTTCCCTTGCATCAATTTCTTTCAAGTATTTTAGCAAAATAATTGAACACGATTTGACTTAAAACCGATACTACAACCTAACTTAACCATATTTTAATTAATTTTAATATATTTCATTCCAGAGCACACATCAACAAAATTTTTGTAGAACATTTTTTGCTCAGTGTATGTGCGGACATGTGTATTTACAAATCTGTGTGAGTGACTTGTAAATTTTTGATTCTGTTCGCTTTTATTGTTTTTGTTGCTGTTGCTGACCGCCGTTTTTTTTTTTTTTTTTTTTTGGTGTGTGTGTGTTTTGTTTTTGTTTACCTACAGTAGTTGTAGCTGCATGTTTTTGTTGTTTTTCAAGTTGGTCTTCAACTTGAGTTTTATTTTTAACTTAATTTCTTGCCCGGCCAGCCGTCACTCGTCCATGCGTAATTCATATTTTACTTAAGCCAAACCCAGTTCTGAAGGCACATAATTCGCAACTTTGGATCCCTGTCCTACCATATAATTTGTGGCAACAACAAATTCTGTTCGTGTTGATCTCCCTCCCAAAAACAAAAAAAGACGAAGCACAGAGATGGAAACAAAAATAATGCCACGGCGTAATTGCCATTGCCCGGCTTTAGTCCAATAAATGTGGGCTTTACATCATTTAGAGTCACTCCGCAGTCGTTTATTATTTCATTCGTCTCAGGCAGCTGATGCGCGGATTTACATTTTATTGTGTATGTTTTAAGTTGAAATTATACTTAAATATTTCACTTCCCTTTCGCGATCTCTCTCTCTCTCTCTCTCTCTCTCTATCTCTTGGCCAGCTGTTAAAATGTTGGCTTAATTCGACAATTTAATTTGGGCTTTTGCCCGCTAAATACGAACCCAATCTTGAGCAGAAGCAAAGGTAATTCGTTGAGCTTATGTGAAATGAGGAAGCTGCTCCAAATGGGGGGCGTGTTCGCATCTCGCATCTCGTGTACAGCAATTTTTTTTGGTGAACACTTTTGTATTCGGCTTTTTTTTTTGAGCAAAATAAATTGGTAAGGGAATTTTGCGATTAAAAACCCGATCAGATTAAAAACCGGATCAATTTAACAAAACTGACATATTAAACAACTATTTTAGATATATGATAACTAAAGAAAAATGATATAATTTCATTGAATTTATGTATTGTCGCAACATGCTTTTATTTGATATTGCAATTCACGATTTCATTCATTATATACAATTGTTCTTTGACTCGTTCAAAAAAGTACCTCAAAATTTATTGGGATGGTTTTCTTACAGTTAAACTGTATAGCTCAATGAAATTATTCGCTTGAGCGCTTTTTGGTATAAAACTAGAATTTGTTCATCAATCTTTTTGTGTTTATTCCTAATTCATCTTTACACACATATAATTCTAGTTCATTATAATTTTAGAAACTACTTTACGATTTCGAAAATTATACCCTCCTTCTAATACAATATTGTTTACTGCATAGTCCCATTTTTATTTAAATTTAATTCAACTCCATAAATATTACAATCATCAACAGCTAAAGAATAATACCCATAGACTATAAACCCATAAACGAAACAGAATTTTATTAATTTAACTAATCGCAGCCAAAATCTTCGGTCTGGCCTTTGTCAATTAAAAATCATTAAATCAGAAGCTGTTTTGGTTGCAGATTTGTTCTGATTATTGCCGAGTGAAATTAATTGTTCATGGATGGCATTATTTGGTAAATTATTCAACTATGTAGATTTCCAATTTCATAGTTAACCACTTCACATTAAAATAAAAATAAATTTATATGCTTTGTATGGGTTGGGAGCCACCTCGACCTCTTTTGACCGAAGCGCAACTAATTTTTGTTGAATCTTATAAATAAAGATCTTTGGCCGCAGCTGATATTAATCAAGCAACAAAATGAGCGTTACTTTTTTTATGTTTTCCATTTAATTTTTCTAATCAAAAATATTCGGAGCAGTAGCAAAAGATTCAGATTGGGTTTTACGTTTCCTATTGCGATTGAAGCTTTGTGTTCTACTTCTCGTTAGATTTCAAATACTCGTATACTGAAAGAAAAGTTTCTACATAAATAAAACAAGAAGGTAAAACGTAAGTAAAGGTAGTCAATTTTTTTTTTAATTTCTAGAGCTTATATTTTTTTAAGTGTTGGGGAGGGACAGGCCGCAGCCAGGGCGCCAAGCATTTTAGTTCCACGTTAGGTACGCAGACAAGGCCACACTTGGAAATCCGAAAAACTATCTGTTTAAAAAAAAAAGAAGGAATTGATGACTAACGGAACCGTTTACATTTTACGTTCCCATGAAAAAAAAAAATTTAATTTGATTGCCGTTTTTATGTCTTCATTAGCAAAATGCTACAAAAGTAATAAATTAGAGATTGCGGCCGCTCGAGAACGGTTAGAGGTATATGGGTGTGTATATGTGTGTGTGTGTGAGTGTGTTCATATATGTGTGTGCATGTAGACCACTGTAAAAGATTAACGCTTTATTAATGAGCTCGATTATTCATAATAAGTATATATATATACATATGTTTTTTTCGTAATCATATTTTCGCACTCCTCCCTCTCTCTGTCTCTCACGCTCGCTCTCTATCTCTCTGTCTATCTTTATTGAAACATTTTGCGGCTTCATTCAATGCTAATTCGACTTTATGCAATTGGATTTTAAGATCATTAAGAGCGAGCACAACATGGACATGGACATAGACGTGGACATCTTAACATGCGCTTCCTTCTGCTGCCATTATTGATGAAGCAGCTCCAACAACAGAGTGTGTGTGTGTGTGTTTTGATGTGTGTGTGTCTGTGACTTTGTCTGCACATTTGTTGCACGCAGCTCGTCAATCAATTGACCAAAGCCAGTCCGCAACCGGTTTGTGGTCCACTTGCAATGCACTCTTCATTTCTTTTTAATTTGAGTATACCCTATAAATGGTTGGTATACTTAACTCAAGGATGCAGCTCCCATTCTGGGCGCCACTGAAAATTCGAACCAAAAGTGGTAAAGTGGTTGTATGCAAGTAAGCTTGACTTAAATTACATTATATGACTTTAAATTTTTTAAATATCTTTCACTTATTTAAGCTGTAAATTGATATTCCAAAGCTTTTGCTTGCTTTAGTAAATTAAGTTGATGGGGAGAAATCACCATTAATCGTCATCATTTACTATGTTATATATATATATATATATATATATATATATATATATTTGCTCTGTGATTTTACGCCACACTTAATAATCAATATAAATAAAATAAAAATGGGTGTTTTTTTAAATCATAAAAATAGCGATAAGAGATTGCCAAACGTTATTCAGCGTTGAATTTCATCTATAAAGAAACAGAATTTATTTTAAAATCCATTAGTCGTCGTTCAGTCGTCGCAGCAAAATGTTTAAATCGTCAACAGTTTTAATCGCGGTTTTGCTTAGCTTATTGGCAGGCAGCATTTATTGCTCGTTATCAAGTGAGTTTGATAATCCGATGCTGGGTGATGTGAAAAATATTATATTATTACAGTAACCTGTCAGAAGGACGAGGAACAGGTATATGTTAAGATTGGCCACAAACACTACTTCATATGGCACACGAAGGTGACCTGGCTTGAGGCCGTACACTTATGCCGGCGATTTGGCGGAGATTTGGTTTTAATCGAATCCGCCGAGGAGCTGGAATCGATTTCCAACTATCTGATCAAACACGGCTATGATCATACCGCTTGGCTTTGGACATCGGGCAACGATCTGGTCTCGCATCGTCAATTTAAGTCCATCAATAACGGAATGCCACTGCCATATACTAGCTGGTCAAGCGGGCAGCCGGACAATGCCGGTGGCAATGAGCACTGCGTCCATTTGTGGTTCAACAATCGTAAGTCTTTCCAAATGAACGACTGGATATGCCATGAAAAGGCCCAAGCCATTTGTCAGAACCAGAATCATACCCGCTGTTACGAATCTTATCACTAATGCCCCTGATAACCTTAACACTGTCTGATCTATATAAATAAGTGTAGATTAAAATACCACTTTTTGTTGTCAAAAGCAAACTAAAAAACGATTTTCGCTTGCTTGTTTAATTAACTTAAATCGATTTGAAAATCAACACATTATTTATATTAAATATTATGTGAGACTTAAAATTTGGAATGTCAGTTCTCATTTACCATACACAAATAAGGTATACTTTATTTTATCGATAAGAACCGATCATCAACTTTTGAAATTTTGTCAATCTTATAGGAAACACATATCTTGAACATATGTATATGCTTAACTGTGAGAAGCGAGCAATATGACAAGCTAAGCGAACTGAAATATACTTATGTATATATCGAGAAATCTGTGATAGAGTGGATTTGAGTATGCAAAGGTGTTTTAAGCGATTCAATATATTTCACAGCCTGGCTTCAGAGCATCACCAAGTCGATATCTGTTGCGACAGCTAGGCTTTTTTGTGATATTATCTAAGCATGTGTTGATTTTTCCTGCTCAGCGTCGCTTTTCCAACTGTCAACAATGGCGGAGAGCCGTCGAATGATTCGCAGATTCTGTTTGACAGTCGATCCGGTTTTTCATTAATGAACATGAGAGAGGCTGCAGAACACACGCACTGAAAGCGACAGCCCGACAACGGCTATGGCCATTTGATTTATAGGCATATAGGTCTAGTTAAGGGGTTGCACAAGACACTGAAGAAATCGACACAAACATATATATATGTATATACAAGTATGTATATTGGGCTTAGTCAGTCAGTTGGCCAGTTGGACTCTCCAGTTGGGCTCCAGGGCGCCCTAATGAAGATAATTTATTATGCGATGCCGTTTAATTAAAATCAGATAACTGAAGATCGTTTGCTTGTGCTCAACTCGACTCAACTCGACAAAACTCAACTCGACTCCTTCCAAGACGTATGTAAGACGATCCATTTGGGCTGCTGAGCTTCAACCGTTTCAACCGTTTCGGCAATAACAGACATTGTCATCTTCTCTTAACATTCCCTGGACTGGCCAGAAGCGCTGAAGAAATGCTGACATTTGCTACACTGCGAAAAAAATATCCTTAAAATCGTTACCTTAAAGTATCAAAAGAAAACAACAAATTTTTAACTAAAACTGTCTTTAAAGATATTGTTTAAAAAACCAGTCAATCTGCCTAAAAACTAAAGTTAACATAGAGTTCCCGAATTACAACATTAAGGCAGCGAAAAATAGGTTAAAATTATTATACAAAAAATTATGTATTGTGGCCAAACAATAAACAATAAAAAACTTTATTTCGTAACAAAATTTTGTTGACTATCTCAAGGCTCCCAAGATGTCTTTTAAATATGAAAACAATTTTGTTGTTACCAAAAATGTTCCTAATTTTCAACAAACCACAAACTCTAAGTAAGAAACTTTATTCAACAGCAATTAGGACCGATTGAGATCAGCGACTTCGGTTTTCCTTTAAATTGTAGACTATTTTGATTTTTCTGGGTGTAGTTCTGGTTGATGCTCTCGCTGTGGTTGTTGTTGGTATTGTTAATTTCCCAGGCGCAGGGCAACAAGATTTCGCGTTAAGTTCAACAACTTAAGCAACAAAACTGTTGCCGGTCGTCGTCGTCTTCTTCTTCTTCCTCTTCTTCAACATCGCCGGTGGCAGCTGCGACTGCCCCTTTTTTTGTCGATTGCCATACATGATTGCCATTGGTTCCTTATCAGGATCTTGTTTGGGCCATCTCGACTCTTTGACTTTTAATGCCGGCCTTCATTATCAACATTGCCGGGCCATATGCAAATGATTTTTAATTGTGTGGCTGGCTTGTTAAGCCTGCGGAAATCTCTATTTAAACGCTTGTCGCAACGTCAGTAACGACTAAATGACGTCTTAAGTATCTGGACCACACACAGAAAGCAGCTCCAGCTCATTTTGACCAGCTGATGAGTCACAATGTGCCCACAAAACTGCTCTTGGCTATTTTCAAGAATTACACTCAGCGAAAACAAAGCTTACATTAAAAAAAAAACAATTTAATTCAATAATCTGCGCTTCGAGCCATTTATAAATCATTCTTTATTTGTTTATTGAACTTTTTTGTTTCGTAAATGAGAATAAAAATAAAATATGTGTAGGAAGTCTTGATTAATTCTTAATTTAAGTTAAGTTTTAGTGCATTTTATTTGAACTTTATTAAAGTTGCATTATGTACTTGAACTTCTATACTAAATATCTTTCTCAAGTTTTAAGATCTGAGAAATATCTGACAAAGTAATTTCCCCCGATTTTGCATTTTTTCTGAGTGTAACGAACACATCATAAATATTAATTAAACCATGGTGCAAATTTGTAAGCGCCCATTTTTGGCACTTTCTTGCAATTTACATAGATACAGCGCTCGAGGGGATTTCTCTCGAACAAGCGCCGCTCAAATGTTCACTTGGCTTCAGTTAGGAGGCGGAGCATCTACTACAATGTGTGTGCTGGCATTTGTCTAGCGGCCATTTAAGAGCGGAAAAACTGTAAAGCCGAAGAGCGCAGCAAGATTTGCTCTTCAGCCACAAGACTCAAGCTTTGGCGCTTTGGCTTTTATGGAGCGAGAGAGAGAGAGACACACACAGCGGGAGTGAAGGAGAGTGCGCTCGCATAATTAAACTCGCTTTGTAAATGCAGCTCTAAAATCAATCACAGGTGCAGCAGCAGTTGACGATCACAGTTTGTGAGTAACTGGGAATGGCAACAAGTTTCCTTGCATGGTCGAACATGTCATAAATCAAGAGCCGGCAAGAGTGTGAAATTTTTAGCAGCCAACTTTATGTGTGTCGGGCGCATTTTTAGCCATTTATGACTTAATTTCAATTACACGTATTTGGCCAAATTATTTGTTGACACTTTTAGGCCAATTAAAATGGTAACACGTGCAAACAACACGTCCAAAAGATGCTAAGAGACTTTAATTAAATTGAGTGCAAAAGCAGCAATAGCAACATTTTGACAAACGCTTAATATTCGATATTATCGATATTATCGCTAACGAGATCCATTTTTTTGAGTTTAATATAAAAAATATGATCTTAAGCCGTAGTCGACATTTATTTGTAGTTCAAATAAGCCAAAACCTTGACTAGCAAAAACAGAAAAAATTAAATTATTTATTATACAAATTGACCAGTGATAAATGTTTAAATAATTTTCTTGGTATTGACAAATATTAATAAATTGATAGCCAAAACTGTAATTTAAATGATTTTATTCTTATTATTTTTATAATCATTTATTAACTTTTTTAGCTTAAAATAGTTTTTGTCCCTCGTTTAAAATAGTCACACAATTAATTTATTGTCAAGCCCGTATATACACTCAAAAAAAGGTAAATATCAAAATTATGTTTTATATATTATTGTATGAAAAATAAATACATAGTATTTTTTGAATAAAGTCGTAGTTTTGTTCATTATTATTGAGAATATAATTGAAGCTTACTTTCAGTTACTAATATTCAGTGATTATTGTTTAAGAGCCAAGAAGGCCCAATTTGTGTTTAAGTGTGTCACTTAATTTATTACTATCTATTTTTTGCAATATTTTTGATAGTCGACAGTTTAAATTTTGTCAAATTGCCGCTACTTTAACCAAATTGGTTCTTGTACATTTGATAGAGGCACACCTTGCGCTTGGCTGCTGCACAGTTGAACGTGCAAGGTGCAGCAGAGATCGGGTCCATTTGCGGCGGACAACGCCCATCAGAGCCCTCAAAGCTATGCCCAGCAAAACGGAGGCATCGATTTTAGAAAGTCTGTGCAAGAAATTCAATCGCTGCGCTTAAAACGGTAAAGCCGAAAACGAAGCCAAAGCCTTTTTCTTTTGCAGCAACAGGAGCGGAAAACCAAAGTCGCTAAATCTTATGTATACATACATATATGTATGTATATATACATATATATATATATATATAAATATATATATATAGGTATATAACTTATTGCAGACATTTGGCCTTTTATTAATTGTTTGACGGCGCCCGTGCCCATGAAGCTGCTACTCTCCCAGAACCCCACCGCAACCGCATCGGGCACAGAGATTTTTTTTTTTGTGCTCACTTCTGTGGCTCAGTGTCTGGGGCGTGATGAGAAATTTAATATTGGCAAACGGATAAAACCGCCAGATAATTATACATTTTGAGTGGCCCAAGCTGCTGCCCCGCAAAGGGGCTATGTATTTGGCCGACTGGCGCTGGCTTACTGGCCACCAGTTTTGCAGTTGCCAGTTGCCTGTTGCCCGCTGCCAGTTTGCAGTTTGCAGTTCATGCTGCTCATGATAGTATAAGATTTCATTTCATTAAAGTGCATCACGACGGACGACAGACGGCTGGCGGAATCAATGAGCGGACCGCTACATAGTTCAGACGCTACAGTCATTGCAGACCCCTCAACCCTCTTGCTACCACCTTGCCTACACTTGGAAAAATGACTTAATTTTAAAAGCTTAAATTACATCAAATAAATTTGTGAAGTGCACACATTTTGCATTTTAAAATCATTCTTATCATTAATTTGTTAATAGATATTTGTAAGACTTAAGAAGAAAGAAATTTTAGATATGTAAGAAATAAGAATGGTATTTCTCAAAAGTACTTATGTTCCTATTTTAAATTAAATTGGTTTTTTACTCCAGAAGCTATTTTTCCGCTTCATAATTGAGACAATTTTCCAAGGCTTTCTATGGCATCTTTTTCTGCAAGTGTAGCCAAAAGCAGCTACCAAGCAAGCTAAGCCGAAACCTTCCTTACTTTTCTTCTTATTGGCAGATTACGGCAGCGGGGTGGCCAGTCCGAGCCAACTTATAATCAAATCCGATAAAAAATTTCATTATTGCTCCACAGCAGCAGCAGCAGCAACAACAACAACAACAACAGCAGCAGCAGCAGCGCCCATAACTGTTTTGCAGGTAATCTTTGTAGTTGCTGTTGTTGTTATGATTGTTGCTGGCTGCACTTAATTTTCGCATGCGCACTCCGCAACTCATGATCGCGATTTCTTCGGTCCGTTCCCTTTCCGTTTCAGCAGCAGCAGCAGCGGCGACCGACGCCATTTTGAGCTTTAGTTCTCAGCGACTGCCACAGTCTGCAGTCTGGGGTCAGAAATAGAAAGAAGCTTTGATTTGAAATAGATGTTGCCATTGTTGTTGTTGTTGTTTGTGTTGTGTTGTGTTGTTGTTGATGCTGCTTCTATTGCTCTAGCAACATAAATTGGGACGTGATTATGAAATAATTGCAAATCTCATTGTAGCTTTGTACTCTGGACTTGCGCAATGTATTCCAAACAAATTGTAAAAGCCAATCAGTCGCCAGTTGATTTAAGATCAGCTGGCTCATCACGATGAGAACGCACCAAGGCAACAACAAGCGCAACACCTTGGGGACCTTGACACGAACAGGAGCAATGACAGGCGACAGTCGACAGTCGATTTGACGCCATTGACAGCCATATCACAGCTGCAGCAACAGCAACAGCAGAAACAGTCGCTGTGGGAGAACAAAAAATAAATAAAAAGAAGAACCATCGATTCTCCATTCACAATAGTTTTGCGTATTTTGTGTAGAGTTTTACCGGATGTGGAAACGGACTGAAAAGGCGTGGAAACCAACTAACATGAGATTTAAAACACTTGATTATCTCAAAAATATATAGTAGAAACATAAAAATAAAATAAATAATTGTAATGCATTGGTCTTCTATTACATTAGTTTTTCAGAATGAGCTTCGCAGAAATAATAATGATTCACACCACAGTTACTTTTAGCCCATTTTCATCAGGGCATTAAAAAACGGCAATGCCAGCCATATTAAAGGCCAGTCTGCTCAATATAAAACACCTGATCAAGAAGAGAACAGCAGCAACAGCAGCGACGACTCCTACAAGTAATTTGCATTTGGCCGCCGGCTCGAAGACTGTGCGTCATATTGTATTATGGGTGATCTGGCTGAGTGAGATTCACGTTTTCGACTCATCTCGGATCGGCTACTGCTCGTTTGTCCACACACATACGCAAATGAAATATAATTTCAACACTCGCATTTCTGTTGATTCCGCCCTTTTTTGATGGTACGTTCAATAATTTACATGGGGTTAACACGCAACAAGCTGAACACAGGCCGCAGACTGGCCTTGATTATCTCACCGTAAATCGAATGCACGCACACAGTGCAACAACAACAATTGTTGCAACAACAGGAGCAGCAGCAGCATCAGCAGCAGACAAAAAATAAACAACGCATCAACTTTTGTAAAGGTACAGAGAGAGAAAAAAGAAAAAACCAAAGAATTTCTATTGCTGCGTTGAATGTTGAAATATAGCCAAATCATGGCTTTGAAGTAAATAAATTTCCACGCCACCGCTCGCCGTGACCGCTGAACTTCTGACGAAGACTTAGAGTGGGGCCCAGGAGCAGGAGCAGCATCTGAAGCTGATGCTGAAGCGGCAGCCCAAAAAAATACCTGGGCCCGTGTATAAATAAGTAACCTGAGCTGCGCAACACGTTGCCTGACAGCCCAAAAACGGCACACGGCTCTCGGGCTGTGGGCTCTCGGTTCGTTTCGCTTCGGATCGGATTGGAACTTGTTTAGATGCCGCTGCAGAAGCTGCCTGCCCCCTTTTGCTGCAGATTGCAAGCGGTTCGCGTGTCCGCCTGGCGGCTTTTTGATTTATTTGCGATTTATGCACTTGGCTGCCGCTGTCAGTTTCAGCCCAGCTGCCGACTCCGCATCGAATTGGTGATGCAGCTAGGGTTGGGAATTGGAATGGGGGTGGGGGTGGAGGTGGGGATGGAGAGTTGCCACATTCGCACATCCACTTGACCGATTTCCATGCAAAGACTGGAATGTCAGAGACTGCATGTCACGGGCTCTCGTTGTCAACTCCATTTTTTGTTCATGTCATATCCGACTTTTTAGAATATGCATCAAATCTAGCCTTTTATTGTGCGGAAAACCAAAAAAAAATACATATATATATATAGAGCAAAGAGGAAACATTAACACATTGAAATATTTGTCATATATATATATACAAATATATATAAGCATATCCATTAAAAATGTTTTTTCATCTACATGCTTCACGAGTTTATTTTTAAATGTACATATTTCTACACCTGTCCTTTCATTACAAACAGTTTTAAAGCGCATAACATCATTATGATTCTCGTAGCAATTGTTTTTATTAAAAATATGGCTGATAACAGACAACAAAAAAAATTTGCTAATTGTTTATTCTATTTTCGATGTAAGACTTGTTAACTGTTGTTTTGCTCAACAAATCTGTTTATTCTGAAACATATAATACAAGAATAAATACTATAGACCCAGGATATACAAAGACAATCTAAAGACATAATCATGTAGATGTATATATGGATTTACTATAGTTTAGACTCGAAAGGCATTGAAAATTTGATTACGCTACGCGTTTTATAACTGGTATTTTGTGTGTGTGTGTGTTGGAAAGCATTTGAAGTTGTTACTGAGTGTGTTTCTGGGTGTGTGTGTGTGTACGGATCGTTGTCAAGTGATTATGAGCTTGATAAGACGAGAACACAGCTAAGAGAGAGGGCTAAGCGCTTTTGGGCGCCTTGTTGGCAAAGAACCACATCAGTCCCATCAGGCAGCTGGGCGGACTGTTGTTGACGGCGCCCTGCTGCACCATCTGCCTGCCCTCGTCCAAGGAGAGTTCGACCACCTCAATTAATTCATCGCCGACGCCGCCGCCGCTGTTGGCTTTGTCGTCATCCGTCACCTCGCAATAGTACATGGCCTGCTTGGCACCCGATGAGCCAACGCCAGATCTAAAAATCAGATGGTAAGAAATGTGCGTTTGGGATTTGCGAGCACGTACCTATAGACCATAACTTGCTCAATGCGCTCCACGGGCACATCGTAGCCGCATTCCTCGACCATCTCTTCGCGTGCGATTTCCGCCCAGCTCTTTGACTTATCCACAATGCCGGCGCACAGTTCCAAGGTCACGCCAATGGCTGGGGGAAAGGCCGCCAGATCGACCTTGTCAAAAGTGCCCTTTTCGCTGGTTATCACCCCATGATAGACGGCCGGTCGGAATTGACGGACAAGCACCAGTTTTTGTCGGCTGGTGTTGTACAATACTATTGCGACGCTGTCGTGCACTTTCAGCAGATCCCAGTTCTTTTCCACGCCATTCTGCACGTAATACATGCGAAATGGCTTCACGTATGGCGAATCCTCGGGCAACTTACCGACCCAGACCTTTGTAATGTTCTCCATCTCCGAGCAAATCAGACTGTCAACTACAGCTGTTGACGGCGAGGAGCACAACTGACAGCCAATGCTTTATTTGACATTTGACAGCTAACAACAACATGGTCACATTGAGCATTTGAAAGTATGTATTACTGGGTCAAAAACTAACGAATAACTCTTAGGTGTATCTATTGAAGCTGTTTTAATTTATCACGAGCTGGTCTATCAGCCATATCTCTGTTATATATTTCAATTAAAGACAATCTAATAGCTGATAACGACCATATCAACTGACAAGCTAGATAAGACAGTTTTTTCTTGGCGCTTATGGTTACACTGGAAATTCAAATATTTATACTTATATTTTATTGCACAAAAACCAAAGTGTAGCTATCACAGTGCTTGAGCCAGAATTGATTGTTGAGCCTGTTTGGACTAGGCCTCTAGCATCATTGATTGACAGATCCACAACCTGTATGACTTCATTCTCAATTCCCCCGCCTTCAGACACTTTTTGGGCATCACAAACTTCACAGTAGAACATTGTTATTGTGCTGCTCGAGGCGCCAACGCCGGATCTGAAATTCATGACGAACTCCAGGCAGTCAGTGGGAACATCATAGCCACATTCCTCGCACACCTCTTCTCGTGCAATGTCAGCCAAGCTTTTATCTTTGTCAACCACTCCAGCAATCGGCTCCAAAGTGAAGCCCAATTCAGGTGGAAACTTGACCAAATCAACTTCTCCCTTTTGTATTTGAAGGCTGTTACCCGTTGTTATAGAATGATACACCGCCGGTCTGAATTGGCGCACATAAATGAGCTTCTTTCGAGAAACATTATATACGATTACCAACACACTATCCAGAATTTTAAAAATATCTCGACTCTTCCTGCGTCCATTTTCAATGTAGTGCATCCGGTATGGTTTAATCCATTGTGAGTTCTTCGGCAGCGGTGTGAGCCAAACTTTAGTTATGTCACTCAACCTGTATATCAACAAATTAGCTTAGCTTAAAAATAAATAAATAAGACTCGCCTCAACTGATTGCCACAACAAAATCTCAAATTCGAGCAGCGAAAGCGACTCAAAGTCAGGGCGGCACAACATTTGAACATTATCAATTTGGCAACAATAGTAAAACTGGATGGCAACTCTCAGTCTGCTCGATTTGGTTGGTGTGTGTTGGTATAAATAGTGCTGTAAAACATGCGAAATATTCTGTCACTTATAATTAGGGGCGAGAAGACGTCGGTGTGTATTAGAATTTGTTTTTAGTTTTATTAGGTAATACCAAAATTTTAAATACGATCTTTACAATAGTAACAGCAAACGAAACATAACATAAACCGTCGAAACAATTAAGTTAAAATGCTACGCTCGAGACTAACGCAAGCTGCCTGCACCGCCAAGCGTGCACTTTCCACGACCCCCAATATGCTGGCCGTCAAGCAGATGACGGTCCGAGATGGCCTCAACAGCGCCCTGGACGATGAACTGGCACGCGATGATCGCGTCTTTCTGCTCGGCGAAGAGGTCGCCCAGTACGATGGTGCCTACAAGGTAAGTGCAACATTTGACATTGCCACTTGCCTCGACGATTACGTAAACCGAACAGTCCGTCCAACTGACAGTTCGCAACTTTAGCAAAATGACACCTGATGCTGTCGGCGGGGGTGTTGGGGGAGGCAGTAAACAGTTGTTGTTATTGTGATTGTTGCTGCTGCTGATTGCACTGTGAGCCGAGTCTTCCTGCAAATTGTGTTATTGGAAAGGTCATACTATGCTTGTTGCTATTTGACTAAATGAATAGCACACAATCGATAAACCCTGCTTTGTTTACATGCCCCCATGCAAGTGTGAAAATGTCAGCAGGTATTTAAAAATATGTCACTTATTGCAGGTGTCGCGTGGACTATGGAAGAAGTATGGAGACAAACGCATTATCGACACACCCATCACAGAAATGGGTTTCGCTGGCATTGCAGTCGGCGCTGCGATGGCCGGTCTGCGTCCTATCTGCGAGTTTATGACTTTTAACTTCTCAATGCAGGCAATCGATCATGTGAGTAGAACTTACCCTCTCTCTCTATATATATCTACATATATAGATGCACCCACACATACACACTCCTACACACATACACACACAAGCAGTAGCTTAACTACTCATATTATCTCATGAACTTTAAACAATGTGTGTCCAGCTGAATATCAATTCAAGTTTGTCGTAAAACCAGCTTCACTCAGACGTAATGGGATAATATGGGTCGTTTCAAGTTGAGCTGCTGATCTACCCGATTGAAAAGATTGATGATTGCTGTCTAATTCCACCCATATTATCCAATTATGTGCAGGCGAACACGCTTGAATCCGCCAAACGGCACAATAACCTGCTCCTGCGCCCCCTGATCCAGCGACAACCCATCGGGGATTTGCAACAGCTTCACCAGAAGATAATCGAAAGTCCACGCTCCAGCTGGCTAACGGAGATCAATGACACACTCCGAAGAGATCGCATTGGAGAGATAATTGCACCACCGTTGGACCGAAGCAAACCGGATAAAATGGAAGCGGCTCGCCTCATTGTCATTCGGCGGCGTAAGATGAAGAAGCACAAGCTAAAGAAGCTGCGCCGCAAGATGAAGTTCGAGTGGGCCAAGGTGCGACAGCGACGCGAAATGCGCAAGGAGAAGGCATTCCAGGGCCAGCTAATGGCACAGATCAAACAGGCAGAGAGTTTCAGCGCCGAACAGCATGTCGCCGAGATTCTGCGGCAGGCCAACGAGGTGCCCCTGCCACGCTACTGGAAAGGACGTCGATTGCCCGCTTTTATCATTAAGCAGAAACTAGGCATTAAGTAAAAAAGTGAATACAATAAAATGTGCGACAAACAACAACTTGAATTGATATCCAGTTGAACTTTGCTAAATTGAATACTAATCCAACTCTAAATTTGGTAAGCATGATAAAGAAAAATGTATAATTGGATTGCATATGCAAATGATAGTTTCGGCAAGGATTATTCGATTGACTTTTCAAGACTGGTCCGGGCACATTAAAATATTAAATTGAATCCCATTTGTAGGTCATCAACTCAGCCGCAAAGACATTTTATATGTCTGCAGGTGCCGTAAATGTGCCCATCGTGTTCCGTGGCCCCAATGGCGCAGCTGCTGGTGTTGCAGCCCAGCATTCGCAATGTTTTGCCGCGTGGTATGCTCATTGTCCCGGATTGAAAGTGGTATCGCCATACGACACGGAAGATGCACGTGGCCTGCTCAAGTCGGCTATAAGGGATTCCGATCCGGTCGTAGTGCTAGAGAACGAACTGATGTATGGCGTTGCATTCCCCGTCGACGATAATGTGACAGATGTGGATTTCTTGGTACCCATTGGCAAGGCAAAGATCATGAAGCCGGGCAAGGACATCACAATTGTGTCGCACTCCAAGGCTGTGGAAACGTCTCTACTTGCTGCCGCTGAATTGGCCAAGAAGGGCAAGTTAACCAAGTCAACCATAACAAGCAGAACATTATAAAAATTGATTATATATTATGTTGCAGGCATTGATGCTGAAGTCATCAACCTGCGTTCCATTCGTCCCTTGGACATGGAAACCATATTCGCTTCAGTTCGCAAAACACACCATTTGATCACCGTTGAAAACGGCTGGCCCCAACATGGTAAGTCTCACATTGAGCATCAGAGTGCCTTGAAATTCTTATATATGTTTTCTATAAACAGGCGTTGGTGCGGAAATCTGCGCTCGCTTTATGGAGGATCAGCACTTCTTTGAATTGGACGCGCCTGTTTGGCGCTGCTGTGGTGTTGATGTTCCCACGCCCTATGCGAAGACATTGGAAATTAATGCCATTCCCCAAGTGCATGATGTGTTAGCCGCTGCCCTCAAGGTGCTCGGCAGTAAAGCGGGCAAAAAGTAGACCAAAAAAAAAACGATATTAGATCAACATTTGCGTAGCAGCACAGACTGCACCTTAATTATTAATGAACAGTCCTAAATCAAGTCCAAACCGATGCGCATGTGTTGTCTCCAAATTTTACAAATAGCGCAACGAAATCGAAACGTGAAGTTATTATTGGGGATGCAACGTTTGTCCCTGTTTTCATTTAGATGGGTTCTTATTTGGTTATAGAAATCTCTGCTTTAAAATAAAACTAACATAATGTCATAAATGGAAAATTAGAATTGTTAATAAATTCGCATCATACATTTTTATTTTAAATTACAATTAGGCTCCAAAATATAGCATATTGCACATTATATTATTTTCGTGTAGAAAAATCGAATTTACATATATTTATTTTGCTGGGCATCTGTTTAAAAATCAAAATTGGCGCTCAGTGTAGTTGGTGCAGCCCTGGTACGTCGCAAGTAATTTTACAACACTGCCAGCAATCTAATTTTGTTACACAGCACTCTTGTGTTGTGTTGTTGAACAGGGGCGAAAAAGTATCAATAACAAAAACAATTATCAAATGAAAATCGACAAGGCATGTTAATTGCAATGATTTGACTGTAATGGCAAACAGCTCCAGCTCCGATGAAAGCTCCAAAGCACCAGACAACTTTCAATTATCAAGCGCATCCACAAACGACGACGACGACAACGATGCTGAAATCTGCTCTGACGGCATCAATTTTAATACAAAGAAACAACTCAATTGCGATGTGCGCGTAAAGCTAACAGCTGCTGCTGCTGCAACGGCAACTACTGCTGGAGGCGATGCCTGCAACGGACTGCGCTGTCCGCTTTGCTGCAAGCAGCAACGGCGACTGCATTGTCGCACTTGTGTTAAAAATGGCAACATTACTCACAGTGCGACGGAAACAAGCGAAAGGTTACTCATCCAACAACAGCAACAACAAAAACTATAACAAAACTAAGTTAAATATATCTCTCTCTTTTAGTCTTACGGAGAAGCAGCAAAAGTACATTAATCTACAGGCCGGCTTGAAGACGTACAGCAATCGCTATGAACATCTCATACAGCAGCACAAATCCAATGAGAATCGCATGATTGCGATACGTGCAAAACGGGAGCAGCTGCAGCTCCTCCAACAGCTGATCGGTAGCACAAGGCAGCGACTGCAATTGCTCAGTGAGCAGCGGGATGAGCTGCGCCAGGCAAATGTGAAAAAGAGCGAAAATCTGCCCAAGTATCCCACCAAGGTGAAGATGCTCGAGGATTATGTGATCGATCGTTCGATGCGCATCGATAAGCTGCGCCAGGAGCATCAGACCCTCCTGGACAGCATCAAGCAGACGGCACGCAGAGATATACAACAGCTGGTCACGTATATATTCCCCATATCGGAGGTGGTGCTACGCGACGAGCAGCAACGCAAGGTGTGCGCAGAGCGCAGTGAGGATGCTGAAACAATTGCAGCTCTAGCGGATGCAAAAAACACATCGTATATACGCGGCAAATGGGTGTTCCATGGCAGTGGCATCAGTGAGGTGCAGTATCGCATTGTGGGTCCCTCGCTGCCCGCCAACGGCGACTACTCCGCGTATCTGGACTGGCTGTCCGATAACAAGGACGATGTGCCCAAGGCGACGGCCAATGAGATAACGCCCAGTCGTTTGGAGGCGTATCGCATTGTGGGCGCCCTCACGTACACGGCACAGCTGACGCAGTTGCTCAGCTTCTATTTAAATGTGCGGCTGCCGCATAAGTTGGCCTACGGCGATTTCTGTCGCAAGCTGCTCAACGAGGAGCAGTTCCAGCGCAAGGTGTGCCGCGTCAACAACAACATCATGTATCTGGCCTACACGCAACAGGTGAAACTGCGCTCCCTCAACGAGCAGCACACGCTGGAGAACATCCTGACCATTCTCGACTTGGATCGCAGCGATCTGGGCAGATTCGGGCATTTGGATGTGACGAATGCACCGCTCGCCAAGTCGGTGGACTCGCTTCTCATTGGCATTGAGACAGCAACGGAATCGGAATCTGAAGGTTTGTATTTGGCACAATCCTAACTCAAGTTGAGATCTATTGAAATATTTAATGCTTGCAGATGAGGGCTCATTGAGGCTCGATTGGGAGGCGGTGCCCAGCGTGAGTGTGTCGCAGCCGGAGTTGACCGAGTCCATATCGATACCAGCGGTGGCCCAACAATCGACCATTGCAATGGCAGCTAATCGGATCACATCCATGCTGCGCTGGATCAAGTGAAAACCAATTTACCTGTCTATGTGTGTTAAATTCTACAAATTAGGTTAGGCGAGGATGAGGAGGAGGAAACGATGATGGATGATTGAGCGATGATTTGACACCCATATAGGTGTGTTATTTACGGCTTCTATATTGATGTGTATAGAGATTGTGTGGAGTGTGAAGACTATGCGTTTTTGTTTATAATATAACTTATTTTTTCTTTTTATTTAATAAATTTTATTCACTATAAATAACTAGATACAACTCGCGCGATTCTAAATCATCTTTCATTCAAAATACATAATTTAAGTTGGTGGACTTGGGTTTTCATGATCATAGTGAGCAATGAACAAAAATCGATTTTACACAATAAGGAAAACAATACGGAAGGGAACAGCATATCCGGCGGACACCGAGCATACCCTTTCCGATTCTCAGATTCTCCGAACTTTTAACTTACTTTAAGTGAGGCTTAATTCGTGGCAGTGATACAGACACACAATATACAAATTTACATAGTTATCATATCGATTTGAATGCCAATCCAGTTATGGAAACGGATCTAAAAACGCACGTCCTTATGAAACCTACAAACTAAACTTCCTAGTTCACCCCTTAACTGCTTAGAATAGCTTTTAGGGGGTGCGCAAAATCTATGAATAGAAACTATATGAATTTTGTGGGCAGTGGCGTCGCCGTCGTCGCCGCCGCCGCCGCTGCTGTTGTCTCGCTGATCCCATCCAGGGCGACGACCGCTGGCGGCGGGGAAGGCTTCAGAAATACTTGTGGCAGTGATGCTGTTGTTGTTGTTCCCATTCCCATTCCCGTTCCAATTGTAGCTCCTATTTGAGATGAGGCACTTGCCACATGTGCGGCCGTTATAGAGCCGCCGTTCAAGAGACCCAGCTGCGCATCGTATGCATCATAGCGCCCGGATGCGCTCATCGAGGAGAGCACCAGTGCGGCAGCGACTGCGTGCTCGTGATTGTAGAATGCCGACACCGACACTGACTGAGACGTGGCGGGTGTGGCATTCGCCGTATGTCATTGATGAGTGGTTGTGCCCGCGCTGGCACTCGCTCCGACTCCGGTGGCTTCTCCTGCTCCCACTCCAGCACCAGCACTTGGACTGGCATCCTTAAAAAGCGAACATTGTGACAGTTTCATTTGCTTCTCCAACGCAGATATTTCCGATAACTTATTCAGTATCTGCGGATTGCGACTGAGATCGTAGCCAAGGACACCGGCAGACGGTGTCACTGGTGATGTCATCGAGCGAATTACGCTTGGAGTCGGCTTGCTTGTTACGGTTACATTATTATTTTTGTAGCAGTACCTGTTGTCCAGGAGGAAGCCCAGCCCATTATTGAGTCCATTGGGCTCGGTGCCCGTTTTGCTGATAACCGATGTCGCTTTGCTCTTTACGATGGTTGACTGTTTGGTTACGGCAGCTGGGAAGACACCCACAATCTCCACGCCATCGGATTCACTGCTGCTCTCACAATCCATCACAGAATCGGGCACGGTCAGTGCCGGCGGCGTCGCTTGCGTCGGCGGCGTTGCATGGACGGGCCATTTGTTTGCAGCCAGCTGCTGAGATGTCTGCAATATATCGCTGGGACTCTTGTAATCATCCAGATTGATAATGTGGGGCACCGGTCTCGTTGCTCCGCCTCTTAGCACGTTCGTTGTGGAATGTAATGCACCAATTGGCAGACTAAACGCCGAATTCTTGCAGGAGACCACCGCCGGAGAGATGGCAGCTGTGGCAGCCGTGACAACAGTTGTTGGTGTTATCATAGTGTGAAAGCTGGGATCCGTCGTCTTGGTGGGTGAGGCCAGTTCCAGCATGCTTGCGGCTGCGGCTACAGCTGCCGCATTCAATGCCACTGCCTGCGCAGAAGTGCACGGCTGCGACATCAGCGTATCCAGCTGGATCGTCTGTGCTGGCTGTTGCGATGGCGATGGCAGTGATTTCTTCTTTTTGGCCGGCTTGCTGCTCGGCTTCGACTGAACGCCAATGCCGGCTGGATGGATGGATGGTTTCTCCAGTTTGCGTTTGAGGCTCGTCGCTGGGACACTTGCAACGGAATCTGTATCGGAATTGGCACACGAGCGACTCTGCAAAGCCGTCACACTGAGGTCATTGAATTGCTTCAGATAATTATTGACAGCGGGCAGTGACATTGGTTCCGTGACCCCTTGTGTATACGGCACGTGCGGCACTTGCGACATCTGTGCAAGCGTGGCCGCCAATTGTTTTTGGATATTGATTTTGGGCGGCTTAACGCTCGGCTTCGGATTGTTCTGTTGTATTGGGGCTGTGCTCGTTGCGGACAATGAAAGCTTACGCATGACGCTATTTGATGAGGCACTTGTAGCAGAATCCGTATCGGAATTGGCACGCGATCGACTCTGTTCGATGGGCGTCAGCTCATCGAGTTGCTTCAGGTAATTATTGGCAGTTGCTGTTGTGGTTGTTGTTGTGGCTGTGATTGCTGCAATTGCTGTGTTTCCGCTACTTGTTGCCGATGTCTTCTTTGCTTTCTCCTTCAGCTTTTTGCTAGCGCTCTTATACCGTTCGATCTCGCGCTGCAGATCCTCGTAGCGCATCCAGCCGGTGGCCCACAAATCCAATACTTTGTCTTTTAGATAGCCATTGATGAACTGCTCGAGCGAATCCTTGCGTCGGCCCAGCACAGCATAGGACGTCCAGCGTGCCTGGTAGACCTCGTAAAGTCGCTCGCGCAGCTCATTGGTAAACTGGAACTTTTTGCGCGGCATCTTTGGCGGATGCTCCGCGTTGACATCCGCAGCACTGTGAACCAACCAAAAAAAAAGGTCATATATTAGAAATGGATGGCTGTTTGGGAATAAGATCTTCATCTTACGCAAGCTCTGCAAACTTATGCAACTCGATCTCGTAGTTGGCTATCGCCTTGGGCATAACCTCGGCGACCGCCTTGCGCAGGCGCTCCAAAGCAATGGTCGTCTTGTTCTTTTCCTCGCGGGCACGCACGGCCTTCGCCTTGCGCAATATAAAGTACTTGGGCAGCTGCAGCTGATATTCTAGATGAGCAAACACCATGTTTCGCTCGTTGCGCTCCGTGCACAGCAGCGCCTCATAAATCCTAGATGAGAGTTGGTAAAGTGCATTTCAATAAAATATGGCAAAACATTTGCATATCTGTATATTTGTTGCAACTCACTTGAGCAGAAGCACCGTCAGTTTGCTATCGAGCGGGAACCTTTTGCCGCACAAGTCTCTGCTCCTGACCAGCTCCTTGAAGTTGTTGATGCTACCAAGTATGTCCTTATCGAGTGTTGCAGGTAAAATGGTATCCGCAGTGCGTAGATCTAAAACAAATATTAAATATAAATAAGTATTTTCGGATCAGTTGAAGCGACCAGTTTGCCCTACTGTCGTTCTCTCTTTCCCTGCCCTTGGTGAGCTTCTCGGATTTGCCTTGTTCACTGGCTGAATCGGTGTCGCCATTATCGGTGCTGGATTCCACATTCATCGAGGCGATGCACTTCAGTTCGCCGTTCACCAGCTGGCCCTGTGACTTGAGGAAACTATCTCTTTTGGCCTTCAGCATATCCTTGACTGTCGTTGTCTTCACCACCTTCTTGAATGCCTGAGCCTGAGCATGAACCTGAGCCTGAACCTGCCGCTCCTCCGAGTCCGAAACATCTATGGCATTGGGACGTGGCGAGTTCGAGGAGGAGGATGTAGGCACATTCAGCTTGTTGCTTGGTTTTTTGCTATTGACACTGTTGTTCCTTTGCTTGGCAGCCTCACCGGTGGTTTTGGGACGCTTCAGCGAGCTCTGTTTGAACTTGTTGTTGTTGGAATTCGTGGGATTCGTGGATGAGCCGCTAACGGCATCGTCCAGACTTTCGCTCTCACTCTCTGACTCATCGATGCTCTCGCTGTCTGAATCATCATCATCATCGTCATCATCATCGTCGTCATCATCGTCCTCATCATCGTCATCATCATCACCATCATCAGCAGCATCATCCTCATTATCATTGTTATTGTTATTATTGTAAACCTTATTATTAACGGCTTCCTTCTGCTCCGTTTCACTGGATGAGTTCGACGATGACTCATCGGACGAATCATCCGAGCTGCTGGACACGACACGCTTGCGCGAACGCTCCGGCATCTTGATGATGGCATCGGTACGCCTTGTGCTCGATTTTTTCCTCAAGTTCTTAAACACCAATGCGCCGCAATTGATATAAAAGCCACCCTGTAGTGTTTCCACCTCTTCGGGCAGGATTTCGTCGTACTAAATGAGAACGGGAAAATATATATCAAACTGATTATGATCATAATCGTGATTGTGTGTGGGTATAATGCTTACCGCTTCAGTGTTGTCTATGAAGGAATCGGTTTCATCGTATCCCATGCCAATGTCACAGAACTCATTCTTTTTGCGCCTGCCACGGCCCAGGGCATAGGCATTGCCATACTTGGCCTCCAGCTCCTTGGCAATGCGTGCCACATCATCATCATTATCGCCAAACGGATCATTGCTTCCATTTTTGGCCTTCAGCATTTTAGCCTTTTTCTAAAGTAAGGAATCATATTGAGTAAGCAAACTCAACTAGTTAACTAATTGAGTGCACTTACCTTCTCCAGATGCAAGAGCTTTGAGTAGTTGAACTCGGGATATCTGAAGGTGTCCGTATCGAACATATCCATCTGCAATCGCACAGTTTTATTCGCTGATCGGCTGCTCTTGTTCGACTGGCCGCCGGCATCCGAATCGAGGAGATCAACGCCGAAGCGCGAAAAGCCCGCCTCATGGCTATGGAAAATGCTGCGCTGGCTGCTGGTGATTGTGGTAAAGGACACACGCTTGTGCTCGCCCAGCTTCGACATTGCCGCCGCCGCCCCCCAATTGTGAAGCTGAATTCAAAAACACACCACAAACACAAAAATCACAACAGCAAAAATGAAAGAAATAGCAAAACAAAGCAAATGCAATACGAAAAAAAAACACACGTACACGATACCGTTTACCGTTTACTGTTTTTTTAATTTTGCATTCCCGCCCTTTTGGTAAGCGGCACGCCGCGTGGTGTTTTCTATGCCAAACAAAAACAATGGCAAACAGGCAGCAGCAGCAGCAGCAGCAGCAACGACGACGACGACGACGACGACGACAGCGACGGCAACGGCGACAGCGACGTCGGGCCCCACCTCCTGCTGGCTAATGGCTAATGGCTGTGGCTGTGTCACAGCAGCGATGTCTGTTTTCTGCTTGCTGCGTTTTGCTCACGTACACCACACACCAGTTCCTTGCTGGCCTGTTTTCACTTTTTACGAAAATGTGTCCAGCACTAAAAACATAAACAAATGCATTGGCATCGGCATTTAAATTGCTTGCATGCCTTTAACTTTTCCTTGGAATTCATTCACTTTTGGCTAATTGCAGGCCAGCAGCAACACTGCAAACATTTAACACTAGTTTTTTTTTCTTTTTTTTTCTGTGAATTGAAAATAAATTTGTAATTTTTTGGCGTCCAGCCGGCGCGAAGAACACAATGCCAAGTGACCAAGATACACAACGGATAATGCACGCGAATGGCTTACTTAGTTTGGGACTGGCTTCAATTAAATTTAAGCGTAAAGGTTTTGCACATTTACGAGAAGTTTTGTAATTTGTTTCTTAATCAAATCTTGTGCCGTCTTCAACGCTAAACATTTTCACTGCACTCATGCCGCCGACCCCGCAATTAATTATTTGTAGCACTTTGCAGCACTGGCTGCCTAATTCGCAATATGGCTGTCTCGCTCTTCGCTGGCGTGTTTACACTTGCCTCTCGAAACTGTTGCGCAGCATTACTTAATGCAAGCTTTCGAGTAGAATTTGAATGATCAGTTTGCAGTCAGCATTATTTAAGAACTGCAAGTATAAGGAACAAATTTATAATATGCATGCTCCTCTGCTTACCAATCTTTACGATTTTATGCTTAGATTTAGAATAATCTTATATTCGATAAACAAAATCAGATTTGCAATGATTCCTTTTATAGATGTATTACTTTTTTTTTAAGGTGTCCGTATGAATATGTATTACAAGGTTTTTTATTAATAAATACATATGTTTTCATTTCGCAAAATTATCTGTCGAAGGATGTTATAATTACAAATAACTTATGAAATGCATTACTTATACGATGTATTTGCAAGCAGCTGCAGACCCGGCGCTAATGCGTTTCAGTGTGACTATCATATTATGTTTGTTTTGACTGGCAGTTTTGTGCGTTGCCCAGCACTGCTTGCAACAGCTGTAAGGGACACGGCGAGCTGTTTGTCACGGCGCTCTCAGTGTTATTGTGTGCTTCGAAGCTGAATGCTTCACAAAACGCCAAGTGAGTGTTTACAAATAATTATTAATAAAATTGTTTTAAGAGCAAATGCGCTGTTTGCGTGCGTGTGTATTTGTGTATGTGTGTGAACATGAATTTCCGTATGTATGTAGGCCAGAAATAAAGTTGCATGCATAGCAATTTGTACCAAAAAGTGCAAGATTTAAAATGATTGGGCCCATAAACCTTATCAGAAAATAGTGGGCAATAAAAAAAGTGAGAACGTATATCATGCACTACGAGTGGCACTTAGGAAACAGTTCTGCGAGAGCCTTGTCCTGTGCTGTGCTGTTATTGTGTACTTATGTTGTGTCCCTTTGCTTGCAGCTCCCACCCGTCCATCCCCCCTTAATATCGAGTGACCGCCGTTCAAAGAGCAACGAACGCGACTCTAACAAAACACAAAGGCCACTTTATTCGTTTACTGACTTTCGCCTGAGACACACAAGCGAAGCAGCCGAGCAGGAATAGCATTTACAGCAAACAAAGCGATTGACTGACACCATCCACACACCATACCTGGATCTCCCTATAACTATAGCTAGCTAGCTATGCGGTACGTGGGGCACCACACGTAACAACGACAATAAAAGAGTCCGCCTTGTTTATTGTTACAATTGTATCGGAAGGAGAAACTTAATACAAACCCACTCAGCGCTGGTCTTGACAACGGTAAGCAATATTCATATGCAATATGTACAAGCACACAAATAGGCTCCATTAGTAATTAATGTGGCCTCGCTATATGTGCCATTTGTTTTGTTAAAACAAATAGTCGCATATGTCGCACCGACAACACTACCCTTATCGATAAGGATCCACAGCAGCAACAGCAACGACAGTTGCAGTCTTATCTATTTGCCATTTGTGGATACTTTGTTTTTATTTTTGTGATTACAAAGATACCCACAAAAAAAATGTAGATAAAAAGACAAAACTTAAAAAGTTGTTTTGTCTTGGGTCGAGTGACGCATACAATTAATAATATTTGCTGTGATTGGACCATTGCATGCAACATATTAATGTATATCATCTATATGTATATAGAGCAAGTGCGTATGCAGGGGGATGGAGAGAGGGAGTGACTGCCCCATTGTTATTTGATATAAGTGTGTTTTAAATAAAAGAAAAACACCTCACTTCCCATGATTCATGAACTGTTCAGATGATCAATCAGAAGCACTCGATCCCATTATGTGGCTTTAAACATGCGTCTTGCTTTTGGTTTTGTTACTTCGTTTTCAATTTATGCTTTTTAGTTCTTTACAACTGGGCCCCCAGATTACTGGGATATATGTGGATAAGAAATGTTAAGAAAGCTTTCATCGCCTCCAATTTTGGGAACGACTTTTATCCATTCTTTGTCACTTGCTACTGTGCCGGGAGCTAAACAACGAAAACAATGCACATCGCCTACTTATCAGAGTTAATATTTAAGTATGTTTTTGGAAATGATTTATGTTTTGACGACAAGCGCAGAAATGACAAGCCAAACCCGCATAAATCGCTACATTTAAATGACGTTCATTTGCACACTTCTCTTCGCCAATCAACAAGAATACTTCGATTAAGGTTTGCATTATAAATAAATACCAACTATCCAAGATTCAGATACCCTTGCAGACCGAAGTCCACCTGCTGACATCTAAATTGATGTATTGTTGTTATATTTTATTTATTTAATGTCAACTAAAGTCAGTCGACACAAAATATATGAAAAAAACACGTAAGAAATATTACAAATTAAATTAAAAATAAAATGTAATATTACATTTAAATTAAAATATAAAAATCTCATAGATATTGAGTTTGACCCAGACATACTGGTAAACAAAAAGCTGTTCAAGCTAAACTCATATTCCGGCAGATCGTCCCTGAATTTTTGAAAGATGCTGATAAAAATATCTATGTAGATCTATATATACCTTGTCATACCAACCGCAAGGGTATACAATTTAGTGCTTTCTGCTTTCTGTTTACTATTTGTATTATAACTGTGGCAGCTTGTGGCAGGTGTTTGAAAGCAAGTTGCGGTAAGTGACCTTGAAAGTGTCGCCGTTTTCGTTGCTGTCGCCTTGCCATCCAAATTTGATTTACAAATTTCATTTTCAATGGAAAGCGAATTACATACATTTTTCAATGATAGTACTACACAGACAGACAGACAGACTGTACATATACACAAATACTCTGACGCCCGTTTTGGGCCCCCAACCGGTTTTTATTTGTTTTTGGTCAAACAGTGGCAAGGCGAACAACAAAGACGAAACAAAATACAATCGTGCAACGAGCAACAAGTTGCGCATTAATTCAATTTAATTTGCTTTTAATTCGCTATTATTGTCCACTTGCACAATTTCTTGTTGTTTTTAATTGTTTTAGTCACTTTTGCTCTTGTTGCCGCCGGCTGCTTGATCACGTTTATTATCAGAGGGAAGCCGCATCAAAAGTCAATAGACACATTTCTATGTACACGTATAATATAAACAAACCACAAAAGCATAGGCCAAAACACATTTGTATATTTATATGTATGATTATGCAAACAATAAACACGTGTGAGACAAAATGCTTTCGTTGTGCACCGAAAACGAAATACTCTTGCTAAAATTATCTTCTAGTTGACATATTTTTATTATATTGTGTTATGATATTCATTCGCATCATAAACATAAGTGAACCATCTAGTTTTTATTACAATTTATTTACGGAGCAGATAAGACTGATTCAAATCACATGAGAATTCCTTGGTTTTATTGTGACTTAATTACATACCTCTGAAGATACTATGTTTAGCTCTGCAAAACCATAAAAACTAAATATACACTGTTTACGACTACATCTCAGAAATACGGTTGCGATTATACCTAGAATATATAGATTCTACACTATAAAACAACAAATAAGTAAAGAATTCCCGTATAGGCATATTATTGCGGACTATCCACTTTATTGTCAAACCACATAACTTATTACATTTTATCTATTTAAAAGTAACATGTTCGCATATCTAACAAGTTTGAATCTATTCAAAAAGGTTATTTCCTTTAAAATTGGAAAAATTTCTGTTGTTACATGATTTTTATACTTTTCAAAAAATAAGAGCATTAAAAGTGTGATTATCATTATGATGTTATGACGAGAATGGAGTGTGCGCTGCTGTCTGTTGTGGCTTCCATTTGAAGCGATGACGAATGTTCTGAAATAAAATAGAATGAAATATGTTTATATATATATAGTATATAGAAATTGTGATGGTTGTAAAAAAAAAACCAATAGCGCATGTGGAACGTTTTGTAAAGTATGTTTTTACAAAGTTTTGCATAAGTGTGTGAAATTACTCATTGGTTCGTATAAAATAATAAATTAATAAAATTATTAAAGAATACTTTTTAAAAACTTAATGATAGAAATTCAATTTCGATTGTATTTGTACTATAAACATACAAGACAAACTTGTTGCTAGGAACGAAAGTTCATTATTGATGTTGATAATGATTTCTATTCCATTCTAATGACAGCCTCTCAATTCTATATTTGACTACAGACAGTGACTACGAGATTAAAATGGCGGAGAACGTGGAGATGGTGGATAGTAAATATGGCGAACCGTTGCGTTATGATCGCAATTTCCAGGGACCACGACAACGGAATCGCAGCTGCACTGATGTGCCCTGCCTGATCCTATTTGCGCTCTTCCTGGGTGGGTGGGTATTTATAGCCCGTTATGCCATTAATAATGGCGATCTCGACAAGCTTATGGTGCCGACAGATACGTTCAACCAGAAATGCGGCATCGATTCCAATGTGCTAAACAAGAAGTATTTGTTCTTCTTCAATCTGGAAGAATGCATTGATCCGCTGGTGCCAATTACGGGCTGCAAAACGCCGCAGGTAACTAAAAAAAAAAAACGTATAAACAACAATCATCATTAATTAAACATTTGTCACTGTCTTTTTGCAGATTTGTGTAGAAAGTTGTCCAACCCAGACGTTCGATTGGGAGACCATGAACAAGAATGGCCTGACCATTGCGCAGCTAAAGAGTCCCCTTATCTGCAAAACGGAAAAGGACAAGGCAGCCCTTCACTCCAGGGCCGACATCGACAAAGCTGTAAGAGATGGTCGCTGTGCCCGCCACTATATCAAGAGTCAACCGATCTTCAATCGCTGCATGTTCGAGATCTCTGATCAGCTATGCAGAAGATCACCCAGCTACCGCACGCGTCGAGATTCAGAGCAGCTGCAGCTGACACATAATGTCAGTCAATCCAAGAAGCTGGTTATGCCGGCAATGGCTTTGACTCTTCAATCTGAGGCTCAAGCGCGAGTGGCGGTCTCCCCATCCCAGGTAGCGCCGGTGAATGATAAGGGTGACCAGTGTCTCCAGCAGCAGCACGATGGCGAGGTCATCCAAAAGAAGATGATGCAAACAAATACTCAACTGGCTAAAATGGTGGGCAATCTGGTGACGCGCTTCTACAATGGCACAGCAGATGTGCAGCGACTGGGCGAAGAGATTGTCGATGATCTGGTCAACTCCCTGACCGTTGTGATAGTTGCATTGTGCATCACACTAATCGCTTCGCTGGTGTTCATCACACTGATGCGCTGGCTAGCGGCGCCAATAGTCTGGTTCTCCATCATTGGCGTCCTGATCGGCCTATTGGTCGGCATCTACTACAGCTTTAAACAGTATACCTACTGGAACAATACGCCAACGGTGCCGCAACACGACTTGAATCTGTTTAAGCAAATCGAGAATCTATTGCAGAATCCTACATTTTGGCTATGCTTGTCCATTGCATTGTGCATCTTCTTTCTGACCATCTTTCTGCTGGTGATTGTGCTGCGCAAACGCATACAGATTGCCATCTCACTAATCAAGGAAGGCAGCAAAGCTGTCAGCACGGTCATCAGCACCGTCTTCTTTCCCATATTTTCCTGGGTGCTGCTGATCGCTGCTATTGGTTTTGCCGTTGTCGTTGGCCTTTATTTGGGCTCCATTGGATCGTTATCGTTTCGCATGGTGCGCCGCTTAGACAAACCCTTCGAATTGAACAACGAGAATTGTATTTGTCAAGGACCCGCTATTAATTACACCATTGGCAACGCCTGTGATCCGCAGATATTCCACGACTATTGCCGCACCAGCAACGGACACTGCGTTGACACCTCATGCAGCTTCCTGAAGCTCGATAATCCCACGTATATCCGTTGGGCCATAGCATATGATATTTTTGGTTTCTTCTGGCTGAGCTTCTTTATAACCGCCTTCAGTGACATGGTGTTGGCGGCCACCTTTGCCCGATGGTACTGGACCTTTAAAAAGCGAGATGTGCCTTATTTTACGCTGTCGCACGCCTTTGTCCAAACGGCCTTCTACCACTTGGGCACCTTGGCTTTTGGCTCACTGATCTTGGCCATTTGCCGGATGATTCGCCTGGTGCTGGAGTACATCGATAGGAAGCTGAAGAAGTATGATAATGTTGTGACACGAGCTATTCTATGCTGCATGCGCTGTTTCTTCTGGCTGCTGGAGTCCTTTCTCAGGTTCCTCAATAAAAATGCGTACATCATGTGCGCCATACACGGCAAGAATTTCTGCACGAGTGCCAAGGATGCGTTCAGTCTGCTCATGCGCAATTGCCTGCGCGTCGTCGCACTGGACAAGGTCACTGACTTTCTCTTCTTTCTTTCGAAGCTGCTGCTCACCGGTGGCGCTGGAGTGGCCACATACTATTTTCTGGCCAACAATCCGCATGTTATACAACTGAACCACAAGGCTGTGCCGACCACTGTTGTGGTAATTGCCGCTTTTCTAATAACCAGCGTATTCTTTGGCGTCTACTCGATGGCCGTAGACACACTCTTCCTATGCTTCCTTGAGGATTGCGAGCGCAACGATGGCACTCCCGAGAAGCCCTACTTTATGTCCAAGCAGCTAATGAAGATTTTGGGCAAAAAGAATAAATTGCCACCGCGTCAGCGTCGCAGCAAATAAAGAAAGCACAAAAGCAATATCCAGATTCCCTGAAGATTACTGTAGAAGTAGTTTGTTTGCAATGTGAAAGACATACATATTTATATATCCATACATATACATATAGATATACATAAATGTGACATTATCATAGGCCACAGGTTGTGCGCGATTTTTGCTCATGCTTCAATTCAATTAGTTAGCGACTTGCCACAGGGCGCGGCTGCAATAAGCATTACATTTAATGTAATCAACTCATGTGCTCCACATATTTTATATACTTGAAATGTATATAATACAAAAATGAATTTCACATACATATATAAATATATATAGTATTATATACATATATATACAAATCTTTGTGGCTCAGCGAAGATCAACGAGGTGCTCAATATAAGTGTTGTGATAGCCGCTGAGACATGAATAACATAAAGACAAACCAAAAGCATGTAAATAAAAAAAAAAAAACTTTTGCATACTCTTATTAAGTAAATACAACAGATAATTAATTTAAATCTCAGAGAAGTAAATGTTTTCTCAACGACTTTGAAGTAAACTTTAATTTAGGAATGATTAAATTGAGAAAACTAACAATAAGGTATTTATTTTTGTGTTCTTTTTCTTCTATGAATGCACATTTGTAATTGATTATATTTTGATTTTGTTTGTAAACATATATTTGGAATTTAATAAAATTGAATTCAGCATGAATTACATCCATCCTCAACTTGTGTGAATTTTAACATTATCATGACATTTGAATAACAGCTCAAAAACAAAACCCCTAATACAAATAGTTGAGCAGCTATGTAAGTTTTACGATTATCAAATACTAAAATCAACATTAAATTAATGGAAACTAAATGGAAATATCCTTGAGCACAGTGTCGCTTATGTTTTGCAAGTCATCAATGTCTGCACAATCGCTTAAATCGAGACAAAACTTGGGTGGAAGTGCATTCAATGGATTCACATCACTCTCCTTGCTGCTGCACAGCAGCTGCTTTGAATCCTGTTCGAGCATATGAGGAGAAACTGGATCAGTTAGCAAATGGGTAAAATTAGTGATTATTAAAAATGTATTTACATTTAGTGTTTGATCGTTGAGCTGTATGCGGGGTAAAATTATCTGCTCGGGCAAGGGACCGGCCACCAGTGCATCCAGCCGTCCCGACGGTGATGTGCTGAGATTCTGTACGTTAAGCGAAGAATCCAGCACTTTCATCATGGCAGCGCTCTTCTTGGCATAAAGCGAACTGTTTGTTGAATCATCGGCCGGAGGCAGTCGCTCGATGCGTGTGCGATCGTTACTGGTAAGCGGAGTGAACGGAGAGTACGTGCTAGCAGTGTTGGACTTGGGCGAGCTGACCAGCCCGACTGTCACTTCATCAAGGCTAAACGAGGATTGCATGTGCTTCCATTTACTACCCATGGCAGAGATATTTAGTTGCGTATTGGTCGTCGTATTCGAGCTTTTCGCAATGGTGCGCAGCAATTGCATGGGATCAACAATTTTAGACCGATTCATGGTGGTGTTTATCTTGCGCACAGAACGTGGTGGAGCGAGTGCGGGTCGAGGTGCTAAACGTTGGCAAATGGTTAGCTAAACTAAAGGGCAATCAAACCGAAACTATGCCGTCTCACCTAGCAAACTATTCTCAAATTGTTTGGCATTGAAGTCATCCTGGAGAGGTAGACGTACATGCACATTGCGTACGCCGCTGGCCATTTCCGGACGAATGGGCGGCGTCGAAACAAACTTCATGAACAGGGGATGGTCAACGGCACCAGTTGTTGTTCCTCGCGGCAATGTGTCCAGGGTGCGAAGAGGCGTGCTTGGCACCACCAATTGCGAACTGTGCTGCGTCTGTGACACATTCCCACCGATACTATTGCCGCTTGTGTTCCTCTTGGCACGTACGTTTAAATTCTTTTGCACCTCGCTCAATTGCTGGTGGATCTGCTCCAGCTCGCCACGCAATGTCTTCAGATCGGCGGTGACGAACTCATTGCACTCACTGTAGTGATTGTTGGCATCCAACTGCTCGGCAATTGTCTTACTAATGCTATTGAAACCGGAAAGCAGCGCGTTCATTCTACCGGCGTTCCCTTTAAGTAAAAAAAAGAAGAAAATTATTCGAGTTTTTGGGCCAAGGTTTATGTTAAGCTTGTAATAGTATGAATTGATGTGAAAACCGTGAGCAAAAAGATATTGCTTTGGAATATTCGTTTAGTATTGAACAATATATTTCAGCTAACCTGCTGTTAAATTGCATGCTTCGTTGCCAAAAAATTTTTGAATGTAAGCGATTGCTTCGTCGGCCGCCTCATTGTTTTGCTTGTGCTCGGCGCGCTTAGTTTGAAACTGATCCATGGCCTCCTTCTGGGCACAGAGTGGTGCCTCTAGCTTCGCAATCCTCGCGATGGGCAGTGTTATTTTCTGTTCGCAACTGTTGCGGTTATGTGCATCGAATTCCAGCAGAAATGAGTTGTCCTGGAGGAGCGACTCGCTTACACCTGTTAGTGCAGTCAACTCTGTAAACTTATGCCTGATCTTCTGGGCACAATCGCGTAGTTCAGACGCAATTTCCTCGGCCTCCTCAATATATGCTGAGGCATATTCCTTCATGAAGGCACAATGCTCCAACATCCATTGCGCACTACAATTCCGAATGTTAGTAGGATCCGTATCTGCTGTCAAGACGTGTTCGCGTTGCTTGATCAGCTCCTGGACAACGAAGCCGACAAGGTCCAAAAGGAACTTGATGAATTTCATACCACCCGGCATGACAACCAGATACGATTTGATGTTCGTCCAATGCAGATTATGTTTTTCGTTCAAATGCTTCAAGTAGTCAATAGTGCTGGATCGAAAATTCGCCTCCGATTTCTTGTCCGTAATGGGCCAGAAGAAGCGGCGTTTGAACTCAACGGGATCCACTATTCGAAAGAGATAGTGCATCATTTGAAAAAATGCTGGCTGATTGGGCTTGAGAAACATGTCCCACGAGAGCAGCTTGACCATTTCATCGTTCATGGGATACAACAGAGATAGGCCTTGCAGTTTCTTATACAGTTTCTCACTCTGCTCTTTTTCTTCAGCTTTCCAAGGCGCTATTATTGTACGGTCCATAACTTTAAGTCTATTTAATTATTGCATATGGCGATTCTGCCGCTCTCTGTTCAAGACGACAAGCATTCGAGTACATATGCAAGGTATCGATAGCCACCAACAGTTATTGTTTTTCTGGATTATGGATAAAATGCAGTATATTTTTAAAATATTACACGATTGGGGTCACACTGACATAGTATCGATGCTTCTATCGGTAGCTTTTATTTATTTGAAATGCTTACCAATTATTGTATGGTTTGTTTATGGTTGTAAATTTAATTTTCAACCACATATATGATATTTTAGGTATATATGCGATCTTAGCCATAATAATAACATGTCATATATAATTACAAATAATCGAAACTGACTAAGAATCACAATAGCTTGGACTATCGATAGTATCGGCATTCTTTTTGCAGCTCTACATGCAAATTCGGCGAAGAAAAAAAGAAAAAACGTATAAAAACCATAAAGTGCACATTAAGCAATCGAGTGATTAGTGGAAAGCATTCCACTTCATCAAAATGGATGCCGATATTGCGCTGAATCAAGCCACAGACAAGCGAATGGGCACTTCTCTGGATGACGGTCCACCCGGTGTGGATGGCAACGATGCGAGTGAAAAAAACGAGGAGACCGCCGTCGCCGCCGCAGCGTCCTGCAAAAGTAGCAAAACCAAATCGACATCACGTCGTCGCTCAACATCACGACGGCGTTCGAATTCACCGCCACCAATACGCCGGCGACGCTCACATTCGCGCTCACCAACGCCACCGCCGCCTCGAGGACGGGGTCGCTACGATTCTCCGGAATATGGCCGATATCCACCACGACGTCGCTTTGATCGCCGACGTTCACCGGATCGTGATCGCGATCGTCGGCGCTCACCGCCGCGTCGTGGCCGACGCGATCGCTACGGCAGATCCAGATCGCGTTCACGCAGTGGCGGCTCACCGCCCAGGCGTGGTGGCGGCGGACGTGGCGTAAGTCCATCGTCGTCTCGCTGGTCACCCAAGAAGAAGCCTGCCTCACCGCCCCTGCCAGCACAATCGACACACGCGGGCCAGCAACAGCTGCCGCATCCCGGCCAGACCACAGGCTACGGTGTCATGCCGGCGCCCATGTACGCCCAAGGACCGTATGGTGCACCCGATGTCTATGGTCATCAGTACAGCATGGCGCCGCCAAATTCATTCCCACCCCAGGGACCCCCACCCGGCTATGGCATGCAGGTGCCACAAGCAACGCAGGCGGCCGCCTTCAATACGGGCTACGGCGCATGGGGCGTAAATGGTAAATTAGATTCAAATACTTACTTTTCTCACCAAACATATTGGCATACGTGACGTAACAGAATCTTTGCTGTCTTATGCATTTTGATATGATTTGAAATAAGATTAGTAATAGATTAAAGCTATATAGATCCATAAGTTTTATTAACGATAATCATCACCAATGTTTTTACCAGGTTATCAATTTACTTTCATATATTATAAACAGGAAGTTAGTGGCAAAATTTCAGCATCGTTGCTCGCCTGACACTTGTCCATAAACGTGAGCCAAAGTTGTCAAAATGTCAATTGGCTTTTCTTTTCATTGAGAATAGTTTCGTTGACGAGCTTGTCAGATAAAGTTGTTTTAAATTTGGTTAGCTTGGATCGTATTGTGGAAATGCGCATAATCAGTTTAAGTGAAGCATAATACTCGGCCAATTAGCACAGCTATACTCATAGATCTAATTATTTTGTTGCAGAATATGGACAACAAGTGTGGCTGCCACAGCCGATGGCCAGTGTGCCGCCGCCAGTAGTAGCAGATTCACTGGTAACCCAGCAGCAGCAGCAACAGCAGGCAGTGGGACAACAGCAGCAGCAGCAACATCTGTCGCCGGCTATCATTGAGGATCAGGGAGCTGCGGCGCTTGAGAGCGCAGGTTTGCCGCCACAGGACGGTAAGTGTGGAAATGAATTTTGCCTTGGCTACTTACGACAATTCACATGCAAACCTCTCACATTATATTTTATTGTTGTCATGATTACGCGCTCCCTGTCGAAAAAAAAAACAAAATCAAAAACTTGTATGTAAAATTGAATTATGTCAATTGTAAATTACAAAATATGCGTTGAACACCACGATAACAACGAACTACTATTTAAAATACATTGTAAAGACATTCAGAATCTAGATATTAAATCGCAGCGAGAGCTTAAACTGACCCGGATCCGGTCGCGGACCCGGTCTTCTCAAATATTTAAATCGATTGTTTTTGCGTGTGTTTGTGTCTAAGAGGAAAAACTTCTCATCTTTGGGGGGAGAGAGCGGCACGGCACTACACACACAGTCAGCACAGTCACAGTTACGTCGGCACCGTCAACTAGCCCAACAAACGACGCACAACAAAAACAACAAACCAACGAGGACAGCAGAACAGAAAGCAGTCAGACCCGATAAGCTCCGATCCGATCTGTGCCAAACCGAACCGATCCGTTCCGGCAAACGCATCCGTTGGTCTCTTTTGCCCAACAGTGTGTGTGTAACAAAGCCGTGAAATGCACTCGAGACTGCATTTTGTAAATGAAATTTGAACTTTAAATCAGTTAACCACAAAATGTGTACTAATTCATTTCTCTCTTTCTACCCCCCAAAAACTGTCGTCATATATGCCAGCCGTCGCCCAGGAGGCAGAGAATCAGAAGGATGAGCTCAAAAAGCAACGCACCAACTATGTGAAAAAGGTGTCGCTTCTCAAGAGGGAAATGAAAGTGCTTAAGGAGCAACGTAACGATTTGACTGCGGGTGATGCACCACCATCGCCGACCACAAAGAATTTCATCGAGGAAAACGATCGTCTGCAGGTGTGTGTTGCATAACAAGTTATTAAATTAAATTAAATGATCCCAATGAAAGCTGAAATTTCGATGGCAATTGCAAATGATTTCTACGCCTAGTTATAATAATTATGCATTATAGTAATGATTATAATCGACCAGCATCGAACACAATTGCTAACTTCATTTCAACATTGAAAATTGCAGGTGCAAATCAAAAAGAAAGTGGATACCATTGAGAACGTTATAGATATGTTGAACGGGATCATTGGCGACGAGGATGCCGACGAGGAGCTTGACCTAACGCCAAAGGACCCGGAGCCAACTGTCAACAAAACAGTTCAACCAACTGTTGCTTCTGCTGCGGCTGCTACGTCGACGTCGACAACAAGCGATAGCTCAGAAAGCTCCGGTTCTAGCTCGTCCTCGAGCAGTTCATCGGAGTCATCAACGGATGATGAGGGCGATGAGGAGAATGGCACGGGTGATGGTAGTCCCACGAATCGTCTCAAGAATCGGGCCATGAAAACAATGAAAGCCAAACAGCGACAGACTGCAACAGCTGCTCCAACGAAACCATCTGTGCCCCCAGCTCAAAACTACAATTATGTGTTCTTCGATCCCGAGCAGCATTGGTGCGAGAGCTGTAGCGTCTTTCCAAAGACGGCACGTGACTATCTCAAGCATTTACATGGTGAGGAACACATGAACCGGGAGACAATGGAGACACCCTGGCATGTGGGCATCGATCATGATCCCTTCCCCACGCACGACAAGGCGCCCGTTAAGCGTGTCCCAGTTCGTGGACTACAATTCCTGGTGCCCGCCAGTGCTTGGTACTGCAAATTGTGCAGCGTTTGGATTGGGGATCTTCACTGTGCCTCAGCGCATCTGAAATCCCGATTGCATGCCAACAGATATGATGTAAGTGGCCAAAATATGAATATTTTCAAATTATGTTCAACATAAGATGTGTATTTCTATTTAAATGCAGTCGTTTCTGAAGAAGCAGCCCAACTACGACAGCGAGTGGCTGAGCAAAAGGGAACGGGCACAGCAGGAGCAAAAGGAGTGCGAGGAGGCCAAGCTCAAGAAGGCCAAGAAGGATGACGACAAGACCTCAAAGAAGCGCAAGAAGAAGAGGTCAGTTTGAAATCTACGATGGAAATGACAGCCGTGAACACTTCTGATAAATACAGTTGTGATCCTTATACACAATGCACGTATACTAAATGAATCTCTTTTGTTTTTCAACACATCAGCGAGAAGAAGAAAAAGAAGCGCAGCAAGCATAGCAAGAAAAATAAACGTGATTCGAACGCTGCTCATAGTACATCCTCATCGACGGACAGCTCGTCGTCGGACGAGGTGGCGGATGAGGTGCAGCAGCAACCAAAAAAGGCGCATGTCTCCACAACGGATGTCGCAGCCCCAATTGCGCCAATCAATGCCGCCTCGATACGCGTCACAATGCGTAAACAGGATACGCAAGTTGCGCCACCGCCGCCGCCGTTCATTAAGGATGCACTCGGCACGGTTGAGCGCGGCAAATGGACGCCGGCGGCGGGCAGCGATGTCAAAGAGAAGGAGGATCAAAAGAAACGCGACGATGTCATGATGCAGCAGTGGAACACAGTGCAACCAGTGATAAGCGACAGCGAGAAGAAGTTGCTCGAGCAGCTCAAAGGCAAGCTGAAGGGTAAATCGTCGCGATCAACGGATGATGGTAAGAATTCAACGGCAACCGCTGCTGATGATAAGTCACGACGTCCCACTTCCAAGCGACGCAGTCCCTCGCCACGGGATCGCGATCGTGATCGGGATCGTGATCGTCGTGACAGAGATCGTGATCGCGATCGTGGCCGTGATCGAGAACGGGAACGGGACCGGGATCGTGATCGGCGTCGTTCACGCACTCGCTCAAGGAGTCGCGCCCGCAGACGCAACTCACGCTCACCAATGCGCGCCGGTCGACGCAGTCGCTCCAGGGATGCCCGCTGGCGTCGCAGCCATTCGGAGGAGCGTGTTGAACGGCCGGTGATCAAGCATTCCGAGTTTCGCCCACGGGCAGCTGCCCGAACGCAAGCCGTCGGATGCCAAGCGGGACAAAAAGGAGACGGCCGCCCAGCTGAAGTCGTCCTCGAAGAGCAGCTCGAGCACCGCTACCGCGGCGGCCAATGCAGGCAAAAAGTTGCCCTTCATTGGCAAGATGCCTGTACTTAAAAAGCAGCCGCCTACGGCGCCGGCTCCTGCCTTAAATAGTGATGCCGGCGTATATACAAATGGCGGCACCATGGATGGTATATCGGTGGGTCCACCACCGCCGCCGCCATCCATGGGCATGGCGTCGTCTGCTGCAGTGCGTCAGACGGCGCCGACAGCGGCCCAAATCCAAATGGCCATGATGGAGGATGCCTTTGGGAATGCGCCACCTTTTCATCCCGACGCCGGCATGATGATGGACTATGATGAGCTAATGCCCGATCCCGTGCAGTTTGCCAATTTAATGACCCATTGTCCGCCCCCACCGCCACCCGGCGAGAGTACAAATGCCGATGGCAGCGAGTCCCACAACAATACCGATCAGTTGGATGGCGAGGATAATGGTGAAGACGATGTGCTGCCTCCAGGCATTGATGAGGCCGATTCGGATCTGGTGCCGCAGGCATTGGTTGCTGCGACCCCAACACGTGATGGTGAACTGCCCCAGGATCTGGCTGATGCGCTCAATATCATATTCCCAGCGAATCGACAAGGCGACGAGGCATCCAATGATGATGATGCTGCCAATCAAGTGGCGAACGTACCGCAAACAATAACCACAATTGTGGAAGATGGGCCGGTGCTGGACGAGCACAATCTACAGGATCTGGCCAATCAGGGCATACATTTGGTTTCAATCGAGGAGACCAGTTCCAGTTCAATGGCTGCCAATGAAGAGGCAACCAAATCTCTCGATTCCCCCATGCAAATCAGTGCAGATGAGGCATCCCAAGGTGCTGCCGCCTATCCGCCAATGGCAAACGGCAATGGCAATGACAATGGCAAAACCGAAACCGAAAACGCTTTTAGCCCCAAGCAGATGACGGCTCAAGACATACCCATGCCCTTTTCGCCAGTCGCAGCAGTCGCTTCCATTGAGGATATCAAATCAAATCAAAAAACCGATGAGCTCCTCAATGTGGCTGATATACCGCAACCGCCACTTTCGCCCACGAATAGTGAGAGGATGCGACGACAGGCGGAGCTCGATGAGTTGGGCATCGATAGCAGCGACATGGCGGCACAATGTATGTACTGAGCACCTGCATCCAAGAAACACACAAGCATTCACTCACTCACTCACACAGACCGACACAGAAACACTTACACTCATCCCATCCAACAATTCAATTATTGCAATTGGTGCATATTTATCCTAAATCTTGTGTATTTCCCTAGATGCGTTATAAGATTTGATTTAACTTGGCTACAGACTACAGACAGGGGGGCGTCCACTAGCTGGCGCAATCGGAGTCAATTACATGAAGCGCGAGCTGGCAGCAATGACGGCATCCAAATTGAATTCATTTTATTAGTTTTACTTTTATTCCTATGTATGATTGTGTGTATATGTGACGAGAATGTTATCAATAAATGCCACATATATATGTATGTAATATATGTATGATTAAATCAGAAGTTCTCACGTCTTTTCTCTTTATATTTACATAAATTATATTTAAACGTGAAATCACTGAGAAGCCAGCCTATATTTATACATAAAAACAAGCAGAAATGTTTGTATAATTTTTGTATTATTTTTTGTTTATATCAAATGGCACCTAAATCTGTTTTAATGTAAGTTAATAAAAAATAGTGATTAATTCTACGACACTGCACAACAACATTGATGAACATTGATATATATGTATATGTGATTTAATCCGTTAACAAAACCATTACAAGTGTATCTAAATTAGTTTTGATTTTTGTTCGTATGTATGTTTAAATGTAGGTACTCGATTTTCTATTTGCTATTAGTTACAGTTACAGAGTTAATAATAGTTTTACGCATTTAGGTATGTGTGTATGTACTTTGTTTTAGTAACAATTCGTAGAGTGGACTGGAGTTTTGTGCGGTCAAAGGGATTGGACAGAATCTCGAAAATACTCAATACGGGATATTCGATTTTGGCTTAGGGATACAAGTTTTAACAATCTTTTGGCTTAGGTGTGTTTGTTGTGTGTGTGTTTGTGGTTCCTATGCAAATGTCAATGAGTTATAAATAATTTTGAAACGAAATGTGTGCAGTCGCCGCTGCTGCCGATTGTTGCCCCGATTTGGATTTGGTGCCTGCTATAAATGAGTTACACGCAAACTGGCCGTCTTCTCTGTGGTTGAACATTTGTGGCCAGGCGCGTTAGTGGTTGCGGATGCGGATGCGGGAGCGGGGGCGCAGCCGGTTAGCTAGAACTATAAGTCCGTAATGGGTCCGCCGGCGACGCTGAGTTTGTTGGCCGCTGCTGCGCTCGCCGTTAAGTTATCCAAATTCCAATTTGATTGGCCGGCCACCACCTGGGCGCTTAGGTCTCTAACCAATTTTTCGAGTCTAAATTCATATTGCCGTACAACAACAAAAACCAGGAGAGCGTAGAAAGAGAAGAGCAGAAATGCAAACAAAAATACTATAAGTGATTTTGGTTGTGTTTAGTCACCGGATACGCTTAAAAAATGGAAATCGGAATGGTTTGGTTATCATTGGTGGCGCTGATCATTGAAAAGAAGTGTTTGTGCATGCATGCGAATTGAAATGGTGCAGATTAAAGTGGAGTGAAGTGGAGTTTAGTTAGCACAGCATATATACAACAAATACAACAGAAACGTATATATATATAAGAAACAACCATATAGAGCATAGACTACACCCACGCAATGATACGCTGATTGGCCTCCTTACGTGCGCTCGTCGCTTCGCTGAGCTCGCGCTTCAGCTGCGCATGCTCCTTTTTGCGGGGCAACAGGGGCGGTGGCGTTCCCACCTGCTCCCCAATCAATGCAAATTTTGGCGGACTTTGAATGGATTGTGGTTGCTGCTGTTGTTGTTGCAGCTGCTGCTGCTGTTGTTGTTGCTGTTGTGGTGCGGAAGTGGTTAGGCCATTGGTGCGTGATTCATTGCTGGAACTCGATAGCCGCTTATTGCTAGCTACGCTGAGAGTCAGCTCCTCATTCTCATCCTCGGCGTCAAGTTCCACCTCATCGTCCTCGTCCAGCAGCTGGGTGGCCTGCGCCGGCGCCTGGTGTACGGTGCCATAGTGCAGATTCAAGGAGTGCGCCCGACGTGCCCCACCCTTGGGAAAGGGAAACGGCGCCTTAACACCGCGTGCTCCACGCGCCCGATCATTCTCGTAGATAATGTCGTTAAACGCCTGCCGTTGATTGTACAAACTGGCCAGTGCCTGGCGCAGATATTTGTTCTCCGCCTCCAGATGGGACACCCGCTTGTTTGTATCCTTGCGCTCCACGCGCAACTGCATCACATGGGACTGCAAAAACGAACATGGTTATCGAGTTGGTCACTTAGATGATATTCAAAAGTGTACACTGGACTACCTTTAGCTCATCAATGTCGCGCAATATGCGCACATTTCCCTCGCTCATCGACCACTGGCGCTCCTCGACCATCGACTTGACGCTGTACGTATAACAAAGATGGTTTAGGTTAAGTTCTGCAAGAATATGAGATGCGAGTTGCACTCACCGATTGAGCAGCGCATCCTCGCGTACCCGTGCCGCTTCCTTCACCTCTCGTACAACATCCGTCATCATGCCGGGCGTGTAGGCGCCTAAAAGATAGCCAAGAGCATTGATTAATTGTCGATCTATTTGAAGCCATACTTCAAGTGTTTTGTTATACTTTGGCAACTGTTTATTATGTCTATGTAGATATAGATATAGATATATATACCTGAATGAAAGGTGGGCGCTGGACTGTGGGTGCCACCGAATCCGCCGCCGCCAAATACCAATGGTTGACTTTGTGTGCTTAATCCGCTCAAGCTATCTCTACGGTGCCGCATGCCCCCGCCTCCAGCCCAAAGCTGGCCACTGGGAGCGTGCTTCAAAGCTTCGATATCGACTGTGTGTGTGTGTGTGTGTGTATATATTTACGTGTGCAGTGTGTGTGTGTGTAAAAGATAGTAGGCGAAAAACAGATGAAAAGAAAATACACAACAAACAATAATAACAGATAGATAATAAATTACATAATCGAGAAGAGCGTGTAAAGTTTAAACAACAATAATTGCAAACAACGAGAGCCAAAAGAGAGTCGTAGGAAGGTATTCAATATTACACAATACAGAATTTGATTTACAATATTACATAAGGATTTTGATATACGTTCATATATATACATATATACAGATATCAGATATAGATGTGTATATATGTTTGCCTCACACGCACCTTTCGTCTCATGCAAGTTGCGACAGATCTTGGAGTTCGTTTCGTGCAATATGTTTATCTGTTCCATTAGGGCGGCAAAGAACTTGTTCTGCTGCTCCAATTCGCTGCTGCTGCCATTTGCTGTAGTTGTTGCTCCACCATTGGCATTGCCATTGCGACACTCCGGCGTATTCTGGCCACTCAGCTTGGAATCATTATCGGAGGGATTCAGCAGACAGGGATCGCTAAAGCGAAAGCTGCAAAGAAAACGTCATCAATTTAGTAATGTTTTTCATGGTAATTCATTTGGTTTACCCTCGACTCATGTTTGGATTGCTGCCGCTGCCATCGTGAACATCTGTGGAGTTCTGATCGTTCTCGGGACTGGCGCCAAAGCCGCCCAGCATATTGACCAGCGGCGGCAGACTGGCAAAATCCTGTGCCCCATCGCCGTGCAGCGCTGGCAGTCCAAAGCCCAAACCATAGCCACCATTGTGGGGCTGGGGCGGAAACAGCATCGGATAGCGATAACTCAGCGGCTGTGAGTGCTGTGCAATTACAATGACAATAACAATAACAATAACAAACAACAATTAGCCATCGATCGTTAACAGTTAACAGTTTCTGGCTCAAATGGCAATCACTCACGCGTTGTATGCCCAAACTAAAGGGCGTGGCAGCGCCCATGCCATACGGCTGCGAATGCGAACGCATGAGAAATTGTTGTTGCTGCTGCTGCTGTTGTTGCTGCTGTTGTTGCTGTAGTTGTTGCTGCTGTTGTTGCTGCTGTTGTTGCTGCTGTTGTTGCTGCTGTTGTTGCTGCTGTTGTTGCTGTTGTTGCTGCTGTTGTTGTTGCTGTGCTGCTGCTGCTGCCTGCGTTACAAATAACGTTTTGTTTGCCGCTGTTGTTGTTGGATTAAAGTCAAGGAATTCGGATGAAGATGAGAGTTGCGCATTTGTTGCATCCCTCAGGCAGTTCTCCAGCCAGGCATCTAGATGATCCTTGGAATACTGATCACGCACACTGCCATTGCTGCTGCTGCTTTTGTTTTTATTGTTGCTGCCCAGTTGTGCAGCTGTTGCTGTTGCTGTTGTTGTCGATGTTGTTGCTGCTGCTGCTGTTGTTGCTGTTGCTGCAACGTTGCTGCGCGATTTCAGTTTCTTGCGTTTGCTGACATCAGCAGCTGAAAAACAAAAATGAAATCATTTCGATTATTTTTTACTTGGGCGTAATTCAATTAAAACTAAACTGAGCTTCTTTGTGACCCGTTTGAATTGTCCAACAAAACGATAAAACACAAAACAATAGTCAATCATCGACTGCAGTTGCGCATTGCGAAAACACAAATGACTCAACGCCAAATTGTTAGCTAGCCAGGCTTAAAGCACGCTCTCTCTCTCTCTCTCTCTCGCTCTCTCGCGCTTTGGGTTATTTTGAGCCCACAAAAATGTCGCGAACCGCAAACTCAAAACGAGTTTCGAAAAGCTCTCGCAATTCATATTCGCCTTTATCTGTTTGTATACCCTTCCAGTTGAGGTCTATCGCTGTATTCACAGTTTGTTTAGGTTCATACGTTTAGAGTAGATTGGGTTCGACTTGGCAAAGCTAACTGTTCTTTTGCCTGTTTTTGTTTATTTCGTTTTCGGTTTTGTTTTGGTTTCAGCTAACCAAATATTTGAATTTGAGCGTGGTAACATTTTCTCTTTGGGGTCTTTTGTCAGCAGCGTCATTTAGTGCGTTACAGTTTTCAATCGCAAACCGGTAATTTTATGCGCCAACATGTGGCCCCCATCCCCCATCCACTCTAAATTGCAATCCAATGCATAATTGAATAGCGAAAAGTCGCGACTTCAACTGGAATCCATATGCTATTCCACATTCCACACTCCACATTCCACACTCCACATTCCAGGCACATGCGCAAGCCACTTCTACTGATGACTCCCCCCCCCCTCCCCTTCCCCTTTCCCACTCGCCATCGCCAGAGGGTTAAGCACAGTGCGTTTAAATGTAGCAAAAGAGCTGAATTCTTTGCTGTTGTTGTTCTTTTCTTTGTGATCATGGCAAGGGCAAGGGCAGCAAGGGGCGTGTGCAGGGGGGAGGGGGGTGGAGGAGTGTGGCCATGAGGGTACTATAAATAGCATGCGAACGAACTATTAAAGCGGATGTGGTGCAAAAACAAGGAGCAGCCAGGAGGAATTAAGTACATAAATGGTATGTGATGGGAATGGGTAATAATATTGGTGGTGGCTTACAAACTCAGCTCTAATCAGCCACATTGAAAACGATACTTTCCAAGAAGCGGACACACACACACACACACATACATATATTTATATATATATATATATATATGTATATGCATCTTAAGTGCAGCCTTAATTTGGAATTTTTATAGCTATTCCGCACACTCAAGTCGCATACTTTAAAAATTCGTTTCAGTTACTCAATTCCGACACAGGAAATTGAAAACTGTCAGTAAAAATCTAGAATTTCATTTCAAATATTTATAAATGTAGTTTTAGGTATATATATATATACAAATGAGGGAAACGAAAAACTAAAAAATAGTTTTATATGTTCATCAGACGCTGATCTCTTTTTTTTATATTTTTTTTTTATAATGTTCGAGTTCTGGAACCAAAATTGTATTTCCTGCCTCGACTTGTTTCGAATTACACAAAATTAGATTTAGATTAAGTTGAGCTTATGAGAAATGCAAATGTATATTTGTGAATAGTTAATTTAAATAATAAGATAATTTAAATGTATATTTTTATTGGCTCCATATCAAGAATTTTCCATTTTTTATGTATAATCCAGAAGCCACTATAACTAAATATAAATCTGAACGAGTATCTCAACCAGTTTCTTTTGCTACCAGAATATAGCATTGAATATTGATTGTATGAAGAATTAATGTTATTTTGCAGCTAATTATTTGAAAGTGATATATAAAAGTTTTTCATTACAGTTGATTGCAGGCATTGACTCAATTTGAGACTTCCGCCCGTGAACATCATCATTACTGGTTGGTAACACAAAATAAAGCCTAAGCCCACTTCCACTTCCACACCCTCCCTGCCGGAACCCATAGGCCATGCTTAATTAGCCATCATTTAGTACATTGTTCCAAATTGGAATCGCAGTCGAATCGCATTCGAATCGCTTACCCAGTTTCAATGTCAGATCGCGTGTATAGATTTCATAACAGTCCCACAACCCAAAAATTAAATCAATCACTGACCGTGAACTTAGCCCACAAGCTAGATACACAAATAAATAGACAAGTTGGGGATCTGAGGAGTCGCCAGCTGGCACGCCATGCAACCAACTGATGCAGTTCGTTCCAAATTGCAACAGAAAGAGCAGTTGCTCCAAGGGGAGAGTGACTTAATCACACCAATTAGCGACAAGGGCTAAAACAATTCATCGGACACAATTTTGTTTAGTTTTTTGTTTTTTGTTTTTTTTTTTTATGTTGCGCAACGCAATTTGCAATCATTAAAAGACTTGGGAAATACACTGGCAACTGGGGAGAAAATGAAAAGATGCCAATCGGCAATGTTGAGGAAATTGAAAAAGAGAAAACAATCAAGCAGCGAAGCAAAGTAACTGAAAACTGAAAATCAAAATACAAAAGTGCAAAATATGCAAATTGGTCTGCCAAAGATAGCAGCAGATATCCCAAAAGGGCATGGGAAATCTTTTATGTAAATCTATTAGAGAGGCGGTCACCAGCAGCCGACTCTGCCACAAATGTATGTGTGAAATTAAACATTGTGTGGCAATGGGAAACCAAGAGCGACTTGAAATTGAAATTAATTAAGTGAGCCATAAATCAAAAGAGCTGAAGTTTTTATGCGCTCAGCCCATAAAAAGATGAACTTGGGCAAGCCCAGTTGGGCTGGCATCGAGGAAAGTCATCTCCAAATAGCCCCAAACACAGTTATCTGCGAGATAATAATATAATATAATACTCGCGAAAAGATACGAAATGACAGATTGTAAGAGAAGTTATTTTGTCAGCTATATTCCTATATATAAACATATAATCCTGCAGGTAACAAGTCAGAAGGATCTAGTCAATAGAGTTCGACAAGTAGAACAGAATTTTGCACAACTTTATTAACATTTTGAATGAATTCAATGTGTTTATACAAAAAAAAACTGGTTAATATTTAAGTAGTGAATCAGTTTCATTAAATTGTACTACCGGAAATCGTATTGCGTCCACTCAACATTTATTTATTATGTGTAAAACCCTCTTACAAAAGATAAGCCCATTTCTTATTTATAAATACGTAAAGTATTTAGAAAATGTGCAGCTGTAAGGACTGCATTCAATTTCTGTTTCATTGATTGTATAAGTAATTGATGCCTAACAATAAATGACGAGCCCCAAGAATGACTACACCCATGTAAGACTAATTTAAGAACTTATTAATGAGTTATTACTCGGAATGCAATAACTCACTTGCGCTATTTTTAAAGAGCTCCTCTTACAAACATCCCCAACTAAATTTATATAGGTCTATATATATATATATATCGTTGTACTTGTGTTTGTGTTTATAACCAATTATTATGTTAACTCATTGACAAATGACTTAAGCAGCTGCCAGCTTTGTCGTGTTTGTTTGCCATATAGCGGAAATTGCGTGTGGCATTTTGTCAATGGCGCAGAAAAACTCCAACATTGTCTAAGCGATGCATTAATCTTGTTTCTTCCGGAAGCTAAACCACATCGCGTGTGTGGCTCCTATCCCAGACACAAGAAGTGTGGTGCAAAAATTAACAGCATTTAGCTAAAGTCTTTGTGGCCATTTCTTGGCCTCAACCCACTCGAGCGCATCCACAGAGCACAAAAAAATCGAGTAAGTTTCTCATCTCAAAAAGCATAACTCTGATTTGAGTGTTTAGTAAGAAGTTATAGTTATATAGGAGGAATAACAAACTAATCACACTCAAACTAATCTAAGCCACCCAGTAATAATAATAATAAAATTTAAATTACTTAAATGAATAGCAACTTAATATTTGTGAACTGAACAAAATGTGTAAATATCATTAAAGAAATGTTGTTGATTCTAACTTATGAAAAGTTAATTGTATTTTTAAGATTTTTTGTTATTCTTATTGCAATATACGAACTCAACTAAAGTTTAACTTATTTTTCTCTGTGCATACCTCTTTGTGTGCTTGCCACGCCCACGCCGCTTGGATTCTTGGACACTGGATTGAGTTTGCCCAGAGCCGGACTCGCTGTGCCGTTGCTCGAGTTCAGATTGGAACTGGTTGCAGTTGTCGTCATTGTGGTCATGGCGTTGGTTTCCAAGCTGCCGTTGCCAGTTCCATTTGTGTTGATCTCCACCTGCATTGTGGTTGTCATTTCTATGCAAAATCAGTCGCTCGTCTGCAAACAACAAAAGTGTAAAGAATAGTTTTGTTTTTTTTTTTTTATTATTATTGTTGTGTGTATTTAACAAAAGTGATTCTTCTGTCTTTTAACGGCGTCTGGTTCGTCTTGACTTCAAGACTTGCCTGTCTTGCTGTCTGCTTGCCTGTCTGTTTCTTTGCAACACGTTGGCGTTCGACCGTGAAAAACTTGCCAAACAGAAGAGGTAGAAGTTCAACGCTCGAGTCGAGAGTTGCTCGACTAGCGAATATCCCTTAAGTGTCTGGCACAATTAATTTCTCAACATTTATCTAATGAAAATACCTCACTATTTAATTTTGTTACGAAGTATACATTTATCTACCATAAATAATACAACAATTGAGGCTAAAGAGTAAACAAATATTTCAATGAAGTTGCTGTTGATTTGAAATTATTATTATCTTTTATTATTAAGAGGCGAATACAAAATAACAAATTAGTTAATAAACCAATTTAAACTTTGTCACATTTTAGTAATGTTTACAGGGTATCACAGAGTGTGGTAACTAAGTAACTGCAGTTGGTGGTTAAGAATGAAGAAATAAGACTGATACAAAAATGCCGAAACTGATGGCAAGAAAACTCAGGCCGCCTTCGTATGCCAGAGCCGGAAAACACCTGTCTATTTTGTATAGCTTGCAACGTGGCTGTTGTTGCCAGTTGTTGTTGTTGCTAGTTGATTGTGTAGCCGTGGCATTGCACAAACATTTTATTGATGAAAAGTAAACAAGCATTTTATCGAAATGCAAACCGTGGCGAGCAAACACAGACACACACACACACGCATGCTGAGAAATGCTTGTTGTAACTAGGAGACAGACAGATAGCGGACAATGGCTTTGAACAGTTGCTCGAATGGGTGGCAGCAACGCCTAAACTCAAGTGCTTCGAGGTGCAGGTAGGAGAGGAGGGGCACAACACACAGGTTGTGATCTTAAGATAATGAAGTAGGTACTTGTATGCAATTTGCATTTGGCGGGTTTCAGCGGCAGCTGTTGGCAACCATTTTAGCCATTTGTCCGCCAGCTCCGTTCATAATAGATCAAGATAGTGTTAACAATTTTAAAGCAACTTGGTTGCAATTGCATTAGGCCACATTTGAGGAATATTTAATTGGCTGCATTTTGAATATGCAAAGTTAGCTAATAATATGGGAAACAACTTGAAGATCTTATAAAAAAAACATATTCACTATGATAAAAATATTAATTATGATAAGAATGTTGCCAATATAGTTTCAAGTAAGTGAAATATTATAATATAATATTCCCTATTAGGATACTCATAATATGATATGTTATTATGATACTTGAAATGCAAATTCTTTTCTAGAGATGATTATAATTATAGATAATTATAATTTTTGAAAATAATTAATTTATACAAATGTATTTATGATTTACTTACAACAATTTTATTAATGTTTAGAGGCGGAACATAAAAAACGATTATTCCTTTTAGTGGAACATAAAAAATGATTATTCTTTCTATGTTCCGCTGTTAAGCATCGAGTTGTAACGAAATCATAAATATATTTGTATATTTAGATTCTAGATCAGACATGGAAAGCCCTCGAGACTGGGATGCTGATAACATTAGAAAATGAGCCGACCAACTTATGTATATATATATATATATATATATATATATATATATATATGTATATATGGTGACTGTATCATTAGTCTAATGGTTTAACTGCATCGTTTTTACTGTGTTTTAATGTCTGAGAAAGTTGTTGGTAACAAAATAACATTTGCATGCCATTAAGAGCAGCTAGACACACACACTGACACACACACACACACACACACACACACTGACGCACACACACATGCATAATTTGAATATGCTTGGCTTGTTTTAATGTAGCAGCTTCTCCTCATTTATGACAGCATAATTGCCAGCCCGTTAGCTCTAAAGAAATTAACATGCACACATCTCTGCACACGTATGTATACACGTATATATGTATGTATGCGTGTGTGTGTGTGTGTGTATGCATGTTGTGTACATTTATGCACTGCCAGCTGGAGTTCTGTAACAGAGAATTAACAGAGCGCTGCTACGCTTTAACGCTTCGCTAGCGTCAATTATGCGGCAAACAGAGTGCAAGCCACATTTGTAACTGCTGCTGCTGCTGCTACTGCTCCTGCATACATATGCATGTGTGTGTGTACATGTGTGCACATACTTTTTGTCTATCATTGTCAAAAAAAAACAAGTGCCAAAAACTAGTCTGGCCTTAAGCATAATTCACAAAGTGCCAAACTAGGCGCAACGAAAGTCGAGCGACGCTTTGCATTCGCCACGCTCGTTAAAGAAACAGCAAAAGATAAAGATAAAGATAATGCAAAGATACTGGAAATACAAAGCTGCACACAGACAAAGAGTGGAATGTGTATGTATGTGTGTGTGTGTGTGTGGGTGCCAATGCCAAAAATCTATGCAAGACAGAAAACGAACTAAAAAAACAGGCTACTCAGAAAGAGAAAGAGAGAGAGAGCGGGATAGATAGAGAAAGAGAGGGAGAGAGTTGTGAGATGAAAAAACGGCAATGGCACGTTTACCTATTAAGTACAACAAGTATCTACAACTATTATATCTACAGTGGTGGCCACATCATTAGGGACATCCATTAAAAATGGCAAAAGAGAGCGTAATTAAATAATCGACTAAATGGTAAACATTAACTTGGATCTGTTTACAAAGTGTAGTTAAGCTATTATAAGATATTTATAATACATCAACATATTAACCGATAAGATAAATCGATAAAATACTAAACATTGATAATATATATTTAATGCATAATTTCGAAATAATCAAATTTAAATTTCGCTAATCAGCCGAAATTTAACCGGCTGAAGAAAGTCCATCAATCATTTTCATTAAAAAAAATACAAAACGGCCAAAATTCAAATGAATACATTTTATTTGGAAAACTTGCAATATATCATCCTCAGTATAGCATCAAAAATCCGTCTATCTGTCTATCTGAATGCATCGATCTCAAAGACTATAATAGGCGCAGACCAAGTTTACTTTGTTTTATCGATAACTCTCATTTCTCGAAAACCGATACAAATCGATTACTAATAACAATGAAAACCATCATTTTCAAGATATATCTTTCTACAGTGACTTAATATTGTATATACGAAGTTCTTTGATTTTATAGGCTGCACCTAATTATATGTCCACCACTGTTAGTACATATGTACAGACAAATGTACTGGATCTGTACAAGCGCTAACAACAAGCGAAAAAGTTGACTTTGCTGTGAATAAAGTGGTTGGTGGTGTTGCTGTTGCCATTTTATATAAGCGTGTCGGCAAAAGGCCTTGCCACTTTATAATCAAGTTGAAAGTGAATTAAGTTTTTGCTTTTCTTTGGTGCTGCGCCAGCGAAAGGCAACAACAACAACAGCAACACCAACGAAAACATGCTACAACAACACACACTCATCAACACAACAACATTGGCAAGCACGGCGATTAATTAAATTATCGATAGCGTAAAAATGTTAAATACCCATTAAAAGATAAACACAAATAACCTTTTACATATACATATACATGGCAAGTACGTTTAGGATTTAAAAATAAAATGAACAAAGTTCGAATACATTGAAGCGAAAAGCAATACATCATCATCAAGAAACTATTATTATAATCAGCAATAACATTTTCTTTTTTTTTTCAACTGTATGTCAAAAAAGGTGATGGCATTTAACATTAACATATGTTTGCCGAATGAACGTGATTAACAGTTTGTGTTAAGAATTATTTACTGACCTTAGGTGTTAAAATTAACATGAATATACGGAAAATGTACAGTAATATGTAAAATAAGAGAAACTATTATTTTTTTTTTGTATTCATCTATATTTCAAATTCCAACAAGGGAGAATGGGGCAGAGAAGGCCTTTAACAGAACCAGAACCTTTGTTGTGATATAGCAAGACACACGACACGACTGCAACTTAGGAACAAAGAAGACAGAGGCGACAACGGAGCTGGGCAGAGGCACCAGGCTTCCGTGAACCCAAATGTTTTCTGAGAGGCAATAATCATAAGCGATTTAAACAGGTAATTACCATGGGAAAGAATAAGCTTAGGATACTCACAGGTCTATTGACAGGACATTGTAGACTAAGAAGTCACCTATCTAAGCTGGGTATTTTTAGTAGCGAACTATGACGGTTTTTTTTTAAATCGAGGAAGAATCCCCACACATTGATATAGTATCTTAGATATGAGCTTATGAGCTCTAACGACATAGAATCCCTCAACCCAAAAAAGATGCTTGTATTCGTACAAGAACTTGGGTTGATGGAAGAGCTATAGACTCAGAAGGGGGCGCAACAGATCAACAAAACAGGTTGCAGTGCATATATATCTCGACAATATAATAATAATAATAATCAAAATAGGTTTACTTTTGACAGACTTATGGCAATAGAAAATAGTTGATTTATTAATCAATTATTGATTATTTAAGTTATTGTTAAATATTTAAATATTTACATACACATACAAATTATATATACTATTAAAAAAATAGCAAATAATAATTAGAAAAATATATAAAAATGTTTCGACTACTTTTAAGCATTTTAGCATAAGCGTAGAATGATGTGATGCAAGTCTATAATTACTGTTGTTTTTTAGCCTCTGCTGTGCTCAGCTAATCTAATCTTGCAATCGCAATTAACGGACTAATAAATTAAGGCACTAAGGGACAGTTCCGAGGTGCTATCTATGACTCCACATCCAAATTAGCAACAATGACAATAAAGCGCAACAACAAAAACAACAACAATAAAAGAAGCGCTTTGAAGCTTGAAGTTTTTATTTAGTTTTGCAGTGTTTTTGTTAGTTCTCGAGTTGGCCCTGATTAGCTAGCTGGCCACAAGGTGAGAGCCGAACCGTCAAAAGCAACAGCAACAGTGGAAAAAAAAACACATTCATTGCTAGCAAATACTTATTTTGGTGTTTTTGCTTTTTTCGTTTCGCTCAAGTTCTGGGCTATTGACACTGTGCCAAGAAAAAAGCGCATGTCGCCAAGGAAAAGCTGGCGAAGATGAAAATCTCTGGTGGGAAAGAAAAATCAAATGTCGACTAGATAATGAAGTTTGAACGTGCAAAAAATGTTTGTAAATAAAAAAAACAAACATAAAAGAACCGGTTTTATCTAATGGTCCACAATGGCAAGGCAAAAATCTCTCTTGTGTGTCAGTGTTGACAGAATTTAAGAGTCAAACAAGCAAGAAAATGCGGAGAGAAACAGCCTCAACAGCGATGACAAATAACAACACACAAAAAAAAAAGTAGTTCCGATTAAAATATACATTTTATTTTTCACACAGCACGGTTTTTATTATAGCCCAAATGCTTTTAAGAAATTAAAACGCCAAAATGGCAACACTGATGGCAATTCGATTGACCTTTCACATAAATAAAAAAAAAACAAAAACAAATATTAATGACACCAATAAAAACGAAGCAAAAGTGAAGTGAACAGCCAAAGTTGATACCACTAACAACAAATCACCGGACGCGATCAATGGTTAAATATATGTATGTGTGTACATAGAAGAGACACAAATACGAGCAGAAAGAAAAACACACACACAGAGTCGCAATCGTTTGGTTTGTTGACCCAAGCGTAGAGCATTCAATAAATTGAAGAAAATGAATGAACGGAGAAACAAAGGCAGAGACGGGATGGGAAAAATCGTAAGAGCAGCAATGACCAAGCAAAAGCGCGCAAGGAGTAGTTAAACACAAATACACACGCACGCAAAGGCACGGAGACAAACACTCGCACTCACAAAGGCACCCAGCCAGACACACATGGGAGAATAGAGAACAGAGACAACTATCGGCTTTGTTCGTTTCTCCTCCCCCACCCCCCATCACAACAACAACAACAATAACAATACGAAGACGCGACAAACATAAAATGAAAAGTGACGTCGTCGTTGTCAACGTTGTCGCTGGCGTAGGCGTCTCTGCCTCTATCACTGCCGCTGCCTCTGCTACTGTCTGCTGCAGCTGTGCCGCTGGAATAGAAATGGGCTTTTGTTTTTATGCTGGCACTTTGACTCACATTCCAAACAAATTTCTCAAGGTTTCGGCACACATACAATCAAATATTTATTGCTAATTATTTAAATTACCTACGCGTTGCAATTGGAGCAGCTGTTATTAAACCCGGTCCCGCTTCAGGTATTTTATATGAGCACTCTTTATTAAAGAAATGCTAATTTGCAGCACTTAATAACTGACATACAAATATATATATATAAATATGTATAAAACTATCTGCTTCTTCGCTTGACCATATTCAATTTTGCACACCAACACACACACACAGGCGCTCACGTCAAGCGTCAACTTAAAATTCTTCGCACACGATTTTTTTATTGAATTTTTTCAATGGATTTTGCGGTAGTTTTTTTTGTTGTTGTTGCTGCTGCGACCGACCAACTTTCAAGTAGTTTTCATTCGCAATTAGTTAAGGCAACAAACACCCGCAATGCGTACCCAGCATATATGCGCAACAAAAAGCACGAAGCGTCCGCTCTCGACATGTGTTGCTCGACAACAGCAGTGAAACGACGAAATGAAACACCAACTAAACGAAAACACCAACTGAATGCCGACAGATAAACTAAACGAAACTTGACGAACGACAGTGTTGGAAAGCGATCAGCGTTGCACATTGCGGCGACGTTAGAATTTAAATCTGAATATGAATTTAAATGTAATTCTAAAATCGTAAAATTTCTGTTATTGATGCCTTACTTCAAATATAATTCACTTATTTTTGTACAAAGAAAAGCCAGTTAGAATTTATCTTCAAATACGTTGTATATATTTTATGCTCGCATTGCATGTGAAAATCGTTTGCTTCATTTTTTTTGTATGTTGTTTGTTTGTTTGTTGTAGACAATATAAATGTACAATAGCACACACAAACATATTGTGCTTAAAATAAATAAACATACGAATACATATACATACACATTTATATATAAAAAACAATTACAACTAGAATTACGAATACGTGTTTTGGATGTCTCAACATTAAAATACATAAATCGATAGATACATATACAGTTGCATATACATATACACGTACAGATAAAGATACAGATACATTCACACATATAGCAAAACATTAAGCGCTCAACAACAATTTAACTATTTATTGCATATGTATAGGAAGGCGCCGCCGCTGCAGTGTGCAGCGTGGCAATTAACAAACATTTCAACACATATATATATACATATAAATATACATAAATATATATATATGTATTTATATATATATATACACACACATATGCACTAAGCAATCTCTGTTCAATAACTAATCCTAGTTCCTTAATTACAAACAGCATTCGAATTAATATTCTACACTCCAATCGAGCTCATCATCGTACTCCTCCTCCTCCTCCTCCGCGTACTCCTCGTCCTATTTCTCCTGTTCGCGATGCTCCCGCTTGAAGCTCCACTCAACAATCACGAAGGCAACGGTGCCAATGGTGCCCGTTACCACCAGAATGGCCAACTGAGTATACAGCCCAAAGTGCGCCGAGTAGAAGAAACTAATGGCCGCCGCCACGGATTGGGTGAATTTGAAAAGGGCAAAAGCGCCGACAGGATTGTTGACGAACTCGCCACCCAGCATGGAATACACCTGAGTATTGAAGCAGGCATCGCCCAGGCCCAAAAGGAAGGCACAGACGAGAGCGATTGCCGGGCTCGGTGGATCCAAATACGAAATATCGGTGGTATCCTTGAACGGTGCACTATTCGGCAGATTGAGGAATGTCAACAGATAGGCAACCATATGCATCACATAGCCAGCAATGACAATCGGATCCCGGCCAAAACGTGTCGTCTTCGATGCCAATATGCCAAAGAAGCCGCCGCCAAAGACCTCGCCAACGCCAATGCATATCCCGACGAGGCCAACAATCTCCTTCGGCGTTGCAGCGATTTTCATGGTGAATCCAATGGACGAACCAAAGACGCCGCTAAAGAACGATAGCTCCAGTCCTGTAAAAAAAAAAAAAATCAATCGTAAATTGGTTAAAGATGAGAAAAAAGTTAAAACTTTGAGCAGTTGAAGACTAAATATTAAAAATATATTATTCTATTGACAAGTTTTTAAAATATGCAAGAAATATATGGGAAAAGATTCAAGTTTCGATCTTCCGATTGATTGTCTACAAATAGTTACCACGGTAACTATATAATAAAGTTTACAGTTTGCAGTTAAAAGAGGGAACTTCCTCATAGCTTGTGACTTGAATCTTAATGCTGAATAAGACTATATTTAGCTGATATAACATCGCTATGCAAGAGCATAAAATAAACATTGAAATCGCCCCTCAATCCGCACCTGTGTAGAAGAAGGCCAAGCTGAGCAACAGCATTCGTTTGGTGCAGAAGAGTTTGCCGGCCAATTTCAGGGCATACAGAGCCTGGCCACAGCCCGTGTGCTGTTGCTCCAGTTCGTTGTCCTGCTCCGCATTGCTGGCCATGAAGCGCAGGGCAGCGAGGAACACAATGCCCAAAACGGCCACCGCTGTTAGCACACCAATGACCAGATTACGTGTCTCCTTATCGATGTGCGTCTTGTCCTGGAACTGATAGTACACGAAGAGATTGCCGAAGAACATGCTGCACTGCAGCAGGGCCCAAAAGATGCCCGAATTCCTTGAAATCGTATCCGAATTGCTGCACCTCGCCAAATACGTGCCCTGACCCGTCCAGGTAATGGACGCACCCAATCCGAGCAGTGCACTCGCCACATACAACAGCCACGTGGATGGAAACAGAAATGTGATCATGAAGGCGCTGCAAGAATATTATTTGATTATTTCAATATTGCTGACTGCTGAGTGCTCATTTTCAATTCATACGTGTAAGTTGCGGCACCCGCAACCATTGCCACCCGTGGTCCTGTGAAGGAGATGAAGGACGGCGCCAGCCAATTGGAGAGCGAGAAGAACAGATAGAGTATGGCCAGGCTTGTGTAGCCATCGCCCTTGAAGCTCTCATCCTCCTGCGAAATGCTGTCCAATATTGTTTTCTGTGTGGCATAAAAGTATACGAAATTAACATTTAATTTAGTTCTTTTTAATTTGTATACAAAAAAGGTAGACAATATCAAAGCAAGCCAGCCAATAAAGTCAATAAACGAATTTGTGACTTGAAAACGATCAAATTTGCAAAGCATTCGCCTAAAATGTCACGCACGAAACGTGTTTAAGTTTTATATGCATATATATAATATATATATATATATACTATATATATAGTATGTATGTATGTATAATCACTTCCATTTCTAGTCTAAGCATTTCCTGTGCGGATGCGGTAGTGGGTAGTGAGTTGTGGGCGTTGTTTTCATTTAGGCCCGGATTTTGTCTCTATATAATACATACATCAATTGGCCGTCTATTTATATATATGTTGATAAATATATATATGTATATATTTAACGCAATTCTTGGCTCAGCTGTAAACGGGTTTACTGTTGCAAATTCAAGTGCAATGACAGCCACAAAAACAGCAACTGAAAATTCTTGTGTGGCTGGCTGCCTTTTAGCCACATTTCGCATTCATTAATTGCTTAACTTAGACGAAACGTGTTTTTATGCACAAAATTTTCCACTCTTAAGGATTGTAATAAAAAAAATATTCAAAAAAATAAGTAAATAATAAATTGAGATAACGATATCTCGGCAATTTGACTCTGACCGCAATTTGATTTGCATTGAGTGCTTTTTGCACTACTTGCAACTGGCTTAGCTTAATCCTTGGGCCAATTCAAGAGCCAATTCAAGTTGTCAACCGACAAATTGGCAATTGATAGTTATCAGCAGCACAACAAGAACTAAGATTACAGCCCTTTTTACATCATGTTTCATAAAATCTACCTTGAAGCTTTAGATTAAAAAACTGCAAAAATGTATGCATAAAATAAAAATGTGTTTGTTTAAATCAAAATAGCTGATAAACTATTGATTATAAACAATTGATGGAGAACTTTTTGGAAATACATAATTTTTAATTATTGTAGAATACAGAATTTTAACTTTATGTTTGGGCATATAAAGAAATTATAACTTGGAAAATATTTTTAATTGCAACAATTAATTGAATTGTTATATAATGACTTTCCCAAATTATAAATAGCTGTTATCGGAGGCATAAGAACATATTTGTATACTATTGGTGCCATTGGAGTGATCATAAATAAGCAATCAATTCATTGAGTGAAACGACAACAATAAACTGATAAGAGAGCTTGGCCTGTAATCAGTTCAAAGACATCCATGGAGCACATGTTTAATGAGCAATTCAAAAATAAAGAGTTGCAGTCAAAAAGTCACAAAAACTGGGTTAAGTTTTAAGCCAATACTTGAAATGCATTTACTTTTCTTCTTCTTAAGAAATAAAAAAGCCAAAACAAATAAAATATCTGCAACAATGTGAAAGTCAATGGTCAGCCATATTATAACTGTAAACGCGTAAGCCGGAATTAAAACCATATCGAAACCTATTGCAGAGATCCGTTATTTACACATGTATGCGTGTGTGTGTGCATGTGTGTGTGTGTGCATGTGTGTGTGTATGTATGTGTGTGCATGCATGTGTGTGTGTGTGAGTGTGTGTGTGATACATGTTACGCAAAAATCAACTGGTGCGACAACTCTCAATACGAACAATATGAAATAGAGAAGTGGAAAAAATGCAGAAACAAGTTTTATTTTGTATTGGTATTTTTTTTTTGGCAGCCACTTTTAACAGAGGGGAGTTGTGGAGGTTGTGGGGGAGGGGGGCATTGTGGGCTCGTCTATTGGCGCACCCTCTTTTTGGTTGAGTAATGACGTTGCAGTTTGGCGCCTAACGGTTTTTATGCTAAGCCAGTGGGACATTTTATTGTTTGGCATACACACATATGTATATGCATACATAACATACATATGTCGGTGTGTGTGTGTGTGTTTACATGTGTAAACAAATGCATACAAATGCTGGTCAGCTTGACCTTGAGTGTATACGTGTGTGTGTGTGTGTGTGTGTGTGCAGAGTGTGGAACTTGCGATTGCATTGACATTGAAAGAGTTTTGACTTTGATGCGTTTGCAACCTAAATTGTATGCAACAATATGTATTTGATTGTGCAATCATGTGGAAAAATTTTTGAACTGTTTATTGTACACACCGACAAAGTCACGCAAATTGCGTTAAATTTTCAATTTGGCTTTGGCGCTCATATAGCTATTTGGTTAATTTAACAAGTTCGTTTAGTTTTCTTTAAAATTCGATTTTATTAAAAAAAAAACTGTAAAAAATTGAACTGTTTTCTTGTTACTTTTGCCAATCCCTTTTTTCGTCGTTAATTGAGCTGTTTTGTTGATGGGCAGCACTGGTGCGTAAACAAACTATACGGATCTTCAACAGCTGAACGAATGATTAACAGTTGGAACGTGAGATTAACAGCTGTACGAACGCTGCTTGCTAACATTGTTTAAACATGTTCACATGTATATATATAAATACAAGATAAAACCGCTAATTTGAGCAAGCAAAGTATTTGAGAGAGAGCATTTTCGCTTAATAATTGATGCACTGTTCTCCTTTGTCTTGCTCACAACTAGCAACAAATAATTAGTTCAGTTTATAAGGAACGCGTGCTGGACTATTTGATTGGATAAGACGACAGCAGTAGTAAATGTTAGGCGCATTTTAGCTGTGGATAGATTACGCCATAAGCCAAGGCCTTTTGCGCGCTAAGTTGCTCTCTAGCACACACATACTTGGATATATAGTATAGGTATATGTATTGTATAAATTGCTACGATTTTTCGCTCGATTGTTTTATATTTGTCAATAATTTTTGGTAAGCGACTTGGAGAACGCTCAGCTTGAAATTCCAGCTAACTTCGATTCAATTCAATTTAAGGCGTAGTAAATTATCTAACAAAAAAATAACTTGAGGGCAAATTGGCATAACTTAAAAGTGAGCGTGTTATGTGATATATATATATATATCTGTATATATATATATATATATATATATACAAATACAATCTATAATTTATGTATACTTGTGTAACTGCCGAAAAAATACAAAAACAGAAGACAAAACAGCAAATAAACGAAACACTCAAATCTGTGTCATAACGGTTTTTGTTTAATCATTTCGAGGGATCATTAAAGTTTCGAGTTTCGAGTACTTTTACAGAATATTAATGATTTGTCTTCAATTCAACGCCTTCAGTTTTAGATCGCTTTCCAAAGAGCAAAAGATATACAAAATGCTTAGCATACTCAATTAAAAAAAAAACAAAAAACCTGAAATTTCAATAAATCAAAGCAGAGAAAATAAAAGTTGTTTTGTTTTTATAGCACACAGAAGTTGAAATACTCTTGCAATTAATATTAAAAAAAAAAACAGAAATTTTCAGCTGTTATCAGTTGTGTGTTTCTCATTCAGATCTATTAATTTGAGTTGAGTTTTGTGAAATGAATTTGCCAAGAAATATGCAACTGATAACAGCTAAAAATTTGAATTTTTTGTCGTTCGTGTTGATAACGAAACACAGTAATAATTTATACACCAAGAAAGATCGAGTTTGAATTTAAATGCAATTTGTGATGAATTTCAAAACTAATAAACAATACAATAAATAATAAAAAAGAAAATAAATTTCTGTGTAAAGTTGTCAAATAATTCACAACCTGCAGCACAGTTTACTTCTCTACTATACTAGAAACGACCTTCATTTGAGCACAGTTAACAGTTAACTCAGCACGGATAAGGGCGTGAATAAACCGTTACAATTGACAAGTGAATTGACGCATTAATGAAGCAATAGCTTCATAATACACACACAAACGCGCGCACACACACACACACATACATATATAAGTCAACAAGCTTTCTTTGTGCTGCACAAGCATTGAATCTTTGTAAATTCATATTCTTGATATTTAATGACAGAAGGAGGCGAAAAAGCAAACACAAACACACAGACAGATTCGCATCTATGTATCTATACTGAGTAAATATAGGGTCATTCTAACACAGAAAATTAGCCTGCTTTAAAAAGGATCAATAAAAAAAATTTTATTAAATATAAGGTCTTTTTATTAGTAATAAAAATAATTTAAAACAAAATTTCTTCTTCGTGTTGCCTATTCTTGTCTGCATTTTCTCTCAGTGCAGAGTACATCAATTGTTGTGGGCGTTTACTTGCTATCAAAGACAGCATTTCCCTTTCCATTTTCTTGACATTAAAAGCCCCACGCCAGGCAGCTCACATCTGCCCTTTGACAAAGTTAGTTGACTCTCTTGGAATGTGAGTTGACTTTTGAGCTCATCAATTGCATTAATCAAATTGATCTCTGTTATGTGCGTGGTGCTTGTGAGTAAAATGTTATCAGCTGGTATGTGTTATCGTATGCAGTAGTTATTAGATGCTGTTATGATTTATGGTGGTGTGTTCCAGGTCCCCAAACGAGATTACAATAATAACATGTCTGAGCAATCTGTTAGTTTTCACAGAAACATAAATCAGTATAATTTACTCAAATGGTAATTGAGTGAAGAGCTTTCTTTGTTCACAGTAGTTAATATGCACATATCTATATATATATGTGCATACATGCAAGTAAATCTAAGCAGATGTATGTATCGAAATGTGGATGGGCGTGTGTATGTGTATGTGAGCGCATGTGTGTGTGTGGGTGGGTGGTAAAAGCGACTGACAAACGACGACGACACGTATGCCAAGGCTACTACAACGTCTATTGGCAAGGACAAGGACGAAAATAACCCTATATGAAGAGTGGAGGGTTGTCAACACAACGCCAACGCATACATGCACGCACTCACACACACACACACTCTGAACTCACCTCGATGTTACACATTGTTTGAAATGCCGTAAAGACAAACATAAATCCAAAGCCGAGTATTATAATCATGACGAATTTCATATCCATTTTGTAGGGTTTTTTAGTTGTTATTTTAGTATCTTTGTAATTAAACGATTGTCTTTATTTGTTTATTTGTTTTTGTGCATATCAAACGCAACGCACTTGACGTCACAGCAAGAAGAGGAAGAAGGCGGAAGGGAGCGAGGCGGAACGTGAACGACTGTTAGTTTAGACAATGTTGAGCGCGGGTAAAAACCAAAACAAACAATTCGTAAATTACAATTTACACGAGCATAGTTGAAAAACACCTGCTTAATCACTGTGTAGAATATACTTATACAAAAAGCAATGCAAAATAAGTTACACGGAAAATTAAAACCGAAAGACACCAAATTGTTTGGCGTTGGGTTAATGTGTATGTGATGAGGTTTGAGAGTGGATTGAAACCAAAAAGAGAAAATGCCATGTGTAAATATACACAATGTTATCTACAATACAAGTAATGCTATACTCAAAGTGGCACTGTTAACTTCAACTGTCGGTAAAATCACAGGTCTCTCGACTCATCAGCCGACCTCCACACCTTAGTATTTTTCTTATCGATTTTTAAAGGGCGGTTGAATGTGGGGAATTTCATTGAAATAAATGGGGAACTATATTTAATGAACAATCGCTGCAAGATGGCAGTTATGACAGTTGTGATAATGGATTTTTCCATAAATAAACCCATTTGCATAAATTCTTATCTTTGCGACATTATTCTACATTTGTGTTCTATTCCCGATCGATCCATTTCATTTAATCGATAGTTAGAAAACTAAACTAGTTTTGAATTTTTGTAACGCAATTGTTGAAAAAAAGTTGAATCCGCGAAAGTACAAATAAATTCTAACAGTCCGTATCAGTTTCGTTCAGCTTAGGATTAATCAACTCAATCGACTTATATTCTTTCAATAAACCCGAATACAGCGAGTGACATTCTCGGCAGATTCCTTTCTCCATAAGAGATTGTTTCAATTTTGACTTGCGTTTCCCTTTGCCCTGCAATCGTTTGATCGACATTTCTCTGCCCTTAGAATTGATCTTTAATCGGGTGATCCTGGGTGTGTACCACTTCAGAATGTGCCATATGGCATGTTCTTGGCTGCCGATGCAATCAAGGACGCCCAGTCGGGTCATATTATGCAGCGATTCATTTATGATTTCATTCAGACGGGGATTGTTCTTAGATTTCTTGCTCCTCAATTGCTTCTTCACGGACTTGGTGATTTCGTTGACGGACGCAAAGCCGCATTCCGAAGATTGTATTTTGACAACAGCATTGAAAACCTGCCGATTGATATTCCTCGGCACATTGAACTGATCCATTCCGAATTATTGAAATAATAATTTTGCTTTTTAGGAATATTTATTGTATTATTTTATGGTTTTGTTTAGTTATGTGCTGCTCTGGATGAACTTGGAAACGTGTTTGAAATTGTTTTTGAACTAGTACTGACTGAACTGTGAGTAAAAGGCAAAGTTGACTTGGATGTAAAAGCTAAAACGAGATTCTTAATTTTATTGACAACATTTCTGCAATCTTCAAGTGTTTTTTTTAGAGCATTTAAGTTCTCTTAGTTTGTTTTTTCTAATATAGATCGTTTATTATACTGTAAACATATTATTTATAATGATTTCGTGAGTGTATACGTGTGTGTGTGTGTTTTTGGTTTACTGTAAACACTAAAATCTATTCTTCGTAGGTTTGTTGCAGGTATGTAGTATCGTAAGTAAACTGAAAAGTTATATTTATCATTTTCACTCATTGAACTCAAAAACTCTTTGCTTGTGCCGAACACCGGAACTGTGAGGAGGCTCCATTGAACCGCAATTACAATTTGTATATAATATGTAGTACATGTTGTATGGAATGTGTTTTGCATATATATAAGTATACATATAAAGATAAATTTGCTATTCGCCTTCCGGTTGTTGCTGGGGTACTCCGTATCCCGACGCCCGCATCCGAATCGGTGAACTGCATGAGTCTCCAAATAGCAAATAAAAAAAAAATGTGGAGCGACAAAACATTTCCAGAGCTGGTTTAACACAGACGGTACAGAGTTATCGATAAACAACAGATATTTATCATTAACATTATCATTTCTTAAAATTATTTAAAGGGTTTTCATCTTTCATCAACATTATTGCTGCTTTTTGAATATTTCTTTAGCTGGCATGCGTGTAAAATGGAATTTCTCTTTTCTTTTAATGTATTTTAGTTTAATTTTTCAGTTTCTGATTTCTAATCTCTTTCCGATTTCTTTCAATTCATCAAATCAACTTGATTGTAGCTCTTGAACTTAGTTCATCATTTATTCGCTCTTTTTGTGTGTTATCACTGCATCATCAATCTCCTCCTTTAGCTGATCCTTGTCGCCCCAGCCCCAGGTGGCGTGGGTGCCATCGCCGGTGCGCTTCACACGCTTCTTAATGATGTCGGGGGAAACACTCTTTAGATCGTAGGCCCATCCAATCTTGGCAAAGAAGTCAATGAAACCCGTGGTCAGATTCAACGAGTAATTGCCAAATTCAGCGGTCTTGTAATCCCAGGGGAACACATGATGATAGTTATGCCAGCCCTCGCCAAAAGCAAGTACCGCAACCGAAATGTTCTCCGATGGATTAATGAATCTATAAGCAAATTGAAATCAGTTAAATAACCAATGCAAATATGAGATTCAACAACGGTCCACACTCACTTGTCATAGGGACGGCCACCGAACTTGTGGGCAGCACTATTCACCAGCCAGGTCACATTCAGAATGAAGCACCAACGGAACATGGTAGCCACAAACCAGGCATTCACCAAAGTCTCATCCCAGAAATACATGGGCGCAATGGTCGGCAAGATGAAGCAGGCCAGAGGCATCAGAATCATGTAGTGTCTGTGGCAATAAGTTGAGCAAATATTAGTTATATAACTCGTGATAGACGCATATGACGATTGTACCTCTTCTGGAACATCAAGACGGGATCGGCACGCAAATCGGATAGGTCGACACCCTTGCCCTTGGCCTTAACCTCGGGATGCTTCTTGCACAGCAGCCAGCCAATGTGCGAGAAGAAAAAGCCGCGCGTGGCATTATGGGGATCAGCATCCGTTTCCGAGTACTTGTGATGCACACGATGGTCACGGGCCCAATGGTAGGCGGCATCCTGGAAGGCGACCGTGTTGAAGATCACCAGCAGCACGCGCAGCGGCCATTTAGCCTTGTAGGAACGATGGGCCCACAGACGATGAGCTCCAGCCGTGATGCCCAGGCCAGAGACCGCATAAAGAGCGAGAGCTGTACGTATGTATAAAGTTATAGTCAAATTAAATACGTAATAAATATATTTAATTATTAATATCGGTGGAGGATAATGCTTTAATATATTGTGGACAACCACGAGGAATTTCTACAATTGCAAATTGTTAATTATTCTTTTTCACTTCATCGTGTAGATTATGTGGATGATCCTTTACAGTACGAAGGGCATAGGATTCGTTATTGTCATCGCTGGCAGTGAGCAGACCGAGAAGCGTCAAGTTATGCAAGGATTGCTTGATACAGTCATCTAAACGATGCACAGGATTCGAGTTACGCATCGAATGCTTCACTGCCAATTGTATATCGGACAATGGCGCATAGTTAACGCCATCAGATTCGGTAATATATTGAATGGCTTTCAGCACATGTCGATTCACCTTGCGAGGCACTTGAAAATCATCCATTTTGCATACGTTTGTGTTGTAAATTGCCTAGCTCTGCTAGTATTAATGTATAACTAAATTATCGGATTTTACAATGTGTGTTGACAGCACTATTTGATACTAATGTGTTTTTTGTACCCAGGTTTTTCTTTTTTTAATAGAGTAGAGTCTCATATTATGTGTGTATATAGTTAATCAGAAACGATTATATATATGCATATATATATTAGAATTGAATCTAAAATATGGGTACTTCAATTATTGTATAATATATATGCCTATATTTAAAATTAACATATACATATATATATATATTAATTTCGATCTAGGTGGACTATAAGTACGCGACTTTTGGCTCAATGTTATCAGCGCGTCCAAATTTGAAAACAATGCTGATAACCTCGCAATTGAAATGCGCGGCACGCTCCACAAAGATGTTGAGAGACAACAATGAAATGAAATTCAATTCAATTATTTAAATAAGGCACTCTTCACTTACCCAGTGCACCTGTCTGCCATTTGGCTGAGGTTAACATCAGCCAGGCGCCATAGACAGCGGCCAAGTGCAAATAGCCAAAGAGGATGATATTGCGCCAGACCAGTTTCAGTTTGCGTCTGTCGGCCTTTTTCATGGACACGATGTCCTTGACGAGGCCACCATCGATGGTCTCCGCATCGCACTCGAAGAGCACACCGGTCGAGTCCTGTTGCAGCTTCGTTGGATTCTGCTCCGATTCAGCTGCTGCGGCGGCAGCGGACGAGATCAGCGAGTCGGTTATCGACTGGCCTCCAGCGGTGGCGTTTGGCGGCATTCTGTTGTACCAACTGCTTAAAAAAAAGAAACACTTTTAGCTTTCAAGTAAATTCTGGGGCAAGACAATTAACTAAGTAATTTGGCTAAGCTGAACTTGACACGATTTTTCTGCTAGACATCCCAGCCAGGGTTGACGCCCAGCAGTTGTTTTAGGCTCGTCTAAAATTTATGGAAAATAAAAACAAAAAACACAAATTTCGTCTCTATTGAATTTTATTTGAGTGCAAAGCTAACCTTTTTTACTGCGTCTAGTTAACTAACTGAACATCTTAATTTTACATTTACCCTAATTACACAGATTATTTTGCACTTTGTCGCCATGTATAAAATAAATATGACCTAAACGTTTACAGGTAGCCATTGAACTGCGAGTCAAGCTGAACAATAAAAAAATCAACACAGTGGCAAATTAGCATTTTCGCTAAGTATATTCTCCTTTTTTGTATTTGAAATTAAATGATTTTAATAGACAATTTTAGTTGTATATTTTAAAATGCATATTTAAGTTGAATGCAATTAACTAATAGCTGCAAATTATTACGAGGGAAGGCTGTACGTGTCCTTGCTAAAGGATAACTGTTAATACACAATAATTAAAGTGCCGGCAACGGAGCAGTCGCACCAACACTAACACACTCAAGCATCTCCCCACACACACACACATAAGAAAAGAGAGAGCTAACTGCAATTCACACCCATATACGTATACACATACACATGTGGGTCACTGGGCGCCTAGTGTAAAGGCCACGCCATTAGGTTATTGGTGTACGTGCCTGGCCGTGGAAAATTTTGCAAACAAATATATTGATACATCCACAAATACCCACACTCAAGCAAACGTAAAGAATTATAAAATTTTTGCATAAAATTCACACAGCAAAAGCTAAATGCCCTGCTGTCTTCGTATTGGTATTAGTGTGTATTAATAAAACTGTGCAATGGCATCACTACTTTACCGTTTCTACGTTAAACAAGCGCGTCTTTCACAACCTGCCAATTGGGGGTTAAGTTTAAAACTGTTGAGTAGAGAATTCGCGTAAAAGCAAGCGACTAGGCAAGCAGCTGCTGAGAAGCTTTTGCTGTCGTAAGCTTCACTTGGAACGCTTGGTTAGCTGTGCTGGCAACAGAGCTTTTTACAGGTGTGCAGACCGATTAGAAAAAAAGACACAAATCGACTGATTATTAAACATAATTCAGGGTCAGGGTTTTATTTTTATATTGTGCCTATAGCCGTCCACATTTTTAATCAATGCTTTTAAAGCTATTCGTCAGTCTAATAGTCTGTTAATTAGTCATAAATCTGATGCAATTCTTTCAACACAAAGCAAAATAATAATAAAAAAAAACATGTAATCTAACATATGGTTTCTAGGGTGGAAATTGCGGTGCAAGCTTGTACTTAAGTTACACACTTACGCACTTATATGCATGCAAATTTAAGAAACGTGTGTATGCATGTATGAGTGTATTGTATATCAAAACATTGAAATGTGAACCATACGTGGTGCTAAAAATCATACGATGTCTGCGCCATATACAAGCTGCTGCTGGACAGAAAGAGCCAGAATGACAGCAACACTAAATTCAGATGAATTTGTTTGTGTGCACACACACATGCATACATATAGATAAATACATACATACATACAATTTAAAAGAATATTTAGAAAAAGAAGAGCTTTTCTAATATGGCGCCTTAAATGACAGCGCACTCAGATTTCACAAGCTCTCTCGCTTTCTCTCTCTCTCTCTCGCTCTGTATATTTCTGCCTTTGCCATGTCAGAGAAACAGCTGTTTATTCTTGCGGCGAGAGTTGCACCACAAAATGTAGCAAAAAAAAAAAAACCGGCAAAGCCTCTACCGGCGCAATAAACTTTTAACGACTTTGTGTATGTTTATAAAAATGGCCGCACCCCGCATTTGTTAAGGCCACATGCTTTTTGGTATTGAACTTGAAATGTGTGTGTAGAAGTAGCCCTGCTGGCGACAATGCGCTCGGCGTGGGAGATAACGAGATAGAGAGAAAGAAAGAGGGAGAGAGGAATGAAAGCTCATTGCGCTGACCGGCATGTCACGTTGCAACAGCGTGATTCGTTCCACTCGTAACGCGGAAATAAGCAGTTCGCCTTTTTGGTCAGTTTACATCTATGCGCTATTATTTGCTTGTGCCCAAATAGGCAAAGATAGTTTTTCCGTTCTCTTGTTAAGTGTGACACATAGTTCTAACTGTGTTGCATTTAATTAGACTCAGCAATGTTTATTAATGCGAAGTCAAATAAACAATGCATGAGCGGCACATTTTATTTATTCAATTAAGTTAAGAGTTCGTTTCACCATTTAATTGTAAACAAATAATTTGCGATTCAGTGAAGTAAAAGTGGATTTGGATTAACATAATGAGGTGCCTCTGTATATATGAACATATATTATATACATTCCTAGGGAGAACCCCTTTCCGTAGAGGCAGCTAAATTAAATGTATCGATATATATATATATATACACATATATATTTTTTAAGTATGTTTAATTTTCTTTTCGTCAAATTTTGTTATTGGTTGCAAGCGCCTTTGCAATGTGTATGCATATTTATGTGTATACAAATTAACATACATTCGGAATAAGAATGAGCTATCATTGTATTAATGTATTTTTCATTGACTGAATGGTCTCGACTCATAGCAGTTAAATACAGGGTCGATTAGCTAAAGGCCCCAAGCTAACTTCGCAAGACCTGCTCTGCTGTGTGTGCCTAGGTCTTTAACCTTCAGCTTCAACAAGCAACTTGTGGTAGATGCTGCTTTGACCGTTAAAGTACAGCCTTCATAACTTAAGACAAAACCTAACTTATAACAAAAAAAAAAAAAAAATCGAAATTTGATTATTGGCATGTCTCGGAAGATCGATGCTTTGGCGCAGGAGATATTCTTTTATTGGCTCACTAAGCCAACAAAACAAGAATAAAAAATAGAGAACACAAATATATAAAATACATATATATATATGTATATAAACTTATTTACTTTTTTTTGTGGTAGTCTTTTTTGCTTTGTTAATGCTTTACGTAAACACTTGCAAATCCTGTCGCAATGAAAACTGCTACTAACCTGTTTGGTTGACAACGCTGCTAATAAACTTTGCTTTTCGCGCTATTCCTTTTAGGATATACAAATTGTAGTGTCGCTGATTTTTCACAGCTCAATGTCTATCGTCGACACGTCCGCAAGCTCGGCGCTTTCAACTTAAACTGAGAGCAACTTGAGCAGTGTGGTTATTATTTAAACAATTTTTTTTTTCGCTCGTAAAACTTTCAGCGCTGGCAGCGATGCAAACTTTTACTGCTCTTACGGCTGGCATACGTATTTATGTATATATATATATATACATATGTATGTGTGTGTATACATATACAAACATGCATTTGGCACGCATACATTAATTAAGGCATACTAAGAAGACGACGAGTAGTCAGATTTGCTCGTACACATTGTATATATAGAGGATAATCGCTAATGGGTAATGAATGAAAATTAGGCATATTAAGCTTTAATAGGATCATTTACAATTGTAATTGACCAAATGCAACCAAATGCACTAATTGCATAATTTGATGACAGCGCAAATCAACTGAAATTCTATGTTAATCAATGCACTATGAACTTCATTTGTATCGTTAACAAGATAACCATTTGCTTATCATTCACGTGTAGAACAACAATTCTATTAATAACCAAGTAATTGATTATCAATTCCAGCCAGCCATAAATGATTTCACTTTTGCACTTTGTACAATTTAAAAATTTTCAATTAGCAAGTAACAAAGTAAGTAAAAACAATGACGACTTTAAGTGCCACAATTGTGTATTATCTTACTGAATGTTACGCACCAAATTTATGTTAAGTTAACTAGTGGGAATGTTGGTGCGGGAGTCATAGTCATAGAATAATGTTGTGTGATTGGAGCGCAAGCGATATGATGCCCAGCTGTTGCTGTAACAGGTAAGATATCGTAAACGATATTCTGTCACTGTCAGCTGTTCGTGCAGCTGCATTAAATGCGAATTCTGCATAAATAAGAAAAAAAAAAAAAGAAAAAAACTGCGCAGTGTGGAAAATTCTGAGGCAGAGGAACTCTTAAAGTCAAACAGATTAAAAGTGATAGTAATCATTCTAGTGTCAATCGTTGATTGACAAAACGTAATTACAAACTGTATAACAATAAATACATTCTATATTGAATAATTTTTTACATTTTCAAATCAACCACGTGATTAAGACAACGTACGAGGGTAATTTTCATTCGTAACCTTCTGTCATTGAATGCAAAGTGATGTCACTTCGAGGACGTGATGCGCATCATTTGGTGAAAACATTGTTCTAATCAGATCACAATTGCTAAGCAACGCATTTGCTTATGCGTTTAGTGTTGTTGTTTTAATCTGCGCTGTGAGCATCGCACGCGTTCACACATTTGCTTCAGATGTTTTCGGCAAATTATGACAAATATTTGTTTTCAACAAGAGTGAATATAAAAAAAAACACACACACAAAAACTTACTTGATAAACTCTTATAACAATTTAGCGGCTAAATCCGAGAATATGATTATAGATTATGAAATGTTTTTGCTTGCGGTGGTTTTGTGTCACTTGATAGAAAAAGCAAATATCGGCTTTACTGAAAATTTATCGGGTATCTATCCCATAAAGCCGAACTGGGTAAAATATGCATCGATAATAATTAGTGATATTTGAAAAAGTATGTTTAAATATTTTAATACTGTTATATTTGATTAATGTATTATGCTTAGACCTGATTCTACAAAATTATATCGATGGGTTTTTAAACACTGAATTTGAACAACACAACAATGCTATTATTTGTCAAAAATCAAACCAAAATAACCTATGCCTAAATAATAACAAAATTCATCGATAACAGTTTGTGGCCCGATGACCTATCGTTGCTTTGTTAATGCTTATCCACTGACGTCATAAGATGTTACAACAAGAGAGCGACGCAGTCGAGCAGCCAGATGAAGATCGTAATAAAGAAGTGGCTGCCGTTGAGAAGCCGTCGAAAAAGGACAAAGAGAAGGTTGACAGTTTCATAAACAAATCGTCAGAGCTTCGCATTGCAGTTCATGGCATGTCCTCGCTAATTAATACGCGTCTGTCCAGCGAGGCACTGCAAACATGTCTCGCACTCATCGAGGCCGGAGTGCATTCAAAGGCTCTGGCTGACATCGTCATGCACATCCTGGACGACAATGCCAAAAGACAGGAAGCGGAGCATGGCAATACACAGCCATAAACTAATTGCGTTTCTCATTTCAATGCCAGACAATTTTTGGACGTAGGTTCAGCTGCTTATCAGCAGCTGCAAAACCTGCAGACTTTGACGCATAAACATTGCTCCATTGATTGCGATATCATTGTTATCATCTTGCTTATACACACAAATATATATATATATGTTTATTTATAATACAGACTAAAATAGAAAACTTTAATCGGCTTATTAATTTTGCCTTAAGGTAGATAACAATATAATCGAATTAAGCGAGGAAATATTGCACTTGGACTGAGATAACTAGTTGGACTTCTTGTCCAGCACGTGCAGCACAGATTGGCCATCTTCTGGCGTTAGATCCTTGTCGCCCCAGCCCCACAGCTCGTGGCTACCATCGCCGGTGCGACGCACTCGCCGCTCAACCGTCTCCGGTACGACGGACTTCAGATCATAGGCCCAGCCAATTTTGGCAAAGAGATCAATGAATGCCGTTGTCATGTTTAGTGAATAATTGCCCCATTCCGCTGTCTTGTAATCCCAGGGGAATACATGATGATAGTTGTGCCAGCCCTCGCCAAGGGTAAATAACGACACATAAGGGCTCTGTGACGGATTAATGTTCCTGTGCCGCAAGAAAGATTCGTTAGTGAAAGGCATCATTAGCATCAGCGTCATTAAATCAAATCTTACTTGTCATATGGGCGTCCACCGAATTTGTGGGCGGCGCTATTCACCAGCCAGGTCATGTTCAATTGCAAGCACCAACGGAATATGGTGGGCACCAGCACGGAGCACAGCAAGGACTCGTTCCAGCAGAGCATGGGTATGCAGGTGGGCAAGATGAAGCAGGCCAGAGGCATCAGTACAAAGTAGTGTCTACGGAATATATGGAAAATGAGTAAATTGAAACGGATTTTATATATAGGTTTAAACTTACTTTTTCTGAAACATCAAGACACGATCGGCGCGCAGATCGGATAAATCCAGGCTCTTGCCCTTGGCCACCACATCGGGATGCTTCTTGCAGAGCAGCCAACCGACGTGCGAGAAGAAGAATCCACGCGTGGCATTATGAGGATCGGCATCCGTTTCGGAGAACTTGTGATGGACACGATGATCACGGGCCCAATGGTAGGCCGCATCTTGGAATGCGATCGAATTGAATGCGACTAGAATCACACGTAACGGCCACTTGGCTTTATAGGAGCGATGGGCCCACAGACGATGTGCTCCACCCGTGATGCCAATCATGCCGGCGCTATACAGAAACATCGCTAAACATATATAGAAATTATGAATATATATCTTGGGAATGTAAATATGTAAATGAAGTACTTACAGAAGACGATTGTTGCCCATTTGGCCTGCGTCACAAGTAAATATCCGCCGTATAATGCGGCCACATGTACGTATGCAAAGAGCACAATATTACGCCACACCCATTTCAATTTGCGTTTCTCGGCGTTCTTGAATTGAGTAATATCCATGGTCAAGCCTCCATCGTTGGTGTCCGCATCGGCCTCAAAGAGCACTCCCGTCTGCTTGGAAGCTCCTCCAGCGCCGGACTGGCTCCCACTCAGCACCTGGTCTTCGGGGCACGTGGGCAACGCATCTGGCGGCGAACTGATTGCATTTGGCGGCATCTTTAAAGTCTGAAATTACATGTTTTTATTTATTTAGATTATATATTGATATAAGTGAATTTCAATAATGTTTGATCTTGAGAATATCATCTGATTTTTGCAAATCGCTGAAATGCGCTATCAGCTATCAAAGTATACGCATTTATTATACATATTATAACCACTCACAGATGGCTTAATCAGTCTATCTATCTGTCTAGCTATTTGAACTGAGCTGATCCCAAGCAATTTTCGCCTGTAGACATAATACTCACTAAACATACGTGTTTTTTTGTGAATATTTTGAGAGCGCAATTTTAGCAAGTAACTTTTTATTTGGGAATAAAAATATGCCACAATTAGCAAAAATTAAAAAACAAAGAAAACACTTAATACAGTCAACGCTCGTAAGCAAGAACTTTCATGAGAATTATCCATAAATTGGAATTAATTAAATTTAAATTCAATTCAATTCAATTTCGAATTTTAGGCACTATTATCGAGACTCACTTGAAACTTAGCTAAAATTATTAAAATTGCCCACAATTTAGATTTTATTCTTCTTTTTACTCAACGCTTTTGAATTAAAACTTGAAAGTATTCAAATTATCCACAAGCTAAAATTAATGTAATTTATTTTTCTTTTGCTAGTTCGAATTTTAGGCACTATTAATTTCTTATCCCGACTTACTTGTGGCACCAAAGAATTCTTAATTATCACTGAAAAAAATGCTTACCTATTAATTTTATTTATTTAATTGCCAACATTGGTTTTGCACGTGTTTTCGCAATGTCAACAAAAACACCAAACGAGAAATAAAACACTCTAAATAATTACTTCTTAGTTAATTGAAGAATTCCTAAACGAACTCAACTCTTTTTTTGTTTTGTTTTTTTTTGCTTACCTTTATATTTGGAGAGATGAGTTTAATATATTATTGAACGCCACCCTATACGTTTTAAATATCAGAATTGATTTGAAATAGTAATATGGATTGCTTGCAGTATTTATACAAAAAGCGATCTTTAATTGTCATTAGATCTGAATGACGACTGCAATCTAATTGTATTTCATCAAACAACGCATTGCTCTTGAACTGTGGACAAAAAATCTCGTAGGCGCACTGAAACACATGTTCGATTCTGGAGCAAAGTGCAAATAAATATCGCTCAATCTGAATTGATCTGAGATTTTAGCCGGCTTTCGTTTGTGATTCATAGTTGAGATCAACTCGCTACTTATAACATGAGCGCCATCTACACGTAGTGTTTAATATAGGCGACATCTAGCGTCCAAATTGGGCACTCATTTTAGAATATTCACTTTTATGTTTTCAGATAAGTTAACAAAATGATTAATGTTCTTATGGATTTCAATAAATAAGCAGTTCATCACTGGCTATATGTATTCTTCTATATACACAGCATTTTAAATTAAAGATTTCGTTCATTTGTCCTTTGGCTTTTCGGTTGAATCGGTTTCTTCGCTTGGCTTTTCGCTTTTCTCATCGGCGGCTTTCTTTGATTTCTTTGGCGCTGCCTTCTCGATCTCTTTCTGTTTCTCTGCCTCAACGATGGCTGCCTCCTCCTCCTGCTTCTTGGTTTCCTTATGAGCAGCAGCAGCCGCAACATCCTCATCATCCCAATCGGCCATGGAGCGATCACGCTTTAGCCACGAGTGCGTCGTGTCTGCCTTAAAGGCTGGAAAGCAAACACGGATTTCATTTGAATTTGAAGCAAACATTGGAAGGATTATCCACTACTTACTGTGATTGAACCACTTGATGCCATTCTGCATGTCCTCAATGATCTCACGGGACGTGTACATGACCTCGTTCTGCACCGCCTGGTGGAACGTCGACGTCTCAAAGGCGGCCGAGTAGACGGAGTTGCGATCATGGTTCAAAGCACGCTGCGGAAACTTGGCCAAGCAATTGGCCAGCTCCATGGCATGGCCCAGGGCCGTGCCCGTGGGCACAATTCGATTAACCAGTCCAATATCGTGTGCCTCCTGGGAGCCGACCGGTCGTCCCGTCAATATTAAATCCAAGGCACGCGACAATCCAATCATCGCCGGCAAACGGACAGTGCCGCCATCCAACATGGGAACACCGAAGCGACGATTGAAGAAGCCCAGCACAGCGGACTCCTCCATCACGCGCAAATCACACATCAGTGCCAATTCCAGGCCATTGGCTATGCAATAACCGTTGATGCCGCACACAACTGGCTTCTTGATCTGGCGACGTGTTGGGCCAACGGAACCCTCGGGGCGCATCAGAATATCAACGCTAATCTCCTCCTTCTCGTCGGTGCTGATCTCGAGAATGTCGAAGCCGGAACAGAACGAACCACCCACACCGTAAAGTACCGCCACCGGCGACGTGTCATCCGCCTCGAAGGCGGAAAAGGCCTCGCACAGCTGGGAAGCGGTGCTCGAATCAATTGCATTGCGCTGCTGCGGACGATTGATGCCGATCAGTGTGATATTCTTGTCCTTGTCGATGAGTATACTCTTTGCCGGCTGCTCCTGCTCCGTGTCTGCTTTAGCCGAGGCATCTGCAAGAGCAACAATTGCATTTGCCATCGATTGTTAAACATTATGTCACGTTGTGTTTACCTTTGTCCAATCTATTTGTCGTTGCCAGTGTGCGGCGTGCAGCTGTGAAACGAACTTGCCGGCTTAACTGCTGGCCAAGCTGCCGTCCAAGTTTGAGGAACATATCTTTTTCGAGGCTGTTAAATAGTTTGTACCTTTAATTTGGGTTGCACGTGAGCTTTACTCCTTGGTAATTCAAAGATGTTCAATTGTAATTCGCAAACACAATTTATGAATATTGTAAAGAGGGCTGCAATACGTGACTGCTGCTCGCTTACAGGGCTGATGTGCGTCTGTGAATAGTTATCGATAGTAATTTTAGAGACGAAGCCATAAAAGTGTCTGAATTATTCACTCTACAAATGGTTGTTAAATTACAAATAAGCAGGCTACTGCACCTGTTTATTTTCGGACATCAAAATAGTCGATAGATAGTAATCTAATGGCTCCGTTATGTTTTTTTTAAGACATCCAAATAACAGCGTTAACTAAAATTCAAATGCACGTTTTGATGTTATAAGAAGGCTAAAAGAATTTCTTTTCTTCATACGTAGCTTCTAATAAATAAATATTCTTCGAAAACAAAATACCAAGCAACGGCATTTAGTTTGCGCTGTTATTAACCTTTCTGTAAACGTTATGGTTTTTAAGGTGCCCACAGTGCGTTTCGCGCCGTTTTGAATGAGCAAAAGCTTTCGAGTTGTGGGAGCTTGCCGCAATGTGCTCAGTTTGGAGCGGCGTCGAGAAGCGAGTGGTTGTACATTAGCCCAGCAGAAGCAACAGCAAGTTGAGGAGCAGTCCCGAACAGCTTTAGATTTTGAAATTTTGATTGTTTGCGTGTGTGTGCGTAGTATATAGAAGCAGGCATGTATCACCTGAAGAGTTTGGCCCGCCAGGGTGCCATGCGTCAGCAGGAGCTGACGGCATTGGCCAAGGCATTGCCGACAGCAGTGCTCCAGACGCGCAACTATCAGATTCCCGATCGTCTAAAGGATGTGCCAACCGCTAAGGATCCACGTTTCTTTGACATGGTCGAGTATTTCTTCCACCGCGGCTGCCAAATCTCCGAAGATCGTCTAATCGATGATATGAAGGGCAAACTGTCTCTGGACGAGAAGAAGCAGAAGGTGAAGGGTATTCTGATGCTTATGCAACCCTGCGATCATATTATCGAGATTGCATTCCCCCTGCGTCGAGATGCGGGCAACTACGAGATGATTACCGGCTATCGTGCACAGCACAGCACACACAGGATCCCCACCAAAGGAGGTAATTTATCAGCCCAAAAAATGTGCACACACCCTTTTTTTTGCTCTCTATTATTCTTCATCTTCTTGCTACCTGCATCATCCTTTACATTCGACCGGCAACTGTGCGTGAGAAAATTGAAAAATCGATTTTTCAATATAGTTTTTGCATTTCTTTCCCTTGCCTTCACCAAATTATGTAACAGCGCTGCTGCTAACAAAATATTTACCGCCTTCATGCGCTCTCTGTCTCTCTCTTGTCTGTCTCTTTCTTTCACGCGCACACTCCCATTTGTTTACATTGCCTAGCTGCTGCTACCCGGGCCACAACATATGTGTTCTAACTGGGCCATTTCTTTACCGTTACGCCTCCCCTCACAATTGCATAAGTGACTGGATTATTTTCCACGTGTTGCCATTTGATTTCCAAACCCTTCAAGTGCCCAATAGAAATTGTCTATCGCCAAATATTCATAACAGTTTTTCATTTTTCGCTTTGGCAAAAAAAAAAACAGTTAATGTTTTGTTTTTCAGCTTGAGTTCTATTTTTAATAACACGTTTTTTTCTTTTGCTTTGCTTTTTGTTTTGTTTTTGTTTTCTGATTGCCACTAGCACTACACAGAAAATAGTGCACAGTGTGTCGAATATAGCCGAAACGCCCTATTTTCCATTGCAATATAAAAACTTTTATTTTGATAAGAACTTTAAGTTTCTATTATCAAAATTGTTCCTTATCTAACCTTGGTTGGTCGAAAATAAAAGTTTTGTCAAAAACAAGAAATTGTACAAAGTATCAGCTACAAAAACAACTAAAATATTATTTTGTTTGTTTTTTTCTTTTGTTTTTGCTTATTGACTGGTTGTTGTTGCTACTGCGGTCTTTGATAGTCGGCGCCCCCGTATGCTCAGGAGCATAAATAGAATAATAATTTATTTTATGATTTTATTGTTGATTTTGATAGTCATTGAAACTGGCTGTAAACAAGTGTGACTTTTTTGCTGTTGCCAACCAACATGAGCTTGTTAATTATATTTTTCTAGTTAGACCTGCAAAATCCAAACAGTGTTGTTGGTGCTAAATGGATTTGAATCATTTGTTGAATGTTTCGGCCTTTAGTTAGCCATTGTATGAATGTGTATTTTGAGCTAGACTGTTTTCATCGATATCAATATTGCTCTAATTAATGTTAATTGCTTTGTATGTAAGTCTGTTTGTTTGTGCACAAGTGACGTCATGACATGGTGCTAATTCGGGTAAATACATTTTGCGTCCAATTCACAGACACAAAAAGCTATTAAATGAAATTAGAGACGAAAACAAAAACGAGAGAGAGTTCATCAACGGGTTTTACTTACTATTCACGTGATGCTCAAGTTATGTGAAAATCGTGAGTCATTTGTTCGACAGTACCAGACACACTGTGCAGCAGCAAACTGCAAATGTATCGAGTGCTTCATTTCTTTACACACCAATTTCTCTATGTCGTTGAACTGCTCTCTCGCAATTGGTGTCATTTTATTCTTATACACGTATATGAATATATATGTATATGTATGTATGTATTTATGCGTGTGTATGTAATGGATTGACAAACAAACAAAACATTCATCAAATGCGATAATTGTAGAACTACAAAAAGAACTGCAAACTACACTCAAAAATATGTTTCTAAATTCCGAATTGATTTTTTGTTTTTTGAGGATTGTATATTCCATTTATAAAAATTGTTGTAAAAATCAGAAGCGTTTTTCTAATTTGATTTTAAACCAAATCGTCATCATTTTTCCAGTGTTATTGATGTACGTGTTACAGCGAATACACTCGAAAATTACAGTGCATGTTGATATAGTTTATCAAACAGAAACTCGTAAGTCGAACTGATAATGCGAATCAATGCTAATAATATTGTGAATACTCGTATATATAACATTTGTTGACATGCACAACTTGCAATTAGCATGCAAATATATTGTCAACATTTCACTTTGTTTGCATACGTGTCTTGCTCAAGTGGCAAAAATACTTTAGATAACAACTGCATGTTACGCCCCTGATTTTGTTTACCAGAGGAGTTTTCTACGATTGGTTGTTAGCCAATTGTTGTGATGCTGATAGAGCATTATTTTTCGATAGAAAAATAAAATACATTTTTAAAGTGAGTATTTTATTTTGGCAGTTGACTACAATCCATTTGCTCTGTGCTATCTCGACTCTTATATCTTATCCATTTCGAGTGTACATATGTCAAAGCGGTCAAAACGGAAAACATAAGATGCCGTTGTCAGCCCACGCTAAAAAAAACTAAAAACTGACGCTAGTCAGCTGACATTTGCTTTGCTTGGCTTTGCTTCACAGGGGGCAACCGGTATATGCTCTACGTAGAGATTTGCAAGAGTTTTGCTAGAGATTTCCAATTGCCGCCTGTTGCCAACTCACACCAATACCAATGCCAATACAATTCGACAGTGAATATAAATAAAGCGGAACGTGGCAATATATTGTATGTATGTGTGTATGTATATATTCTATTCAGCCCATGAGATCGAGCCCCCAAAAAAGCAAAAGAACTTATCGCGCTGATTATATAAGCAACGCATACATTTATATAAATACATAAATATACAAACATAATATATATGTACACATTTGAAAATAATAGCTAGCTTCTACGCATTAATAGATTTTTACGTTGGGCATAATATACACGTAATATTGGCACGTAAACAGTCATGCGTTTGCTTGTTTTTAACAACAACAACAAATACTGGACTAACGACACCCAAATTGCTCTTTATGCTGATAAAGCCGGTTGTGTTGGCAACAACAACAGCAGCACTGAAAACACTCGAAAATAAAACGAACCTTTCTACCAAAATGTTTTTCACTGTTGTTATGCGCTGACATACATCACTTACATGTGAGCATGTATGTATATATATACACTGTATATATAATACACTAATACTTTTGAACGAAACATTTGACGAACGCGTAGGCAGAGAAGAACGCAAACAAATAAGAGAAGAAAAGAAAAAAACACTCGAGAGAACTGGTGAATTTAGTTTGCTTCTTTTTTTTATCTTGGAGCCTATCGGAGCCGTTACTTAAAGCTTGAAATGCGGCAATATCCCAAAGCTTGCGGAGCTTGAAGAGCAGAGCTTTTTAATGCACTTATTCATGTGAAATGCATAAGCGTAATGAAAGGTCGATATTTTATTTGCATTAGTAGCACTTTAATATCTTGAATATATAAATAATTAGTTGCAGCAGTGGAATTTGGCGAACCAAAGTTCGCCGGATGCTTGACCAAAAAAACATCAAGATTAACGCTTGACAACCGTATTTAATTTATTATTTAATATTTTTGGGGGATTGTCCCATGGCAAAAAAGAAAACAATTTTTGTTTTATCATACGGTGCATAGCGGAAAATTTAATGAATTTATGGACAACGATTTATCAGAATTATTGCTATGGCTTGCATCGTAAAATTGAAAAAAATAAAGCTAATAAGCAAGGAAGTTGCTTATCTAATCACCAAGACAATTTACCCCTTTTAAAGACATAAAGATAAATGCGGCAGCAACAAACAAGATAAATAACAAAAAATAATACTTGCACATTGCCTCTTGTTTTGAACAAGGTGGATTAATACACCAAGAAAAAAAGCCATTGCTTCAGCTTGTAGAAAAATGAATTCGCTTTATTTTCTATGAATTCCATTTGAAATTTAAATAGATGACAACTTTTTTCTGTCGTGCTTTGACCCAATTTGACACTTGTTCTGACAGGTGAATTCACGTGAGAGCAGAAAGCAGATCTTGTAGATCAACTTTTGCTTTCAGCAGCATCGAAAGACACTCAATGTACTATTTTGCGTATTTTTAGCCATTTTGTGCAATTGGATTTGATCCAAAAATAAAAGCGCAAATAACGACGAGCTCCCCAGACAGATAGACGGACACAGCAGAAATGTACTGCTTCTAGAATATATAAATATCTTTGTACATGTATATAGTGTTCTTTTGTACTTTCAAGGTTGCTCTTCTTCAGAGGCACACCTGCCCCTGCCGCATACGTAACTTGTTTAATTGATTGTTGTTATGCAATTTGGTTTTGCTTTTTTTGTTGCACAGGCATCCGTTTCTCGTTGGATGTGTCACGCGATGAAGTCAAAGCCCTGTCCGCTCTGATGACCTTCAAGTGTGCCTGCGTCGATGTGCCCTTCGGCGGTGCCAAGGCCGGTCTGAAGATCAATCCCAAGGAGTACTCCGAGCATGAGCTGGAGAAGATCACGCGTCGCTTCACCCTTGAGTTGGCCAAGAAGGGTTTCATTGGCCCCGGCGTCGATGTGCCCGCTCCCGATATGGGCACTGGCGAGCGTGAGATGTCCTGGATTGCCGATACCTATGCCAAGACCATCGGCCATTTGGACATCAATGCACATGCCTGTGTCACTGGCAAACCCATCAACCAGGGCGGCATTCACGGACGTGTCTCGGCCACCGGACGCGGCGTCTTCCACGGCCTGGAGAACTTCATCAATGAGGCCAACTACATGAGCATGATTGGTACGCTTTAATGGTAGATATGTATTGATTCAATCGCTACTACAATCAAATCCTTTCCACACACACAGGCACCACTCCCGGCTGGGGCGGCAAGACTTTCATTGTGCAGGGCTTCGGTAATGTTGGTCTGCACACCACCCGCTATCTGACCCGTGCTGGAGCCACCTGTGTCGGTGTGATTGAGCACGACGGCACTTTGTACAACCCAGAGGGCATTGATCCCAAACTGCTGGAGGACTACAAGAACGAGCACGGCACCGTTGTCGGTTATCCCAATGCCAAGCCCTACGAGGGCGAGAACCTCATGTTTGAGCCATGCGACATCTTCATTCCAGCTGCCATCGAGAAGGTCATCAACAGCGAGAATGCCGGCAGAATCCAATGCAAAGTGAGTGGGAGTGGGAGTCGGAGATAAGAGACGAGACCTAATCATAATATATTTATGTAATGGGGAGTTTAAATAATTTGTTTTAGCTTTTGCTAGTTCATTGAAACATTTGAAATACTCATGAAATTGTGAATATTTGAATAGGGCAAGCGGTTGATGATTTTCAATGCCCTACGCAACTAATCAAAAACTAATTTATTACAAAAGAACTTAAGATTAATTAATTTATAAGAAATTCGAAATATTTTACGATTATTCCTTAAGCCTATTTTAACTGTTGAATTTAACACTTGTAGATCATTGCCGAGGCTGCCAACGGACCCACTACTCCTGCTGCCGATAAAATACTGATTGATCGCAACATCTTGGTCATCCCCGATCTGTATATCAATGCTGGTGGTGTCACCGTCTCCTTCTTCGAGTGGCTCAAGAACCTGAACCATGTCTCATACGGTCGCCTGACTTTCAAGTATGAGCGCGAGTCCAACTACCATTTGCTCGGTAAGTTTGAGTTTAAGAGTTATTCACATATCTACAATCATTATCTATATATATATATACGGTATATAGCTATGGCTTGTACTATCAATCATGCCACATCATTTACAACTCACTTAATAAGGGTATATGGTTACAAAATTATTTAATGATTATTTATCAGTTGCAACAGAAAATCCCTTACAGAAAAGCGGTTGCTCTTAAGCATTTGCTCTTCCGGTTTGGTTTCTACTTCAATAATCAAATATAAAAAAAACATTATTTAATATTTATTTGGCTCGATTCATTAAAATGCTCGTCAAGATTCGCATTTCAAACAATTGTACGATTATCACAAAACAAACAAACAAAAAATACTCAAAAACCGTAATTTAATTATAATGCCATCTTAGTAATTCGTTGTATATTCTATTTCTTCTTTTTTTCCGTTTCTCTATCACCAATGTAGACTCAGTCCAACAGTCAATTGAAAGAATTATTAACGACGGTACATTATTATTAATTCTCTTGTTTTCTACCTCCTATTATCTATTATCCCCCATAAGCCAAACAAAGCCTTTTGCCTACCTGTTACTCATGTAATTGAACACACAAACACAACAAATTCGCCTTGCATTTGTTCTTGTTTATCCCGTTTAAATCTTTAAAAAAAAAATCAAACAAACCCTTTTGTTCTGTTTTTTGTAGCTTTTTGAAGTTTTCCTTTAATGTATGTTATTTTATTTTGGTTTTAATATATATATATATATTGTAAGCTTTTTATCCCTTCCATCCTTGCATTGATCGAGCTTGAAAAGATCTGTTCAGATCGTATACACATACACAAACATATGTATATCAAATACCACATACCGAACTAAATGTTTTAACTGTGCTTCCATTCAGTAGCTCTCTAATCTAACACACTCTCTTAATGTAGTATTATGTTGATGGCTTTTTATTGAACCCATTATATCCAGCATGCATAATTAATGGCTTTGTCTGTTTTTGTATCTCTCTCTCTCTCTCTCTCCCGGTTTGCTTCGTCGCCTGGCTTGGTCACATTTTAGAATCGGTTCAAGAGTCGCTGGAGCGTCGCTTTGGACGTGTCGGCGGTCGCATTCCCGTCACACCCTCTGAGTCGTTCCAGAAGCGCATCTCTGGTGCCTCCGAGAAGGATATCGTTCACTCCGGTCTGGATTATACCATGGAGCGTTCGGCGCGTGCCATCATGAAGACAGCGATGAAATACAACTTGGGCTTGGACCTGAGAACCGCTGCCTATGTCAACTCCATTGAGAAGATCTTCACCACATACCGTGACGCCGGTTTGGCCTTCTAAGCGGATCGCAATTCAAGAAAAACTTAACTAGTTTATCAAACCAAACTCAAAGCAAGCAAAGCAATTTCAATGCATCCGCGCACCTCCGTTTTTTAGCTAGAACCAAGGAAAGAAGTCACAAATGCAAATTAATTGATTTAAGGCAACAAAGTCTAATTTTAGCTGATGAAATAATTTGTTTTTAACGTTTTTAACTTCATTTGTCTGTGTTTTGTATTAAGATGTACAACAAAAAAAAAAAAAAGAAAGAAAAAGAGCGAGCTTAAATTGCTTTTACAATGATTATTGTTGATTTTCTGTAAGTTTTCTTTTAGTTTAATGAGCGTAAAAGTGAAGCAATTGCATTTTATCAATTATGTATCGTATGTCTGTCGTACGAAACGCTCCGTTTGCCGCAACTTTTAAAGTAATCAAATATACACATAAATTATAAACATTATACAAGTGCATTTCATTTAATTGTCAATTGTCAATTGTCGATTGGCCACTAAAATTATCACAATTGGGTAATTTCAGTTAAAAATTACATATACATTTGCATATTATTGATCGATTGGAATGCATGCAGACTACGTAAGATATACATATAAAAAAATATTGGGTCTATAATACTATAAGTACACTTTAAAAATGGCAGGACAATAAACCTGCTATAAAAATTGGAAGATTGCTTGATCTTAATACGAATTCAATATCAAAACTTTTCTACTAAATGAATTAAAATGTGCGTATTAACCGTGTGCTTTAATCATCGCATCGATATCCGATATTCGTACATATATCCATTTAGATCACCAAGGACTTGGGAAACAACTGCTGTTTCACATAGTCATCGATCATTTCCATGAGCAGGGCGCGCGTGACTCGCGGTTCCTGCAGCACATAGCCAAAGTCCTTCAGTTTCGTATTGTCCAGATAGAGGTGCTTATGGTGCAGCTGCTCCTCGTCCAAATACGGTGTCAGCGGTGTATTATCGATGCCATTGTTTTGACAAATCTCCGCCCAGGGCGCCATGTGCTTGTCGTTAATTTCACCCACCGTATCGCTTGGATACAGCTTAAGTAACGAATAATAAACGAATTAACTGACGTTCAAATATGTGATGAGTCATAGAAAATATATATATTACCTTGGTCAAGTTGGACATAACAATGCCGAAATATTCCACATTGATTTGAAAAATGTCAACGAGCAGATCGCTGATGCTACCCTGCGTAGACGCTGAGTCATCCACAATATTGTAGACCTGTCCAGCCGTTTTTGGACTCTGAGCTAATTGCCAAATCGCCGCACATACATCGCTTATGTGCACCGTATTCAGGCGCATGGCATCGTTCCACAGTAGTTTCATTGTCTCCCCAAGGTATTTGTAAATGGCAGCGATTATAATGCGTGGCACTGTCATATTATCGGTTGCATATGGGTTACATACACACAAATTATCAGTTATCAGTTGCTGTACATGGTGTGCATAATTCTACTCACTTAAGTAGCGCTTATCGCCAATGCCGTAAACAATGGGCAATCGCACCACCGTATAGCTGAGATTGTTAATACGCGCCAGTTCCTTCTCCACGCGTAGCTTTTGTTTGGCCACACCCGTCCAAGGCTCCAGTTTGCAGTCCTCCTTCAGGGGCGTCTTCTCGCTGCTGTTCACACAGCCCGAGCTGAGTTCCACATAGCGTTTGGTCTGCTCCTGATTGGCGGCCTCATTAGCACAGTTAATGCTCAGCTTGTGGATGCCCTCCTTGTAGACGGCATCGTCTTGATTGGCACGCGTCTCAGCAGCACAATTTATGATCACATCCCAGCCTCGGTTCGTTGTTGGGTGTGGTGCATAAGCCAGCTTGCATGAGGCTGTATTTCCAGCAGCAACAACATAAAGGACACATAAAAAACCAGTTTTAGCCTGAGTGTGAGTATGCGTGTGTGTGGTTGTGTGAGTGGGTTGTATTCTTTTTTTTTTGTACATACCGGCATTGATCAGATTTGCGCTGCAAAATTCGACTTTATCATTGGCAAAGGCCTCGGCTTGTTGCTCATTCAGCCAAGCCATCTGTGGCGGCGTCTTATCAACAATGCGTATTTCCTGCGTCAGCTCACGCTTCAGCAAGTAAGTCAGCAAGTTGCGTCCAATGAATCCACAGCCTGTGCACCACATACATATTTGTAGATATACAGACCAGATAAGTTGGAGCATTATCGCATTTGTAGTATTTGACTTGTATTTGTGGACACTTACCGCCCAAAATTAATACGGTCGGTTTCTCAGACATGACTGCAACGACAACGCCAAGCAACGACTGCGACAAATGACTAGACTTCTGCTGCTGTGCCGTTCAAAAACCTTTGAAATTATATATGTAAACGGGACGCGAATCAAATACAAAGACTAAGCATCAGGGCTGAAGCGGTTCGTAGTCGTTCAGTTCAGTGAACCAGTTGAAGATGCAACTGCAATCGAACAAGTGTCTTCGATAGTTCGCTCAACAAGTGGTTGATTATTTTTTAGAGATGACACTTGTTCGGCGAACATTTTTCAGCCATGAACAAATTAAAATGCAAGCCAGGAAATGGAGTCAAATTATTTTCAATAAATCCAACACGATATATGTGGCCTATAGATTTTAGATATTTTATTTGTGGACAATGGCACGATCTTAGTTATGAGATGATTTTATTTATTCAAGGTATTAGGTGGACCACAAGTTGAATGTGGGTGGCCTAAATCCTCTGACTATAATATCTGTCTGCCACCAGCCACTTGAGTGCTCGGTGTCCTCAATGCACTCTTTCTTGCTGGGCTTGGGTTGATCCAGATTTAAAAATGACATATCTTCGTATATGGTCATCTCCTTGACACATTGCACTTCTTCATTTTGCTTCGCATGCAACAAATGCAAATGCACATTTTTACAACTTCGGGGCAGCTGACTTATGACATCCTTGGGAAAGAGTTTCCAAGATTCGCAATGTTCCCCACTATTTACAGGGGTCAGCAGCTCCAATTCGAGAAACACATTTGTGGCCTTCAGATCCTTTGACCAGAGCGCATAGAGCTCCTCGCAGGTGAGCAGATGGAGAAGTGTTCGATTCATTTGTCCTTCCGGCACGCCATGAATATCGCCATGATATTTCGATATGGACGTGTGTGGTATGTGTATTGTGTAGGACTCTGTTGGCATAAATGTATTGCTGCCAAATAAAAATCGCAAACTCTTAACGGCTTTGTTACTTCTGAACGCACATCGTATTAGCTAAAATACAAAATATTTCTGTTCAGTTTTTATTTCAATTGTTGGATTTGTTTGTTACTCACTTCTCGCATATTGCTTATGGCTTCCTTGGTATCTTTGGCCAGGGAACGTTGCTTTTGCAATTGATAGTGCCCAAATGATGCTTCAGTCTTCTGTGTTTCATCAGTCTCATCCCATTTCTCCACATAATATTTGTATGTTTTATATACGAATGGGATTTGACTGCGATGGAATAGCAGGAATTCAAGAATGCCATTTGCAATCTCAGCGGCGACTCCCGCTGTTAAAACATCGATGTCTCGCAGCTGAATCTCAATGTTTTTATGATTTTGTGCCATTTATATCGATTCTAAACAATTTCGCGCCTTTTATTTTCAACAAACAACAAACTCGAATTGTTTATGTTGGTGATCAAATATATACATTGGATTCGTGTAGTTCATCTATGAACTAGTTCGCTGGTGCTAAGAAAAGTATCGATTAATTTATACAAAACAAAAACCGCTTTATCGATTTTAACCGACAATTTTTGTTATTATTATGAATTTTCAATGCGAAATGAATCACAAATTTAATTGTAAATACTATTTATTAAAAATTACAAAAAATGTATATTATTTTCTTAAGAGTTTTAATTAAATATATTTGTATATTCCTAAAACATCAAGTGTTCTTAATCATTTCCTATTTATAAAAAATGTATATTTTTAGATGAAGTAATAATTTTCAAAAGTGAATATTTTATTCTATGAATATTTAGTTGTTGAAAATTATTTTCTTGTAGTCAATATGAGTTCGAAACATTTGGCAGGTAAAGCTAAACTGGCAGGATTAATATTCATATGTGATAAATCGGGACTGCTTACATTATAACGCAGTAAAATATTAGCTAACAAAATAAAACCAAAACCACGGACCAAATTCTGTCCAATGCACGTACGTTTTCCTATACTAAAAGGTAAGAAATGGGGAAGATTTTTTTTCAATTGAAACTTGAATGGTTGACGAATTTCGTTGTTGCCTGTATCAGCTGTCATGTTTGGATTTTTTAAATATGAAACAAACTCGTTTTCTTGTCCAAAGTCGATACCTGAATCAGAACCTTCAGAGATTTTCCTCTTGTCAGAAGTCAATGACTTTTTAGAATTATTTTTGCACTTTTCTTCCAAAAAACGTCCAGGGCAAAATTGATCAGGATTTCTCCAATATTCTTGGCTCATATTAAGCACATAATTATTTATGAACACAATTGTACCCTTGGTTACGCCAAATCCAGAAACCACACTATCTTCAGAGGCAACATGAGGTACAATCGGGGACGAGGAGTAGCGCAGAACTTCGTATATTGTTGCCATGGTATAGGACATTTCCTCCATGTCTTCCAACGTTATAGACCGCTCTCCATTATTCGATATCGCATCAATTTCATTTTGAATGTTTCTTGCAATAATTGGATCCTTGGCGATGTAGGTAAGAGCAAGCATTATTAGATTCCCAACCGCTGAATGACCACCAATAAAGTCTTCCAGCATGAAGATAATCGTATTACGGCACATATTCTCGTTCTCGATTAAACTCTTCAAGAGGGCATCCGTGAAATCAGTGTCGGGTTCGTCCAGATCGATATCCAATTGTCGTTGATCAATAATACGTTCCAGAATAAATTTGCGTATTGTTGTTGACCAATATGCGATGCGTGTTGTATGCTTCGTGTAGAACGGTGAAAGCCATGGTAAGAAATCCAATGGATGCCCTTGGTTAATTTCCCAAAAAATCTCGTCGAAAAAGTGGACGATTTGTTGGAATTCATTGTCTTCATAATCAAAACGAATCGAACACATATACTGGCTAAACATATTTGCACATGCTGCGTTTAAAATAGGCTTCAGATCGATCGGTTGACCAGACACAGTTACATTTTGCAGTCGTTCCATTAAAATGCCGATCTCATCACAACCAATGCAAGACATTTTTGTGAAATATGATGACGATTCACGCGGGGAGCAATGCCGACGGGCTAAATTTCGACGTTTTTGTTGTAGATGCGACCAATCGCACAGGGCCAGTGAATTATTGCGATCGCCCCCAAATAGTTTGTGATAACGCAGAAAATCCGGGCGACCACCAAAAAATTTCCCATTCTTATTGAGAATCTCGCGTATTAATTCCAAATTATTGACGACCAAGCAACGTGTGTGGCCAAAACTTAAGGAGTAAATGTTGCCATATTTCTCGGCCAAGGTTTGAAATCCCTTGAAGGGATTGGCGAAACGCCCAATTATATCCAAGTTTCCAATTATGGGCCAAGGATTTGGACTAGGTGCTTGAGCAAATTCACATTTCACTTTTTCGCCGTTCGAAAGTGTCGTTTCCACAATTGCTTTTCGCTTGCAGTTAAGAATGATTAAGATATACGAAGTGCCGATCACTATTAATAAAATTGCGACGAATAAATAAATAATTTCGAATATCATTTTTTATATCGAGCAAACGAATAACTGATTGAAGTGAAATTTGCGTTAACTCTTTCTCTTTGCTGGTGCTCGAATAATCCACAGACTGCTTCTGTTGGCACCTGTAAGCAACTAACAGAAAGAAAAAAATAACAGGCTGCCAAAGCGCAGGTGTAACCAACAACAACAATAACAACTTACATGTGTATGTATGTTCATAAACGTGTAACAGAATGCTGATCGTAAATAAATGAAAGCGTTATTACAATACTTCCTTCATCTTTGCAGCTCCTATTATTTTTGTCAAGTCTCCATAATAGTTATTTTTGCAGTTTGTCAACGTTTTCTAGTGTTATTTACATTGAAACTAACATTGATCTATCTGCTTGCATTGTCCTTGTCATCATGGTGAATATGTTAAGTTTAATTACATTTCTGTAATATGATGCTATGTTAAAAGTGATGCCATGTTAAAACAGCAGCAATGGTAAAGCAATGCCCTTCGAAGGGATCTAGCCACATTTATATCATCTTTTAATAAAAATTACAGTCGTATTGCAATTTAAAACTGCCTAATGAAAATTTGTCATTAATCAATTATTATATTAGTTTGCGTAATTTAAAATAACAAAAGAAATTAATTTCGAAATTATATTTTTCATAATTAATTTAAAAAATACATTAAGAAACTTTTTTATTTTTAATAATGTAAATTTTAAATTACTAGAACGCGCAATTATAATGTTCGATTTAAATAGCAACCCTGCGTGGTACAATGTGTACACACTGACAAAGCAGCCGCAGCCAACTTCACGTTGGTTATGACTGGTAAAAATCTGTTTGTGTTGCCGACTAAATAAATTCATTTCTATCTGCAAATATCAAACTAAAATAGCAAAATGGTAAATTGCTAAACCAAATGCTAATGCTTTGTGATCTTTGTAATTATTGTGTTCTTGTGCTTTGCAGGGCCAAAACCAATCGGCACAGGGGGGAGCTGGAGATAAGAAGGATGACAAAGACAAAAAGAAGAAATACGAGCCACCAATTCCGACTCGCGTTGGCAAAAAGAAGCGACGCGCAAAGGGTCCAGATGCAGCCATGAAACTTCCCCAAGTGACACCCCATACACGCTGTCGCCTTAAGCTGCTCAAATTGGAGCGGATAAAGGATTATCTGATGATGGAGGATGAGTTCATACGCAACCAGGAGCGCCTCAAGCCACAAGACGAGAAGAACGAAGAGGAACGATCCAAAGTGGATGACTTGCGTGGCACCCCCATGTCTGTGGGCAACTTGGAGGAGATTATCGATGACAATCACGCCATTGTCTCGACTTCCGTCGGTTCCGAGCACTATGTCAGCATTCTGTCGTTTGTCGACAAGGATCAACTGGAGCCTGGTTGCTCGGTGCTCTTGAATCACAAGGTTCACGCTGTGGTTGGTGTTCTCAGCGACGACACAGATCCCATGGTTACGGTCATGAAGCTAGAGAAGGCGCCGCAAGAAACCTACGCTGACATTGGTGGCCTGGACACACAAATCCAGGAGATCAAAGAGTCCGTTGAGCTTCCCCTAACGCATCCCGAATACTACGAGGAAATGGGTATCAAGCCACCAAAGGGCGTCATTCTCTACGGTCCTCCCGGTACAGGGAAGACCCTTCTCGCCAAGGCTGTCGCCAATCAAACCTCGGCTACTTTCCTGCGTGTCGTCGGCTCCGAACTCATACAGAAGTATTTGGGCGATGGCCCCAAACTTGTGCGTGAGTTGTTCCGCGTGGCCGAGGAACATGCCCCGTCCATTGTATTCATTGACGAGATTGACGCTGTGGGCACTAAGCGATACGATTCTAATTCGGGTGGCGAGCGTGAAATTCAGCGCACTATGTTGGAGCTGCTCAATCAACTGGATGGTTTCGATTCGCGTGGCGATGTCAAAGTCATCATGGCAACGAATCGCATTGAGACACTCGATCCAGCACTAATACGTCCGGGACGTATCGATCGTAAAATCGAGTTTCCACTGCCTGATGAGAAGACAAAGCGACGCATCTTCACCATACACACATCGCGTATGACTCTCGCCGAGGATGTGAATCTGAATGAGCTGATCATGGCCAAGGACGATCTGTCGGGCGCTGACATCAAGGCCATTTGCACCGAGGCTGGTCTGATGGCGCTCCGCGAGCGTCGCATGAAGGTCACCAATGAGGACTTCAAGAAGTCGAAGGAAAGTGTCTTGTACCGAAAGAAGGAGGGCACGCCCGAGGGACTCTATTTATAAGTGAATCAAGTTTTCAGTTAACACATATTGTAATTCCTAATCACAGAAACACGCATTAAACTCCAGGTTAATAATTAAATCATTTCGCTTTTGATCTGAATAAATTTGTAGTTGTGGGCAGTGCTCCGGCCAAGTTTTTCATTGTCTCGTCTATATACAACTTCTGCTTTTCGGAAACAATCCTTAAAGGTTCAGTTTGATATTCCAAATATTTAAAGTGTGTTTTATCTGTTGCATCGGCCATTTTCATATCCTGGTAGACAAGTTGTTCTCTTGCCAAATTATCATCAACATCGGTGTCACTTAATGCATCGTAGAATGCCCTGAATTTCGCTATCTCTATTCCAGTACGTAAGCCATCGGCATATCCCTGATCAAAGCTCGACTGAAAGACCTTTTCGCGTCCATCGACGACTCCATCGACATAATTGATCTGTAGAGAATAAAAATTGTTGATTGCTTGCATATTCTTCTGTCAGTGCTAAGACAGCTGATTTCAGCTCACAGACACTGTACGGAATTACTCCACACTTAACAGTTTGTTGAACACATTTTACAGACGCCGTGCAGGCTAGCAGGCGAAAAATTCAGTTCTCCTCGTAACTACACTACTGGCATACCTTTGCTACTTTTTCCTTTATTCGCTGCTGATTTGCTGTGTTAACGGCCTTGAAATCCGCTTCATCATCTGAGCTGTGTGCTTGTGACATTGTTAGTATCGTGAAGGCGCTAAGTTAATCTAACTATGTAGCAGCCACATGTAAATTCTGTGTATTAAAAACAAAACCATTCTCGTGTTTACGTCAGCAGTCGCTTAACAGTCGACTCCACACTTTTGCAGCCGCTCCACACTGCCAGAGTTGCGCCTGAGAATTTATTTGAATTTTCCAATTGCAGATCACAGAATGGCAGCCGCTGAAATTGCTGAGCTGCTGCTCGCAGTAATCCAGGGAGTTCCCGGTGGGGCGACAAATGATGATCTGACTAAAGCACTCTCCGACGTGCCCGCTGCCTCGCGTGTTGAGGGGCTCAATGTTCTCTTAAAACAAGGCGGCATAGAGGTGTTGAAGAAGGGAGAGAAACTGATTTATCGTGCCAAGGATCCCCAAAAGAAGAGTGCCTTGCCCAAGGATGCAGATAACGAAGAGAAAATCGTCTACAGTATTGTGGAAGAGGGCGGCAACAAAGGCATCTGGATACGTGATATACGCATCAAATCCAATTTGAACATGACACAATTAAACAAAATCCTCAAGAACTTGGAAACAAAGAAACTCATCAAGGCCGTTAAATCCGTGAATGTAAGTATTGTATCCAATCCATGGCAGATTTTCAATTGATAAAACCTGTAATGTGTGCAAATTAGGCTAGCAAAAAGAAAGTCTATATGCTGTACAATATGGAGGCAGATCGGTCTGTGACTGGCGGTGCCTGGTATCAGGATCAGGACTTCGAGGTCGAGTTTGTGGATGTTCTCAATCAGCAATGCCTGCGCTTTTTGCAGATGAAACGCGAGGGTGCCGAGAAAAAACGCGATGGTCCCTTGGCCTTCAAGCAAATGTCCTGTTGCACTGTGAAGGAGGTGCACAAATTTATTTCAGACCTTGGCATAAGCAAAGTCAATCTGGATGAAGATGATTTGGAGACTATACTGAAAACAGTCGTGTATGATGGCAATGCCGAACGCATTCTACAATCTGATGGCACGTATGTTTATCGTGCGGTTAACTTGCCCCTCCCAGCACCTGGATTGGTTCAAATGCCCTGTGGCATATGTCCTGTGATCAAGAATTGCTCCAATTGCGGCGATGTAACCGCTATTAATTGTCAATATATGAATGATTGGTTAGATTAAAAATAACTGGACTTAAATAATGTATTTTCTAAGAGTTTCTGCTTTCTGCTTACAAATTCGTATTGCAGATAAATATTAACAAACTATAAAATTAAATGGAAATCTATCAGCAAAATTTAAATTTGCTTTGATTTGATGATTTCCTCACGACAGTAATGATTTATCGATTAATCGCAAGTCCGATAAGAATTTTTCTTATGAGCTGCAAACAGTATAAATACGTGGCTGACGATATTGTGATTGTCTCGACAAAAAATTCCGAAAAACAAATTAATACATACTCACACGAAATATGCGATAATTATTAGTGCCGCCCATGAGAACGACTGCTGCAACAGTAAAAGTGAATTAAACAAAGAAAGACAATGGGTCTTTGCAAGTGTCCAAAGCGATTGGTGACAAACCAATTCTGCTTTGAGCATCGGGTCAATGTCTGTGAGCACTGCATGGTCCAGAGCCATCCCAAGGTGACTAATAAAATTAATAACGAAATTTATGTTTATTAATCCGTTATTGTTTTTAGTGCATAGTGCAATCGTATCTGCAATGGCTACGTGATAGCGACTATATATCCAATTGTACGCTGTGCGGCACAACTCTGGAGCAGGGTGAATGCGTCCGCCTCGTCTGCTATCGTAAGTGAAGTATATGAAATATACCAAGAGGCGCCACCTTAACATTGGTTTTCACACTCCAGATGTTTATCACTGGGACTGCTTGAATGCACGCCAAGCCGGTTTGCCTGCCAACACAGCGCCCAGTGGCCACCAATGCCCCAGTTGCAGCGTGGAAATATTTCCCACCTCGAATCTGGTCTCTCCGGTGGCCGATGCACTCAAAAACTATCTGGCTGAAGTGAACTGGGGTCGCAACGGACTGGGTCTTGCTTTGGTAAAATACACCCTTGATATTCCCATTAAATTGTTTTAATTTAATTTGGTTTTGTCAGCTAACGGATGAACAAAACAATAGCTTGAAGGCGAAAGCTGCTAGTAGCCAGGCGGCAGTTAGCAATATTACCAAAGTGCATCATCATTCCGCTGGCGAACGTGAGCGTATGAAACCGAATGGAGGCGTTGACAGCCAGTCCAGTCCACATTCCGTTCTGCTGATGGACGCATTTAATCCGCCCAGTTCGGGCGATATACATGGTAACAGTTCATGATATTTTTGTGTGTGTTTTTGTTGTAATTAAATGTTAATTTTTTTTAGGCACCAGCAGTCGTCGTCCGTTGCTGCCGCGCCAGTCGCCTATTGGTGGCACGGATCGTGATGATAATAAATACCAGCGCCGCACACCGGCTGAGCTTTTCTCGCGTTGGACGCGTCGCTTCTATGCACCATCGTCGCGCCCGCCTTGGCGTCGCACCTGGTTTCTGGTAATCAGCGGCATTTTGGCCTTTATAATGTTCGTCTATTTGATGGCACTGCTGGGCAGGGGCAGCGGAAACGAGGGATTAGATGACAGCTGGAACAATCCGAACCCCAACCAGAATCATTACGAATAGGAAGTGTATGTGTATTGTATTGATGCAACAATTATGCCACAAAGCCCTTCTTTCTGTTAAAATCAAAACTAATTTATGTAACCAAAATATTGTAAACAAAAATGTAACACAAATCATTTCCAATCGCTTTTTAATCCACATGTGGCTTAATATTCTGCACGCCGCTCACATTTGGTGGTTCGGGCTTTTTGCGTTTGGGTGCATCCAGAACCTCGTCATATTCGTGTAGTTTCTTGGCCAGGAAGTACATCTCGGCCAATGCTATGATCAGCGCCACAATGACGCCAAGTAGTATGCGAAAACCAAAGGGCAGAGGGCCAACCATCAAGTTGACACCAAAGAAACCAAATGTAAATCCTGCTGCCACCGAGAAGATGAACTGGGCAACGGCAATGATTTGCTTATTGAGACTTTTCACTGTAATAAAGTAAAGACTTAGCAGTTGACAGCTGAAATAACGGTGCCACTTACATTGATAGGCGATGGTATCCTCGGGTACATTTTTGAGGGTCGCATCCACGTTTTTGGTCATCTTGTGGTATTCACGATTGTGTTGCTCATCGCGCAAGCGTTGACAACGTGCCTCCAGCTCAGGATTTCGGGGCTTAAACTCATTCTCCGGCAAGATGAGCTCACAGTTCTCAAGGAGCTCATAGAGAAATATATTAATCTTTTTCTGCTGACGCAGCTTGTCTAATGTATCCCGCAGCCAGTGTATATCGTTTAGGTATAAAAAGTTGCCTTTCACTGTCTGCTCCTGCTGGTCATCTGCCTCCTCCCCGTTCGCGACGTCTTCTACCTGTGATTTGAGAGGCACTTCGGGAATATCTGCCGTCAGTTTCGTCAGCAGTTTAGTATCAATTGTGGGTCGCTTATAGACTAGCTCGTTTTCCTTTAATACTTTTATACTGGTGGGCAGACTGTAACCGTTATCCTTGAGAGCTTTGGCCACATTAGCTGGCATTTCCTCAAAATGTTCCTTTTGTGCATCCAGCAATGCCAGCAATTTCTTCGATGGTCGCAAACGCACTCGAGTGTCGACAATTGTTGATTTCAGCATGTTGAGGACGGTTTATTTATTGTTTATTTGGTAATATTTAGCTTCAGCTGCAGATCTGAGTAGAGTTCAGCGATTTCCTCTTCTTTTTCTTGAAACGAATTGTCCAAACGTTGATAGCCGTGCTGCAAATTGTTGACAAACTCCGCTTTGCGTTGCTCACGCGCACGTCGAGCCTCCTGCAATTCGGCGCTGGGCTGTTTACCAAATAAATAGTATTTGTATTTAGTAATGCTTACTATACTTAGTAAATAATATAGACTTACAGTTCGTTCAACTTTTGCTTGATCTAGAAGCGCATCGACGCCGCTTAACAAATCGTTAACACTGGTCGCTAGTTGGGTGAGCTTTTCGTTACCTAATGCAACACAACGCTCGGATAAATCGTATTTGAGCGAACCCACAATTTCGGTGACCTGAAAAAGTTTCTCGACTTCGCTATCGTTGCGCTTCACTTCGAAATTGTCGAGAAATGATTCGATTTCACCATTGACAAATACACGATGGTCTAAAATGCGATGCGGCACTTTGTAGAGCTCTGTAACAGTCGAGTATATAAACTATAATACGATTTTCGAGGAGTTCTTCTTCAAAACGTACCCTGTCCAAATTGGCTTATCATTATTTTTCTACACAAATACCTTCTTTTTCGCTCCTGTCACATGAGTGAAGTTAACGATAACACAATAAACTATCGATAAATATATTAGTGATTATTCGTTTCAAGGAGAATTCAAAAAGACTATGAATTCTTAGTAGTAGATCAGTATTTACATTTGGCAATTAATGTAAAAAAAGTGACCCGACTGCTAAATCTACGGGAATGTATATTATTTCATTCATCTGCCGAATATGTTAAGCATAAAAGTTATTAAAATATACACTTCATTATTATTCATATGACAAGTCAAATAATTACGAGTTTTAATTTATGTAGGTCAATTTTCAGTGCATATTCCAAAAGTATTAAAATGAAAAATGCTGTTAAAAAGAAAACCATAAGGTAACAAAAAATATATTACCGATATGAGTTGCAATAGCATAAAATATTCAACTCTGCGCGCACGCGATTAATCGATGCAATATTTGCAATTCATCGATATTTACTCACGAGACGACGTGCAGAAAGTCACAAACTTATTTAATTGCCAATTCCCTCTAATTTATCTGACTTTCGGACAATGAGCGAAGAATTTAAATTGCCAAAACGATCACGGAAGCGTACACGTGATGTGAAGCGCAAGGCTCGGCCGGAATTGGACGAGGAGAGCGCATGGGTTGCAATGCGCTATTTTGAAAAATTTGAGACATTCTGGGACTTTACGGACAACCTGGAGAGGATTGACAATGCAACAGTAACATGTGATGAATTTATTGAACGCTTCGAGCGTCCCTATTTGCCCGTGATAATAACTGGCTGCGCCGATGGCTGGCTGGCCCAGGAGAAGTGGACGATGTCACGCTTGGCCAAGAAATATCGCAACCAGAAGTTCAAGTGCGGCGAGGATAACGAGGGCTACAGCGTCAAAATGAAAATGAAATACTATGTGGAGTACATGCAGGGGACACGCGACGACAGTCCGCTCTACATATTCGACAGCAGCTTCGGCGAGCATCATCGTCGGCGCAAACTGCTCGAGGATTATACGGTGCCCAAATACTTTCGCGATGATCTCTTCAAGTACTGTGGCGAGGAGCGTCGACCGCCATATCGCTGGTTTGTAATGGGCCCGGCACGTTCTGGCACCGGTATTCACATAGATCCGTTGGGTACCAGTGCCTGGAATACGTTGATACGCGGCCACAAACGCTGGTGCTTGTTTCCCACGCACACGCCTAAGGATCTGTTGAAGGTGACAAGCGCAATGGGCGGGAAGCAACGCGACGAGGCCATCACTTGGTTCAGCACTATCTATCCGCGCACCCAACTGCCATCGTGGCCGCAGGAATACAAACCCATCGAGGTGCTTCAATGTGCCGGCGAGACAGTCTTTGTGCCGGGCGGATGGTGGCATGTGGTACTCAATTTGGACGATACGATTGCCATTACGCAGAATTTTAGCAGCTTTACCAACTTTCCGTGCGTGTGGCACAAGACTGTGCGCGGTCGTCCCAAATTGTCGCGCAAATGGCTGCGGGTGCTGCGGGAGCAGCGTCCCGAACTGGCCCAAATAGCTGAAAGTATTAATATTAATGAGAGCACTGGCTTCGCCTCCGATAGCTCGAGCAATTCCAGCTCATCGTCGTCGTCCAGCAGTTCCTCATCGTCGGAAAGCGAGGCGGATGCCGATTCCAATACGGATAGCGGCCAGGAAAGTCTCACCGCCAAAAAGAAGAAGAAGCGACGCATGGGCGGAGGTGGAGGCAGTGGCAGTGGCAGTGTTGACGGTGCCACTGGCTCCACACGTTCCTGATGCCGGCGCAAAGCCAAACGGAATGGCCTGCTCCTGCTCAAGCTGTTCCATCGTCAACTGTTGTTCTGTCGCCGAGTGTCGCGACGGAAGCGTCCGTGTAATCGCACCCAGCGCAAATCCTGATCCTGCTTATTTTGTGCGTGTTTAGTAATATTTTTCTACATAGACAAGTAATTAATGTTGCTGTAAAAATATTAATATGAGAATTGTAATTATCCTTGGCAGAGAAAGACCCTCGCTTGGTCGACTTTGATTAATTTGGATTAGTCTTTCAAGCTGATCCGATAAGGATAATTAATAGTTTCGCAACAAAAATAAATTCAATATATTTGTAAAATCGCATTTTGCATTTTTGATTAGGATATGGGCATAAATGTATCTAATTTAAATTGCTTTATTTAGGCTTCTGACTGATCTTTGGATATATATTCCTTAAAAATGCTTTCAAATTGTTCTTATACAAAAATGTATCTTTTTATTTTGAATCTGCGTTTTTATAAATTGTTTTTTGTTTCTTTTGCTTATGCAACTTAAAAGGAAATGTAGCAACAAGAAGAGTAATGAATTTGCTCATGAGTCCAAAATTAAAAATTTGACATACAAGTTAAAATGTTTAAATAATAAAATTTATTTACGGAACACAAGCAAGCACATGTCCTTAAAAAAATCACCTTTAATTTGCTACAATTTATTATTCATACATAATTATTGTTTAAAAGCTTTTCCCACGCGTTCCTTAAGTTTTCCCGTTTTATTGTTGTTGTCTACGTTGAAGTTTTATAAGAGTTTTTGCACTTTTTTTCTTTGTGTCCTTTCTTTTTTGTTTAAAATATTGGTTTTATTTAATTAAGTTGATGTTCTGTTTTCATTTATGTTTATTGTTTATCATTGTGTATAAATTGAAAATTGCGCTCGCAGCTTCATTTTGCTTACTGTCGGTTTCTGTGTTGTTTTTGTTTGTCCATTCTGAATTTGTTTTAGCCAAGTTTGTGGTTTGTTGTTGTTGAATTATGTTTGTTATGTGTTAATCATGGCTTAATCGATATACTGCGCTAACCAACGGAAACCCTCGCCATAACCCTGTCGCTTCAGCACGGAGCACATGAACAATTCCAATGGGCGTCCTGGCAAATCGGAGCGTGCAACTTTGCCCTGTAGTTACAAAAATATAACAATTCATTAAATATAGGCATACAGTCGAAAAAGTCAGAAGTGACATACCTTTCCGGTTGTTAACTGATACAGTCCAAACATATTTCTCAGCTCATCCTCGCTGGCCGCACCGGGCTTATCAATTTTGTTGCCCAATATGAGCACGGGGCAGTTGGAGAGCGCCTCATCTGTGAGCAGCGAATCCAGTTCGTTTTTGCTCTCCTGGAAGCGGCCGCGATCCCAGGCGTCTATCAAGAAGACGATGGCATCCACAGCTGGGAAGTAATCCTTCCAGACACGACGTGCTACAAAGATACATTCAGTTAGTTTAATTTATCAACAATTAACAATCGACTTATCTAAACAGCCAAATTACATGTCTTAATAACGCCCAAGCATGCCGCCCATTTGTTATCAGAAACAACTTTGATATCATGACACTGACGCGCCTCACTCAAAACTCAAACACTGCTCGGCTCCACTCGGATGTCGAGCGTAACGCTGACAAAGCTACTTGGACTATTTTTTTTTCAATGCATATCATGATATACGTGAGCTCGCTTATCAATACAAATACTTACATACTATATGCATACTAATATATTTACATACATACTCATACTAATAAATTTACATACGAACGTAGACAGTTTTCAGCAAGCTCACGCTTATAATTACATTTTATAGTTTTCATATAAAATAGATTATTCTTATTACGTTTGTCCCTGTTGCTTCTAAATACACGGCGCATTTATTCTATGCACAGTGGTTATCAATTGATTGAAATACGCAAAATGAAATAACACTTTGAATTGTCGATTGAGCTACCAATTGACTATATTAGTTTTGCAAAAAGTTAATAATATTTGCATTAATCATTTGTGATATCTTCATATATGATTATGACTATTAAATACATCTGTAACCACTGCAAATGTATTTGCTGCTGTCCCATTGAAGAGTGAAGGCAACAAATGACAAAAATTACAACGCGTTTTCATTGCAAGTGTTGTTGTATAGGTGACCCCCTGTGCTATATTTTACGCTGATTGTCGCTATTTAGTAGCTGTCTTTCTGTTTTCTTTGTGCTTTTGTGCGCTATATTTAGATGGAGACTAGCACGTTTCGGCATGCGCAATATTTATGATATTAATAAGAGCACATCGCACAGATTATTGAATGTTTTAAGCGTTTCCCGCTCGTGCAAAATTATAACAAAAGTACAACACTTACCCTGAGTGTGTCCACCCAAGTCGAATGTAGTGAAACGCATATTGCCGATGGACAGCTCCTCGGATGCTAATGTAAGAAATGTTAATTAACATGAGTGCAACAGAGATTTACATGAATCTGAATCGCTTTCACTCACTTGGATGCAGTGTTGGCACATGCTGCGCTAGCTTATCATCTTTGAGCATATGCAATAATGTGGTTTTACCAGCATTATCCAAGCCAAGGAACAATAGTTTGCCGGACTTTTTCCATAGACCTGCACAAGCGAATAATACATAATTTATGAAATCATCAATACAAATCAACAAAAATGATCGCACGACTCGCAGCGTTTGCCAGTAGTCAATGCCAAATGTTTTGAGGTCAGTTCCGATTTGACTAAAAATCGTCATTAATTAAAAATTCAACGGTTTCTTAACAGGCGGCGATTTCATTTTCTCATGTTGTTCATCGTCTTCTTCTTTTTGTTGGCAAACGCTCAAGAAATGCGCTGCTCATTGTGAGCAATGTCAAATTCCATTTTACCTAAGTATCCCAGAACACCCGTAAACCAATCCCAAATGAACATCTTGGCTTGTGCTGTGCTTTATTTCCTGCGGGCGTCAATATCAAATATCAAAGGCTGGCTGCGTCTCTGTGTCTGTCTGTCTGTGTGTGTGTGTGGGGGGAAAAAGAGTGCGGTGCTTTGCTGTAGAGAGAGAGAAAAACAGAAGAAAACAAAGAGAGAGAGAGAGAGACAGCAATGAGAAAAGGAAATGAGAATTTGTGTAACAAGTTCAATGTTCACACGACGCGCGGGGCTTTGTTTTGTTATTGATAATCAATTTTGTCAACGGACCAAACAGCCTTGACATCAATAATAATTGTAAAAGGAAGTCAAGTTTTTTTGAGCGCATGTAATTAGGTTAAAAACCAGTTTAATTCTTTGTCAAACAACACTTTCTTTCTATGCATGTGTATGCGTGTCAGTGTGTGTGAGTACGGCTTTTGTGTGCCTGTCTGTGTGTACGTGGTTAACACGCATAATACTTTTGTAATTTTCATAAAATTTGGTCGAGTTTCGTAATGTTGCACTTTGGAGCTGAGCTAGGCACTTGGCACACTATGCGCCACACAAATAATCATATTGAGTTAAGTTTGACAACCAGCCGCACCCTTGGCGCATCACTTATTGGAGGGGTTAGTGTTAATTTTGATGTGCGATGAAAAAACAGCAGACATGACAATCTGATTTTGCACTACGTGGACACACACACATTTCTGTTTGGCCCTTTTTGTGTATTTGAATTGCACGTTGCTCTGCTTAACGGTTTACAGTTCGTTTGGTTGTGGAGCGGAACGCATTGTGTGTAACACTCTGTATATATGCATTAAATGCACTTCTTTCGTTTATTATATTAGCGAGTTATTATTATTTATTACTTTTTCTGCACACGTTGTATCGAATCGTTCGGAATAAGTTCAATCGAACGACTCACTAAACTGAACGAACGTTTGTCGTTCATCTAGTTCGATAGCCATATGAAATTAAAAAACTTTACAGTTTGCGTGCTGTTATTAACAGCGTGCTTCAATTAAGTTTTTAAAGCGCAATTTGCTGGGTCGTTTTGGAAGCAGAACAGTGCTGTTATTTCTATTTGCTCGAAGCTTAGTATGATCATTTAGAATCCATCTGTTTGCCGGAATTTTTGTAGGGCTTATTTAAAATATATTCTCTCGATATTTATCTATGTGCTTGCTTATCGATATGTTTAAAAGTCAACCATGTCAAATCAAGCAAAGTTGGCTGCGGTTCATCAATGAACATCCAGCGGAGTCAGTGGAACTTTCGAATTTCGCTTTACAACACTGTTGAAGGGCGCGCAAAAGTTGCTTGTTTAAACCTACTCTTGGTTTTATTTAATATATTTTCTGTACAAAAAAGCTGTCATAATATGGAAAATTTTATTAAATTTTGCTTTATATATACCCTTAGGAAAATTCTGTAAATATATCTTTATTTTATGGAATACATGAAAATGCAAAGTAAATATATATAATATTTTGAAATTTCAACATTCTATCGACTTTAGTCAAATGTTCGCATCTTCTGCAAAATAATATCTTCCACCTGGACGCCATCGGGTGTATCGAGCGCATAGAGAACTGCTTTGGCCACATCGTCTGCCTGCAGTTTGGGCAATTCATCGACAGCCTGTGAGTAAACATTGAGAAAATCTGTGTCCACCATGCCTGGACAGATGCTCTGCGATGCGGGCCCAAAACACAAAACCAAAAAAAAAAAATAAATGAAAAAGAAGACGCGTCACAATTGTTTGCATATCGCGTGGTGTGCATCCCAAACCAGACCAGCAACCCCACACTTGGGTGCAATGTTTGCATTGCATTTAACTTACCGTTAATTTAATATTTAATTTGAGAAAATGTATTTCCTGGCGCACCGTCTGGCAAAGTGCTGTAATTGCATGCTTCGTGGCCGGATAAACGCTGAATAAGGGCACCGGCACTTCCGGTATGCGATGTCCAAGCACGCTAAGTGACAAGCGAAGGGGGGTAGAGGGTAAAGTACGCATGAGGTTGGGTAAATAAATAAAGTCAGTCAATGTTGCTACGCAATGTAAGCCCACTCGAAAAACAACAGCAAACGAGGAAAAACAAAAATAAATGAAAAGCAAAAAGATGATGGTCAACAGCTGTCGTAGCGTTTGCTGCGAATGAAGAAAAGCAGGCGCTACTCCTCGCCAGATAGGCGGACAGGACCTCATTCTGCAGAGAGCAACGCCGAACTGTCGTTGTGCATTTTATGCAAACATTGCGTAAACTTCTTTTAATTTGACAGTGCTCCTGAGGCAGTTGCCAGTTGAGTGTCGGGTGGGGGGGGCATTAAGTGCAAACAGCGGTTCGACGCAGTGGAAGCATCCTCCGAGCACTTCCTCTAGCACTTTTAATTAATGAAGTCTTAATAATATTGCATTGACATTAAGCGAAATCCGTATGGATTGCCCATTGCCACGCCCACACGCCCGTTCATTGGCAACGCGCCGACACGCATCTGGGCCATCTTCTGTCACATTTCCTTTGTTTGTTAACGACGCTAGCCGAATTATATGAATATTCTCATTAATTAACGTTGCAACTCGCCACTTTTCCTTCTGATGTCCTGCATTTCGCATTCTCCGATTTTCACATTTGCTGAATTGTATTTGATTACAGTGGGCATTCTCGATCTGATTACTTTCTGCAGCTTTCGTTGCTCATTAAAATTGTATAATTAAATTCGTATGCAAACAATGCAATCGTTCTGCTCCGCAAAATATATCCAGTTAGTCTATCTACCTTTAACCATAATTATTCATATGAGTTATGGTTCTTGAGTTATGTGTCTTTGACCTGAATTCAGTTTGGGCTTATGCAAATTGTTCTACGCAAATGCAAAAAGGCAGAAAATGTAGTATTTGCCTTAATAAATTACACTGTGCAAGAGTGAAAGAGCAAATAAATTTGTTTGCATTAACTAAAACTGTACTTCTATGAAAGAAACACAATTTGTATAACTTTTTTTTAAATAATATATTTGCTTGTAATTTAATCTTTATTTTTCACTTTTTGAGTTTCTGTGCAACATTTAGATACTGCTTTAGGCATTCTTCAATTGGCGAAAGCGGAAAACATTCAGTTTTCAATTTTAAACTATTCAATATTAATATATTATAATATTGGAATTGGTACTTCGAGTAATCAAACAAAGTGTCAGATATTTGAAATAGATTCAACTTCAAACCTATCTGCACAGTGTAATTGTGTATGGATTGGCAGTTGGCATACTCATATCATATAAATTATTACACTCGAGTTGAATCTTTTGATTGCAACGAGCTGCTTTCGCTTTGAGTATATTCAATTCAATAATTTACATAATATTCAGCTTGAATTGTTTGACAGAGTTTTGCATTTGCTTGCAGTAAATGTTCAATTTGGCAATTATTTAATATACTCATCTTTAAATGTGTATAATACTAAATTGTGGGTGTATGGGTGTGTCTGTGTGCGTGTGTGTTTTGTGCGTTTGTTTACTTTCACAAGTAATTTGCATTAAAAGGAAATCAATGCAATTTTCAATTAAAGCCAAAGCGCGAATCAAACGATGCGAATTAATGCGCAACATTTTGATTTTAAATGCGTTGCGCATTGGTATTAATGAAATCAACAACACACAAATGGGTGTGTGAGTGTGTGTGTGTGTGTGTGTGATTGTGGGATGCTGTTCAATGCAAAATACTTAATTATGTTGAATAATTGAGTTCTTGTTGCTGCTTGCGCAAACACTTTGGCCGTGCAAATGCAAAGCTTTTAATGCACACGACAACCACAAAACAGCAGCAACAAAAACAGCAAAAACAACAACCAAAAGAAAACAAGAGCAAGCTTCTCTGCGGGAATTTCAACATTTAAATATCAATAAATGCGTTGTTTGTGCGATGGCTTTTAATTTAATTTAAATAACGTGCCAATGGTTTGTGCTCGCACACACACACGCTCATGTTGCCAATGTGAATATAATGAAAAATGCATGCAGTGAACAACACTGGTAGTCGCACTATTTGCACTTTAATTAGGGGCCCCATACACGAGCAGACGTAAGCACATAATTTTGGCAAATATTTTGCCCCTCAAGGCAACATTCAGTCGGTTGTTTGTCCATTGCAAGCAGCTGCTATAAAGCAAATGCATATGCAAATCACTTGTGTGAGTGCATTGTGCAGATGTATGACCACCAATTTAAGCCTAGCCCCAGTTTTGATATTTTAGCTGCACAAACATCACTTACAAAATGATAACAAACTTTGTCTCTCTCTCTCTGATTCTCTCTCTCGGCTTAGCGCTAATTGTGGTAATGCTCTAACGCAGTCGGGCCAATTTGGAAGCCAATTTATTATCATTTGTTTAGTCAAGTCTATTGGTTTTGTGAGATGGTGGCATTTCAATAGCATCATGGCCTACTTAATTATCAAAACCTAATTTACAAGCTCAACAAACGGGCCGACAATTCCATTCAAATAATTTCAATTTACATCAAGCATTGTACAACACTTTAAAACGAGGAAATATTTGCGTAAATCGATTGAATTTGAAAATGTACTTTTAGCATTCCTCTAATTGGGCATCCTTAATACTTATTTTCTAAAAAAATGTACAAAATAAGAGATGTTGTTACCAAAAATAGAAGGCTATGTATTTCAAAAGAAATAAATTAAATTAAACAAAATATAATATAAGATGCCCTCATAGAAATTAAGATGATTAATATGAATTGTGATATTTACCTGTTAATTACCACAATGTGGCAGCGCACCTTGCTGATCGCCATCTGCTTCAGGGACTCCCTTAAGCAGCTTGCCGTGGCGACCACATTCAAATCGAACAGTTCCTTAATATCCTTGGTGGGTGATTCTAAAGGAATTACTGCAGTTAACTTGGATACTCTTTTATTTACATTAGTCGATTTTACCACTTAGAAAGTTGGCTTTCAATATGCCCGCATTGCAGATGAGCACATGAATGCAGTGGAAACGCTCCCATATCCAGCGAAAGCTGCTGATCAGCTGCTCATCATCGCTGAGATCACATTGACGCCCAAATATCTTACCCTCGCCAGTCACTTGAGCGTTGAGTGCCTGCCATGGCAATACTTAAGACTCTTTTTAAGACTCCAACCGACTGCTCACCTCGATGAGTTCTGCACGTCTGGCGAGGCCCACCACAACCATGCCGGCATTGGCCAAGGTAATAGCTGTGCTCGCTCCAATGCCCATCGAAGCGCCAGTGATGATGGCCACCTTGTTGCGCCAGTAGAACTTCTCCATGCCGACCAAATCTGAACTGATACTTAGATAGATGGCTAGTAAAGTGGCAAATACCGCTCGCTATGGAGATGACCTGACAGCTTCGTGTGCTTGCCGCAAACTGATCTCTAGGAAGCGGTTTTCTATCGTCAGCAGCTGCGATTGCCACTCAATTGTGGCAGCTCAGTCGGCTTTGCTTTGCTCATTCGCTGCGATTGACTTTGTGGACTTGCAGTTATTGCTTTTAATTATTCGCAATTTATGTCTATCTTATTGTGATGCACTTTAAATCCGGTCGCCAGCTAGAATTTCTTTCAGAACGTTGCACTCGAAGCGGGTCTGTTGCAGCGGATATGTTGTAGCAGTTACCCTGTCTAAAATACCCTGTAATTTAAAATATTTTAAGTCTAGAGTCGTTTAATATTTATTTATTGAATAAGGCTAAAAGCTGTACACATTTTGTTTCTAAATAAAAATGAAAGTGACATATTAAATTATATATAATTAAAAGTGAGTAATTAAATTTAAAATGTGAAACAAATTAAATTAAAGTATTTACAATATTTGGGGGTAATAAAATGTGAAATGGTCCAACATTCATTACAAGAATTGGGGAATCCCAGAAAAAACCTTAGCTTAGTAATATGGAAAATATAAAATTAGCAAGTAAGAGAGAAAGAGAGATATAAAGAGTGACATGGAAATTAAAGAAAAGATTTTCAAATCTCTAAGTCTGTGAAATCTGTGGTATCTCGATTCAATTACCAAATATATATTATGATCTAAGTTTTAAAATTGAAATGATAAATGTTTCTAACTAAATGCAAGGTATTTCCTAGTCAGACTCTCTTGAATTAAGCCTACTTACGTGTTTTATCTTACTTATCCATTACTGCGGTTGTTCACTATAAATTTGATATAATCCGCCATTCAAATTTCATTTTGTGGCTTCGGATACGGTGTCTCTCTCTTGCGGCTTTTGCATTTTCTTATTATATCACGTTTATTTCAAACGACGACTAAAAATGTATTACATTTGAAATCACAAAAATTATTTGCTACATTTTTAAACCAATTGTTTTTTAGTTGTTTGTTGTTGCTTTAGTGCCCACTGTAGCCAGACCAATTATTTACCCGTAATCAAATGTTTGTATATTGTGTAAAAGTATTCAGAAAGTGGTTGATAATGTCATCAGCCTGAAACATCTTGAAACGGTTGCATTCATGCGTCAAACCTTATCATATTTTTGTGTATTACTCAACAGTAGCTTCGGTTTCAGCTGCCTATCGCATTCTTATGGCTTCCCATCAACAACTTAACAGAACAGCATTTCTTGCCACGCCCGGTTGCATCTAGAGCCGAGCAAACTTGTTTTGCTGTCAAGTAAATCAAAATTGATATTTATCAACATGCTCAAAATAACCCTTAAATTATACCAGACTATTAGATACTTTCCTTAAATGACATTCTGCTAAATGTTTGAAAATCATAAATAAATCTAAATATTTAATGTAATGTAATTATTTATGTAAAAAACAAACTTAAAATGAAAAGCTTTAAATTGCATAAAAGTGACATGGCTTCAGTAATTTTGGCTTCAACTGTGGAAAATCGTATTTAATCTTTAACTTTTGGATACGATATTGAAAGTAAAGTATTTGGATGGGATGTGGTTAGGATACAGATGTACAGATATATGTATATGGATAGGAATTATATGTGATATGCAAAAATTAATAGGAAATCGATCGGGGAAATCAAACCTGCTATTATATTTGATAAATACATATCAAATTAAGTAAAGCTACTCTGTATGGTTGGATATGCACTTAGAATAATATACCCATTGGCAAAAAATATATTGGGTATAAATTGTGTGCAACGAGAGTAAAGTTGAGTTAAGCGACAATTGTAAAATGCAAAATACAATTCAAAAATGAATCCAAACTTGGATTGTTGTCAATGATGCAGCGTTGCAGATGACAGCAATAAAATGCAGGTGCTGCATCATATCACAAACCGATGTCATATCTGAGCCAAGTGGTCCTTTGTGTGGCAAGCGATGCTGTTCAGTTTAAGCCCAGTACAGTAGTTGACCAGGCTGTTAACGAATAAAATCTATACAACTACAATATTGGCCTGCTCGTAAAAATAACTTTGATTCGGCGACAAATGATAAGAATACTGGGGGCAATATAAAATCGCCGCTTGGTATTCAATTTCGTGGTTGTGGCATGGGGCAACAACGTTAAGTGACACCGCACTACCACACTGCACCACAGTTATCAAAATGGCAGGCATTTAAGCCATACAAAAGCCCAATTGCAAACATTTACAATGCACTGCACTTTCCCTCGCCCGCTTCTCAACACTCTTTGCCCAACGAAATTGATAGAAAATTGGCAGCCAAAGTGTTTTTAGTTTTGCTACAATTTAGTTTTTTTTTGTTTTTATTACTTCGCTTTTTTTTGTATTTATTGGGTCGCTTTTGGTGCCGCCAAATAAAACACATGAATGGAAAAGGCGCACATCGTGCTGAAATTTATTGTTGCATACTTTTCGGCTCAGCACTCTGGTATGCAAAAATAAAATTGTGTTGCCACATGTTGGGGCATGATGCTGTTGGCATTATTTATTTTTCGGTTAAACCCAAATATGCATTTTTCATGGGCCCGCCAAGCGATTTTTTTTGGTTGCAGCCCCATCCGCAAAAGTTGTTTCTGTTGCATTCCCTTTTAATTGTAATAACATTTGTTGCGCACACGATTCAAATTGCATTTATGTTTGCCAATTGGCCCTGAGATGTGAGCTGCTGCCGCTTCTGCTGGCTTGGCTTTTTATATTTTCGCTTTCACAATCTAATAAAAAGCTCACTCGCAGTTCGCTCCCTGTCACAAAATAAATGTAAACAATGCCAGAACAGGACAGAACAGAACAGAGCTGAAGAGAACAGAACAAACGAACTCTGCTCGTCGTGTGTCGAAACGGGGCCAAATTAAATTACAAACTTTTCTTTTAAGCAAGCAGTTTAATTGAATTGCTTCATTCCGCACTGCCAACAGAGGGAATTCATATATATATATATATATCTATATATATATATACCTATATGTATGTATATGGGTAAATGTATATATCCATGCAACAATTGTACTTGTGTTTTTATTGCATTTGAATGTGCGCAGAGAAATATAAGTTTTCGCATGCATAACAACTAGCGACAGAACAGAAAGTTTGCAATTGTAAGATATCTAATTTCAACTAAAGAACAGCCTTTCTCAAGAGTTTAGAGTGGAAATAACATTTAAAATTTAAATTAAATCAATTCACCGCTAATTTTGCAGAATAATTCAGAATAATTTATTATTTGTCACGCAAGGTTAATGTTGAAAAATTAGACCAAACATTTTTAAATATTAGTAGCTTACAATTAATGAAAATTATACGTAATGATGGCAGAGAGAAAGAGAGGCATAATTTGATTTAAGGGAGAGATAGAGTTCCACCGAGAGTAAGGCATTGTAAGATTATGTCTGTATGTCTGTCTTATTATTTTTTAGGTTTTGGAAATTGGCACAAATACTTTGAAATTCTGTAATTACGTAGCGTAAGAGTTAAGTCTAATAAAGAATAATTTGTTTGCAACTAACAATTAATCAAACGTGATTGTAAGAATTTAATTAAGTGGCACGCCCAATGTTAGACAACTGCATAATTGACACGTAGACAATAGACGACGATTAAATAATTATTTGAGGCACGCGTGTGCCACAAAACTATATATATAAAATACATAGACAAAGGATCTGTCAGCTGACAGGGATGTGCCGAAGAAGCAACCTAAAACTATGCAAACAATTTTAATGTTAAGTGCCAGCCGGTGTTAGTGGTTATTGTTGTTGTTGCTTGTGTTGTTTGTGATGCTGTTGTTTTTATGCAGAGACAACTTTTGATTAAATTAAAATTTATTTTAATTAAACAAGCGTCGCAAATGTCTCATTTACGCTTCGATGATGCGACAGGCGACTGACGGACAGAGGGACAGACGGACGTGCCAAGCATATTTCACTGCCTGTATCTGTGTGTCTGGGTGCGTATCTGTGTGTATGTGTGGCTGCAACAAAGTTGCTTTATTGCTCGCATGTTTTGCGGTCTGCTGACAATTTACACCATCCACAAAATTGTTGGCAGCATTTTTTGTTTGCCTATGAAAAACAATAATAGCAACAACTGCAGCTCAAGCTGGTGCTACCTGTTTTGCCATTTTCCCGTCAAATCTAGCCATTTTTATTAGCGTTAGAAATAGTAAGTAACTTGCAGTGAATTTTAGCCTTTTCTATACAAAGTTTTGCGGCATTTCAGCTTTGATGGATTTTTAAAACAAATATAAATATCAGTTTCTTTTAGCAAAATGTAAAAAACCATCACCTTTAATTTTGTATAATTTATAGCTGTAAGTAAATGGCTAGTGAATATAATTTAAATAGAAAAGTCAAATGGAAAGGCTGGAGATGGCCAAGTGAGGGGCTCATTACAACACTCATACGACAAATTCAACGGTAACGAATTCGAATTGCCGTAAAATCTGCCAATAAAATACTAATATTAAAGAATAATATAATTAACAAAAAGGTTCTGTGTATCGTTACAAAAAAAAAACACCCAGGACATAACACATATTTATTTTATAAAAATTTGTGTTTGAACAATAGGGTGAGCTACCCTTTCTAAAATGTATTTTTTATTTTGGGACTATTTATTTGTATTTATGCGAGTTTTTAACGGGAGTCCACGATACGCCTCTAGGATCATATAGTAAAAGCGGCCAATCCATTACTGACCTCAAAAGCCATTGGAATGTTTAGATCTCATTTTAATTTGAATTTATTATCAACTAGGCTGAAGATTAAAAGTTTTGATCTTAAGGTTTAGAGTTTAAGCTTAGACAACATAATATTTGAGCTAAAGTTAAAGTAATGTATTACAAAATATATATAGTGTTTAGTCCATAGTCTACAAGCTAGCTCTTTTTGTTGGGCAAAACTTGGCAACATTGCTCACAACTATTTAAGGCACACTTGTCCCAAAAACTATGTTTACCATTTGTGGCTAAAACACAAAAAACTAAATGACGCAGCATGCAGCGTGGGATGGGCGAGGCAACTAAGTGACAGCAAAAATGTCCAAATGTCCCCCTCCTGCGCTTAAGTGCATCTAATTAGCCTAGATTTTTGGGGTAAGTCCACGTACACCTGCTAAAGCCTGCAATAACATGTTGGTGTTGTTTTCTGTTGTTATTGTTGCTTGTTAATTGCTTTAAGCGAAGCAGCGCAGCATAAAAAGTTTTTGGCACTTGCACGCGAAACTTAACCCTCCCCCACCATCCCCCCTAAAATTGCCCTGACAATCCAGCCATAAACTCCCTCCGGTTTGTTGCGGCACTTTATTAGGTGCTCTGCGGCTTGGCTATTATTTGATGTTATTTATGACTAACAGACGCTTAGCGAACGCATTTGAGGCTGCAGCACCTGCAGCTGCAACGCCATAAGGTGTGCAATCTTATTTTCATTACCAGCAACAACAATACGAGAAAACTTTGCGTTTACTTTTTGGCAGAAAACAGCTAGTTTCAAGTGTTTGGCAATTAGATGCAAGTATATCGAGCATTCCCGCATTCATTAGAAGTTTTGTGTGGAAAGCAATGCGAACGCACCTTCCTCAAAAAAATAAAACAAAAAGTAGAAAAACTACACTCGAAAAAAATACTTAATAATTTCTAAATTAAATTATTTCTGTTAAATTTACTAAATCCAGTTGAAATGCTTGCCCTTAAACAACCATTATCATATTCTTCTCTTTCTAATTTTTTTTCTTTAGTCTGATGGACTTTTGATGGTACTTTGTGATTGGTAATAAATTATTGTTTTAAGTAGCACAACTCCGTAAACAGTTGAATTCCATTATGGAGAAACATAATACGTAATTATTGAAATTTTAATAAAAAGCAGAAATGATAACTCTTATTTTTAGAAAAAATCTTTTCTGAATTCCAGAAAATAGTAAAGAAAAATGCAAATAAATTAAATTAAAATGAAGTACGCGTATTACAAATTATAATCTAAAATGAAATACAAATATTTTATATTATTTTGTAATTTTCTGTTATTTTTTTAATTTGTATAAATTATAGTTTATCTTTCTTCGATTTATCTAGGTCATAATTTTTCTTAGTGTACGGTAACCATTAGGCGGCCAAGCAAACAATGTTGCTTCCAAGTTTTTAGTGCCGCAAGCGAGCGTTCGTGCATGTCGCCGGTCTCCGCTGGACTGCCGGGTCTGGAATTGCAGGACTGTCGGCAAACGGGTGGTGCGAGAAGGACTGCAGGCATAAATCACGTGCGGCGCACAAGAAACTTTTGATTTGTGAAATCAGAAGCTATTTGCTGCGCTGCAATCAGCACAAACATTGTGTATACAAATGCGTCTCGACGTCCACTTGCAGCCTGAAGGCAAACTTTTGCTTTTTGGCATTCGTCAGATATGCAGTAGCCAAAGCCAAATCCAAATCCAAATCCAAAGCCATATCCAAACCCAAAGCAAAGTCCAAATCCAAGTCCATATCCAAGTTCTAGGCTCTGTCTGCAACTTTTTCTCTCTTGTTGTAAAGTTTTTAATAGTTTGTTGGCGCTTTCGCTGATTTGCTGTTGTAAAACTTTGCCGCTTTGTTGTCTCTGGATCTTTTTCTTTTTTTTTACAAATTATATGTATTTATTTATTTATTTTTTCGCTTTAAGTAGGAAACAGTCAGTTGAAATGCATTACTAAATTTCAATGGAGCGGCTAATGAAGAGCTTCAAGTAGCTGTTTTCATTTCTTCTCTCTGCCTTGCCGCTTTAATCCACTCTATATCCATCTATTTATTTTGGTGGCATGTGGCACGTGTCCACTATAATTTGGCTTTAGCCGCACTGCGCTGCGTCCCAAAAAAAAAACCAAAAAAACTATGTTAAAAGAAACTAAAAGTGTGTCAGGCTCTAAGCGTGCCCAGCAGCATTTATCATTTAAGCCAGGAAGACACTAGAATTTGTCACATTTCTAGGCTGCAGTGCAACCATAAAATAGTAGATGTGGACGAGGACTAAAAGCAAAAAGTGGAAAATAATCAACTAAAGCTAAGTGCAGCAATGGCACCAACGGCAACTGCGACAAAGTGTGCATACACAAAATGAAGAAAGTTACCATATTATGTACCTCTCTTTCTCTCTCCCTCTCTCTCTCTCTCTCTCTCTCTCTCTCTTTTACCATATCTCTATCCTTGTCATTTAGTGTGTCTCTATATTTAGCCCTAAAATGGGCATACTAAAGATTTTGTGCAAATATGCATAGCCAACAACTGCAGACATTTTCGATACTATAATAATATACATATCAAAATATATAAAGTTCATACAAAAAGAGAAAAAAAACTATTTTTTAAGCTGATATTATAAAAAATAACATAAAATCTAGGGCTACAAACTTTTCTTGCTAAATACTCTACCTCATAGCTGATTGAAGGGTATCTCCTTGGGGTTTACACTTTCCCTCTTGAACATTCTTCTACTTGCCTTTTTTTTATGATCTGCTACATTACGAGAAACTCATAGGAAAGTAGTTAAACTTAAACTTTTAGCTGACATAATTTCACTGTGCCCGCCTTTGAGTGACATATACAAATGTAGTAATAAATTTTGCACAAAGTATACAAAAAGTTTTCAGCAGGGGATGACGTCACTCACACACACACTTACACACACAAATATGTTCATATAACTTCATATATATATATATATATATATATATATATGCATGTGATTATGTGTGGCAGGAAAAGCGGCTGGCAAATGCACTAAATGAGTTATGCGGCGTATGCGTGCTAAAGTGAGGCTCTAGATTAGTATTGTTGCCATTTAAAATAAAACAGTTGAGTTTCTGAGTATTCTTAACTTAAAATTCCCTATGCATTAATCATTTAAGCATATCTGTAAAATGTAATATGTCATAATTAATAATAATTCAAATGAATGGATTTTCTTAGATTTTAAAACAGATTACGATTAAAATTGCCCGAAGCCATGCATATTATTATTTTTTTTTCAGTTGAACGAAACAGAAAATACTTAAAGCTTTCGTACTTAAGTTGTTAAATTTGGTCACTTAGTCGAATCAAAAATATTTGTGTTATAGCAAAGAATTAGTGTTTTTTTCTTAGATACGAACTACATGAAATTCTTGAATGCAAACTTGAATTTATGTTGAATCTTATATATCTCAAACCAAATTGTGTTTAATAATTTATAACTTTCCTAATTGATATATGTATTTTTTGTAGTGTGTTTATTAAGCGCGATTTCTTTCATTTTGACCTTTAACGCAGGACGTTATTATTATTTTCAATGCTTATTTACTTGCATTTAAGCCACAAATTGCTGAGCATAGTTTGATGACGTTGGCGAAGGAACCCCTTCTATTTTGGCCAAGTTCATGGCATGATGGCTGACGTCTCAGCACGTGCTGCCCAGATTCATCTCAGTCAGTGGCAGTCAGCGAACAATTTCTCCATTTAAATGAGAAAAAATTGTGGAAATTTGTAACTGAGGCGCTGTGGTGTTGTTGTTGCTGGGAACGAGCTTTTTCTTGTTTTTGTTTTTGCTTCGGCTTTGCCAGTCAAGTCAAGTAAACATGACGTGCAATGTCTAATTTTTTTTATTTTATATTTTTTACTTTTTTTTTTATTTTTTGATTCGTTCTCTCGCCAGTCGTTGACTCCGTGTGGCCGCCCGTTCTCTCTCTCTCTCTCTCTCTCCCTCGCTCTCTCTCGCTCTCTATGTCTCGCACTCTCGAGCGCAATATTTTACATTTTCATGCATGACGCGTTTAATCACGTGATGCATATGATTTTCAGGCTTTCCGGGCAGAGACGCAGGCGGGTGGTCGCGCTGGGGTTGGGTGGTCGGGGGCGGGCAGCGGGCAGCGCTCACTTCCCATTTTCTCATCCTTACATGCATGCATACAGTTCCATCAGCATGAATTATGCCTTGCATACTTTTAGCTGCTTTCCTTGCGTGTGTGTGTGTGTATCTGTTGTTGTTGTTGAGCTTAGGTCCTTGGCGCTTGCCTGCTTGTCTGCTGTGGTTTTCTGTTTGGTGGCCCTCTGGCGCCTTTACGAAATGTCGCCTTTTATGTTAGACTTTATTTGGTGGTGTTGAGTTTGGTTTTCATTTTTGTTGCAGCCCACTCAAAAGTTGTGGATTAGAGCGTGTAATTTAACTAAAAAGAGCACTCTTCACATACGACGCGTCGGAAGTGTTTTTCCCGGGCAATGTGCTTTTAATTTCTCTCTCATTCTACCTCTCAATCTCCCACTCCCCACTCTCTCTCGCTCTCTCTCTCTCTGTCTCTCTTAGTCGACTCTTTGGACCAGTGCGAAATTCCCATGTAATTTATGTGCTTAACTTTCACAGTCCGCTGGCAGCAGTCACAAAAAATAGTCATAAAAATGCTCGACATTTTCACACTTTTGCGCCTTTTGGCCAGAAACTGAAAATGAAAGCGACCACACAGCCAACTGGCCAAAAATAAGAACAGCAACAAGAACAACAACGGCAACAACAAGAACAACCGAAAATATATTCAAGTGAATATTTATGAGCGACAAAAGTAGCATTTGTGCTTTGCATTTTGCTTTTCAAAATGGCGAGAGAGTTGTTGTTGTTGTTGGTTGTTGGTTGGTTGTTGTTGTCGGTGATATTATCCCTACGTTATAGCTGTAAGCAACAGTCGGCCAAAAAGCGATGGGCCAACGTTAACAGACTCGCTTTAGCTTTTTGGCCAGTTTTGTTGTGGTGATTGTTGTTGTTGTTGTTATTGTGCTCTCGTTGTCAGCATTTCCGACGTTGATGAGTTTATGCTTTTGGGCTATATTACTTTATTCCCCAATGCTATGTGTGCTTATATTTGTGTAACTGTGTGGCTGTGTGTGTGTGTGTGTTGTGTGTGTGTGTGTGTGTGTGTGTGTGTGTGTGTGTGATTGTGGGCACTGTAACTCTGCGGTTATGCGTCACACACAAACGTCCATTCACGACTGTCAAGAGTTTTCCGCAATTGATGGTCTAATTATGCCACCAACACTAAATTTCATGACTTTGGTGGTCGAGTCGAGTTGTCCCTGGATACGTGTGTGTGTGTGTGTTTTTGGCAGACAGGACGCATGTAATTTAATGAAAAAACATTCGCTCACACACACACACACACACACACACATAAACTATGACTAAGGGCTATGCATTTAAAGTGTGAAAGATGCCCATCAGCGATTGCCCTTTAACAGATTGATGGCCATCTCGTCGTCCTAGAGCCTGTCCAGTTCTTCAACTCACAGGACTCATACATGCCGCATTACAAGCATTATCTGTCAAGTATCAGTAAGTGACAGCTTGAATGAATATAATGATTTCTATAGAAGCTTTGCTGTATTACCATTAAAACATTAAATTATCTTCGTACAGAAATTTCAAAGAACAGCAATTCGGAAGCATTATTTTGTGCTTGTGAACAACAAAGTTATGTATTGGTTTCAAAATATATATATTTTTTTAATTATCTTTTTGATTTTTTAAAAATAGTAGTCGACAACAAAATATTTCTTTCATTTAATACCGGCAAGGACAAATAAGTGGGATTCTACGAAAATTGTCTCTGCTACTCATTGTGAACATCAAATGATATCAAAAGATATCAAGTCGTAAAATCGTAACGAGAAAAGCTGGTATTGAATGCCCTTTATTTCAGTTTTTTACTTAAATTTGATGATTTATTCAACAAAAATGTATAATATTTTCAAGTCCATCTATGTGGGGCATAAAAGTCTAGTACATAAAAACTGTGACAGAGTTTCTCTAAAACCGGAACTTTAAACAAAGTTAGGTCAACTTGTTATAATAAAAAATATAACAAAAATTTGCATTAGATCATGATTGATTCAATAATAAATTACCTCAAAATGTAAATGTTTTAAATTCTATTTAGCAAAATTATTAGCCGCTTTAAACAATATGACTTTAATGATTTTTCTTGCAGCTATTTGTTGTGTCGGACCTATCACAAAAATATGCTAATTAGATTGTTCGCACTTAATAATTATTATATGCATATTTATGAGCAAATATATTTATGTATAATCATGTACAAACAATAGGTTATTTACTCATTCACATCAATGACAAAATAAAAAAAATATGATAATTTAATGCAGAACATATTTTATTATTAGCACCGACAAGTTTTGTAGAGAATCGGATCTAATGTGACAGGTTTCTACAGCACATAATTCGATTATTCGTAATTTGGTTTTAGTAAACATTTGGGCTTCCAGGTGGCAGGTTCGCTTCACCAAATATGTCTTTCAATTGGCAAACACTGCTGCTAACTGTGCTCAGCAGTAATCTACTATGTTGCTGGAACACACTCGGAGTCGGAGCACAGTTGTTTGAACAGCCGGCGACAAAGTAGGTCGTCTGTGGGCTTATGTAAAAAGCAGGTCAATCTATTGAGCAGTTATTTACTTGCAGTGCTGCTTACACAACCTATAAACGACGTTCTGGCGATGGTCGTCCTAATGGCGGTGATGGTGGAGCCACACAGCTGCCAAATCAAGTGAATGCAATACAAATTACTAAGGCAACGGAGCTGCACGAAATCAAGGATAGCGGTGCACTGGCGCCATTGTTGCAGCAATTGTTGGACCAAACTATGCTAAATTGGCAGCAACCAGAACAGCAGGAGCAACAACAGCAGCGGGAGCAAACGCGATTCCAACCACAGAGCCTACCATTTGAAGGGAAACAGCCAAAACAACAACAACAACAACAAAATCAGCAAAACTTTTTTGTTTATGAAGCCTCAGATCCTGTGAGGTTGGCAAGTCAACAACCTCAAATATTGCAGGGGTTCAATGGCGTCAATGTACGGCAGCAACAACAGCAATCAACGTCTACGCAATATCAACAACAACAGCAACAACAACACCAACAACAACGACAACAACAGCAGCAACAACAACAAGAACAACACCAACAATTCACTCAGCTGCCAATTCAGATGCAACAAAAACAACATCAGTACATCCATTATGTACAAACAGGGCCAAAAATTGCATTGGCGCCGCCTGCAACGGCAGCAGTAGCAACAACAACTGGAACATCAACAGCAACTTGGCCGCCAGCAGCTAGTATTGTGGCGCCAATCGGAAGTCTGGGCAGCAGTTTTCAGCCTACGTAAGCAAAACAACTTTCAAGCAAAATACTTTTATTACCGGATGCATGGTACTACTACTACTACTACTACACTGTTCAAAGGGTAACAAGAAGTTGTATTTATGTTATGTGACAGACAAAAAGAAGTGTACATTTTCTTACTCAACAGCCGAGTCCATATAGCCATCTCAATCTGTCTGTCCGTGTATCTGTACGTCCGGTTTTTCAACATCAGCCAGAAAATGTTAAGTCGATAAAATACACAGACTGTAAAATTTTTATAAATTTCCGACTCAATCAAAATGTTTATAAGATCTGCAAATTTATAGTTTATGCTATCGTAAAGCTTATAAATTTCAAGAATATTCCACTTATTATTGAATGTTTTAATCAGCGGGGTCTGCAATAACTGTCAATCTCCTATTTTGAAATAGAATAGGATAGAAATAGAATATTCTTGCATGGCATAGAATATATGTCAATTTTTTAATTATTATGGAAGAAAGTGCACGTTTATTGGGTAAGGCACACATTATATGACTACAGGGTGTTTCCTAGTCAGACACCCTCGACTATAGATATCTTGGCAGATTTTTGTTGCTGTTGTTATTTGTATTCAAACAATGCATTTTAATTAGCTCACCTCAAGCGGATCATGCGACGGATGAGTGGTGCGAACGCTGCTGCAAGGAGAAGGGAGAGGCGGGCATGCCGTGTTCCTGCTGCTATGCGAAGCCGCTGCTCAGTGCAAAGCTGCTCAAGGCGACAGCTGGTTAGTGGCTTTTAATTAAAAATGGCTCGGTCTGATTAATAAAGATGCGCAATGGTTGAGAAAATAAATTAATAAAAAGTGTTGCATATATTCGCGCAGCTCAATAGCTGTTTCCGTGTGTGTGGGTGGTTGAATGCAGCAGATGTCGCATATGTGTGTGTGTGTGTGCAACAGCAGAAAGTTTCTACAATATGTGTCTTATCTGTCATCAACGATGCCACGCCTCTAGATAACTCCATTTGCTGTCGCTACTGCTGCTGCTGCCATGTTGTCCAACTTGAAAAACAAAAGCGACTCATTCAACTAAAAACAATTTCTAAAAATATAAAAACACGCCATACAGAAAGAAAAAACCGCAACACTTCATGTTGAGTGCGACGTTGCAAATTGTTTGCCACTGTTTGTATGTGTTGGTGCTGCGTTGTCAGCAAGAAAATAATAAATAAAAATTCGCAAAAAGTATGCTGCGGCTGCTGCTGTGTGTATGTGTGTGTGTTTGTCTACAAAAGTGTTTCAGCTGAAAAATGAAAGTGCTGAAGTGTTTTTCATTGTTTTGCGTCAACGCTAAGCACAATCGCCAGACGACAGTTACAAACAATGACAACAGCCAAAACTAAGTAAAACGAAGACACGATGCGGATGACGACAGCACAAACTGTGGCAATATGATTGGTTCTACCTTCTATCTCCTGGATGATCCTTTATATACTGCCAGAGATTTATTAAATTGATGATCTCAACCTAAATACAACTTGACTTGCTTGGCTTAATACATGATGGACTGGATTATGATTGCTTACTGGAAATGTATATTCATTCTATAACCGATCGAACGATTGTTATAAATAATTATATAGAATATATTATAGGAGGACTATCATATTCTAGTACACCATTCATTTTTTTATATGAATAAAAATAAAAAACATATAAATAACAAAATGGGGTCGCTAAACAACAAACAATTTATAAATTCAGTTGAATTGTGAATTTTTTATAACTTTTCTGCTCATTACACATTACACATTGCTAAAAATTTTGATTAACAGCTTTATTATTTATTATTATTTATTCATTTAGCTGACACTTAGAATAAATAATGAAAATAAAATTGTGAAATAAATATGCATGCATAAATAAAATAGCTTTAATATCTGGCCTGAGAAAGGGGGATTGAACCAAACCGTTAAGCCTGATACTTCAAAGAGGCCTGAAAGAGGTTAATAAAAATGCTGTGTCATGCCATATTTTGTAGCTTGTATTGTTGTGTTTGAGGAGGCAACTGTAATTTCATGCTCGCTGCTTAAAATGGACCATAATCGGGGTGCGTGGCTAATTAAATTCTAAGCATTTGCCAGCAGCTACCGAGTACAAACACTAAAAAATGTTTTATACGACAACAGACAGAGTAGCAAAATCCAGCAATAAACCGACAGCAAGTCTAACCCTAACCCATAACCCCTAACCCAAGCTTATAACCCGACCCCCACCCGCTGTTCGCAATGACAATTTCAATTGCAGATCCTGGACCCACACACGCCCCTATGCAAATGGAAAAGCCGAGTTCTCACTGTGCTGCTGCTGCCTGTTTCTCAGCTTGTGCTGACAGCTTTTGAACTGCCTTCGTTTGTTGTTGTTGTTGTTGTTCTTGTCGTTGTCGTTGTCGTTGTCGTTGTCATTGCCATTGCCGTCTAAATTAACCGTTTCGTTACATCAGCGCACTCCTTGTCTATCTTTGTGCGTTACCAGTTGTCAGTTGCCCCCAGATGCGACTACGTCTCTAGCTATACACTTGCTTTCGAAGGTATTTTTAATTATCCCATGAACTGAGTAACACATTGAAGCTCACATCTCAGATAACAACATTTATCCGCTTGTCTATATTACAATAAACTATATCAATAAGTATATATTTTTGTGTTTTTCAAGATATCTTAACCAAATTCACTATCCTCAGTCAAATACTTAGTTTTAAATAGATTTTACAGACAACCGGGAAAAAATTACTTTAATTTTTAATTACAATTCGTTAATTTAATGTTGTATTTCCTCATTTGAGATTCAGTTGCTCAACTCATAAATATCGAAACTATCCCGAATAGTAAGATTCCAAAGAACGTTGTTCTTCTTCTCGTATAGCTTACATAGAAACCAAGGGTATACAAAATTGGGTACGCCGATAATGGCAGTACTTTCTTGTTTAGTTTCAAGTTTGTATGAGGCAGTCGTGCGTGGCCCGGGCGCTTGCCAATTGGCGCAATCAGGCAGCGACTTTAGAGACAACGCCACTGCCACTCGACTCAACAGAATTGGCTTTGTCTTTGTAGACGTGTCCGGGTGTGGATCTGGATCTGGGCCGGGGCCATGGTCCTGTGCCTGGTCTGGTATCCGCCCTGATTGGCATTTACAATTAGCGCGCGGGTAAACAATAAAATCGCATGGCCTTAAAATCCTTTGCGTTCTCTAATGAACAGAGCCCGCCTCAAAGTACATATGCAGCCTAACACCACCACTAACACCCTGTACACACAACCACACCCACACACCCGCCTCGCACACACATCTTACCCATATGCATGTGCTCGGAAGTATGAAATTGGAATAATGTACTCGTAATTAGATATTTGATTAATGAGCCGTGTACGCGTTCGCCTTTGACTCATCACAAGTGCTGATTTATCGCTGTCAACGGTCCCATATCATAAACAAACACAAATACCCACTCATCCATACACACACACACACACACACACACACACACACACACACGCACAACAAAACGAACACATTTCAATTATGAACAATCGGTTAATCATTTTCGCGATTAGCTGACCAGGTCACAGAACAAAACTGCAAAATCTAATTAGGTTGAATTTCGAATTGGGAATTCGATTTTGGTTTTGATTTGGAATTTGATTTTGATTTTGATATTGTTCAGTGATTTTAATGCGACGATTTGCGATTATGTCAGCTGCCAGTCGCATTGACATTAAGTCCACTTAATGTTGCAAGTTCTTGTGTTAAAATTTGCAGATAATTATGCATCAATATAGCGGACATTGTCGTTGTTTTTGATGTTGCCGCACCTTTTCAGGTTAGCGACGTGCTGCAAGCATGCAGATTAAGTAAGAGTCATCGATGAAATAAACGTAATTAATGGCAATTAAGTGGGCGTGGCCAGCAGCTGCAAATGGGGCACAAATAGCCAACTCGGCGCTAATGACCCATATTATGGCTGCCTGTGTGTGTGTGTGTGTGCGTGTTGCAAGTGCGCATTCATTGTACGTTAAATAATTGCAAAAGCTTAAAGTTGTCAGTGGAAGATGCTGTTAATTGGGTCAATAAGCTGTTGTAAGAGTTGCACAAAAAAAAACATTACTTCATTCACTTCATAAGTTTTCGGAATAAATCGGCTTACTCATTTACTTGCGGCAATAATTTATTATTGGCTGCGAGTCGAGCGAAAATTGTTATAATAAAGTCGTGATTATTTTTAAAAGGAGCAGCATTTAAGTCAAGCTGATTCATATGTCAACTCATTAATTTCTCCATATGAACGCGTTTAAACTTTATGATAAGCATATGATTAAATCTGGATGGATAACTTAATGAATTTAAAACAATTCATAAAAATGAATGTATAATTCCAATAATAATAAGTAAAATTAATTAAAATATTAAAGGAATAAAAAATCTTTAATTGAAAATAAAATAACGTTTCTTTAGTTTTCAGATAGCTTGAAAAGTCTTGTATAATTATTTCAAAAGCAATGCTTGAGGGCTATATAATTTGAGGTCAAGTGAATCGCTTAAGCAAATTCAACTTAAACAGATAATCATTAAATTAAACTCACTAAGACAGCATATATCTGGTAATCTCAATTTGTAATTAAACTTATTGAAAATGTTGAGGCTTTTGGTTAAGCATTTAGTTGCCTGGCTGACCATTGCACAAAGTCTGCGATTAAATCGTGTTGGAGTGAGCCGTTCAAATTATGTGCACAGTTTGTTGTGGTTGAATTGCATATTAAATCTAATTTGATTTGTATTTGCTTGCGTGCACCACCATTGAATGGATAACGATTTACAGCATGGGATGACGCCTGAATTGCTTTGAGAATTGAGACTTGAGGTTTTGCGAGCTTTATTTAGGAGCAGGGCAGAGTTGGGCAGAACACTGCGAGGTGGGTAGGAACCGCAGGAAGTGCCTTCCAGCTGGGCGTTCTTGCAGTTTCGTCAAGCTGATGTAATGTTGTGGTTGAGTTTTGGGGCACGTCGCTTTGAGGCTTTTGCCCGGATTGGTTGCAAGTGCTCAACAAATAGTTCAAGCCAGACAAATATTGGAGGTCGCTTTGAATTTTGCTGAATCTCTCCAAATAATTGAAAATGTTGTAATTAACATTTCAAAACAATAAACAAGAATTAAAAGTCAAATTCCTCATGTTTGTTTTGTTGCATTGTTTTATTTTGGGTGCTGCCGACCATTTTTTTATTTTTATTTTTGTTCTGGCGTAAATTCCCAACAAAACATTTTTACATATTTTTTACTCACTTTCAAAAGCATGTCTTTGATCTCAAACATGTTCGGAATTGAGGGTGGTGGCCCTGCAGCAACAAAAACAATAAAAGTTGTATTAAACACACAACAAATCCGCGCAGCAATTTATACACAACTCACACACATTCATGCTAAATACAATTTACACAAAAAGAAAATAAATAAATAAAATAAACAAATACGCGAGTAATGTAAGTGAAAAATAAGCTTCAGAGTATGACGCAGCCGTTTGAGGGCATTTTTTTGCGGAATTCATTATTTTATTTGGATGCAACACTGCCAGGCAGAGTGTCGCCCGAATGTAATGTAAATAAAGTCATCAGTTGCGGGGTGTTCGGATGGAAGGGTAAGTTTTGTTTTGCAAAATACGAAAGTTTCTAGAAGCCTTAAAAAAAAACAAATGCTCTTATTTTTTTATATATAAATACTTTGGAAAGAGACTTTCTTTGTCAGTTATTGCATTGCTTGCGATATTTATGAAAATGTCCATATTTGAAATCATTTTGTAGCTAGGCATTATGAGATTATTTTTTGATGAATTTTATTCTGTCTGTTTAGAAATATTAGCTTTCATCTTTTCGTTGAAATGTAACTATTTTATTTAAGCACATTTCAACATACCTCTTGTCAATTAAAGTTGTTTCTTTTTAATCAAAAAATTAACTTGTGAGTATATTTTATGTAATTCAAAAACATTTTTATTTTAAAACATTTTTATTTTATTTTAGATTCTGAAGAATCAGTTTTATCTCACTATTTAAATCATTGTTTTTGGGACAATCTTTCTACATTCTTTCTACTCTTGCGCTCACCCAAATAGAAAGTTTCTACTTATGCAGGCAACAGCGAAGGCCAATCATTTGAATCACAAATCTTATCATGAAGCTCAATCTTAAAGTGAAACACTTCCAATTTGCATTCTCTGTTAGTATTTTTCTTAATGACACCATTTAATTCGGTTTACGATATCATTGTATTATAATTTCAAACAAAGCGTGTATAAAATAAGGAAAGGCAACGCACAGCAGATCAGCAATTAAATAACAATATTAAATTATCACATTATAAAACCTTTTGATTGATGTACCTATTTGTATGACTGTGCGTGTGTTGTGTGTGTGTGTGTATGTGCGTGTGTTTAATATACGCATATGATAACTCAAAACGACTGAGCAAAAGTTCAGTGGTACACAAATCGTGTGTTATTCATATTTGTAATTTATTTTTTATAATTGTGCTTATTAATTTGCCAATAAAATAACTGCAAGCAGTGAGTACAAAGAAAGTTAAATAAAAAACAAAGTTAAAATGTTAAAGATAAATAAATGAATGTGTGCCAACTTCATAAATTTGTCGCAGGTGCATTTATATTGTATTTGTGCCCAATGAACTTGACATGCAACTCGCCGCATGACGCATACGCTACTTGCAACCGGACATGCACTGACGTCTTCTGCGTGTGTCAGTCGGTACGCTCCGGCAGAGCAGCCAAATGGTCGCTCACATTTGGAAATCGACGCTTGCGAACCGGATTTACTCAAAAACAAAAATAAAAGAGAAAGAAATACAAACAAACGCAGTGAATGCTTTTTTTTTTTTGGTTATCGAACTTGATGGGTGCCTTAAATATAAAAACACACAGCGCTCAGAACATTAGACGTGTTTGAGAGCTCGATTTAAACGTAACTTGACGTGATACAAAATTTATCAAAATTGCAAATCATTTAAAAAAAAAAGCGTAAATATATTATAAATATTTGTCTACAAGTTGAATGGTGTATTATCAATTCTTCGAAAAAGATATCAGTGCAAAGTGAATATTCAACACAACAAATGGCTGCCAAAAATTATAGAAATGTGGTAAGCATTACATATATAATAAATATATTCGAACATATTTTAATAACTATTTGTATGCCAAAATTCTAGTTGCTGCTTGTCTGCTGTTTGGGCCTAAAACTGAGCACAAGTCATGCGCTGCCTCGCTACAGTCAAATCTCGCTGAAGAGGCCCTTCGATCACCGTGGCGCCAGCAGCGAAACATTATTAGCTTATGCATCTCGGCCACAGCCACCGATGACATTGACTGACAATTATAATTTAATTATGCCCGAGTATTTTGATCATCATCCGGATGAGTCGATGCAGTTGCAGAACTTTGCCAATTTCAATGAGCTCGAAATGAGTTCCGACAACGATCTGGGCATGGAAGAGTCACAGTTCCTATCGAGGACACCAGTACGATCTCCGCAGCCTGTCAACGCTGAGGAGCAGCGTGCTCGCCTGGAATTATCTCCAGTGGACATCAGTTGGAATAAGAAGGCACAGCAGAAACTGAAGAAGGGCAACACCAAGCCTAAGGGTTCAGACTATGCGGAATGGGATCAGTTCGATTACGATCTTTATAGCGTCAATCCCGGCGAGAACACGAAATACAATGATTTCTAACTACGTCAAACGGGGGCAACTTTCTAGCTCGAGATATTCCCGTTATTGTCTGTTTTTGTTTGTTTTGTTAAGCACTGAAATAAATTATTTATTTATTATAAAATTCGTTGCGCAATTGAATGAAATATGATTCTAAAAGCATTCTTTATTGACGGCATGTCGCGCCATAATTCTATTTTTTTTACCATTTCGTTAAATACTTTGCCTAATTTGTTTAATTGCGCTTGTCATTAGCATTTAGCGTGTCTGGCTGCTGGCTTTAATTATAGACACAAATTCCAACTTCCAACTTCCAAGAAAAAATATAATTATAAATATGGCGTAATTCTTCACTGGCTCTTCAGCTTTTCCCTACCAATCATCGGTGATGAGTTCAAGTGAAGCAGCAGCGGAAGCTACATCATAATCATGATGACACTTATATGTACATTGACACTTTGTTTACCATTGGTGGCGCTACAGCGTTGCACAGTGACGAGTTTGCTCACACATTGAAGCATTTGACGTCAGAGAGTGAAACGTGTTTTAGTCTTTAAAACTGTATACTAAATGAGCAGTTACTAAAATGGAGCTGTTTCTTCTTGGCGTATCTCGTATCTCAGTCATATGTTAAACTTATGACTAAGTCAAAAGTTTGTTTTGCACAGTCGTGTAGAGCAGGTTTCGATTTGTTTGGGTTTAACACTAATCTGATGATAAATATTTCCAAATTAAGTATGGAATGTAGAATGGAAGAATTTTTGCTTCTGCCCAGAGAAATTAATTTGACTTGTGTCAGATGAGTTTTCTAAGTAAAAGAGTCATCCGGGTTCAAATATAAGACTTGAATATTAAAGATGGCATTGTTATCTTAGCCAATGGCTATAGTAGCTATGATGGGTAGTTTACTAGTTTGGTCGATAGTTGGTGACTAATGTCACTATTCGTGATAGTGATAATTAAAAAAATGTATGAAAGGAAAAAATACTATAGCAATAATGATATTTATTGTAAGCATTTTTAGCTTTTAGAACTTTTAGAACATTTTTAGAACTTTTCAAAAAATTAAACATATCCTTTTATTTTAATTTAAATTGTATATAGTCCATTTATATTACATGTAATAATAAAAAAATATAGTAAAGGAATAATAAAATACTTATTGAAATCATTATTATCCTTATTATTATATAAGAATACTGAAGTCGAGTGAGCTGATACATACATATGTAACTATGTAACTATGTATATACATAATAATACAATTTTTAACATTATATCTTTTATTGCTATCGGAAAATGATCATAAATATTTTTGTTTGATTGTTGCCAGAATTAACCGGACCAGAAAACAAACGGAAATACTGGCAAAAACATTGCCAGAGTTTAGTAAACAAAACAAAGCATACTTTTGGGCTTGCCAATAAAAACATTTTATTATTAATAAAAACTAAATAATAATCATTTTTAAACGTAAAGTAAATAAAATTATGAGAAAAATGATTAAAATAATAAATTATACGCTTTTTATGTAGAGACCAATTGTTACCTTATAAGTTTTAAAGGAAGGTTGATTTGCTGGCATCGAATGGATAAAATTCAACGTATTTTTCAACAAAAGTCTTTACACACTAATTTGTTTGTTAATCTAAAACACAAATAAAGGAACTACTTTGTTTTTTGTTGTTCATAATTGATTTTTACTCTTAATTCTTCTTTATACTTATGGAAAGGGACTAACACTTACTACTAATAAATTCGATGTTGAAATGCATCTAGTTATAAGGATACCTGGCCACCTGCTCCTGGACATGGGCATGGAGTCGTCTATCCTTCGGACGTAGCTGACCCTGAGCATTTGGCTGGGCTCCTGGAGGCACAAAGTTATCCGGCTGGCAACCAACTTTAGCTGGTTGCGTTTGCGCACGCGCCGCGTGCAACACCTTATGATGATCAATGTCAATTTGGCCGGGATTGAGATTCAGCTGCTGACACTGTCCATTGGGCATGCAGTTCGTCACATGGCGCTGATAGTTGCGCGTATCACCTGGTATCGATTGTTTGTAGTCGTAGGTGTCCAGTGCTGAGCTCGGCGACTGGGCGTTGTAGTCACCGATGCGTGGAGGCGCCGCGGGGTATCCGTTAACCTCAGGTGGGGGTGGACCGGAACCATGGCCACCATCCTGAACGCGTTGGCCATGTGGCAGCGTGACAATGGCATACGGCTGTGGGTTGCTATTGTGTGGCTGTCTCTGATGTTGCTGCAGTTGCTGATGTTGCTGCTGCTGCTGCTGTTGAGGTGGACCATAGTTGGACGCTGGCTGTGCAACTGTCAAAGCCTGTGGTTGGCTATAGTAACTGTCAGCTGACTGCTGCAACTGATTTGGTGCCGGTGCATGCGCCTGTAGCTGTGGCTGACTGTAGTAGCTGTTGGGCGCTGGTGGTGCGGCTAAGCCCGCTGACATTTGTGGGTAGCTGTTGGTGTTGATCAGCAGCGGATTTTGGTGTAGCGAACTGGGGGGAAGGTATTGCTGCTGCTGCGGTTGCTGCACCTGATGTGGAATTTGATGATGATACTGCTGTTGCTGCTGCTGCTGAATGCCTGGCACCAAATGTGATTCATGGGACACATAAACTGCTGGCGATAGGTGCGCTTGTAGCTCATAGGTGCGTCCATGTGGTCCAAGTGTTTGAACTATATACTTAGCGGATGGACGCTGGGGCGTCACTTGGAATGGAGTGTTGGGACGCGGATAATGGTACTGTTGCGACTGAGCACAACTCATTAGCGCCATCTGTGGTAAACGGATGTATTGATATTAATATTAATTAAGCAAGTTATTAAATCAGTGTCGACCCGCATTTAGGGCTCTACTCACCGTCAAGACTAGCAGCAACATGTTGGCCATCAAATAATAAATGCTATATCGTTGATTATAGCTGTGTGTTTTTTTGTGTTGTGCACGCCTCGCCGACTGGCAAATGATTGAGCTCGTTGCTGCTGAGATAACATGGCTAGACTTCTTCAGAAGAGGAATCACCAGCAGAGTAGTCGCAGCGACATCGAACACCAAACTGGTTTGACTATATTGAGTTGTAATTGTGGCAACCGCATCAGCGTTTGCCTTTTTGTTTTTTTGTGGCTGTTATTTGATTTGTTGTGTTACTTAAAAATTTCATAATTTTTTTTGTGCATATTTTGTTTATGTTTTTTTTTTCTTTCTTTCTTTCTGTTTTGTCTTTTGACACTTCAGCGTTCGTTTTCTCGTGGCATAATTTTTCTATCACTCATGTCATGTTTTGTCGTCGTTAAAGAGCCAACTTTTGCTTTGGCCCATTCAAATAAATCATTTGGAGAGGGCCGTGAAAATTTTCCGCTTATTTTAACCTTTCCGCTCTTAATCACTTCTCAGTAGTTTCTGTTTAATTTACCATCTTACCAACGACTATTGTTGCACATACCTACAGTTACTTTTGCGTGTTGAGTTACGTTCATGATCATGTTGATCCACCAAAAGTAAAAGTGCGATTCCGCAGTTGCCGTCGGCGATAATAATGCAGATCTTTCTTTTATTGTTGCCATAAGCACATCAATTTGCTTTGATGGTGAAGATATTTTTAGTTTTTGGGTTTTCGTATATGTTTTGGTATAATGGAGCTAACTGAGCTGGTGTTGTGAATTGGATACAATGAATAATAATATGAATTCAATCCAGGCGTGTCAGCATATTTGATTAATGCATATAAAATTAACTTTATATTCAACGAATATTTGAATACCATTTCAAAATAATGTAATTAAAATATTTCAATACCTTGAGCAGACTTATGGACCAGGTCAAAGTTTGATGTACCTATAAATTAACTAAACTTGTATTGTCAAATCATAAAGCAAACTGGTCTTATACATAATCAATATGTTAACTTAAGTTTTGCAAATGAGCGTGGGATTAAAAATTGCTATAATCCGCAAAAATTAATCTATGCACCGTGACTTAATTTTTGATACTTATAAGGCTTGCTGCTGATATACATAATGTTTGATAACTATAAGGTTTGCTCTCGATATAAAACGATTTTGAATCTCTCTTTTAGCCGTTTATTTTCGAGACTTTTAGCATGCACAGATATATTTAATGCCATATATTCGATGGTGCACAATTACTATATGCTTCTAGCTATTTTCTCAGCCGGGCTATAATAAATAGCCGATGTGAAATCATATTGTCAATTTTGGTAAATGTAAAAAAAAACACATTTTACTTATTTATTTGAATTTTATATTTCAGTTAAGAGCCATACTCTATTTATAATTGAATTCAAGTTAATAGCAATCAAAGCATTAAGAAGCTATATAATGTTATAGGAGAGTATCAATTAGTCGATTTAGCCACAAAACTGGACCATTGCATAGTTTGACAAAAAAGTTAAGAGACTTTCAACAATACAACAATACAATAAATCAACAATAAGATTTTCATCGTCATAACCGGTCTTAAGTTTCGGGTTTTTTTTTAATATGGTTTAGAGATCGTAAGGTCAGCAAATCTTAGGCATTACTTGTTTTACGTCTTTTATTTGAGCAGTGGAAAGAAACTTTCTTCTTGCTAGCAACGTACTCAACGTACGCCAGGCGGATATTAAGTCGACGTGCGGCACCACGCAATATGTTAATGTCAATCAAAGACGCGGCATATAAAATGCACTTGAATGCCACTTGACATAGCAAACGTAGCAGTTACCCGATTCGCACGTGCAGACTGCGCCTAACAAAACATCTTGGCAAAGCCAACTGCTGCCAACACTTGACATTCACAATGAAAATGCGAGGCACACAAAAGCCGTAACAAACACATTCACACACACTCACACACACACACACACACACAGATATACATATGTATATATGTGCTTACGCACTTGCGACAGCTTATCACAGCGCTGAAGTAGCGCTTAATAATGCAAGTGGCCAATGCTGCGTATACGCAATCTGACTTGACATGGCTCAGCAGAAGTTGCCTATGTCTCAGCTTAAGTGTGCCTGTGTGTGTGTTTGTGTGTGTGTGTGTGTATAACTAGGGTGTCTCTGCGTTGTCTGTGGCAGCGTTGCAACCAGCAGTGCATTCATGAATTGCATTCAGGGTTAAAAGCAGCGCCGCATTGCATGCAACGGCAAATGAGATAGCGCACGTGATGCATGCACGATGCTATAGAAATGCAGATGCAGTTGCAAGTTGCATGCAGTTGCAACAGCAGTCTTCGGCTCCTACATATATGTACACAAGTGCTTCTGTGTGTGTTCATTTATGTGTGTCTGCTATCTTTTCAGTACACAGACGGACAGCGGACGGACGCTGGTTGGGGAGGACCTGCAGTTTGTTTTGCCATTTTCCACATGAGGCGTCAGCTTAGACACCTTTGCTTTGGGTTTCTTGCACGGCTTTTCACTGGATTTGCTTTAGTTCGCTGCGACTAATTAGGCACACCTATGCCGTTGTCAGTGTTATTTTGTAACTGGCCTGCCTGTGCAAAATTAGTTACTCCGTCAAAACGGGTTGAATGACCCTTGGCCCCACAGCTGAACCCGTAATCCCACACAAAAAATAAGGAGAAAAACATATACAGTTACTTTAAACAGCTTTCCCCACAAACAATGCAAAAAACGTAGAACGAAAAAAAAAGCAAGAAAATCAATTGCATAATGGCGCATGTGTTGCGCTCAGAAGCAGCAGCAGCAGCAGCAGCAACAACAACATCAACTGCAAATTGCAACTCTTTATTTTTTTCATTTGCACGTTGGCAGAAGTAGCAAAAACAACAAAAACAAACCAAATCAACCACCAGGCGACGCCACTCGACTTGCTGCAGTAGCAGTAGCTGAGATTTTTTTTGTTGCTGCAGCCATATTTTTTTGTTGCTGTCGGAGACACACACACACACACACACACACATATCCGTTTGGGTATAGACATGTGTGTGACTGCCTGGCAGCTTTTGTTTGCACCCGCACGGGAAGCCATTTAAGTGCGGCTTCTTGAGAAAATTGCCGGCGCGACAGCCAAAGTGCTGGGAGAGAGAGCTGCAGGCTCACAGAGATAGATAGAGATGGAAACAGCAAAACGAGTTCGGCAGACGGAGCTATATAGAAGGATGTGACTAACGAGCGCGACGCTGCCTTAATTATTGGTAGCAGCACTAACCAGAGAGAGAGAGAGAGAGAGAGAGAGAGAGAGAGAGCGAGAGAGAGAGAGAGAGAGAGAGACAGTGGAGTGGGAGAGGGATAGGAAGCTTAACTTTGTTGTTGCCTATCATTTACGATGAGATCTTCTGCTTTGAAACCCGCTCAGTGCTAAGCCGCTCAATTGTTGAACGACTCAAGCGCCTTAATAGGCTTAGAATCGAGTCAACTATCAAAACAAGTCCGATAAAAGCACACATACACACACAACACACACACACACAGTCACTCATATATGTGGCTACTGTGCTTGTGCTTGTGCATATGATATGCATACGCTCCAATTGCCACGCCTACAGCTTTGTTAACGTAGCCCAAATGCAATGTGTGCTGTGTTCTCCTCTCAACTGGGCTACGTTTGTGTCTGGGGCCCTCAGAATGCATACGCCTAAAAGCATGCGATGACTGCTGGTCGACGTTCTGGCTGCTGCCCCTTGACTTTAAGTCGGACGAGTCCCCATTGGCATTGTTTTATAAATTCCTTTCTGTATTTTTATTTTTGGTCACATGCCCAAACAATGCCCACAAGGATTGTAGGCGCAACATGAAAAAAGGGTGTGTCACGATTTTAGACACAAAAAATTATAGTTTATATAATATATGATATAGAATATAATAGTTTATTTGGCATCTGTAAAAAAATATATATTGTTTACATATTAAAAGCTTACGAACTTCGAATTGAATGCAAACAAATTATATATTTTATATAAATTGGAACTAAATTGTTTTAATTACTTCAATTGATACAGTGGAAAAATTAAAAAAAACATGTTTATTTATATATTAATTTTATTTATTTATATTATTTTTACATTTAGTGAATTAAATTAGTTTCAAATGATTATAAAAGGATTTGCAATGGAAAACGCAGAGCATGTTGAGCGCTGTCTGGCAAAGTATTGTGATGCCGGAAGGTTCCATGGGCGGTGCGGGGCACAACAAATGCTGATTATTGCAACAATATCAACGGCAGCAGAAGCAGCAACAGAAGCAGCAGCAGCAGCAGCAGCAGCAGTAGAAGCAGCAGCAGCAGCAACAACAATCATTGCTGAGCGAACTGTTGGGATGCTGGGACTCTTCTGACGTTTATTTGCAGTCACTCGCATGTGTCGCCACCAGCGGCGCGGTGATGATGAGGCACAAAATATGCCCAAGCGTAGTCAAAACTAAACTGACTGCTACTACGCCAGCCTGTCTGTCTGTCTGCAACAACAACAACAACAACTACAACAACAGATATATGAAGAAAATTAAAATAAAAATCAAAAAAAAGTTTGAAACAAACAGACAAATGAGGACGCCGGCGTTGACATGATAGCCGCCTGGCAGCCTGACAGCGTCTGCTGCTGCCACTGCCACTGTTGCTGCTGCTGCTGCTGCTGCTGTACGTTGGTCTGCCGCTGCGTCGTCGCTGCTGTTGCGAATATTGCAGACGATGTCGTCATTGTCGGCTGCATGCGTTGCATTTTTACGCCACTTTTTATTTTTTTTATACTTCTTTTTTCCATTTTCCTTCCCTTTTTTTTTTGTGTTTAGGTATATTTAAACACGCTGCGGGTTACAGCTCGCCTGGCGTAGCACTTCATTTGCTTCACAGCTCATTCATGTTTTGTGTCGAGCCTACGCGGCTGCTGCCACTGCTGCTGCTGCTGCAACTGCTGCCATAGCAGCCAGACGGAGCGTCAGAAGCTCTAAGCCGAGGTAAACACTCCTCGACAGTTCGTCTCTGTCTCGCCTGTGCTTGTTTCACTGACTGGCAGCTGCCTCACCTACTTTCTGCACTTAGACATGCAACAGCAGCGGTGGTGGTGGCTGCCTCAAAGTAAAAAAAAAAAATATATATATATATATAAACCTCCCCAACTGCGCTGCTGCTGCATGTTCTGCTTTGCTTTGCTCTGCTGCTGTTGCTCCCTTGCGGCCTGTGTCTGTGGATATCGCTTACAACAAACACTTGCAACGTTTGCAAAGCTTCTGCTCCGCCGCACGGTCGTTGGCCATAGGGGGGCAGAGGCGCTGACGGCGACGTTAACGTTAACGTTAACGCCTACGTTAACGGCAACGGCAGCGAATACGTTCCCAACGGCCTTCCTTCCTCGAGAAGTTTGCCGAGCTCTCTCCTCTCGGTTGCATGTGCTGCATGTGGCAGCATGGCCTGATAGTCTGCCAGTCTGCCAGTACGTTCGCGTGCTTTGCATACTTTGGTTGCATTTTTTTGAACACTGCTGCTGCTGCGGCATTTAGAACGTGCGATTTTCGTTTGGTTTGTTTTTAGATTTTGGTTCGTTTTGCGTTCGCCTCGCAATCGACGTATTAGCCGAGAAAAGCGTGCTTTTTTTTGCCAACTTGCCATTTGTGCAGCATTTTGTGGTGCCTCCGTTTTCCGCCGGTGTTTTCGGTCATTTGCGCGCCAATTTTTCTAATGCCGTCGCCATAAATCACAGCCCATATTTGTTGCACGTTGCACCATTGTTTCGCTACAATTTGCATCCTGCGCCGGAGTTCTGTGTAACAAAAATTGATTTAGGGACAACAAGTGCCTTCACGGATTACGTCTTAATGGGCTCCATAAACTCAACGAAGTCCTACAAATTAAGTGTTGCATTCTTAGTGCATTCAACAATTACATTATCGAAATAACAAAAGAGCAGCTTGAGTTTAACATTTCCAAGGATTGCAAGGATTAAGAAGGACTGCAGAATTTGCATTGAGAATAGGATTTATTTAACGAAGCCAATTGCCTTTTAACTTGAACTGTACGTATTCATTTTATGCACTTCAAAAAGATTCTGTATTTACATTGTGGGAAATACTTAGAAGTTTTATTTAATAAGAATAATTTCTTGAGAGTATAATTCCTACTTAAGGGTAAATATAAAGTTTAATATCATAATTTTAAAATATATGTTACTTATGCGAAAACATAAAATTTACTATTTCTTAAGAATTTGGCTTAAGATTAGCATATATTCTTATTAAGAATATTTTTTTGAGCCATTGTTTTCAAATAATATGCTTAAGACATTAAGCCACTATCTTCACATATAGATACATGTATATTCTTGGGAAAATATGCTAATTTATTTGATAATGTTGATCAAGATTTCTATAGTTTTTTAAATTAAAAAAAAATTGGGAAAACCTGAAAACCCATTCAGCAGCAGCAGCTTATTTCTTTACAGATTGGATAAGGGGGCAAACAAATTCCGTCAACAAATGCCAAATAATATTTTTGAGCGTATTTATATGCTCCCATATTTTAAATACTTATCTATTCAGGCGATCGTGTAAGTAACAAAATTGGCCGCTAATTTCAGTTTACATTCATAGAAAAAAGAAGTGCTTAGAAATCTAATTCGTATTGAAGCTAGTGAATAACACATAGGAGTTGAAAAGAAAACTAGACCATAAACAAGTCTGGCGAATTTCATTTAATTCATTCAACCAACTTGTCTTCTTTTATGTCTATAACGCTTGCTTTCAATAGAGCACGTTTACGATTTAAAAGCTTACAAAAACTCTTCTGAATTTACTGGCATATTTTGTAGTTGAAAACATGAATAGCAGCAAACGGATGTGAAAATTGTTCAAGAGGGTATCTTATATATGTATATCAAAAGAGTATTTGTGTATTAAGAGAGTACGGAAACCGCAGAATGTCAGTCAGTCTGTCTGTCTGTCTGTCTGTCCTTCCACTTACCACTTGACAAGTTGTCTTGGATTTGCATAACAAGCGAAACAAGTCTCGAATTCTGTTATAATGCACACACGTTACATGTAATTATGTGCAAACAAACGCAGCAAATACAATTTCAATTAACAACGAAAAAAAATACAAGACATGTCAAAGGCAACTTGGGGTAAAAAAAGAGTAAAAAGTGAAATCGAATACGTTAACATCACACGCTTTGTTAAGCAGTGGGATGGGGAGGCCTGTATGGATAAGATGGTACTCCAAGCGCTTGTGCGGCTTCCCTTCCCATCCCGTCCCTTCGTTCCCTTACGCAAGCGACCACAAGTGCGTATAGGTTGTCAGAGGCTGGGCTCGGTGTCTGTGTCTGTGTCTGAGTGCCGAGTACCAGGCAGTAAGCACCAAGTGGCAAGTGCAGCAGCGTCAGGTGCACTGACATTGACGCACATGCATGCGGCAGCAGAGGGGAGCGGATTGAAGGGTTGGGTGGCACAACAGTCACAATCACAAGCCAGCTGTTTCGATTGCTCCACGCAGCGAACCTTGAGCTCAAAACAAACTCGTCTGCTTTTCGCTGTGCGCCTGTTCCCTAACAGCAATGTCTGCAAGGGCGTTCCAGAGTCGGTTGCATTTGGTTCCCTCTTGTCGCCCATTCATTTCTCAATTTTTG